>NC_092741.1:109141242-110390753 GCF_047496795.1 Chiloscyllium punctatum
TCCTACAGTGTCACATGTTTGTCAGCATCTGAGCAGATGAGGGCTGCACACACACTCCTCCACACAGTGAGGTATGCAGCACCCCAATGACAAGGGCCAGGTCAGACATGACAATTTTTCAGAATTGTAGACTCTTCTCTGTCTACAGATGTTGCTAGATCTGCTGAGTTCTTCTGTTTTTTGTTTCAGATTTCTGGCATCCACCATATTTTGCATTTAACTTGGGCTGAGTGACTAGCACATTATATCAATAAGGGAATATCTGCTGCATTCCAAACCCCTTCCCTTCCCTTCCCAGACTCATGTCAACCATTCAGCTTACCTTGGCATTCAGTAGAATCCATTATAATACTAACATGACAGACGATGAAGCGATGGTCACTGTCTCCTGTAGCATCCTTGCAAGTATCAAATGATGGGAAATTTTTGGCCGGCATTTGCCACTTTTTAAGCCATTGCTGCTAGCTTCTGTATCATTGAGATGTCAATGTTAGGTTTGCAACTCTCAATGAGAAGGGGTAATTTGAGTTTGATGCTTACCTCTATTTAATCTCTGAGCACCTCTACTCTGTATGTATTGCATATGGGTGAAGAAAAAATTGCAAGTTAAATATTAGTGGAGTTTGTAAACTAATGATTCACATACTTGCCCTCTCAATGTCCTAATGTCCAGCAAATGTTGATCCTGTTGTGCAACCATCAAACTGTCACTGATCCTGCCCATCCTGCATGATGTCTCAGTCGGCACAGTGGCTCAGTAGTTAGCACTGCTGCCTCACAGCACCAGGAACCTGGATTCAATTCCAGCCTTGGCCAGCAGTCTGTGTGGAGTTTGCACATTCTCCCCTTGTCTGCATGGGTTTCCTTCGGGTACTCCGTTCCCCCCCGCAATCCAAAAGATGTGTACAGCAGGTGAATTGGCCATGTTAAATTGTCCATAGTGTTAGGTACATTAGACAGGGGTAAATATAGGGTTGGGGTGGATTACTCTTGGGAGGGTCAGTGTGGACTTGTTAGGCTGAAGGACCTGTTCCTTTACTATAGGGAATGGAATCTAATCTAATCTAATCATTTTCCAGTGATATTTCATAGCTAGAAAACTGCACATTATGGCAGGAAATGCAGCACATGATGGAAGCATAAGAACCAGGCTCTGCTTGGTGACCAGACCCAAACACCACCTCCCTGCAATTGCCAAGAGACCCCTTGTCTTCTTTTAAGTCGCTTTGTTTCATGAGCCCATTTCCATCCATCCTTGCTATTTTAAGACCCAGCAGATTGAACTTTGTTTGCAGCTGTCGTAGATGGTCCCTAAACCCTGACATCATATCTTAACAATCCCCACCCAGCTCCTGTACACTTCCTTGGTGGAGACCTTTATAGTAGTCATTACCAAAAACCTCTTCCCATATAAATTGAGGTTCCTTCTTTCATTGACCTTGCCCACTTTTACACACACTTCTGCTTTCTCCCCTTGACTGGCCTACCCTTTTTAGCAGTGGTCCCTCAAATGACCGCACAGTCCCAACATACACTCTCTTCAATGATCAATGCATGAATCCTTCAGGACTGCACACAATGCAGACTTCTGACCAACTTTTTTTTTATTCATTTTGTGGGATGTGGGCATTGCTGGCCGACCAGCATTTATTGCCCATACCTAGTTGCCCTTGAGAAGATGGTGGTGAGCTGCCTTCTTGAACTGCTACAGTCCATCTGCTGTAGGTTGACCCACAAATCCATGAGGGAAGGAATTCCATGATTTTGACCCAGAACAGTGAATGAACACCAATATATTTCCAAGGCAGGATGGTGAGTGACTTGGACGGGAACTTAAAGTTGGCGGTCGTCGCATAAAACTGCTGTCCTTGTCCTTCTATATGGAAATGGTCATGGATTTGGAAGGGGCTGAACACTTTAACTCCCCCTCCCACTCCGCCAAGGACATGTAGGTCCTTGGCCTGCTCCATCGCCAGACCATGGCAACACGACGCCTGGAGGAAGAGTGCCTCAGCTTCCGCCTTGGAACCCTCCAACCACAAGGGATGAATGCAGATTTTCCCAGCTTCCTCATTTCCCCTCCCCCACCTTTTCTCAGTCCCAACCCTCGGACTCAGCACCACCTTCTTGACCTGCAATCTTCTTCCTGACCTCTCCGCCCCCACCCCCTCTCCGGCCTATCACCTCACCTTAACCTCCTTCTACCTATCGCATTCCCAATGCCCCTCCCACAAGTCCCTCCTCCCTACCTTTTAGCTTAGCCTGCTTGGCACACCCTCCTCATTCCTGAAGAAGGGCTTATGCCCAAAACGTTGATTCTCCTGTTCCTTTGATGCTGCCTCACCTGCTGAGCCTTTCCAGCAACACATTTTTCAGCTCTGATCTCCAGCATCTGCAGTCCTCACTTTCTCCTAGTTGTCTGAGATAAGGCAACTCTCCAAATTTTGACATCAGCTCCCAGATGTTAGTGAGGAGGACTTTGTAGGGATTGACAGGGATGTTTATGCTGCTGTCTATTCCGATTCCTGGGTCAATGCCAGGTGATCCATCCGGTTTCATTTCGTCGAGATGTGTAGCGATTGGTACAACTGAATGGCTTAGTAGGCCATTTCAGAGGGCAACCAGGAGCCAACCACATTGTTGTGGGTCTAGAATCAAATGTAGGCCAGACCAGGTGAGGATGGCAGATTTCTTTCCCTAAAGGGCATTAGTGAACCAGATAGTTTTTTTCCAAAAATCGTCAATGAATTTATGGTCAACAGTAGCTATTTAATTCCAGATTTTGTTTAGAATTTCATTCAATTTCCACCATCTGCCATAGCAGGATTTGAAAATGGGTCCCCAGAACATTATTTTGGTCTCTGGATTATTAGTCTACCAATACTACCACTAGACCATCACCCTCTTAGACAAATAGCTCAAAAATGTGACTGACTCTGGTTCTAACTGCTTCTTTTGTATCTCGTCAACAGGTTATATGCCATACCCTTGACTGCTGCTGCTGACTCTACAAGATTGACCATTGCTCACTTTTAGACTGCATTTGAGCATATTCTCTGACCATGCCTGGCCCAAGTGGATGATTGACCATGGCAAAGTCCAGACTATTCAGAAACTATGATAATACAGGGGCCCTCTGCCCAACATGTTCCACTCCCACTCTTCCAGCTGCCTTCCCTACCTCCCTTGTCCCCTTGAACAAACTGAGGACAAACCCCCATGAGTTTCTGACATGGCCATTTAGTTGAATAGATGTACAGCATATTTGGCACACAGGCATCTGGGACATGGTAGTTGTTAGATTGGCATATCTGTGTGTACCATACAACAAGATGTCTTCTATCCAAACAGATCCAAACTGACCAGCATTCTGCCGAAGTTGTGTGAAAGAACAGGTCAATAAAGCAGTATTAATAGATTTAAACTGTAGCTAAAGGACCAAGCACTAACTGGCATAGCATGGCATGTCAGAACAAGGCATGTATGCTAAGACCATGCAGGTAGGCAATAAATGGGAGAGAGCAAGTCAGCAACCCTGAAAGGCTGCTTGGCCCAATTCATGAGTTGGTCTGTCCGTGAGTGAATTATCCTTGCCACAATCTTTCAACGGTGATTGTTAGTTTATCCTACAATGCATTACACAAGTGGATTGGAGACATGGCATGATTTTTGCAAAGAGTTGTCAAATGTTGGATGCCAATGTCTGTGGATGAGGGGTGCATGTGGCTGGTGCCCAAGATCATGCCTAGAAGTATTAACATAGAAGGCTCTTGGAACCAGCAGCAAGTTGAAGTTGCCAGGTACCCACTCTGACTTCATTGTCAAGATTTCCTGATGTTGCACTTGTTCTGTTTGTTTATTAAGATAGGAAGGGAATATTAATGAGGTGCATTTTGCTGTTCAGAAGGTATCTAACAAGCAAAAATCCCTCTTAATTGGCAATTTGCCTTTGTTTAGTGCTTGCTCAGCAAATGCATAAAAGATGCTACACATTGCCCCCAATGTCAAGATAGACCTTGCTGGATTTCTTGTTCGATAATGCCACAAATCCTGCCATAGCCCACATCATTCGGGCTCCAGTAAGATTACATCCATTAAGTGTTAATTGATTCTGGCCAGTGATGACACCAAAACGCACTTTCAGTTCCAGCAAATTGCACATATTCAATTTGGATTTTACAGATCATTAAACATACATCGGAATGAGGCAGAGATTCGAGATGTTCACCTCTCTGATTGCTAATGAGGTTGACCTAATCCACTCAGAGGAAATGATAGACTACATATTAATCTAATAGTTCAGTTGTCCTTTGCCCTGGGGGCATAACAAGATCAACATTTCTCTCTTACTAAAAAAACAAGTTCCTATAAAGAGCCGTGAACCTTCAGACGTACCTACAGCTTTAAGTTATATGAGCCACAAAATGCATTTGACTGATATTTTGGGTGCAGAAGGCATGGTTCACAGCATGACCAGATGCATTGGAAATGAGGTGAGTGGGATACAAAATAGGCCAACCCATCTTATTGTCAGCATCCATGAGGAGCCACAAGGCAGCCCCCAGAATCCATGTCAATACAGATGGCATCTTCCCCACACCAACTTCAGGGCCAAGGTTTCTCATGAAGACAGCATGTGCTCCAAGCTGCTTTCTTTTGCTAAAGGTGCACGACCAATGAAAGGTAAAGTTCAGAACATTGTACTGCAGGCTGATGAATTTTGTTTTTGCCAAACAGGGAAGCAAGCAGCACACCAGAAGGAGAGAGCCACCAGAATTTGTTAACCCGTCGACCAAGCTGTGTCAAAATGCTGAGGCAAGGACAAACGCCATGGCTCCTGCAGGAATGTAAGAAAGCTTCAACATGTCAGTTGAACAAATGGGTACTCCAGCACTGATATTCTGTATTTCCTCAAACAGGACAGCTGACATATAACAGGGAGGAGATGCAGCTCTGGGGAAAAGCACCAAGAAACTGTTCTCTCAACATCCATGGTCCTCAGCAAACAGGGGACAAGTGGGATTTATAACACCCTCCAAGGCCCTCTTAGTTAATGATAATGGTAAATCACTGCCTTATGCAGCTTAACTACTTACACCTCATCCTAAATGGAGGTACAGGACAGAAACTGTTACTGGAAAGATTATAAACTTTTGGCTTTCCTTATCAATGTCCAGCCAACAATCCCAAATGTATACGCTTCCCTCATCCCTCTAGGCTTTAAGATAGCCATGACCTGTCCAGCTGCTCATCTCCTATAGCCTCCCGCACAAGGCAGGTGAAGGAAGAGGGAGAAGAACAGTCCCTTGATGTGCTTATCTGAGGAGAAGAGATTGGGCAAGTTGTGCTGAGAATTATTGGAGTTTAGATGGATATGCGATGATCTTATTAAAAGAGATAATATCCTGAGGGGACTTAGCAGCATGAATGTTGAGAGGATGTTTGGCCTTGTGGGATAGTCTAGAACTAGGAGGCAGAAGTGGTCTCTCAATTAAGACAGAATAAAATTTCACTAACACTGGAAGCAGTGAAAAGTGGGCTCACATATTCACAGCTATGTTGGACAGATAGTTTACTGACAAGAGAGTTATGAGTTATGAAAGGGTTTGGTCTGGAAAGTGTAGTTTAGACCATAATCAAATCACCCATAATCTTATTGAATGGTTGAGCAGGTATGAAGAGATGAATGATCTATTCCTCTTTCCCAATAATCTTTCATTCCCTCGGTAATCAAGAACCGATCTCTACCTTACAAATATTTAAAGCCATGTTGTGTAACTTCTCTCAGGCCTTCCTTTTCACACAAAAAAGTAGTAGTAATTTGGAATCACTGCCTCAAAAGATGATAGAAAAAGTGTTCTTCAGTTCTGAAGGCTGCTTTTTCTCTACAGATGCTGCCAGACTGGCTGAGTTATTCTGATAATCTCTGTTTTTGTTAAAAATGATTGATGTTTGCCTATTGGAGCTCTCAAGACTGAGATAGTCCTGTATGGGCATGAAGGTATCTGGGGTCAAGGTCGGTAAATGCAGTTGAGCTGTAGGTTTTGTCATAAGCTAATTGACTGGTAAATGAGACAGCTGAATGGATTGTTCCAATGTTCCTCATACACTTGTAGTCTTTGAATGACACATTGTTAAGTCTCGTCTTTCTGTGTGGACTTTCACCCAGATTAAAAAATATACTGCGCATTAATGGGCATTTAAGTATAGGGGCACATAGTTCTCATATCACACTTCACTGTTGCTTTGCAAGAGGAAATTCCTCCCCTTTTGGTATGAAGTAACTTACCTTAAGTAAAGGTTACTGTCAAGTCACTTGGAAAGAAGAAGTTATAGGTATTTTTAATCAAACTAATTATAAATCTATGACTTGAATCAAGAGCTCCTATCTCAGGTGTAGGGACACTGCTACTGTACCACAAAGACTCCTCAGAAGCTTTTATCAGGAGATAGACTATAGAAATGTGAAAGGCATGTAGAAATCCAAGCAACTATCACATTATTTTAAAATTATGTGGGATTTGCTGAAAATGCATCAACCAAGTGTTGAAGCATAGTAGTGTGGCAAACAGATAAGAATTCATAAGCTACAGACAAAGCACCAGATTAGATTACTTACAGTGTGGAAACAGGCCCTTCAGCCCAACAAGTCCACACTGGACTGCAACACACCCAGACCCATTCCCCTACACCTTATTATGGGCAATTTAGCATAGCTAATTCACTTAACCTGCACATTTTTGGACTGTGGGAGGAAACCAGAGCACCTAGAGGAAACCCACACAGACACGGGGAGAATGTGCAAACTCCACACGGTCAGTTGCCTGAGGTGGGAATTGAGGCAACAGTGCTAACCACTGTGCCACCGTGCCACCATACCAATGATCGATTTACATACACATAATGTCCTCCATTATGCATCAAGAAAGATAGTTATAAATATTTTGGAACACTTTGGTGCCTCACCCATGGCATTGCAAGATGCCAAGAAAAGGCTTCCAAGTGGTATGTAAGAGCAGTGGGTGTCAGCTTTGCTGAAAATCTGTCATTGGGCTTTTGACAAAGCCAAAACATAATCTTCAGACAAAATGTCAACTACCCAGAACTGTGAGTGAATTACACTGCTACATTGAAGACAATAGTTGACAGACTCCAAAATTGAGTAAATGGTCTATTTTGATTCACTTAGTGAATAGTCACAGGCAATCGTGAGACGAATAGGTGAGGACCTCACAGATAACTACTGTACAAATTCAAACTCATCGACCAATATGTGACAAAAATGTAACAGTGGAACTGGAGTAGCTACCTTTCATGGTCAAGCCACCACATTGCTGTCACTTTGCAGATGTGCTAGCGACACTAAGAACTTTGCTTGTGAATTCGTGTTATGACGATTGTTATCTATTTCTATAAAGTGATTCCACCTATCATAGCTTTGACTTAACTTTAGCTGACCAGCGGGAGTCTGAAGATTGCAAATTTGCATACTGACCTTGGCTCATTTTTTTTTGGGAAGGTCTCTTTTGTCCCATTTCACTGTGATTGCCTGTGGTGCTCCTGTTGTAACTTTACCTTTGATTAAGCAATTTAACACAATCCAGAGAGAGATGCTAGGATTGCCTAATTTAGAGAGGAGAAGGTTAAGGGTAGATTTATGAATGTGTCCAAAATTATGATGGGTTTTGATTGTGAGGAAATGGGGAGGAATTGTTTCAAAATAGCAGGGGGCTCAGTAACCAGAGGACACAATTTTAAGGTAATTGGCAAAAAAATAAGCAGTAGGGAGATGAAGATATTCACAGCACGTTGCTATTGCCTCAGATGCATTGCCTGTACGAGTAGTGGAAACAGATTTAATAATGTCTTTCAAAAAAAATTGTATAAATAATTGAAATGGGAATAAATTGTAAGGTTGTTGTGAAACTAATTGGATAGTCTTTAAGCATAATGCACTGAAGGGCTTCCTCCTGTACAGTGTCATTCGATGATTCTTGTGATTTATTCCAAAAGTTCCTCTTTTTTGCAAAGCGGTAAACTTATTAACTGACACATAATCCTAATGACTTGTCTGGTGTGAAGCTACATTACAGGTACAGCGACTGACATGGGAACTGGGGCAAGAAACCCCCTGGGCTATAGAACTGCAAAGTGCCATTCATCTGACTGCACAATCAAGCTAAACTAACAATGATGCATGAAAGTTCCTGAATATGTTTGTTCAACCTGTGAAACAAAATTGAATGAAAGAATATGCATTACTATAGAATACATGTAAAGACACTTATTTTTCCCTTAAAACTAATACCCAACCGGTGCGATCTTCCTCTGTATTATTCCCTCACTTATCAAAGAAGCCAACCAGAGTAGTTATTTCAAATGCAACTCTACATTATCACTTGCAGCAAGATGTTATTGGAAATAACACATGTAACGTTAGTTTGGACTCAGCTGTTAAGCAAAAAAGTAATGGCTATAGGGATTCAGAAGATAACTGGATCTTAGAGAAATACATATTTCATTTGCAGATTACTTCTGTAGAAGCGAGCAGTCCACTTTGCTCGAAATTAAAAGGGAAGAGAAAAAGAAGAAAAAAATCATAATTATATCTATATTGGCTGTAGTTCATTTATGTCATTTCACTAGGAAGGGACAGATCCAATTTAATATCTTATGAAATATTTCTGTGCCCTAACTCTTTATAATTTATAAGCAGCATTATTGGTGTCAACCAAAGCATGAAAAGTGACCATCAGATTCAATAATTCAAACTGAAGATTTCTTCTCCGAATGTGCAAGTCTCTCCCGCCTTGTCTCCTCATCATCTCTGCAACCTTCTTTAAGTTCTACAATCCTCCTCATTTCTGTAACTGTCAGTGTCATCTCTGTAAACTGCTCCAAATCCTACAACCTTCATCTCTATAATCTTAACCACTATAACTCTTCTCATTTGTGTAACATTATCTAACCCTAACAATCCTCCTCATCTCTGTAACTTTCTGCAATTCCTTTAACCTTCTACATCCCTGTAACCATTTGTAACTCTTGTAACTTGTAACTCTTCCCATTCTCTGTGGTCCTCGAAGTCTGTGTTCTTGTGCAATACCAATTTTTTTCACTCCACTTTTGACTTCAGCTACTTAGACTCCACGTTGTGGCACAACCAACTAAACCTAGTCACCTCTCCAACTGTTTCCCATTTTTAAGACGCTGCTTAAATCCTAACCATGTGAGCAAGGTTTTGTCCATTTGTTCTACTGCTGTCTCCTCCCATGGTTCAATGCCAAAATATTACTTAGTCACACTTCTACAAATCATCTTTACCTTTTGACTGTCATAAAGGTGCTATATAAATGCACAATCTGCTGCTGTGTGATTCAATGTAAATTATCAAATGCGAAACATTATAATCCTTGTCCTTTATGAAAATACAGGTAGAAGTGCAATAATCCTAAACAAGCACATAGGGCTGAATTAAACTAAAACTCAGCCAAATGTTAGAATGGGGAAGATTAGAGTTGTAGAGATGTACAGCATGGAAACAGACCTTTTGGTCCAACTTGACCATGCTGACCAGATATCCAAACCTAATCTTGTCCTACTTGCCAACACCCGACCTACATCCCTCCAAACCCTTCCTATTCATATATTCATCCAGCTGCCTTTTAAGTGTTGCAGTTGTACAAGCCCCCACCGCTTCCTCTGGTAGTTCATTCCATACACGCACCAACCACTGCGAGATTACCTCACTACAGGGAAAGGACTTTGTCTATTTATCCTATCCATGCTCCTCATAATTTTATAAACCCCTCAGCCTCTGACGTTCCAGGGAAAACTATCCCAGTTTATTTAGCCTGTCCCTATAGCTCACATCCTCCAACACTAGCAATATCCTCATAAATCTTTTCTGAATCCTTTCAAGTTTCACAACATCCTTCAGATAGGAAGGAGTCCAGAATTGCACATGATCTTCCAAAAGGGGCCTAACCAACATCCTGTTCAGCTGCAACATGTCCTCCCAACTCCTATACTCAATGCTCTGACAAATAAAGAAAAGCATACCAAATGAACTCTTCACTATCCTATCTACCTGCGACTCTACTTTTAAGGAGCTATGAACCTGCATTCCAAGGTCTCTTTGTTCAGCAACAGTCCCTAGGACCTTACCATTAAGTGTATAAGTCCTGCTAAGATTTGCTTTCCCAAAATGCAGCACCTCACATTTATCTGAATTAAACTTCATCTGCCACTTCACAGCCCATTGGCCCATCTGGTCAAGATCCCATTGCAATCTGAAGTAACCTTCTTCGCTGTTGACTACACCTCCAATTTTGGTGTCATCGGCAAACTTACCAACTATATCTTTTATGCTCATATCCAAATAATTGATATAAATGACGAAAAGTAGAGGACCCAGCACTGATCCTTGTCACAGGCCTCCAGTCTGAAAAATAACCCTCCACCACCACGCTCTGCCTTTTACCTTTGAGCCAGTTCTGTATCCAAATGGTGAGTTCTCCCCGTATTCCATGACATCTAACTTTGATGACCAGTCTCCCACGGGGAACATTGACAAATGCCTTACTGAAATCCATATAGTATGTCCATCACTCTGCCCTCATCAATCCTATTTGTTACTTCTTCAAAAACCTCAATCAAGTTTGTGAGGCATGATTTCCCATGCACAAGGCAAATGTTGGATATCCCTAATCAGTCCTTGCCTTTTCAACTATGTGAAAATCCTGTCCCTCAGGATTCCCTCCAATAACTTGCCCACCATTGACATCAGACTCACTGGTCTATAGTTTCCTGGTTTGTCCTTACTGTATTTCTTAGATAATGGCATCACGTTAGCTAACCTCCAGTCTTTTTTTTTTAGATTACTTACAGTGTGGAAACAGGCCCTTCGGCCCAACAAGTCCACACTGCCCCGCCGAAGCGCAAGCCACCCATACCCCTACATCTACCCCTTACCTAACACAACGGGCAATTTTGCATGGCCAATTCACCTGACCTGCACATCTTTGGACTGTGGGAGGAAACCGGAGCACCCGGAGGAAACCCACGCAGACACGGGGAGAATGTGCAAACTCCACACAGTCAGTCGCCTGAGGCGGGAATTGAACCCGGGTATCTGGCGCTGTGAGGCAGCAGTGCTAACCACCTGTGGTTCTGGCACCTCACCTGTGAATATAGGTTATACAAATATCTCAGCAATGGGTCCAGCAAACACTTTCCTGGCTTCCCACAGAGTTCTAGGGTACACTTGATAAGGTCCTGGGGATTTATCCACCTTTATGGGTTTCAAGACACCCAGCACTTCCTCCTCTGTAATATGCATATTTTTCAAGATGTCACCATCTATTTCCCTACATTCTACATCTTCCATGACCTTCTCCACAGTAAACACTGATGCAAAATACTCATTTAGGATCATCCCATCTCCTGTGGCTCCACATAAAGGCTACCTGCTGATCTTTGAGGGGCCCTTTTCTCTCCTGAGTTACCCTTCAGTCCTTAATATATGTGTAGAAGCCCTTTGGATTTTCCTTAACCCTATTTGCCAAAGCTGTCCCACATCCCTTTTTTGCCCTCCTGATTTCCCTCTTTAGTGTAATCCTACTGCCTTTATACTCATGTAGGGATTCACTTGATCTATCTTGTCTATAGCTGACATGTGCTTCCTTCATTCTCTTAACAAAACCCTCAATTTCTTTAGTCATCCAGCATTCCCTTTACCTACCAGCCTTTCCTTTCACCCTCACAGGAATATACCGTCTCTGGACTCTAGTTATCTCATTTCTGAAGGCTTCCCATTTTCTAGCCATTCCTTTACCTGCGAACATCTGCCCCCAATCAGCTTTTCAAAGTTCTTGCCTAATACCATCAAAATTATCCTTCCTCCAATTT
The DNA here is from genome assembly GCF_047496795.1 of Chiloscyllium punctatum. Lineage (NCBI taxonomy): Eukaryota > Metazoa > Chordata > Chondrichthyes > Orectolobiformes > Hemiscylliidae > Chiloscyllium > Chiloscyllium punctatum. The sequence continues at coordinate 109,153,153 of NC_092741.1, forward strand.
AGAACTTCAACTTTTAGATCTGGTGAATTGTTTCCCATCACTGTTTTAAAACTAGTAGCCTTATGGTGGTTGGCCCCAAAGTGCTCCTCCATTGACACCTCAGTCAAGTGCCCTGCCTTATTTCCCAAGAATAGGTCAAGTTTTACACCTTCTCTCATAGGTACATCAACATACTGAACCAGAAAATTTTATTGTACACACTTAACATATTCCTCTCCATCTAAACCCTTAACACTATGGCAGTGCCAGTCTATGTGTGGAAAGTTAAAATCTCTTACCATAACCACCCTTTTATTCTTACAGATAACTCAGCTCTCCTTACAAATCTATTTCTCAATTTCGCGCTGATTATTAGTGGGTCTATAACACACCCCATTAAGGGATTATCCCTTTCTTATTTCTCAGTTCCACCCAAATAACTTCCCTGGATGTATTCCCAAAAATATCCTCCCTCAGTACTGTAATGTTATCCCTTAACAAAAATGCTACACCCCCTCCTCTCTTGTCCTCCTTTCTATCCTTCCTGTAGCATTTGTATGTTGGAACATTAAGCTGCCCGTCCTGTCCATCCCTGGGCCACGTTTCTGCAATTGCTATGATATCCCAGTGCCATGTTCCTAACCATGCCATGATTTCATGCCTTTCCTTTTAGGCCCCTTGCATTGAAATAAATGTTGTTTTCAGTCCTACCTTGTTCTCTGTCTTGTCTCTGCTTGCCCTGCCTGTTTGACTCGCTTCTCAACTGAACCAATCTCGGATTGATCTCTTTCCTCATGATCTCCCTGGATCCCCCCCCACCCTACTAGTTTAAATCCTTCCGAGCAGCTCTAGCAAATCTCTGTGCCAGTATATTAGTCCCCCTTCCAGTTTAGGTGCAATCCATCCTTCTTGTGCAGGTCACTGCTACCTCAGAAGAGATTCTAATGATCGAAAAATGTGAATCTTCCCATACACCAGCTCCTCAGCCACACATTCACCTGCTCTATCCTCCTATTCCTACCCTCACTAGCTCGTGCACTGGGATGAATCCAGATATTACTACCCTCAAGGACCTCCTTTTTAAACTCCTGTCTACCTTTCTATATTCTCCCATCAGAATCTCATCCTTTTCCCTTCCTATGTCGTTAGTTCCAATGTGTACAATGACCTTCTGCTGGTCCCTCTCCCCTTTTAGAACATTCTCTGAGGTATCCCTGATCATGGCACCAGGGAGGCACACACCATTCTGATTTTTCGCTGTTGGCCACAGAAACATCTGTCTGTGCCACTGACTAGAGAGTCCCCTAACACAATCGATCGCTTGGAACCGACATACTCCTCATTACATTCGAGCCTGATTTGATACCAGAAAATTGGCCGTTCATGCTAAACTCCCCTGAGAATCCATCACTCCATATGTTTTCCAAAACAGCATACTTATTTGAAATGGGGATAGGCACAGAAGACTCCTGCACTACCTGCCTCCCTCTCATACCTTTCCTGGAGTTAACCCATCTATGTGAATGTATCTTTGGCTTTTTTCCATTCCCATAACTGCCATCCATCACGGCCCCTTGCTCTTGTAAATTCCTCATTGCCTCTAACTGTCACTCCAACCAGTCCATTCGATCTGATAGGATTCACAATCATGGAGCATTCCCACCTGCAAGCCCTGGTGAGTTCTTGAGTGATTGTCCAAAGCTCACCTTATTAATTCTGCTCTGTGCCTCTGTCACACTGTGCTCGTCCTTGTGTATAGTCACCAGCAGGGGAGTACTCTGATGCTAAGACCTTCCAGGATGCCTGTGCCATGTTTAAAGTTCAGTCATTCTTCAACCAGCACCAAACACCACCAGCAGAAAGAACCCTTCACAGTGGACACAGTGGCAGGGACAATGAAGGAAAAGGTTACAGTGCACACAGTGGCAGGGACAATGAAGGAAAAGGTTACAGTGCACACAGTGGCAGGGACAATGAAGGAAAAGGTTACAGTGTACACAGTGGCAGGGACAATGAAGGAAAAAGGGTCTGTTGGCATGGGTGACACTCCTTGGAAATAGAACCTCACTTTCATAAATATATTGTAACTGAACATCATCAGCTGTCCGATCAATTGTCACAGTAGCTACAGCAACAAAAAAGAAGCTACAAAGGCAACCCTTCCATAAAGCCATGCCATGTCAGGAAATCTTGTCTGAGGGAGTGCTACTCTCTCACTAATACACAATGTAAACTAACATCTTCTCCTTGTTCAATGTGAGACCATCACCTACCAGAAAACCTTCAAATAGTTGAAAGCATTATTTTATATTCAGCACTCAATAAAAAGGCAAATGAAAAATAAATAAATAAAACCATTTTGCTTCTGGCAACAGCTGTAACATCTTCACGTGGATGCTGCTGAGCAGCAGCTGGATATTGCTACTGGTCTTGGGCTTGTTGATCCACCTGTTCTTTCTCCATTTCTCTGAGCTTTTGTAGACTGTACTGGTCTTTAGCTGGATCCATTGGGCATAGCTTTCAAAACCCTGTATGTGGATTATCAGAAACAGAACAGGCCCTTAGTCATCTGAGCAGTCACCATAGCTGTCAATACAGTGGTTATAGAGGTCTCCAACAATGGGGGCCATAGAATGCCAATATATGGATCTTTAGCATAGCAGATCTTATTCGGGTATGAGCAGCACAAATCATTTCATGGAAATGCAGTGCAGATTGATCACAGTGTGCTTACTTCAATCTACATTATTGACTTCTCAATTTCACAACCACAGTGTGCCCCTGATAATCTGCCTTAGCTTTCAGTGAGCAGATGCCTAGGAATGTAGCTGACCACATTACCCACCTGGAAGGACAGCTCCAACAGATATGTGACCAGACCCCTAACTGATCCCTAGCTGGTCTACCATTAAGCCCTGGACTGGTTGCACTCCAACTGCAGGACTGACTGTGTCCTGCTCCCTGGACTGTCATGATAATCAATCTCTGACCCTTTCAGATCTCCCCACAAAACCAACTGATAGTTCCACTGGACTGAGATCAGACATTTCCATTGACTGGTTGCGGTGGAATCGCTGACAAATGACAATCTCCCTTGTCTTGACTGATGACTACTCCTGTTAGATTTTCAGGCCTATTCAGTTGTAGCATATTCAGTGTATCTGCCATATAATCTACAGGCACGTAGTGTAAATATCCTATTGGCTAGCACAACACATTACACCAACTCGCCCAAACTCTTGACTGGTCACTGCTGGCAACTGTGACAGGCTGCTTAGCTTTGTAGCTATGCTGAAAGGCAATGCAAGATCGACACACTATGATGAACCAAGTAAATGCAAAGAAAGCAAGTTAAGGGCCCTGAGATGCACCCTGTTCCAATGAATGAGGTTGGTGCCTGCCCATGCTTGCAAAGTGACCTACAACCAAAAGATACAGGTGTGCTCTAAACTGCAGCATTGAATTGTATAACTGTATTCTAATTGAGTCAGAAATGTGCCATGAGGACGTGGTGAAGCTCACACATGTCAATGCCAACCTCCATGGACAGGAGATGCAAGTGTTATTGACTATAGAGTGTATCCTGAGATGTTGGTGACCAGTGTCCAAGATGGAGGCTTGGAGGAGCATGTTGCAAGTTGGAGTTACCAAGTATCTGCTCTGACTTTCAAATCAGGATCTGTCACTATGTAGTTTCTCTCCATTGGGTGGAAGAATAGTAAATTGCAGATATATGAGACAAGGATAGGTAATAGTGAGATGTCGATGTATACAAATGGAACTCCCACTGCTCACTAGGTGATTCTCAACTTGCTGTCCAAACCTCACATGCAAGATGGGATACTTTTGTCTCGACATTGAAAATCTGATATTTAAAAATCTCAGCATATTTTCCTAACTGACACATAATTGCCCTAGTCATTCAGAGGCTGGGAGAACTCCATAATTCTTTCAACTATGTCATTTTACTGAAGATCTAGATGTCTGGCTGAACATCACACATTGTAACTGGCACACCAGACTTGATTTACTGAAAATACTCTAGAAGATCAATTTCTGAATGAAGAGATTACCCACAAGCTTTTTGTTTTTGTATTTCAAAGCTAATCATTGAGTCTATGAGTAGTAAAGCTGAAAGAGTTTGACTGTGGCAAGTCTCTCTGGTACAATTTGAGAGACATTAAACTATCTCTAAATAAGGCAGGACGTACATTTATTAAATTTCATTACTTCACATCCTTGATCCTGGGGAATCTTACATAATGAGCATTTTGTTTTCTCAAGGTTCATTCTAAATGGTATTCACTTTCCTGAGCATACCTTAGTCACTTTCATTGACTCGCTCCAATTTTATATGGTTGAGTGTTCCTTTGAATTTCACCTTGAGGGTGTATATGATCAAAAATTTATATTAGACCTGTGGCTCAAGCTATGTGGATTGGACACTAATGTTGCATTCTATTTCTTTAAAGTGCTCTGCTTTCAGCAAGATTAATAACCACAAAGTGATAATTTCATTCAAAATAGGTTCAATATTTCTTAGGATTTTTTATTCTGGCAGAGTTGTACGACTTACTTTCCGGTGGACCTTTGGATCGAAATAGTGTTCTTAGAGATTCTAAAGATGTCACAGAGAAGGAACAGATCTAGTAGCCAATGATTCATCAGTCAGCAAAAAATAGCAATGCTGTTGAACAAGGCTATAAAAAATTCAAAGCTCAATTTCAGAAAACCAATTTCAAAAGCAGAGAAGCTTGTGAAACTTCAATGGACCTTGCATTCTACAGTGTGCAGTCTGGCCTCAGAGTAATAAAAGGCATACAAAGGCACTAGAGAAAGTGCAAAGAAAACAGAATTAAGAAAGTATTAACCATCTGGAAAGGCAGGGATTCTTTTCAGTAGAGGAGAGAAGTTTGGGGATAATCAAGCATAATGAAATGGTTAAGAAGGAAGAAATTGAGTGATATTCGCAACTTGTGGGACAGTTGAGACCTTCAGGCAGCATTTCATAGGGGGTAGGGATCTATTGCTGTCCTCTCCACCCCCCTATCCCTGTTGTTGCAGAAGTCAGTCACCAGCCAAGTGACTGAATAAAAACCTGACTCTGAGCAATAAAATATTTTTGACGTTTATATGCATTCCTATGAAACAAAAACAGAAATTTTGGAAAAACTCAGAAGATCTGGCAGAATCTGTGGAGAGAAAATAGCGTTAATGTTTTGAGTCTAGTGAGCCTTCTGCAGAACTGATGGTAGCTTGGAAAAGATGGCATATATGTGGAAGATAAGGGTTGTCATTGTAGGTGTTGGCAATACAGGGCACAATGAACAGATAAGCGAAGATGGAGCCCAAAGAGTGAAAATGACAATTAGACAGACAAAAGGATAGATGATAGAAAAGCAGATAATGGGGACCATAAGTTACTTTAAAATGGATTGGCTGTGCTGTTTACAATTCATGTCATGACAGGGCCTGTTTGTGGGGGTGGATGTAGGTTAAGGATCTGGAAGGAGGTTTTCAGGTTCTAAGATTATTGAACTTGATGTTGAGTCCTCAAGGCTCCAGGGACAGAAAGTGGAAAAGGCGATGCTGTTCTTTCAGCTTGCACTGAGCCTGTCTGGTGTACTGGAGTAGACCTGAGACAGAAAGATTGGCCAGAAAACACAGAGCTTTTTCAGAATAATAGCAGACACTGGGAACTTGTGTGAGAGAATGACTGTGCACAGATCTCCTGAAAGCAAAGAAGCATTGTACAAAATTCAACAAGTTGTCAAATGGTTTGATTAAATAATGAATGAGAAACTTCCCAAAGGTAGGAGGGTTGATGTATTTTAAGAGAACAAACAAAAGAATGATGGGATGGAAATGAACAGAATTTTATTTTGCACAGAAAGTAGTTATGATCTTGAATGCACAGCCCAAAATATCAGTGGAAGCAGATTCAAATCACCACTTTCAAAATAGTTGTATAACCATTTGAAGAAAAGTAAATCACCTTTCCTCTTTTGAACCCCTTTTCAGTTAGTTTTTTTTACAAGCAGCAATTACACTTACATTAAAATAGGTCAAAATGAGGAAGCCAGTTACAAGGTTTTCCTGAGTGAAAGAAGAAGAAATTTGCGACTAACTGACCCAAACAAAAAAGAATGCAGACTACAAAGGGAATAATTTTAAAAAGGAAAATTTGTCTGGTACAGACAGGAAGAATAAAGACTTTCAGTGCTTGAGATGTTAGATTTTTAACCTGAGACCATAACTGTTTAACTGGTTACTGCAGCAGCAAACCTTGTAGATATCCTTGAGTTCAAATCATAGAATCCCTACAGCATAGAAGTAGGCCAATTAGCCCAACACCAATTCTTTGACAAGCATCCCATCCAGACTTATCTGTCTACTCTATTACTGCAACCCTGCATTTCCCATGGCTAATCCACCTAAGACAATGGGCAATTCAGCATTGCCAATCCACCTAACATGCATATCTTTGGACTGTGGGAGGAAACCGGAGCATCCAAAGGAAATCAATGCAGAAAGCAAAGAAGATCCCACCCAGATCCACTCCCCTGCCCTATCTTGGTAACCTTGCATTTCCCATGGCTAATCCATGGCAATCTGAATTGTTATAGCTTTTAAAACGCAGACACAGTTACAACGTGTGAAGTGACTTGCTACTGTGATTTTTGATTCTATGTCCGGCATATGTAATTGTGAACAAAAGAAAAAATATGCATTTGGATGCCCACTATGACAATTCACACTTACACCCATTCACTGCAGTCTAATGGTTGAGACTTTTAAACCGAAACACTGCATGCTCTCTCAGATAAATGTGAACAATCCCGTGATACTTTCTCAAAGAAGAGCAGACTTTCAACAGGGGAAATATTTATTGCTCAATAAACGTCACTAATACAGATTATCCATTGGCATGTGACCTCTTCCTGTGTACAAAGTGGCTGCCATGCATCTTTCCTTGCAACAATAATGACATATAAAACATTTAAGGATGCATTGCTCTCATAAAAAAACCATATATAAATTCAAATGACCTCAATAGATTGAGGTCATCTGAACTGTTCTATTGATCTGAAACTTTAACTTCATTTTACACAGAGTTTAACCGACATTTTGGGTTTTTCCAGAATTTTCACTTTCTACTTCTAATACAAGTGGTACATAACAAAAGAAAGAATCTCTCTTTATAGTTATATACAATTGTAGAGAATATATAGCACAGAATCAGACCAGTCAACATAACTTGTCCACTCTCCCTCTCTCCATATCACCCATCTGCCTATGCCTCAATTTCCTCTTCTTTGGGCACTTGCTTCAGTTCCCCTTTATTATAATCTGTCTATCTTAAGCAATATTTGTACTTGTGACATTCACATTTTATCCACTGTTCAGAAGTTAAGCAACTTGCAGCAGGCGGTGAAGAAAGCAAATTATATCTTTATCTGCATAGTGAGAGGATTCAAGTACAGGAGCAGGAATGTACAGGGCCTCCATGAGATCACACCCAGAGTATTCCATGTAAGTTTGGTATCCTTATCTCAAAACATGTTCTGAATTTGGAGGAAGTGCGTGGGAAATCATGTCTCAGAAATTTGATTGAGCTTTTTGGAGAAGTAACGAAGAAGATTGATGAGGGCAGAGCAGTAGGTGTGATCTATATGGACTTCAGTAAGGCGTTTGACAAGGTTCCCCATGGGAGACTGATTAGCAAGGTTAGCTCTCATGGAATAAAGGGACAACTATCCATTTGGATACAGAACTGGCTCAAAGGTAGAAGAGAGAGGGTGGTGGTGGAGGGATGTTTTTCAGACTGGAGGCCTGTGACCAGTGGAGTGCCACAAGGATCGGTGCTGGACCCTCTACTTTTTGTCATTTACATAAATGATTTGGATGCGAGCATAAGAGGTATAATGAGTAAGTTTGCAGATAACACCAAAATTGGAGGTGTAGTGGACAGCAAAGAGGGTTACCTCAGATTACAACAGGATCTGGACCAAATGGGCCAATGGGCTGAGAAGTGGCAGATGATGTTTAATTCAGATAAATGCGAAGTGCTGCATTTTGGGAAAGCAAATCTTAGCAGGACTTACACACTTAATGGAAAGGTCCTAGAGAGTGTTGCTGAACAAAGAGACCTTAGAGTGCAGGTTCATAGCTCTTTGAAAGTGGAGTCGCAGGTAGATAGGATAGTGAAGAAAGCGTTTGGTGTGCTTTCCTTTATTGGTCAGAGTATTGAGTACAGGAGTTGAGAGGTCATGTTGCGGCTGTACAGGACATTGGTTAGGCTACTGTTGGAATATTGCATGCAATTCTGGTCTCCTTGCTATCGGAAAGATGTTGTGAAACTTGAAAGGGTTCAGAAAAGATTTACAAGGATGTTGCCAGGGTTGGAGGATTTGAGCTACAGGTTGTGGCTGTTTTCACTGGAACATCGGAGGCTGAGGGTGACCTTATGGAGGTTTACAAAATTATGAGGGACATGGATAGGATAAATAGACAAAGTCTTTTTCCTGGGATCAGGAAGTCCAGAACTAGTAGGCACAGGTTTAGGGTGAGAGGGGAAAGATATAAAAGAGAACTAAGGGGCAACGTTTTCACGCAGAGGGTTTTACATGTGTGAAATGAGCTGCCAGAGGATGTGGTGGAGGCTGGTACAATTGCAACATTTAAGGGGCATTTGGATGGGTATATGAATAGGAAGGTTTGGAGGTATATGGGCCGGGTGCTGGCAGGTGGAACTAGATTGGGTTGGGATATCTGGTTGACGTGGACAGGTTGGACCAAAGGGTCTGTTTCCATGCTGTACATCTCTATGACTCTATGACTCTAAATGCATCAAAGGTCGGCCAGACTGATTCTTGGGATGGTGGAATTCATATGAAGAGAAACAAAGTAGTTCAGACAATATTCACCTAGAATAAAGTTTCAAAAAATGGGAGAGTCTTATAGAAACCTATGAAATTTGAACAAAATGAGACAGGAAATTTCCAGAAAGAATGTTTTTAATGATTGGGGAATCCAGAACAGTGTCACAGTCTAAAGGTACTGGATAGGACTGTGATGGGAAGAAATTTCTTCATCCAGAGATTGTTGCCCCTGTGGAATCCTCTGCCACAGAAAGTGGTTGAGGCTAAATCATTGAATGTTTTCAAGAAGAAGTGATCTAGTCTTTAGAGCTAAAGAGTTCAAAGGATATGGGAAAAAGTGGCAGCAGGGCTTAGAGTTGGATAATCAGCCAGGAGCATATTTAATGATGGAGCAGGTTCGAAAGACTGCATGGCTTAAACTTGCTCCTCTTTACTATGTTTATATGCAACATCTGCTACATTCCTTATTGTATTTAATAGTGACTATCTTTTTTTAAAATCTCTCTTGTCTCACCTTAAAAATGTGCCCCCTAGTCTTGAAACTCCCCATCTGAAGGAAAAGATAACGACCCACCTTTCTTTATAATTCAAATGTTCCATACCTGGCAATATCCTGATAAATCTCTTCTGAACTCTCTTCAGCTTAGTAATATTCTTCCTATAACTGGGAGACCAGAACAGGAATAGTATTCCAGAAGGGGCTTCACCAATATCATGTATGCCTCAACATAACTTTCCAACTCCGATACTCAAAGGGCTGAGCAATGCAGGTAAGCATGCCAAATGCCTTTTTAACTATTCTCTCTATATATAATGCAAACTTTAAAGAATTATGCTTCTGCACCCCCACATCCCTCTATTCTACAACCCTATCCAAGGCCCTACAATTAAATGCATGAGCCTTACCCTCATTTGTTGTACCAAAATGCAATATTGCGCATTTATCCAGGTTGGACTCCATCTGCCATTTTTCAGACCATTGACCCAATTGATCAAGATCCATTTGTAATCTTAGAAAATCTTCTTCACTGCCTACTATGCGCCCAATTTTGGTGTCATCCACAAACATACTAACCATGCCTTCTATGTTTTCATCCAAATCATTTGTATAAATACCAAACAAAAGAGGATCAAAACCGATTCCTGTAGAACACCACTGGTCACAAACCTCCAGTCTGAGAAACAACCGTCCATCATTACTGTCTGTCTTTTGTATCCAACTGGCAAGCTCACTCTGAATTCCGTGTGACTGAACTTTACTAAGTAGTCTACCATATGGAACCTTGTCAAAGGCTTTACTAAAATCGAAATAAGCAATATCTACTGCTCTGCCATTATCAACTGTTTTGGAAACTTCCTCAAAGAAATTCCACCAAGTTTGTGAGACATGGTTTCCCTCTCACAAAACCACGCTGACTATCCCTAATCAATCTTTTCGCACATAAATATCCATAGGTCCTATCTTTTATAATCATCTCCAACAATTTACCCACAACTGAAGTCTGACTCACAGGTCTATGGTTCTCTAGTTTCTCCTTACAACTTTTCTTAAACAATGGTACAACATTAGCTACCCTCAAGTCATCAGGCACCTCATCCGTGTTAATAGATGATGTAAATATTTCTGAAAGGGTGCTGTAATTTCCCCCCTCACTTCCCACAACATTCTGGGATACATTAAATAGGGTCCTGAGTTGTTTTCACCTTTATACTTTCTAAAACCTCCCAAAATTCCTTTTCTGCAATATAAACTGTTTTCAAAACATCAAAATTTATTTCCCTACATTTTCTAGACTCTATTTTTTTTTAGATTAGATTACTTACAGTTTGGAAACAGGCCCTTCGGCCCAACAAGTCCACACCGCCCCGCCGAAGCGCAACCCACCCATACCCCTACAATTACCTCTTACCTAACACTACGGGCAATTTAGCATGGCCAATTCACCTGACCTGCACATCTTTGGACTGTGGGAGGAAACCGGAGCACCCGGAGGAAACCCATGCAGACACAGGGAGAATGTGCAAACTCCACACAGACAGTCGCCCAAGGCTGGAATCGAACCTGGGACCCTGGCGCTGTGAGGCAACAGTGCTAACCACTGAGCCACCATGCCACCCATTTCTTTCTCCAATGTAAAAATTAACATGAAATATTCATTTAGCATCTCTCCCATCTCCTGGGGTAATACAAAGATGACCTCCTTGATCTTTAAGGGGTCCTACTCTCTCAGTCCAGTTACTCTCTTGCTCTTAGAATATTTGTAGAATATATTTGGATTACTCTTAACTTTATCAGCCAATGCTATCTCATATCTCCTCTTTGCCTTCCTGATTTCTCTCTTAAGAATATCCCCACTCTCTTTATACTGATTAAGCAATTCAGTTAAACCAAGTTTTAGATTAGATTACTAATAGTGTGGAAACAGGCCATTTGGCCCAATGAGTCCACACTGACCTCCAAGGAGTAACCCACCCAGACCCATTCCCTAACTAATGCACTTAACACTATGAGCTGTTTCTCATGGCCAACTCACCTGACCATCTTTGGACCATGTGAGGAAACTGGAGCACCCAGAGGAAACCCATTCAGACACAAGGAGAATAGGCAAACACCACACAGACAGTCACTCAAGGAGGGAATCGAACCCAGCTCCCTGACACTGTGAGGCAGCAATGCTAACCACTGAGCCACTGAGCCACCATGCCACCCCAAGTTGTCTATATCTAAAATAAGATTTTCTTTTATTTTTGACTAGTACTTCAATACGTTTGTTCACCCGTTGTTTTTTTAATCTTACCAGCCTAACCCTTCGCTCTAACAGAAACAAAATGCCTCTGAACTCTCATCCTCACACTCTTTAACACCTCCCACTTACCAGACATCCTTTTATCTGCAAACAGTCTACTCCAATCAACTTTTGAAAGTTCTTGCTTCACTCCATTAAAATTTGCCTTACTTCATTTAAAATATTTAACTTTTATGGAAAGCTTATCCTTTTCCATAACCAGTTTGAAACTAATAGATTTATGATCACTAGACTCAAAGAGTTCTCCCACTTTTACTTCAGTCACTATCGGTAAGGTTGTGAGAGTGTTGTTGAACAAATATATCTCAGAGTGCAAGTTCATAGTTCCTTGAAAGTAGAGTCTCAGGTAGATAGGAGAGTGAAGAAGGGACTTGGCATGCTTTCCTTTATTGGTCAGAGCATTAAGTGCAGGAGTTGGAAGGTGATGTTATGGCTGCACACGACATTGGTTAGGCCACATTTGAATATTGCGTGCAATTCTGGTCTCCCTCCTATCCAAAGGATGTTGTAAAACTTGAAAGGGTTCAGAAAAAAAATTACAAGATGTTGCTAGAGTTGGAGGGTTTGAGCTGAAGGGAGAGGTTTAATAGGCTGTGTCTGTTTTCCCTGGAGCATTGGAGGCTGCGGGGTAACCTTAGACAGGTTTATAAAATCATGAGGGGTATGGATAGGGGAAATAGGCAAGGTCTTTTCCCTGAGGTGGGGGAGTCCAGAACAAGAGGGCATAGGTTTAGGGTGAGAGTGGAAAGATTTAAAAGGAACCTAAGGGGCAACTTTTTCACACAGAGTGTGCATGTATGGAATGAGCTGCCAGAAGAAGTGGTGAAGGTTGCTACAATTATAGCATTTAAAAATCATCTGAATAGGGACATGAATAGGAAAGGTTTGGAGGTATATGGACCAAATTCTGACAAATGGGACTAGATTGGGTTGGGATAACTGGTCAGCATGGACAAGTTGGACTGAAGGGTCTATTTCCATGCTGTACATCTCTTTGACTCTATGACTCTACAGTCTGCCCTACCTTATTGCCCAAAAGAAAGTCTAGTTTTGCTCCTTTTCTAGTTGGAGCATCCACATATAGATAAAGAAAATTTCTTTGAGCACATTTGACAATTTTATCACCATCCAAATCTTTAGCATTATGGTAGTCCCAGTCAATGTTTGGAGAATTAAATTCCTCTCATAAAGGAATTAAAGTCTGTGTAGTATTCAGTGAAGGCACATCCAAAGAATTATTATCCCACTATTGTTTTTACATCCGACTTTACGGGATTCAGTTTGTTCAGTTAAGGGAATACAATTCAATCCAGTGAGTGGCTTTAAGATTCTCTTGTACTTGCTTGACTGCTGTCAAACAGTCTGTATTTTTATCATATGCACTCTTCTGAGAAGGTTGTCTACAAAATCTGAATAGTCTCAAAGCTTCAATGCATATCTGATTTATAAGTCATATTATGAGTACTTTTGTCTCTTGTGAAAATGAGAACGGGCGGGTGAGAACTAAATGCATTCTATCTTTCTATGTGGTATCTGGCATCACAGTAATGTAGAAAATAGGAGTAGGATTAGGCCACTCAGCCCCTCAAGCATGCTTTGTTAATCAACTAGATCATAGTTGGTCTTTTATTCAATGCTGTTTGCTTGCACCTTCACTTAATATTTTAAATACCTAGAAATCTATCAGGTTCTGACTTGAATTTAATCAATGACTGAGACTTCACATAGAGAATTCCAAAATTCCTCTTCATCTCATATTAAGATGGTCTGTTTCTTATTCTGTGACTGTGTCCCTTGGTTCTAGGTGCCCCACATCGAGAAGAAAGATCCTTCTTGCTTCTAATCTGCTGATGCTGTAAGAATGTTGTTTGCTTTAATGGATTACCTCTCATTCTTACAAACTCTTCAATCTTTGAACTCTAAACTCTTTCATCTCAGACCTCTCAATCTTTAACTGGCCCTGGGGTAGTCTGCCTATCCCAGGGATCAGTCTGGCAAACCTCTGTACTAATCCCTTTATGGAGAACTAGGACTAACATTTCAAGTATATTCCAACTATATTCCAACAACATCAATGACAACATGCACTGACATAATATCTTCGACATGGAACAAATTCCTAACTGTTTCTCAGGATCATAATCAGACAACATTTTATTTGGGTGTGCTAGCAAGTTTCTTTCTACATGCTACCTTGTTCCTACTTCTTGTCTACTGTAAGACTGGATGCCTTCTGGGAGTTGCTGAATAGCTGTTCCACACTGTTAGGCAGCCAATAAAAGAGTCAGATGAGGGAACTGGTAATAGGGGGAGGAATGGATGCCTAATGTGTCTGGAGCCCATACTTCAAAGATTTTCTGCAGCTGGTTGACAGGGGCTAGAAGAGAACTTTGGAAAATGTCCAGTGTGATTTTGGAGGCATAAGGGGGCCACTGATTCAGCTGCAAGTCATCCAGCAGAGGATTCTTGCTCCATAATAGTGCTCTGAAAGCTGTGATATGCTCAGTTCTTCAGAGTGACACTTCCCAGCCTCCAAGATATTTCAGTAGCTCCTAACTCTCCTACTGATGCCACTGGAGGTTCCAGACTTCTGACTCTCTGTAGACTTATAGTATTAAGACACCATGCACTGTTCTTAATTTGGCAGTGAACTCAGAGTGGCTATTTAGCTGGCTACATCTTGGTGAATGAATGAATCAGTCTCACTGTTTCCAAGCATGTAGGCTCAAGGTGTCCCATTACGTCAGTGCACCAAAACACCTCATAAAATTCAACATTTTACTTTGATTCAATAGATCCTCCTGAATCAATTAAATATTTCCAGTATTTTCTGATGTTACTTCAAATTTTCACCATCTGCACTTATACTATTTCTAGAAGTATATAATGTCTAAAGGAATGTGTTCAAGGAATGACTTGGGGGAGAGAGGTAGAGAGGTGTAGGGAAGGGATTTCAGAGTTCAGAGCACAGACTGCTAATGGTGGTTGGAGGGGTCCATGATGACTCTGCCTGGTCAACTTTGTCCCATGTGCGAGGAGTTGATGACCCTCAGATTAAACTCATCAGCAGTTTTCTCTCTCTCAAATGAGAGCGCAGTCTATGATTCTCTGGGGTAATGGTAACTTTCTCTTAATAATGCCATGATGAAAATTTACTTTTTGAAGAAAAATGCTTCAATGTGCATCGCATGACAATGCAACTTAATGTAGTAGACATCTTCAATGCTTCCAATACCTTTTGCCCATTCAATTACCATTTACCCCCCCCAAAATTATATTTGTTTATCAATAATTGGCCACCTTGTGTTACACAAAGGAGTAGAACTCACTGAAAAAAATTGTATTGCATTTTGCTTTGTTTGCCCTTGCCAGGAGGAACTGTGATTTTTTTTAGTTGGTTTTTGACAGCCCTTTCTGAAAGATTGCTGGGGATTTTCATTTATTTATAATATTCAGAAAATCGATTTCTGTTGGTAGGGGCTTCTGCTCAAATAATCCCAGTGATGTGGCAACAATGTGAATGGGGATTTGGACAAGTACTTGTTCTGTTTTATCAAGCTCTAGATTTGTCATGAGGGTACAACAGCTAATCAATCATAATGTAGTGCTGTGAACACTTAGTCATGCCAGATATTTTCTTGCAACTCTCATTGTTTGGAAATAATAATGTTTGTGACTATTTCAATAATTGAGTAGATGGGATCAATCAAGTATCTCCATAGAAAGACTCATATTTATCTAATGCCTTTTATAGCTTCAGGACATCTCAAAAGTTTTGCAACCAATGATGTACTGTTGAAAGGAAATCACAGTTGCAAGATAGAATTTTTACAATTAGAATTTTATTGTCATGTATGTTTGAGTTCAGTAGTATGAGTACAGTGAAAAGTATACAATGTTGCCATTCCTGGCGCCATCTTAGGTACAAAGATATTGAGGTACAAAATCTTACATCCAAAGTAGCGAAATAATAGAGAGCATAGAGGGCTGACGTGGTGGCTCAGTGGTTATCACTGCTACCTCACAGCACCAGGGACCTGGGTTCAATTCCACCCTGGTGTGACTGACTGTGTGGAGCTTGCACATTCTCCCTCTGTCTGCATGGGTTCCCTTTGGGTGCTCCAATTTCCACCCACAGTTCAAAGATGCACAGGTTAGATGGATTGGCCATTTTAAATTGCCGAGAGATGTACAGGTTGGGTGATTTAACCATGGGAAATGCAGAGTTACAGGGATAGGGTGGGGGTGGTGGGATCCCCTTCACAGGATCACTGTGGGCTGAATGGTCTGCTTCCACACTGTTTCTATAATTCCATACAGTAAAGAAATGAAGTTCAATAAAATAAAGCAATTCTATAAAATAAAGAAGTTCAATAGTCTTTTTTATTTGCTTAGCCATAATTAGCTTGCACTCCCTACGAAGGCTCAATGTCCTCCACTTTGGCCCTCTTTAACAGACCTTGGGTTGTCTACTCTCACCACCACTGCAGATGCCAGAAGAACTCCCTCACCACCGCATGGGACTCACTCTTTCCACACTGGGCTCAATCTCCGGCTGTCAAACTTCCGATTCAGGTCCCCAGTTGCCACCACGCACTGAATCTCCACCCAACTGCCGATATGCCAATTTGGGACTCCAGATATTGCCAGACTCCAGACCCAATGAAACCATGATGCCATTGCCACTGTTGCCTCACAATTAAACTCTTTCTAGAAGGAAAGCTCGCCGCTGCCACAGATGCCAGGAAACCTGGGGTTGCCTGCTCTCAATGCTGTTGCAGATACCAGGGGAGCTGTCTTGCCACGACATTGGGTTTACTCTCCCCACAATGCCTGGATCTCCCACATGCTGGGCTCACTCTCACTTTCTATAGCAAATATGTAGATTAAAATAAGCAAAGAAAATGAAAGCATGGAAAGGCAGCAATCAATTTATACACAGGAAACTCCCATAGACACCACTGCGGGAATGACCATTGAGTTATAAAGACGTACTGCTGGGAAACATACCCTTCAGTCCAACTTATCCATGCTGACCAGACATCCTAACCTAATCTAGTCCCATTTGCCAGCATTTGGCCCATATCCCTTAAACCCTTCCTACTCAACTACCCATCCAGATACCTCTTAAATGTTGTAATTGTACCTGCCTATATTTTAATTAAATTAAATTTAAAAATTGTGCTATCAAAGCCTCTGTTGGATCTTCCCTAATGGTAGTGCCAAATCATTGTGTCAGAACTGCTTATGACCTGAAAATAGCTGGCTGAAGATTTAAAACTGTATCCAGGATGCTATTGGTGAGCATTGAGCCACAGAGTCATAGAGATATACAGCATGAAAACAGACCCTGTGATCCATCTTGTCCTTGCTGACCAGATATCCTATTATAATCTAATCCCATTTGCCAGCACTTGGCCCATATTCCTCCAAACCCTTCCTATTCATATACCCATTCACATGCCTTGTCAATGTTATAATTGTACCAGCCTCCACCACTTCCTCTGGCAGCTCATTCCAATAATGCACCACACTATACATAAAAAAAGTTGCCCCTTACATCCCTTTTAGATTTTTCCCATCTCACTCTAAACCTATGCCCTCTACTTTGGGACTCCCCCACCACAGGAAAAAGACTTTCCCTATTTATCCTATCCATGCCCCTCATGATTTTACAACTTCTATAAGGTCACCCCTCAGCCTTCGACGCTCCAACCCTGACAACATACTTGTAAATCTTTTCTGAACCCATTCAAGTTTCACAACATCCTTTTAATAGGAGGGAGACCAGAATTGCACACAACATTCCAAAAGTGGCCTAACCAATGTCCTACACAGTCGCAACATGACCTCACAATTTCTACGCTCAATGTTCTGTTGAATAAAGGAAAGCATACCATTGCCGTCTTCACTATCCTATGTACCTGCAACTCCACTTTCACAGAACTATGAACCTGCATTCTGAGGTCTCTTTGTTCAGCAACACTCCCCATGAATTTCCCATTAAGTGTGTAAGTCCTGTTCTGACTTGCCTTTTAAAAATGCAGAACTCCTGTAAATACAGAAAAAAAAGAACCACTTTGAAGAAGTCATACTGAATTTTAAATGTTAACTCTGATTCTTTCTCCACAAATGTTGCCAGACCTCTAGATTTTTTTTCTACACTTTCCATTCATATTTCACCATTGAGTCTCCTTGTCTGGTCTCAGAATGAAACTCTATATCTTCACTTGTTAGGCATCAAAGACTTGTTGTACCCTGGCACTGGAAGTTTTGGACAGCTTTCAACAGAAGACCATGTTGCCATAAATGCTAAGGAAATAAGACAGCACATAAGAGTCAGAGAGTCACAGAGATATACAGCATGGAAACAGACTCTTCGATCCAAGCTGTCCATGCCGACCAGATATCCCCACCCAATCTAGTCCCACCTGCCAGCACCCGGCCCATACCCCACCAAACCCTTCCTATTCATGTCCCCATCGAAATGCCTCTTAAATGTTGCAATTGAACCAGCCTCCACCACTTCCTCTGGGAGCTCATTCCATACATGTACCACCCTCTGCGTGAAAACGTTGCCCCTTTATATTTTTCCCGTCTCACCCTAAACCTATGCTCTTGAGTTCTGGATTCCACCATCCCAGGGAGTCATTGATCCTATCCATGCCCCTCATAATTTTGTAAACCTCTATAAGGTCACCCCTCAGCCTCTGATGCTCCAGGGAAAACAGCCCCAGTCTGTTCAGCCTCTCCCTATAGCTCAAATCCTCCAACCCTGGCAACATCCTTGTAAATCTTTTCTGAACCCTTTCAAGTTTCACAACATCTTTCTGATAGGAGGGAGACCAGAATTGCATACAATATTCCAACAGTGGCCTAACCAATGTCCTGTACAACTGCAACATGACCTCCCAACACCTGTACTCAACACTCTGACTGAAAAATGTAAGCATACCAAACGCCTCCTTCACTATCCTATCTACATGTGACTCCTGGTAGCCAGTTTTGATGTGATAAGTGTGTGTAGTCAGTTAACCCAGTTGTCACCAGGTGTGAAAACGGCTTGCTTACTCCTTAGAGAAGATTTGCTCCATCAGAAGAACATTGCTCAAAAAAGTTTATAAGAGTTTGCAGGAAAGACAACGGACAGTATATTATTGGATCAGCAATGTTTGATGCTGACCCAGGAGAGTACTTTAAGAATGGTTTAGTAGTTTTTATATAGCCTCTAAGCTGAGATCCAAACCCAACCTTTGAACAACGTGAAATTACATTTTTGTTTTTAAAGATTTAGTAATTTGAGGCCTGTTTGTGAAAATTGTTTCATCAGCATAATAATCCAATTGGTTCATTACTTTCCTTCAGGAAAGAAAATCTGGTATTAATAAATTATGTGAACAAACTGGGTCTCCAGTTCAAAGCTATGTATTTGACCCTTAATGTCCTCAGGGTAACCTGGGCTGAGCAATATTCAAAAGTACAAGTGTGAAAAAAACTCAGTTCCATGAAGGGCATGCCCAACTGGAAATGTAGATCAGAAGTCTAAAGATGTTAAGATTAGATTACTGACAGTGTGGAAACAGGCCCTTCAGCCCAACAAGTCCACACCGACCCACCAAAGCACAACCCACCCATACATTTACCCCTTCAGCTAACACTATGAGCAATTTAACTGACCTGCACATCTTTGGACTGTGGGAGGAAACTGGAGCACCCGGAGGAAACCCACGCAGAGAGTGGTGGAGAATGTGCAAACTCCACACAGTCAGTCGCCTGAGGCAGGAATTGAACCCAGGTCTCTGGCACAATGAGGCAACAGTGCTAACCACTATGGCACCATGCTGCCCCAAGATTGATGTAAATTTGGCTGACCAACAGTTTTCCATCCCACATGGCCAACTTGATGGGCAAGAAAATAAGTTGTTCAAATGTATTATTCTGCAAAGTCAGGAATGTAAGTCACATGTGATACAAAATGGCTTAACCTAACAGTAGAATGGGAGATATTTTAGCACACAGGCTCTGGCAGTTTGAAAATGGTTTCCCACCAGCTAGAATTCTTGAGGACAGTTAAGGCTGGGCAATAAGTGACCACAGTGTTTAATGTGAATTAAATACAGTGTTTTAAAAATGAACGATAGCATATTTTGTAGGAACAGGTGATTTTGAGAACAATTGATTCAGAAATCTCTCCAAAACCGGTGGTTATTTGGTGTTATGGACTCAATGACAGAGAGTGATCATCACTACTAGTCAACAGCTCCAACTTTGTTATATCAATTCTAGAATAGCACAAGTCAAACAATGAGGTAAAAACAATGACTGCAGATGCTAGAAACCAGATTCTGGATTAGTGGTGCTGGAAGAGCACAGCAGTTCAGGCAGCATCCAAGGAGCCTGAACTGCTGTGCTCTTCCAGCACCACTCATCCAGAACAAGTCAAACAATGTCTACTTTGATCTATATCGATTTCAGTGTTCCAATATAAGAAACCATGACAGCGTAAAAACATTTAACAGAACAAAAGAAGTCCTGAAGAAGGGTCCTTGCATCTGAAATATTAAAAACAGAACATAGAACAGTGCAGCACAATACAGGTCCTTCAGCCTTGATGTTGTGCCGAACTTTTATCCCACTCTAAGATCAGACTAACCTACATATCCTTCAATTTACTATCATCCATGTGCCTATGCAAGATTTGCTTAAATGTCCCTAACGTATCTGACTCTACTACCACTGCTGGCAGTGCATTCCACACATCCACCACTCTCTGTATAAAGACATCTCCCCAAAAGCTTCCAATCATCTTAAAATTGTGTCCCCTTGTGATAGCCATTTCCACCCTGGAAAAAAGCCTCTGACTATGCACTCTTTCTATGCCTCTTATCATCTTGCACGGCTCTACCAAGTCACTTCTCACCTTTCTATACTCCAATGAGAAGAGCCTTAGCTCCCTTAACATTTTTTCATATGACATGCCCTCCTGTCCAGACGGAATCCTGGTGAATCTCTTCTGCATCCTCTCTAAAGCTTCCACGTCCTTCCTATAATGAGGTGACCAGAACTGAACACAATATTCTAAGTGTGGCCTCTGTAGAGCTGCAGCATAACCTCATGGTTCTTAAACTCTTAAACCCTTTGCTAATGAAAGCCAACACACCATATGTCTTCTGAACAACCCGATCAACATGGATATCAACTTTGAGGGATATATGGACATGGACCCCAAAATTACTCTGTTCCTCCATACTGCCAAGCATCCTGCCTTAACTCTGTATTCAGCATTCAAACTCAACCTTCCAAAATGAGTAACTTCACACTTTTCTAGCTTGAACTCCATCTGCCACTTATCAGCTCAGTTCTGCATTCTGTCACTGTCCCATTTCAACCTACAACAGCCCTCCACACTATCCACCACTCCACCAACCTTCATGTCATCAGCAAACTTACTAACCCACATTTCCACTTCTTCATCCAAGTCATTTATAAAAATCACAAAGAGATTCCCAGAACAGATTCCTGCAGAACACCACTGGTCACCAAACTCAAGGCTGAATACTTTCAATCTACTACCAGCCTCTGTCTTCTGTGCACCAGCCAATTCTGTATCCAGACCACCAAATTTCCCTGTATCCCATGTCTCCTTACTTTCTGAATGAGCCCACCAAGGGGAACCTTATCAAACACCTTGTTAAAATCCATGCACAGTACATCCACTGCCCTACCTTCATCAATATGTTTTGTCACATCCTCAAATAATTCAGTAACTCTGATTTCTCTCTACAGATGCTGTCAGACCTGCTGGGCATTTCCAGCAATTTCTGTTCTTGCATTAAATTGAGAACCTTGTCTTGCTTCTGTTTGTCTTAGGATATGGAATGTACTGTGTGCTGCAGAAGGTCTTGCACAAACTGTGTTCCAAAGACTTCAGCATAAAAACCTAGACAGACATTTGAAGTGGTGCGACCTTATCAATAAGGTGTTAAACTGAAGTCCTACCTGCCCACTCAAGTAAAAATTGTGCATTGCAGCTCAGTCATAAAATCTAAGTTGCTGAAGCAAAATACAACATTTACAAGCCTCTGCTAGTGGCTTTAATGTAATTTCCATTACATGACTGACCAGGAATCTCTTCTGACCTTGCTTCCTGTCATTGGCAAAAAATTAGAAAGACTTGCAACTTGATACTGTTTGGTCATGCTTCAAACACACCTTTCTAGGCCATCAGAGGTTGGGACTCAAACCCACTCTTCTGAGTCAGAGTCAGGAATCTATGTATGATGGATCAACACCTTCCTCAGACAGATAGAAGACTTTCCAATGGCACTATTCTCAAGATGAGCAAGGGAATTTTTTGAGGTCCCAGGCCAATATTTATGCCTCAGCCAATGCCATTTAAGTAGGTTATTATTTCATTGCGTCTTGTAAGACCCTTCTATGAGCAAATAGGTCTTCATACTCCCTACATGACAACAGTGACTACAATACAAAAATACTTCACACAACTGCAGAATGCTCTTGAACAGCCTCAGATCATGAAAAGCTCTTAATAAGTGCAACTTCTATACTCTCTCCTGTTCATGGTGCATCAGGAATTCAGCTTCAAAACTAATGTTTCACTTTATGACTTGGGATTAAAATAAAAGTGCATAGTTATGAGCATGAGCAAAGAAATTATGCTCTGTGTATGCTAAGAAATAAGTACCATTTTGAACACATTTTCCCATTGTTAAAATGGCAATTGTTATGCCTTCAATTTTATTGAGAGAATTTTTTATTCCTTTATTATCCCATTGTAAAGATCAACTCAGATCTGAAAACTTGAAGCACGATGAAGAATCCTGTGAGATTTCCTTAGCAGAAATACTTTTGTTTCAAGGCGAAATGCTCCTGGGAATTGAAACCGAAAGATGACAAGAGATAAAAAAAAACAAGACGGTCAATGATGATAAATGATTGAAGATAGTGGACAGACAATAGTAATGGGTGGTAGGCATTTTTATACCTTGTCCCTGATTTTCCAATGGACAGAAATTATTCCAGGATGGACAGAAGTTGCTTATTAGGAACCAGTGGATCTGTAGTGTACCACATTCTGAGATAATTGTCTGAGAAATTGAAGATGGCACTGGGAAATTCCCCAAAGCTTGGAAATCCCTAAAATATCCATTCAAATTGGAGAATTAAATTTCTCATGAAATTGAATAAATAGGTACGCAGGAAATGGTTGAATACTAAATACATAGTCTAACTCATAGGTACCAATTCAACTGACAACATAATTATTTCATATACACCAACAATGCCTCCTTCTGATCACTTATACCCCAGACTTGAACCTGACAACACTGTTGGGACTCAACTATTCTTTTCCCACTTCACTCCTGAATCAATTTTTGACCAGAACAGATACCCCACCCTATCCCATGACCAACCGAACCAATGTTAACCACCAACACCACATCCATCTCGCCAGACTGTACTGGACCAGATCCAAAGCCAATCTGATAGCCCTGCTATTGGACCAGGAACCCATGACCTGCCACCATCCCCCACTGGCCCTGATTTCTCCCAATCGTCCCAACTTAACCATAAACACTACATCACTTACCTGATTCCACTGCCACCTTATGCCCTGGCACCATACTCCTTCCCATTTTTACCTGACCTACTTAGCATCTTACACCTCAGACCACCTGGTACCCCACCATCCCAGAACATTAACATTCACCTGATGAACTCATTGTGATAGCAGCTGCCAAAGTAACTGTCAGGATCTTTCAGAATAGAACAGTTGACTTGTGAATAAGGGGGCATTGTTTCCCTTCACTGAGTGTTCTGTACTACAAAAGAACTGTCAGACTGGAATCTCCTCTTAGAAATGTGGAGCTCCCTTTTTTAGTAAAAAATCTCTGTGTGAGGTTGCTACTCCTTGGAAAATTTGCCCCATTGTTTATGTTGTGATCAGGGACATATTTTGACACAATACACAACATGTTTTCATTTTGCACCGGTTGTGAGTTCCAGTCATGTTAGATGGTGACTAACACCTCCATCTGTACCATTGAGAAAACTCATCCAATCATTCTACCAATCAGCTCATTTAGAAATGATAGGTGAGTGAGGACAAGTTTCTTGATGAACCACAGGTCTCTAAATCGATGACCTGCATTGACCACAGAGGCTGTCAGCTTCTGGTTCCTAATGTCTGCTGTTCCAGGACTATTCATCAGGGGATTTAGCAGCGAGAAAGTAGTTACTGGTTGTCATCTTGTCATCTGGTGAGAATGTTTGGAAAAGGAAAGTTGGGGTAGTTCAGAAGTCAGGGCAGGAGGGTTGTTTTCAGAGGCTACTCCCTTGAAACCCATCAGTGACTCTGATTGGTACCAATCTGGGGCAATTGGATAATCTGATCTCCCCTACCCAGCAGATGAGTTGCCATTGTTTCCCATTGGGAACAGTTACCTTTTCCACCTGTTGGGGAGAGCTGGTGATCTGGGAGGCAATGGGTTGAGATCCTTAAGTAGCCATTAATTGATCACTCAAGAACCTTCAATGATGAAGAATGTGTATATCATCCAAACTAATCGCTGAGTTGGCAATATGGAACGAGTTTCTCACTAGGCCCTTCTCACAACCACCAAGAAGAAAATGTTGCACAATTTTCATTTGTGTCATTTGCTTACAATTGATTTGCTGAATAGTTTAATCAGATTCAGGAGCAACTTTTTCACACAGAGGGTGGTACGTGTATGGAATGAGCTGCCAGAGGAAGTGGTGGAGGCTGGTACAATTGCAACATTTAACTGGCATTTGGATGGGTATATGAATAGAAAGGGTTTGGAGGGATATGGGCTGGGTGCTGGCAGGTAGGACTAGATTTGGTTGGGATATCTGGTGGGTCTGTTTCCATGCTATACTCTATGACTCTAAAAAAGATTGTGAAATGTGTTTTTTCTATGTGTGTTTGATTTGGGTTCAATTCCGCTCTCAGGCAACTGTCTGTGTGGAGTTTGCATGTTTTCCCTGTGTCTACATGGGTTTCTGTCAGGTTCTCTGGCTTCTTCCCGCAGTCCAAGGATGTGCAGGGTAGGTAGATTTACCATGCTACGTTGCCCTGGTGTCAATGGATGTGCAGTTTAGGTGGATTAGACATGCGAAGTGAAGGGAAACAGATAGGTGGCTGGGTCTGGGGGCTAGGTCTGGGTGGGAGGCTCTTTGGATGGTCATTGTGAACTTGATGGAATTCTAGGGATTCTAAGTATAACTGGGACTTGTTAATTCCATGTACAGGGTTTGACGAAGGGTGTTGGGCAAGATGGAAGCCATTTGACTAAAGAGCTGGGTGTGTAAGGCTGAAAACAATAGAGCCAGAAATTAATGTTGTTCACAGACCAATCGTTTTTCATTCTCATGATGTGGGTTAGACTCCAATCTAGTTTATTGGGAAAATGTGGTTAAAAATATGCCCACTTGCAATCTTGATTGTTGAGTAATGATTTAGGCTAAGAGATGTGAAGTGGTGATGATTTCAACAATAATGGACTGTTTTTGATTTGATTTATTATTGTCACATATACCAAGATAGAGTGAAAAGTATTGTTTTGTCTACTATGCAGGCAAATCAGACCCTATATAAGTAGACCAGGGCAGAAAACAGAATGTAGAATATAGTGTGACATCTACAGAGAAGGTGTAGAGAAAGCTCAACTTTAATGTACAAGAGGTCAGTTTAAAAGTCTGAGAGCAGTGAGCAGGAAGCTGTTCTTGAATCTGTTATTATGTGTTTTCAAGAGGAAGCGAGTATAACTGGGATGGGAGCAGTCTTTGATTATGTTGGCTGCTTTCCAAGGCAGCGGGAAGTATAGACAGATTCAATAGATGGAAGGCTGGTTTTCATTATGGACTGGGTTGCATTCATAGCTATCTGTAATTTATTGTGCCATTTGAATCATAGAATCCCTACAGTGTGGAAACAGGTCATTTGGCCCATCGAGTCTGACCCTGTGAAGAGCAACCCACCATACCCCATCCTATCCTTGCAACCCTGCATTTCCCATGGCTAATTCACTTAGGGTGCACACCACTAGACACTTGGGGCAATTTAGCATTGCTAATCCACCTAACCTACATATTGTTGGACTGGGAGAAAATTAGACCACCCAAAGGAAACCGACACAAACACAGGGAGAATGTGCAAACTCCACACAGACAGAGGCTGTAATCAAACCCACTACCCTAGCACTGTGAGGCAGCAGTGCTGACCACTGAGTCACTATGCCACCCCAATCTCAAGCAGAGCAGTTGCCATACCAAACTGTGTTGCATCCGGATAGGGCGCCTTCAATGGTACATCTATAAAAATTGGCAAGAATCATTTGTACATGCTGAATTTCTAAAAAGGTAGAGACATTGGTGTGCTTTCTTGACCATATGGACCAGGACAGATTTTTAGTGATAATTATTCTTAGGAACTTGAAGCTCTCGACCATCTCCGCCTCAGCACCATTAACAGAGGAGTATCCAAAAGGTTTCAGTGACTTTCACACAGCAATAACAAATGATGTAATTTCCACCCCAAGGAAAAGTACAAATGTAAAGATACAAGAACACATTAAAGAAAAGCATGAATTTGAAGACATGAAGAGAACTCAATCAGCTGACCAAGAACTGAGAATGATACCACATAATGTTTACCAACTACTAGCACAGTCAGTATATCCATAGTTTGGATATAAAGTCAATAAACCACATGTGTTGGAAAATTTCAAGAACAAGATAAGATTGTACAAAGTCTGGTAAATAACCTGCGGAAGAGGGGTGGCAGGTTACAGTAAAAACATAGTAAACATTGATAAGAAGGAAAGGGTGCAGTGAGAGGAAGAGAGAAAAGTCGGTAAAACTTTAAAATCAGGAACAATCTAGGTTAATTAACAGTGGGGTAAATGACTATATAACAAAGACTGTATAGCAAAACCAAGGAACTCATTATTGACTTTCGGTGGGATGTTATTCATTCCCACCTAACCCCCCCCACCCCCACATTAACAGCACAGAGGTGGAACAAGTGGAGCATGTCAAGCTCCTGGGAGTGGTCATCCACAACAAGCTTTCTTGGACTCTTCATGTGGACACATTGGTTACAAAAGCCCAACGTAATCTCTTCTTCCTCAGGCAGCTGAGGAAATTTGACATGACGGCAAATACCTTTGCCAACTTATATAGGTGCGCCATCAAGAGCATTCTGTCTCAATATATCACTACCTGGTATGGCAAATGTACCATTCAAGATTGGAGACGGTTACAGAGAGTGGTGAACTTGGCCCGGACAATCATAACAGCTAACCTTCCATCTATAGAATTCATCTACCAGGTCCGCTGTCAAGGAAAGGCCGCCAACATTCTTAGAGATCCATGCCACTCTGGCAATGTTTTTCCACAGGCTCTACCATCAGGGAGAATGTTCAGAAGTCTGAAAACATGCACCAACTGGTTTCATAACAGTTTCTACCCTACAATTGTTAGAATACTGAATGGACTCACAAACTCTTAATATTCACCTGTACCTGTGTTTTTCCTTTAGCTGCTGTTTACCTATCATTTACTTACCTATGCTACCTAACTCTGTGATCTGCCTGTATTGCTCACAAGACAAAGCTTTTCACTGTGCCTCGGTACACATGACAATAAATTCAATTCAATTCAATTCAATTCAAAGTCTGCCAAAGTACAGACTCTGGGTTCATTATCTAGTGATCTTTTGCTGAATTTAATGTGTGAAAAATATGAGGAGAGGGCAGGTTTAGACTTAGATAGGACACTTCTATACTGGAAAATCTGGTGATACTCATTATCAAGGTTCACACATAGACAAAGATGATTTCATTGAAGCATCAGTGACAACTGGTAAATGCAGAACTGAGCTGCAATGAAGTGTCAGTATTTCGGGGACAAAACTGGAGAAACAACTGAGAGGCAGCAGACAAAATAGAGTGGAAATTGCGAACAGTGTTAGAGTAAAAAAGATATCCATTCCAGGTTTACAATATTTGAAGAGCACAATATTGGCATTGAAGAATTGCAGAATGTGTTCATAATCTAAAATGTATAGATAATGAATAGACGTTTTATCTGAATATTGATCAATTCTGGTAAGATCCAATAAAAAGATTTTGCATTTCTACAACACTTGTCACAAACCCATGGAGCTCAAAGCTAGTTATTAAGTTTAGTTGTAACTATAGTGCAGAAACCATAGTAGTCACAAACAACAATGAAAAATTTACTGGACAGGTACTGAACTGAACATTTGAAGAATTCCTCCATTACTGTTCTGTGAATGGTGGCTCTGCAACATTTCTCACCCACCAGGTAGCATTTTATTGTAACATCCCAACTAAAAGATACCATCTTCAAAAGTGTAAGTTTGTCTTAATGTTGCATTGCTTTATCTACCTAGATGTATACTTAAGTCTCTAGAGTAGGATTCAACCCAACAAATATTCAGACCCAGAGGTAAGGTCCCTTGTAACTGAGATAATGATACAAGCACCAATACTGAGGTTTTATCATCAGAACCAGTCGAGTATCCAGTGCATATAAAGGATATTTCAATGCAACAAGTAGCCTGCAACTTGATAACACTCCACTTTGACCATTGCCAATAAATATAGGTTCAAAGAACATTTTTCCTATTCCACATTGCAAAATGAGAATCTAGAAATAAGGCCGAAATCAATGTTACACTTTGTTGTCGGTCTTGTGTGAAACCTTCAGATGTTTGTTTCAGTATCACAGGCATACTTATGTCAGTACAGTCAGCATAAAGAGATTTCTCCCACTTTTCTGTGAAACAAAACACATTGAATCAGACTGAAGTTGAGTTACTTCAGGGAGGGAATGGTTTGCTAAAAGAAGGAGAGGTATGATTTGCCCCATGATTCTCATAATGACAAACAAGCTATTGTGCTGCATGGTAAGGCAATTTCATTTGAGGAGTAATATAATCTTATCTCATTCAGCAGAAACTGAAAGAATCAGATCAGATGCAGAACTTAAGCTAAAACTGGCAGCTTGAGTTTTGAAAGCAGAAATATCTTTGATCATCTTTCAATCCTCTTTGCTTATGTTGTAGGGAATCTGAGGGATACAACCCTATTGTTATGATCAGGGGAAATTTGGCTTTCTAGCTTTTAATCCCCTTTTGGTCAGACACAACAAATAATTTTGTTTCTTTTCAGCACACATCTAAAACTTAATTAAAATTCAATTAAAACTTAGTTCGCTAGGCAATGAGGGAGCCGGTTAAAAAGGTTCACAAGAGTTTTATTACCAATTTGGATTGAGACTGAACATAATACGAATGGAATATTAACCTTTTTATGTTAATATTCATACATTTATATTTTGTCGTTAGTCAAGGATACTAAGAGTGAGGAAATCAAAGTGGTTTAATGATTCAAGATGCAAGTCAACCATAATCTAATTTAGATTAGATTAGATCCTCTACAGTGTGGAAACTGGCCCTTCAGCCCAACAAGTTCACATCATCCCTCCGAAAAGAAACCCACCCAACCCCATTCCTCTACCCTATATTTACCCCTGACTAATGCACCTAACACTGTGGGCAATTTAGCATGGCCAATTCACCTGACCTGCACATCTTTGGATTGTGGGAGGAAACCAGGGCACCCAGAGGAAACCCACACAGACACAGGGAGAATGTGCAAACTCCACACAGACAGGCAGAAATCGAACCCAGGACCCTGGCACTATGAGGCAGCAGTGCTAACCACTGAGCCACTGCGCCACCCACAGACTTGAGTGGCTAATGTACTTTCTCCTATTCCTAGGCCCTATGTTCCTTGGCCCTAAGTTCTTATTCTTTTCTTGTTCATGAGATGAAGGTGACACTCGCCAGGCCAGCATTTATTGTCCAACATTAACTCTTCTGGAGAAAGTGTTGACAGCTGCCTTCTGAAACTGCTGCAGTTCTTGAGATATAGGAATACCTACAGTGATGTTGAGAAGGATTTCCAGGATTTTTACACAGTGACGGTGGAGGTTCCAGGTCAGAGAGGAATTAGACCTGGAGGGCTACTTGCAAGTGGTAGATTATCTCATATATCTGTTACCTTAAACCTTATAGTTGATAAGGTTTAAGGTTTTGGAAGTGGCTGTCAAAGAAATCTTGTTCAGTTACTGATTGCACCTTGTTGATGGTACACACTCCTGCCACTGTATCAATGGTGAAGGGATTGGATGTTTGTGGATGTGGTGCCAATCAAGCGAGCTGCTTTTCTTCCAAAAGGTGTTAACCTTCTTGAGTGTTGTTGGAGCTATACTCATCCAGACAAGTGAAAATAGTCCATCACATTCCAGATTTGTGACTTTTAGATGGTAAATAGATTTTGGGGAGTCAGAAGGTGTGTTACTCCCAACAAATGTCAATTGCTAATTATCAGCCCAAGCCTGGATATTTTTCAGGTCAAGCCACACATAGACAAGGAATAATCCTATATCTGAGGACTCACTGGTGGTGATATTTTGCAATCATCAAAGAACATCTTGAGAAATGTTATTATCTGTCTGTTTCATCAAAATACTACTTTGATATTTAAATGATCACTTATGCTTCCCTAGTTGGAAACCAATCCTGCAGAAGTAGTTCCTCAGTAATCAATGTCTAACCAATTTTGCCCTTGACCATGTATAACTGAGATAGTCATGAACCATCACTGAACAAGCTATTAGATCTATAACTGAGTGCATTGTCAACGTTATGAGTTGAGTAGTGATTCAGAGAGAGTTTATAAAATAGCACACTGAGAACATATATTTTATTTTAGCTTCAACCACACTGAAGTAGCTCTACACCATTCACAACGAAACAGCCTACTTGATTGTTATGCTATCCAGTGCATCAAACATTCATTCCCTTCACCAGTGATGTACAGTAGCAGCAGTGTTCAGTGTCTATAAAATGTACTACAGTAACTCACCAAGTGCGTGGCATGGTGGCACAGTGGTTAGCACTGCTATCTCACAGCGCCAGAGACCCGGGTTCAATTCCCACCTCGGGCAACTGACTGTGTGGATTTGCACGTTCTCCCCATGTCTGCGTGGGTTTCCTCTGGGTGCTCCAGTTTCCTCCCACAGTCCAATGATGTGCAGGTCAGGTGAATTGGCCATGCTAAATTGCCCGTTGTGTTAGGTAAGGGGTAAATGTAGGGGTATGGGTGGGTTGCGCTTTGGTGGGTTGGTGTGGACTTGTTGGGCCGAAGGGCCTTTTTCCACACTGTAAGTAATCTAATCTGATTGTGAGCATGAACTCCTTAGACAGCAACTTCCAAACCTGTGACCTGTACCACCAAAAAGGACAATGGCAGCAGATACATGTGCAAGCTTCTCTCTAAGTCACACACTATTCTGACTTGGCACAGAGTATATTTGTAATACATTCACATAAGCCAATGAATTATTATTTACTTTTGTATTGTATCAATCACTTTCTAAAGGAGAGTGATAGGAAATGAGAGAATTAGCCAAATATTATTGCCTAATGCTTTGCTTCATCTGTCAATCACCACAAGTCAAAGTACCTTAGTTCTTGACCTTGCTTCCAGTGGAAACAGATCTTTCTATCTACGTTGTCTAGACCTCCTCATGATTTTGAACATTTCCATTGAATCTCCATGTAACATTCACTTTAATGGAAACAAGCCAACTTTTTTTGAATTTGTTTATGTAACTTCCCTCACTGACATGCAATAGACTGTTTTAAAGGAGTAGAGACCTGGAGTAGATTAGTCATGATCACATCGAATGATGGAGCAGGCTTGGATGGCTGAATGACCTGCTCCTGTTCCTTTTCTCTTTCTTTTCTGAATGGCATTTATACTACAGAACAAAATAAAAACTAATCGAACAAACTTTAAGCACTTAGATGGAAGATTAGAAAAATATAATGTCATAATATCCCAAGAAACAACAGTGAATGGTCAATAAAAATAATTTGCTTAATAGAGCTGTCTTAAGTAAGGGTTTAAATGTTGTTGGCGGAAGTCAGGATGAAGACGATTCAGTAACCAATAGAGTACAGTAGTTTCTACATTAGTAGTCCTGGAGATCCATCCAAGTGAATGCAACATACAAGGTGTGGACTGGAATGTGTGACTAATCTTGGCAATTTGGCATATGATCTTGAAGGCAACTAAGAGGCTATCATAAACTTTCAACAAGTTGTATTTAACTCTGTTCAGGAGATGAACTAAATTGGACTGGTATAATAATGTCCAGTTACTATGCTTCACTTTCTGATGCATTAGAAACAATGGAGAATTCAAAATTCCTGTGCATCAGGATGCATTTAAGAGAAAAGATCTACTCTGCTGCTCTTGTGAGGGATACACTGAAGCTTAGGATCTCCTACTCAGTTGCATTGATTCTGTTGTCATAATGCGTCTGAAATTGGGATATCAGCTACAAATGATGAACCTTTTCAACACCAATTGTGTTTCTACAACCTTTCAATTAAGTTATAAAAATATGGCGATAGAAGCACATCCCACACACAAAACTGGTCATCACCCCCTGTGTTCAAAAACAATTTTAATAATTAACTAGATTGTTTTAGATTGCAGGCCTTGGGAGACATCAAAAATGAGTTGTTTCTTTTGGACAGAAGGACAATAATATATACATACTAAAACCTTTTGAGTGTATTTTTAATACACAAAAATATTTTCTTTCTTCTTGCAAGCGCTATGGGCATTACTGGCAAGGCTAGCACTTATCCATCCCTAATTGCCCCTAAATTGAGTGGCTTGCAAGGGCTGTTTCAAAGGGCAATTAAGAGTCAACCATTGCTGGACTCACAAGCATGTTTATTAATGTCCTTTAGGCAACAAGATCCATTGTTCTTACCCAGATTGGCCTACATGTGGCTAAACTACTAATAGTTCATGATACATCTATTTTCAATAGTTCCTCAAAATGCATATTTCCACTCTTAAATATATGAATAAATAAGAAAAAGACACATTTTACTGTCTGGAATGTTGCATTTTAAACTGTTGGTTGCTTGTGCTGGTTCCTTGCAGGTTATGCCAAAGAAATTGCATGAAAACTCAATACTGGGATAGTTGAGAGAGGCAAAGCAGTTTTTAGCAAAGGCACAATTTTGAGTGTAATCTACATCAGAAATGCTGATCACACGCAATACAGAAGCTCAAATTTCCTGACACATCCATGATTATTATTGCGTCTGTTGACATTAAGAGCTGGTCTAACAGTTGAAATTGAGGCATTAAAGCAATTTGAGCTGCAAATCCTCTTCCTACTTGCATTAAAATTTGTATTGACATAAATCTGTATTAAATAGCATTTAATATTAATACACTTTTCTTCACACTTATGCACTTTTTTGAATATTCATTTGTTCTGCATTTATGCTGTTGAAATTGTAATCTTGTAGATGATTCAAATTTCAATAATTAATTAAACTAAACTTTTAAATATTTGCTATTGTGCAAGTGTAATTTTTTTTTACTCGAATATTTCAGGAAACTTCTCAGGTTAAATAAGTGGAAAATTGAAACAATTTTTCAAGCATGAGCTATTTAAGTTACCTGATCTAATTAGTTGGACCTATTCTTATTTCTGCCATACACAATTCTGAAGACAACAGTAAGAAAAGAGAGAAAGAGGAGATAAGAAAAAGAGTAAGAAGGAAGAGGAAGGGACAAAGGAAAATAATGATGGTAAAGTGAAACAAAGAACTACTGATGTTGAACATCTGAAACAGACAAAAACAAAAGATCCTCAAAAAAACTCAGTAGGTCAAGTAGCATCTATGGAGAGAGAGGAGTGTTAATGTTTCCACTTCATTGACCCTTCTTTTGAATGGATAGTTGCTAGGAAATGGTATTTATGTTGTTGATTGGGCAGGGCTGGGGGTGGGGTGTTGGGGTGAGGGGGGAGTGGGGGGGCAGGTGCTGGGGAGTGTGTAGATATATTGAGTCAGAGCCCAGAGAGAGATAAAAGAAAAGTTAGACAGACATGGGGTTGTTGATAGTTAGTGAGTCTTTGCCTACTTAACATTTTATTTTTCTTTGGACTCTGTCTCCACTTCTCCACTCACTCTTTTTCCTCCAACCCCTGTCAACAGCATGAATATCACTTTTTCCTAGTTGCTATCAGTTCTGAAGAAGGGACAGTGGTTTGGAAACTTTAATTGTATTTCTCTCCACCAATGCTGTCACACTTAGTAAGTTTCTTCAGCCTTTGTGGTTTTGTGCATTGAAGCTGATGATGATATTGGTTGAGATGCTTCATTCAATGGGTCATGAAATCTTTACATTTCTTGCCATTTTGACCTTTTTTTTAATTAGCATTTGGAATTTTCAACAGAAGAGACAATCATTTGGTGTAAACCTTCGAAATGCAATGGATTGAATCAAGTTGTCAGGAGCTGTACAGGACATTTCAGGACTGACAGTGCTTTCCTGGATGCACAACAACCTTTTAAAGATGACACCAGTGCCAAATATGCTACCTCATTTTGGGATATCCCAGCACTGGTGAGTTATTTCGGGTACAGCTAGTGATATAATGGGGATAGAATTAAATAAGAAGCACCATAGGAGTGGGGTAGGTAATTAGTGAAGAGAGTTTGCTAAGACACTGCAAGACATCTCACTGAAACTTACCAACTGAAACTCTCTGTAAACCTCAATGTAAATGACACTTTGCTAACAAGAATTAAGATTCAACCCCATGTGTTCATTTAAAGACAGATTTTCCTCTCCACTCTATAATATTATAATGACAAAGCAGTGACACCAGCAAGAAGGACTAATGCTTTAACTGAAACAGATACAAATCCTAACTTGCATGTAGTTTTATCTGAAGCAGAGGAAGAGGATTCCTGACACCGAATGTACCATGTAGTGGTTTAGTTGATTATCCCAAGGTCTGAACTCCCTTAGCACCTGATCTGTGAACCTCTGAATTGAAGATGCCTTTTGCCAGATGACTTGTAACATATCATTCTGAAACCAATTCATCACAAAATAAAATTGATTTACAATTTCACCCAATGGGGTGATCACAGGAAACTGTCAGCGAATAACTAACATGGTTTCAAGACTTGTCTGCTAGTCAGACAGCAGACAGCCAGAAAGTCATGGTAGGAAGAGCATTTCAATATTAAATGTGTGCCTGTTGCTATTCTTCTCCAGACTACAATAACACACAAGTACATGGGAAAAGGATTGAAATAGTCTATTCAGCCCCTCAAGCACACTTCACATTTCAAATAGATTGTGGTTGATCTTCTATCTCAATTCCACATTTTCTGCATTACCCCAACATCTATTGGTCTCTTTAATAGCTTTTACATCTAAACATTTCTGTCCTGAGTATTCTCAATGAATGAGTTCCCACTGTCCTCTGGGATGAAGAATTCCAAAGTTTTGCTGCATTCTAAGTGAAGAAATAGTTCCTGTTCTCAGTCCAGTACCTCTTATTCTGAGATTTGTTGTCTGGTTCTCAACTCCCCAGCCAGGAAAGGATCCTTCTTGCATCTCCCTTGTCAGTGTTGTAAGAATTTTGCATGTTTCCATAAGATTGCTTCTCATTCTTCTAAGCTCAAGAAAGTGCAAACATATCAAAGAAGGCATTAAACATAAATATATTATATATATATAAAACAAACTGGTCTAGCCAATGCCTCCCAGTTTGTATCACCCCATGCATTACTCAATGAAGATGATGGTGACTCTATTTTTGATGGTTTACGGCAACATGCTAAAAGAGGATTACATTGCACAGAAAAAGACCATTTGTCAAATCATTCAAACCGGTGTTTAGGCTCCACTTGGGCCTTCTCCTACTTTCCCTCATCTAAATCCACCACCATAACCCTTTATTCATTGCTCCTGAAATATGTAGCTCACTTCCCTTAAACAGATCTACAATATTCTCTTCAACTGCTCTCTATGTTCTCACCACACTATCTGGGTGAAGAAGCTTCTACTCAATTCCCTTTTGGTTTCTTGGTGACACTTCTATATCGATGGCTGCTAGTTGCACACTTCCGCAAAACAGGAAACATTGTCTCTGCAACCAAATCACCAAACTCTTTCAAAATTTTAAACACTCCCATTCATCTCTCAGCATTCTTTTTTCAGGATGAAGGAGATGCAGTCTGTTGATCATTTCTTGAGATTTATGTTAACACACTTCTGGTATCATTCTTGTAAGACCTCTCCCCATCCTCTTCAACACCTGCTGGCCCTTCTTATAAAAAGTTAATTAGAACTACATATAGTGCTCTAGGTGTACTCTAAGGTTCAATTAAAGGCTTAGCATAACTTTCCTACTTTTCAAATTCTAACCCTCCAGAATAAAGCCAATTGTTTGCTTTCTTTTTTTCTGGCCTGGTTAACCTGCAGAACATCTTTTAGTGGTGGGTATATTTGTACTTCAAAGTTTTTTTATTTCTTGAACCAACCAGGACTTACATCTTCCAAATAGTAGGTGATTGTCCTTGACTGTTGTGGACGCATATTCCCCACTGCTTAGAATGAGTGAAGGAATGATTGTCATGTTTACTTTACAGTGAAATATCATAAAATGCAGTGAAATGTTTTCACATGTCACCATAATCTGGTGCCATTTTGATTGTTTAAGAACAAGAGAAATGAACAGACATAGCTTAAAGAGAAGTTTATCTCAGTACAAGTTCTGTGCTGGCTCAGGACCATCACTGCCTCACCAGATCCAACTAACGTAGACATCACCGATCCTCAGGCACCATCTTTTGCTGCTGGGACAATTCACCTTCATCACCACCCACATGAGCATGCCAACATCAGAAATTATCCCTGTGGTCGATGTTGCCATGATGCCCTCGTGCGACTGCCTGACCCAGGCAACGATTAAGTCACTGATCCTCAAGTGCCTTCTTTTGGCGCTAGGCCTAACTCACTGATGCTGCCTCCTCACTAGGCTCATTTTCCTGCACTGGACTCCCTCTTCTCCACAAGTCTTGCTGCCACCTATGCTGAGAGGAGCATATGCTCGGGAGGCTGGGCCTACTCTCGTTCTGCCGAAGACGCTGTTATGCAAGCTGAACCAAATATAGGAATATGTTCAATAGAATGTCTGTAAAAAGAACTTGCATTTGCTTAATGGCACCTTTCATGACCTGAGAACACAAAAACAATTAAAGAACCACTGAAGTTTTTTTTGAAATGTCGCCACTTTTGCAATGTCGAGGGTCATGCATACATCAAACAAAAATACTTCACAAATAAAAATAAGTAGATACTCTTTTTCATCATGATGTTTGGGAGATAATGTTGGCCCAAACACTGGGAAGAATGCTACCATTTTTTGGCATAATTTCATGGCAACATTCAATGAGAGGACAAAAGAAGCTTCATTTATAAAAGTATTATCTGAGAAATGTACCTTCAACAGTGTTGCATTCCTTCAGCACTACACTGTTCATTCGAGGTTAGGTGCTCAAGTTTATGGAGTGCAATTTGAATCCACAAATTTCTATCTTAGATGTGAGAGTTATTTCCATTTATC
The DNA here is from genome assembly GCF_047496795.1 of Chiloscyllium punctatum. NCBI lineage: Eukaryota > Metazoa > Chordata > Chondrichthyes > Orectolobiformes > Hemiscylliidae > Chiloscyllium > Chiloscyllium punctatum. The sequence continues at coordinate 109,190,420 of NC_092741.1, forward strand.
TCTGACTAACGCCCACTGGCATAACATTTCATATATGAATGTGTTCCATCTTTTCCTTACACTAGTGAGTTAATTACATGAAACCATGCTATGGATATGATTCTGCTGTCAGAGCAGAAATATAGACATAGATGTCACAAGCTTTTAATTCACCTGGTGACTCCTAATCTGTTGCTGGCTTGTGTTGAATAATTCCTAAATTGAAAACATCTATGTGTCTTTTTTTTATTCCTACAATTTGAACATACATAAGATAAAGCTTAAGATTTCCATGTTCTCACAATTTTGAATGATCTATCATCCCTATGTCTTGAGTTCTCAGTCTGAAAGCAGATCCGACCACAACTCCATGATCTCTACCATGGTTAATGGACAGAGGCAGGTCCTGAAACTATGCCAGCTGGGATCAGTATCAAACCGCGCTTTGTTGCTACAATTTCCTTTTCAAGGTTGGAACGATTTGCAGGTTGTTCTGGTTTAGCACATCATGAATGCATCTTCCTTGGTCATCAAATTCTGTGGTGAGAGTCAAACAAGAGAATCTGACTCAGAAACTGGGATTTTATCTACTGCTTCACCATTCTACATATTAAAGTAAGTATGATTATACATTAGTAAAATTAAACAATACATTTTATATGACAAGAAAATACATCAAATAAAGTAATTATAAAGTTATTATCTTTGTTTAATGCAGAAAATGGATCTGGTCAATGCATTCTTACATTGGGTCAATATATATTCATTTATGGGAAAATAGTTGGAATGTACTGTAGGTTTCAGTATGTTGCGCCTACATAGGTTGACTTCCAGTTCAGTAACTGATATGACTTTCTTTTAATTAATGTGACTAAGTTTGTAACCCTAATGAGTTGAAACTGAGATAAAATAGTCCATCTTTAATGACAATTAAATGATCTGCTGTGGCATTTACCATCCTGTGTAGGGAAGCTACTAATGAGAATTTGAATTTTACATTCAATCATCATTCTGTTTGCTTGTCTCTCATAAATATTGCCTTTTCACCTCAATAACTGATAAAATGCTTCAGTGGATTTCAACAATTTTCAGTTACTTGCTACCCTCTGATGATGTGTCCTTTGTGAAATAAATGCGTAAGGGATGCTGTATATTAGAAAATTTGTACAGCTGTAAATTTAACAGCTGTATGTAAATGAGTTTAAAACCATTTTGGATTGTCACCAAATGTGAAATGCAATTGCTACTTGTTTTGTTTTAATTTAAAAAGAAAACATGCTGCGAACTATTAGTAAACTCAGTGATGCATCTACATATTGTCCTTGTCGGTATGATGCTTGGCTATTAACACAACAATGTATAATCGGGCTTTCACCTGCGCTAATGCGAACTTCATCTCATTGAACTTGGCTCTTATCAAAATGATTTTATCAGAAACTGCACAAGTTCACTGTCATATTGATACTTAACTCAGTAGCAAGTGAAAAACGCTAAAGCTGAAAGGGATATATAAAGATTTGGTTGGAAATATTTTTAGTGAAATAAATGTAAGTAAGTGGCAAAGTGCCAGACCAGAGAGTGAGTGATAAAGAAGAATATAGACTAGATTGCAAAATCAACAGGATGAGGGAAGGCTGTGAGCAATGCTTGATGTATGCACTGTGGGAAATAAGTGAAATCTGGTTAACACAGTTGTAAGTTAATCAGATTTGAATTTGAATGCGTGACTTAAGATCATCAGAGAGGAGAACTTGTTTGTCTTTGCTAGAGTTCAGTCTTAAGATGTCCTCATATGAATAGCTAATCTTATACTGGAGTCTCCTGATTGTTTGCCAAGTTAAACCAGAACAAAAGTAATTATTTCACAAGAGTAAAGCAGTGTATAGACTGCACATAGAGAAGGAATGTCATTATCGTTAGGTACAAATGTTAGACATAAGTGCAGAAATAGACAATGTTTATTCTGTCTGCTCTGACATTTAGTATGAACATGGCACCTTTTGAAGAGGCAGGTATGTGACCCATTGATCTACATTTCTACATATGCATATCCCAAGAAAGGTTACATATGCAACATAAGCAGATATGCCTCAATACTCTATATTTCTACATATGCATACTATAAAAAGTAAGGCTACTGATTTATTACATTTAAACAATATTCTTAAAAAGATGGAAACTATTTAGACTAAATCTATTTTAAAATTATTTTCTTAACTTTTTAGAAGAAATATGGTCCATGTGTTCTTACATTGAATTGATATAAATTGTTATGCAAGGAATAGTTGGAGGATTCAGGATGCTTAAGTGTGTTGTACCTGCATGGTACAACAGTTTGATCCCCAGATAAATTTCCTTCTGTTCCCAAAATCCTTTCATTCCACAGAAAGTAACTATCTATATCAACCTTAAATACATTCAACAATAAAGCATCAAAAACTCACTGAGTAAGAGAATTGCACAGATTGCAACTATTTGAAGAAATAAATTTATTTTTATCTAATTTCTAACTGATCACCCCTTTATACTAAGTTCTGTGTTTGCCTCTATGCTCTATTTCTATCTATTAACCAAAGTTCTAGCCATACTGACATTTTGCCATAATGCCTTATCTTGTGAATTAACATTTTGGGTATAGTATAATTACAGGTTTCCTTTTATCTATCATGCTAGTTTATATCCTTGAAATATAATAAATTTGGCAATCATGATTTCCTTTTCATAAAATCATGTTGACTTTGCCAGATCATACTATAATTCCCTAACAACCTTGTTAAGACTTTCGTGGTAATGTATTTTGGTACTTTCCCAATGAATAATGTCAAGCTAACTGACCTGCAGTTCTCTATATATTCTCTCATTTCTTTCTTGAATAATGATGTTATGTTTGCTGACTTCAAATCAGAGGACCATTCTAGAATCTAAGAAATCTTGGAAAATTGTAACCAATGTATCAGTCACCTCTTTTAGAAACCAACACTATAGGTATTAGTTTCTATGAATTTGTTTGATTTTTGTCCCTCAGCTTCTCCAGTACTCTTTCGCTGCTAATATTAATTATTTAGAGACAAAAAAACCCTGCAGATGCTGGAATCCAAAGTAGATAGGCAGGAGGCTGGAAGAGCACAGCAAGCCAGGCAGCATCAGGAGGTGGAGAAGTCAATGTTTCAGGTTTAACCCTTCTTCAGGACTGGAGTGGGTGTAGAGGGAGCTGCAAATAAAGTGGGTGGTGGGGCAGGGTGGTGAAATGGGTATAGGTGAAGACAGGTAGAGGGTACCACCTGGTTGGTCAATGGGAAGAATGAATCTGGTTGGTGGCAGGTTTTTCTCCCATTGACCAACCAGGTCATACACGCTACCTGTCTTTGCTATCCCCATTTCATCACCCTGCCCCTGCCATCTCCTTTATCCACAGCTCCCCCTATAACCACCCCCAGTCCTGAAGAAGGGTGGCACTCAAAACGTTGACTTCTCCACCTCCTGCTGCTGCCTGGCTAGTTGTGTTCTTCCAGCCTCCTGTCTGACCAATATTAATTATTTGATTTTCCTCACTCTTTTTAGCCCTTGGTTATTGTTCATTTCTGGAATGCAACTTGTGCCTTTCACTGTGAAGACAGAATTAACATTTTTTCATCAATATCACTGCCATTTCCACATTCATCGCATTAATTTCACCTGTCAGAATTTATTTTAGCTACCCTCCTTCTTTTTCTATACTTGTGAAGCCATAACTGCAATTAGCAACATTTGATTATTATTGTTTGTGCTTGGAATATGCTATTTTCAAATTTATTATAAAATTCAATTATTTCCAATAGATCCTTTACTATGACCTTACTAACCATGCTCCATTTTGTAATACTTGATCTGAAAGTGATTTTATTGCCAGTTGGTTCTATAATATATTGCTTCATGAGATTGTCAGAAAAGCAATCCACAACCTCAACTTCCAGATTATCTTTGCCAATTTGATTAATCAAGTCTATAATAAGACTAAAGTCGCCAACAATTATTGAATTCCCTTTATTACAAGCTCCAATACTATCTTACCTAATGCTCTGTCCATTGTTCTAAATGCTGTTAGAAACTGCGGTCAAACCATTCACATCATGTTTTCTGACTGTTAATCATCCTAATCTCCACCACGCTCTGGATCGTCAAAGCCAAGATCCTTTCTCACAAAAGTTCTCCCATTATACATTATTAACAGCTGCACCCACTCCTTAACATTTTATCTATCTTTTTGAAATATTCTGTAAACCGAAAAATTCATTTTCAAATTTTTGTCATTAATCGTGTCTGCCTAAGTAATGCTGATTAGATCTAAACCGTCTATTCTGTATTTGAGACATCAGTTTATTTATTTTATTGTGGATTTATCATGCAGTCGGACACAGCAATTTAATTCTTTTTTAGGTCCATTTTAGGTTATTTTTTATAGGTCCATTGTACCCTGAAGGTGGCAATGCAGGTTAATAGAGTGGTCAAAAAGGCATACAGCATGCTTTCCTTCATCGGATGGAGTATTGAGTACAATGGTTGGCAGGTCATGTTACAGTTGTATAAGTCTTTGGTTTGGCAGCATTTAGAATATTGTGTTCAGTTCTGGTCGCCACATTACCAGCATAATGTGGATGCTTTGGAAATGGTGCAGAGGAGCTTCATCAGGATGTTGTCTGGTATGAATGTTAGCTATGAGAAGAGGTTGGGCAAATTAGGATTATTTTCATTAGAAAGACAAAGGTTGAGGGGGAACCTGATTGAGGTCTACAAAATCATGAGAGGTCTAGACCGGGGGGGGATCGCGAGAAGCTTCTTCCCAGAATGGAAGACTCAATTACTAAGGACCATGAGTTCAAAGTGAAAGGGGAAAAGTTTAGGGGAGATATACACGGAAAGGTCTTTATGCTGAGGGTGGTGGGTGCCTGGAAGACGTTGCCAGCGGAGGTGGTAGAGGCAGGCATGATAGCATCATTTAAGATGTATCAACCATACACATGAATGGACAGGGAACAGAAGAATACAGACCCTTAGAAAATAGGTGACAGGTTTATAGAGAGGATCTGAATCGGTGCAGGCTTGGAGGGCCGAAGGGCCTGTTCTTGTGCTGTAATTTTCTTCATTCTTTGTTTTATAAATTCATTATCTGCAGGGATACTAGTCATGATTTACAACTAATGTTAAATTCTCTGTGTCTCACTCTTTTAACTTTGCTCTCATTGTTAAATTGTCTTTACTTTTCCTTGCTTTTCTTTTGGATTTACAAATCTCCTTTCAAATTGAGTATCTGGCAGGTAGCACAACCTTAGAGAATCCAATTGTGGTTAGAGAACAATTTCTATTCTGTAACTATGTTTTCCGTAATCAATACAATATCTCAGTTGAATGTCATCCTGCACCGTGATGATATGTTTGGTTTGCTCATGCATTGAGCAGTCCTTGTCTTCACCCCATCTATCTCATACCATTTGGTCAAAGCCAAGAGCTGATTATGCTCCATCACTACATGCTACATTCACATACCTGCCCAGTTCACACCAACATGTCTGAGGAAGAGTCACTGGACCTGAAGCACTAAATCTGATTTCCCTTCACAGATGCTGCCAGAACTACTGAGTTTTTCCAGAAACTTCTATTTTTGTTTCTGATTTACAACATCCGCAGTTCTTTCGGGTTTTTATGTAGCATCACAGTCACATCCTTCAGTCCTCAGCCATTGACCAACTCTAAAGTTCTGCTTAATGTAAGAGTTGCAACTGCCCGCTGGACAAAATATACTAACTCCCTTTGCTTGATGCTCTGCCAAGCCTGCAACTTGGACTTCAGCTCAGCAACTCTCAAATAAGATTAAACTCCCTACAGTATGGAAACAGGCCCTTCGGATCAACAAGTCCACACCGACCCTCTGAAGAGCAACCCACCCAGACCCATTCCCCTACAGTTACCCCTGACTAATGCACCTAATGCTATGGGCAATTTAGCATGGCTAATTCACCTAGCCTACACATCTTTGGACTGTGGGAGGAAATCGGAGACCCAGAGGAAACCCACGCAGACACAGGGTGAATGTGCAAACTCCACACAAAGAGTTGCCTGAGGCAGGAATTGAACCAGGTCCCTAGCACTGTGAGGTAGCAGGGCTAATCACTGAGCCACCTGGGAATACCAGGCGGCCATACTAGTCTGAAAACACCTGATCTCATCTGATCTCGGAACCTAAGCAAACTCAGGCCTGGTTAGAAATAAATTTGCTCAATCTATTGACACTCACTACAGGCTTAATTACACACAACTGTAACAAACTGCATGGATTCTCAACATTATTTATTCATTCATGGGATGTAGGAGAGGCTGGATCAGCATTTACTGGCTATTCCTAGTTATATTTGAGTAGGTGGCAGTGAGCCACTTCGTAAACTGCTGCAGTCCATTTGGTATAGGAATACTCACAATGCTTATAGAGAGGGAGATCCGGTCAAGATACATCACTAATTCGCCCACGTCTTGTCACATTGTCTAAACTTCAAACAGACCTCTTTGACAGGAAAGAATGTTGGGCCATCCTGAGATTGGGAAAGGCGCTATAGAAATCCATAGTAAAAAATCACTTTGTATATCCCAGTCCAACACCAGCACCTCCAAATCATAGAAATCCATGCTCTTGCTTTCTTTTTTTTCAAAATGAAGACATAAATTATAAATTTTCAATTCTGCATCTTGACCAATTTTCACTGCAATTATGATTTGGAGGTGTTGGTGTTGGACTGGGGTGTACAAAGTTAAAAATCAAGCAACACCAGGTTATAGTCCAACAGGTTTAATTGGACTATAACCTAGTGTTGTGTGATTTTTAACTCACTACAATTATACATTGATACATATCAACCCCATGAAATGGAGTTGATCTTATGATAGAGATTGTGCTTCATAGCCTACCTGACTGGCAATTTTTACTCTCAAAATAAAAAAAAAACTTTAGCTTCCAGCTGAAGATTCTGGTAGAAACATGTTTAGGAAATCTGTCTTGAAAGGTAATTCTTTGAAGGTGCTTATAATCTTCTCTTGGAAAGGGAAGTGAGAAAACAAGAACAGAACAATTCAGCTCCTCAAGTCTATTCCATTATTGTGGATCATGGTCATTATCTATCTCAAAAGCATTTTCTCAGATTGTATCCAGAGCCCTTGATGAGTTTGTAGAAATGTACTGATCTCTATTTTGAACCTGCTCAATATTGAGTTTCCATTGTTCTCTGACATGGGGAATCCCAAAGATTCACCATCCATTGAGTGAAGAAATTTCTCCTTGTCTCAGTTATATAAATGGAGAATGTGACATAATCTGATATGTCCAAATGAACATACAATGTTAAGAGCTGCAAATGCCATGTTGCCACTTTCACCACAACTGACAGTATGAAGTTTGTTAAATCATGCCATTGTGCTTCCCAACTTCCTCTGGTGACAGTTGACATCATTCTTTTAGCTTGCTTTAGTGTCACATTTCTAATTCGTTGCTCCCTTATTCTGTTACTGACTATGACAGTCAACTAATTTTTTATTCACTATCAACTTTAATTGCTAATTTCTATTTTAAAGAGCAGAATCTATTCGATTACCTCCACTTTTCAGTAACTGCAGTAACAGTAAAGAACAGAACTCTTTGTGTTGTAAAATCCATATTCAGTCTTCCCATATCTCTTTGCTCGTGACAATTGTAACTTACTTATACAGTAATTTCAAAATAAAATGATAAGTAAAATAATTTCTAAATCATCTTCTGAGAAATTCAGTTCGTATCATAGCAAATCTACATTGCAGTTTTTAAGGTTGCATAGATAATTACACACATTGCTTAGCATACAATTGTTGCCAGCATTGATCCCATTGTGATCTAACCAACCAAATGAGAATATGTCAGTCACTCAAGGAGACATGAAAAAGCAGTAGACTAATTAGTTTGATATAACTTCTTATGAAGGGCTTGGAGGCAGAAGAATACAGATTTCTGAAGATTGCAATGCTGCATGATTTTGAAGGAAAGGTTAGTTGTGGAGATCATCAAGGGACATAAATGCAAGGCTAAAGAATTTTAAATTAGAGCTCAACAGAGGCTAGCAACTTCCCAACTCATGGCCTCTACTGTCCCATGGGACAAGAAACAGTCATGATGAATATGTAGCATTCAACAGTATCACCATCACTGAACCTACCTACTATCAACATTCTAGGGGTTAACATTAACCAGAAACTAAAGGAATCTAACCATATAAATACTGTAGCTGGAAGAGCAGTTCATTGGCTAGGAAATCTATGGAGAGTAACTCACTCCCAATTCCTCAAAGCCTGTTCACAATCTATAAGACACAAGTCAGGTGTATTATGGAATACTCCCCATTTGACTGGTTGGTGCAGCTCCAACAACACTCAAGAAGCTTGACACCATCCAGAACAAAGCAACCCGCTTGATTGGCACCACATCCACAAATGTTCACTCCCTCCACCACCAAGACATGGTATAAGATCTACAAGATGGACTGCAGAAATTCACCACAGATTAGCACATCCCAGTGCATATGCAAGTCTCACATCTTGGGAAGATATTACTATATGGCAGAATATAAATGAGGAAAAGATGGATGAGAACCAGAATGGCAATGCTAGCTAGATTCTTGGAACTGAAAACAGATAATGTATTCATCAGCAAATTAGGCAGTACATTTAGAGAGAGGAAAAAGGGTTAAGATTTCAAACTTGAGACTGAACTTCAACATGGCTATCAGCTTAGTAGTTAGGTTCCAAAAGAAACAAAAGTGGTACTTTGACAGGTAGATACACATAATAATAGATTAGGACATAAAATTACCTACCAGACAGTATAATAGAATCCATACAGTGTGGAAGCAGGCCATTAGGCCCAACAAGTCCACACCGACCCTCCGAATATTAACCCACGCAAACCCATTCCCCCCCATGCACCCCTGACTAATGCACCTGAACACTATGGGCAATTTAGCATGGCCAATTCACCAAATCTGCACATCTTTGGACTGTGGGAGGAAACCAAGGCATACCCATTCAGACACAGGGAGAATGTGCAAATTCCACACAGAGTTGCCCAAGGCTGGAATCAAACCTGGGTCCCTGGTGCAGTGAGGCTGCAGTGCTAACCCCTGAGCCACCATGGTTGGTGCAAGTAAATTGATGGACGCATTCAAAACAGAATTAAATGGTTATTTGAAAAGGATCTATATGCAGTGTTACAGAAAGGAAGCAAGAGTGACACAAAGAGAGTATTTTCGTTTGGACATCAGATGCAACCATGATAGGCCAAGGTCTCCGCTGCACTGCAACATTTTTGTAATTCTGAGCTTCACTAGTTACTGGGTGCAATGGTATTGTCATTTATTTTCCCTTTGTCATTGGAAAATTCATAGAGTTACCTTTTATGATTCTCATATGTCTGTCAAACTCAATTATAGACCCCTCTACCTTTTCACAGTGAAAGTAAGCACAAATTTTCTGGAACTGTGCATTCATTCAAGGTTTGTTTTTGTCCTGAGCCGCCTGGATAACTCATTGTTGAAGAGCCACAAAGACACTAGTTGAAATTACACCCACATTGTTCTTTCTTGTGCACTTTTTCCCATTCTAAGATGGGATTCACTGATGCCCTTTCGGCCACTAAATATGTTACTCGTATCTGATCTGGCTGATATCATCTACACTCCATTCAATTCACACCAAGTGATCTCAAGCTTTTTTGAGGCTTGCTTTCAAGAAATCCTTGAAATGTAAACTTGAAGAAGATTTCCAAATTTATATTGTGAATACATGACCATCTTCGGCATTTGTTGACATTCATAAAAACTATGTGTCTATTCAATTTGAAGTCAATTCTATTGATGACTCCTTCAATTCTAAGCATTTCTGTTCTTTGAAGCCCCTCAGAGTTAGGCACTTTGTTCTCCTACTTGAAGACTATGATATTCCGAAATCAATTCTTCCTTGTTTCTTTAACAGCACCTTCAAACATTGAATTCTACCACCTATGGACGACATGGTGGCTGAGTGTTTAGCACTGCTGCGTTGCAGCTTGAAGGATCCGGGTTCTATTCCAACCTCGGGCAAGTGTCTGTTTGGAGTTTGTACATTCTCCCCGTGCCTGTGTGGGTTTCCTCTGGGTGCTCCAGTTTCCGACCGCAATTAAAAGATGTGCAGGTTAGGTGAATTGGCCATGGTAGATTGCCCATAGTGTTCAAGGATGTGTGGGTTAGGTGCATTAGTCAGAGGTAAATGTATGGGAATGAGACTGAGTAGGGTTACTCTTCAGAGGGCCGGTGTGGACTTGTGGAGCCTAATGGCCTGTTTCCACACAGTAGGGATTCTATGATAAGGACAAAGGCATCAGGTACATAGAAACATCACCAACATTTGTAAGGTCCCTTCCAAGCTCCAACTCATCCTGACATATGACTCTCCCTTCTCTGTCACTGGGTTAAAATCATGAAAGTTCATCCCTTAAGGCACTGTAAATGTGCCTAAACCACATTAACTGAAGTGGCTCAAGAAATCATTTCAATTTTCAATTTTTCTTTCAGAATAGGCAAAAATGCTGGCAGTAAAGCTATTATCCCCTGAACAAATAAAAAAGAAAATCTAGATTTAGTGCCGTAATGTTAACATTACTGGATTCATAATTCACACACCTTGACTAATGACCAAACATGAAGTAAAATCTCCCACAGCTTATTGCAAATTTAAATTCTGATAATAAGAAAAATAAATAAAATATAAATAATTGGTATCAGTTGCAGTAATCATGAATCTGTTGCCATTAACACCCAAATGATTCACTGATACCTTTTTGGTCATTAAATGCATTGGTCCTATCTGGTCTGGCTGATCCGATCTACAGTCAATTCAATTCACATTAAGTGATCGCCAGAAAAAGCAATGCAAAGGCTCCAGGCCCTGATCACATTTGCGTGGTCTCATTGCAGTGTTGGTGACCTGTGTTCCAGCATAAGCCGAACATCTGACTTATCTGGTGGAGGACAGCTACAACACTGAATTCTAAAAGAATAAAATGGAAAATTGACTGGGTATTCCATGTCCTCGAGAAGCAAAATAAGTAATATTTGGTTAATTTCAGGCCACCAGGAAAGATGAGAAAAATGCTGTTCTCAGTGCTGACAAACAATGTTAATATAACAAGTAGTGAAGGTTTGAAGGGCAACCAGTAAGGGATAGTAAATGATTAACTGATGTCTGGCTACATAAAAAGGAGACAGTCCAGCTCAATTTTGAGTTACCCTCCTCCCAATCTCTTGACCTCTCCCTCACCTTTGATGGTCTGTATTTCCCTTAATAGGCTTTGTAAATAGATTAATCAATTGGAGAACAAGGATAATTGACTTGGGGTGGTTAATAGGTCAAAAAACTAACATTGCTGATCTAGTGATGGAAAAAAAAATCAGTTGTGTGTAAGACCACTTCTGAATATAAAATGTTGCCTATGCTTTGGATACTCCAAATGTTTTATGTATCAAATACACTTTATCCAAGTATTCTGGTCAGTGAGATGGACAAAGAAATCAGTTTTTGGTTCAATTTGACTTTATTAAGAGAACATACCTTCTTAACACATCATGTGGACATTTACCAAATTCCCACAATATTTATTCTCTATCTCACTCTGCCTGAAAAAGGCTATTACCCACAATGACCCATGTGTTTGAGCTAGACTATTAAAATCTCCTTCTTTTCCAATAAAGAGCAGGCTTTCTTCCTTGAAGGTGGGTCTCACAGGCCAGGGCAGATTGTTTCTCTTGGGTCTTCTTGGATTGCCACACAGTCTTTTGTCACAAGTCTTCACTGATGAATAAGCTTCCAGGTTTGTGTTTTTATTCCTCATGCCCCAGACCTCCTGGAATGTTCAGTGACGTCCGATCAATCGAGTCATGAATGGCGTTAAAGGTGGTGTTTTGGACGCTTTACATGAAGATCGATATTAATATGTTTTAATGAAGTTATGATGCACTATTCTCCCTTTCCCCTATATGCTACCCTACTGATGTCTATATTCAGGCTCCAGCTTTTGACAGTACAATTTAGAATTGTGTTTATCTAGAAACTGCACAAGGCATGTTTATTTAAATATATGAGGGAGGGGCACACGATTAATTCTCTTGCCTGCTGACATTTATCCAGTGTGGTATTGACAAGTCTTCTTTCTTGGTAAAAACAATGACTGCAGATGCTGGAAAGCAAATACTGGATTAGTGGTGCTGGAAGAGCACAGCAGTTCAGGCAGCATCCAACGAGCAGCGAACTGCTGTGCTCTTCCAGCACCACTAATCCAGTAAGTCTTCTCTCTTTCTCAACAGTATACAGCAGGGTGCCATCATATTATAACAATATGTTTTTTTGGATAATGCTAACATTTTCTGCATTAAAGACTTGTAATCCATTTTGATTTAGCATTATGATCAGGATTCCCAGCAACCTCTCTACAGCTTTTCCTGGCATCCCTTTACAATCCTCATTAAACCAGACCTTGGTCAGTTGTAATAATTGACAATTTAAAATATCGCGGTGTCGCTTCCCATGGAACAAGTGCTTTATTTGCTCATCACTGATCCAAGACTGACCTGTCCTTGCTCAGCCTGCTTGAGGTTCTCTCTCAACAGTTCAACCATCCTGTGGCCAGAGATGTTGCAGAGGGTCCTACTAGCATCACCTATCTTTTGCCAGATGATGTTGTGTATGGCTCTGATGTGCAATTCTTGCACCTTTAACAGGTAGTGGTCGACCTGTTTTCTTCCATTCACTTCTCAATGTCTTGCCGACTGTCCAAATTAATTTCACCTAAGAACTTGCTGGGTTAAAAGTCTGAGTTTATCAGACAAATGAGCCAAATGCAGAGTATTGGCTGTGAACACTGCTGTTCAGCAGGCTGTTGCCAACCATTCAGCATATACCTTTTACTACGCCCCACTAGCTTGGGTCTGTCTTCCCCACTTCCACTCCTAATTGCCAACATGAATGATTTTTGAAATTGGGAAGGGTTCTACTCTGGCAGCTGGGTTCCAAATATATCTAATACCACCAGCACTGATGGTGTATGTTGTTGTACAGTGTTTTGCCCGAACATTTTAAAACCATCTCATTTTTGTGGTCCTGGGATAGTCCTCAGTAGGAGTGCACCTCTGGCTGGTTTTAGCACATTTCTAATTTGTATAGGATATAGCTTCTCCCATGACCTTCCAAAGGCATTGTGGTCCAATTTCCAGCCTTTCTCTGGGTTAGATGCTAAACATCCCACTTGTGTCCATCCATTTGTGGAGAAACGTCACCAGCCAATGGTTGTGTCTGTGTTCAAGTAGCAATAATCTGAGCTCCCATTTGTCTTCCAATACATAACCCACTGATTATTACACCCAAATATCATGGATTTGTTGGGACAGAACAACAAAACACTGTCCTCAATGTTCACTTGCCTTCGGTGGGACAAATCACGTGTAACTGGGATATGTGCACTCTTGCCCAATTCACGCTCCTGACGATCTCATCCTGTCGCTCCAGCCAAAGATGTAGACCAACAGGTTGTATATCTTCATCTTTAAGAGAGGATCAAGGTGGCATCAATTATTATCCTTATATAATATCTAACCAAGTTTAGATATCTCCCCACCCTTTTCAATCTGTGGAGACTAATTTTTTTATTTCTGTTTGATCTTGGCCTTGTTCAGGGAAACTCCTCTCAAACATTACTTTAATTGAATTCTCCCCAACTTCTCTTTTATCAATCAGGCACAAGAGTTGTTCATCTAAAATAGAGTGTTTGTGCTGGATTTAATTGTGTATCTGTATTAAGCCTCACTTCAAGCCTGACATTTGTTAATCCAAAATAATGACATCAAAAGTGGGGTCAGTGCATTGGCAGTCTCAGAGGTCTGCATGTTTAAAATTTATATGATAAGATAAAATTGGACTTGGACTTGAAAAGACAAAAATGAACAAAAGATAAAATGGACTTGGACTTGAAAAGACAAAAATGAGATGATGAGAAATAGCCAATGGATAAAGATATCCCAACAACCTTTGTAACCAGTGCTTCTACACTAAGACTCCAAGAAAGCTTGCTATGGATGACCACTCTCATGAGTTTGACACTCTCCACTCATTCTACCTCTGTGCTGTTAATGTCTTGGGGAGCATGAGTATCATCCCACTGAATGTCAATAATGAGTTCCTTGGTTTTGCCATCATTTCGAGCTACGTTTTTCTCAGTGCACCATTTTTCCAGGTCTTCCAACTCCTGTCTGTAGTCTGTTTTGTCGCCATCTGAGATTCAACCGACTATGGTGGCGTCAACAGTGAACTTGTAAATGGTCTGGTATTTGGTGATGCAGTCATGGGTATACAATGAGTACAGTAGGGGGCTGAGTATGCACCCCTGGGGGGCTCCAGCATTGAGTGTTACTGAGAATGAAATATTGTCCCCAATCTTCACTGATTGTGGCCTGTGGGTCAGGAAGCTGAGGATCCAGTTGCAGAGTGTGAGGCTTAGTCCAAGATTACTAATTTTAGTAATCAGTCTTGAGGGGATAATAGTGTTGAAGGCTGAACTGTAGTCAATGAGTAGGATTCTTACATAGGTGTCCTTGGTGTCAAGATGTTCTAGGGAGGAGTGAAGGGCAAGTCATATGGTGTCTATCGTGGATCTGTTGGTCTGATAGGCAAATTGGAGTGAGTCAAGAGTAGTGGGGAAGCTGGAGTTGAGTAATGTCATGACCAGCCTTTCTAAGTACTTCATGACCACCGAAGTTAGGCCCACAGTGCAGTCATTGAGACATGTTGCATGAGCCTTCTTAGGCAAAGGGATGATGTTGGCCTTCTTGATACAGGCAGGAACAGTGGCCTGCTGCAGGGAGAAGTAGAAGGTGTCTGAGAAGACCTCTGCCAGTTGATCTGCGTATGATCTGAGTGCATGGCCTAGTACTCCGTCTAGTCCCATCGCTTTCCTTGGATTCACATGAAGGAAAACTGATCTAACCTTTGATGCAGTGACTGTTGGGTTAGCTTTGTCTTGTATTTGTTGGTGATCCTGAACATTGTGGCATTGATAAATCATTTGATTTCAGTCCTGAACTGGCACCATGTACTGGAAAAGCACAGCAGGCCAGGCAGCATCCGAGGAGCAGGAGAATTGATGTTTCGGGCATAAGCCCTTCTTCACGAGGCCCAAAACATCAATTCTCCTGCTCCTCGGATGCTGCCTGGCCTGCTGTGTTTTTCCAGCACCACATTTTTCAACTCTCCAGCATCTACAGTCCTCACTTTCTCCTGGTACCATGTACTGTCCATCTTTGAGAACAAGGTAATGGTTTTCCTTCTGCATCCCATAGCTTCCCACAATGGCAGGAAGTCAGTTAAACCATTGTAGACATACACTTTGTCAGAGTGTATGTCTGCTGGTAGGGGGCATTTTCCATGGTGGCTGACCACATAGGCTACAGCTGCAAGTTCAGCAACCTGAGCACTCAATTTGTTAGGAAACTTTAGTACTAACTCTATTAGAGGCTCACCTCTGTGGTTCCCCATATATATCACATCTTGTTTTTCAGTGTCCAATCTCCACCATTGTGGATCCACCTTCTTGGGGTTGGTGTTTCCCTTCTGCTTCCGAGATTTCGTTAGGTCTTCCCAAGGGAACAAATGGTCCCTTGGGGACATTTGTTTCCACTATCTGATACTCATGAGGTTCTCCTCTATAGCTCAAACTGTCAGCTTGGATGGTTGGCACTTTGGTGTATTTAACCACAATGTTGTGACAGTGTAACATTAGGGTTCAGAGAGCTATGTAGTTTTGGCTGACAGTACTGTCTTCAATCCGACCATCCAGCTGAAGTTGAATGTGAGTGTGCTGTGTCTGATTGATTCAGGGGTTTAAGCTGGTAATACAGAAAAACTGTTGAATCACCCAGAACACATCTAGCAAGTGCTTCTCACACAGAGAAAAGCAATGCTCTACTAGTGAAAGATTCTGGTTTACATAGGTTATCTCACTCTATCTATCTGAAAAAACACATTACCCACAATAATCCATATGTTTGAGCTTGGCTGTTGGAATACCCTTCTCCTCTGACATAGGGCTGTTTCTCATCTCCAGAGGTGGATCTCCCAGGTCAGGGCGTCTCTTCTCTTGTCTTCATGGGTTGCTGCACAGTCTTCCACCTTGAGTCTTTGCTGAGCCAGTTTCTTCCAACTGCGTGTTTTCATCCCCCTCATCTCAGACCCAGGGCCATTGAGGTCATGAACTGGGTTCAAAAAATCCAATGGGGTGATGCCAACACCGTTCATTTGCTGAAGTCATGCTGCCAGCAAGTCTGATTGATACTTCTCCAATAAACAACCCTTGGCTGGTTGTGACTGGTTCCTCTGAACCTTTGTGACCTCTTTGAACTTGCTCCCCATTGCTCTCTGCAGTCAATAACTGCTGAATACTGTTTAATTTAGTTAGGCCAATCTTCTGTCAGGCCTCATTTCTCTGGTAGTAGGTTAATTTAGAATGTCTAAATTTGGGCCTGTGGTTACTTGTGGTACAGTGAAATGCCCCTCCAACTGTGCCAAAAAGATGGGTTGATGAGGAAAATATGTATAAAGAAGAACCAAGAGGGTTGTCATGGTGCAGTGAAAGTGCTGCTACATCTGAATTGGAAGATTTGATTTCAATTTCTGCCTCAGTATTTCAAAGCATTTCCAAACAGACAGACTGAAAATATATTTTTCATGTTGAGGAAATAACTGATACTATGGAAGAGAAGAGTCAGAGCGGTATACTTGATAATGGCTATATTTCTTAGTTTCAGTTTGCTCATTCTGATTAGCATCTATTAACAAATAGCACCTACTCAGTCAAAACTTGCATGCCATCATAGAGTATGAGATCTATTGAAACTGTTCAGCCGAGATTTCATTACAGACTTGATCCAAGAAAGCAACAAAACACAGAATTCCAGAGGTGAGATGAGGGTGATTTCCCTGGCATCAAAGTAGGATTTCACAGAGTGTGATTTTTTTTAGATTAGATTACTTACAGTGTGGAAACAGGCCCTTCGGCCCAACAAGTCCACACCACCCCGCTGAAGCGCACCCACCCATACCCCTACCTTTACCCCTTACCTAACACTACGGGCAATTTAGCATGGCCAATTCACCTGACCTGCACATCTTTGGACTGTGGGAGGAAACCGGAGCAGCCGGAGGAAACCCACGCAGACACGGGGAGAACGTGCAAACTCCACACAGACAGTCGCCTGAGGCGGGAATTGAACCCGGATCTCTGGCGCTGTGAGATTTCAAGGAGCAATCATAAAACTGGAGCCAATGGGAATCTCTGACTGGAGTATTACTGGGAACCAATCAGCTTTGCCATGCAGCCTGACCAAAATTCCATTTTTGAACTCAGTCTGAACTTTGTTACCATGGGTAGACCTGGCACAATGGAAGATGATTATGGTTAATGGAGGCCAATCATCTTAGTGCACTATGCGTAATCCTCTTTGAGTGTTTCACCAAAGATTTTCCCTCCATTACAAGGTCAGAAATGGGATGTTTGCCAATGACTGATCAATGTTCTGCACCATTCATGACTCCTCAGATATTGAGAAGTCAGTTTCCACGTGCACCAAGATCTGAACACCATTCAAACTTGGGCTAGTGAGAGGCAGGTCACATTAGTGCCACTCATGGATCATTGATCACTCAACAGACAGGAACCCATCCATAACTATTGTGAAGCTGGCAAAGTTTTCTTGGCAGTGTCTGTCTTGTATCGGCAGATCCACCTGACACGTTTACAGAATTAAATATAATTAACCACCTTGTGCAAACTATGGTCCGTATAATTCTGTGTATTTAAATAAGCAAACAGATTTCCACTCCACCTAAGCAGATTCCATCAAATGCTATGCCACAGAAACCCTTCTCTTATGATTGTGGCGACCTGCCAAGGCTGATGCATGGGGATTTTCAGCAGCCAGAAATGATTTCTGACTTTCGATGAAGTGCTGTTTTGTGAATTCTATTGACAAGACAATGAAGCAATACATTAATTATCAGAAACGATAGCATTTGGTGCAGGAAGAGAATAGCGCTTTTAACCAGAGCAATTGGAAATGCATACTAGAAAGAGCCCTGCTAATGTTTACTTCTATCAGATTAAAAAAATTGCAATTCTCCATAAAGCATTTCTGCATTTGGTCATATTACCATTGAATTGTTCTATTTTCCTTCCTCGTGTATTGCACTTTTAAGCAGCATAATTACTTATTTTCATTTATTTTTTATCAAGCAATGCACATATAAAAATATTATATAGTATTTTGTGTCATGAAATTAGCTTCACATCATATATTCCTGTGATTGTCAGGGACTGTATCTCAGGAGTTTACAAACAGAATCCAGGCTGACATTCCCAGCACAGAATCCAGGCAATACGATTCCTTGGAGATACTGTATGAGATGCCATCCTTTGAATGACACATTATTGAGGCCTTTTCTGCTGTGACAGATGGATATGCACGATCCCATGGCACTATTTCAGAGAAGAACAGGGGAGTTTCACTTGTATTCCTGGCCATTATTTATCCATCAACTAACACCACAAAACCAAAATTTAAAAAATGGATTTACAAGCTGACCTAATGATGACGATGCAACCATTGTTATAAAAACTCTGGTTCTGGTGTTCACGATCAATGTGCTTCACTGACATCCTTCAGGGAAGGAAACCTGCCATTTTTACCTGTTCTGGCTTATATGTGACTCCAGACTACCAGCAACATGGTTGCTTCCTATTAGAAATGGGCAAAAAATTTTGGCCTTCCCAGTGACAACCTCAGTCCATGAAGAAATGAAGAGAAAATGAATGGAAAAATAATTTAGCTCAAAGCTGTATATGACTTTCCCATCACTGTTAATCTGTTTGATCCTGGCAGGTGATATAGTTTCTTCAGTAAGTGGATAGTCTAATGCTCCTTATGAATCTTCTCATCTCTTCTATCTCACAAATGAGAGATTGTGGGTAAAATGACCAAACGGTGGAAATAATCATGATCTATTTTATTGACCATCAAATTAATCATGACAGATAAGATTGTCAATGGCTAGAAATAAAAACAGAAGTTTTCTGGAAAACTCAGCGGGTCTGGCACATCTGTAAAGATAAATCAGAGTTAACATTTCGAGTCTAGTGACCCTTCCTCAGGGATGGATAGAATGTGACTTCAGGAAAAGACTACTTTTCCTCTACCATTGGTATGATTTTAGTGTACCATTAAACAAAAAAAAAACTTGGAAAAGGACATGGAAGATATAGAATGTAGGGAAATAGTTGGTCACATCTGGAAAAATGTCCATATTTCAGAGGAAGTGCTTGATGTCTTGAAACGCATAAAGGTGGATAAATCTCCAGGCCCGATCAGGTGTATCCTAGAACTCTGTGGGAAGCTAGGAAAGTGATTGTTGGGCCTCTTGCTGAGATATTTGTATCATCAATAGTCACAAGTGATGTGCCAGAAGACTGGAGGTTGGCAAACGTGGTGCCACTGTTTATGAAGGGTGGTAAAGACAAGTCAGGGATCTATAGACCAGTGAGCCTGACGTCGGTGGTGGGCATATTGTTGGAGGGAATCCTGAGGGACAGGATGTCCATGTATTTGGAAAGGCAAGGACTGATTCGGGATAGTCAACATGGCTTTGTGCATGGGAAATCATGTCACACAAACTTGATTGAGTTTTTTGAAAATGTAACAAAGAGGATTGATGAGGGCAGAGTGGTAGATGTGATCTATATGGATTTCAGTAAGGCGTTCGACAAGGTTCCCCATGGGAGACTGATTAGCAAGGTTAGATCTCACGGAATACAGGGATAACTAGCCATTTGGATACAGAACTGGCTCAGAGGTAGAAGACAGAGGGTGGTGGTGGAGGGTTGTTTTTCAGACTGGAGGCCTGTGACCAGTGGAGTGCCACAAGGATCGATGCTGGGTCCACTACTTTTTGTCATTTATATAAATGATTTGGATGTGAGCATAAGAAGTATAGTTAGTAAGTTTGCAGATGACACCAAAATTGGAGGTGCAGTGGACAGCGAAGAGGTTTACCTCAGATTACAACAAGATCTTGACCAGATGGGCCAATGGTCTGAGAAGTGGCAGATGGAGTTTAATTCAGACAAATGCAAGGTGCTGCATTTTGGGAAAGTAAATCTTAGCAGGACTTATACACTTAGTGGTAAGGTCCTA
The DNA here is from genome assembly GCF_047496795.1 of Chiloscyllium punctatum. Classification (NCBI taxonomy): domain Eukaryota; kingdom Metazoa; phylum Chordata; class Chondrichthyes; order Orectolobiformes; family Hemiscylliidae; genus Chiloscyllium; species Chiloscyllium punctatum. Next base: position 109,210,711 of record NC_092741.1, read on the forward strand.
GAGAGTGTGGCTGAACAAAGAGCCCTTGAAGCACAGGTTCATAGCTCCTTGAAAGTGGAGTTGCAAGTAGATAGGTTAGTGAAGAAGGTGTTTGGTATGCTTCCCTTTATCGGTCAGAATATTGAGTACAGGAGTTGAGAGGTCATGTTGCGGCTGTACAGAATATTGGTGAGGCCACTTTTGGAATATTGTGTGCAATTCTGGTCTCCTTCCTATTGGAAAGATGATTTGAAACTTGAAAATATTCAGAGAAGCTTTACAAGGATGTTGCCAGGGTTGGAAGATTTGAGCTATAGGGAGAGGCTGAACAGGCTGTGGCTGTTTTCCCTGGAGGGTCAGAGGCTGAGGGGTGACCTTATAGAGGTTTGCAAAATTATGAGGGACATGGATAGGATAAATAGACTAAGTCTTTTCCCTGGGAGTCCAGAACTAGAGGGCATAGGTTTAGGGTGAGAGGGGAAAGATATAAAAGAGACCTAAGGGTCTCAACATAGAGTTGTATGTATGGAATGAGCAGCCAGAGGAAATGGTGGAGGCTACTTCAATTGCAACATTTAAGAGGCATTTGGATGGGTATATGAATAGGAAGGGTTTGGAGGGATATGGGCTGGGTGCTGGCAGGTGGGACTGAATTGGGTTGGGATATCTGCTCGGCATGGATGGGTTGGACCAAAGGGTCTGTTTCTATGCTGTACATCTCTCTGACTTTATGGCTGTAAGCATCAGAAACTTATCTAAAAGATCATTCAAAACAAATCTTCAATTTTCTGTATCTCTTATATTTACGTAATATTAGGTTTACAATCAGATGAGAGAAAAGTAAGAAGCTTTACAAAAAAGATAACAAGAGACAACATCTGTGGAACATTAAAGACTTAGGCTCAGCTTCCCTGTCATCCCCAGTTCCTTTAGCAATTCTTGGATTAAAGAATAATTAGCTCTTTACATGACACTGGTTAATGTGCCATTAGCATGCAAATAATATCATAGGATCTTAGATTATGTTGATGCGTGTCTCTCATCCAAGTTCAGGGTCCAAAAAAACTACAAATATGAAATCATAGATTGGAGTAAGCAGAACAGAAGTTAGTTTGCTCTATTTAAAATCCATCCCCAAATAGCAGGGAGAATTAAAGCTACCCAGGATCATTGCTCTGATGAGTTTGATGCCAAGTGCCAAACCATTCTCCACCCATTCTGGGCAGTTCAATGTTATTCCCTTGCATCACCAAATCACATAGCTCACATAATGGTCATTCAGACCATTGTGCCTGAGCTTGCTCTCTGAAGTAATGATTTAATTTGTCCCATTGGTCTTTCATTAAAATTCTTTAGGTGCTTTCTTTTGAACTATATATCCAGCTGTCTTTTAAACGTTACTGCTTCTGCCACCAGAGTGGCTCAGTGGTTAGCACTGCTGCTTCGCAGCACCAGGGACTCGTGTTCAATTCCAGCCTCAGGTGACTGTCTGCGTGGAGTTTGCACATTCTCCCTGTGTCTGAGCGGGTTTCTTCCGAGTGCTCAAGTTTCCCCCCACAGTCCAAAGATGTGCAATTCAGGTGAATTGGCCATGCTGAATTGCCCATAGTGATAGGTGCATTAGTAGGGAGTAATGGAATAGGTCTGGATGGGTTACTCTTTGAAGGGTTGGTGTGGACTTGTTGCGTTGTAGGGAATCTAATCTAATACTGTCTGGCCCTCAGAACATTCTAGCAACACTGGGACTGGATGTGGAGAGATTTTAAAGGTTGCATCTTTAAATTCCCAAGTAAAGATCATACAACTTTGTTGTCAACATCTTTCCAACTGTAGATTGAGCCCCTGCCACATTGAAGAGCATGTTAATTCAATGGAGTAGGTCTCTCAGCATCCTCCCCATTTCAGTAAGAGAGAGAGAGAGAGACAGGGCTGGGAGGGAAGCTCCACATCCAACTCCACCCTGGCTGCAGCCAACAATTTCTTTGGGGAACTTTCATTTGCATCACTGGACCTTTAATTATTTGAAATATTTTTCTGACATGCTGCAGGCCTGAGCTCTCCAACCTCCATCAGCACACTCCAATGGATGTCAATCTAAGCCAATGCAGCATGTGACTGACTCACTAAATGGACTATTTTATCAAAAGATATCAAGTGATAGAGTTTTTCAATTAGCTTAAGATGAGAGACACCAGTCAACTTCTGACATCATCAAGAATGTACGGTGAACTACTTTATGTTCTGTTTAATGACAGACTTTATGATGCTATTTTATTTCCATTATTCATGTTATAAGTTTTATTACAATAGCTTTAATTAAGAGTTTCCTACTTTCTCATCTTTAATGACCTTGCCCCAGTGACCTCTCTGTCGCTCTTAGTTATCCAGTCAGCAATTCTTTTTTTTCACAGATCAAAAGAATTTTTAACTGTTTGACGGCTGTGAGTTGGCCATTATAGGATTTTATATAGGAGATTAGATATGTGCCAAGTGAGGAATGGAGTCAAAACCCCTCTTCTTAAATCTTGTTGGTCAGTTATGGCAAAGATTTCTTCCTTCTTCTTAGTGCACAGATTCACACATTAAATCCATGTTGTTATCTAGATCAAATATAGGAGCCAACTGAGAGAGAATAAGGGATCATAACCTTGTTCAATTCATTGTTTACCAGAGACCTTAAGTCTTCCCATGTGGTCTTACAAGCAAATAGTGTACAGGGTTTGCAAGTATCTTCAGCCAAATGTGTTGAATAGATGATCCATCTCTACTTCCTCCAGAGGTTTATAGCCTCGCAGATGTCAGTCTTTAGCCAATTTGATTCATTCCACACGATAACAAGAAACAGTTGGAGGCACTGGATACTGCAAAGGCTTTGGTCCCTGACAACACTCCAGCAATAATACTGATGACTTGTGTTCCAGAGCTGGCAGCACCCCTTAGCAAGCTGTTCATGGCAACAATAGCAGATCAGAGGTTAGGAATTTTGCATAAAGTAACTCAGTTCATGAATCCCCAAATCCTACCCACCATCTACAAGGTACAAGTCAGGAATGTGACAGAATAGTCCCCACTTGCCTCAATAACTGCGGACCTAACAACACTCAAGAAGTTCACCATCATTCAGAAAGAATGCCCATTTGATATGACACCCGTCTAACAACTTGAAATTTCAGTCCCTCTACGAATAGCACACAGAGGCAGAGGTCTGTACCATCTACAGCTACAATGCAAGAAATCATCAAGGCTTATTTGATAGCACCTTCCAAGTCAATGATCTCTATGGAGAAGAACAAAAGCAGCAGATGTGTGAGAACACAACTACCTGCAAGTTCCCTCCAAGTCACTCACCATCCCTTTTCCCTTTCTTGGAAGTATATTGTTGTTTTTCAGTGTCACTAAACCTAATTCCTGGAACTTTTTATTAGCACTGTTCATGTCTCTGCATCCCAAGGACTGCAGTGGTTCAAGAAGGCAGCTCAACAACACCTTCTCAAAGACATTTAGGAATGGGCAATAAATATTGACCCATGGATGCCCACATCCAATGAATGACTTTTAAAAAATGTCTGTGACTTCCCTTTCAGCCATATGACCAGCTTTCAGCACTCTGGTGTCTGACATATCTGTTCCTGTTATGAAATGTTAGTGAGGTTCCTAACATGTAATCATATTCCAACTTAATGGCAAATTGGAATGAAAGTTTATCTTGTGCTTCTTCGATGGCTATCCAGCCTGCTGCAAAACCTGTCTCTGAATTGCATGGCCACAGCATTGCCTAATCCCCCAACTAAAATGTCAGTCAGGAGTTAATTTTATGCTAAGCAAGTCATTAAAGTGACACTTCTGCCTCTTTTTAAAGAGGAAACCCACACTTTAGGAGCTGCCAGCCAATCCAAGTGTTTACAATATGAAGTTTTGTTTTGCCTTTACTGAAGTAAGTACAAGATCTATAATATTGTAATATTCTTAAATGCCAGTCTTGGTTCTATAGCTAGCACCCTTGACTCAGAAGCCAAATGTTCAAGTCCCACTCCAAAGACTTGAGCACCAGATTCAGACCAAAATATCAATGCATTATGGAGGGAGTGCTGCATCTTCAGAGGTAAACCTTAACTGTGCCCACATTTGCCTTTGTGCAATTCTAATAGAGATTAAAAATCAAAATCAGTTAAACAGCTATAAAACATGTGGATGTCCAGAGGTCATGAAGGGACCACAATTTGGCATAATAATTAATAACTGCTACAGAATGAACAATTTACAAGCTTTTTCACTGTGATTATGCGAACATGTTATCAGACTATGTAGTCCCTCAGACCAAGCTACTTACACTGAAATCAGTTTTCATGAGGGACGTATGACTACATTGCTTACTTTTTCAGTACTGGACCACAGTCCAAGTGTATGTCTCCATTTGCTGATATTTGGAAAGTCAATAAGCCTGCCATAAGTTGCCAACTCAGTCAAACCGCCGTACTGCCAAGCTGTGAGGACATACACACTCCTGGAATGAGGTCCGTGACACTGACATCATTATGGACGACTAGAAATCAGTCTGGAACAGGTTCCTACAGAAACTCTCAAGAAAGCCTGTAACTCAGTGCAGTAAGTTGGCAAAAGATGCAACATTAGGAGATTTATCTTTTGCCATGAGTTGCTATGGTTATGATCTTCAAAATCTGAAAGGGTGGTGGAGGCGGATTCAAGAGGAGCTATTGAAAGTAAATTGGATATATATTTCAAGTGACAAACACCATGAAGAGAGAGCAGAGAAGAGGGAAAGAGGAATAATTGTGGAGCTCTGTCAAAGGACTATGATAGGCACAAGGGCCCAAAAGGACTTATTTTGTTTCAAATCATTCTATGATTTTATGATTTTACTTGAGTCACAGCTTCTTTCTTGATTATTCTGCTGGTCTCCCAGCAGACTGACACGTAGAATGTACCAGATGGCATGTTGACATGGCAGCATTTAAAATATATTTTAAGTATAAAAAATATGTCGTAAGATGCAATAACTGTATTGTGCAGAGATATCCATTATGGTAGGCTGTCTGACATTTGCACAGAAAAGTGAAGAATATAAAACCAACCACAAAACTGAACAACATGAAACATTATGAACAACTTTATTATGGAGTTTGCAAGACTACACATTCGTCATGCTTTGCAACATTAGTAGTTGGTTCCCATCATGATAACAGGTCTCTATAGACTGAAAGTTATGACAATTAAACTCTCATAGCTGTGGAGAAAAATAAACTTCCATGCTTGTAATATCAACATCAAGTGCTCTGGGATTGAAATACTCTTTATGTGAAGTGCAAACTGCACTATCAACTTATTAATAAGTTGGAAACTGACAGAAAGGAATTTCTCTGAGAAATTGCCCACTTGTTTTCAGGATATCAGAACAATCTAGTTAGTGGGCATATGGATTGAGGAGTAGTCTCGTTAAGTGGACAAAGATTACAGAAAGCTGTATCATCACGGTATTTGGGGCTACTTGCGTTTGAAACATAGAATGCTGGCACATAGGAGCTGCAGATAATCAGGGAGGCTGTTATTTTAAGGGGTTTGGAATATAAGAGCAGGGGAGTCTTCTGCAACCACACAAAGTGCTGGTGAGACCACATCTGGAGGACTGTGAGCAGTTTTGGTCCCATATTTAAGGAAAGAAATTATTTCATTGGAGGCAGTTTCAAAAAGGTTCACTCAGATGATCTCTGGTTTCAAAGGATTGTCTTCTGAGAAAAGGCTAAACATCCTGGGTCTGTGATTTATGACTGCTAGGATTGTTATGGAAATATTCATACTTTTACATGAGCACGGATTAAAATCTCAAAATATTGCCACAAAGCTAGTCCCTTTTTTTGCTAAAAGCTGTTCCTTGGCTCAAGGAGACTCTGTCCTTGATCCTTTTCAGAGGGGCAATAAACCAGGCTGGGCTCCAATCAGTCTGGTTTGGTACAGAGATGAAAAGGATTTTGAGAGGCCTTTGATTGTGAGTAAACAGATGAGACTTCAAACCAAATTGGTCATGCTTTCGAAGTGACCTGTATAATGAAAGTGGAGTGGTCAGCTATTGAGCTGAGCTGAGCAGTTTTAGTTCAGTCCTGAACTGGGAAGTTCAACAGGGAGCTGAATGGAAACTCTCTCTTTTGTGACAGTCAACTTCAACCTGTAAGCATCTGCTCCATTTATACTGGCTTTTAAAGGGAATTTGCTTATTGGGACTGTTGTGCGTATTTGAAGCAGCAAAATTAAGTCTAGCTGGAGAGGTTGAGTTCTGTAGGGGTTCTTTATTATGTTCTTTGTGTTTCATTGTGTAATTTTGTGAATAATTACTTTGCCTATTTTAAAATCTAGTAGACAACTTAGCTATCTTACTCCAGGTAATTTTCACTGTACACTTACCAAAACAAATTGCAAAGTTAGGTCTAGGGCTGCCTACTTAAGAATGTTTTGAGTGGTCTGGCCTAGTCCAGTTTGGACAATATAACAACAATATAGAAACCAAGTTTAAACATATTGTAAATTTGCAAAACTGTAGAACTGGAACATCCAGTATTCATGCAGCCAGGCCTTGGATAATCAGGAGCAAATTACTGCAGATGCTGAAATCTGTACTGAAAACAAAAAATGCTGGAAATCACAGCAGCATTCATGGCGAGAGACCTAGCAAACGTTTGGAGTCTAAATGACTCTTTATCAGAGCTATTATTACAGCCAGGCCTTGAAAAATCAACTTCCCATTTAAACCAAACAAGCCTAGAACTGCCTTGTCAGGTACTAACAGTCACGTTGTTTACACTTCTAAATTAACCTGTTTTGTTAGAAGAATGCGACATAGACTCGGTAGCACCCAGCTTAGTAGGAGGCCGGAGGCACAGCATGACAAGGGCAGCATTTGACAGTTAATGGTTCAAATTTGTGTTTTGTGACCTACAAATATTTGATCTTCCTGCCCCTGCCTACCCCTATCATTGCATACAAACCACAGAATCTTCAAGAAGGGCATGAAGAGGGTAATAAAAGCTTCAAATTGCTTTGCATTTTGGACCTATAGGGGTGGTGGTGGTAGTAGCATTATTGCTGGATTGTTAATCTAGAAACCGAAGTAATATTAAAGTTCAAATTTCACCGCACCAGATTGTCAGAAAAAAATCCACCTAGTTCATTTATGCCCTCTTTGGAGGAAATCTGCTGTTTTATCTGGTCTGGACGACAGACTCCAGATCCACAGCAATGTGTTAAATCATAACAGCCCTCCAAGATAGGCAATAAATGTTGATCTAGCCAGCAATGCCTTCATTCCATGAATTGAATCTTCTTAAAGGGCATCTCCAGAGACCACCGTTGACAGTACTTCTCGATCATCTTACTTGTGGCGAGCATCATCTGACTGACCTTCCCCAGAAGACCACCTCTGTGAGATGACATGAAGACCAGAACCAGCCTAGACAAGAGCAGAAACCCAAATCACTGACTAAGAATCCTGAAATATCCGCTATACCACAAAGACCGAGGAACAGCCTGTTCTAGCCTTCGTGAATGAGTATTACATATCCTTTTCCACAAACAATTCAAATAAATAGTAGGGACCTGTGGATAGGATGTGGCAAATCCTCAGAAGTATGTGTCAGAAGTAGTCGGCTAGTGCATTTTTAAGACTTTTCTTCAACCACCTGATGAAAGAACAGTGCTCCAAAAGCTAGTGCTTCCAAATAAATCTGTTGAACTATAACCTAGTGTTGTGTAATTTCCTCCAAATCATTCAAGTTGTGTTACACCTTCCCCTGACTTATCCTCTTTGACCACGTAAAGCGCCTGAGTTAAGAAGAGTTATTACAAATTGGTCAAAATTAGTCGGAGTATGTTTACCTAATCTTTCACTTTTCAATAGGACTCCACTCACTGGAGTTTTGAAGAATAAGGGGAAACCTCATTGAAACATAAAGGATTCTTAAGGGGCTTGACAGAGTAAATACTAAGAGGGACTTTCCCCTCATGGGAGATATTAGGTCCAGAGGACATAGTTTCAGAATGAAGAAGTAGCAATTTAAGACTGTGCTGAGGAAGAGTTTCTTCTCTCAGAGGGTTATGAGTTTTTGAACTCCTCTCTCCAGGGACCTGTGGGGCACAGAGCTTGTCTATATTTAAGATAGATAATTTATTGATCAGTAGGGGAATCAAGAGTTATGGGGAAAGGATAGGAGAGTAGATGTGAAGAAAGTCAGATCAGCAATGATCCTATTGAATGATGAAGTAGGCTCAAGGGGACAAATGGATTGTTGCTGTTTCTATTTCTTATTGAGGCTCCATCTAATTCTACTCAGGTCTTGAGAACAGGCTGGCATTTTCAGTTGTTGAGAAAGTATTGTACTGTTAGGATTGCTATCTTTCAGCCAACATGCTCAACCAAGTTCATGTTGACCATCTTCTCTTGATATAAATGTGGAGCTCATTGCCACTAACGACTGGGGAGGCCAGGTTGTGGAGTATATTTAAGACTGAGATAAATAAGTTCTTGAGTGTCAAGGGAATCAAGGTTATGGGAAGAAATTAGGAGAGTGGGGTTGAGAAACTTATCAGAATCAAGAGTGTGGTGCTGGAAAAGCAGAGATAATCAGGCAGCATCCAAGGAGCAAGAGATTCAACTTTTCAAGCATAAGCTCTTCATCAGGAATGAGAATGAAGAGCTTATGCTTGGAATATCGAATCTCCTGCTCCTTGGATGCTGCCTGACCGGCTGTGCTTTTCCAATACAACACTCGCAATTCTGATTTCCTGCATATGCAGTCCTCACTTTCTCCTCCTTGCGAAATTTATCAGCCATGATTGAGTGGCAGAATAGACTCAATGAACTTATTCCTGTTCCTATGTCTTATGGTCTTATCAATGATCTCAGGGTATTATTCAAAGAAGAGCAGGTAAGTACATTCTCCTGTTACCAAAAAACAAAAGAGAAGTACAGCACAGGAACAGGCCCTTTTGCCCACCATGCCTGTGCCAGTCATCATGCACTAACTAAACTAAAACATAAACCTTCTGCTCTTATTCAGTCCATATCCCTCTATTCCCTCCCTATTCATGTAATCATGAAGCATCTTAAATATCGCCAATGTGCCTGCTTCTGCCATCTCTTCTGGAAGTGAGTCCCAGGATCTTAACACTTTCTGCATGAACAATTTGTCTTACACATCTCCCTTAAACTTTCCCTCTCTCACCTTGAACTCTGCCCACTTGTAGTTGAAACTTCAACCCTGGGAAAAAGCCCTGTCTACTCAAATGTGCATATATCTGGCTATGCTTTATCCTTTACATAATACCCGGACCAGAAGGGCAAGTCATTTGTTGTAAATTTGTTTGTTAGGATATGCAAATTGGACTCTGCATCTCCTGCATCTCAACAGTGATCACTCTTCAAAAGCATTTCATCCATTTTAAAGCATTTTGGGATGTCTCAAGGTCCTGAATAGTATGCACCTGCTCATATTTTTTATTTACTTGTGAAAGTTTCTAAAAATACATTTCTTTCTTTTGAAATGAATCAGTGCATAGGGTGAAGATGGCACCCACTCATGAACAATGATTCCTGAAAATAAGTGAACTGCTTTTAAACTAATGATTGGAAAGGACACAAGGAAAACAATGTATAACCCAGTGTAATTTATTTGGTTGCCATATTAATTTTAGATAGAATTGGAAACAAATTGCACTAGAATTAATGCTGTGCCAAAATCTATCTGCGATAAATCTAAATTGGTTTGTTGAAACAATTTTTAAAATTGTTCTTTCATGGGATATGAGCATTGCCAGCAAGGTCAGCATTTGTTATCCATCTATAATTGCACTGAAGAAATATATCACCTTCATAAGAATGAATGTAAGAATGTTGCAACCATTACAATATTTAAATAAGGGAGGTAAGCAGCATAGTTCAAGAAGGTTCAAGAAAATGATCAAACTTCTGATTACTTCTGAGTTTAGGGCATTTTGCCTTGAATACTCTACCCCGATACTTATTAATTTTTTAATGAAATAAATAACTCGTGAAAGTTTTCTATGAGAAAAAGATCTTTCAGCCATCAAGTGTACACCCTACTCAGAAATGTTTTGATCATGTTGCACATCTCACACTCTCCAGACTTCCAGACAAACTTTCGAACCTAAACATCAACCACTTCATAGCTCGACAATCAACACTCCTTTTCTTGACAGATATCGGTTTTACTCCTTTTTAACAGAATGAATTGAGTCACAATCATCTACTTATGCTGTATATCACTTTGTCAGTTTGTCAATAAGTTATAAAATATGGATATTAATCTTTATTACCATGAACTGATTGAATGCCAGGATTTTTCATTTGAAATAAAACCCCTTAAAATGAGCCAGGACACTTTTAAAATATCTGCATAGAAGCAATTTTGACCTCAGGGAAAGTGAGAACTGCAGATGCTGGAGAGTCAAAGTTGATAAAGTGTGGCACTGGAAAAAGCACTGCAGGACAGGCAGCATGAGAGGAGCAAGAGAGTTGACAGTTTCAGTATGATCTTTCATCAGGACTCCTCAGATGCTGCCTCTCCTGCTGTGCATTTTCCAGTGCCACGCTTTATCAGCTATCTTGACCTGCCAACTCGATAGGAAATTACAAAATTGTTGACAAAAATCGTTTGATAAGTAACTAATTTCCATCTTAGTTGAGACTGGCTATGGCACAGACATGTTGTCAATAACACGTTGTATGGTCAATGATCACCACGAGGTGATGTGAACAGCTTCTCCCTATCTTTCAGAGAGTAGATCATTCAGGAGCCATAACTGATCAAGATTCAATAACCTTCGTAAGTCACAATGGGATGAATTGACTGTTTTCATTGCAGTTGAAAAGTAAAGGTCAGGCAGCATCCGAGGAGCAGGACAGTCGATGGTTTGGGCATAAACCCATCATCAGCAATGTGGTTGGGTGTGGGGGTGGGGTTGGGGGTGGGGATTGGGTTGGGGGGTGGATGTGGAGGAGGGTGGGAAGGAGGCTATCAGATAAATAGCAACGTGAGGGTGGGGGTGGGCTGAAGGTGGCTGGAAAGACAATAGGTAGGAGCAGGTGGGGGTGATAATGAAAGGTTGGAGGGGAGGGTGGAGGGTGGGGAGGAAAATAGAGAGGTAGGACAGTTCAAGTGGCTGGTGTCGAGTTGGAGGGTTGGATCTGGGATGAGATGGAGGGAGTGGAGATAAGAAGCTGGTGAAATTGACCTTGATGTTGTGTGGTTGGAGGGTCACAAGGCAGAAGATGAGGCATTCTTCCTGCAGTCACCAGAGACCACCTTTAATCTACACAACGTCTAACAAAGGGTGAGAGACCATCCATTTACCTGATGGGAACATCAGTGTGCAGGTTGAAAGCTAGTCACATGACTGCAGTCACTTTTCTGGCAAGCAGAGAAAAAGGCAGAAAAGCTGTCTTATTGTAAATACTAATACCCAGAAGAGTTAGAGACAGAGAGCCAGTAATGTTAAGAAGGTCTGCCAGATTGAAATATCAGTATTTCTCCCTCAATAATTCTCAAGCCAACAATTTCCCTCTGTTACAAATGGGAATAGATCCAGAAAATACAGATTTTAATAATAAAAACAATATCAAGGACCATGCTTAGTGGAGGTAAAAGATTGTCAGTCTCTGGAAGAACAACTAGTTCTGTGACTGCCATCGAGATTTTGTGGCTAACATTAAAATGTACATTTCCTTTACTCTCTTTGACTTTTAACTATTGAATTCTTCCTCCGTCCAACCTTCTCCAATACTTTCAAATTATCCTGTAACTTGCATTGTTTGTTTTCATGCATAATAATGTGTGAATGTCACTGAATTTAGGATTGACTTTAATTTTTTTAGCAATGTTTATACTTTTTACTGAATGAGTTTACAATAAAAATAACTCCTTAACTTTGATTACCACAGGAGAAGTGGTTGGCTTTTTCATAGCTTTACACATGGTTAGATACACAATCAATCACCGGAATCAAAATAGAAGATTAAAGCACACTTATGCAGGTGATCGAGTTTTATTTGAAAGAAATAAGGAGATATGAGAGAATTTTATTAATTCTCAGACTGTTGGCATGATTGGCAAAGTAGCATTTGTTCCCTCTTTCTATTTGCCCTTGAGAATGAGATGGCAAACCTTTTTCTTAAATGACTGCAGAGTATGCCATGTAGGTGTGCACACATTGTTTTGGAGAGAGTATCAGGACCCTGCCCCAGTCATCAATGAAGGGCTGGTCATAAGGCCTAAGTTGGAATAGCATGTTTGCTAGGAGGGAAATGTGTGGGTGGTGGTGCTCTCCTACATTTGCTGCCTTTCCCCTTCTAGGTAAAAGAGGATGTGGATGTGGAAGGCGCTACAGAACATTCATGTGGAAGTTGCTGCTGGTACTGTGCAGCAGTGGAAGGGAGAGCAAATGTTGAAGGCAGTTTTTGGGGTGCTGATAAAATGATTTTTTTCCTCGATGGTACTGAGCACTGTTGGAGCCGTTGTTGTTAAAGTCCAGGGGTATTTCATAAGCAATCACATTCTTGATCGGGGATTTGGGGATAGTGGACATGCATGGGGCATCAGGAGGTGAGTTACTGATTGCAGGATTCCCAGCTACTGCACCTATTTGTCTGGTCCACTCAGTTTCTGGTCAATGCTAATGTCCAGGATGTCAATCGCTGAGATCCAATGATGGTAATGAGACTGAATGTCAAAGAGAGATGATCATCATGGAGGTGGTCATTGGTATGGCATGTAACACTTGTCACTTATCAGCCAATACCCAAACGTCCTCCACGTCTTATTGCATATTGGCACGAATTGTCTGAGGTGTCATAAGAACTTGTCTTTTTATTTTGTCTTCTCTTTTCTCTTCTGCTTGTGTTCCATATTTTTTCATGCAGTTAGCTGATGTGAGTCTGAACAAGCAGAGTAAGCAATTCACACCATTAATCCTTGCCAGCCATCTAAAGGAGTTACTGTGAGCAGTCACTGAACCCCATCAGTGAAGCTGCAGTTTTCTTCATGATTATTCTGAAGAAATATGAGTGTGAGTCATCTCAATAAAATTTAAACCTGGAATTATGTCAAAATAAGCAATCCAATTGTGGGTGAGAGTGTAGAACTTACTGTAAATGCATGAGGGAGAACGGATGTTAATGTTCTTTGAAAAGATTCAAAGTTATTGGTGAGAGAAGGTTTTCATGCAACATTAACAACTGTAAAAACTTTTTGGACCTAATGACCTGTTTCTATGATGCGCATTCTCAGAAATAGCCAGCTCATTGAATGCTTGAACAGTTGTGTTTTGATGACTTTGAAACAAGTGCTAGGACAGTCATTGCTAGTCTTTGTGTTCTAAGGTACATTGCCCACACATGATGACTATATTTTGTTTTACTTAAACCATTCTCCTCTGTTGTGAGTATAAACAAGATATAGGAAGAGAGCTGCAAAGTGCCTTCTTCCCAGAAATGGAGAGAAAGGATCACAGACAGGAGGTATCTTTTTCCTCGACTAGAAATGCTGAAAAGTAGACAAATGTTGCCAATTTGAAATGTTGATGGTGTCTGGAGACAGTGAACTGAACTCATATGAATACACCCCAAATTAGATGTTAATGAGGCATGCCAGGTTAGTACACAGCTTCCCCACAGTTTCTATGACAGTGTGCTGCAGGATGATAATAAAATTAACAGCTGCTGCCCAGAAGTTGCCTGTGGTTGTTGATGATGACAGGAATACAGCTGCTGTCACAGGAGGATGGCCTGAGGCTGAAAAAGGATGAATTTATTCTTGAAAGTTAAGTGATGAAGCAGTGAAAGATTTTCTTCTGTTCGTCAGTGAAAATCTCCTTTAATGGTTTATTTTTGAAGTAAACTTCCCAAACTGCAATGTGGTTATGCAGCTGTTATATTTTTCAGAAAGAAAGTTGTTATTTGCCTGCTAGATTAAACAGTAGCTCAATCCAAGCCGAGCATCCATTGTCCCGCTGATTCTAGACTCCTGAACAATTTGATTCCATTTCTCTTCTCTTGGTGCTTGTATTTCTGCTTTCTGAACTAAGCAAGGGAATTTGATCATCGATGCTCAGTAGCAGCAATGTGTACCACCTCCAAGGTGCTCTGCAATAACTCACTAGGGTAGTCCTTAGATAGAGCCTTCAAAACCCAACACCTCTACACTCTAGAAGGACAGCAGCAGCAGGTATATGGGAACACCCCCATCTGCAAGTTCGCCTCCAACTTGACTTGGAAATATATTGCTGTTCTTTCACTATTGCTGGCTCAAATGCTTGGAAAATCCTTTCTGACAGCATGGGAGATATTCCACATGGAGTATGAAGGTTTAAACAGGCAGTTCATCACCACCTTCTCAAGGATAATTAGGAATTGGTAATAATATCCCATAAATGAAATTCTAAAAATTGACACCCAAGAAGAATTCATCTGTTTCCTTTGAACATTAGCTATCAGAAATCATCAACTGCATTGATTGAAAGGTGAATTGCTGCTGAAGTGCATTTGACTTCCTTCTGTTGGGGTAAATTTAGTGGAAATTCTGTGGCATATGACATGTATTTTGGAGAGCTGGTGCTTAGTTTCAAAGATAGACAAGCAGGAGGCTGGAAGGGCACAGCAAGCCAGGCAGCATCAAGAGATATGTCTCCTGCTTGTCTACCTTTGATTCCAGCATCTGCAGTACTTTTGTCTCTCGCCAAGTTTCAAAGAGGCAAATAGATATGAAGTAAATTGGAATCCTGGAGAATCAGGATCTATGAAGAGAGAACCGTATTAAATGTTTTGAGTGGTTCTTCTTTAGAACTAAGTATTTGAGGATTTGATGACCTGATTCTGAAAAAGGTGTGTGACTGCCATGTCTCTAGGTCAGCAACGTGACCAGAAATGGAGTGAAGGTTGCAGATTAAGGAAGCTCTGCAAAAAAAAAGAGGATTTTTCAAATGATATTGCAACGCAACATTGCCAAGTGACTTCTGTCTGTGCCACAAAAGTAACTTAACCATTAACTATTAGACTCTGTACCACAGATGTCTCTGAGTGTGTGGCTATAGAGTTAACCCCAGCTAGACTTTAACTCCAAGCCCTGTGTTGCCCCATTTGTTAAGTTTGAGCTGGGTTTTTCCATGCTCCTTGATAGTGACAAAATGCTCTATGGCAGACCTATCATTACTCTAAGTACCTTGTTGTGCTTATTCATCAATGTTCTCCTGTTGCTGCTCCATCAAAGACTCCATCATCAAATTCTACTGTAGTAGAACATTACTTAAACGGTGATAGAATTTATCACTGCTGCCAGCAGGATAATAGCATACTTAATGAATCTGAGGTAGAGACAATAGTCACTTATATTATTCTGCCATCAGCTCTAATTCACACTCTCTTGATAAAAGGAGCACATTGCAGGGCATCTCCTGATCAATCTAATAGACTAAAGTGTTGGTTGAGCATATTAAAGATTTGCTCATACACTGTTCTCATTGTGATCTTGCAGCCTTTTTGAATTCCACAACTGTAGCCGCCTGAGACATAGCCTTGAGCGCGACCTCCACTTTCCAGTAATTCAGGCATTGCTCAGTAGCTCAGTACAAAAGCATCCTCTTAATTGCTCATAATCTGTTCAGTTTAATTCCAGGATACTGAAATACCTTGTGATTATCACAGTTATTCCTTTTATACTCATTTATCTGCTTCACATGAAAATGACTGATTTTCTGACCACTCCATTTTGTCTGGCTTTTCGATTTCTGTTACATAATATTTATTTCATTCCAAGTGGTCCATCAACATAAATAAATGTGTGGGCAATGTGCCTGATTTTTTAAAGATATGAATCTCCATCTTTGTCTGTCTCTGCATCATAGACTAACATCCATATTTCACCAAGTTTTCTGATTATCAATGTGGCTCGCAATGTGAAAATAAGCAGAGATGGAGCTTCCATTAACAACTGATCTGAAAAAAAGCACCTCCAAGAGTGCAGTACTGTCTCAGTACTCACTCCGTAGAGGGTTAGCCTTGGTTTTTATATGTTCAAGCTCTGACGTGACGCAGGACTCCAGGCCTATGTTGTTCAGCCCAGTCTATCACTTGCAGTATATGCTGTTTGGCATGTACGTTTTCCTGTGTTGTAGTTTCATCAGGTTGACAACTTATTTATAAGCATATCTGGTGTTAATCCTGGCATGCTGAACTCTTCATTGAACTACAGTTGATGGCCTGACCTCATGACAATGCTTGACTGGGGCATATATCAGGCCTTGAGCCTGCAGATTATGTTGGAGCACAATTCAACTGCTGCTGATTGCCCACGGGATACCCAGACTTGAATTGCTAGATCTTTCCAAAATCTATAATTTTGGCAAGGTGGTAGTGCTACCCAACACAGTGTATCTTCACAGTGAGGGTATCCTTAAGGACTGTGCAGTGGTCAGTCACATCGATATTTTCCATGGGCAGGTACTTCTGCGACAGGTACTTTGGAGATGTGACGTCAAGTGTGCTTTTCCCTCTTGTTGATTCCTTCAGGACCTGCCACAGACCCAGTCTGTGTTGTACTTTAAGACCTGATCAGTGTAGAGGTGCTGTTTAGCCAATCTTGGTGATGGACATTGGCAATGGGCACTTAAAGTCCTCAATAGGCTTAAGGATAGGTAGACTACTGTGTATCTTATCTACCTCTTCCCACTCTCCGCTTTATGGGAAACAGGTTGGGGATGGACAAGACAAAGATAGGTTGGCTACTGGTCATATTTTATAAAAATTTACATGTCCCCTACTGTTGTGAACACATCTGGAGGAATAGCCTTAAAATTTCGGCCATGGCTTTCAAAAGAAAATTATGTCTGTACCTCAATAAAAAATGAAATTGCAGGGCTGTGAGGGAAAAAAAGAAATGGGACTAGGGGATGTACTGAGGCAGAGAGCCAGAATTGATACAATGGATCAAATAGACTCTTATGATTCTCTGAAAAAGAAATAGAAGTTGTTTTTTAAATGTCCCCTTTAGCTCATCAATTTGTTGAGTGTTGCCCTGAATCGCTGCAGATGGACGTAACTCACAGAAACACATCATGGTAAGTCACTCAGTTTGTTGGCCTGCCAGATTTCTTGATGGAATAAGTTTCCAATTTGTTTTGTTTTAAGCCACCTCCAAACTGGGGGAAGCTTGCTTTTTGCAGGAAACATTGTGCTCTTGCAGCAACTTGAGTTTTCCTTCTAGCTGGCTGGTCTTAGTAAAATACAGTTAGAATGGATACTCCAGACCTCTTTAGTTAATGTTCAGTGAATATGGACGATATTTTTTCTGGCAGCTTTCTAGCCACATTAAGAGTGTTTCTTACAGAAGGATACAAAAGTTTTAAATTTTTAAAAACAGCAACTGTTAACTACTGAGTATCTTTGTTCTACATTTATCATTCTATTTAAGGAAACAAATACATTTTTGTTTTGTCCCTGCTCTGAACATAAAAATTTGGATCAGAATTAAAATGGCTTCTCAAGTCTGATCTATCATTCAATAAGATCATTTTTAAATGGCATATTCCGATTTTACCTCC
Source organism: Chiloscyllium punctatum (assembly GCF_047496795.1). Lineage (NCBI taxonomy): Eukaryota > Metazoa > Chordata > Chondrichthyes > Orectolobiformes > Hemiscylliidae > Chiloscyllium > Chiloscyllium punctatum. The sequence goes on from NC_092741.1 coordinate 109,228,306, forward strand.
AATAATTTTTAATTCCCCCACCTAACTAGAATCTATCTGCTTCCATCTTAAAAATATTCGAGGAACTATAGTCTACCAATTTCTGATGCAGACAGTTCTAAAGTTGCACAACCATCTGACAGAAAAAAAATCCTCTCATCTATGCTCAGAGGGTGACCCCTAATTTTTAAACAGGGCCTGCCAGTTTTAAATGGACCTGTAACAGTAATCATCCTTTCCCTGCCACCTTGTTGAGGCCATTTAAGATCTCATTAAACAAAATACTCCTCACTCTTCTAAACCCCATTGAAAGCAAACAGTGAGTCCAACCTATCCTCATAAAACAATTCACTCATTCCAAGTGTCAACCTAGTAAACCTCCTCTGATTTGCCTCCAACACATTTACATCCTTCCTCAAATAAGGGAACCACAGTGCACACAGTATTTGAGATTTGGTCTCAGTAATTCCCTGCAACTGAACCATAACATTACTGATTTTAATATCAGTTCCTCTAGTAATAAAGGACAGAATGCCATTGGACTTGTTAATATTAAACATAATAAACTTTAATACAATTTGTTATTTTTGAATGATCCTCATTGATTTCATCGTAATTTTGAAAAAACAGAAAGAGAACTATTTTTGAGGTCTTGCAATGGTGGAATCACAACTCACACACAAACAATGGAAAATGAAGTGCAGATAATAATCTGTTCTATTTGAAGGTTAGATGTTGGGCCAGGACACTGGGAAGAAACTTCCTTGCTCCTCTTTGAAATATTGACTGTGCTCTGTAGCAATCACCTGAGAGGGCAGATGGAGTCTTAGTTTAACGTCTCAACCAAAATATAGCACCACTATTCATGTAGCACTTTATGATTGTTATGCAGCACTGTCTGCCTAGATTTACTAGAATGGAACTATGAGCCCATAGTCTAGTGACACAAAGGCAACAGTGCTTCCATCTGAGTCATGACTAAGGACTGGAAAAATTTAATTTAATGTACAAGAAGAAAAAGGTTGGGTTTAAAGGGACCTATAGTTAATCCCTTCCTAAACAAAACAACAAGCACGTTCATCAGCTGAGGATGGAATTTCGTCCAGTTGAAATTCCAACAGCAATGCTCCTGCCACATTCTCTGGATTCAGTGAGGGTACTGTTGAGCAAATCCTCATGACTTTATTAAAGCCAGGTTCACAAGCTTTCAAGGTAAACTGCTGCAAAACCAATTATAATATACTGGGTACTGTGTTCAAATGGTTGACAAGCATCTTCCCTTCCACTTCCTGTTTTTCCAAATGTCAAATGCCCAGCATCCAGCAAGAGATAAAAAAAAAGCGGTGGTCATTGGCTGTCCTTCAATTTGACAATGATGTCTACTCAGAGCAGCAGATTTGTGCTGTGTGTTTTAAGATGAATAAACAGCTTATGCTCAATCTACAGATCTTTGAGCACATGAATCCTGTGTTGTAATGGGCTATGAAGGGCAGGGTTCTCATTCTTGGTTCTGCTATCAGACATTTGATGAAAGTGTGGTGTGGCTTGATGGACAAGTTGCCTCCATTTTTGAATGTCAATTTCCTTCTAATCATTAATGTCAATGTCACCCAGACTACAAAGACAACTTCAAACTGTATTTGAAGCATTTCTTAGTGCTGTTATATAATGAAGCATAGAATCTCTAGAGCGCAGCCCATCAAATTTGCACCAACTCTCAAAAAATCATCCCACCAGCCCCCACTCTATCCCAGTAACTCTGTATTTACCATGGCCAATCCACCTAGCCCCCACATCTCTGGTTACTATGGGGCTGGAATTGAATCTCGGTCCCTGGCTCTATGAGGTAGCAATGTTAACCACTGTGCCATCATGCTACCTTTATTGCTGATATGTACATCAGCTCTCAGTTTTGACTAGGAATATAGCAGGAAGTGCTCTGAACACTTTTGTCGACAAAGTAAAAGTCAACAAACTTCTGTTGTGCTGAATAGTTTTCAACCCAGTACACAGGGGTCACTATATTCTACGTGTTATCATACACTAGTGCAGTTTTTTAAAAGACAGTGAGTCACCATTGCATTTCCTACCCATAGCATCAGAGTATTAACACCCAACAAAAACAATGTTGATCAAAATGCATCCTGCTTGCTCTCTGTATAAAGTATACATAAGTATGTGTTTGTATGTGTCAGACATGAGTTTGTAAATATGCAGGAACATTGCCAGAGATTGCTTTGCAAATGTAACATGTCAACAAATGTATTCATAGAAGGTAGATACTTTTTAATATTAAAATATTTATATATACAATTCACAAGGATGATATCAGGACTGAGAATTTGTACCCATCAGGAATGATTGAAGAGGTTTGGCTTTTTTTTCTCTTGTATATCTTGTAACACTCAGGAAATTAATGGGGCAGTGATAGGCCTTTCCCAGGATCAAAGTCTCCAGAGACATAAGCACTGCCCATCAAGTGCGGCTGACATGCAAGAGGCTGGAAGAACACAGCAAGCCAGGTGGCATAAGGAGGTGGAGAAGTTGATGTTCTCTTTGCCCTCTACCTGTCTTCACTGATCCCCACTTCACCACCCTGCTCCTGCCACCCTCTTTTTCTGCTGCTCCCCTTACACTCACGCCCAGTCTTGACGAAGGATTACAAATCAAAATGTTGACCTCTTGATCTCCTGATGCTGCCTGGCTTGCTGTATTCTTCCAGCCTCCTTCTTGTCTACCTTGGGTTCCAGCATCTGCAGTTTTTTTGTCTCTAACCAAGTTTGTACCTCTGCAAAGTCTCCTCAAAGGATTCGCACTTTGAAGAAGTTCTCTGCCTCCATCAGATGTGCACGCATCAAGTGTGGCCGCCAATAGTTGTTGGAGCTTCTGTGCAACACTGGGTGAGCAGTAGCTGTGACTTGTAATTCTCCTATGACAGTAATGCTGAGCAATGCTTACTCTAACATTCGTTGTCAGTAATTAGGAGACCTCTCATCCAATAATCTGTTTTTGTGATATTGGTTTAGAGAAAAGTATTAGACAGGAAACCAGAGAGATTGCCTGTGTTTTTTTACACCCCCACCCCTCCAGGTGAAGGCCTTCAGAGCTTTGCACTCCACCCATTTTAGGGATGGAGGTGAGGCAAGCAAATATAATTTTCATGTTCCATCCAATAAGACAGCATCTCTAGCAGTGTTGAAGATAAATATGAGACTGAAATATTACCTTCAACTATGTGCTTAATCTCGGGCATGTCCTTGGTTATTTTTGTTAAACAAAGATATCACTTCATGCTTGTCGATATTAAATTTTATTTGCCATCTGAGTGCTTTTTTCACCAATTACGACATCATGTGGGTAATTCCATGGGTCTGGAAGAGTCTGGAAAACTCCCTTAAAATCACAGAATTCTGATGATTCTAATTCGATTAAACTTAATAGTAACCCATGAAAAGTGAGCATGTTAAGAACCTACCAGAACTCTAGGTAATTGACCCCTTCAACCTGGAATCCTGACACTCCTTCTCCAAGCCAACCCAACCCGACCTTACCATGACTAACACATTCCCTGCAGTCAACACTGTGACCTTCCCCAAATGTGGACACATACTTACCCTCAGTATTGATCCATTGATATGGCATCATAACCCCCTCAGCCATGTGGCACTCTCTCTCCACCACCCCACTAATCTGGCACTCTAGTCCCTCACTCACCTGACAATCTATTCACCCGTGTAACCACCTTAATCACAAGGCACACAGCCTTCAAACTTACCCACCTGCTATCCAAGCTACTAATTTACCTTACTCTTCCTTAGTCACTGTCAAAGTGTCCTTGGGGCCCTTAACTTCTGAAAATGTCAGAAAAAGGACATGCCTTAGATTGCAATGCTATACCTGCACTGAAGGGATTTCTCCCTGGTTTTCCCATAGAGGCATATTTGGGAAAGAGCAGACTTGACTTGAAAGTTATCCACAAATAAAAGGGTAATGTTTAAAAGGAATACTGGTGTTCTGATGGGGATCAGAATTTATGGTCCAATATACATCCAAAAGTATGGCAATCCTACCACTGATTAGTGTAGACTACCCACTGTACACTTGCATGCATCTGGGAAAAAAAAAACATTAATTCCTGCTTTTTGTCTGTTAATTAACTTTGCACCCAGATTGCTAGTTCCCTTTAATTCCATGTGATTTAGTAAACCTATGATGTCAAATACCAATAAAAAGTTGATCTCTGTCTCTCTACCATCATTGACTTTCCCTGGTACTCCATCAAATAATTCAATTACATTACATATAAGAATGTATGAGGAAGGTCAGATCTTGGAATGAACAGATAATTCATTGTAGTGTTGCGAATAGATGGTCATCATCAATAGATGTCTGGAGATCTGTTGCCAGTGAGGTCCAGCAGTGATCAGTGCTAAGACCGCTATGTCTGTGATATATGCTAGAGTCACTGGGCATACTTTGCCAGTACAGATGAAGAAGGGTCACTGGACCTGAAATGTTAACTCTGCTTCCTCTTCACAGATGGACAGCATAGTGGCTCAGTGGTTAGTGCTGCTGCCTTAGCATGCCTGGGACCAGGGTTCAATTCCAGACTCGGATGACTGTCGGTGTAGAGTTTGCATGTTCTCCCCGTGTCTGTGTGGGTTTGATCTGGTTTCCTCTCAAAGATGTTCAGGTTAGGTGAATTAGCCATGCTAAATTGCTTATAGTGTCCAGGGATGTGGAGGTTATTTGCATTAGTAAGGGTTAAGTGTAGAGTAATACGGTAGGGGATGGGTCTTTGGAGAGTCGGTGTGGACTTCTTGGGTGAAATTACCTGTTTCTGCACTGTTGGGATTATGAGATTCTGCTAGATATGTGAAGTTTCTCCAGTCATTTCTGTTTTTGCTTCAGATTTCCAGCAACTGCAATATTTTATTTTATTTTTTGTTTAGTGTTTAAATCGCTGTTTAAGTGTGTTGGTAGATTTGTGGGCTACCATGATGCCAAGGGGTCTGAGTAGTTTGAAAACATTGTATAGAAAAAGCAGAAGAAAAATATCTATACAACGCTTTCAAGAAAAACAGGACCCCAATAGACATAATCCGCTGATTCCTCAGAAACAAACCCAAACAAGCAGACACAACTCACCAAAAAACTATAGCCACATTATCTTACATCAAATACATATTCAGAAATGACTTCCACACTACTCAGACCCCTTGGCATCACGGTAGCCCACAAACCTACCAACAGATTTAAACAGTGACTAATGAACTAATATCAGCAAAACTAATATCATTTATGAGATACAATGCAAGAACTGTGAAAAACACTACATCGGACAAACTATCAGGAAACTTGCCACCAGGATACATCAACATCAACTGGCCACCAAAAGATGCGACCCACTGTCACTAGTTTCTAATCATATAGACAAAGAAGGATACCACTTTGACTGGGACAACACACACATCCTAGGACAGGTGAAACAAAGACATGCATGAGAATTCTTAGAAGCATGGCATTCTAACCAGAACTCCACCAATAAACATTTCAATTTAGATCCTATCTAGCTGCCTTTGAAGAAAAAAATGAATTGGAAATGACATCACACTCATTAAGAAACCAAGACCTCTCAATAGAGAGGTGGGACATACCACCAGTGCTTTACCAGACACTCTCACTGATGATATTACCTAGCATGGTGATGAAACATCTAAAAACAAACCTTTGAGCTCAGTGAGCTGACTTACATACCTATTATCAATCTGAGCTACAAATCTTAAAAATTTCTAACAGGAACACATATTTTGGATAAAGAACCAAATGTTTAGCACTGAGATGAGGAGAAATTGCTTCACTTTGAAGGTGATGAATCCTTTAAACTCTCCCTACCAGAGTGTTGTAAATGATTCATTGCTGAATATATTTGAGGCTAGGGCATACTGACCTTTGAGCTCAGAGAATAAAGGGATGTGGGGAGCACTGGGAAAATGGAATTCATACCAAAGAGTACCTATGATTAGACTGCATAGTCTATTTTTGCTCCTTTTTTTTTCTCTCAGAGGGAAATGTACATACAAAATAATTTAAATATTTACGTTAAATCAATCTGGCAAAATATTTCTTTACACAAAGGATTGTGAGAATATGAGAATGTTAAAAATCACACAACACCAGACACCAGGTTATAGTCCAACATGTTTATTTGGAAGCACTAACTTTTGGAGCACTGCTCCTTCATCAGGTGGCAATGCTCTGAAAGTTAGGGCTTCCAAATAAACCTGTTGGACTATAACCTGATGTTGTGTGATTTTTTTTAACTTTGTCCACCCGAGTCCAACACTAGCTTGTCCACATCGAGAATATGAGATACATTGCTTCAGAAGGCTGCAGCCGCAAGATCAGGAGTTTGAAAAAAAAACCACAGCAGATCAAGCAACATCTGAGGTACTGGGGAGATATTGACTGGGGAGGGGGAAACTGACTGAAAAATAGATAGTGGAAGGGGTGGGGCTGGAGAAAAGTTAGATAGAATGGCGATAGGTGGATGCAGGTAGAAGATGGTAGTGATGGGTCAGCGGGAAGGAAAGTGGACAGGTAGGTCAGGTCAAGGGGGTGTGGCAGAGAGGGATGGCTGGACCTGGGATGAGGTGGGGGATAAAAGCTGGTCTGTTTCTATGTTTAGGTTGTATGGTTGTGAGCTCCTAGGGCAGAAGAAGAGGTTCTTCTGTGTTCAGTTTGGATGTGGCTTTATGTTGATGTTGGAAGTGGACAAGGACAGACATGTTGTCAGGGGAGTGTGAGGGGGAATTTCCGGTAGAAATTCACCTGCATTTCCTCCAACCTGATTTATTGCATCCATTGCTCCCGATGTGGTTTTCTCTACATCAGAGAGACGAAGCGCAAGCTCGCGGACTGGTTCAGGGGACATCTATGGTCCGTACACTCCAATCAACTCCAACTTCCGGTTGTCTGCCATTTCAACTTGCACCATCCTGGGCCTCCTCCACCATCAATATAAGGTGGAAACTGGCAGACGAACACCTCATCTTTTGCCTCAGGAGATTACAACTATACAGTCTTAACATAGAATTCACCAGCTTTCAAATCTCCCCATTCCCCAACTCATCCCAGGTCCAGCCCTCCTTCTCTGCCTCGCCCCCTATACCTGATCTAACCTGTCCAACTTCCTTCTTACCAGTTCAATCCACCTTTCGCACTGGCAATCACTATTACCTCCTACCTGCATTCACCTATCAACATCCCACCTATCTTTCCTCCAGCGCAACCCCTCTTCCTCTATGTATTTCTCAGCCCCTCCCCAGTCCTGATGAAAGGTTCCAACCTGAAAAATTGACTTCTCTGCTCCTCAGATGCTGCTTGACCTGCTCTGCTTTCTCCAGCTCCACACTTTATCAATCCTGACTTTCCAGCTTATGTTGTCCTCACTATCTCCTAGTGGAGCAGTTTTGAGTACCTTCCAGCAAATGAAGAAAATTTGACTTGTAGTTACAGCTGTAAATTGTGAAACACAGTAACTAATTTGTACACAGCAAGTATCCACAAGCAGCAGTTTGATAGTGAGCACATTGTCCAGTTCAGTGCTATTGGTTATGGGATAAATAGTGACCAGGGTACTTGACAGACCTCGCCTGTTCTACAAAATCTCTTCAGTGGGAACATTTGCAGCATTTGGGGTGGTACGGTGCCTCAGTGGTTCGCATTGCTGCCTCACAGTGCCAGGGACATGGGTTCAACTCTACCCTCGGGTGACTGTCTGGGTGGACCTTCTCAACGTATTTGCATAGGTTTACTCCCAGAGTCCAAATATGCAGGGTAGATGGATTGGCCCATGGGAAATGCAATACTACATTGATAGTATAGGGAGGTGAGTCTGGAAGGGTTGTTCTTCAGAGAGTCGATGTAGACTTGTTGGGCTGAATGGCCTGTTTCCATACTGTAGGGATTCTATTCTCATTTGCATCTGTCTAAGAAGACAGCCAGGGCTTCTAATCCCTCAACTGAAAGATGATGTGAAACAACAGTGTAAACTATAAGGTCATTAGACATAGAAGCAAATCTGCCATTCAGCTCATTGAGTCTGCTTTGCTATTCAATGATATCATGGCTGATCTGATAATCTGAAAATGTGTTGCTGGAAAAGCGCAGCAGGTCAGGCAGCATCCAAGGAGCAGGAGAATCTACGTTTCGGGCATGAGCCCTTCTTCGATCTGATCATCCTCAACTCCATTTTCCTGCTTTATCCCCCTAATCATTGATTAAAAATCTGTGAATAAATGGAACGAACTAGCTTTGACAGCCCTCTGTGGTAAATAACTCCAAAGTGCAGCACTCCCTTAACCCTGCGGTGGCTCTCAACCTGGATTTTGGGCTTAGCTCTCGAATGAGACAGTCAACTAATTCCAAAGTGAAAATGCTATCCAATGAAATACATTTGATACTTTTGATAACAATGCGACAGCACAAGACGCCATCCAACTGCAGTTCCTATGTTCCTAATTCTTTCAATATGACAGTAACTCATTTATAATGTGGTTAAAAACATCCAGAGACATTTCATTCTAGTGTTGCCAGACAAATTTTGACAACACACCACATCAGGAGAAAAATGGGTAAACAAAACTCAAAAGAGCTTTGTTGAAGAGGTCGGTTTTAAGCAGCGCTTTAAAGGAAAATACCAAGTGTTACAGAGCCAAAACAAGCTGATAGTCAAAATATAGATCTCAAAGGAGATAAGAGAGGTGGTGGGATTTAGAGAAGCGATTACAGAGCTTAGTGCTGAAATGACTGAAGGTGCAGTCACCAATGGTAGAGCAATTAAAATTGGAGGTGTGCCAAGCAGCGGAATTGAAAATAGTTCACAGTTGTAGGATTTAAGAAGATTACAGAGGTAATGAGCAGCATGACTGAGGAAGGATTAAAGGGTAAGATCATAAAGTTGAGATGTCACTAGGCCAGGAACCAATATAATTCAGGGGTGGTGGGTGAAAGGGACTTGTATTAGGCTACACGCAGCAGAACAGTAGCTGTTCAAAACTTGAATATTTGAATAATTCTCAATTTTTAACATAATATTGTAGGGTTCTGGTTTGCAATCAGTAATTTGCTGAGTTTAAGTGGTTTGAATCACTCCCAGATCCCTGATTATAGACACTGGACCTATTTAGGGAATGTGAAATGAAGAAAGCAGTAGACAGGTGTTTCAGGACAAAAGGTTCTCTGCATTTACTTACTATACAAAAGGTTAGTATAATTCAAGAAATAAAGGTAAATGCAATAAACAGGGAAATTGACGCTATCAATTATATCGATGACAGTAATGAAATACACTGTTAAATAAAATATAGATGAAACACTATTAGAAGCTAAAACAAAAGTTTTAATCACAGGAGCTTTAATCAGGCTTTCTACTTTTGGGGTTCCATGCATTGTAACCACCTGCCTTCCGCTCCCTTTAGAAACTTTAGGGTCTCTGGATTTTAAGCTCACCACTGAGGAAAACGTGGCTTTGAAGTGTGTGAGATTGCTACAGGTTCTTGTCATCATTTCTCCTGGTTCAGAACAGGCCTCGTCTGGAAGCTTTTGGTCTGATAGCACTCGGTAGGCTTCCCCTCTTGGATGTCTTTTGTTGCGGTGATGCCCTTGGTTTGACTTCCCAATTCAGGTCCTCTGTTTGGCTTCTGTGGTTCTTGGCTCAAAAGCTGCTTGTTGGGGGCTGGAAGTCTGTGGGGAAGCTGCTTGTGCAGAAGCTTGTTGTTGAAAAAAAAGGCTCTCTCCCAGGTGAGATCAGGGCTGGTAGTTAAAGAGACTGTGTACCCCATTATCACCCCTCAAATCTGCGTTGGTCATTGTGTTTCTGCTATTTCCTTCTGAAGTCAAATAATTTCCTGATAGTTAAGATTGTGTGTGAATGTATCTTGATTGAAGTTGAATGACCAATATCTCTGTGAATGGATTTTGATTGACGTTCAGTGTTTAGTATCTGTGTAGGCCCATACTGTCTGTGAAATGTAGCCTGAGGTGTAAAAGTTAATTTCAGTCCAGACTGTTAGGTTTGCTTGATTGTTCTCCTAGAATGGAGGTGTAAATTGGAATTCCAACAGCCCCAATATGGGACTGAACAATAGTCCCATCTGAATTCATTCTGGCTCTGTGTGTGTTTGTTGCAGCCTGAGTTTAGGCTTTTGTCCAGTATTTTAGCTGTTGGGGATTTTTGCTCAGTCCTAAATATCCCTCTTTTGATATTCCATGCCTTAGAGTATCATTCTGGATGAGCAACAATCATTGAGACCCAAAAGCCAACTCACCAAATGACTAAAACCCCAACACACACACACACATATTTCCTCCCTTCAGAGACAGTGCATTGTGTCCTGAAAGAAAGACACAAAGCAGGATCAGGCAATGTTCAAACATACAGGGACACAGTATCCAGTGCATATACATGACCCTATGCTCAAACCTTCAACACATTTTACACAGGAAAACAAAGGATCACAATTTTCACTAATGTTACACCTCCGACCCACTATATAATCTTTGATTAGATTAGATTACTTACAGTGTGGAAACAGGCCCTTCGGCCCAACAAGTCCACACCGACCAGTAACCCAACCCCCTACACCTAACACTACAGGCAATTTAACATGGCCAATTCACCTAACCTGCACGTTTTTTGGATTGTGGGAGGAAACCGGAGCAAACCCATGCAGACACAGGGAGAAAGTGCAAACTCCACACAGTCAGTCGCCTGAGGCAGGAATTGAACCCGGGTCTCTGGCGTTGTGAGGCAACAGTGCTAACCACTTTGCCACTATGCCACCCACACAGTGTCAGTATCTGTGGTCTCGATATCACACTCTCCAATAGATCTCTCTTGGACTGGTGTCCCCTCATGTGCTTGTTATATATGTCTGCTTGTTTTGTGTCTCCCAAATTCTAGCCAGCGGAACCTTTACAACACCTCCCAGATTAAGGTTATGTGCAGTCACCCTGTCTACCTTGGCATCATTTGGGTAAGTTAACTTCAGTTTAAATTTTAGTATAATTCAACATAACACTATGTACACTTATAGCCTAAACTTAAATTTTAGATAAAAGCTATGTACTGTACAATGCCACTCATCTCCAGGTGACCAGGCTAAAATCTGAAAGGTCTATCCTTGCTGCGGCTTCTGTATAGCAAGTACCCCAGGGACCATGGTGTCCCAGACTCTGGGTTCAGAGGGTTCTCTGCAGTGCTTCCTCTTTGCTTACCAGGGGTCCTCCCAAGTCCCAGACAATGGGCAGACTATTGTGGCTTTAGGGAATCTTGGCTTCTTCCCTTGGCTGTGCAGGCTTCCCTGGGGGCTCCCCCCTTTTCATGGCTGCTATCTTCCTTTCCACCTCTAGGGACAATAGTGTCCCTGGCTTTAGGGCACTTCCCAAGTCCCAAACTATGTGCAGCCTGACCTGCCCGGGAGGGCCTCTGCTGACACTGGGCCTGTGGCTGGTGAACTGTGGCTTCCCTGAGGGGCTCTTCACTCTCTGTGGCTGCTGCCTGGCTGGTGGCCTCCCCTTTTCACTATCTGGTGGCAGGTACATTGGGACGATGGTGTCTTTTCCTTCGGATCTTAGGGAGTTCTCCTCTGCGCTCGCCCCTTACTAATCAGGGAACCTCCTGAGAACCAGACTATGGGCAGGCTACCCTGCCCTGTGAGGCAGTTCACCAGCCCTGGCCCTGTGACCTGTGGAACTGTGGCTGCCTGGTTGCCTGCCCAGTTATCGCGGCCCACAGCACCCAGCTGCCTTGTTATTTTGAGCGGGCTTGTCTACCTTGTTTCCCCAGCCAGCATTTCCAAGAGAAGATTAAGGACAGGATTCTGTCCTCAGACCACCCTCAGGTCAGGGACCAGTGCTACCCTTGCACCTGTCTTTGCTTCCCCTCTATCCCTGGCTGCTGGTGTTGGGCCTGAACCACTCAGGTCCTGGCGAGTACCTGCTCAGGAGCCTTTGTTGGCCAGGATGCCAGCCTTGTGGTTGCCTTCAATGCAGGTTTGGTCTTTGTTCTTTCACCTGCCTGTACAGTCTGCTCCAGGAGTTTTGCTACCTGTTGGCCCACCTGTGCCTTCTTTGGGTTCATCTTGAACCCTTCTGGCTCTAATCACAGGTCAGGGGCTATGGTGTGGGGGAATGGGGGCTCTTGCGCTCACCGCTATTGCTACCATCCCTGGCCCTAGGCGTGTGGTCTGGTGCTCCTCTGAAAACCCCTCAAAGGAGTTGGGGACCCCTGCACTACTGGACCTAGTACCTTGACACACAAAGGAGGATCCTTCCACTCACCCTTCCTTTGTTGATTGGGACAATCCTCCACCAGCGCTCGCTCCTCCTGCATTTGAAGCAGTTGCGCATCTTACTGGGAGGGCTACCTCCCCCTGAGTGCCACTCTTTGTTACTATCAGAGCACTTCAGTTCACATACCATACCCTACGGTGGCCCGTCCTCCCCCAGCCATTCCTGAATACTAGGCACTGCTGTCTCGCTACTGTTGCCTCGGTGATCTGGGGTTGTTTGAGGTTGAAATAAATCTCAGCCTTTGTCTGCAGCCTCCGTAGGCTGTTAACCACGAGGAAGTGGAGCCAGTGGACCCGGTCATCCTCCCAGAAGTTATCCCAGTTGAGATACCTTCCACAGGTACTCACGTAAACAAGGCCACAGCCTGTCTGCAAACCTGTGGGATTTCCCCTATGACCTGCAGCGTGTTCTCTATTCGGGAAAATGGGCTTCCATCATTGAAGCTGAAAATGTGTTGCTGGAAAAGTGCAGCAGGTCAGGCAGCATCCAAGGAGCAGGAGAATCGACGTTTCGGGCATGAGCCTTTCTTCAGGAATGAGCCCTCCTTTCCTGAAGAAGGGCTCATGCCCAAAACGCCGATTCTCCTGCTCCTTGGATGGTGCCAGACCTGCTGCACTTTTCCAGCAACACATTTTCAGCTCTGATCTCCAGCATCTACAGTCCTCACTTTCTCCTTCCATCATTGAAGCCCATACTGCCCCTTCTTGCTGTCAGCTGAGAGAAACTTGTAAAGTCTACTGTCCAGGGGGAACAACAGCAACTTGGCCAACTTGGCATCATCACAGTCATTTATCTCCCCTGCCTCTTCCACTTCCAAGAAAGGTACAGACAGGTCCCCCTTATACATGAGTTTACCCAGGTGTGCTACCATGGACCTGAGCTGCTGGGTTCCATGTGAGAACACAAAGTAACTCTCTAAATCTCCCTGCTCCTGACCATCCTGGAACCCACTACACTTCTGCTGTTATACTGGGCACATGTATCCTGGTCCCAATCCTTCCCATACTGACCCTGTGCCGCCACTTACCTGCTGCCAGACTGGGCCTGCTCCCAGTCCCACAGGTGGTGATTCAGTGATCCCTCCTGCCTGCAGTCTATTCACTGTCATAGCTGCCACACTGCTCCCTGCACCCCCACCCCACCCACCCTGGTGCCATAGGCAACTGAGCATCCCTGACTGCCCGATCATCCATTCTCACCTCACCCCCTTGCTTCTTCCTGCCTGCCTGGGCGATACCCAGACTTATCATGCCTCTGGCCTAGGACAGAAATGGTCTCAGCTCATGGATCTGTCCCTGGCAGAGACTGTGCTCTCCCTTCTGTATGCTTTGCTGCAGGCTACATTGTACACTGTCTGGATGTCCCTGGGCTTCACCTCCTGCATGTTAACTTGCTTCCCCAGGCGTCTATTTTCTTTCTTTATGGCAAGTTCACTATCTTTGGCTTCTGTGACCTGATACCACATGTAATCTAGTTTGCTTCTGTATCTTTTCTCTGCCTGCCACCTCTCTTGCCTCTCGCTGCAGGTCTGCATACAACATTTCTCCCACCCTGGTCCTCATGCCACAGCTTTCCTTTGCTTCCTTTAACTCGACCTTCAGTTCAAATCCAATATCTAGAGCTGTCGCTGAAGGTAGAGGAGCCTGCCTTCTGCATGGAGTGCTTATGCTCCTTGCTGTCAGTCCACTGGGCTGCTCCTTCCCCTGGATGGTCAGCCAGCAAGAGATCAAGACCCCATTTCTTTGATATATTTACCTTTTTAAACATATAGGAGGAGATCCTCACCTCCATCAGAATTTGCTTCTGAAACACCCTCTACTTCACCACATTCCTCCACCAGAATCCTACTGTGGGTTGCCATTCTGTAGGGTTTCTGGTTTGCAATCAGTAATTTACTGGTTTAAGGTGGTTTGGATCACCCTCAGTTCCCTGGTTCTAGACACTGGACTTACTGAGGGAATGTGAAATGGTGAATGCAGTGGACAGCTGTTTCAGGACAAAACTTACAATACAAAAGGTAAGTTTAATACAAGAAATAAAAGTAAGTGCAATAAACAGGGAAATTAACACTATCTATTTTACAGAGGACAGTAATGAAATAAACTATTAAATACAACACAGATTAAACAATATTAGAAGCTAAAGCAACAGCTTTAATCAGAGGAACTACCTCTGGGATCCCTTGCACTGTCACCACCTACCTTTCCTTCCCTGCTCACTAGGTCAGAAACTTTGGGGTCTTGGGAGTTTAAGCTCATCATTGGGGAAATCACACAATACCAGGTTATAGTCCAAAGGTTTATTTGGAAGAACTAGTTTTCAGAGTGCTGCTCCTTCATCAGTTGGTTGTGGAGTATAAAACACAAAGTTTATAGCAAAAGTTTACAGTGTGATGTGACTGAAATGATATATTGGAAAAGACCTGGTGTTGTGTCATTTTTAACTTTGTACACCCCAGTCCAACACTGGCACCTCCAAATCATCACCATTGGGGAAAACATCATTTTATTGCACATCTGGTTGCTGAGGTTTTTGACGTCAATTTTCTTGGCCCCTCTCTTGAAGTTTTTGTTCAGATAGCGCTTGTTTGGCTTGCCCCTCTCAGCTGGCCTTTGTTGTAGTGATGCCCTTGGTTTGTCTTCTTGATTCAGCTTCTCTGTTCAGCTTCTGTGGTTCTTGGTTCTGAAGCAGCTTGTCGGGACTGAAAGCCTGTAAGGAAGCTATTTGAGCAGAAGTTTGTTATTTTAAAAAATATGTTTCTCCCCTAAGTGAGATCAAGGCTGGCAGTTATATGGACTGTGTGCCTCACTATCTCCCCTCAAATCTGTGTTGGTATTTGGTGTTTGGTATCTGTGTAGGCCCAATACTGTCCATGAAGCTTAGTCGGAGTTGGAAAAGTTAGTTTGGTTGATTATTCTCTGAGACTGGAGGCGTAAATTGGAATTCCAAGCTGAACAATAGTCCCAGACTGAAATCATTTTGGTTCTGTGTGTATTTGTTGTAGCCTGAGCTCAGGATTTTGTCTAGTATTTTAGATATTAGAAAAGTCCAGGTTCTTGTCCGGTATTTAAATAATGGTTGCTCAATCCTACAATATATTATGCCTTAGGTTTAAAGTGTTCACCCATACCTGTTTTAAATTACATCAACAATGTGAGGTACAAACAATGGAAACAAACAGCATAGTTGTCTGAAAAACACTTAACCTTGTTGTGTCATTCATTTGAATCAAGGCTAATCTAAATTTTATCCTTCTACTTGCTTTAATTTTGTAACACTTAGCACATTAATTTCTTAATGCCTAACCAAATATCAACCACATCGGTTTTAACATTTTCGATAGATCCCCAATCTAAGTAGCCCTTGTTAGGATTTGAGAATTCATTTGTGTTGGGCAGTGCATCTTGACATTTTCCCAAATCACCACAGTCTAATTTGAAGCAGCTCTTTGTTCCATCCACCATCCCATGATTCATCCAAGTTGATGCTCCCCAATCAATCTGAGAAATCAAACATAACATCGGAATCAATTAAGCGATTTGCCATCAAGTTTCCCAAAGGTCCAAGCATCCAACTGTTGTATCACCAAATAAATACAGCACCAGCTGCTATAACACATCACAGGAGATGGAGTAATTGAAACTGAGGGTGAGTGTGTGTCTTTATTAGACACCATGTATTGAGTTAAGTTCGACTGCAAGTGCTTGGCAAATCTAATGGATTTGAAGTGGTGCAAACGTATCATGGTGAGTGCTTTGGTGTGTCGGTGGTCAAGCTAAATCACTTCATCATAGAGCAGGGTCAAAACGAAACACTTTGGGGAAACATCCTTCTTCAATTCTCTGGGTATTAAGATCAAAATCAGCATGCTGAATATTTGTGGGATCCCAGAAGCAGATTCAAATCATTTAAGGATAATAACTGCTATCTGTCAATGTCATTAAAATAGCATTTACAGATGGGCCATCAGGAGTTTACTCTCCAATTAGCCTCAGCTGACTATGCCAAACATTGATCTGATTATTTTCAAAGTTTCACTATAAAGGAAAAGTACTCTATTAGAAGAACTGAGTATTTTGTTGCAATTGCTCTCTTTGTTAGTGAGGTGTAAATGAAATGAGTTAAATAATGGTAGCCTGCTGCTGAGCATGTGTTAGTCTTACTCACTAGGGATTTGTTGTATCTGCTGTAAAGTTGCATTGTCCCAGAGGAGTATAAGTTGCTCTCTCATTAGAGAGAGATGACTGGTAGTGGATTTAATCTCAGGGTCACCACATCTCAGGCAAAGGGCAAGCTGGGAGCTTCATGATAACCTGAGTTGATATAGGAATCTCATTGAAGCTATTGATATCATTCAGTGTCACAAACCAGCTGTCTAACCAACTGAACTAGCCATCTCCCAGGTGTCCATGGCTCCGATGTACTTCAGCTACCACAATTCTGAGAGAATTATCATGATTGATAACTTCATAAAACTCTACAAATCCACTGGCAGGACAAGCACATATCACTGAAATCCCCAGTGCTGAGGCTCTGGTTACAGTCATCATTCACATGTATGACACAGGATTCCTAAATCAAGTTCTCGACTCCAGGCTTTGTCTCAGCAAATGGTTACCAACAGGACAGAGGAAACCTTTAGGCATGTCTTCAAAACAATGAATATCTCTCGGCTCTTACTCAAGAACACTTAAACTAGAGAAGAAGTATCATAAATGGATCATTCTAAGCATCACTGACAGGCCCAGGTGGAGGCCAAGAACAAACAGCAGAAGGAATGTGCAGAAATCTGAGCATCCCACCCACCCACCTCTCCAAACATTTTCTGCCCCACCTTGTGGAAGGGTCTTAGGATCAACCATCAAACTATTGGGGCATCTCAAGACCCACAACTCTGGAGTGGAACAAAGTCATCCTAGGACCTTAGGAATTGCCAGACAAAAGGGGAGGAGTCTTACTCGAGTGTAATGCATAACATAAAGATGTTGCCATGAATGGAAATTTTTTTGACATTTCATGTGAAAAATTAAGAACTGAGGAATATAGTGAAACATATTTCAAAACTTCTAAAATTGAGTTTGAGGTAATTTTAAAGATTCTTCCAAATGGAAGATGTTGATGAATTCTAGAACTGGGCAAGACAAGTGAGGTAAGACTTTAAAACCTACACTTTTCTCCTTTTCTTTTGGATGAGGACTTTAAGATCTGGATGTCTTTTTTCTTTTGCTTTTGGCTCTGATTATTTTATTTCTTCTCTTGTCTTTTTAAATTCTAGTTTTGTATTTTAAGATGGCACCAGAGAATGACAATTTTGTACACTTTTCACTGTACTCCTGTAGTGCATGCAGCACTGGAGTACGCGTGATAATAAAATCGGTTTCCGAAAATCTAATTCCAAATTATGTTCAGGAACAAAATGAGTCAGCACTGTATGTAATTAAAAATAGTGCTGAAGACATATGTGGAGATAATGGGGGAATTCAACCTAACAAGGAGAGACTGGTATAATTGTCAAGGAAAATTACCCATTTGGCTGAAAATGAATGAAACAGGAGATGAGGATAAAACCATGGTAGTCAGATGTTTTTGAGGTGATATAAAACTAGTGTTGCAAGTTTGCTGGACTATTTGAGACTAATGTAGTTTTGGACTCATGACATGACTCAAAATGAGAATGCACTTTGTAAAGAGTACAATTGAAAAAAAATAAAGAGGAGTGCTTACAAAACAAAAGGGTACAATTGAAACTGGATGACACCGCTGCTTCTTGAATTAATGAAACTCTCTCATCTCCATGTATATACAGCACAAACCTAAAACTCAAACTTAAGAGACACGTTGTAGGAGGGCTAGAAATTCATTGGATGCAATACAGGAAATCATTTACACTGCTTAGTGAACTCCATTCTGCACTTTTGAAATGGGTCTAACACATACTCTTTTCACGATCTGCTGACAAGGATTCTGGGTAATGCAAGATGGAGGATGGGAAAACTTTCTGGCTGTAACAGCTGCTCTTTTATTGAGGTATTTTAAGTGTTGAAGGTGATTTCCTCGAATTCCAGCAGCAGCAATTACGGTTTTATACTCTGTTGCATTGTTTTGGAACCTTGGAGAAAAAAAAAGTCAAGACCACAGCAGTTTTAAAAGGGAGAAAAACAGACAAAGGAAGCACATGATGAGGTTGGTGCAGGAGAGAGAGAGAGAGAGAGAAAGAGAAAGAACAAGAACTGACACTGCTAGCTGACAGAATAAGCAGTTACTGCCTTTGCTGTTTAAATTCAAGTATTGCTGAACATCAGAGTGCGTCTAGGAAAATTAAAAAACAGTGAACTTCACTACGATCTTGGAGGAACCTGTTTGAGAAAGGTCACAGCACAGAAGCAGATAAAAATGCGAGGTGCTGCATTTTGGGAAAGCAAATCTTAGCAGGACTTATACACTTAATGGTAAGGTCCTAGGGAGTGTTGCTGAACAAAGAGACCTTGGAGTGCAGGTTCATAGCTTCTTGAAAGTGGAGTCGCAGGTAGATCAGATAGTGAAGAAGACATTTGTCATGCTTTCCTTTATTGGTCAGAGTATTGATTACAGGAGTTGGGAGGTCATGTTGTGGCTGTACAGGACATTGGTTAGGCCACTGTTGGAATATTATGTGCAGTTCTGGTCTCCTTCCAATCGGAAAGGTGTTGTGAAACTTGAAAGGGTTCAGAAAAGATTTATAGGGATTGGATGATTTGAGCAATAAGGAGAGC
Source organism: Chiloscyllium punctatum (assembly GCF_047496795.1). Classification (NCBI taxonomy): domain Eukaryota; kingdom Metazoa; phylum Chordata; class Chondrichthyes; order Orectolobiformes; family Hemiscylliidae; genus Chiloscyllium; species Chiloscyllium punctatum. The sequence goes on from NC_092741.1 coordinate 109,247,394, forward strand.
GTGAATAGGCTAAGGGCTGTTTTCCCTGGAATGTTGGAGGCTGAGGGGTGACCTTATAGAGGTTTGTAAAATCATGTAGGGCATAGATAGGATAAACAGACAAAGTCTTTTCCCTGGGGTGGGGGAGTCCAGAACTAGAGGGCATAGGTTTAGGGTGAGACAGGCTGCACGGTGGCACAGTGGTTAGCACTGCTGCCTGACAGTGCCAGAGACCCGGGTTCAATTCCCGCCTCAGGCGACTATCTGTGTGGAGTTTGCACATTCCCCCCGTGTCTGCGTGGGTTTCCTCCGGGTGCTCCGGTTTCCTCCCACAATTCAAAAATGTGCAGGTTAAGTGAATTGGCCATGCTAAATTGCCCGTAGGTGAAGGGGTAAATGTAGGGGGAGGGTCGGTGTGGACTTGTTGGGCCGAAGGGCCTGTTTCCTCACTGTAAGTAATCTAATATAAAACAGATCTAAGAGGTAACCTTTTCATTCAGAGGCCGGTATGTGTATGGAATGAGCTGCCAGAGGAAGTGGTGGAGGCTAGTACAATTGCAACATTTAAAAGGCATCTGGCTGGGTTTATGAATAGGAGGGTTTGGAGGGATATGGGCCAGGTGCTGGCAGGTGGGACTAGGTTGAGTTGCGATATCTGGTCGGCGTGGATGAATTTGACCGAAGGGCCTCTTTCTTTGCTGTACATCCCTATGACTCTAAGTCTACTGAAGTTATCTCCACTGCTGTTTTCGGTAATCATGCCTTAACTAGTCCATATTCACACTGGGATTCCTGCAATTCCACATGATGTTGTATTGAATTTATCATTAACCTTGTAATAAACTTGCCATTTGCTGATTGTGCAGCTTGATTAGTAAGTTTATGGATGATACAAAGATTGGTGGAGTTGCAGATAGTGAGGAGAATTGTCAGAGGGTTGAGCAAGATATAGACCAGTTGGAGGCATGGACACAAAAATGGCAGATTGCATTTAATCCAGATAAATGTGAAGTGATGCATTTTAGAAGGTCAAGTATAGGTGGGAATTATACAGTGAATGGCAGAACCCTTAGCAGTACTTATATGCAGAGGGATCTAAGGGAGCAGAAGATGGCAATACAGGTATATATGGTCGTAAAAAAGCCTATGGCATGCTTGCCTTCATGGCAGGTGTATTGAGTGTAAGGATAGACAAGTTATGCTGCATCTTCATAGAACTTTTCTTAGGCGACACTTAGAATATTGCATGCAGCCCTGGTCTTCAAACTACTAGAAGGATGTGGATGCTTTGGAGAGGGTACAGAAAAGAATGTTGCCTATTATGGGGGATTTTAGCTTTGAAGAAAGTTTTGATAGAGTGAGTTTGTTTTCCTTGGGACTCAGGAGGTTGAGGGATGCTCTGATAGAAGATTATAATAAGATTGTGAATGACATAGATAGAGTGGAAAGTATATAGCTTTTTCCGAGGGTGGAGGGGTCAGTTACAAGGGCCAAAGTTTCAAGGAGCGGGGTTGGGGAGGGGGGTGGGGGTGGGGGGGGGTGGGGTGGGGGGGGGGGGGGGGCAAGGTTAAAAGAGATGCGTGAGGCATGTTTTTCACACAAAGGGTGGTGAGTGCCTGGAATGTGCTGCCAGAGGCAATGGTGGAAGCAGACACAATAGCAGCATTCATAAAACACCTGGACAAATACATGAATACATTCCTGAAGAAGGGCTTATGCCCGAAACGTCGATTCTCCTGCTCCTTGGATGCTGCCTGACCTGCTGCGCCTTTCCAGCAACACATTTTTCAAATACATGAATAGGCAAGTTAAAAATGACAGAGCACAAGGATGTTGAATTATATCCTGCTGTTCTGTGATTTTTAACTTTGTCCACCCCAGTCCAACACCAGCACCTCCACATCATAAATAACAAAGAATAGAGGGATAAAGATTCTGCAAGTAAGGACAGTTTCAGTCTGGAAGGCAAAATACAATATGTCAGCATGGGCTTGGAGGGCCAAAAGGCATGTTCCTGTGCTGCATTGTTCTTTGTTCTTTGTTGTGCTTGATGCCAAATTAGAGCCATCCTGTGGGATAATGGTTAGCCTGATCAAGTGAATTGCTTGTTGTACATTGTGTACCGGAACGGGGCTAAGGCTACCAGTCTCAGTCCTGATTATTGCACAGTCTACCTCTAATTCCCTGGTGTAAGTTATTTGAAACATTTGAGCAAGTCATAATGTCGTAGCTACACAGGTAGCATTAACATGATCCTGTTAAGTCAATCAAACATTCTTCCTATCTCACAAATGAGTCATGTGGTAAATGACATTCATGACTGTCATAATGCTAGATGCATCAAACAGCACATGCCTTTGGCTATTCACAATAGGTAGAGTACTGATTGTACTCAACTAGCTTGTGCTTAGGAAACTTAGAACACAGTGTCCAACATTAGCTCTAATTTGCAACCATACAGTACTTGCTAAATCATCTTCTTTGTCCCCCCATAAAATGCTAAAAATCATTTTAAGATTATGCAACAGGCTTGCATGTACCAGATATCCTGTCCTTTGCACTCCAGAAAGAACATGACCATGCATCTAATTTGTTCAACCAAACAAAAGCTTAGACATAGCAATTCCCTGGTGCATTCCACATGCAAAGCTTGACTAAGTAGTCAACTTGCCTAATTTGAATTTAAACAACTGAGCAGATCATTGTTTGCTGGTGGCAGTAACTCTACCAATTAGAATTCACTTCACAACTAAAGAGCATCCCCTTCTCATGCAGTAAAAATTGTTATAATAAAAGAGAAAGACTGCCATGATATAGAATTTACAGTGTGGAAACAGGCCCTTCAGCCCAACAAGTCCACAAGCGTCTGAAGAGTAACCCACCCAGACCCATAACCCTATTGCTCGACATTTACCCCAGATTAATACACCTAACCTACACATCCCTGAACACTATGGGCAATTTTAACATAGCCAAAGCACCATGGGCTCTGCCTGGACCAAAAGATTATCTCAGAGGCCTCCAAGGCAAAGACTGAGGCTTGCTGTTCCTTCACCTCCTGGAGGCCCTCTGTGACATCGACCCCCATCGTCTGCAGCAGGAGCAGGTTCTGCATACTTTCCTGGAGTTGGGACAGTTTCCCCCTGCCTCTCTCTTGCCTCTTGAACACCTTTGAGGATGAAGATGTTCTCTTTTACTGTTTCCCACCAGTCCGCTGGAGACTCAAAGTAGGGCTTCAAGGTTCTCCAACCTGCATAATCCTTCTTGAGCTCCTCAATGTTTCCCGGGGTCAACAGCTTTGTGTTCAGCTTCCACGTTCCCTTACCAGCCCGCTGCTCGTTCTTTAGGTGACAGTTGGCCAGCAGGAGGTAGTGGTCAGAGAAGAACACCGGCTTGACATCGGTGGATCTGACCGAGAACTTTCGTGACACAAGCAGGTAATCTATCCTTGAGCGGATAGACCCATCTGCCCATGACCAAGTCTATCTACGCTGCACTCTGTCTGCAGAGGTGTTGAAGACAGCGTGCAGCTTGGCATCTTTTACTGTTTCCATCAGGACTCTGGACATGGCGTCCAGTTTACTGTCGCCCCTGCCGGATTGTCCATCTGCATCAATGATACAGTTGAAATCTCTGGCCAGAATGACCGGCCTGGACATAGCTAGCAACAGTGGAAGCTGCTGCAGGACGGCCAACCTTTCACTCTTACTGACTGGGGCATACACGATAATTAGTCTCAAGGGAGAATTTCTGTACATGACACCAGTGACAAAGAGGTGCCCGCCCACCACCTCCTTAACCTCGGAGCTGATGAAGTTGCCTCCTCGCAGCAGAATGCCCAGGCCTGAGGACCGGTTATCATTGCCCCCCGACCAAACTGACGGCCCATGGGCCCACAAGCTCCACTATCTCCTGTAGCTGCTGAGGTGCGGTATCCCACACTCCTGTAGAAACAGGACATCGACTTTCGTTGGCGAGGAAGGTCAACCTTGAAACACATCGCGTAGCAGATTTAATGCTATGCACATTAATACTCGCAGTTTTTATCCCCATTTTAACAGTTTATGAGGTAACCCGTGTCCATTTGCCGCTGGTCCTGCCTCTCTGGGGTAGTTGTCTGCATCCCTGTGGTGAACGCAAGCTGCTGCACCCTCCCAGGGCTGAGGTAACTGTTCAACTCCACGCTGGGGCCATTTCCCCGCTCTGGTGTCATCGAGCCGGGACCAGGGTCCGTACAGTCCAGTTCTCTGTCTGACAGCGGGGCTGTCAGAGGGTCACTGCTCCCAGTTACCTAGAGCTGTGGGGCAGTGGATACCTCGTGATTCTCACCGGGTGGGGGGAGGTCTTTACCCGTCCCCTCAGAGGAATCGTCTTTTCCTGCTTGGGCTGTGCTGCCCTCCTTTTTCCCCATGGCGCTCTGTCTCTTCCTCTGGTGACGTCCCTCCTTGCGCCCGTCCTCACCATCAGAGAGAGCTGCCTGTATCCTCGTCGTGTAGTTGTCGTTTCCCCCTTTACTAGGGAAAGTTGCTGTTTGTCTCAGTGTGCGTCCCAGGGAACAGACCTTAAAGCACGGAGTCCCGTGTCACGGAGCTGCTCGGGACGAACCTCAACAGATACCATTGCATTCCTCCCCAGACTTCTGCATAGGCACATTCTAGAAGGAGATGTGTGACAGCCTCGTCCCTCCCCGCAGCCGCTTCGAGGGCAGTGTGCGGTGCGGCTGAGAGTCTGGGTGTGCATAAAGGATCTCACAGGCAGAGCCCTTCTCACCACCAGCCAAGCCATGTCTTGGTGCTTGTTGGAAAGTTCTGGCGATGAGACATTCTGCCAAATGGCTTTGACAGTCTGCTCAGGGAACTGCTCGATAGGATCCGCCCTCTCCTTTTCCCGAAGGGTCTCAAGGACACTACGTGCTGACCACTTCCTGATGGACTTGTGGTCAAAGGTGTTTTTCTTCATAAACTTCTCCACGAAGGACAGGTGATACGGAACGGTCCAACTACTCGGAGCGTTTCGCGGCAGCGAGGCCAGGCCCATCCTGCACAACACCGGGGACAGGTAGAACCTCAGTACGTAGTGACACTTGGTGTTTGCGTACCGGGTATCCATGCACAGTTTGATGCAGCCACACACAAAGGTAGCCATCAGGGTGAGGGTGGCATTGGGTGTGTTTTTTCCCCTGTTGCCCAGATCTTTATACATTGAGTCCCTTCAGACCTGATCCATCTTTGATCTCCATACAAATTGGAAGATGGCCCAGGTGACTGCAGCGGCACAGGTTCTGGGAATAGGCCAGACCTGTGCCACGTATAACAGCAATGACAGTGTCTCACACCTGATGACCAGGTTTTTTCCCGTGATGAAGAGCAGCCGTAGCTTCCATCTGCCCAGTTTCTGCCTCACTTTGCTGATACGCTCCTCCCAAGATTTGGCGCATGCCCCATCCCCCCTGAACCAAATACCCAGCACCTTCAGGTGGTCAGTCCTGACGGTGAAGGGGATCGAGGATTGGTCGGCCCAGTTCCCGAAGAGCATGGCCTCGCTCTTGCTCTGGTTTATCTTGGTCCCCGAGGCCCATTCCAACTGGTCACATATGCACATGAGTCTATGCATAGACAGCGGATCCGAGCAGAAAACAGCGACGTCATCCATGTACAGGGAGGCCTTAACTTGTAGGAACCCGCTGCCAGGAATAGTCACCCCTCTCAGGCTTGCATCCTTCCTGATGGACTCAGCAAATTGCTCTATGCAGCACACAAACAAGGCAGGAGAGAGAGGGCAGCCCTGCCTGACTCCAGATCTGACTGGGAAGCTATCTGATTCCCACCCATTGATTGAGACTGCACTGACAATGTTGGTGTAGAGCAGTCTGATCCAATTGCAGATTCCCTCCCCAAAGCCCATTTTGGAGAGAGCATCTCTCGTATACGTGTGTGATATCCTGTCAAAGGCTTTCTCCTGGTCCAGGCTGATGAGGCAGGTGTCCAACCCTCTGTCCTGCACCTAGACGATCACATCCCTGAGAAGGGCTCTGCCTGTGAGATCCTTTATGCACGCCCGGACTCTCTGCCGCACCACACACTGCCCTTGAAGCAGCTGTGGGGGTGGGGGTGGGGGGGGGGAATGAGACTGTCACACACCTCCTTCTGGAATGTGCCTAGGCAAAGGAAGTCTGGAGAGGAATGCAGTGGTGTTTGTCGAGGTTTGTCCCGAGCAGCTCCGTGACGCGGGACTCCGTGCTCCCTGGCCTTTTCCCAGGGACGCACACTGAGATGAACATCAGCTGTGCCTGGAGGATCATCAACTCGGTGAAGGACACTGTCTGGGCGGTCTGAAACCTGTTGATCTTCTAGCTGAAAGAGTTGACCCTGAATGAGTGTTGCAGACTGGCACATTCCTAGGTCCAGGACTACATGCTGAGGGACACGCTGAAGCTTGGGGCAGCTGCCGCCAAGGTGCGGTGGGGAAAGACCACCGTGCAAGGTCTGCCTGCCTAAGAAGTACAGAGGGCCCACCCAGTAAGTGGGCTCTGCTGTCACCTCAGTAGAATATCTAGATCGTCAATGTACAGACTTGTAAATAAGAATGATTAATTCCGATCTCTGTATGTAAAGAAATGGAATGTATACCTATGTATGGCATCACCAATTGTATAGACATCAAAATAATTTTATGAATAAAGTATATTTTTGAAATTTAAAAAAATTCACCTTCAGGGTCAAGCCAACCTAAAGCTATGACCTCTGCAGCCAATTGCAGCCCAGGCCAAGGGATTCAGAACACAGTCAGGGGGATTGTGAAGAAGGTGGAGGAGTATACGCCAGTCGATCGAACAGTGTTCGTGAAGAAGATTCTGGTCAAGTGCTGTGGATTCGAAGCAGCAGACGTCTACTACCTGCAGGATTTCCCCAGCGTGGGCTACTTCGCGTGAAGCAGGGCGAGCAGCTCCTGAAGGTATTCAAGAAGAAGGAAGGGGAGCATCTTTTCTCCACTTTGTCTGCGGTCCTGTTGTGTGTGTTTCCTGCACAGAGGAGTCGGGTTGTTACCATTCATATGTACAACCTCCATGTCCCAGCAGCTGATATCCTGACCTTCCTGGGTCGATACGTGCAGGTCAAAGGAGACAGCATGGATGTGGTTGACCCATTTGGTATCTGGACCAGCAAGCGGCAAGTCAAGGTGACCCTGAGGGAACATCCTCCACCCACTCTCCAGCTTAGCAATCGGAGGGAGCAGGGGCTCTCTGACGTACGCAGGGCAGCAGAAAGTGTGCCGAACCTGCGGGAGGTCAGGACACATGATGGCAGTCTGTAAGGTGACCATCTGCAGGAACTGTAAGCAGGAGGGTCACCTGACCAAGGACTGTAAGGAGACGAAGAACTGTAATCTGTGAGGAGAGGCGGGTCACATGTACAAGACCTGCCCGAGACTGGGGGTAGCCACTTATGCACAGATGGTCGGAGATGGCAAGGTGAGCCGTGGACCCCCAAAAATGGGCAAGGTCCAACCAGACAGCAGGGGGATGGAATCTGGGGACACACAGACAGGACAGGCTGGAGTGGAGTAGGCGGCAGCCAGCAGAGAGGTACAACAGCTGATCCAAGATCCTACAGGACAGACAGAGGAAATGGAGGAGGAGGCAACCAAGGAGGCTGGGGAATGGATACCTGTGAAAAACAGGAAAAGGAAAACCCGCCAGTTCTCCAAAGCCTCCCAGCAAAGGGGGATATGGCAGCTACACAGGGAGGATACGGGCAGCTCTTCAGATGATGAAGACGGGCACAAGGAAGGTCATCACTAAAAGAAGAGGCAGAACGCCGAGGGGAGAAAGGAGGCAGCACCCTTCAACCAGGAAATGGCGCACCCTCTGAGGGGACTGGTAAAGCCCACCCCCCACCCGCTGAGAACCAGGAGGTACCCACTGCCCCACAGCTCCAGGAACTGGGAGCAGCGATCCTCTGACAGCCCCACTGTCAGACACAGAACTGGACTGTGCAGACCCTGGCACTGTTCTGCTGACACCAGCACGGGGAAATGACCCCAGCAAGGAGTTGGACAGCTACCTCAGCTCCGCATTCACCACGGAGATGCAGGCAGCTGGCCCAGAGGAAGAACCATTGACAAATGGACAGAGGTAACTTTGTAAACTGTAAAATGGGCATTAAAATTGCCAGCATTAACGTGCATAGCGTTAAAACCTCCATGCGATGTGTTGCTATGTTGGCCTTCCTAGCCAACGTTAAAGCTGATGTCCTGTTTCTGCAGGAGTACGGGATACTGCATGTCAGCAGTTACAAGAGATGGTCCAGCTTGTGGGCCCATGGGCCGTCAGTTTGGTCGGGGGGCAATGATAACCGCTCGTCTGGCCTGGGCATCCTGTTGCAAGGAGGCAACTTCACCATCTCCGAAGTTAAGGAGGTGGTGGGCTGGCACCTCCTTGTCACTGACGTCATATACAAAAATGCTCCCCTGATACTGATTAATGTGTATGCCCTATCGGGTAAGAGTGAACAGTTGGCCGTCCTGCAGCAGCTTCTACTGTTGCTGCCTACATCCAGGCCGGTTATTCTGGCCGGAGACTTCAACTGTATCATTGATGCAGATGGATGGTCCGGCGGGGGGGACAGTAAACTGGATGCCACGTCCAGAGTCCTGATGGAAACAGTAAAAGATGCCAAGCTGCACGACGCCTTCAAAACCCCTGGTCACGGGCAGACGGGTCTATCGTTCAAGGATAGATTACCTGTTTGTGTCCCGAATGTTCTCGGTCAAATCCACCGACGTCAAGCCAGTGTTCTTCTCTGACCACTGCCTCCTACTGGCCGACTGCTACCTATAGGACAAGCAGTGGATTAGTTAAGAGAACGTGGAAGCTGAACACCAAGTTGTTGACCCCAAGAAACATTGAGGAGTTCAGGAAGGATTACGCAGGTTGGAGAACCATAAAGCCCCTCTTTAAGTCTCCAGCGGACTAGTGGGAAACTGTTAAAGGGAACATCAAAAGGTTCTTCATCCTCAAAGGTGTTCAGGAGGTTAGAGAGAGGTGGGCAAAACTGTCCAAACTTCAGGAAAGTATGCAGAATCTGCTCCTGCTGCAGACGATGGGGGTTGATGTCATGGAGGACCTCCAGAGGTGAAGGGCCAGCAAGCCTCGCTCTTTGCCTCAGAGGCCTTCAAGCTAATCTTCCAGACCAGGCTTTGCTCCATGGAGCAGAACGAGACGTGCTCACGTTTCTTCTTCCAGAAGGTGCATAAAGAGAGCTCTGTGCTCAGCAGCCTGAAGGAAGAAGATGGCTTGGTAACGTCATCTCAGGCTGACATCATGAGGATCAGCAAATCCTTCTATGCCAGTCTGTATGACGCGAAGCCAACCGACAGCGCAGCCTCCCAGCCGTTCCTGTCCTCTATCACGGATGTCTTAGACGACAGAACACGGGACAGGCTGGACCAGCTGCTATCTCTGGACGAGCTGGGTAAAAACAATGACTGCAGATGCTGGAAACCAGATTCTGGATTAGTGGTGCTGGAAGAGCACAGCTGTTCAGGCAGCATCCGAGCCCTCGAGTCCTTTGAAAAGAATAAAACTCCCGGAAGTGACGGCTTACCGGTCGAGTTCTATTCTGCTCTGTGGGACTTGATGGCCAGGACCTGCTGGAGGTCAATGTCAGTATGCTTCGGGCAGGTAACATGACTGAATCCATGAAGAAAGGCATCATCACCCTAATCTATAAGCAGAAGGGGGAGAGAGAGGAAATTAGAAATGGCAACCAATCTCACTGTTAAATGTAGATTACAAAATCTTGTCAAAGGTTATTGCCAAATGGGTCAGGTCTGCTCTGGGATTGGTGATTCACCTCGACCAAACCTGTGATGTTCCGGGCAGGAAGATCGCTGAGAGTCTCACACTCCTCAGGGATACGATCGCCTACGTGCTGGACTGGTGGGTGGACACCTACCTCATCAGCCTGGACCAGGAGAAGTCTTTGACAGGATATCGCACACGTATATGAGAGATGTCCTCTCCAAAATGGGCTTTGGGGAGGGAATCTGCAATTGGATCCAACAACTCTATACCAACATTGTCATGCTGTCTCAATCACTGGGTGGGAATCAGATAGCTTCCCAGTCAGATCTGGAGTCAGACAACACTGCCCTCGCTCTCCTTGCCTTGTTTGTGTGCTGCATAGAACCATTTGCCGAGTCCATCAGGAAGGATGCGAGCCTGAGAGGGGTGACTATTCCTGGCAGCGGGGGCCTACAGGTGAAGACCTCCCTATACATGGATGATGTCGCCGTTTTCTGCTCGGATCACTGTCCGTGCACAGACTCACGTGCATCTGCGACCAGTTCAAATGGGCCTCGGGGACCAAGGTAAACCAAGACAAGAGCGAGGCCATGCTCTTTGGGGGCTGGGCTGACCAATCCTCTATCCCCTTCACCGTCAGGATTGACCACCTGAAGGTGCTGGGTATTTGGTTTGGAGGGGATGGGGCGTGCGCCAAGTCTTTAGATTACTTACAGTGTGGAAACAGGCCCTTCGGGCCAACAATTTCACACCAACCCACCAAAGCACAACCCATTCCCCTACATTTACCCCTTCACCTAACATTTCAGGCAATTTAGCATGGCCAATTCACCTTACCTGCACATTTTTGGACTGTGGGAGGAAACCGGAGCACCCAGAGGAAACCCACATAGACACGGGGAGAATGTGCAAACTCCACACAGTCAGTCGCCTGAGGTGGGAATTGAACCTGGGTCTCTGGCGCTGTGAGGCAGCAGTGCTAACCACTGTGCCACTGTGCTGTCCTTGAAAGAAGCGGATAAGTAAAGTGAGGCAGAAACTGGGCAGGTGGAAGCAACGGTCACTCTCCATCGTGGGTAAAAACCTGGTCATCTGGGTAACGGGGGAAAACATACATCAAATGCCACCCTCACTCTGATGGCCACCTTTGTGTCTGGCTGCATCAAGCTGTGCGTGGATCCCTGGTATGCAAACACCAAGTGTCACTACGTACTGAGGTTCTACCTGTCCCCAGTGTTGCGAAGGATGGGCCTGGCCTCTCTGCCGCGGAACACTCCGAGTAGTTGGACAGTTCCGTATCACCTGTCCTTCGTGGAGAAGTTTATGAAGAAAAACACCTTTGACCACAAGTCCATCAGGAAGTGGTCAGCACGTAGTGTCCTTGAGACCCTTCGGGAAAAGGAGAGGGGGGATCCTATCGAGCGGTTCCCTGAGCAGACTGTCAAAGCCATTTGGCAGATTGCCTCATCGCCAGAACTTTCCAACAAGCACCAAGACATGGTTTGGCTGGTGGTGAGAAGGGCTCTGCCTGTGAGATCTTTTATGCACACCCGGACTCTCTCCCGCACTGCACGCTGCCCTCGAAGCGGCTGCGGGGGGTAAGAGACTGTCACACACCTCCTTCTGGAATGTGCCTATGCAGAAGAAGTCTGGGGAGGAATGCAGTGGAAAACTCTGTCATCTCACTTTTTAGATTAGAATCAATCTAAACATCATGGCATAGACAGAGAATACAGGGGGGCTAACACCTTTAACATATTGTCTAGCTATCACCATTGTTAACAGCTAACCCAAGAATGCAACTTTTAAAAAAAGCTTTTGTGATTTACACATGAAAGAAGTGAAACTATCACTGTATTCTAACAGATGAAAGGCTTAACAGACAATCAAGTTTTCAATGTATAATTTCAGTTACATTACACTGCAAATTTTTGCTATAAATTCTGTGTTACGATCGAGCCCTCCACAATCAGCTGATGAAGGAGCGTCGCTCCGAAAGCTGTTGTGCTTCCAATTAAACCTGTTGGACTAAAACCTGGTGTTGTGTGATTTTTAACTAAATACAAACGAAGCAGTCTGATCTCTGTATGTAAAGAAATGCAATGTATACACATGAATGGCATCACCAAATGTACATTTTTGAAATTAAAAAAAATTCACCTAACCTGCAAATCTTTGGATTGTGGGAGCAAACTGGAGCACCCGGAGGAAACCCAAAGAGACACGGGGAGAATGTGCAAACTCCATTCAGATAGTCGCTTGGTGTGGGAATCGAACCCAGGTACCTGGCACTGTGAGGCAGCAGTGCTCACCATACCACCCCAACTTTGGATGTCCCAAAATAAAACAGAAAGTGCTGAAGAAACTCAGGAGGTCTGACAGCATCTGTTGATAAAGAGAAACACAGTTGACATTTTGAGTCCAATATGACTCTTTAGAACTGAAATATAAATTGTCATTCCTTTTGACATTTGACATGCTTGCAACGTGGTTCCAAAGAGTGCAAGATGAGATATTTCAAAACATTACAGCTTTTTGGGCAGCAGTAGGTTAGTGGTTAGCATACCGTCTCACAGCACCAGGGACCTGGGCTCATTTCTTGCCTCAGATAATTAGGTTGAGTTTGCACATCCTCCTTGCATCAGTGGGTTCCCCCAGATGCTCCAGTTTCCATCCACAGTCTAAAGACATGCAGAATAGGTAGATTGGCCAAGCTAAACTGCCCATAATGTCTGGGGATGTGCAAACTAGATGTTTTAGCCATGGGAAATGCAGGATGATAGGAATAGGCTAATGGGTTTGGTTTGGATGGGCTGCCCTTCGGAAGGTTGATGTTGACTTGATGAGCCAAGTGGCCTGATTCCACATTGTGGGGATTCTATGATTCAATCCTCAAGTTCTATTTTACTAGACTATACTTCTCTTGGAGTTTGAAATATCACTTCATATTTTTGCACCAATGTAAAGTGGGCATTGAGTAAGTGGTGCCACTTGAATAAATGCTATTATATTATCTAATCAAAAGTAAATCGGAAAAAAAAAACATATATGAGATTGTTGTTAGTTCCCGGACAACATATTAAGTGAAGGGTTTTGTTTTTCCTTTTTAGACATAATTTTTTGAATTCTGCATTTCCTGTGAGATTTAATATTTCATAATTATTTCTGAATAAATAAATAGGCAGGAATGTTTTTGTTACAATGTAAAAAATACATTTAATCATCAGAACTCTGGAGTGTTTGAATAACTCTGTTGTGGATTCTACAGGATTTGGGATTTTTATTCTGATTGGCTCAGATGAAAACCGATTAACACTGAAAGTTTCACGTTAACGAATATCTCTTACTAGCCATTCTGATTTCTACAAGTACCCTCATTTTTGCTTCATTGTTACATTAAGGTAATCGAAAAACAAAAACATGGAAGATAGGAGCTGGAGTAGGCTACTTGATCCCTCAAATCTGCTCTACCATTCAGTATGAATCACCACCCTCACCCCTCCAAAATTCCTCTATCTTTTTAGCCACAAGAGCTAAATCCATCCCCTTCTTGAAAACGCATAATGTTTTGACCTTTCTATAGTTGTGAATTCTACAAGATCACCACCCCCTGGGTGAAGAAAGTTTTCCTTATCTCAATCCTTAAAGGTTTATCCTTTAACCTTAAACTTCTGTACTCCCATACCATCGGGAACATCCTTCTTGTATTTATCCTGTCTGGAAGTTTATAGGTTTCTATCAGATCACCCCTCATTTTCCTGAACTCCATTGAATACAATCCTAATTGACTCAATCTCTCCTCATACATCAGTCCTGGACCATCTCAGACTCCTCCCTTCCCTTCCTAGACCTCTCCATTTCTATCTCGGACGACCAACTCAACACGGACATTTATATAAACTGACTGACTCCCACAGCAACCGAGATTACACCACCTCCCACCCTGCCCCCTGTAAAAACACCATCCCATATTCCCAAATCCTTCGCCTCCGCCGCATCTGCTCCCAGGAGGACCAATTCGAATATCGAACAACCCAGATGGCCTCCTTCTTCAAAGATCGCAAATTCCCCTCAGACGTGGTCGATGATGCTCTCCACCACATCTCCTCCACTTCCCGCTCCTCCGCCCTTGAACCCTGCCCCTCCAATCGCCACCAGGACAGAATCCCACTGGTCCTCAATTACAACCCCACCAACCTCCAGATACATCATATCATCCTTCGTCATTTCCGCCACCTCCAAACAGACCCTACCACCAAGGATATATTTCCCTCCCCTCCCCTATCAGCGCTCTGGAAAGACTACTCCCTCCGCGACTCCCTCGTCAGGTTCATACCCCCCCACCAACCCAACCTCTACTCCCGGCACCTTCCCCTGCAACCGCAAGAAATGCAAAACTTGCGCCCACGCCACCCCCTTACCTCCCTCCAAGGCCCCAAGGGATCCTTCCATATCCGTCACAAATTCACCTGCACCTCCACACACATCATTTACTGCATCCGCTGCACCTGATGTGGCCTCCTATACATTGGGGAGACAGGCCGCCTACTTGCGGAACATTTCAGAGAACACCTCTGGGACACCCGCACAAACCAACCCAACCACCCCGTGGCTGAACACTTTAACTCCCCCTCTCACTCTGCCAAGGACATGCAGGTCCTTGGCCTCCTCCATCACCAGACCATGGTAACACGACGCCTGGAGGAAGAGCGCCTCATCTTCTACCTAGGAATCCTCCAACCACAAGGGGTGAATGCAGTTTTCTCCAGCTTTCTCATTTCCCCTCCCCCCCACCTTATCTCAGTCCCAACCCTCGGACTCAGCACCGCCTTCTTGACCTGCAATCTTCTTCCCGACCTCTCCGCCCCCACCCCCTCTCTGGCCTATCACCCTCACCTTAACCTCCTTCCACCTATCTCATTCCCAAGCCCCTCCCCCAAGTCCCTCCTCCCTACCTTTTATCTTAGCCTGCTTGGCACACCCCCCTCATTCCTGAAGAAGGGCTTATGCCCGAAACATCGATTCTCCTGCTCCTTTGATGCTGCCTGATCTGCTGCGCTTTTCCAGCAATATATTTTTAAGCTCTGATCTCCAGCATTTGCAGTCCTCACTTTCTCCCATCAGTCCTGCCATCCCAGGATTCAATTTGGTAAACCAGCACAGCACTTCCTATTGCAAGAACATCTTTCCTCAGATAAGGAAACACCCCCCCTAGAACTGTACACAATATTCCTGGTCTACACTCATCAATGTCCTGTAAAAATTACAGAAAAATCTCGTTTTCTTGTACTTGGATCCTCTTGCTATTAAGACCAACATTCAGTTTGTCTTCTTTACTGCTGCACCTCTACATTTATTTTTGGCAATAGGTACATCAGAATGCCCAGGTCTCATTGAACATTGCCCATTCTCAATTTAAATCCATTCAAATAATATTTTGCCTTCCTATTTTTGCTCCCAACATTACTTTTCCCCACATTATACTGTCAAATTCAGAGACAGCATAACCAAGGAAACAGGCCTTTCATAACAGAGAGCAAGAGTAAGCCATTTAGCCTCTCATGCTTGTTTCATCATTCATATCGATCATGGTTAATCTGATTGTAACCTCAACTCCATTTTCATACCTTTCCCGATAACCTTCCAAATGCTTGCTTAACAGCAATTTTGCCATCTCTGCTTTAAAAATCTTCAAGGACTCTGCTTCCACCAAAGTCATGACTCATAACCCTCTGTGAGAAAATATTTCACCACATCTCTGTCTTAAATGAGTGACTCCTTATTTTTATTCAGCGCCCACTATGCTTGATTCTGTTGTAACAGTAAACATTCTCTCCACATCTGTCCTGTCAATCTCCCATAAGATTTTATATGTTTCAATCAAGTGCCTCTTACTCTTCTAAACTCCAGAAAATACTGTCCCACATTTCCTCTTTCCCATTTTAATTTCGTCTATTTAATCGAAAAGAACCTTCCAATTCTCATTACTCCTTCCCACCCTAATTACCGCTTTTCACTCTAAATACTCTTTCCCATTCTAATTTTACCTTCCCATTCTGATTACTCCTTCCGACTCTAATTAATCCTTTTCACTCTTCTTGTTCCTTCCCACACAGATTACCCCTTCAAACTCTGATAATTCATTCCCATTCTAATTACTGTTTCCCACTCTAAGGCAGTATGGTGGCACAATTGTCAGCAGTGCTGCCACACAGAGCTAGGGATCCACATTCTATGCCAGCCTATGGAGTTTGCATGTTATCCCCATGCAGGTTAGGTGGATTGGCCATGCTAAATGTATCAAAGGATGTGCAGGTTAAGTAGATTAACCAAGGTAAATGTATGGTTGCAAGGATGATGTTTCGAGGGTTGGTGCAACCTCAATGGATCAAATAGCACCTTTCTACACTGAATGGATTGTATGAATTACTTCTTCTGAGTCTAATTTCTCATTCTGATTATTTGTTCCCACTCTAATTATTCTTTCCCACTCTGATGATTTAAGCTGACTCTGATTACTCTTTCTCACCCTAATTACACCTCTCATTCTATTTGCTCCTTCCTGTTCTGATTGATCCTTCCCATTCTAATTACTCCTCTCACTCTGATTTCCTCTTCCCATCTGGAATCCTGGATCTTTCTCTTCCCTGCTCACTTATTTATCTACTTTCATCCTAAATACGTCGACACTTACTTCTTCAACAATTCGGAATGTTCGGGAGTTCCATAGTTTTTCCACTTCATGCGAGCTGTTACTAGTCATTTATTGAAGCTTTACTCTGGGCTGACCAAACCTATAGAATCAATTTGTTATATTCATGTTCCTGAAACCTTTGATTAATTTAAATGAGATCACCTTCCCTTTTACTTTTTCTTATTCAGAAATAGAGCCAGATTTTGCATAATCTTTCCTGGTATTTGCAACTCCTTAATTCTGGTAAAGCCTCTGTCATTCTTTTCTATATTGTTGCTGCCATTCAATATGCTTTTTGTAATATGGAAACCTAAGCTGCATGCAATGCATCAAGTGAGGGCTAACCAAGGCTCTAAATCAATATAGGATAATGTCTCAATGTTACCCATGTTTCTGTTAATAAACACCAGTATTTTGTTTACAATCTATATCACCTTAACAATTTGCAGTGTTACATTTAAGAATTTATGTACCTGTACATCTAGATCATGTTGTCTATTCAGGACAAATGGGTGACAGAAGATAGCAGTTGTAAAGTAGCAGAAGGATAGAGTTATCCAGAAGTAATTTGTGAAACAAAGGATGTGTTAACAACAAGAAAAATCAGGCTTTTGACAAGGAAAAGAATTTCACAAACTTGCCACTTGTCTGTATATCTCTAAAACTTAGACAATCAATCCAAATCTTTGCAAAAAATGCAGGCCTTTGAAATGTGAATGCTAAAGCATGCCAAGAATGCCATAAGGCAATTTTCGGTGATTTGATCAGAGTTGAAAATTTATAGAGATGCGTTCTAGAGACCAAAATGGAGAAGAGCAGAATTTTTTTAATGTTGAATATCACAGAGTGGTTGCACTTGAGTGACAGTGGATGTGAGAAGATGGTCCAAGGCATACAAGCGTAACATAGCATGGCACCAAATTTCCTGGCACTAGCTGCAAGAAGGATTGGATGGATATGTTTCATTCCTCATGTGCTCCTGTTAGTTTCTCATCTTCGAAGAAATGAGTGTTCTCTTTATTTCCCTAATCTAATCTTTGTATGTTAAAATTCATCTTTTTAAAATCTTCTCAAGAGTTACAAGATCCACAGGCCACAACATTAGGAACCAGGACTGTGAAGAAAATTACTAAAAAGTGAAAAAATTGCATCAATGCAGAAATAGCCATGCTGTCATCTTTAACTAATAATTAGACAATGATTCCTATCAATAATTTTCTACTCAGTAAAAGTAATATACTGCAGGCTATCCATTCATTCATTTGTTTGTTTGTTTACTTACCAAATCCAAATTCCTGAACCCAAGCAATAACCTCTTCACTTGCTGAGTTTAAAGTGATTAGCCTCCTACTTAGGGGTCACTCCTTAATAATAGGCAACATTGCCTGATTCTTTCCACACGTACACATGTGGTTTGGATCAAGTAATGAAATTTGGCTGTGAAGGGGCTTTGGTTTGCTCTGAATTTGTTCCACAAGGACCACTCTCACAATGGTGGTTCCAAGCTTGTTATTTGACAGAAAGGTTTTGTCACAAGGAACTTCTTAATAGTCTTCTATGTTCTCCATCTTGATCCAAAAGATGTCCACTGGAGCATCTTGCTCAGAGAGGTTCCTCCAACTGGGACACGGAAATGGAAGGTGGGCAGTACATGGGTTGAACAGGTCACCACAGAGTATGTAAGTGAGGCTGGTGCATGGGTTGTTTCAAACAGCTTGTGGGTTTTTGTTAGTTGATGGATATGTGTGGATGTGATGTTTCTGAGGACAGGATAAACAAGAAGGACTAGTGACTGGAGGGTTCTGGATATGATGTGTATAAGATGATCTTTGCTAAATAGGTGTACAGCACTCTTCTGCGGAGTATGATAGGACAGGTGCTGAAATTCAGTACTGTGACAGCAGTGCCCTCAGACATCTGGAAAGATTGATCAGAGAGATTGTTTCTGGTTTTGACCTTTGCTGCTGTTTACTTGAGGTGTCCCTGGAAGGACCTATCTAGTTAATCCCATGCATATTGAGTTGGGATCATGCTTTGCTCTCAGAGAGCCCAAGTAGATATGTAGTTTTTTTTTGGCACTGGTATTTTGAAGTAGAATTGACAGAATATAGTCCAGAATATATGTCAGAGACATTGTGAAGAATGACAATAAGCTGCAGCTGCCGCAGGGCAGTCATGCTGGTATTTCTGTTTCACACAAGCCTCCTTGAACCCTTTTTCATCTCACCCTATCAGTAAATCCTTACATTCCTTTTTACTTCATGTGTTTATCTTGCTCCCCTCCTAGGTGCCTGATGTGAGTTGTCTCAACCATTTCTTTTTGTAGTAGCATCCCCATTAGATTTAAGAGTGATTATCTTATGTTGACAGCCCCTAATTTTAGATTCCCATACATGTGGAATCTATTCCTCAATGCCTACCCTCCAGCTCTTTCATAATTCTGAAAGCCTGTATTAGGTCATCTCTCACAGTCTTGTATTTTCTAGAGCAAAGAGTCTCTGCTCTGTTCTGGGTTCTGTTATTCAGTCACAATGCATCGCTCACATGTTAAACACTGCCTGACCCTCTCATATCCAGATCCACTGTATAACAACAACATAACTAATGGATCTGTCACTGATTTAACATGTGCCCTTGTAACCAGTATGTAGCTTGAACAGCATGTGGGCAACTTTTCAATCAGGACAACACACAGTTTATTGCTCTCACAGTGCCACTTGTCAATGCTGTACCACACGCTGGCTCTGCCTTTATATTTCTGGTCACTCTATGTGCCTTTCATGTCCTATACTCTCATCCATCCCAGAATGAGCATTGTACATGCATTCTCCATTAATAGGAAAGCCTTAGGGCTTTCCCATTAACCTCTTCAATTGTTCCATAGCAAGCAAGCGACTTTCAGATCCTATATCTATGTGCTAATGCGAGTAGCACAGCTTTACAAATATCAGAAACTAGGCCACAGAAATAATAACTGGAGCCATTGCAAACAAACAAAATTGCACCACATTACTTTGAAAGTTTTGAGCATTTTTTTTGCCTGAGGAAGAGTATAATATTTAGGTCATTGTACCTTAACAATAAACTAATTGGACTTAATATGCACCTAAACATTAGTTATTATGAAGCAGTTTAATTTATATAATACACGTCCTTTATGAAATACTTTATGCCTTTATGAAATATATATTTAGGTAAGATTACTGCAGATTAATCTTTTATGAACTTGATGCTCTGTGTTTCGATTCAACACACTAGATTAACATCATGCACGTATATTCCCTTGTTTACTGAATTAAATATGTAGCTAGTGCAACATGTGAGAATGATGTCTTTTCACTATTTGGCTTTAAATTAAGCATTAAAAAGGTAATTAGACATTCAGCTAAACAAGAAAACATATACAGACTCATGGGCTATAGAGATATCATAGAACTAATTGGAGAGAGATCTTTAGAATTGTCGGCACAGACACAATGAGCCCAATGGCCTTCTTCTGTGCTGTATGATTCTCTCACGCCAGGAACTTCCCTGCTCAGATTCCAATGGTAACATGGGTTATTTTATGTCTATCTGAAGGTAAGTCTTGGTTTAGTATCTCCTCTGAAAGCTCCAAAATAAATGAATTGATATCAGATAATAGAGTTATCCAGGCCTTTGAAGTTTTAGCACTTGTTATGAACTATTTAATTGATTTAGATAGGAAGTCATGAAAGCTGATCTCAGAGTGGTGCACCTTTGCTGTCACTGTGCAAGTAGTGAAGACAGTGAATGGTGAAGATGATGGATGGGATACCAATCAAATAGGCCACTTTATCCTGGATGGGATTGAACTCTTTGTGTGTGCCTGGATTAATAATCATTTGAGAAAATAAACACTTCTGACTTGTGCCTTATAGATGGTGAACAAATTTAGTGAGACAGGGGGTGAGTTACTCACCATAGCATTCCTAACATCTGACCCACTCTAATTTACTATAGTATAAAAATGCTGGTTCAGTTCAGTTTCTAGTCAATGGTAAACCACAGGATGGTGATAGTGGAGGCATTAGTGAATGTCAAGGACAATGGTTATAACCTTTCTTGGTGGAGATGGTATTGAATGGCTGAGCAGGCTTATGCGATAAATAGCCTACTCCTGTCCTTATTTTCTATGGTCATTGTCTGACACTTGTATGACGTAAATGCTACTTGCCATTTGTCAGCGCAAGTTTTAATAGTGTCTATGCTTGTTGCATTTGAACATGGTCTGTGTCAGTAACTGAGTATTTGCCAGCAGTACTTAACAATGTGCAATTATCAGCACACATCCCCACTACTGACCTGATGATGGATGGAAGACCATTAATTAAGTAACAATGGCTGAGCCAAGAATGCTGCCCAAGGAACTCATGTCCAAGAGCTGAAACGACTGACCTCCAACCACCATACTACGAACAAAAGAGGTGAACTTAAGAGATGACGTGGGAGTGATTGCCTTTGTCAATAAGGTGTGTAGCATCAAGGAGGTTTAGCTAAACTGGACGCAATGGGAATCGGGGTAAAACACTCCGCTGACTGGAGTCTTACCTAATATAAAAGGGATGGCTGAGGAAAGACTTGGACAGGTTAGGAAAGTGGTCAAAGAAGTGGCAGATGATATATAACATGGGAAAGTGTGAGGTCATAAACATGGGCTATTTTCAAAATGGGGGGATAATTCAGAAGTCTGAAGTGCAAAGAGTCTTGGGAGTTCAAGTCCAGGATTCTCTCAAGGTAAATTTGCAGGCTGAGTCAATAGTTAGGAAGGCAAATGCAATGTTAGCATTTATTTTTAGAGGACTTGAATATAAGTCTAGTGGGGTGGCATTGTGGCTCAGTGGTTAGCATTGCTACCTTACAATGCTGGGCACCCTGGTTCGATACCTGCCTTAGGTGACTGTCTGTGTGGAGTTTGCCCATTCTCCCTGTGTCTGCATGGGTTTCCTCAGGGTGCCCCAATTTCCTCCACGGTTCAAAGATGTGCAGGTCAGGTGAATTGGCCATGCTAAATTGCCTGTAGTGCTAGGTACATTAGTCAGGGGTACATACAGGGTAGGGGTTTGGGTCTGGGTGGGTTACTCTTCGAAGGGTCAGTTTGGACTTGTTGGGTGGAAGGGCCTGTTGCCATATTGTAAGGAACATAATCTAATCATATCTGATTAACACAATTTGCAAAGACAATCCAAGGTATCAATATCTACACAAGGGCATGGAGCTAATTTCCTGCAAATATTGTGAAATATTCTATTATAGATATTTTTACTAACTCACTCATAAGTGCTTTATATTTACTAATACACTATTCCCATTCATTCATAACTCTTTATTAACCCACTATGTTTACTACACCACATTTCATTCAATCATTCATAAAACCATGCTTTTGTAGTATATTTTGCTATTACAAGATAGACCTAACTAAAACATTCCTTTTGATCCATAACTGCTTTTTCACACCTTCAAACTTTATCACTGTTGCATGCAGTCTTTAGGCCTGTTTCTACATCAAAATCTACCTCTGAATACGTGTCAACATAGTAAGGTATTCAGAACAATACCCACTCAACATTGCATCTCTGTTCATAGTTCCTTGAAAGTAGAGTCACAGGTAGATAGAATAGTGAAGAAGGCATTTGGTATGCTTTCCTTTATTGATAACAGCATTGAGTGTAGGAGTTGAGACATCATGTTGCAGCTGTACAGGCCATTGGTTAGGCCAATTTTGGAATATTGTGTGCGATTATGGTCTCCTTCCTATCAGAAGGATGTTGTGACATTTGAAAGAGTTCAGAAAAGATTTACAAGGATGTTGCCAGGGTTGGAGGATTTGAGCTGTAAGGAGAGGTTGAATAGGCTAAGGCTATTTTCCCTGGAGAGTCGGAGGCTGAGGGGTCACCTTACAGGTGTTTATAAAACCATGAGGGCCTTGGATAGGATAAGTAGGCATGGTCTTTTCCCTGGGGTGGGTGAGTCCAGAACTAGAAGGCATAGACTTAGGGTGAGAGGGGAAAGATATAAAAGGGATATAAGGGGCAATGTTTTCACGCATGTATGGAATGAGCTGCCAGAGGAAGTGGTGAAGGCTGGTACAATTACATCATTTAGAAGTCATTTGGATAGGTATATGAATGGGAAGGGTTTAAAGAGTTTTGGCCAAGTGAGGGCAAATGGGATGAGATTAGTTCAGATGTCTAGTTGACATGGACAAGTTGGACTGAAGGGTCTGTTTTCGTTCTGTACATCTCTATGACTCTATGACTCTATGGCTCAACCAAAACTTGAGAAATATTATAATGTTAATCAGCCCTTACCTACCATCTCTCAGTACCTGAATACATGACAGAATATCAAACAGTTTTCCCAACTAGTACGTACTTATTAAATACATTAAACAAGGCCGCTGTCCCCTTTACTGTCAAAACACTGCTTCCATGAAATTGCACAAGTGAATGAAACTCACACCAGCAAACAGTAAACAAATCTCATGACTCAGCTGCGATAATCAGTCTAATATCCTTTACACTTTTATTAAATACATGTATAATTTCTGACTTATTTAGAGAAAATAGGTCTCGTACTTTTACTAACATTTGCTAACTTAAAAGATAAAAGGACTAACACCTCTTAATTATGGAAGGAGACCAGACAGACGCTCTTAATCCTATCAGGAGTAGCAGCCAGCATTTAGTAAACATTCAAACAATCTCCTGCTTACAAACTTTTGTGTACAATACATAAAATTATGGAAAACCATAATGACATAACTTTTGTGTATGTAAGAACAGTGCATAAAGAGACTACTGTAAGAACTGTATTTCAGGCTTCCATTGCTGCCTTATATTATGCTACTGCGGTTGCTGAATAAAAAGGCTATTTTTGCCACTCGCTGATTTTGGTTGTTATTTGAAAACAATCCCACAATATTCACCAACATGCAATGCTGTCTTTCCTGGGTGATATAGGAGGTGGAGGGATATCATAGCAGTAATCTTACTGCACTGACAATCACCGATAGTATTTCTGTGACATGAATTGTGCTGCTTTCATTGGAATAAGGTTTCTGTGTCAAACACTTATGTTGACTCATTTGATGACTCTCCTTTTCAGTGTCTTTTATGTCCAACCGTATCGAGTGTGGTACTAAATTTGTCACTGGTGTGTGGTGTGAATGTTGACTGCTCACAATATGAAGGAACAGTTTTTTTTATATTCTCCATGTAAGCTCACAGCAACCATAACCAACAGATTCAGTCACAGCAGGAGTAATTGTCACTGCGGCCATGATAGAATGAAAATGCATAGAAATGGAGGAGAAACAGTTACTCGAGAAAACCCAGGACCAGCAGCAAATTTCAGTAGCTGCCAAACAAACTATGTAGTGAAGCGGTTACAGCTGAAGGCTCTTGAGAGTTGTGGGAGAGGTACAGGGGACCCAGAGAGTGTCATCCTCAATACCATATTCTCTAGCAGAGCAAGTTAGTTAGTGGTATTGTGGATTGTGTTGAGTGAGAACAAGTGAAGCAAGATGTTGTAGGCAATAGTAAGAGTGATAGTACATGGAGATAGGTGGGAGGTGGGTACAGTAATAGAGATACAGTTTGTGTGCGGTGTCAGAGAAAAGATGGTGACACTTACTCTAGTGAGTGGAGAAAGTTATTGACTTACTTCTAAAAGTGCTGGGCAACTGATACTGGTAGCAACCTCTGTTCAGGTTGCCATTGACTGGCATAGTGGCCTACTGCTGCTCTTCGAGAAAGAGGGAAGACCTGCTTGCACACCACCCCATCTAGGTCCCTGATCTCAAAGGTGGCAACAGGTTTCCCCATGTCTTCCATGTCTAGCACAAATATCAGACTGGTAGTATTTGGCCGCACATTGACCTTTTAAAGATGGTGCCAGTGCCAGGGAGGCTGATCAATTCTGGTGTGTTCTAGTAGTTGCTCTGGGAACTGTGTATGGTTCTGAATCAGATGTAATTGATGCCATGGGCATGGGTAGATAGCTAATGATGTGAGTTTGGTAAGATATGGTGAGAAAACATGCTTGACCTCACAATGAAAACGTCCAAGACTGGACTCAATTGGCACTTAAAACCTCAAATCACTTGAGTGAGAAACTGAATGGTCCTAGCAGAGCCTAAAGTGTTTGCCAGTGAGCAGGGTATTAAAGGATGAGTGCAACATTATTACATTCTCAACACTGGGCAAAAGTGAGGACTGCAGATGCTGGAAACCAGCGGTTAGATCAGAGTTATGCTGGAAAAGCACAGCAAGTCAGGCAGCATCTGAGGAGCAGGAAAATCGATGTTTCAGGTGAAAGCCCTTCATCAGCAACACTGATGATCAAGAATAGATGGTATTTGGCTGAACTGAAATTGTTTTGCTTTTGGTGGGCAGGACACGCATGATCTATTTTCCATACTGTTAGGTGGGAATTGTAGTTGCCCTTGAACAGCTTGAAGAAGAGGCATGGTTTTCGCATCAGAGAGCAGCGGGAGCTGGGCGGAAGTGAAGGCAGAGCATACAGCCAGTCGGGAAGGTAAGTGATTGTTATTTAAGAACTTACCTTGACGCCAACGGTCTTTTTGCATCAGAGAGCGGCAGGAGCTGGGCGGAAGTGAGGGCAGAGCGCAAAGCCGGTCGGGAAGGTAAGTGATTGTTATTTGAGTGGGTGTGTTCTAGACCCCAGGTCCTACAAAGTAGGGCATCCCTCCCTCCCTCCTCCTCTAACCTAAATTAAAAGTCCACAGACTTGCCCCAGAAAGAGGATCCAAGGAAGTTCCTGTGGATTGAAGAGTGAGGCTTTAGCTCAGGAGTCTTTGACAAGGAGATTAAGTGAAGTGATTATGCCACAGTTGAAGAGGGTGAAGACATGACTGCCAAGCTGGTTCAGTGTGCTACGTGCTTGATGTGGGAGGTCAACGACTCTGGTGTGTCTGGCTCGTATAAGTGTGGAAAGTGTGTGCACATTCTGCTACTGACAGAGCATATTACAGCACTGATGAAAGAACTCGAGGACCTTAGGCTCATCTGAGAGAACGTGATCTTTCTGGACAAGACCTTCAGTGAGGTTATTATACCAACCATACCAGAAGAGAGCAGAAGAGAGCAGACAATGAGGAAGGCAGAGAGGAGACAGGTGCAAGAGACCCCGGGGGAAGTACCTGTCAGGAACAAGTTGAATCTTTTGGAAACAGTAGGGACAGATGACATTGCCAGTCCGCGAGGCGGCCAGGTCTGTCAATCAAATGTTGGCATGGAGACAGAGTGGAAGAGTCGGACATCGCACAGAGCCGTGGTAATAGGGGACTCCATAGTGAGAGGAACTAACCGGGGTTTTTGTGGCAGCAGACGCTACTTAAGGATGGTGTGTTGCCTTCCTGGTGCCAGGGTTAAAGACATCGCAGACAGATTGCAGGAAATCCTCAAGGACGAAGGTGAAGAGCCAGAGGTGGTGGTACATATTGGCACAAATGATGTTGGGAAGAAGAGGAGGAACATACTACAGCGGCACTTCGGAGAACTAGGAAGAAGGCTGAAAAGCAGGACGTCCAAGGTGGTTATCTCTGGTTTGCTTCCAGTTCCTCGGGCTGGAGAGGCCAGAAACAGGGAGATAGTGGACTTGAACGTGTGGCTGGGGAACTAGTGTAGGAAGCAAGGATTTAAATTCTTGGATCACTGGGGTATGTTTTGTGGTAAGCATAAATTCTACAAGAGAGATGGTTTGCATCTTAATAGGTTAGGGACCAGCATTCTGGCAGGCAGGTTTGCTACTGCAACACAGCTATGTTTAAACTAAGTAGCGGGGGGAGGGGACAAATTGGATGTTTAAGGAAATTTGAGGCAAAGTTAGAACAAGGGAAGTCAAGAAAGACAACTGTATCAATGAGGCAGAAAACTCAGAAAGGGATCATGCTGTAAGGTTGAGTGAAATAGGAGTTGATGGGAAGGGTGAGGGCAGAAACAAATTAATAATACTATACATGAATGCAGAAAGCATTAGAAATAAGATGAATGAGCTTGAGGCTCTTTTGGAAATTGGCAGATACGATATTGTGGGGATAACTGAGACATGGCTTCAAGTGGACAGGGCCTGGGAAATAAATATTCAAGGCTACACATGCTATCATAAAGACAGACTGACAGGCAGAGGGGGTGGGGTTGCCATGTTGGGAAGGGATGATATTCAGTCCCTTGCGCGGGGGGACCTAGAATCAGGGGATGTAGATTCAGTGTGGATAGAGCTGAGAAATACTAAGGGTAAAAATACCCTCTTGGGAATTATCTACAGGCCCCCAAACAGTAGTCTAGATGTCGGACGTAAGTTAAATCAAGAGCGGAAATTGGCCTGTCGCAAAGATGTTACTACAGTTGTTATGGGGATTTCAACATGCACGTAGACTGGGAGAATCAGAATGGTATTGGACCTCAAGAAAGAGACTTTGTGGAATGTCTCAGAGATGGATTCTTAGAACAGCTGGTGCTGGAGCCGACCAGGGAGAAGGCAATTCTGGATCTGCTATTGTGCAACCAACCAGAATTGGTCAGGGACCTAGAAGTGAAGAAGCCATTGGGAAGTAGTGACCATAATACAATAAGCTTCAATCTGCAATTTGAGAGGGAGAGGGTACAATTGGAAGTGACAATATTTCTGTTGAATAAAGGGAACTATGGAGCTATGAGGGAGGAGCTGGCCAAAGTTCAGTAGTGCAATACCTTAGCAGGGATGACAGTGGAGGAACAATGGTGGATATTTCTGTGTATAATGCAGAAGTTGCAGGATCAGTTCATTCCAAAAAGGAAGAAATATCCTAGGAGGAGTCATGGGTGGCTGTGGCTGACAAGCGAAGTTAAGAAACAGATAAAGTTAAAAGAGAAAAAGTATAACATAGCAAAGATAAGTGGGAAAACAGAGGACTGGAAAGCTTTTAATGAACAACAGAGGATTACTAAGAAGGAAATACGCAGAGAAAAAATGAGGTACGAAGGTAAACTGGCCAATAATATAAAGGAGGATAGTAAAAGTTTTTTTAGGTATGTGAAAGGCAAAAAAATGGTTAAGACTAAAATTGAGCCCTTGAAGACAGAAACAGGGGAATATATTATGGGAACAAAGAAATGGCAGAAAAATTGAATTGGTACTTCAGACGTGTGTTCACTGGGGAACACACAAGCAATCTCCCTGAGGTAACAGTGGCTGAAGAACCTGAACTTAAGCAAATTTATATTTGCCAGGAATTGGTTGTTGGAGAGAGTGTTAGTCCCTGGGGTCCTGATGGTCTACATCCCAGGGTACTGAAGGAGGTGGCTCGAGAAATCATGGATGCGTTGGTGATTGTTTTCCAGAGTTCGATAGATTCGGGATCAGTTCCTGTGGATTGGAAGGTGGCTAATGTTGTGCCATTTTTTAAGAAAGGTGGGAGAGAGAAAACAGGAAATTATAGATCAGTTAGTCTGACCTCAGTGTTGGGAAAGATGCTGGAGTCAATTATAAAGGATGAAATTATGACACATCTGGATAGCAGTAACAGGATAGGTCAGAGTCAGCATGGATTTATAAAGAAGAAATCATGTTTGACTCATCTTCTGGAATATTTTGAGGATGTAACTCTGAAGATGAACAAGGGAGATCCAGTAGATATAGTGTACCTGGACTTAAGTCCCACATAGGAGGTTAGTGAGCAAAATTAGGGCGCATGGTATTGGAGGCAAAGTACTAACTTGGATTGAAAGTTGGTTGGCTGATAGGAAACAAAGAGTAATGATAAACGGCTCCATTTTGGAATGGCAGGCAGTGACCAGTGGGGTACCGCAGGGATCAGTACTGGGACCGCAGCTTTTTACAATATATGTTCATGATATAGAAGATGGTATTAGCAATAACATTAGCAAATTTGCTGATGATACTAAGCTGGGTGGCAGGGTGAAATGTGATGAGGATGTTAGGAGATTACAGGGTGACCTGGACAAGTTAGGTGAATGATCAGACACATGGCAGATGCACTTTAATGTGGATAAATGGATGCTTATCTACTTGGGTGGCAAGAACAGGAAGGCAGATTACTACCTAAATGGAATCAATTTAGGTAAAGGGGCAGTACAGAGAGATATGGGTGTTCTTGTACACCAGTCAATGAAGGTAAGCATGCAGGTACAGCAGGTAGTGAAGAAGGCTAATAGCATGCTGGCCTTTATAACAAGACGGATTGAGTATAGAAGCAAAGAGGTTCTTCTGCAGCTGTACAGGGCCCTGGTGAGACCACACCTGGAGTACTGTATGCAGTTCTGGTCTCCAAATTTGAGGTAAGACAGTCTGGCTCTTGAGGGAGTGCAGCGTAGGTTCACGAGGTCAATTCCTGGAATGGCGGGATTACCTTACACTGAAAGACTGGAGCGACTGGGCTTGTATACCCTTGAGTTTAGAAGACTGAGAGGGGATCCGATTGAGACATATAAGATTATTAAAGGATTGGACACTCTGGGGGCAGGAAACATGTTTCCGCTGATGGGTGAGTGCCGAACCAGAGGACACAGCTTAAAAATAATGGGTAGACCATTTAGAACAGAGATGAGGAGAAACTTCTTCACCCAGAGAGTGGTGGCTGTGTGGAATGCTATGCCCCAGAAGGCAGTGGAGGCCCAGTCTCTGGATTCATTTAAGAAAGAGTTGGATAGAGCTCTCAAGGATTGTGGAATCAAGGGTTATGGAGATAAGGCAGGAACAGGATACTGATTAAGGATGATCAGCCATGATCATATTGAATGGTGGTGCAGGCTCGAAGGGCAGAATGGCCTATTCCTGCAACTATTTTCTATTGTCTATTGTCTATTAATTTTGGGGCACAAGTCTTCCAGATGTTGTCGGAATCCATAGCCTTTGCAATTCCTTCAGCTAATCCTTAACATGGAAATCAAATTAGAAAGATTGACATCTGTGATGCTGGAGACTTCGAGAGTCGGTCAAGAGCAATCATCCACTCATCATTTCTGCTGAAGATGGTTGCAAATGTTTCAGTCTTGTCATTTGGTAATCTCCTCTGATTGGTTGTTTATTTGTCCACCATTATTCATGCTTGGGAATGGCAGGACCATATTTGTAAAAGAAGATTTATGGGTAGAAATACATTTTTTAGAATAACACAAGATATATCTTTAATAATGTAACAGTACGTAAGTTCTATGGTGCAATTTTAGCCCACAATCTTTAAGCTCAATGGCACCCATGCAACCACTGTATCATGTTTATCCTTGACAGTGTGTGATGCACTTGGTTTAAATCCTTACAATCAAATGTTTTTTGCTTCTTGTACATTACAGAACACACTGTAATATTATTGGAATCTGTTTTTGCTTTGATCCATGTGTGTGATCCAAAGAGTGCTCTACATTATGGTGTAAGTTTATCAAGGAGGTGCATGCTAATACCACATTTTAGTTATGTGTGATTACTAATAAATGTGAAAAACATCAAATCATATTTCAAACAGTCCAACGCTGTCTTCCAATTACCTGATAGCTAACCAGTGTGTTTGTCCATATATACAGATGGATGTAAAGAACGTGAGACAATACTTTCAGTCAAAATGGTGCCCCTCAAGCTATGCCACACTTGACTCTCTTTCTCTCTAGCAGAGAGATGCCTAAGGGCCTATGAATGGCCAGCACACGGATCTGTATGATAAAACTATACATTGCTTTGGAGTACTCTCCTTTTGCTGTTGCCTGCACTACTTGCAATTTCTAACTACTATCACCCTATTTGCAAACAATGATGCATCTGTTATCTTTCTTTTGGATTGAAAAGGAAAGAAAGGCTTGCATTAATTTTTCATGACCAGTGAACTCTGAGTCAATGTTTTTATTTAATTCACTCACGGGTCATTGGAGTCGTTGGCTGACCACATTTATTGCATATCCTTAGTTGACATTGAAAAGGTGGTGGTACGTTGCCTACTTGAACCTCTGCAATCCATCTGCTTTAGGTAGACCCATGATACAATTTCAGAGGGAATTTCATGATTTCAACCCAACAACAGTTAAAAAAACGGTGATGTGTTTCCAAGTCAGGATGGTGAGTGGCTTGGAGAGGAAATTACAGGATAGTGTTCCCTTGTATCTATGTCCTTGTTCTTGTAGGTAGAAGTGGTTATGCGTTTGGAAGGTGCTTTCTAAGGATCTTTGGTGAACTTCTATAGTGCAACATTTGTGGTGGACAGAGCAGATGCTAGTGAATGTGATGCCAATCAAGTGGACTGCTTTGTCCCAGATGGTGTCAAGTACTCCGAGTTTTACTAGAGGTGAACTCATCCAGGCAAATGGAGAGCATTCCCTCATATTTCTAACTCTGTCAAAAACCACATAACACCAGCTAATAGTCTAACAGGTTTAGTTGAAACAGCAAGCTTTTGGAATTTATAGTAAAAGATTTATTATAAATTCTGTGTCCAATGTATTCTCTTTCAATAGCTGCCTGAGGAAGGAGTGGGGGCCCGAAAGCTTGTGGTTTCAAATAAACCTGGTGGACTATAACCTAGTGCCGTATGATTTTTGACTTTGTCCATCCTAGTCCAACACCGGCACCTTCACAACCGTCTTTGAAGTGTCGCCTGTATTTTGATGTTGAAAAGGTTATAGTCAATTTGTGTGCATAGCAAGTTTCCACAACCAGCAATGGGCTAATGAACAGATCATTGGCTTTTGTGTTGATGGATAGATACGGGCCAGGACATGAAGGAGAATCTACTGCTCATCATCTGTGGCCCTAAATTAGAGCCACAGATTATTTTATAATCATCTGAAGCTGGCCTCACTTTAACATGTCATCAGAAAAGGGGCACCTTGGACAGGGTCGGGTACGTTTTGGCACCGCCCTTTTGGTGCCGATCATTTGGCCCCACCGTTTTGGCTCTAAACTGTTTTGGCGTTCATTACTTTGGTGCTGAGCTGTTTTGGCACCAATTCAGAATAAAAAGAAAGTCTTGTTTGGTTAAAGAAGAAAGGATGACTAACAACCCGATGTAATTTTCTCAACTAGCAAGAGTTGATAGTCAAAGCTGTAATGACCCGCTGTAGATTCAAATCTCGTTTTGTAAATAATTTTCTCATTTAACAATTGTTAATAGTCATCTACTGCCTTGATGATACTTAAGCCCTTCTATCTTCACATTGGAAAGCTGTAATACAATTTTCTTTCCAGTTTCTTGTAGAGCCCATACCAGAAATGGCTGAAAACATTCTAAGCAAGAGAAACAAACCAAAATTTTAACACGATGGTTACCTATATATATTGGCTCCAAAACAGCTCAGTGCCAAAGTCATGAGCGCCAAAACAGTTTAGAGCCAAAATGGCGGGGCCAAATGATCGGCGCCAAAAGGGCAGTGCCAAATAGTCCCTTTCCGCCTTGGACAATATAGCACTGCCTCCATTCTGCACTGAAGTATCAACCTTGAATTTGTTTTAAAGTCCTGGAGTAAGGCTTGAACCTATGATCATATGATTCAATTACATCCCTGCTGAAGACCAAATTAGAAAGGACCAAGGGTCCAAGATAAATGACCAAGTTTCCAATAATTGCATGTTTCCCTTTTCTCCGATAAGGCACAGTTTGTAAACCAAAGGCTCCCACTGAACCTGTCACTAAGAGACACTATGGTAACAAATTGAAATTACTATGGAGACTGTCAATTACCATGTTATGATGGTTACCATGACAATGGAAATTAATTCACAAAACCAAGAATAAGCTACAGTTATCTGGAGAAATGACTGAAGCTGAGATCGTTCCCTTTATACAAGAGATCGTTAAGGGGATAAGAATGAAAGTCTTAATATTTAAGGAAACGTTTTGTACTGACAGTAGAATTGGTAATCAGAAATGTGAACGTGGATAAGTAGAGTCATAGAGTCATAGAGATGTACAGCACGGAAACAGACCAATTCATCCATGCCGACCAAATATCCTAAATTAATCTAGTCCCATTTGCCAGCACTTGGCCCATATCCCTCTAAACCCTTCTTATTCATAAACCTATTCAGATGCCTTTTAAAAGTTATAATTGTACCAGGCTCCACCACTTCCTCTGGCAGCTCATTTTGTCCACACACTACCATCTCGTTCTAGACTCTCATACCCCAGGGAAAAGACCTTGTCTATTTATCCTATCTATGCCCCTCATGATTTTATAAACATTTACAAAGTGACCCCTCGGCCTCTGACACTCCAGGGGAAAAACAGAGTCACAGAGTCACAGCCCCAGCCTATTCAGCCTCTCCCTATAGCTCAAATCCTCCAACCCTGGCAACATCCTTGTAAATCTTTTCTTAACTTTTTCAAGTTGCACAATTGACAAAATACAAGAGGGAAGATGTGGAAGAAATTTCTTGAAAGGATAAATGATTATGATCTGGAATGTACCACTTGTAGGTGCTATGAAAATGGATTCAGTAATTACTTGTACAAGGGATACACACATGAAAAGGGCTATGGGAAAAACCAGAGATGTGAGAGTAATTGAAGAGCTCTTTCAAAGAGCTGGCACAGATACAATGGGCCAAATAGCCTCCTACTGTGATGAACAATACTATGATTCTATAAGTGCACTTTAAGCATGACCCAATAGCAATTAGAACTTGATGACATGGAAGCATCTGCAGTCTTTTGTCCAGTGATGTCTCTGAATCCTACAGTGTCCATGACAAGTATACTCAGCATGATTCATATGCAAAACAACCTTTATCACGTTTGTGGTAACTCATGCGTGTCAGAAAAATTTAATTTGAGACCTTACAAAGTTCAACATTTCAGAAAATTACACAGATGGAATTTTAAAAATATCATTCAAGCTGTGTCTCAGTAGGTCATCATTTGGTTCCACTTTTGTGCAATGTTTGGCTGTCTCTTTGGCTAATGTGTAGTCTGTTCTGTATTAGGAAGTTTTTCCTCAACTTAAGAGTGACCCCTTTACTTAGAATTGAGCTTATTCTAAACAACAAGGTAAATACACCTGTCTCTGTTACAGGCTGTTCCTCTTCCCTCCCAGTCTCTGGTGTTATTGTTCCATCTACATTAGTTCATTATGCTACAAGCAGCACTCTTGTCTCTTTTTCAATCTCTTCCAAAAATATCTGAATGTTGTCTAGTACTGTGAGAGAGTGCTGGGTTGTCAGACATGCCATCTTTCAGGAGAGATCTTAAACTGAGATCCCCCTTCCTTCTCGTGTGAATATAAAATATGATACTATTTCAAGAAAAGCAGGGAATTTATCAAGGATTCTCCAATCAAGATGTGCCCTTTAGTCTTCATCATTAGTAAATTAGTAAAATCTGGCTGCCCTTATTCTAAAATACAACGCTACGAAAGTTTTTAATTGGCTTGAAAACACTTTGAAAGTCCTGTGGTCATGGAAGGCACTATAAATTCAGATTTCTCACTTTGTAGTGGTTATTGAATCTATAGCATTAAAGCACTTGAAATACAATGCTCGCTTTACCCTTTGACGCTAGCACCTCTATAATCTTAGATTGTCATTTGCTCCTAGCATCAATGGCAGTGACCAGTGAATAACTCTGACCTTGAATAAACATCATTTTATTTGGAGTTTTACAAGCAGGCTCCTAGTAGATCTATTTCCTTTAAAGAAGAGAATCATGATTCTTCAAATATAAGTTGCATTTATTCAACAGTGACCAGCACAAGCCAGATTAACATACTGATGCTCCCCATTCATATCTAAGGGCTATAGGGCAGCAGTGATTGATATCAATAGTGTGGTACATGGATCGCAGATGGGAACACTATCCACAAACAGCTAGTTAAAGAAGACAAAGGAAGATTTGTGTTCATACAGAACTCATCTTGACAATCAGAATATCCTAAAGCACTTTAAACAGCTATTGAACTGCTTACTTGAAGTACTGTCACTGTTGTAATGTTGGAAAGAAGCTGATTCTCAACTGACTGCTTTCATAAGGCAGAGGCAGGCGGAATGGTCACAAGCTCAGTTCAAAGGAAGCATTCGAAACATGAACCAGCTCTGAACTCAACTTGGTTCACTCCTGTTGGAGAAATATTGGGTATTTGCTGGGACAACTGCAAAGCTCTGAAATCTAAGCTAATCTTTCCCGTTTGGGTAAGCAAGATTAGTGAACAAAAATAGCTACAGTGTAGAGTGGACAGAAATTGGGCCCTATTTTTGGGTCATCCATCAGGACCCAGCTGTTAATCAACACAGCTACACCTGACCACAAGGTGTTAAAGGAGACAAGTCTCTTGAAAATGAAGGTTGAGAATTTTTCTGGGAATGAGGGTTGTGCAAGAGGGTTGTGAAGTAGAAGTTGATGTGAGGAAAGATGGAAGAATGCAGATTATTTTTGAAGCAATCATTCCTTGCCCAACTTTTAAAGGAGAAAAACTGTTTCTTTTAAACTCTAAGTTCTTCTGAACTAAAGCTTAGGTGTTCTATCCTTAAATCAAAATTAAACTAAATACCTTAATTGTTTATCTATACCATTATAACCCCAACAGTATAAACATTTTATCTATTGATACCACAGGAGATCCCCCAGACACTCATGCTTTCTTGGAACTAATATATTTAACTTGCTTTTTAAAAAATAATCTTCACATAACATGCACATATCCATTTGCTTTTGTCTTGAAATCCAAATTGAACATTATAATATATGTATACTATGAATCTTTTATCACAACCTTTTATTGTAGTCCGTATGGCCTCTGTTTAAATCACAACTTTGAATAGTGCATTCTACAATGTCAATACACCTTCTTCTTTAAAATAAAAATTCCTTCTTAAGATCTGACTATGTCTGACAACTACAAAATTTGTCAATCAGCATTAGTGGTTCTTGAGGAGGCAGTGATAACTTTCTTTTTCAGTTGCTGCATTCCATTCACTGTAGATGCATCAATAATGTTGTTAGGGTAGATGTTCCAGGTTTTTGATTTAGCAACAGTGAAGGAACTATAGGCCAGATTAATACAGGGGTTAGGATCTGGAACAAAGTGCCTAAGAATGTGAGATAGGCCGGATTAATCCAGGGGTTAGGGTCTGGAACACAGTGTCTGAGAGTGTGGAGTAGGCCAGATTAATAAAAATAATGGGTGGCACGGTGGCACAGTGGTTAGCACTGCTGCCTCACAGCGCCAGAGACCTGGGTTCAATTCCTGCCTCAGGCGCCTGACTGTGTGGAGTTTGCACATTCTCCCCGTGTCTACGTGGGTTTCCTCCGGGTGCTCCAGTTTCCTCCCACAGTCCAAAGATGTGCAGGTCAGGTGAATTGGCCATGCTAAATTGCCCGTAGTGTTAGGTAAGGGGTAGATGTAGGGGTATGGGTGAGTTGCGCTTCGGCGGGGCGGTGTGGACTTGTTGGGCCGAAGGGCCTGTTTCCACACAGTAAGTAATCTAATCTATCTAGCTACATCCTTGATGATTGTGGCATTGCATATTGCTGACACTATGCATCACTAGTAAAGACACTTTATGATAAGATGACAGATGAGATAACAATTAAGTGCACTGCTTTATCCTGAATAGTGTTGAATGTTGTTGGAGCTATACTCATCCAGGCAAGAGAACAGTATTCTATCACATTCCTGACTTGTGCGTTGTAGATGTTGGACAGACTTTGGGAAGTCAGGAGGTGTGCTTTACATCACAGAATTCATATTGCACAAGTGCAATAGCCATCATCAACAAGAGAGAATTAACATTTTGTAATTCAGTGAAATTACCATTGTTCATTTTCTCATTAACAGCAACCTGGGGATGAATATTGAATAGAATCTGAACTGGACCAGTCATGTATATTTTGGCTACAAGAACAGATCAGAGGCTGAGCATTCTGTGACTATTCATAATTCCTGCACTGTATGGGACCTAGACTATGATCTTGCTATTGAAATCTGATCAGGAATAGGAATAGATTCTAGTTGGTAAACACATACATTTCACAGAGGAGATGCAAATCAAGATACTCGAAGGACTGTGATTGAACAAATAGCACTTTACAACAATGTCTCCATAGAGATATATAAACACAGTAAATCTTTCCAGGACCTTAGAAGTCTAAAAATGGAAAGTATGGCAAAGTGAGAATAAAGAAGACAATATTATTCTAATGCACCCTCAGATACCCACAGAGAAATAGCAGAAATCTCACAGCACCAGATGTAACAATATTCTGCCTATAGATGCTATATGTATCAAAAAGCTCTAAAGAAATAATAGCAAAACTTTAAAATTTGATCCTTTTTACTTGTCTATAAAACAAATCCAATCTCCTTTGAACACGTTTGCAGAATACATAACCAACCTAAGTGTGTATTGCATGTTTATTATATAACCTATTATGGGTTGCTTACTTCCAAAAGTACAATGATGAAGCTCCTCAGGGACCATATGGGATTGTGGAGGTGACATTGAAGAACAGCCATGAGCTTGTTGAACAGTAAAGAAGACCCGAACAGCCTGCTCTAGCTGCTGTCACTTACATTCTCCACATTAGTGAGAATGTCACTTGCCTGGATATGTAAGATTTCTGCAGATATTATGGCGGGGGAATGTTGGTCATTGAGCAGACAGCAGCTCCCAAAGCTTTCAATAGGGTGGAACTGATTCTAGTTTTCAAAAAAGAAAACAGAAACTGTTGGTGAAGCTCAGCAGATCTGGCAGTATCTGTTGTAGAAAAAGCAAAGTTAACACTTTGAATCTGGTGACTCTTCATCAGAAATAGAGAATGGCAGGTTTTGTTTCAAATCTACAACATCTTCAGTTCTTTATTTCCTTCTAGTTTTTGAGAAGGGTCTTTAACTCAATTTGGTGAGTACTTTGACATTTCAGTCGAAGATTGAACTCCCTAACCATGGTGATACCTCATTTTGAAAAACATAGGGTTATGGTGATCTTAAACATTATTCTGCTCAGTTGTTTTATTTCAAATTTTCCTCTACACTGGTATGAAAATAGCTTGGAGAGATCTGAGTGATGGAATGGCATTCTCTTGTTCCGATGTTTTCATCTTTGCCACCAATGTATTAAACTCGGTCCTATGAATATCTCATATTTCATAACAATGATTACTGGCATGTTGGTCAGAGAACACATTACATGGCTGTCAGCTTCTGTGGCCATTCAACACACACATTTCCAGTGGAGACTGAAACATTAAAGATCCCTTAATCTATACACACAGTCATTATGTCATCTTGAATTATCCATAGAATTTTGAAAGCTTGGAGATGCAGTCAATACAAGAAAATACCTTTCTTTCAACTGCACAATTGCAAGACATCTCACATTAATTGCATTTTAAAAAAAAATTAAACCCAGGATGATAATTTTATACTCAAATTCTCTTCCAAATGGAAAGTATGTGTCCTACAAGTTGGTGCAGGGGTTCCCTCATTGGAAAATGGAAGCCAACTTGCCAAGGTATTTGACCTGTACTTTTGCTATGTTTGATAAATATTTCTCGAAAGAGTATCATCTGCAGTCACTGATGTGAGGCTGACCCACAGCCTGACAAGTTGAACGTGCTGAGCTTGAAATGCAATCTGAGGCATTGACCCATTCTGCTCCCCACAGCATGGGCTCAGTTTCCAGATTAACAAGAATTTTGCCATCAGTGAAGTGACTGCTTCTGAGTGCCATTCATGACTTCAGTGCATTCAGTTGGCATAAAACCTTTTGAGATTTGACCCTTAAGATTAGGGTTCCAAGTATCTGAATAACAACAATCTGTTCACTCACTCTGGCAAGCTGCTTTCACTAGTTGGAAGTCTTTGAGCTTAGCCAATAATATCCTATCTCAAAATACAATCAACTATAAAACATCAAGGACTGTGGATGAATTTAATGTAATCTTTGTGGTGCAATCCATGCTCAAAGGCAGAAAAATCTAGATAACATCATCCAGCTTGGGCTGAAAAGTGGCAAGTAACATTTCTGCCACATAAGTGCCAGGTAATGACCATTTCCAAGGAAAGTGAAGCTAGCCATTACCTCTTGACATTCAGTGGCATCCACACCACTGAATCCCCATTCTCAATGCGCCAATACAATGGCTTTAACTCTTAGGGTGGCACACCTTGTCTTCTTACCCGGACATAGCATTATTAATATGGGAGTGTTATTGTTTCACTGTCCTATGTGATTCTTCTGAGTCTGTGGGTGTCAATGATCTGTTTTAACTCTTTCTCCTCCTTTTGAGCCCTGTTTGCTCTACTAGCATGTCTGAGCTCATGGATTAGATACACTTAATACACTGGATTGATTCACCTGTTTTGGTGGCTAGTAGTTAAGATAAGGATTGTGATTGGTTTTGTTTTATCATTCAAGGGACGTGGATATCCCTGGCTGGCCAGCATTTATTACACTTCTCCAGTTGTCCTTTGGTGGTGAGCTGCCTTCTTAAACCACAATCCATGTGCTGTACGTTGATCCATAATGTTCTTAGGAGTAAATTTCAGACTTTGACCCAGTCACAGTGAAGAAATGGTAACATATTTCCAAATCAGGATGCTGAGAGCCTTGGAGGAAAATTTGCAGTCATATTCCATCTATCTGCTGACCCTGTCTTCCAGATGGAAGTTGTAGTGGATCTTTGGTGAATGTCTGCATTGCAATGTGTAGGTAGTACACATTGCTGCTACTAAGTGTCAGTGGTGGACAGAATGAATGTTTGTGGATCTGGTGTAAGCTAAGAAGGTTGCTTTGATCTGAGTGATATCAGGTTTCTTAAGTTGGAGCTGCATCTATCCAGGCAAGTGAAGGTATTTTATCATAGTCCTAACTGTGCCTTAGTGGAGAGGATTTGGAGAGTCAGGAAGTGAGTTATCTCAGTATTCTTAGCTTCTGACCTCTTCTTGTTTTTTTATATAGTGAGTCCAGTTGAGTTTCTGGTCAATGGTAATCACCAGGATGTTCATGGTGGGGGATTCAGTGATGGTAACACCAATGAATGTCAAGGGGCAGTGTTTAGATCGTAACTTACTGTCATTGCCTGGTTTTTGTGTGGTGTGAATTTTACTTGCCATTTGTCAGCCCAAGCCTAGATGTTGTCTAGATCTTGTTGTTTTGAACATAGACTGCTTCATTATCTGATGAGTCACAAATGATGCTGAACATGGTTCAATCTTCAGCCAAATGTGGTCCATGTTTTGCTGCATTTGGACATGGAAGGCTTCAGCATTTGAGGAGTCACAAATGGTTCTGTACTTTGTGAAATCATCAGTGAGCATCCCTGACCTTATGATGGAGGGAAAGTCATTGATGAAGCAGGTCACTACCCTGAGGAACTCCCACAGAGTTGTCCTAGAGCTGAGATGATTGACTCTAACAATCACAACCATCTTCCTATGTACCATGTGTGACTCCAAATAATAGAGAGTTTGTCTCCTGATACCTATTGATTCCAGTTTTGTTGGTGTTCGTTTATGCCATGCATGGTCAAATGCGGCCTTGATGTCAAGGACAACCAGCCTCACCTCACCTATGTAGTTCAGCTCTTTGGCCTATTTTTGTAATGAGATGAAGAGCTGAGTGTGGCTGGCAGAACCCAAGCTTGGTATCACTGAACAGGGCTTTGCTAAGAAGGTGTTGATGGTTGAGAATAGACTGATGGGGCAGTAATTAGCCAGCTTGGATTTGTCCTGTTTTTTTTTGTACAGGACATAGATGAGCACTTTTCCAAATTGTTGGGTAGATGTCAGTGTTCTACCTACTAGAAAAGCTTGGCATTGTGGAGTGGCAAGTTCGAGAG
Source organism: Chiloscyllium punctatum (assembly GCF_047496795.1). Classification (NCBI taxonomy): domain Eukaryota; kingdom Metazoa; phylum Chordata; class Chondrichthyes; order Orectolobiformes; family Hemiscylliidae; genus Chiloscyllium; species Chiloscyllium punctatum. The sequence continues at coordinate 109,287,672 of NC_092741.1, forward strand.
CACAAGTTTTGGTGTTACTGCTGGAATGTTGTTAGGGCACATAAAATTGTGCTATCCAGTCTGTCCAAACATTTCTTGGTATCACGTGAAGTGAATCGAATTAGCTGATGCTGTGATATGGGGATCTCTGGAGGAGGTCAAGATGGATCATTCACTTGGCACTTGTGGGGACAGATTGCTATAAGTGTTACAACCTTCTTATTTGCACTGATGTGTGGGGTTCTTCCACCGTGGAGGATGGGGATAATTAAGCAGCCTTCTCCTCCAGTGAATTGTTTCTTTGTCTGGCACCATTCCCAACTGGATGTTGCTGGACTATTGAGATCTGGTCTATTGGTCCTGGAATTGCTTAGCTTTGTCTGTTACTTGCTGCTTATGCTATTTGATATGCAAATAGTCATATTTGGTTGCTTCACCAGGTTGACATGTCATGTTTAGTTATGCCTAGGGCTGCTCCTCGCATGCCCTCCTGGACTCTCCATTCAACTAGGGTTGGTCCCCTGGTTTGATGTTAATGGTTTAATTGGGGAATATGCTGGACTATAAGGTTTCAGATTGTGCTAGAGCACAATTCTGCTGGTGTAAAGCGCACAGTGCCTCATGGACACCCAGTCTTGAGTTGCTAGATCTGTTTGAAGTCTATCCTAATTAGCACGGTGATAGCGTCACACAACATGATGGAGGCTATTCTCAATGTGAAGGCAGGACGTGTATCCACAAGGACTAGGCCATGGTCACTCTTACCGATACTTTCATGGATGGATGCAAGGATGAGGCTTTCCTTCTTCTTTGTTCCTTCACCATCAGCCCTAGATCTAGCCTGGCAGCTGTATCTTTTAGGACCCGACTAGCTCAATCAGTAATGCTGCTACTGAGCCACTCTTGGTGGTGGACATTAAAATCTCACACCTAGAACACCTTTTACACCTTTGTCACCCTCAATGCTTCCTCCAAGTGTTGTGCAACATGGAGGAGTACTGACTCATCAGCCTAGGGAGAATGGTACATAGTAATTGGCAGGAATTTTCCTTGCCCTTGTTTAACCTGAGGTCATGAGACTTCACGGAGTCTGGAGTCAATGTTAAGGACTCACAGGGTCATTCCATTATGTTTTTTTACCATTGTACCACCACCTCTGCTGGGTCTGTCTTGCTGGTGGGATGGGACACATCCAGGCATGGTGATAGTGGTGTCTGAAACAAAGTAATATTCATGGACTAGCTTAGGGGCAATCAGGCTGTTGCTTGACCAGTCTGTGAGATAACTGTGTGAATTTTGTCACTAGTCCCCAGATGTTGGTAAAGAGGACTTTGCAGGATCCATAGGGCTGCTTATGATGTTATCTATTTTGGTGCCTCTGTTGATGCCAGGTGGTATGTCCTGTTTCATTTCTTTATTAACACTTCGTAATGATTGATATAACTCAATGGTGAGAGTAATTGTTGAAAGAGTCAGAAGTTTTATCACGAAAGGGTAATTTTTATATAGTATTTGCTTATATGGCTCCTTTTGTGTCTGAAGCATATTTTTAAAATAAAACTCCACTGAATTCCTGGGTGGTCTTCAATAAGAAGTGGCCAATGGTTACTCTAAAGTCAAACTTCACCAATCTTGTGTTCCTGAATATCCAGCCTGAGCCTGGTTTAAGATGGGTTTGATTCCAGTCTTTGGTCTTGTCTGTGGGGAATTTTTCCTATTTTTCCATGTCTGCATGGATTTCCACTTGGTGCTCTTATTTTTTCCTACAGTTCAAAGATATGAAGGTTAGGTGTATTGGCCATGCTAAAAACAAAATTGTCCAGTGTTCAGGGATGAGCAGGCTCGGTAGATAAGACATGGAGGGTAAATGTGGGGCTATGGGGATATGATAGGGGACTAAGTCTGGATGGGGTATTCTTCACAGGATTAGTCTGGATTTGATGGGCTGGATGGCCTCTGAGTGCACTGTTGGAATTCTAAATTTAAGAGATAATGTACTCCTTTAGGGCTGCTGTGGCAAAAGACCACTTTACAATGCCTTGTGATAGATGGACCCTGTAGATGGGCTAAATAAGTGCCTGCAAAAGAAAAGGAAACACCTGATCAAATTTGCCAGGAATTTATGGACACAGTTAATGGCTGTCTGTGAGCAAGTGGACAGAAACCAGCTCATGTCACAGACTAGGGCCAATTGAACTAGGACCATAGTCTCATACACCAAAGAGGGGAGGAAGGCACAGGTTACATTTGACCCCCATCGATGAAGCACACACAGAAGCATGGGTGCTCCAGAGGATGGTCCAGTTTGGAGAAGTGAAGGGAGATAGAGGGGGCTGCTGCAGAGGTGTTTTGCTTCCATACACCTAACATGGAAAGTTTGAGACCAATCATTACCATCTCTACAGAAGGAGGCCAGACCGCAATTTCCCTTCCCACGTGGTTAAAGATGCCCTCCAACGCACCTCATCCACATCCCGCACCTCCGCCCTCAGACCCCACCCCTCCAACCGTACCAAGGACAGAACGCCCCTGGTGCTCACCTTCCACCCTACAAACCATCGCATCAACCAAATCATCCACCGACATTTCCGCCACCTCCAAAAAGACCCCACTACCAGGGATATATTTCCCTCCCCACCCCTTTCCGCCTTCCGCAAAGACCGTTCCCTCCGTGACTACCTGGTCAGGTCCACACCCCCCTACGACCCACCCTCCCATTCTGGCACTTTCCCCTGCCACCGCAGGAACTGTAAAACCTGTGCCCACACCTCCTCCCTCACCTCTATCCAAGCCCTAAAGGAGCCTTCCACATCCATCAAAGTTTCACCTGCACATCCACCAATATCATTTATTGTATCCGTTGCTCCCGATGTGGTCTCCTCTACATTGGGGAGACTGGGCGCCTCCTAGCAGAGCGCTTTAGGGAACATCTCCGAGACACCCGCACCAATCAACCAAACCGCCCCGTGGCCCAACATTTCAACTCCCCCTCCCACTCTGCTGAGGACATGGAGGTCCTGGGCCTCCTTCACCGCTGCTCCCTCACCACCAGACGCCTGGAGGAAGAACGCCTCATCTTCCGCCTCGGAACACTTCAACCCCAGGGCATCAATGTGGACTTCAACAGCTTCCTCATTTTCCCTTCCCCCACTTCATCCTAGTTTCAAACTTCCAGCTCAGTTACTGTCTCCTTGACTTGTCCGACCTGCCTATCTTCTTTTCCACCTATCCACTCCACCCTCTCCTCCTTGACCTATCACCTTCATCTCCTCTCCCACTCACCCATTGTACTCTATGCTACTCTCTCCCCACCCCCACCCTCCTCTAGCTTATCTCTCCATGCTTCAGGCTCACTGCCTTTATTCCTGATGAAGGGCTTTTGCCCGAAACGTCGATTTCGCTGCTCGTTGGATGCTGCCTGAACTGCTGTGCTCTTCCAGCACCACTAATCCAGTATAAAGAAATACAGGGTTTGGTTAAGAAAAAGAAGGAAGCATATGTAAAGTATAGACAGGATTGATCAAGTGAATCCTTAGAAGAGTATAAAGGCAGTAGGAGTATACTTAAGAGGGAAATCAGGAGGGCAAAAAGTGGACATGAGATAGCTTTGGCAAATAGAATTAAGGAGAATCCAAAGGGTTTTCATAAATAAGTTAAGGACAAAAGGGTAACTAGGGAGAAATTAGGGCCCCTCAAAGAGCAGCAAGGCGGCCTTTGTGTGAAGCTGCAGAAAATGGGGGAGATACTAAATGAGTATTTTGCATCAGTACTTACTACGGAAAAGGATATGGAAGATACAGACTTTAGGGAAATAGATGGTGACATCTTGCAAATTATAGAGGAGGAAGTGTTGGATGTCTTGAAACGCATAAAGGTGGATAAATCCCCAGGACCTAATCAGGTGTACTGTACAACTCTGTGGGAAGCTACAGAGGTGATTGCTAGGCCTCTTGCTGAGATATTTGTATCATTGATAGTTGTAGATGAGGTGCTGGAAGACTGGAGGTTGGGTAACGTGGTGTCACTGTTTAAGAAAGTGGTAAGGTCAAGCCAGGGAATTATAGACTCGTGAGTCTGACGTTGGTGGTGGACAAGTTATCGGAGGGAATCTGGAAGAACTGGATGTACATGTATTTAGAAAGGCAAGGACTGATTAGGAATAGTCAACATGGCTTTGTGCGAGGGAAATAATGTCGCACAAACTTGATTGAGTTTTTTGAAAAAGTAACAAAGAGGATTGATGAGGACAGAGGGTAGATGTAATCCAAATGGACTTAAGTAAGCCGTTTGACAAGGTTCCCCATGGGAGACTCTTTAGCAAGGTTAGATCTGACGGAATACCGGGAGAGCTAGCCATTTGGATGCAGAACTGGCTCAAAGGTGGAAGACAGAGGGTGGTGGTGGAGGGTTGTTTTTCAGACTGGAGGCCTGTGACCAGTGAAGTATCGCAAGGATCGGTGCTGGGTCCTCTACTTTTTGTCATTTACATAAATGATTTGGATGCGAGCATAAGAGGTACAGTTAGTAAGTTTGCAGATGACAACAACATTGGAGGTGCAGTGGAGAGCGAAGAGGGTTACCTCAGATTACAACAGGATCTGGACCAGAAGGGCCAATGGGCTGACAAGTGGCAGATGGAGTTTAATTCAGATAAATGCGAGGTGCTGCATTTTGGGAAAGCAAATCTTAGCAGGATTTATACACTTAATGGTAAGGTCCTAGGGAGTGTTGCTGAACAAAAAGACCTTGGAGTGCAGGTTCATGGCTCCTTGAAAGTGGAGTCACAGGTAGATAGAATAGTGAAGAAGGTGATTGGTATGTTTTCTTTCATTGGTCAGAGTATTGAGTACGGGAGTTAGGAGGTCATGTTACGGCTGTACAGGACATTGGTTAGGCCACTGTTGGAATATTGCATGCAATTCTGGTCTCCTTCCTATTGGAAAGATGTTGTGGAACTTGAAAGGGGTATTCTTCACAGGATTAGTCTGGATTTGATGGGCTGGATGGCCTCTGAGTGCACTGTTGGAATTCTAAATTTAAGAGATAATGTACTCCTTTAGGGCTGCTGTGGCAAAAGACCACTTTACAATGCCTTGTGATAGATGGACCCTGTAGATGGGCTAAATAAGTGCCTGCAAAAGAAAAGGAAACACCTGATCAAATTTGCCAGGAATTTATGGACACAGTTAATGGCTGTCTGTGAGCAAGTGGACAGAAACCAGCTCATGTCACAGACTAGGGCCAATTGAACTAGGACCATAGTCTCATACACCAAAGAGGGGAGGAAGGCACAGGTTACATTTGACCCCCATCGATGAAGCACACACAGAAGCATGGGTGCTCCAGAGGATGGTCCAGTTTGGAGAAGTGAAGGGAGATAGAGGGGGCTGCTGCAGAGGTGTTTTGCTTCCATACACCCTAACATGGAAAGTTTGAGACCAATCATTACCATCTCTACAGAAGGAGGCCAGACCGCAATTTCCCTTCCCACGTGGTTAAAGATGCCCTCCAACGCACCTCATCCACATCCCGCACCTCCGCCCTCAGACCCCACCCCTCCAACCGTACCAAGGACAGAACGCCCCTGGTGCTCACCTTCCACCCTACAAACCTTCGCATCAACCAAATCATCCACCGACATTTCCGCCACCTCCAAAAAGACCCCACTACCAGGGATATATTTCCCTCCCCACCCCTTTCCGCCTTCCGCAAAGACCGTTCCCTCCGTGACTACCTGGTCAGGTCCACACCCCCCTACGACCCACCCTCCCATTCTGGCACTTTCCCCTGCCACCGCAGGAACTGTAAAACCTGTGCCCACACCTCCTCCCTCACCTCTATCCAAGCCCTAAAGGAGCCTTCCACATCCATCAAAGTTTCACCTGCACATCCACCAATATCATTTATTGTATCCGTTGCTCCCGATGTGGTCTCCTCTACATTGGGGAGACTGGGCGCCTCCTAGCAGAGCGCTTTAGGGAACATCTCCGAGACACCCGCACCAATCAACCAAACCGCCCCGTGGCCCAACATTTCAACTCCCCCTCCCACTCTGCCGAGGACATGGAGGTCCTGGGCCTCCTTCACCGCTGCTCCCTCACCACCAGACGCCTGGAGGAAGAACGCCTCATCTTCCGCCTCGGAACACTTCAACCCCAGGGCATCAATGTGGACTTCAACAGCTTCCTCATTTTCCCTTCCCCCACTTCATCCTAGTTTCAAACTTCCAGCTCAGTTACTGTCTCCTTGACTTGTCCGACCTGCCTATCTTCTTTTCCACCTATCCACTCCACCCTCTCCTCCTTGACCTATCACCTTCATCTCCTCTCCCACTCACCCATTGTACTCTATGCTACTCTCTCCCCACCCCCACCCTCCTCTAGCTTATCTCTCCATGCTTCAGGCTCACTGCCTTTATTCCTGATGAAGGGCTTTTGCCCGAAACGTCGATTTCGCTGCTCGTTGGATGCTGCCTGAACTGCTGTGCTCTTCCAGCACCACTAATCCAGTATAAAGAAATACAGGGTTTGGTTAAGAAAAAGAAGGAAGCATATGTAAAGTATAGACAGGATTGATCAAGTGAATCCTTAGAAGAGTATAAAGGCAGTAGGAGTATACTTAAGAGGGAAATCAGGAGGGCAAAAAGTGGACATGAGATAGCTTTGGCAAATAGAATTAAGGAGAATCCAAAGGGTTTTCATAAATAAGTTAAGGACAAAAGGGTAACTAGGGAGAAATTAGGGCCCCTCAAAGAGCAGCAAGGCGGCCTTTGTGTGAAGCTGCAGAAAATGGGGGAGATACTAAATGAGTATTTTGCATCAGTACTTACTACGGAAAAGGATATGGAAGATACAGACTTTAGGGAAATAGATGGTGACATCTTGCAAATTATAGAGGAGGAAGTGTTGGATGTCTTGAAACGCATAAAGGTGGATAAATCCCCAGGACCTAATCAGGTGTACTGTACAACTCTGTGGGAAGCTACAGAGGTGATTGCTAGGCCTCTTGCTGAGATATTTGTATCATTGATAGTTGTAGATGAGGTGCTGGAAGACTGGAGGTTGGGTAACGTGGTGTCACTGTTTAAGAAAGTGGTAAGGTCAAGCCAGGGAATTATAGACTCGTGAGTCTGACGTTGGTGGTGGACAAGTTATCGGAGGGAATCTGGAAGAACTGGATGTACATGTATTTAGAAAGGCAAGGACTGATTAGGAATAGTCAACATGGCTTTGTGCGAGGGAAATCATGTCGCACAAACTTGATTGAGTTTTTTGAAAAAGTAACAAAGAGGATTGATGAGGACAGAGGGTAGATGTAATCCAAATGGACTTAAGTAAGCCGTTTGACAAGGTTCCCCATGGGAGACTCTTTAGCAAGGTTAGATCTGACGGAATACCGGGAGAGCTAGCCATTTGGATGCAGAACTGGCTCAAAGGTGGAAGACAGAGGGTGGTGGTGGAGGGTTGTTTTTCAGACTGGAGGCCTGTGACCAGTGAAGTATCGCAAGGATCGGTGCTGGGTCCTCTACTTTTTGTCATTTACATAAATGATTTGGATGCGAGCATAAGAGGTACAGTTAGTAAGTTTGCAGATGACAACAACATTGGAGGTGCAGTGGAGAGCGAAGAGGGTTACCTCAGATTACAACAGGATCTGGACCAGAAGGGCCAATGGGCTGACAAGTGGCAGATGGAGTTTAATTCAGATAAATGCGAGGTGCTGCATTTTGGGAAAGCAAATCTTAGCAGGATTTATACACTTAATGGTAAGGTCCTAGGGAGTGTTGCTGAACAAAAAGACCTTGGAGTGCAGGTTCATAGCTCCTTGAAAGTGGAGTCACAGGTAGATAGAATAGTGAAGAAGGTGATTGGTATGTTTTCTTTTATTGGTCAGAGTATTGAGTACAGGAGTTAGGAGGTCATGTTACGGCTGTACAGGACATTGGTTAGGCCACTGTTGGAATATTGCATGCAATTCTGGTCTCCTTCCTATTGGAAAGATGTTGTGGAACTTGAAAGGGTTCAGAAAAGATTTACAAGGACGTTGCAGGATTGGAGGATCTGAGCTATAGGGAGAGACTGAACAGGCTAGGGCTGTTTTCCCTGGAGCATCGGAGGCTGAGGGGTGACCTTATAGAGGATTAAAAAATTATGAGGGGCATGGATAGGGTAAATAGAGTAAGTCTTTTCCTGGGGTGGGGGAATCCAGAACGAGAGGGCATAGGTTTAGGGTGAGAGGGAAAAGATATAAAAGAGACCTACGTGGCAACTGTTTCACTCAGAGGGTGGTACGTGTATGGATTTAGCTGCTAGAGGAAGTGGTGGAGGCTGGTTCAATTGCACCATTTAAGAAGCATTTATATGGGTTTATGAATAGGAAGGGTTTGTTGGGATATGGGCTGGGTGCTGGCAGGTGGGAATCAGTTGGGTTGGGGTATCTGGTCGGCATGGATGGGTTGGACCGAAGGGTCTGTTCCCATGCTGTACATCTCTATGACTCTATCAGAACTGAGTACACAAATGGCCAATTTTAACTGAATGGGTAGCACTTGGTACTAGCTACTGGTAACTAGTAGTAGTTTATCTAAAGATTGCGATAAAGACTTAATGTTACAATTGGTCGAGTAATTAATGGAAGAATGGGAAATAATTAATTACAAAAGAGCCATGATTCTAAGATGGCAGGGGCAGAGTAGGCAGTCTCCTCAGCCAGACTTCATCCATCCATCTGCTTTTTCTTTTTGTTCCTCTCTCATGGAGCAGAGCAGCTGAGGGTCCAGACCAGGTCAGGGATGATTGTTGGACTGGGGATCGGTGCAGGCAGTCAACGCTTGCAGGGTTGATCAGACCACGTGTGGAAGGCCCTGTGCTGATCTGCTGCAATGTAATATTTATCTGTCATTTATTTATCTGATTGTAATATTTATCTTTTTAACTTTATGTCTTGTTTTCTAACTTATACTATGAATTATTGTAAGGGAACATAACTTTTTTCTTTATTTCTCTACTTTTATACTTAAGATCTGTACCTAGGTACTTTGCATCTAAGATAGCACTATGAGGGGTGACATTGTAAACTGTTCACTGTACTCCTGTATTTTTGTATTCAAGTACATGGGACAATAAACCTAATTATATTCTTTTCTAGTTTAGACAATATTAGGACATACGGACTCTTTTATGTCTTTTGTTCATCTCACAAGTGTCCTACTTGAGTAAAATGAATTTATATAGAAACCGGTGGAAGTGTCTAAAGCACAGACAATAGCTTTTTCAGGGCCCGTGCTTTTTATATCACTTCCATATTATGTGGTGAGAGAAATTCTATACATGTTCCCACCTATGGTCAAACTGAAAATTTTTGAAGGTTTGCCACGAGTTTTTTGTTTTCATACAGGAGGCTAGAAGAACACAGCAAACCAAACATCAGGAGGTAGAGAAGCCAACGTTTTGGGTATTAACCCTCCTTCAGGACTTTTCAAGCTTATTTTCTGTGCTTACAAGGCCAAAGAGCTTATATAAGCTTTTCTAATGATCTCACCAACTTGCCCTGCTACTTTACAGATTGTGAGCATGTACAGATCTTTGTTTCCAAGTTGAAAAATATTTAAGGTGGAATGGACAAGTCTTGTTGCAGAACTATAGTACAGATTCCGAACTAAGGTTAGATTAGGTTAGATTACTTACAGTGTAGAAACGGGCCCTTCGGCCCAACAAGTCCATACCGACCCTCCGAAGAGCAACGCACCCAGACCCATTCCCCTACATTTACCCTTTCACTTAACACTATGGGCAATTTAGCATGGCCAATTCACCTAACCTGCACATCTTTGGAACAAGAACATATAACATAGAACAATACAGCACATTATAGGCCCTATGGCCCTCAATGTTGTGCTGAACTTTTATCCTACAAACCTACATAACTTTCATTGCACTATCTTCTGTGTGCCAATCCAAGAGTTACTGAAATGTCCCTATTCTGACTCTACCATCACTGCTGGCAGTGTATTCCATGAACCCATCACTGTCTGTACAAACAACCTACCTCTGACATCTCTCCTAAACCTTCCGCCAATCACCAAAACGTATGCCTGCTCATGATAGTCAGTTCGGTCCTGGAAAAAAGTCTCTGGCTATCCACTCTATCTATGTCTCTCATCACCTTGTACACCTCTAACAAGTCAACTCTCACCTTGCTTCGCTCCAAAGAGAAAAGCCTTAGCTCCTTCAACCTTTCTTCAAAAGACATGCCTGCCAGTCCAGGCAGCATCCTAGTAAATCTCATCTGAAACCTCTCTAAATCTTCCACATCCTTCCTATAATGCAGCAAAATCTCGCAGCTCTTAAATGCAATCCCCTTGCAAATGAAGGCCAACTCACCATACACCTTCTTAACAACCCTATCAACTTGGGTGGTAATTTAAAGGGATCTGTGGACATGGACCCCAAGATCCCTCCGTTCCTCCACACTGCCAAGAATTCTGCCTTTAACCCTGTATTCTACGTTCAAATTCAACCTTCCAAAATGAATGATTTCACACTTTTCCAAGTGATCTGCCACTTATCAGCACGGTTCTGCATCCTCTCACTGTGCCATTGCAACCTACAGCAGCTCTCCACATATCCACCACTCCACCACCCTTCGTGTCATCAGCAAACTTACTAACCCATCCTTCCACTTCCTCTTCCAAGTCACTTATAAAAATCACTAAGAGCAGAGGTCCCAGAACCAATCCCTGTGGAACACCAATGGTCACCGAGCTCCACGCTGAATACTTTCAATCTACTACTAGCCTCTGTCTTCTATGGGCCAGCCAATTCTGTATCGAGACAGCCAGGTATCCCATGCCTCCTTACTTTCTGAATGAGCCTACAATGGTGAACCTCATCAAACACCTTGCTAAAATCCATATACACCATATCCATTGCTCTACCTTCATCAGCGTGTTTCGTCACACCCTCAAAGAATTCAATAAAGTTTGTGAGGTATGACCTGCCCTTCACAAAACCATGCTGACTGTCTCTAATCAAACTGTGATTTTCCAAATAATCATAAGTTCTGTCTCTGAAAATCCTCTGCAATAATTTGCCCACCACAGACGTAAGACTGATTGGTCTGTAGTTCCCATAATTATCCCTATTCTCTTTCTTGAATAAGGGAAGAATTTTTGCCACCCTCCAATCATCTGGCATTACTTCAGTGGACAGTGAGGATGCAAAGATCATCGCAAAAGATGCAGCAATGTCTTCCCTCACTTCTTGTAGTAACCTGGGGTATATCTCGCCTGACCCAGGGGACTTATCTATCCTCATGATTTTCAAACTTCTCATCACATTTTCCTTCTTAACATCAACCTGTTCAAGTGTATCAATCTGTTTCACGTTATCCTCATAAATGTCAAGGTCCCTCTCAGTAGTGAATACTAAAGCAAAGTATTCATTCAGGACCTCCCTTACCTCCTCCAACTCCAGGCACAAGATTCCTCCACTATCCCTGATCAGCCCTACCCTTACTCTGGCCATCCATTAACTTTGGAATATTTAAATTAGTGTCACTTGTGTAAGCAGCACTCCAAGGAAACAGAAATTTATCAAGAGACTCAAAGAGCTTCCAGGGTAAAAGCAAGCAGTAAAAGCTATCCAGTATCAGATATTGCAAATTAACACAACAGCCCTCAGTATTCAAGACTTTGTTGACCATGGAACACAGTTTGATGCCAGGATATAAAATGTTCAACGTATGTAATGTAAATAAGGTGGAAAGTCATGCTGAACAATGGGTTGTTCCAGGATTAATTTTTGTTCCTGAATTACCCCAAACCTTACCCCACTCCCATATTCTTGCCGGGATTGACATTTAAAACATCCCATAGTCACAGAAGCTACTGACACAAAAACTCATCTCTGGATCTATTTCACCTCGGCTTTCAATAAACCTTTGGGATGTCTCCCCAGTCAAATGGTTTTAGGGCTTTATTCTTTTTTTGGATGTTGGCACCAATGGTAAAGCCAGCATTTGTTGCACATCCCAATTGGTTTTGAACTGAGTGGCTTACTAGATTATATCTAAAGGCAGTTATGGGTGTAGGCTGTAGGTGTGGTCACATTGAGACCAGACTGGGTAAAGACAGCAGAATTCCTTCCCTGAAGAACCTTAGCATATTTAACAATTAAAAATTGTCATGATCACAATTGCTTTATAGCTCAAATTTAGTTATTGAATATTAATTCCACAGTGGGATTTGAACCCATGCACCCAGAGCAATGGCCTGGGTGTCTGGATTACTGATTGAATAACATTACCATGATGTCACCATATCCTCCTCTGTGTTACTACCCAAGGTAGACATCTTAGAGATCACCTTCAAGTGACCCTCCATCTAAGAATGGCGATCAGACTCTGTGGGTTGATTGTATGATGCTCTGGACAGCCAAAGTAGTGTGAGACAGTGAGGGCAATTCCTGATGACTGAACAAAGAAATATAAAACCGACTGAGTTCTGGGAAGGCAGTGTTACAGTTAAGTAAAGTCACATGTTACAAAGATAATACTAAATAAGACATACTAATGGAATTCAGTTTTAAAGGGAACCCCAATTTTCAACACACCCAGCTCGGTCAAGGTTGAACAGAAGTGAGAATGCATAAAGAAGCATCCGCACCGTGAGATTCCGAAAATCTACAGTGCACACAGCTGCATCTGTGTAATGAGATTCCACCCCGAATGTCTACGGCAAGTCCCTAAAAGAAATGATAATTGAGATAAAATAAGATTCGACATTTTACTGATTAAGTTGAGAAGATGAGTGAATTCCAGTGCTTTAGCTTTCAAAGTAAAGGTTGTCACTCACTGCAGACAATTTCAAAGTTAGAAACACAAAAGGATAAGGGGTGAAATCTAAAATAAAGACAGAAAATCCTCATATACTGGATAGGTCAATCAAAGCCTCAACTACCTAAATATTACCATGCCTTCCCTTTCATCACACTTCCAGCATTCCCAATTTTTATTTCAGAGTTTCAATTGTGTTATGTTCATACCTCACTGCTTAAATTGCATTCTCAAATTTTTAGTTCATAAAACCCTGTGTGAGGATGTGACTAATACCCACTAATGTTATGATAGCTATTCTGCACTCACAGGAGTTATTTATGGAGTGAACATTACTGGATTATTCAATGCACCAAGTGAAGTGTGTTTGATGGTTAGTTGGCTTGTCTTTTCTTCTCTCTTCAACAAAAAATTGCCTTTATGTAGCACCCTGAACATGGTAAAACGTTCTGAGGCAGAAGAAGTTCAAATACAAGTTAATTCTGAGTAGATAGTGGAACACAAAAAAAGGTAGGATTTAAGAGATGTCTTAAAAGATGAGAAGAAAGTTGTCAGAAGGGAATTTAAGAGTGTGGGGTCTTAAGGGCATAGCTGCCAATCGTTGAATGAAACAAATTTGGAAGGCCTAACAGGCCAGTTCTCAGGAGTGCAGAGTTATAGGGTCAGAGAGATGTACAGCACGGAAACAGACCCTTCGGTCCAACTCGTTCAAGCTGACCAGATATTCTAACCTAATCTAGTCCCATTTGCCATCACCTGGCCCATATCCCTCTAAATCCTTCCTATTCATATACCCATCCAGATGCTTTTTAAATGTTGTAATTGTACCAGCCTCCACCACTTCCTCTGGCAGTTCATTCAACACATGTACCACCCTCTGTGTGAAAAATTTGCCCCATAGGTCCTTTTTAAATCTTTTCCCTCTCAAGCTTAACCTATGCCCTCTAGTTCTGGACTCCCCCAACTCTGGGAAAAAGTCATTGTCTATTCACCCTATCCAAGCCCCTCGCGATTTTATAAACAGCTATAAGGTCACCCTCAGCTTCTCCACACACTAGTGTCTCCACGCCATCAGCCCCCCTCCCCCTCCCATCCCCCCACCTCCTTCCTGGATATATAAAGTTGTAGGAGAGAAATAAAGCTTTAGGAGTGAATGGTGCTGCAGGAGCGAAGTAGGGGCGCAGACCTGCAGACCTAAAGTCCTGAAGGAGGAGAATAGAGCTGAAGATGAGATACAGTACTGAATGAGGGCTATATAGCTAAAGTTGAGGAATAGTGCCGAAACAAAATTAAAGATCTGAAGATGGAGTAGAGAACAGAATGTGGATATTATATTGAAGAAGGTGTATCATACTGAAGGAGCAATATAGAACTGAAGGAGGGGTACAGTGTTGCAGCAAGGGTATGGTACTGAACGAAAGGATCATTGCCGCAGCTGGGGTATTTTAGTAAATGAGGTTTGTAAATTCAAAGAAGGTTACTGAGATAGGAGGAAGAATTTTCCAATCTACCTGAATAGCAGGAGTGAAAATCATAGAATGAAGACTGAACGGAAGGAGACCATTTGGCTCTTTGAATTCATGCCGGTTTTCTGTAACAGCAATTCCACTCCCTGCCCTTTCCCCATGAAAAAGGAAATGATCCCATTCCCTTCTTGAAAGCCATGTTTGAATCTGTCCCCAAAACACTCTCAGATAATGCTTTCCAATCCTAACCACTCTCAGATTAATAAAAAAACATTTCTCGTGTTGCCTTTAGTTTTTTCGCAATCAGTTTTTGCCAGTGCCCTGAAGGTCTTGAGGCTTCTGGCAGTGAGAAAAGTATTTTCACTGTCTGAGCTTCTTCCTGATTTCAATTCCCTCAACAGATTCTCCTTAACCATCTCTACACTAAACAGAATAGACTCAGACTCTCCAATTTATCTAATCTGTGAAACCAATCTATCAAAGTGAAGGTTTCTATTTACAGGGATGTCAGCACAGTTTGAAATGACTGAATTGGGGATGGAGTCCTGAGGCTGCAGCAATCACAGGAATGGAGAGAGAACCAATGAAGCCTGCTTCCCCTTGGTTCACCCCTTATTTGGTGGTCCTGCTGTGACTTCAGAGGGAGTGGAGTGAAGTGAAATCTTGCAAGAATGGAAGGGAGAGGCCAACCTCTTTCAACTGTGTGGGAATGGATGGAAGTCATAGAATCATAGAATCTCTACAACATAGAAGCAGGCAATTCAACTCATCGAATCCACACCAATCCTCTGAAAAGCATCCCATTCAGACACCCTCCCCAACCTATCACGGTAATCTTGAATTTCCCAAGTCACTGAGGAAGTAAGCAATGAGATTGTGATTGCTCTAAATACAAGAGAGTGAACAACAGAAGTAAGGATCGCCAGGCGAGTGGAGAAAGAGGCAAAACACCTTCAGGTGCTAAGGCCCATAATCTCTTACACGGCACCCCTCAGAACAATACAATTTTCAGCCTCACTCATTCCTCTATCACCAGTCACAATGTCGCATCTCCATTTTAATCGACAACACTTACGGTCATGCTCAACCTAATGCCTTCCAACAGCCATGCTTCACAGTCTCTCTCCACTGATGGTGTTATTTACTCCTCACCAGATAGTCTATTTCTCACATTCACACCCTTCTGCATTTTCTACCTGTGGGAGAGGTGGGCAGAATGTTAAGTACAGGCGGAGACCAAAGGTGACAGGAAGTAGAGAGCCCTCTTGTGATAGCTAACTTAACAAATACTGGCCACTTGGAAGGAGTTTCTGATCATGGCCGGATGCCACCTGCGATGAAAGCCTGAGTGTCTGACTTTCAGATATGCTGGGAGAGCTGGTTTTCTGTCAGTAGACCCTATGTTGGGTACCTATAGACATTGGGATCTTGATCTAAGTCAATGTTCCCTCTGCCCTGTGGACTGCGATAAGAATGTATAAAATATCAGGATAAGCAGATCATTCAGTCTCTTGAGCCTGTTCTGGCATTCAATAAGACCATGGCTGATCTGCTTTTATTTTGAACTCCACATTCCCTTATATCTCCAATACCTTTAATTCCCTTGCCTAACAAGAATCTATCTAACTCTGTTTTGTCTTCTGAGGCAGAGCTCCAAAGTTATATAATCCCCTGAGAGAAAAATACTCTCTTCATCTCCGGTCTCAAAAAATAACCAGATCTTTAAAACCTAGACTTGGACTCACTCATAAAAGGAAATAGATCTTCCACATCCATCTTGAGTCAGGAAGACAACTGGTCCTGGTGTTATTGGTACTGCTATTCCTTCTCCTCCTGTTTCCTCAGCAGGAATTAAGAGTATGGTGTCATGGTGAAAGCAGGTAGCAAGGGTGTGCAGCTGAAAGAGAATGAAATGTAACATTTGAGAAGTGTCTTCCAAAACATTGACAATCACTGATCAAGCCTCTAGATCCTTCTACAATATAAAAAATCCACAGAGACACTACCCTCTGAGCAAATAAATTCCTCCTCATCATAGTCTTAAATGTACAATACTTTATTCTGAGAATATGCCCCATGGTTTCAGACTCACCTATTAGGGAATGCAACCTTTTTGTATTTATACTGTCAAATTCCCTAAGAATCTGAAATAAAAACAAAGATTACTGGAGAGAATTAGCGGATTTGGCAGTGTCTATGGAAAGAATGCAGAGAATCATCTATGTTTCAAGAAGGTCTCCTCTCATTCTTCTAAATTCCAGTAAGTACAAGGCCATCCTTCTCAGTCTTTCCTCCATATCCAGATTCAACTGAGTGAACCTTCCATGGATTGCCTCCAATGTCATTATATCTTTCCTTAGATAAGGGACCATAACTGCACTGAGTATTCCAACTGAAATCTGAACAGTGTCTTTCATAGTTTTGGCAAAACCTCCTCATTTTTCTACTCCATTCTTATCAAGTTATAGAGGCATATAACACGGCAATAGAATCTTCAGTCCAACACATCCATCCTGACCAGATATCCCAAATGTAGTCCCATTTTCCAGCATTTGGCCCATATCCCTCTAAACCTTTTCTATTCATAAACTGATCCACATGCCTTTTAAATGTTATAATTGTACCAACCTCCATCACTTCCTTTGGCAGTTCATTTCCATACACCAACCACCCTCTGCGTGAAAAAGTTGCCCCTTAGGTCCCTTTTAAATCTTTTCCCTCTCAATTTAAAGTTATGCCCTCTAGTTCTGGACTGCTCCACCCCAGGGAAACGACCTTTTCTATTTACCATATCCATGCCCCACATGATTTTATAAATCTCTATAACGTCACCCCTCAGACTCTGACGCTCCAGGGAAAACAACTCGAGCATATTCAGGCTCTCCCAATAGCTCAAACCCTCCAATCCTGGCAACATCCATGTTAACCTTTTCAGAACCTTTTCAAGTTTGACAACATCCTTCCTCTAGGAGGGAGACCAGAATTGCATATAGTATTGGCTTAAACAATGTCTTGTATAGCTGCAACATGACCTCCCAATTCCTGTACTCATTGCAATGACCAACAAAGGAAAGCATACCAAACATTGTCTTCACTATCCTATCCAGCTTTAATTCCACTTCCAAGGGACCATGAATTTTTCTCTTTGAAAAAAAATGAATATTCTCCTTGCCTTCCCTGTTACCCACTGAGCTTCTATGCAAGCCATTTGTGATTCTTGCACAAGTATTCCCAAATGCTGTTGGTGCTGTAGCTTTCTACAGAATTACTCCATTTAAATAACGCTCTTTAAGCTGTATCTTTCTATTGTTCTCTTATTCTTAAAACTGTTCAAAGTGGCGCCAGATCTTGGCGACAATGGAAAAGCTTTTCACTGTATTTTACTATTTTTCTCACTGCAAAATACACGTGACAATTACATCATTTATGTTTTAAAACAAAACATCCATTCATTCTATTCCTCCTGCTAAAGTATACAACATAACATTTTCCCACAAATTGCCAATACAGTGATGGTATCTGGGGGAGTTGGGAATTAGAACAAGGAAAAATAATGAACTCTAGGCACTCATTGTCTCTGCTATTCTTTAATTGCTTTACTGAATGTACTACTAGGGGCTGTAAGGAACTGAACACACATACTCTTCCACATCTGTGGTAGGAAGTGGGGAGCAGAGTGAAAGACACTTGTTATTGCCGTAAAGAAGATATGATTCGAGGTAGCCTAGTTCAGCAGTAGGAACAGTGCCATTCCATCAATTCTATGTGAGAAGTGATTTAATAACATAACAATGTTTGGAAATTGAGCTACAGCTGCACATTCACCTCCTTCCAACTACTATGAAATACTGGAGCAGAATCTCCAATTTGTCTTTTTAATACTAAGTACCCAAAAGGATATTCCTCTCGGCTTACAACAAAAGGAAGTCAGCCAAAGATCCCAAGACTTCTCAAAAACGTACGTAACAGAAAGCGACCATTTGGTCCAATCTGTATGCATTGATTAACAAATAAATGACCAATCTAGTCCCACTTAACTGCTCTGACTCCATATTCTTGTAGGTTCCAGCACTTCAAGTGCAGCTTTTGAAACATAATGAAGGTTTCACATTCTGCCATTCTCCAGGTGGTGAAGACTAGATCCCACCATCCTCTTAGTGAAGAAATTTCCCCTCGAAAGCAAATGTGTCGTAGGTTAAATCCTTGTCCTTTTCTTATGAATCACTCAGTCAAACTAGATAGATCCTTCCTATCTACACTTACAAGCTTTAATAATTTATGTACTTCTATTAAATTTCCCTATCTGTTCCAAAAGAAAATGACATGAACCTATCCAATTTGTCTCCAGAACCAGAAGTTTCCTGCCACTGCAAAATATTGATTAATCTCCTGTGACAGCCTAAACAACCATCACAGGGAACCTTTTGACAAATTTGTTGATAACTTGTTGAGGGAGGATTTAATGAATATGTAGATGAGGCTCTGAGGTAAGCAGTGACATCAGTTAAGGGCTAGTTAAGAGTGAATTATATTGCTGTGGGTCTGGAATCACATGTAGACCAAACAAGGTAAAAACTTCTCTAAGAAACATGGGTGAACCAGATGAGGTCTTGAACAACAATTAATAATAGCTTCATGGTTACAGCTTGACTAGTCTTTAATTCCAATTTTATTTATTTGAACTTGAGTTCCAGCATCAGCCATGATGGGGTTCAAATCCTTAGCTCTTATGGCATTAAATGAGTCTCTGGATTTCTAGTACTTGTGATAATATGTCTACACCACCAGCTCCTCACCATACATCTCCTGATGGAACCAGAGAGAGATTTTGTGCTTTGTCTTTCCATTTCAGGTTTGCAGCTGCCACAGTGCGTTGGCTTCTGTTTTAACTGAACTCTATTTGATTCTTGAAGAGATTAATCCAATACACTGGTACAAAAAAAAAATCTCAAGTGAATATCTATTCAAAAATAAACATACCCGACAATAATGAGCCAAGTCATTAGGCAGCAAAGCTTCTGATTTCCCCAGTTGACAGGGTAACCTGATTCTGAAGTATATTCCTCCATTAATGAGAAACTGTTATGGGAACGGTCCCTATGGATACAGCAATATGTCAAATCCCTAAGTGCTGCTTTAAAGACTTCTCATAAGATAGCTGATGGCTCTATCTTTCCTTTATTGATCTCCATATAGATCACAATTCTTTCTCAATCAAGTTTGCAATTTTTCCCTAATGAGGTGGGATATGATGACGTTCTTATATATTCGCCAATGAAGGACAACACATGCTAGAGGAACAATACCTCACTTTCCACTTAAACTACTTACAGCTTCTGAGACTAATAGCAGTATTCCACAAATTTTAAGCATGATCTCAGCATCCTTGATTTTTCTTACGTCTTCCAACTCACCCCTTTTTTCTTCTTCGCAATGCAAACACACATGCACAACCATGTCCTGGTTGTGCCTTGTTTGCTCTCAGCTGAGTCAAAAGGTGTGGCGCTGAAAAAGTACAGCAGGTCAGGCAGCATCCGGGGAGCAGGAGAATCAATAGTTCAGGCACAAGCCTTTCATCAGGAATGTTGGTGGGGAAGGGGGCTGAGAGATAAATAGGAAAGTGTGGTGGGGGTGGGTGAATATCACCTTTTCTTACCTCCATTTTCACTCAGTTTTACTCTCAATTTTCCCTTGATCACAGTTAGCAACCCCTTTGTCTTTGGCTCTGCATGCCCTTAGAATCTGTCAGAATCCCCATTTCTCTGTTACTTTCCATAGCCTCTCCTTATCTTTACAGCCCCCTCCAGCCTTACAAGCAATTGATTTATTTGTACTGTAATCATTTGTTTCTGGCATCTTATACTCAACCTCACCATTGGTAGCCCTGCCTTAAGCACTGGAAATTCCTCCCTAAACTCCTCTGTATTTTTTGCTCTTTCTTTTAAAGGGTGCTAAAAGTTGTCCTCTTTGATCAACTGAGGTCTTCTTTTGCCTACTGTGCCAACTTCTATTTGTTGATGTTCCTTGAAAGTGTTGTGAGATATTATAACACTGTAAGGGTGCTACATAAATGCAAATTGTCCTTTTTTTCATTTTCTTACGGATAATTAATGAATTAATACAGATGTTTCCTCATGGTCAAAACCAGCTGCAGAACTATGAACACTATAGTTTATAGACTTCACAGTGCTGCATTTTCATTCCTTATGATATAAAATGAACAATACCTTGCTTCATAAACATTAATATCTTTCATTCTGTAATTGTAGCTGGGTAACAAGATACTAACTCTGATAACACAAGTGTTATATAAAGCTTTATATTCAATTATCTAAATTAATATCCCTCAGTGTTGGTCTGCGGTTTGTGATGATAGTTTCACAGTCTCACTTAGAGCTAATTCATCTGAACAAAAATATAAAGAATAATACAAAATGAAAGATCATTTAATAGTTTATGACAGAAACAGCATTCCAGAATGATTTAAAATCTAAGTGGGCAGCACAGTGTATGCTTGGCACAGTGGTTAGGATTACTGCCTCACAGTGCCAGGGACCTGGTTTTGATTCCTCGGGTGACTGTCTGTGTGGAACTTGCACATTTTCCCTGTGTCTGCATGGGTTTCTTCTGGATGCTCCAGTTTCCTCCCACAATTCAAAGATGTGCAGGTTAGGCAAATTGACCATGCTAAATTACCCACAATGTACAGGGATACATAGGTTAGGTGCATTAATCACAGGTACATATAAGATAATAGAGTAGGGGAATGGGTTTTGGTGGGTTACTTTTGGGATGGTAAGTGTAGACTTGTTGGGCGATAGGGCCTGTTTCACACTGTGGGGATTCTATGAAATTAAATCAAGAGATTATCAGCAATTGCATTCCACCCATTATCCTGTTCATGAAAAGGAACATTAAGTCAGTTCCTTTATTATTTAATAGTATATTCAAAACTGTTACAACAAGAAAGGCAAGGTCAGCAGATACATGGGAACACCACCAACTACAAGTTCCTTTCCAAGCTATTCACCGTTCTGATTTGGAAATAAATCACCATTGCTTCAGTGTCACTGGTGCTCCCTCACTAACAGCACTTTGCTTGTATGTCCACCACACAGACTGCTGTGGTTCCATAAGCTAGCTCACCACCAACTTTTCACTATTTCATACCATGTGACCCGAGACAACTCCATCACATCTTGGAATCATTTGAAGCATGACAAATTTCTGGAAGATTGCTGCTCTGTATAATTTAAATCGAGACAAAAAAAAACTGCAGATGCTGGAATCCAAAGTAAACAGGCACGAGGCTGGAAGAACACAGCAAACCAGGCAGCTTCAGGAGGTGTACAACTCAATATTTCAAGTGTAATCTCTCTTGAGTCCTGAAGAAGGGTTATACCCAAAAAGTCAACTTCTCCACCACCTGATGCTGCCTGCCTGACTTGCAGCTTTCTTCCAGCCTCCTGCCTGTGTAATTTAATAGCTTAACGTTAGCTCAGGTGCTATGTGTCTGAGGAATGTCTTAATAATGCAAAATTTAATAATTATAATAAATGTCTGCTACAGTTTTCAATACTATAGTATTCTCACCCAATTTTCTATGTTACAGGAGAAAATATAAACAGTACTTCATCAAATAAAATACCTGTAGGAGGCCATCTACAAAGAAAACTACAATATCTTAATAGTACAAGTTGGAAAATGAATTAAGCATCAACTGCACAACCCTTCAGAGCATAGAAAAACCTCAGAAGGTCAAATCAGTTTCTATAAGAACAAACAGCTGTAAAAATAATTATAGACTGGTCATCCACTACCAAGAAGGTGAAGCTAATTTCATTTTATTGTAAGTGTTTTTTTAATCAAAGTAAGTTTCTAAGAGTTCTTTGCTTAGAATTTTAAAAGGTTGAAGTTCTAAAAACAATCAAAACTGAAGACTATTGTTCTGTTCTGAAGCATAGTCAGTAATTTACTCTACCCGCATTGCCTTTTGACAAAAAGTATAACAGGCTACGTTTCTTTTTAAATCGGCATTAAGTGGTCCTGAAAGCACAGCTGCAAACCACTTCTTGAAAAGCAAGTGCTTAAAAATACTGATTATGCCCAATAAAAAAGCCTCATCTGTGTCCGGGCCTCAGTTGGTTCTGTGATTTTTTTTCTCCAAACTGGAGCAAACATTTTAAAGAGAGACTGAATGACATCATCACTCCTTATTTGGCATGAACATTATCTGCAAGCCGGAAGCTCCTGCTATAAATTTGTAATCCTAAAGCTACAAGTCTGCACTTCTGGAAGAAGCAGTTTTAAACATGTCCAGGCCTGTGGAGCAGCAGTTCTAACTGATATTAAGCCAGAGACACATAACTTAAGATGAATACTGCAGGTTTTTTTAAGGTGGAAACATAGCTGAAATGGATTGGTCAGTTTCCAGTGATACCATCACAAAATTCCATTTGTTCAAAGAACTTAGGGACTTCCATTTTGCAAATTCTACGATAGATGACTCAGTGAAAGAGCTCCAAAAAATCTTGCTAGCTTATCAACAAAATGGGGTTTCACAGACTTACCACATTTCATTTGGAATAATGGTCGAAAAGATACCAAAATTATCTGTAAACTTCTCAAAGGCCAACTCAAGAATTAACTTCAGAATTCAATATTCCAACTAATATTACACAGACAGAGTAGTTGTTAAGAAAATACAGAAGCAAAGGGTGTGACTTTCACAAAGAGGAACTGTCAGAAAAGTTCGTTGAGTTAATCATTACCTCGATATCAATTGAAATTATTAGAAAGAATATTTTGTTCAAGGGAAGAAATGAAAAAAAAATTTTGAAGATGAATGTAAAGATGAAGCTACTGTGGAAGGCCCACTGTATGGTTTAGGTGCAGCCAACACTATTGCAATAGACAGTAAATGGCGCCAAACCAAAAAAGAAAATCTGTAGCAGATATGACTTATCATAAGTACCCAAAAGCTGTCCAGCTTTTCTTGATACCTGTAAAACATGTGGTATCAAAGAACCTTGTGTATCCGTGTGCAGGAAATCTGGTTCCAAAGGCCAAGGCAAATCCCAGAACCAAATGCAGTTGAATAACAAGATAGCACAGTACCACAACACTGACAGCAACGGGTGTGTTGAGCAGATTCATGGATACATCAATGAGGTTCAAAGTCAAATAAGAAGAAAACAAATTTCAGATAATAATCAAGTTTTCCATATTAACCTCACATACCATATTCATGATATAAAGCATTCTGAAGCGGGCAGCACAGTGGCACAGTGGTTAGCACTGCTGCCTAACAGCGCCAGAGACCCGGATTCAATTCCTGCCTCAGGCAACTGTCTGTGTGGAGTTTGTACATTCTCCCTGTGTCTGCGTGGGTTTCCTCTGGTTTCTCCCACAATCCTAAAATGTGCAGATTAGGTGAACTGGCTATGCTAAATTTCCCGTAGTGTTAGGTGAAGGGGTAAATGGAGGATAACGAGTCTAGGTGGGTTGCACTTCGGAGGGTCGGTGTGGACTTGTTGGGCTGAAGGGCCTGTTTCCATACTGTAAGTAATCTAATCTAATCATAGATAACATCTGTCCTGAAAAAAACAGGCTAGCACATATGTGAGCTGGTGCCAACACTTTACCACCTGTACATTCCAAGAGACAAATATCTCAGCAAGTGGTAATCCATGATACAGACCATGACAGACTGTCCTGCATTATCACAGATCATCAATTCTGTGCTCACCTTGGTATCCCAAGATCTTTGACCTGATACTAATGGTTCAGCATAACAGGATAGCCGTACAGACAGATCCTGGTGCAATCACACTTCATTTTAGCTATAAAGAGAGGTTGGACAAGCTTGGACCATCTTCACTAGAGCACCTGAGGGTGAGGGGCACCTGATAGGAGTATATAAATTATGAGAGGTATGGACAGGGTGGATAGTAGGAGTAGATTTCCAAGAATGGAAATGTCAAATACTGGGGACTTTGGTTTAAGGTGAAAGAAGGCCTTGGTTAAGGTTAAAGGAAATGTTGAAGGCAAATTTTTAAACAGAGGGTAGGAGGTGCCTGGAATTCCCTGCCAGGAGAGATCATAGAAACAGATATGATAGCAATGTTTAAGAGCAATTTTGACAGACCATATGAACAGCAGGGAATGGATGGAGACTGACCAAATACAGGCAGATTGGATCACTTTAGAATGGCATCATGGTTGAG
The DNA here is from genome assembly GCF_047496795.1 of Chiloscyllium punctatum. Lineage (NCBI taxonomy): Eukaryota > Metazoa > Chordata > Chondrichthyes > Orectolobiformes > Hemiscylliidae > Chiloscyllium > Chiloscyllium punctatum. Next base: position 109,312,177 of record NC_092741.1, read on the forward strand.
GCAAGCATGGTGAACAGAAGGATCTGTTCCTGTGTTGTACTGTTCTGTGTTCATGAGATTCAAACCACACCCACTATTTCAGATCAGACCACACATGAACCAATTAAATCAGTCAGTAATCTTCAAAGGCATGACTTTGAAGGTATCATAATGATTACATTTGATTAGATTAGATTAGATTATTTGCAGTGTGGAAACAGGCCCTTCAGCCCAACAAGTCCACACCGACCCTCCGCAGAACAACTCACCCGTACCCACTCCCCTACATTTACCCCTTCACCTAACACTACGGGCAATTTAGCATGACCCATTCACCTAACCTGTACATCTTTAGACTGTGGGAGGAAACCGGAGCACCCAGAAGAAACCCACGCAGACACGGGGAGAATGTGCAAACTCCACACAGACAGTTGCCCGAGGCGGGATTTGAACCTGGGTCTCTGGCGTTGTGAGGCAGATGTGCTTACCACCGTGCCACCCATGAGACACTGAGAAAATTATTTTCTGAGAAAATAAAGGTATTCTTTTTGACTGACACATTGATGCTCTTGATGACCAAGTTGAAGACATTCTCAAGATGAATCTGTCAGAGTTTGACCAAAGCAAGTGTGAAATGTCGTATTCAACAACTGCTGAAGATAAACACCTACAAGAGTTTCAAAAGACCATTATCCAGAGATAGGGGCAATCCGGTCCTAATACAAAAAGCATTCCATCAAATTATCATGTCTATGTTATGCCAGGGACACATGGCTACTGAGGGAACAAAACAGGAGTATGAGAATCTGTGTACTGGCCAGGGATGAATCAGGATATTCAATGACTTGTGAGGCATGTCAAATATATCAATCCGAGCAGTGAAGGAAACCTCGATATGTACATGATGTTCCATGAAGCAAAATTGCAACAGACCTATTCACAGTGCATTGGGAGGTTTACAGCTTTGTGATAGTTTACCTCTCTAATATCAATGGCATTGTAACTTAACAATTGCAACTATTGCTGACACGATGAGTGCTATTTTTAATTTATTCATTATTGGGATTGTCTGACATTGGACTAGACACATACTAAATGGAGAGTGACCAATATCACATCATCACCCCAGTATCAATGCTCAAATGGTTTGTATGGTATGTACTCTAAAATCAATGATGAGCATGTTGAGCACCAAAACAAAATTCAAGAGCCAAGTAGACTAATGAACTTTCAATAATGCCTTCAACAAAATGTCCAAACAATTCATTATAATGAAATGGAGGAAGTCTGAAAAGAACTGGAGACAGCCATCATCTCATGTTATGAAGCAACTATATTAGCCACAAGACCAGAAAACATCAAAACTGGTTTGAAGAGAATAATCATATCATCCAAAATCTCATCTCATCAACAAGAAGAAAGCTCTCCATTATCATTGGTCATGAAAGTACTTTATGAGAGAACAAAAGCTTAACTCAGATCAATTTATGCACAGCAATTATGCTGTGAGCAGAATTTCGGCGGAGCATTAATATTTATTCCGACTAGTCCTGACAAAACTATCCCAACAGTCACTGTATCAGAGGTCAGATCAGTTTTCCTTTGTTGAATCCAAAGAAAGCGATGGGACCAGACGGAGTATCAGGCCATGTACTCAGAGCATGTGCAGATCAATTGGCAGAGGTCTTCTTGGACATCTTCAACCTCTCCCTGCAGCAGGCCACTGTTCCTGCCTGTTTCAAGAGGGCCAACATTATCCCTGTGCCTAAGAAGGCTCATGCAGCATGTCTCAATGACTACCACCCAGTGCCCCTAACTTTGGTAGTCATGAAGTGCTTTGAAAGGCTGGTCATGGCATTAATCAACTCCAGCCTATCCACTACTCTTGATCCACTCCAATTTGCCTATCAGACCAACAGATCCACGTCAGATGTCATTATCAGTTGCCCTTCACTCCTCTCTAGAACATCTTGACACCAAGAACAGCTATGTGAGTATCCTACTCATTGACTACTGTTCAGCCTTCAACACTATTAAGCACCGGGACTGATCACTCAACTCAGACTAAGCCCTACTCCCTGCAACTGGATCATCAGCTTCCTGACCCAGAGGTTACAATCAGTGTAGATTGGGGACAATATTTCATCCTCACTAACAGTCAGCACTGGAGGCCCCCTGGGGTGCATACTCAGTCCGCTACTCACTGTATACCCATGTCTGCATCACCAAATACTAGACTAATGCCATTTACAAGTTCACTGAGGACACCACCATAGTTGGTTGAATTTCAGATGGCAACAAAACAGACTACAGACGGGATGTGGAAGACCTGGAAAAATGGTGCAATGAGAAGAACCTAGCTCTCAATGCCAGCAAAAGCAAAGAACTCATTAATGACTTTCGGTGTTATGTTACTCATGTACTACCCCCCCTCCCCCCCCCCCCCCCCCCCACACACACACACACACACACACACACACACACACTAGCAGCACAGAGGTGGAATGAGTGGACAGTGACAAGCTCCTGAATGTGGAGTTTGACACAACAAGCTTTCTTGAACTCTTCATGTGGATGCACTGGTTACAAAGGCCCAATAACACCTCTTCTTCCTCAGGCAGCTGAGGAAATTTGGCATGATGGCGAATACCCTTGCCAACTTCTATAAGCGCGCCATCAAGAGCATTCAGTCTGGATGTACCACTACCTGGTATGGCAACAGTACCATTCAAGATCAGAGATGGTTACAGACAGTGGTGAACTCAGCCTGGACAATCACAATGGCCAGCATCCCACCTATGGAATACACCTACCAGGCCTGCTGGCAAGGAAAGGCCGCCAGCATTCTTAAAGATCCCTCCCACTCTGGCAATGTTTTTCTGCAATGTCTACCATCGGTGAGATGGTACAGAAGCCTGAACACATGCACCAGCTGGGGTTTTGCAACAGTTTCTGCCCTACTGTTGTCAGAATACTGAATGGACTCACAAACTCTTTACGTTCGCCTGTACTTGTATTTTTGTTTTTGCAACTGTTTACCTATTATTTATTATCTATACTACCTAACTATGTGATCTGCCTGTATTGCTCACAAGACAAAGCTTTTCACTGTGCCTCAGTACATGTGACAATAAATTCAATTCAATTCAATTCAATTCAGTTTCTTATTTTACAAGGATTAAATAAACATTGCTTCATTAGGTAAAGTACTTTGTTGGAGGCAAACTCACACTTCATAACCATTGTTTTTCTCTGTGTCAGCAGCAACATCAGGAACAAATCCGCTGTCTGTCCATTTAATTTGATTTTATTTTGAGATTCTACAGTACAGAAAATGGCTGTTGTGTATGTGAACAAAGCAGTAGCTCCCGCAGTTCAAAATTCATTGGAGTGAATATGGTGTTTTCGGAATGCAAGCTGACATGCCTAATTATAAATGATTTATTTGTTCATGGGAAGAGGGTATCACTGGCTAAGGTCAGCGGTTAATGGTCATCACTAACTGAGCTTGAAGAAATGGTGGTGTGATGTGGAGGTGCTGCTGTTGGACTAGAGTGAACAAAGTCAAAAATCACATGATACCGCGGATTTAAGTCTGGCAGGTTTATGTGAACCTGCAAGCTCGCGGTTTCAAATAAACCTGTTGGACTATAACCTGGTGTCATGTGATTCTTGAACTGCTGAAATCCATATTTAGGGTCACAGCTTAGGGCAGCATCTGTCCTGTGACCACAGTTACTGCTTTCACATGTATAACTGGAAGGCAAAACTGAGGGCTACCGTGGAGTGTTCCCCTTAATCACTGCCTGTAACATGGAGTGAATTACCCATGGAGTCAGTGGTAACACTTTGGTGTGATTGTGGATTTAAGTAAAATATCAAGAATTTTTTTTGAAGTGGCACAGCTAGACAATGGATAGAAAATGGATAGTGTTTACCTCTCTCTCTTACACCACCCCATGGCCCAACATTTCAACTCCCCCTCCCACTCTGCCGAGGACATGGAGGTCCTGGGCCTCCTTCACCACCGCTCCCTCACCACCAGACGCCTGGAGGAAGAATGCCTCATCTTCTGCCTCAGAACACTTCAACCCCAGGGCATCAATGTGGACTTCAACACTTTCCTCATTTCCCCTTCCACCACCTCACCCTAGTTCTAAACTTCCAGCTCAGTAACTGTCCCCATGACTTGTCCGGACTTGTCCTACCTGCCTATCTTCTTTTCCGCCTATCCACTCCACCTTCTCCTCCCTGACCTATCACCTTCATCCCCTCCCCCACTCACCCATTGTACTCTATGCTACTCTCTCCCCACCCCCACCCTCCTCTAGCTTATCTATCCACGCTTCAGGCTCACAGCCTTTATTCCTGATGAAGGGCTTTTGCCCGAAACGTCGATTTTGAAGCTACTTGGATGCTGCCTGAACTGCTGTGCTCTTCCAGCACCACTAATCCAGAACCCCTATTCTTTGTCTATTTTGACAGTACTTTGAAGCAATTAGCTTTCAGTCTCTTATCAAAACCAATCTGCCATTCATTTCCATATTAATGTTTCATAGGGTTTTAACTGTTAAGAAAATTCAACAACATGTTTACAAATTCAAAACTCCATTAGGTAAATGATGGATACAATGCTGTTGCCTTTTATCACTCACCATTCTCAATGAGCAAGTTGATAGATGACTAAGTTCAACTGATTTTGTTTTGTCTAAGTTACTTTCTTCCATTTGGATGTTGGTACCACTGATGAACCAATGTTTATTGACCATACCTAAGCGGCATTACATGATGACAGCTCACTGCCATTTCTCAATTGGGATACGCAATAAATGTAACCTAAGCCAGTGATGTTGACATCCTATGGATGAATGAATGAACAAAATGTGATGTTTGTATCAGCTGACTTTGTTTCAGATTACTTCCATTTGAAGCCTGTTGTGAATTAGCCAATGAACCTCATAGGTGTATGGTACAGAAAGCATTTCTGTGGCACTAAGACCAATTCAAAACTGTCCTCTAAGTGGATGTTTATTCAAACTGAGGCATTGAGTGGTGGATGAACAGAGCATAGGATGAAGAATAAACTATTCAGTCCCTTCAGCCTGTGCTGCCATCCATTTGATTAATAACTAATCCATATTTGAGCTCCATCTACCTATCCAACATGTATATTCTTTAATAACTTTGATGAACAAAATCTGTCACTCCAAGGTTCAACGCTGTTTTGGATGAGAGTTGTAGATTGATACTCCCTTTGGTACGATAAAGTGCCTCCTGAATTGTCAGTTGTCATTTAATGTTATTCCTCCTCTGACTTCCAAGAAAATGGTTTATCCTGATTTATCTTGTCAAATCCTCCAATCATCTTAACCACTTCAAATAAGTTCACCCCTGAATCTCTTACGTTAAAGGGAACACAACGATTTCTTAAATGATAAGGTTCCCTATGAGAGACTAGTTAGCAAGGTTAGATCTCATGGAATACAGGGAAAACTAGCCATTTGGATACAGAACTGGCTCAAAGGTAGAAGACAGAGGGTGGTGATGGAGGATTGCTTTTCAGCCTGGAGGCGTGTGACCAGTGGTGTGCCACAAGGATCGATGCTAGTTCCATTTCTTTTTGTCATTTATATAAATGATTTGGATAGGAACGTAGGAGGTATAGTTAGTAAGTTTGTAGATGACACCAAAATTGGAGATTTAGTGGACATCGAAGAAGGTTACCTCAGATTACAACAGGATCTTGATCAGATGAGCTGAAGAGTGGCAGATGGAGTTTAATTTAGATAAGTACAAGGTGCTACATTTTGAGAAAGCATATCAGAACAAGACTTATGGTACTTACAGGACTTAATGGTAAGGTCCTAGGGAATGTTGCTGAACAAAGAAACCTTTTAGTGCAGGTTCATTGCTCCTTGAAAGAAGAGTCACAGCTAGGTAGGACAGTGAAGAAGGCATTTAGTATGCTTTCCTTTATTGGTCAGAGTATTGAGTACAGGAGTTGGGAGGTCATGTTATGACTGTACAGGACATTGATTAGGCCACTTTTGGAATATTGCGTGCAATTCTGGTCTCCCTCCTATCGGAAGGATATTTGTGAAATTTGAAAGGGTTCAGAAAAGATTTACAAGGATGTTGCCAGGATTGGAGGATTCAAGTTATAGGGAAAGGCTGCATAGGCTGGGGCTGTTTTACCTGGAGCATCAGAGGCTGAGAGGTAACTTCATAGAAATTTATAAAATCATGAGGGGCATGGATAGGGTAAATAGACAGTCTTTTCCATGGGGTGAGGGAATCCAGAGTGAGAGGACATAGGTTTAGGGTGAGAGGAAAAATATAAAAGAGACCTCAGGGGCAACATTTTCAAAAAGAGAGTGGTGCGTGTATGGAATGAGCTGCCAGAGGACGTGGTGGAGGCTGGTACAATTGTGACATTTAAAAGGCATCTGGATGGATATTTGACTAGGAAGGGTTTGGAGAGATATGGGCCAAGTGCTGGCAAATGGGACTAGATTAGGTTGGGATATCTGGTCAGCATGGACTAATTGGACTGCAGGGTCTGTTTCCGTGCTATACATCTCAATGACTCCAGTCCTCATGATTTGTAGCCTTGGCAGGCTGTCATAAGCATAGTGATACTATAAAAGCAAACAATGGAAGAAATCATTAGTGCCCAATCTTTACAGGCCAAAACTCAACATGCATGCATTATATACAATAAACAGCACTGTTTGGTCAACCTATTCTGTGCTGGTCTTTAATTTTCCACAGACTGCTCCAGATTAAACTAAATAGTTTGCTTGCATTTTAAGAAGGGCAATGTAATGAGCTCCTTGAACTCTATTTGTGTGGGATATGTAAAGATGTATTTTATTCTGTGAAGCCTGTGAGCAAAGAGAAACTGCGGTGACTGTACCATTACACAAGTTCCATTTCATCAAAGGGACATAAAAAACATGGAAGATTGGAGCATTCAACCCCTCATGCCTGCTCCACCATTCGATAGGATCACAACTAATCATCAAGCTCATTGGCTTAATCTTGCCTTCTGCCCATATTCTTCGATCCCTTTAACCACAAGAGCTTTATCTAACCCCTTCTTGAAAACACACAGTGTTTTGGCCTTAACCACTTTCTATGGGAATGAATTCCACAGGCTCACCACCTTCTGGGTGAAAAAATGTCTTCTGCTCTCATTCCTAAAATGTTTGCCCTTTATCTTTAAGCTAGGACCCTTTCCATAGGAAACACTGTTCTTCCACCTACCTTGTTGAATTCTTTTCGAATTTTATAGGCTTCTATGAGATCACACTTCATTCTTCTAAACTCCAGTTGAATTTAATCCTAACTCCCAGTCTCTCCTCAATGTCAGTCCTGCCATGCAGGAATCAATTTAGTAAACTTTTAATGCACTTCTGCTATAGCAAATACGTTCTTCATCAGAAAAGGAGACCAAAACTGCACACAAAATTCCAAGTAAAGCCCAACAATGTGCTGTGTAACTGCAGCAAGACATGCTTATTTCTATACTTGAATCCTCTCACTGTGAGGGCCAACATACATTTTTCCATGTTACTATGAAAACTGCACACAATATTCCATGACTTGGAGGTGCTGGTTTTGGACTGGGGTGGACAAAGTTAAAAATCACACAACACCAGGTTATAGTCCAACAGATCTATTTGGAGGCACTAGCTTTTGGAGCACCAGTCCTTCATCAGATGGTTGTGGAGGTTAAGATCATACTCACAGAATTTATAGCGAAAGGAGTAGAGTGTCTTGGAGATGGGATACAGTAAACAATCTATCGGAAAGATATTGTGAAACTTGAAAGGGTTCAGAAAAGATTTACAAGGATGTTGCCAAGGTTGGAGGATTTGAGCTATAGGGAGAGGCTGAACAGGCTGGGGCTGTTTTCTCTGGAGCATTGGAGGCTGAGGGATGACCTTATAGAGGTTTACAAAATCATGATGGGCATGGATAGGATAAATAGACAAAGTCTTTTCCCTGGGGTCGGGGAGTCCAGAACTAGAGGGCATAGGTTTAGGGTGAGAGGGGAAAGATATAAAAGGCGCAACTTTATCACGCAGAGGGTAGTACATATATGGAATGAGCTGCCAGAGGAAGTGGTGGAGGCTGGTACAATTGCAACATTTAAAAGACATTTGGATGAGTATATTAATAGGAAGGGTTTGGAGGGAAATGGGGCAGGTGCTGGTAGGTTGGACTAGATTGAGTTGGGTTATCTGGTCGGCATGGATGGGTTGGACTGAAGGGTCTGTTTCCGTGCTGTTCACCTCTATGACTCTATTGAAACTTCCATCATTTATAATAAGATATGCTGGTTTCTATTCTTTGACATGTAAAACCTAGAACTTCTTTTAAATTACATTCCCAAGATAGCTCGTCTTTTTAAACACAGGGAAATCGAAATCAACTATCGGACCACACCAGAAAAGATTGAAGTTCTTAGCAAAGAGATCAATTTCTAAAATGGACCCCATAAGTCCAGCAGCAGACACGGAGGAATTCATCGGATGGATGAGACTCCGGGAATTCTTTCAAGAGGCCAGCAGTGATCCCAGTGATTCCACCAATGAACCAGAACAGTTACCACAGTGATCCACAGAGGAGTGACCAAAGAAGTAGTCAAATTAGATCCTACTGGAAGGCTGCTGCCCTGGGCTTGACATGTATGCTCAAGCCATCAGGAAATGTGTGAATGCCAGATTCATCAGCTGTGCCCACAAGTAGAGCAAAACATCATCCAATCACAATACAACACCATTCATGCTCTCAAAACCAATCACAACTTTGTCAACAAATAAAGAAGATAAAGGAGATAAAGGAAGAGCCATCGTCATTCAGAACAGAACAGATTACTACAAGGAAGTGTACCGACAACTGAACAATGAGGAATACTACAGGCAACTACCGGCCAATCTGACAAAAGAGCACACCCGTGAACTAAAAACATTAATCAGAACTTTCATTCCAGTCTTCAGAGTTCTCGATGTGCTCTCATCCCATATAGTTCTCGCATTGGTAACTTCTACTGCCTTCTAAAGATACACAAAGTCAACACACCTGGACGTCCCATCGTAATGGGGTTCTGTGTGAGAACCTTTCTGGCTATGTCAAAAGCATCTTGAAACCCATTGTACAGAGGATCCCCTGCTTCTGTTGTGAGACCACAGATTACTTACAGAAGCTCAGCACCCACGGACCAGTCAAATTGGGAAAATTCCTTGTCACAATGGATGTTTCAGCACTCTACATCAGCATCCCCATAATGCCGGCATTGCGGCAACAGCTACAGTACTCAATATCAATAACTGCCAATCTCCGAGGACCATCCTACATCTCATCTGCTTCATCCTCGACCATAACATTTTCACTTTTGACAACCAGTTCTTCATCCAGACACACAGAATGGCCATGGGTACCAAATTTGCACCCCTATATGCCAACATCCTCATGCACAAGTTTGAACAAGACTTCTTTTCTGAGCAGGACCACCAACCAACACCTTATATTGATGACATTTTCTTCCTCTGGACCCATAATGAGAGTCACTGAAACAACTACACAGTGATATCAACAGACTTACCATGGGCTACTCTTTAGTATCTGTCTCATTTTTGGACACATGTATCTCCATCAAGGATGGGCACCTCAGCACCTCAGTGTACCGCAAACCCACGGATAACCTCGCAATGCTACACTTCTCTAGCTTTCACCTGAAACATATTAAAACAGCCATTCCTACGGACAAGCCTTCCACATACACAGGACCTGTTCAGATGAGGATGAATATGACAGAAACATAAAAGTGCTCAAGGACCCCCTTATAAGAACAGGGTATGGTGCTCAACTTATTGACTGCCAGTTCTGACGTGCCACAGTGTGAAACTGTAGTGACCTCCTCAGGAGACAGACACAGGTTGCAACAGACAGGGTACTCTTTGTTGTCCAATATTTCTTAGCAGCCTGCAACACATTATTGATGAGGTTAAGCACCTCGCCATGATCTTCCCTATACCTCCACTTCTCACCTTTAAACAACCGCCAAACCTTAAACAAATCATGATTCGTAGCAAACTGCCCAGCCTTCATGACAACAACACCATACAACCCTAACACAGCAGCCGTTGCAAGGCGTGTCAGAGTATCGGCACAGATAACACTATTACATATGGGGACACCTCCCACCATGTACGCGGTGACCACTCGTGTGACTCGGCCAACGTGGTCTATCTCATAAGCTGCAGGCAAGGATGCCCTGAGGCAAGATACATTGATGAGATTGAGCAGAGGCTACGTCAACAGATAAATGGACACCGCACAAAAATCACCAGGCAGGAGTATTCCCTCCCAGTCGGGGAACACTTCAGCGGTCCAAGCCATTTTGCCTCAGACCTTTGGGGGACCATCCTTCAAGGTGGACTTCGGGACAAGCAGAGTGGCTGAGCAGAAGCTGATAGCCAAGTTGTTTTACCTATGGGGATGACCTTAAACAGGAACTTGGGTTTATGTCACACTCCAGGTGACCCCAGTGTACAATACAGTCTCTCTCTCTCTCTCTCTCTCACACACACACACACATACACACACACTCATGCAGACCCTCCCTCACACACAAGCTCTCTCTCATATGCACACGCATGCATCCCTGTACTCACACCAACACACGCACCCTCTCACACATATCCCATCACAGTCACACATACACTTAACCAAGCTTACACACACATATATATACACACACACTCTATCATAGTACTCACACTCACACACACTCACCCCTACATGCACATACATATAAGCTTATGGGGTGAATTTACTTTTGCAGAATTATATTTCATTTTGCTCAAAAACTGCATTAATTCATGTAAAACTCTGTAAAAGTATACAGAGGGTTTGTCAGTCTGACATAGCATTGGGACACAGACAGACTTCACAGCTATTGTTTAAAAAACTGAGCTATCTTGGGGGAAAGTAATTTAAAAGAAGTTCTGGGATTTACATATCAAAGAACAGAAACCAACATATCCCATTATAAACGATGAAAGTTTTAATCGAAAATTGTTTTCTGTATCACATCTCCATGACACTAAACTCCTTTGGCTATAAATGCTGTGAGCATGATCTTATATTCCACAACCATCTGATGAAGGAGCTGCGCTCCGAAAACTAGTGCTTCCAAATAAACCTGTTGGACTATAATCTGGTGCTCTGTGATTTTTAACACAATATTCCAGACATAGCCCGCCAATGTGCTGTGTAACAGCAGCAAGACATCTTTATTTCTGTACTTGAATCTTCACACAATGAAGGCTAATATACATTTTTCCTTCTTTACTGTCTGCTGCATCGACAAGCTAACTTTCAGCAACTGGTGCACAAGGACACCCAGCTCATATTGAACATTACCACCTCTCAATTTACAGCTATTCAAATAATAACTTGTCTTCCTAATGTTGCCACCAAAGTGCCACCTCAAATTTATCCACCTTACTCTATACCCACCATGCATTTGCCCACTCACTCAGCCTACCTAATCACACTACAATATCTTTGCATCCTCCTCATAGCTCACCCTTCCACTCAGCTTTTTATCATCTGAACATTGTGAGATATTACATTTGGATGGTGCAGTGGCTTCCTGGTTAGTACTGCTGCCTCACAGCATCAGGGACCTGGATTTGATTCCAACGTCGGGCGACTGTTTGCGTGATGTTTGCACATTCTCTCTGCACAAACCAAAGATGTGCAGGTTAGGTGAACTGACCATGCCAAATAAATATAAGATAATGTGGTAGTGAAATGGGTTTGCGTGGGTTACTGTCCAGAGGGTCGGTGTGGACTTGTTGGGCCAAAGGGCCTGTTTCCACACAGTAGTGATTCAATGATCAAATTCATTAACACATATTATGAATAGCTAGGGTCCGACTAACAATCTCTGCAGTACACCACTAGCCTGCCTGCTATTCAGAAAAAAAGATGAACTTATTTCTACTCTTTTTTTTCCTATGTGCAAAGCAATTTTCTATCCATCTCAATACACTACCTATACTTCCATGCACTTTAATTCTGCACATTAATTCCTTATGTGGGACTTTGTTAAAAGCTTTTTGAAAGTCCAAATAAACCACAATCATTGGTTCCGAATGATCAACTTTACTTGTTAACTTCCTTGAAGAATTCCATACGATTTGTCAAGCATAATTTCCCCTTTGTACACCTGTGCTCACTATGTGTTATTCTACAACTGTTTTCTGAGTGCTCGACTATGAAATCCTTAATAATGGGCTTTAGCATCTTCCCATTACCAATGTCAGACACACGGGTCATAGAGTCATAGAGTCTTAGAAAGGTACAGCACAGAAACAGACCTGTCAGTCCAACTCATCCATGTCACCCAGATATCCTAATATAGTCCCATTTGCCAGCATTTGACCCATATCTCTCTAATCTCTTCATATTCATATACCCTTCCAGTCTATCATTCCCTGTTTTCTCTCTAACATTAGCTACATTTCAATCTGTAGAACTGTTCCAGAGTCTAAAGAATCTTGGAAGATCACTATTGACACATCCACTATTTCCAGGGCCACTTGCTAGCACTCTGAGATGTGGATTATCAGGCCCTGGGGATTTATCAGGCTTCAATCTTTTCAATTTCTCCAACACCATTTCTCTAATAATACAAATTCTTTTTTTGCATTAAACCTTATGTTCCACATTACTTCTGGTTTGTTATTTGTGTCTTCCTTTGCAAAAACAGAAGTGAAGTATGAAATTAGCCATTTCTTTGTTTTCCATTTTAAAATCCTTCATTTCTGACAGTACATGGACTTTCATACATGCTAACATCCAAATGAGAAGCTGTTTGGCTCTTGAGCCTACTATCATATATTACAATTATGGCTGATCAGTTTGTGGCTTTTACATTCCTCTCTAGCTCTATAATTTTTGAATCCTTTGTCAGCCAAGAAATTTTCTACTTACGCTTAAAACAGTCATTGATTCTACCTCCACTGGTTTCTGAGGAAGAGAGGTACAATAGCAACCCTCAAAGGGAAATGAATTCTAAAAGTGGAGAGCCCTTTTTTCAAATTGAGTACTTTAGATCTCTTTTCCTTCATAAAGGGAAACATCCTTCCCGAATCCATCCTATGATGTGCTTTTCAAGATCATTTGAGGACCGTATCTGTTTCAATGCTGGTACCTTATTCTTCTAAAGTGAGTTGATACATGCCCAGCCTGTCCAAAATTTCTTCAGAAAATAATCCCCATTTTCAAGGAATCTACTTTGCACTTTTTCTATTGAAATTATATGTTATTTTAAATTAGAGTACACAAATCAGCAATGCTCTAGAAGTGATCCCAACAAAGCCACATACAGCTGTGATAAGACTAACCTAGTAAACACAGAACACAGAACATAGAACAGTACAGCTCAGTACAGGCATTTTGGCCCTCTATGTTGTGCGGACCTTTTATCCTATTCTAAGATCCATCTAAACTACACACCCTAATTGTACTATCTTCCATGTGCCTATCCAAGAGTCGCTGAAATGTCCCTATTTTTTCTGATTCTACTACCACTGCTAGCAATGCATTCCACGCACCCTCCACTCTCTGTAAAGAACCTACCTCTGACATCTTCCCTAAGCATTCCTGCAATCACCTTAAAGTTATGCCCTGTCATGATAGTCATTTCTGCCCTGGGAAAAAGTCCCTGGCCATCCACTCTGCTTATGCCTCCCATCATCTTATACATCTCTATCAAATCACCTCTCATTCTTCTTCGCTCCAATGAGGAAAGCCCTAGCTTCCTCAATGTTTCTTCATAACACATGCCCTGCGGTTCAGGCAGCTCCTTGGTAAATCTCCTCTGCACCTTCCACATCCTTCCTATAATGAGGCAACCAGAATTGGACACAATATTGCAAGTGTGATCTAAACAGGACTCTATAGAGCTGCAGCATACCTCACAGCTCTTAAACTCAATCTCCTTCCTAATGAAGGCCAACACACCATGCACCTTCTTAACAACCCTATCAACATGGGTGGCAACTTTGAGGAATCTATGGACATGAACTCCAAGATCCCTCTGTTCCTCCACATTGCCAAGAATCCTGCCTCTAACCTTGTAATCTGCATTCAAATTTGACCTTCCAAACTGAATGACTTTACACTTTTCCAGGTTGAATTCCAATGTCACTTATTGGCCCAGTTCTGCAACCTGTCAATGCCCCTCCACACTATCTACCACTCCACCAACCTTTGTGTCATTGGCAAACTTAATAGCCCACCCTTCCACTTCCTCATCCAAGTCATTTGTAAAAATCACAAAGAGCAGAGGTCCCAGAAAAATCCCTGCACGATGCCACTGGTCACCAAGTTCCAGGCTGAATATTTCATTTACTACTACCTTCTGTCTTCTGTGGGAAAGCCAATTCTCTATTCAGACATCAGATTTCCATGCATCCCATACCACATTACTTTCTGAATGAATCTACCATAGGGAACCTTATTAAATGCATTGCTAAAATCCATGTACACCACATCCACTGCTCTACCATATTAATATGTTTTCTCACATCCTCAAAGAACTCAGTAAGGTTTGTGAGGCATAACCTGCCCCTCACAAAGCCATGCTGACTATCTCTTGTCAAATTATGGTTTTCCAAGTAACCATAAATCCTGTTTCTTAGAATTCACTCTAATACTTTACCCACCACTGACATAAGACTAGGCTGTAATTCCCATTATTATCCCTATTCCCTCTCTTGAACAAGGGAATAACATTTTCAACCCTCCAATCATCTGCCACTACTCCAGTGGACAGTGAGGATGCAAAAATCGTTGCCAAAGGTGCAGCAATCTCTTTCCTTACTTCCAGTAGTAACCTAGGGTCTATCCCATCTGGCATCGGGGATTTATCTATCCTCAGGATTTATCTATCCTCCTTCTTAACATCAACCTGTCCAAACATATTAGCCTGTTTCACGCTATCCTTAGAAACATCAGTAGTCAATACTGCTATAAAGTATTTATTAAGGACCCCCCCACCTCCTCCGACTCCAGGCGCAAGTTCTTCCACTATCATTGATCAGTCCAACCCTCATTCTGGCCATCCTCCTGTTCCTCACTTAAGTGTAGAATACCTTAGGGTGTTCCTTAATCCTACCTGCTAAAGGTTTTTCATGTTCAGTACTTGTTCTTCTAAATCCATTCTTCAGTTCCTTCCTGGCTACCTTCTAACCCTCTAGAGCCCTGTTTGATTCTTACCTCCTCAACCTTAAGTAAGCTTCCTTCTTCATCTTGACCAGATGTTCCACTTCCGTGCCACCCAAGGTTTTTTCAACCTACTATCCCTTCCTTGCCTCAGTGGGACAAACGTGTTCAGCATTATCAGCAAGTGTTCCTTGAACAACCTCCACATTCTGTCATGAGTTTAGGCATCCCAGTTCCTGCCTGATAGCATTGTAATTCCCTCTGCTTCAATTATATACTTTCCCATACCGTCTGTTCCTATCCCTGTCCATGAGTAAAGCAAAAGTTAGGGAATTGTGATCACTGTCACCAAAATGTTCTCCCACCGCGAGATCTGACACCTGGCATGCATCATTGCCAAGTACCAATTCCAATATGGCCTCCCTTCTCGCTGGCCTATTGAGTCAGGAACCCTTCCTGGACACACCTGACAAAAACTGCTCCATCCAAACAATTTGAACTAAGGAAATTCCAATCAATATTCGGGAAGTTGAAGTCACCCATGCCAACAACCTTGTTACTTCTCCACCTTTCCAAAATCTGCCTCCCAACCTGCTCCACTGTGTCTCTGTTGCTATTTGTGTGTCTATAGAAAACTCCAAATAAAGTGACTGTTTCTTTTCTGTTTCTGACCTCCACCCATACTGACTCTGTGGACAAAACCTCCTCAACAACCTCCTTTTCTGCAGCCCTGATTAGCAATGCAATTCGTCCACCTCTTTTACCTCCCCCTCTATTCTTTCGGAAACATCTAAACTCTGGAACATCCAACAACCATTCCTGACCCTGTCATATCCAAATCTCTGCAATGGCCACAGCATCATAGTTCCAAGTACTGTTCCATGCTCCAAGTTCGTCACCCTTATTCCTGATACTTCTTGTATTAAATACAACCCATCATACTGACTGCACATTTGCCCTACCAAGTGCCTATCCCTCCTCACAGACTCTCTGCAAGCTGTATCTGGCTGTTCACTACCTTACTCCATCATCTGATCCATAGATCTGGTTCTGACCCCTCTGCCAATTTAATTTGAACCCTCCCAAAGAGCTCTAGCAAACCTTCTACCCAGGATATTAATGCCCCTCCAGTTCAGGTACGACCCGCCCTTCCTGTACAGGTCCCACCTTCCCCAGAAGATGATCCCAATGATCCACATATCTGAAGCCCTCCCTCCTACATCAGCCCTGCAGCCACATGTTCATCTGCACTCACTCTCAATTCCTGCACTGTCTGTCTATTCCCTTTCTTTCTCCTGACAGTCACCCAACTACCTTTATCCTGTACCATATGTGTGACTACTTCCCTATAACCGTCTCTATCACCCTATCAGCTTCCTGAATGATCCAAAGTTCCTCCAGCTCCAGCTCCAGTTCCCTAACACAGTCTGTGAGGAGCTGGTGATGGGTAGACTTCTCGCAGGTGAAGTCAGCAGGGACACCAGTGGTGACCCTTACCGCCCACATCCTGCAAAAGGAGCAGGCAACTGCCCTAGAGTGCATCTCCTTTTCCCTTAATTGCCAAGAGAGGTTGAATTACATTTTAATCTCCTTGCAAAAAGCGCCAACATTCAATTTGCTTTCCTAAGCACTTTCTGTACCTACAGGCGAATGTTTTGTGATTTATGTGCCACGAGACCCAGATCTCTCTGTATCCCTGAATTCTGCAATCTCTCTTCATCTAAGTAATAACCTGCTTTTCTAGTTTTCCTACCAAAGTGGCCAACATCACTACTTCCCACATTACACTCCATCTGACATTTTTTGCCTATTCATTTAAGCTATCTTTAGCCCTTGGTTGGTGAAAGGGTGTTGGCTTTGGTGGAAAGATTCTTGCTACTGGTCACAAGCACAGAGTACTGCAAAGACACTTAGCTCATGGATGCGTAACTTATTGTTTCCTTTTCCCTGCTGGATCTCCTGAGCATTGGGAAGTTATGGGCTCTGTAGTTTAAATATGTACATCTTGTGCAAATGGAAGTATTCATTCCCAATGTACCCCATTAGAATCTGAACTGGGCAGGTTGCAATCAGCTTTGAGAGTTACATTATTTTCAGAATCCCACCTGTGAGATGCTGTTAAAGACATAAAGTTAGAGCTTTTACAAAGCCTTCACTTAGTGCATGTACTTAGACACAACCTGCACAAAGAAAAGCACTCAGGCACTACTGTACAAAAAAGAAATGAAATATTTCTAACTCTTTCAACAGAAGAAGCATGGCATTCTTTTAGATGAGAGACTAATTCAACTCTTTATAAATCCAAACAGTATTCAGCTGCTCAAACAAGGAAAGGAAGAACATATTTCTTCTGACACAAATGGAGAAAAGCATAATTTCACAGTAAGATTAAAGAAATGATGAAAGGATTTTACAGAATGTCAGTTAGTCCACAGTTCAGAATAGTACATACCTCAAACTGGAAGTGATGTGCTTTTATCAACATTTTGTATGGAATTTCTAAGTGCTTATGCATTCATAGTTTGCTACAAAGCATGCGGGATGCCTGCATGTTGGCTTTTCATAGTGTGAGTAATGGTACTTCTAAGTCATGGTGTATTTGATCTGGAAGCCTCAATCTAGAAATTATATTGAAAGAGTATCTACAGTGGCCCATATTTCTTTTCCTGCGGTGATGAAAATGCTATCTATCATGAGGAATCTCGCTGCCTCATGTGCCAACCTTACAGCTGGCAACATGTTACTCATGATGTTAGTTGTCTTATTAGAAGACAGCATGGCTGCCATAGCATCAATTAGGTTCTGGAGCTGTCCTAAGAGCACAAGCAGCAAGATGCTGATCACTGGAGCTGGGCATGGAGGTGGAGGTGGTGATACCCGGAACGGGAAGTGGCAAAGTCTTCAATAAACTTCACTATCATTCAGAAGCTAATGTTCATTTCTGAGTTACTAGATTTGTTTCAGTTTTCCTGGGCTGCACTAATTTGCGACTGATTGAGTTTCACATTTGTGGCTCAGGAGAAAAAGTGCTGAGTCAAGCAAGCTATTGTTGACATTTTTACTTATTAACAAAGTTCAACTTGGAATGAGGCTGATGTGATCAAAAATCTTTGCAGCCACTAGAGATTGACATAATCACAATGATTTTCTGCTTAACAGATCAGGTTTGAAATGTATTTGAGGTTTAATGCACATCAATTTGCTCAGAACCTGATTGAAACAACAATGATTAAGAAGCAAATGAGAGTTATTTGAAAGGAGATTTTTGTTCTGTTCCTGGCTTTAGTGAACTTGAGCACAGTGGAGAAACTGAAAAAAAGTCATTAAAATTCTGAAAAACATGTTGTAATGACAGCTGGCATTGCAATATTAAAATTGACAGCCCCAGAAGTGGAGACTAAAGATCTCAGTTGCTTAATCTTTGCAACAGTAATACATTTTTAACAATCAGGAGTTTAAACCCAGTCTTGAAGCAATAAATCATTCTACTGCCAGGGCACTTAGATCATTATTTTTCAGTTCAAATAGCATTGGTACAAAAACTAGCTTGAACATAGGAAAATTGTAACAATCCATTGATTTTAATGGAGGGCATGGAGCGAGGAGCATGATTCTTCTTATTCTTTTCAGTTCAGGTGGTGGAAATGAAAAAAACCAAAGCAGGAAAACATATAGCGTGAATCAACTAACTCAGTCCATAATTATCACATTGCTGCTGTTACTATGTGGTGTGCCAATAAAATGGCAGAAGGTTTCTTTGAAAATCTTGGCAATTGTAGAGATCCCAGAGGTTGGAAGCAATGGATACGAGGAGAGAAACAGGATTCTTGGCATGTTAGCACAACACCCAAGAAGCTACATATATTTATTGCACACAATCATTATTTTTTTGTCCCAGGATGGATTTTCTAATACCCAGGTTCCAATGTGATATTTTCCTAGCTTGATCACTTGTTGCTTTCATTTTACTCCTGCACTTTAAATTAAAATAATATTCTGGATTAACTCTCTCTGCATCTTTAGCCTCTTGGAACCAAGCATAATAGCTGTCCTTAAACATCTCAATTCCAGACAGAAGGGCCAAAGGGATGCAATTTTAACCCGGCCATGCAGAAACAATGCATGTGTCTTTCAGTGGGCTGAAAATTTAAGCTGCTCAGCTGAGATGGGATAGAGGGATAAAGGATCAAAGAAGATAATACGCTATCATTGCTATCACAATTTGTCTTCTGTCTGGAGACTGGTTCTTGGCACATAGTCATCTTTCCTCCTGTCATCTGCCTGTAGCCTGTGCCAGTCTTATTTGTCAATAAAATCCTTCAAACTTCAAGCCATGAAGCATTGATGTTCACTTTTACTTTCCCCCTTCCTCTTTTTCTTTGAAATCTTCCATCTACAATATTCCTTGCAAGTCTTGAGGATCTTCAGGTGCCTTCTATGCTCTTTCCCTTCTATGCCAATGTCAAAGATGGAGCAAATGTCACATATCTAAAAGCACCACTCCAGACCAATAGTGAGTATTCAGGTGTACAATGATCTTTCGAAAATAGTGCCAGCATTGGGAATGCCAGTTTGTTCTGGAAACTCCAAGCAGACAGTCCTCTTCCAGCACTGTCAAATTAAAGAATTGGGCGAGCATCAAATGAGAGGAGCACCACAAGGAAGGAGTAGGAAATTTATGATGCAAGCTTAGGATGACATGGAGAAAAATCCTTTTTGAAATCCAATGATCTTGACACTCAGTTAAAATATTGTAAGATTTAGATCAATGGATTTGAAAGTAAAGGGAGACCATTTAAAAGCTATCTGGAAATGGACCAGCAGGAGCAGTGGGAATAACCAATGGGGTTTCATAAACACATGTAACTAGAAGAAGTGTTCAATGAGTGTTTTGTTTATCTTCATTCCTCTTCAATGTGTACATAGAAGCATTGATTTAGAAAAGCATTTTAAAATACAGCATCTAGTGTTACAGTTGGGGTCAAGTGATAACATTAGGGAGATCTTCAGATGATGAAACACTTGTAGCTAGCTCAGAAGAATGGTTTCGGAAACTAGGGCATGAACTCTGAAATGAGAGTTTGCAACAGTTAAATCAAGGAGATGCATATATAAGTCACCACGAAGTACTCATATGTAAATGCAAGGAAGGAAACTACAACAGGTACGAAAATTCAAATGTTTATGTCACTTACTGTCTGCAGAATAGTAGCCCTGACAAAAAACAAGCACAAGATAGGAAAAGGGTAGACCATATTCAGCAAGAAAAAGCTCAAACTTGGATAAACATTCAAGAAAAATTCATGAGGATTTCAAGACTTGTAACGGGTTTGTTTTTCAGTGGTGTTCTCTATGAATGTGAGACTTGAAACTTCTGGACAGAGAAGGCCAACTTGTGAAATATCTCTGAAATGTGGTTTGGAAGGAGAATGGACACAATCAGCTAAAGAGAAGAAATAACAAATGCCATGGAGAATTAACGCATAGCCATCAATAAAAAAAAGTCACAACTAAATCCCACATGCAATTCAGAAGAAACCTATTCACCCAAAAGAGTAGTGAGAATGTGGGACTCACTACCACAGAGATGGCTGGAAGCAAATAGTTTAGATGTAGTTAACGGAAAACTAGAAAAATACACACAAGAGAAGAAGGAAGAGATGGTTACGTTGACAGATTTAGATGAGGAAAGCTGGGAAGAGATTTGAGTGGAGCATGAACCCCCTGACATGGACTGAATGGCCCATTCCTGCACTGCACATCCTATATAGCCCTATGTTTTCTTCTTCGGTCAGGATCAGGAGGAGTTTAAAGCCGGCCTTGCCACCCTTTTCCTTCCCACCTTAAACAATTACCTAACCACTTGAACGATGTCCCTTTGGATCCTGGTCTCCTGCCAACTAAAGCCCCACTTCGGCCCACCACTAACCAGATGACAATTCTTGCCTGTTTCAGCTGTGGGCTGCGTGAGAGGGATAAGACTGAGTAAGTCACTAAACTCTTATAAATAAACAATATGCATCTTGATTTCTTACCAACTGGCTCAGAATCTGTTAGCTTGCATTTTCCTATGTCTGTCACGACACACAAATGGAATTCCATCCACTGTTGATATACTCATTTACATATTTTATCTGATTCATGTTTGAGCTTCAATCTTCAATCACATAAGTTGCCCCTCCAAGTCTGGTATTATTGGCAGAGATTTGAACATAAAAATCTGGACTCCTCCACCTGTCCAGTACCCCAGGTAGTCAGAGGTGCCGTCCTTCTGATGAGATGGTAGATCAAGGCCCAGTTTGCTTTCCAGACTGAAGTGTGAGCTTTGAGGCACCTTTTGATAAACAGCAGGGCAATTCTCCTAGTTTGCTAATTCTCTCAACAAGCATAATTAAAATAGATTCTCCAGACATTATCACATTTGTTGTGCCTGGGATCTTATTGTGAAGAAAGTGACAGCGTGTTGTGTATTACAAATGCATTTCATTGGCTGAACAGTAATTTGGAACATCCTGATGTTATGAAAAGCCTTGTGTAGTTACAAGTCCTTGGTTATCTGTAAACGTGACATAACATATTATGTTTCTGACTTTAAGTCATTGATGTGAATTAGAAACGTCACTGAACTCCAAGGAATCCCACTTAATTCTTTCTCTCTGATATTACACTTTGATTAAGTTTTCATGTTCTCCTACTCTTCAATAAAGTTCTTATCAATTCCCAGGGTTTCAACTTAATCTCCAGACTTTGAAGTGGAAATTGACAGCTGTGTCTCCAATTGCCCTCTCAAGCTTCACAAATTTCTCCTATTCTTCCAACTCTCTATTCTCCTTTAAAGCACTTCTTAAAAACTCTTCCTTTTACTAATGTTTTGATCATCTGCCCAAACGTCTTCTTTTATGCCTTGGCATCAAATTTAATCCAGTGACACTTCAATCGATGCACCTTGAGATGCTTTATGACACAAAGGGATGTTATAGGATGATGCAATGTAAAATCCTTCTCCATTGTTTGTACAATAAGGTTTTTTTCAGAATGTTTGTGGTTAGTTTAATACTACATTCAGTGAATGAATTTGGTTGCTTTAAACTATGGTGGTATTTTGTTCACAGATTGAAGGCTCAAAAGGAGTTACTATACAATTTTCATCGATGAGGCAAAAGTGAGGACTGCAGATGCTGGAAACCAGAGTTTAGATTCGAGTGGTGCTGGAAAAGCACAGCAGGTCAGGCAGCATCCAAGGAGCAGGAAAATCCACGTTTCGGGCAAAAGCCCTGCATCAGGAATAGAGGCAGGAAGCTTCCAGGGTGGGAGATAAAAGAGGGGTGGGGGGTGCTGGGGAGAAGGTAGCAAAGAGTACAATAGGTGAATGGGGGTGGGGATGGAGGTGATAGGTCAGAGGGGAGGGTGGAGCGGATAGGTGGGAAGGGAGATTAGCAGGTAGGACAGGTCACGAGGACAGTACTGAGCTGGAAGGTTGGAACTGAAATGGGGGGGAAGAGGAAATGAGGAAACTGGTGAAGTCCACATTGATGCCCTGGGGTTGAAGTGTTCCGAGACGGAAAATGAGGCGTTCTTCCTTCAGGCGTCTGGTGGTGAGGGAACGGTGGTGGAGGAGACCCAGGACCTACATGTCCTTGGCAGAGTGGGAGGAGGAGTTGAAATGTTGGGCCACAGGACGGTGTGGTTGATTGGTGCGGTTGTCCTGGAGATGTTCCCTAAAGCGCTCTGCTAGGAGGCATCCAGTCTCCCCAATGTAGCGGAGACCGCATCGGAAGCAACAGATACAGTAAATGACATTGGTAGATGTGTTGGTGAAACTTTGATGGATGTGGAAGGCTCCTTTGGGGCCTTGGATGATGGTGAGGGAGGAGGTGTGGGCGCAGGTTTTGCAATTCCTGCAGTGACAGAGGAGGGTGCCAGGACAGGAAGGTGGTTTGTTGGGGGGCATGGACCTGATCAGGTAGTCACGAAGGGAATGGTCTTTGTGGAAAGGGGTGGGGAATGAAATATATCCCTGGTGGTGGGGTGTTTTTGGAGGTGGCGGAAATGTCGGCGGATGATTTGGTTTATGCGAAGGTTGGCAGGGTGGAAGGTGAGCACCAGGGGGGTTCTATCATTGTTACAGTTGGAGGGGTGAGGTTTGAGGGCAGAGGTGCAGGATGTGGATGAGATACGTTGGAGGGCATCGTCAACCACGCAAGAAGGGAAATTGCGGTCTCTAAAGAAGGAGGCCATCTGGTGTATTCTGTGGTGGAACTAGTCCTCCTTAGAGCAGATATGGTGGCGATGGAGGAATTGGGAATACGGGATGGCATTTTTGCAGGAGGTAGGGTGGGAAGAGGTGTAATCCAAGTAGCTGTGGGAGTCAGTGGGTTTGTAAAAAATGTCAGTGTCAAGTCGGTCATCATTAATGGAGATGGAGAGGTCCAGGAAAGGGAGGGATGTGTCAGAGATGGTCCAGGTGAAATGCGTTGGTGAAGTTGATGAACTGCTCAACCTCCTCGCGGGAGCACGAGGTGGTGCCGATGCAGTCATCAACGTAGTGGATGAAGAGGTGGGGAGTGGTGCCGTGTAACTACGGAAGATGGACTGTTCTACGTAGACGACAAAGAGACAGGCATAGCTGGGGCCCATTCATCACATGAAGTCAACCCAGTCCGACACCGGCACCTCTACATCATCAAACTTTAATCGACTTGTCAACTTATGACTTACCAACTTGTCAACATTTGTCAAGAGGGAACTTATCAATGCACTTGTATACTCAGCCCAGAGGTATTCCTATGACACACAGCAATCATATGCAAGTGTCCATAAGATAGCTCATTGTATCAAACTGCGATGGAATAAATGAGATTAAAATAATTTCAGAATTCAGCCTTGTTTATTCTGAGATGTTAAGACAATGCTTGTGGTCTATGGCACCATGACAATCACTCCAGTTCTGAAAGATTCACCATCCAGCCTTTTCTATTCCCACCATACAATTACTGCTGGGCTAAATGAATGCCTCCAGCTTGAGTTGCAGTCTCCCTTCTTCACATGCCTTTGGTACAATGACTGTGGAAGCACAAATCACTTTGTGTGATCATTCTGATCAGCAGTGCAATTCTCCATGAGGAGAATTCCTGTCACATATTTCCAGAGTGTGCTTTGACGTCACCATTTCTTTCAGCCTCACTGAAGGACCCTTGTGGTCAATCCACTGCTACCAGCCCAACTTGTACATTGCAGAACACTAACCCAAAATGTCGAGTCATTGTTCAGGCACCTGCCACCCGTGGTGTACCCATGTTTCATGAAAGTTCATATATTACTACATGGCAACATAATGTGGAGATGCGGGTGTTGGACTGGATTGACTTCATGTGATGAAGGAGCAGCATTCCAATAGCTTCTGACTTCAAATAAGCATGTTGGACTACATCCTGGTGTTGTGTGACTTCTGACTACATGGCAACAGTGGGCACTGAGCTACTGAATCAAAATCACAAAACTGAACAGAAAAAAAAGCTAAAGTTTTGATTTAAAACTCCATCTCTTGGATGAAACTTGGACTCAATGGTCAGCACTGCTGTCTCACAGCACCAAACAAATGGGTTGGATTCCAGCCTCGTGTGACTGTTTGCGTAGAGTTTGCACATTCTCCATGTGTCTGCGTGCTCCAAATGCTCTGGTTTCCTCCCATAGTCCAAACATGAGCAGGTTAGGTGGATTAGCCATTGGAAATGCGAGGTTGCAGGGATAGGGTAGGGGTCTGAGGGGGAGCCCTTTAGAAGGGCAGTGTGAGCAAGATGGGCTGAATGGCCTGCTTCCAGACTGAAGAAATGTCTTGAACTTCAAACCAAGGCCAAATAAATCTCACAGCAAAGAATGAATAAAGTTAAGAAAGTTCATCCCTAGTCAATGAATTTAAAATCAGATTATCTGCTCATTAGAAAATTGTTTATTATGGAAACTTACTGTGCACATATTGATTTTGCAGCTTCCTATTTACTACATTACAAACAATTTCACAGGCTGAAAAATATTTCCAGATGTCCTCTAGAATTGTTGTTTCATTTTTCTGTAAAATTTGAACATTTTGATAATGAGAGCATGAAGGACGTGCTGCTTTTGTTCATTGCTTTCAGGATACAGCATCAATTAAGTTTCTTCAGCGCACTGAGATTCCACCGTATCAAAACCTTCCCATCCCCCTCTATAATTTCATCTCCCTTTCTTCCACATCTCCTCCACTCCCTCCCACTCCAAATCATTTTCTCTCTCCTCCCTTGACATTAACTAATCTCCCTCAGCTGCATTTCATCTCCTCCCCCTCTCTTTCCACATCATCCCTTCTCTCTTTCCCTCTAATTACCTCCTCAACCCCACCTCCACTTAACCTCTATCCACCTCCTGAATATCACCTCCTCCCCCATTTCACACCATCTCATCTCCCCCTCCCCTCCGTATTGCCACCTCTCTCTTCCACATCACTTCTTGTCCCTTCCACTCTAAATCACCATCTTCCCTTCCTCCACATCACCTCCAATCCCATCTCTCCATATCATTTCAAATCCCCTCCCTGTATTTCACCTCACTTCCCCTCCACATCACCCAATCTCCTCCTTCCATATCACCTCTATTTTCCTTACCCCCTTCCAATTCACCTCTTGTCCTCCTCTAGACAAACTCCTCAACATCTTCTCCAAGTTACCTCCTTTCCTTCCTACATGGCACCCCCTCTCTGCCCTCTTCATCATCTCATCTCCCTTCCTCTCCATATCATCTCCCCCTTCTCCCCCTTCAAATCACCTTCTCTCCTTTTCTGTTCTTCCACATCATCTCCTCTTCCTTCCACTCCAAATCATCATCTCGAACCCCTTCACATCATCTCATGTCCCTCCAACTCCATGTCACCTCCTCTACCCTGCCTACACATCATCTCATCTCCCTTCCCTCCACTTCACCTCCTCTTTCAACTCCTCTCCTTCACCTCCTCTCCACCCTCAAAATCACATCCATTCCTCCTTGCTCTCCCTCTCCATATCATCTCACTCTGCCTTACACATCACCCCATTACTCTGAAAAGTGAAACACATAGACCAGTGATAAATTCTTTGTTAGAGGCTAAGTTTAAGACTCAGACATGTTTGCAAGTGCAACCTGCTTCAGGGGAATTGAATCTGACCTTCCCTGGTGAAATATGAAAGCTGTTAGCTATGTTGGATTGTACTACATTTATTCTGGGATGGAAAGTCTCAGTTATGAGGAAAGACCGGACAAACTGATTATGTTCTTTTTTTGGAGCATACAAGGCTGATGGGAATCTGATTGAGATATACAAAATTATGAGAGGCATACGCAGAATAGATTGTGAAAACCTTTTCCCCATTGCATGCATATCTAAGATCAGGTGACATAAGTTTAAGATGAAGAGGAAGTGATCTAGCGAGGGTCTGAGGAAAATATCTTTTCACCCAGAGGATGATCGAAATGTATTGCCTGAGAGGATGTGAATATAATATTTAAGAAGCATCTGTATGCAAACTTAAAATTCAGGACTCAACAGGACATGGAGCAAATGCATGTAAACAGGATTGTGTAGTTTTTTGTTTGTTGGTCAGCATGGACATGGTGGGCTGAAAGGCCTGCTTCGATGTTATGGAAGTCTATGACTCATTATATTTTGTTTGCATCACTTACCATTGTGCTTCCTAGTCATTTTTAAGTTACAGATGTTACATGGGATTACATTTAGACATAGACATAGACATAAAACATTACAGCGCAGTACAGGCCCATTGGTCCTTGATGTTGCACTGACCTGTGGAAACAATCTGAAGCCTATCTATCCTCCACGATTCCATTTTCGTCCATATGTTTATCCAATGACCATTTCAATGCCCTTAAAGTTGGCGAGTCTATGACTGTTGCACGCAGTACTTTCCATGCGTCTACTACTCTCTGAATAAAGAAACTACCTCTGACATCTGTCATATATCCATCACCCCTCAATTTAAAGTTCAGTCCCCTCATGCTAGCTGTCATGATCCGAGGAAAGAGGCTCTCACTATCCAACATATCTAACCCTTTGATTATATTACATATCTCAATTAAGTCACCTAGGCAGAAGTAGGTACTGCAGATGCTGAAGATTAGAGTCAAGTTTAGAGTGGTGCTGGAAAAGCACAGCAGGTCAGGAAGCATCTGAGGAGCAGGAAAAATCGACATTTCAAATAAGTCACCCATCAATCTTCTTGTCTTGAAGGAAAACAGTGTCACGTCCCTCAGCTTTTCCTCATAAGGCCTTCCCTCCATATCAGACAATGTCCTAGTAAGTCTCCTCTGCACCTTTTCCAAAGCTTCCACACCCTTCCTATAATGTGGTGACCAGAAATGTATGCAATACTCCAAGTGCAGCTGCACTGGAGATTTGTACAGCTGCACCATGACCTCTTGGCTCTGAAATTTAATCCCTTCACCAATAAAAGCTAACACACTGTACGTCTTCTTAACAACCCTATCAGCTTGGATGGCAACTTTCAGGGATCTGTGTACCTGGACACTGAGATCTCTCTGCTCATCTATACTGCCAAGAATCTCACCATTAGTCCAGTATTCTGCATTCCTGTTGATCCTTCCAAAGTGAATTGCCCCACACTTTTCTTCATTAAACTCCATTTGCCAACTCTCATCCCAGCTCTGCAACCTATCTATATCCCTCTGTGAGCTGCAACATCTTCAGCACTATTCACAACTCCACTGACTTTATTGTCACCCACAAATCTACTAACCTATCCTTCTATGCCCTCATCTTGGTCATTTATAAAAATGACAAACAGCAGTAACCCCAAAACAGATCCTTGCGGTACATCACTCGTAACTGAACTCCAAGATGAACATTTCTCATCAACCACCACCCTCTGTCTTCTTTCAGCTAGCCAATTTCTGATCCAAACCACTAAGTCTCTCTCAATCTCAAGCTTCCATATTTTGTACAATAGCCTACTGTGGGGAACCTTATCAAATGCCTTACTGAAGGCCATATACACCACATCAACTGCTTTACCCTCATCCACCTGTTTGGTCACCTTCTCAAAGAACTCAATAAGGTTTGTGAGGCATAACCTACCCTTCACAAAACTATGTTGACAATCCTTAATCAACTTATTCCTCTCAAAATGATTATAAATCCTATCACTTTATACCTTTTCTAACATTTTACCCACAACAAAAGTAAGGCTCACTACTCAATAATTACCAGGATTGTCTCCACTCTCTTTCTTTAACAAGGGGACAACATTTGCTATCCTTCAGTCTTCTGGCACTATTCCTACAGACAATGATGATATAAAGATCAAAGCCAAAGGCTCTGCAATCTCCTTCCTGGCTTCCCAGAGAATCCTAATATACATCCTATCCAGCCCAGGGGACTTATCTATTTTCACACTTTCCAGAATTGCTAAAACATCCTCCTTGTGAACTTAATAGTCTGTATCTCAGTACTCTCCTCAACAACATTGTCTTTTTCCAGTGTGAATATTGATGAAAAATATTCATTTAGCGCTTCCAATTTCTCCTCGGACTCCACACACAACTTCCCTCTACTATCCTTGGTTGGCCCTAATCTTTCTCCAGTCATTCTTTTATTCCTGATATACCTGTAGAAAACACTAGGGTTTTCCTTGATCCTATCTGCCAACAGCATCTCATATTCTCTCCAGGCTCTCCTTCGCTCTCTGTTTAGGTCTTTCCTGGCTAACTTGTAGCTCTCAAGTGCCCTAACTGAGCTGTCATGTCTCATCCTAACATAAACCTTCTTCATCCTCTCCACAAGAGATTCAACTTCTTTGGTGAACCATGGCTCCCTCACTCGACTACTTACTCCATGCTTGACAAGTACATAATTATCAAGGACTTGCAGTCGCCATTCCTTGAATAAACTCCACATTTCAATTGTGCCTATCCCCTGCAATTTCCTTCCCCATCCTAGGCATCCTAAATCTTGCCTAATTGCATCATTATTGCCTGTCCCCTCGCAATAACTCTTGCCCTGTGGTATATACCTGCCCTTTTCCATTGTTAAAGTAAACATAACTGAATTGTGGTCACTATCATCAAAGTGCTCACCAACCTCCAAATCTAACACCTGGCCAGGTTCATTACCTAGTACCAAATCCAATGTGGCTTTGCCCCTTGTTGGCCTGTCTACATACTGTGTCAGGAAACCATCCTGCTCACATTGGACAAAAACTGACCCATCTAAAGTACTTAAACTATCGATTTTTGAGAAGACTTATAGCTTAGGTTGATGATCAGTATATAAGTTGGCTCGCTGAGCTTGAAGGTTTGTTTTCAGATGTTTCGTCACCATACTAGGTAACATCATCAGTGAGAGTCTCCGGTGAAGTGCTGATGGTATGTCCTGCCTTTCTATTTATAAGTCTTGATGAGAATTCTTACAGGCATGGCATTCTAACCAGAACTCAATCAATAAACACATCAACTTAGATCCTATCTACATTCAATTGAAAAAATGAACCGGAAATGACATCACCCACCTTAAGAAACCAAGACCTATAAATAGAGAGGCGGGACATACCACTACCGGTTCACTGGAGACTTTCATTAATGATGTTACCTAGTATGGTGACAAAACGTCTGAAAACATATCTTCAAACTCAGCAAGCTAATTTACATACTCAAACTTTAGTTTTTCTGTCAATATTTGGAAACTTAAAGTTAAAGTCCCCCATAACAACTATCCTGTGACTCTTGCTCCTATGCAGAATTATCTTTGCTATCCTTTCTTTTACATCTCTGAAATTATTCGGAGGCCGATAGAAAACTCCCAACACCCCTCCTTTCTTGTTTCTAACCTCAAACCCATATTACCTCAGTAGATGAGTCCTCGGACATCCTTTCGGCCGCTGTAGTACTATCCTTGACTAACAATGCCCCACCTCCCCCTCTTCTAGCATCTTCTCTGTTCTTACTGAAACACCTAAATTCTGGAATCTGCAACAACCATCCCTGCCCCTGCTCTATCCATGTCTCCGAAATGGCCACAATATCGAAGTCCCAGGTACCAATCCATGCTGCAAGTTCACCCACCTTATTCAAGATGCTCCTGGCGTTGAAGTAGACACACTTCAAACCAGCTTCCTATTTGCCGGTGAACTCTTGGGACTTTGAAACCTCATTTCTGACTACACTACTCTCAATCTCCTGGACTCTGGAACTACAATTTAGATTCCCACCCCCTGTTGAATTGGTTTAAACCCTTGTGAAGAGTATTAGCATATTTTCCTCCCACAAGGATATTGGTACCCCTCTGGTTTAGCTGTGAAGCATCCTGTTTGAAGAGGTCCGACCCTGCCCAGAATGAACCCCAATTAGCCAGGCATCCAAACCCCTCCGTCCTGCCCCATCCCTGTACCCACCCTCTCTCCCTATTCCTCGCCTCGCTAGGACGTGGCACAGGCAACAAACCAGAGATAACACCTCTGTTTGGTCTCGAATTGAGCTTCCACCCTAGCTTCCTGAATTTCTGCTTTAAATCCTCATCCTTTTTCCTACCTATGTCGTTAGTGCCAACATGGACCATGACTTGGGGCTGCTCCTCCTCCCCCTCATGGATCCTGAAAACACGATCTTAGACATCACGAACCCTGGCGCCTGGGAGGATCACACCATCCATGAGTCTCTGTCATGGTTACATTGATCTGTAACACTCTCACAACATCTTTTGGAAGGTTACACCCATTCAAACACAACCGTAATAAAACTGAACAAAGGTAGAAATAAAGTAGGACCTCTGAGGTTATCTTGGGGGTGGGGGAGCTACATAAATTCTCTCAGCCTTACTCTGAATATATTCTTGCCAGGTCTGATTTTGTATGCAAGCTTAATGTGTTGTGGGGGTGTGGAGGAGTTGATCATTCTCATGATCAATGGTTTGATTGGTCTGAATTTGACTGATTTGGTCATTTTCAATTGTACATGATTTCTTATACCTGTGGGTGGAGCTGGCTAATTGTGCAGAGAAGTTTTTGGAGAAAGCTTTCAGAGTTAAGTGGCAATCATTCATTTGCATAAATTCTGTGATGTTATGAAGAACAGTAATTTAAATAAACCTGTTGTGGATTTGGAACTACTGATGCTGTTTTTGACTGTTAAGGTTTGATGGGCTGAAGGGCTTTTTTCTATAGAGCTCTATGACTCTGAGATAAATCATGTGATATAAAGCAAACCAGCAAATACAGAACAGGACTGAAAACAACTAATGTTGGAGATCATAGCAGGTCAGACAGCATCCGTGGAGAGAGAGAGAGCATTCTAGATGACACTCCATCAGGGCTGAAGTGAAGTCTGGAGGGGACAGAATTTATAAATGCTGTCCCTCCCCAATTCAATTCAGCTCTGATGAAGAATTGTCTAGATTGAATACATTAACTTGATCTTTCTTTCCATGGATGCTTCCTGATCTGCTGTGATCTCCACCATTGATTGTTGTCAGTACATGTTCCAGATTTGCTGTAATTTTGTCCTCTTGCAATGGGAATTTAAGGACACATGGGAAATATCTTGTCAAAACTGAGCTCAGGTACACTCAATCCCATTTTTAGCTGTGTTTATTTCCATGTGATATTTCTCTTTCTTAGTCTCCTTAGATGGGCCAAAAAGACCACTGCTCCATAACTAGGTCAGCAAATCTCTGCTGCTAATTCATTTTCAACACCCTGAAAGCTTTTGAAAAGGCACAAAACCCAATTTGTTATTGTTGAGCCATTTTTTAAAAATTATGAGCATTAGTTTCATAGGATCACAAGTTTCTGTCCACTGTGGTGGTGGAATAGCAGGGCTACGTGCAGGCTCCTGCATGGGGATCATCCACCCCCAACACCCCCCACCCCCCGCCAATGCATTCTTTCTTTTTTTCTTTCTTTTTACTTCTGCTGTTTCTCTTTCATTTTTTTCTTTTAATCTTCTTTTCTTTGGAGCCTTTTGAGGCAGGTTAATCGGCAAAACTGGCATGTCAGAGGTGGTGGTGACAGTGGCAGCAGGGGCATCTTTCTGGCATTCAGGGCTGGCAAGGGCAGGGATGTCCTCCTGGCATTTGGGGCTGGCAGTAGCCGGGGCATCCTCCTGGCATTCGGGACTGGCTGCAGCAGGGACATCCTCCTGGCGTTCAGGGCTGGCGACTGTTAAAGCTTTTCACTGTATTTTACTGTATTATTCACTGTAAAATGCAAGTGACAACAAATAAAGAATTCATTTATCATTCATTCAAGCTGTGAAGAAAACAGTAATGAATATATATATATAATTTTCATTTCCACAGATATTGAATAGTAGTTTTAAATTTACACTAGTGCAGCACTGAGGAATCACTCTTGGAGATATCACCTTCCAACTAGGAATTCAAACCTTTCAGACTCTAACTAAAAGGGCTATATTCACACTCTGCCTGGTGCCCAGCTAACATCTACCCTTCAACCAACATCATGTACACCATTTGTTTGCTTATTTGTTGCAGCGCTGTTTATGGCAGCTTGCTGCATTGAAATTGGAAACCGGGTTTTCAACGTTACATCACGTCTGCATTTCAGAAAGTGCTTCATTAGCAATAAAAGGATGCCCTGAGGTCATGAAGGGGACTGTTAAATGTTTGTTTGCTCTTTCTTGACTTTGTAGAATGGTAATTAGGAGTAAGTGAATATGCTCTTTAAATCTAATTTCACACAAAATGTATCAGTAGAACATTGATACAGATATCAGTATTTTTAAGATGATTTCAAAACTTTTAACCTTTGTTTGCTTCAGTGTTCATGGATATTGTGGTATAAGGATATGAGAGTGTTAGTACTTGATTGAGTGCAGTAAAACACACTTAAGTGTGAATATGTCATGAGGACTTGGCTAGAGCTAAGAGAAGGACTTTTCTCCATACAATGAATATATGAATGGATATCATGTACACTAATCTGTAAATAGTTGCAGACACATTAAACTTCCTATTGTTTGCCCCTCAAGACCCTTCTAGTTAAGTCAGAAAGCTGGCTATCCTTATTCACATTGGGTTTGAAGGTAACCTCACTGAACACATAATATGGATGTGAATACACAATTGTTTGCTCAATGCAATGTGTGACTAGATAGTGATGAATGTGAGAACACAGTTGGATCTAATGAACCAAGTTTGGGAACCTGTGATGTAGTGATATTGTCACTGGAATAGCGTTTAGAGACTTGAGCTAATGCTCTGGGGACAATGGGTTTAGATCCTTCTGAAATGACAATTAGGGATGGGCAAATATTGTGATTTTGACAGAATTACCCACATGCCATGAAAGAATGAAAAAATGAAAGTGATTAGCAAAAGTGAAAGAGTAGATTAACTTAGTGAGTTCAACTTTCTATTGTTCTCCTCATTGATACTTGATAGAGGTGGTGTGTTCAGTTGGGTTACTATCCCCATAATATAGTGTCAAAACTCAGAGGATCTCTACAGTTAGGCAAATGTGTCACTGCAAAATCAGACTATTCTGGGGAATGCAAACAATTTTAAGGCTGTGCCAGAACACAATTGATATCTAAAATTGGGGATCAGTTAGTTGGATTGTCAGTTGGTAATGCAGTTTGATTGGCTGTTGTCACATGTACGAAGATACAGTGAAAATTATTGTTTTGCATGATGAACAGGCAAATAATACTATACAAAATGCATCAGGGTAGCAGAACAGAGAACAGAATATATTGTTACAGAGAAGGTATAGAGACAGGAAGAGAGAGAAAGATCACAATTGACAATTGAAAGGTCCATTTAAAAGTCTCAGAACATCAGGGAAGAGGTTGTTCTTGAAATCTATTTGTACATGTATTCTAGCTTTCATATCTTCTTTCTGATGGAAGAGGGTAGAAGAGTATAAAACCAGAAAACCAGAATTCCAGAATTGGGGGTGGGGGGGGGGGGGGGTAGGAGGTGAGGCAGGGGGTGGAATCTTTGATGTTGGTTACTTTCCCAAGGCAGCAGGAAGTGTAGATGTGGTAATAGAAGGAAGGCTGGTTTGCGTAATAAACTGGACTGTGGTCAGGACTCTTTGTAGTTTCTTGTGGTCTAAGGAACAGGAGCAGCCATATCACAATGTGATGCCTGGATAGTATCCTTCCTATGCCACATCTATAAAAATTGTGAAGGGTCCTTCTGAACATGTCAAATTTCCTTAGCCTCCAGATGCCAACAGCTTATGGTAAAATCCTGCACCAGACCACAAAGGTCTCGCCTATGGTCATTAAAGCAGTTCTGTTCAAAACGGTAGCAGATGGAGAATCATGCAAAAATTGGAGTTTGACTCTAGTCGACAAACAAATCCAAGACATTTCTGACTACACAAGACTATGTTTACATATATTTGAGGCATTGCTAGGGCCTGAATGGACCTCTGTTTAACTTTAACAGAGAGACCTTAGACAGTGGTCTTCTCCTACTGTTACTTGGTAGCAGCTGCCCCAAGCTTTACTGCATCCCTCAGCACGTATTCCTGGACATTGGAATGTGCCAGTCTGTAGCATTCCATCAAAGTTAACTCCTTGCTCTGGAAGACCCACATATTTGGACAGGCCAAGGAGTGTCTTTCACCATTTTAATACACCTCCAGGCACGGTTGACGTTTGTATCGGTGTGCATCCCAGGGAACAGTCTGTAGAACATTGAATCTTGTGTCATAGAGCTGCTTCGGACAAACCTTGACAAAAACCATTGTATTTCTCTCCAGACCTCCTTTGGAAATTCTTTGAAGAGGTGACAAGTAGGTTAGACCAGGAAACCCAGTGGATATGGTCCACCTAGACGACCAAAAGGTGCCACACGGGAGGCTGCTGAGCAAGGTGAGGGCCCATGGTGTTCGAGGTGAGATACTGGTATGGATTGAGGATTGGCTGTCTGACAGAAGGCAGAGAGTTGGGATAAAAGGTTCTTTTTCGGAATGGCAGCCAGTGACAAGCGGTGTCCCGCAGGGTTCAGTGCTGGGGCCGCAGCTGTTCACATTATATATTAATGACCTGGATGAAGGGACTGGGGGCATTCTAGCGAAGTTTGCCGATGATACAAAGTTAGGTGGACAGGCAGGTAGTACTGAGGAAGTGGGGAGGCTGCAGAAGGATCTAGACAGTTTGGGAGAGTGGTCCAGGAAATGGCTGATGGAATTCAATGTGAGTAAATGCGAGGTCTTGCACTTTGGAAAAAAGAATACAAGCATGGACTACTTTCTAAATGGTGAGAAAATTTGTAAAGCCAAAGTACAAAGGAATCTGGGAGTGCTTGTTGAGGATTCTCTAAAGGTAAACATGCAGGTTGAGTCTGTGATTAAGAGAGCGAATGCAATGTTGTCATTTATCTCAAGAGGGTTGTAATATAAAACCACTGTTGTGCTACTGAGACTTTATAAAGCTCTGGTTAGGCCCCATTTGGAGTACTGTGTCCAGTTTTGGTCCCCACACCTCAGGAAGGACATACTGGCACTGGAGCGTGTCCAGCGGAGATTCACACGGATGATCCCTGGAATGACAGGTCTAACATATGAGGAACGGCTGAGGATCCTGGGATTGTATTCGTTGGAGTTTAGAAGATTAAGGGGAGATCTAATAGAGACGTACAAAATAATACATGGCTTTGAAAAGGTGGATGCTAGGAAATTGTTTCTGTTAGGCGAGGAGACTAGGACCCGTGGACACAGCCTTAGAATTAGAGGGGGTCATTTCAGAACAGAGATGCGGAGACATTTCTTCAGCCAGAGAGTGGTGGGCCTGTGGAATTCATTGCCGCAGAGTGCAGTGGAGGCTGGGACGCTAAATGTCTTCAAGGCAGAGATTGATAAATTCTTGATGTCACAAGGAATTAAGGACTACGGGGAGAATGCGGGTAAGTGGAGTTGAAATGCCCATCAGCCATGATTGAATGGCGGAGTGGACTCGATGGGCCGGATGGCCTTACTTCCACTCCTATGTCTTATGGTCTTATCTTATCTTATGGAAAGGCAGAGTCCAGAAAGGGATGTGTGACAGTCTCTAGAGCACACCCACAGCCGCTTTCAGGGCAACATGCAGTGGTGCAGAGAGTCTGGACATACATGAAGAATCTCCCAGGTAGCACCCTTCTCACCACCAGCCAAGCTATGTCTTGGTGCTTGTAGAAAGTTCTAGGGATGAGGCATTCTCACATGACTTTGACAGTCTGCTCAACAAACAACTCAACAGGATTCACCCTTTCCTTTTGCTGCGGGATCTTGAGGATGGTGCATGCTGACAACTTCCCAAAGTATTTGTGATCAAAGCTGATTTTCTTCGCAAATTTCTCCATGTAGGACAGGTGACACAGAATGGTACAACTACTTGAGCATTGTGTGACTACGAGGCCAGTCCTATCGTTCATAACACTGAAGACAGGTAAGCAGTGACACTTGGTGTTTGTGTACACCAAAGTCTCATTTTCTCAACCTGTCTCTTGCCTGAAACATGGTGGCCCTCAGGTTAAACCACCATCAGTCATCTCTCTATAATTAGAGTGGTCTGATATAATCATGGTGACTTTAGCGATGTCTCAGACCACAAAAACAGCACAATTATGGACAATAATACACCTTTGAAATACTGTGAAGCAGTACAATGTAAAAGGGAGCTAAGAGAAATGTAAATATTCTACGAGTGTATCTCTGGTCATTTTACATTCAAGCTGCTTAGATGCAACTTAATTTCTTTGATTCATTCACTAGCTGTTACAAATTGAGTCTGTGACTAATTGACTTCTTCTGGCATAGCTTATTGCAAATTGAGATTTGGTGGCATTTTAATGTCATGCACAAATGTGGTTTTTAATGAGAATTTTAATGAGTATTTTTCATTTGTATAACCTCATTAAAATAAGGGATGCAATATCAAGGGAACATACTTGTATTGAGAGGTACCGGGAGGTACTGTGGTTGGGTTAATAGTGTGGATTGGGCACAGTTAATGTGGAATAAATTGTAACATTAGGTTCGCATGCAAAAGATGTTTCTACTTGTGGGTGAGTCCATAATCATGTGCCAAAACATCACATAGGCAGTAATAATTCTAATTGAGGATTCAAGAGAAACATCTTCGCTCAGAGAGTGGTGACAATGTGAAACCTACTACTTCTGGGAGTGGTTGACATGATTGGCATGGTTGCAAGCAAGTTAAACCCAAAAGGGAGAGAAGAATAGATGATTACATTGTTAGATTAAAGATGAAGTCAGGTGAAAGGAGGTTCTGGAGGAGAAAGTCATAAAATATCACATGCAGTTTTCAACTCCATTGCTATCTGAACAAGCTAATAAGTAGGTTCTGGGGGAGAAGAGATCAATGCAATGGATTACCCCAGTGTGACAGTAAATCTTCATCATTATATTGATCCGCGGATCACTTTTGCGTCTCCTGATCCCACAAAAAAATGAATTCAAAGTAAGTCAGATACCAAATTTTAAAATTACAGTTACTTTAATATCCATATTTATTAAAATAATTTTTTATACAGTTACAGATTTGACTATTGTTTGAAAAACTTGTGTTTGTTGCAACTTCCTGACACTGTCATTGAATAAGTTGACTGTAATTTAAACTCTATGCCTCTGTTTTGGCACCCACACCCCTTCCCCCATCAGAGAAAAAATTTAATCTGTCTCTATCTTTTCAAACCCTTACCTAATTTTAAACATCTAATTGCATTTTGTCTTTAACCTTCAATACATCAGGGAAAATCACCTTCATCAGCAAGCAGTTCAGAAGGCAAATGGCCTGCATTGCAAGACAGTTTGAGTATAGGAGCAGGGATATCTTTCTGTAACAGTACAAGAAATTGGTGAGATCACAACTGAAGTATTGTGTGCAGTTTTGGTCTTTTACCTAAGAAAATACATAGATATTATTCCATACCTTGGGAGCCAGTGAGACTTGAATACGGGCCTCCTGTCTCAGAGAGCGTGCAATGCGGATTAATCAGACTGATTACTGGGGTGGCAGGTGGCATTTTTGTCAAATGAGGAGCAATTGGTCAACTGGGCCTATATGGACTGGAGTTTAGAAGAATGAGAGACATCTAATTAAAACGGGTGCTGGGTCCACCGCTTTTCTTCATTTATATAAATGATGTGGATGTGGACGTGGGAGGTATGGTTAGTAAGTTTGCAAATGATACCAAAGTTGGAGGTATAGTGGATAGCAAAGAAGGTTACCTCAGAGTACAATGAAACCTTGTGCAGAAGGTCCGATGGCCAAGGAGTGGCAGATGGAGTTTAATTTAGATAAATGTGAGTTGCTACATTCTGGAATGTCAAATCAGGGCTGGACTTCTACACTTCTCCTGGGGAGTGTTGCTAAACAAAGAAACCTTGAAGTGCAAGTTCATAGTTCCTTGAAAGTAGTGTCCCAGGTCGACAGTATAGTGAAGGAGGTGTTTGGTATGCTGTCCTTTATTAGTCAGTACATTGAGTACAGGAGTTGGGAGGTCATATTGAGACTGTACAGGATATTGGTTTGGCCACTTTTGGCATACTGCAGTCAATTCTGGTCTCCCTGCTATAGGAAGGATGTTGTGAAACTTGAAAGGGTTCAGGAAAGGTTTAGAAGGATATTGTCAGGGTTGCAGGGTTTGAGCTATAGTGAGAAGCTGAATAGATGGGGCTCTTTTCCCTGGAACTTCGGAAGCCAAGGGAGTGGCCTTATAGAGGTTTATAAAATCATGAGGAACATCGCTAGGGTGAATAGCCAAGGTTTTTTGCTAGGATGGGAGAGTCTAAAACTAGAGAGCATCGGTTTAAGGTGAGAGGGGCAAGAATCAAAAAGGAGCTGAGGGGCAGCTTTTTCATGCAGAGGGTTATGCAGGTATGCCAGAGGAAGTGGTGGAGGCTTGTGTAATTGCAGCCATTTAAAAGGCATTGGATGGGTAAATGAATAGGAGGGGTTTAGAGGAATATGGGTCAAATGGGACTAGATTAATTTAGGACATTTGATTGGCATGCATGTGTTGGACCAAAGGGTCTGTTTCCATGCTGCACAATTTTATGACTCGATATAAACTTCTAAAAGGCTTGGATAGAAGGGAGACTGAGTTGAGAAGCAGTTTCCTCATTCTGATGGTGGTGAACCTGCTGAACCCTCACCACAAAGGCTGAGAGAGGCCAAGTCACTGAGTTTTTTTTTTAACTAGGAAGGAAATAGATTTGTAGCGACTAAAAACATTAAGGTGCATGGGGGAGAATGGTGTTGAGATAGAGCAGGATCAATCGCCTAAATCAAACTCCTACTTTCTATGGGTGGAATCTTCTTAGGCGTTGAACGACATGGACACTGGTGGGAATGTTGGGATTGTTGCACGAGATGGCCAGGAAGGAGCTTCTTAACAGCAAGAGCAAAAAGCTTCATTTCCAACCAAACATTGAATGGTGTGATATAATTCTCACTGGTAAATAGCAACAGACTTATTGTATTCATTGGCATGCGGTTACATTTCATTCGACAGAATCTTACCAGAAATCTACTGTTAATTTGAGAGATTCAAGGAAAGTTTCACTCCATGAGATCTAATGACTTTCTCACATTATCTTCCCAAACTCACCTCATTACCTACACTGTCTATTGCTGTGCTATTCTCCCATTGCCCCCCGTTATCAATGCATTCCTGACATGACCAAGGTTCTACTCCTTGTTTGCAACACACTGTGTCTTGTCTCTGTGGGTACAGGTGGAATCTGCACAGTCTTGGGAGCCAAGAGGCCGGTCCTGCTAGACATCCTTCCCCCACTTCTGAGGAAGAAGCATGTGCTACCACCCCAAAGCACTCCAATGGAATGGTCAAACAAGATTTCTCTTTCACAAAACCATTTTGGCTTTCCCGGATTGCTACAACTTATCCAAGTCATCTATTATACCCTATTGTCAGAATCAGAGATCTAAAGCACAGAAAAAGAACCTTTGGCCCATTGCATCCACACTGGTCAAGAATAATTTTAACCCCGCATCTAATATTTCACCCATAAACTTGTGTGCTTTGGCATCACAAGTACACTTCTAAATGGGAATCTGTTTAGCTCAGTTGGCTGGATTGTTGGTTTATAGAGCAGTGTGATACTAACAGTGTGGGTTCAATTCCCATCACCTGTTTGAGGTTACCATGAAGGACTCTCCTGCTCAACATCTTCCTCACCTGAGGACTGGAGGTTCTCAGGTTAAATCACAATCTATTTAACTTCTCTGTCTAATGACAGAGCAGCCGCTATGGTCTGGTAAGACTACGGAGACACAACAACAACAACACTTCTAAATGCTACATAAATGTTATGAGGGGTTCTGCCTTTACCACTTTTACAGGCAGTGAGTTCCAAATTCCCCATACCCTCTGCGTGAGAAAGGTTTTCCTCACATCTCCTCTAGACCTTGCCTTAAATCTATGATCCCTCTATCAAGGAGAAACAGTGATTGAACCCCAGTCTGTTCAATCTGTCCGCAGTTAAAATTCTCCAGACCAGGCACCATCCTGTAAAATCTCCTCTGTACCGTCTCCAATGCTATCACATCCTTCCTATATTGTGGATTCCAGAACCACATACAATACCCTAACTTCTTTAATTACTTCTAATTGTTTCTTAAGACAAATGCTATGCTAACTGGATTGTAGATTCCTGCATTCAGTCTCCCTCCTTGTTTTAGATGAAAGGAGTCACATTTTTCAAAAATACATTCAGGTGATCTACGCTTCACTGGCTAGGCCAAACATTGATGGACCACCTTGAGAACATGATGGCAATTAGCAATGAGCAGTAAATGCTAGCCCAGCTATTGTTATTCATATTTGCTATATTCCAATTTAATGGAACAGTCCATGAATCAAGAGCATATTCTGACATTGAATTCAACCATTTTCAATCATGTTTAGGCACCAGTCCAAGGATACATGGTAGGTCATTTAAGACTGAGAAGAGGAGAAATTTCTTCATCAGAGGGTGGTAGCCTGTGGAATTCACTGCCACAGAAAGTGGTTAAGACCAAAACAAGAACTTAGGTGTTGTTCTTAGGGCTAAAGGGATCAAAGAGTATGGTTAGACTGAAGGAGCAGGATACTGAATTGGATGATCAGCCACGATCATATTGAATGACAGAGCAGGCCATTAATTGACTCTTCCTTCTTTCTGCTCTGATTCCTCCTTCATTCTGTTCATCCGAGATTGCCTGTCACTTTGCTG
Organism: Chiloscyllium punctatum; assembly: GCF_047496795.1. Lineage (NCBI taxonomy): Eukaryota > Metazoa > Chordata > Chondrichthyes > Orectolobiformes > Hemiscylliidae > Chiloscyllium > Chiloscyllium punctatum. The sequence goes on from NC_092741.1 coordinate 109,353,648, forward strand.
CACCTTAAGCAACTAACATTTTAACAACTTTGTTAACCAACGATTTAAATACCAAAGTTTAACTTGATTTCTCACTTATGGATAAATCCCACTGCAAGAAAATCTCTCCCAATTGCTTCTCTTCTCTGATTGAGATACCTTGCTCAGTAGAGGGGAGAGATTTACTGTGCACAGGCTACAGAAGCTATTGATTATTTTTCCTACAATATCAACAGCTCTGAATACTGAATTCCCTTCTCTGAGATGTGTTTAAGCAACTGACAGCAGACCCTAATGAGAGAGAGAAGATGAGAGTTTGCTTCTCAAAAGACCTCAGGTGTCTGTGCATGAGCAAAAGTCAGGCTTTGTATGAGCTGCTTTATATTTTAATAAAATCTTGTGTCATTTAACTGTTACACATGTCAAGTTAGCTGATGGGATTGTAGTTTGTGGCAGTAGTTCAGCTGGTGGGGATTACTGCTAATGAAACTGTACTAACATGAAGAGACATGTCTCATCGGTGTACAGTGGCTGAGAAACTATAATCTACTTCATGCCAGCCTAGTTCGCTATTATGTAGTATCAAATGCTGACATATGAAGAAAATCAATATTCTTCCATTTCTCTAAGAATAACCCTAGTTGGAGAATGATTGCAGCTTTGACTGTACAAAAGTTACTTCATCCATTATGCTCAAGAAAAGGAAAACACACAGGGTATTTGATGTGTTGTGTTGGCTCCACTTGGGCATCATGGAAATGGGTTCCAGACAACCAAGTAATGCCCTGGTATTATGATCTAATAATGTACTGGTTCTGAGAGGGTTAATGCTGGAGGTTGAATACTGGGGTCAGACATGTCGGTTCTAGCTCATGCTTTTCTCAATGAATGTACCTAACTAGTCTATGTAACTTGTGCCTATTATCTTATAGTAAAGAGCATCATGTTGACAATGCCTCTCCTTTTTAACACTTAATTGTGGTTTGTCCTCTACTACTGTTAACCAAACATGTCTGTATATAAAATGGGGCTTGAAGAAGCATTGTGGCACAGTAATAGTGTCCCTGATTCTGGAGCAAAAGGTGCAGGTTCAAATCCCATTTAGTCTAGAGGTGTGTCATAGCAGCTCCAAACAGGTTGATTAAAAATATCTTGAAATAGGGTTTGTTGGTCCCACTCTACCCAAACCACAAGCTGCAAGTGGTTGATTCCATTGACATATGTCAAGGTGATCACTAATGGGATTGTTGTTCAAATAATGTAAGGGAGCAATAGTGGGAAACAAAAATCCCTTCAACCCAGAAGAAACAAAAACCAGAAGAAAAGCAAGTTTGTCATGATTAGAACATTACTACTGGAAACACTATCAGACAGATAGTCAGAAAACAGAACCCATGAAAGGAACAGTGGGACAAAAGCAGTACCCCAAACTAAAATACCTAGTCAGATGTTACAAATTCAAAGTAGTCTTATAGAAAAAGAATAAGGTCCAACAGCAGATGACACTATAAATAATCAAATTATTGAAGAAGGTATAGATACTTCTGAAGAAATTCTCAGCTTTTGATAATTACTTCAACCAGAGTAACCTCTGCAGAGAACTGTGATTATTGAACATTGAAAGCAGAATTTATAAAAGGAACAACACTGATAATGAAATTATTTATGAGTCTTTGTCAGATATATAATAGTCAAAAGAAAATTTAATTTTAATGAAAGCTATCTAAATTGTGTTGGAGGCAGAAACCTGGAAACCTCTAAGAGGATTTGAATAAAGAAGGACAGGAGGGCAACAGAACTTGTTGACTTCACAAACCCACTACCATCACACAATACAAACCAATACAAAGAGTAGACTAAACAGCAGATACTAGATGTTAATGTCAGCTGTGGAACCAAAACGCTGCACAGGTAATGCCAGCCACAACAAAGAATGCTTGATGAAATTAAAGGTCATTTCCAGAGGATGTGCAGGAATAAAATACAGTTTCAGCATAGCATAAATTCAAATGCTTATTTATACAAAAATGTTACTGAGATAGAATGTCCAGCTCTGGAAAATATGCCAGAATGTGTTCAAGCAGAATAATAATTCAATTGACCCGATTAGACAGAATGTATGTCAATGGACACCTTGTTAGTTTTAAGTTTGATGCAGGAACAGGTGTGACTGTTTTAGCAGATCAAATACAATGGCTGAAGAATCAGAAGGTAACATCCAACAAAGATGGCGTTATATGGTCTAAGTTGAAAATCTCTCAAGAGTAATGATATGCTACAAGTAACACTGCAAGACAAACAGTAAGAAATCTAAAAATAAGTCTGCAATTGAAAATCAACACTTCTCACCTTTGAGCCTACATATCTGACCTCAACATGCTTGATGTTATGGAACAATTTAAATTACTTCCAAAGGAACAACAGATTCTGTAAAAAAATGCCTTTCCAAACAATTGGTAAAGGAACAGAAGAAATCAGCAAAGTTTTCCAGGAGAAGCAAATACTGTAAGAAAAAATGAGCAGCATAATCCACTTGAACTCATTAAGGAACTTTTATCTGCAGTTTCCAAACTGCAAAACAGTTCGCTGAACAAATTGATACTGATTTGACTTTGTTATCAGATGATGAGCCAACACAAGCTTAAGAGTAGCTTTTCTTTGTTCTCCAGAGAGGAATTATATGTCCTAGTGACAGAGATAATGCTAAGTAAGCAGTAATCCCCTAAATACTGAAGGTGTAATAACATCTCATTTTACCATGAATACCACAACAGAGGGCATGCTCTGTCTCGGTGAATTGAAGTAAAGAGCATGCATACTTCGACACAGTAGTATCAGCTGATTGAGAATAAAAATTTACTTAAATTATAGATGAAAGACATATAACTCCATGGAAACTAGATCAATGTCCACACATTCAAAATGTGGTCTAAAAGAGTGCACCTAGTCTAAAAATTCAAAATACTGCAAGGAAGAAAGTACTTATTTTAAACAAGCAGCTATCTTCTAAATGGCAATCATGAGATGGTGTTATAGAATCAATACCTAAGGTAGTGAGAAGACAATTTTAATAAAATAAATATCAGGAGATTAAGTGTACTCCAGAAAAGTTAATAAACCAATTATCTGGTTTAGCAGGAATAATGTCCCCCCCAAAGAACAAGTCCTTAGACAAAGCACAGAAAGGAGCTATGATCCCTTGGGGCAGTGGAACACTTTTCCATGATCGCAAGTTACCAGTGATTGGTTCTATAACAGCTGAAAATGTGTTGCTGGAAAAGCGCAGCAGGTCAGGCAGCATCCAAGGAGCAGGAGAATCGACGTTTCGGGCATAAGCCCTTCTTCAGGAATGGAGGTCTCATTCCTGAAGAAGGGCTCATGCCCGAAACGTCGATTCTCCTGCTCCTTGGATGCTGCCTGACCTGCTGCGCTTTTCCAGCAACACATTTTCAGCTCTGATCTCCAGCATCTGCAGTCCTCACTTTTTCCCTTGGTTCTATAACATGCAACAATATGTTTTCACATTTCACTGACTATTTTGTACGAGTCACGTTCGCATAAGACCATAGGATAAAGGTAAAAAAACATAAAACACCAGGTTATAGACAAACAGGTTTAATTGGAAGCACACTCGTAAACCCGTTGGACTATAACCAGGTGTTGTGTGATTTTTAACTTTGTACACCCCAGTCCAACACTGACATCTCTAAATCATAAGATAAAGGACCTGAATTAGCCCTGTCTGCCTTCTCTCTATTACCCTTGATCCCCTTAGTAATCAAAACGCTGCCTGTCCCTGTTTTAAATATATTCAATGATTTGGCCTCCACAGCCTTCTACATCAATTAGTTCCACAGATTTACCACCCTCTCACTGAAGAAATTCCTCCTCATCTCAGTTCACAAGGGTTGTCCAATCACTCTGAGGCTGTGCCTTCAGGTTCAAGTCTCTCCTACGAGTGGAAGCATCTTCACCACATCCATTCTATTCAGGCCTTTCAATATTCTGGTCATTTAAGTAGTTTTGTTTGGATTTTATTTATTTGTTCTCATGTGTATTTTGTTACGAAGTACAGTGAAAAGTGTTGTTTAGTGTTGCCACTCTCTGGCACCATATTAAAACTCAGAAAAATAAACCAGAACATAGAATAGAAAGGCAGTAAAAGAAAGAAATAAAGAACAGAAATGTTCAATTTTACCATCATTATTGTTAAGTGCTCCGCTTGACCATGGGCGTGGTGTCCAGCCACTAGTGCCCTTTGCTGTGCTGCTGTCACTAGAATGAAAGTCACCACTTTGCAGCGCCATCTTGCCTCCACTGATGCCCTTAGATTTGATAAGATTCCCTATAGCATAGAAACAGGCCCTTTGGCCCAACAAATCCATACTGACCCTACGAAGAGCAACCCACCCAGACCCATTTCCCTCTGACTAATGCACCTAAAATGCACATCCCTGAATACGATGGGCAATTTTAGCATGGCCAATTCACCTCACCTACACATCTTTGGATTGTGGGAAGAAACCGGAGCACCCAAAGGAAACCCACGCAGACAAGGGGAAAATGTGCTAACTCCACACAGATGCGGAAATCAAACCAGGTCCCAGGTACTGTGAGGCAGCAGTGCTAACCACTGTGCTGCCCTTACCACTAGGAGACCTTGCTATACCATGCCAATGCAGACTCCACCAATGCTGTCGGGTCCTGCACTGGCTCAAACCCACCCTGCTGTTGCCATGAGTCTGTTTCAGGCTCACCTCACTGATCCAGCTGCTTCTGATGCCACCAGGTTTGTACTGGGCCCAAACTTGCCTCCGTCACAGCAATCACCAGTCAGCACAAGGACAAATACTTTGCAGAAAGGGTTATCTGTCTGATCATGACACACTCCCCTAGGATCCATGCATAGTCACCATTCCCACCCAAGAACATTGTAGAATACCCCTAAGAACTCCATGGTCAGCCTGTCTTGCCCCAGGAACTTGCCTTAAGGATGCCGGTTAGCTCCTCACCACTCAGAGAGAGGTCAAGCCTCTCGGCATCCTCCAAGCTGGCCTGTAGCAGATTTTCCCAAAGACATCTGCCAGCTTCCTTGCTGGATACATTGGAGAGAAGCGAAGTATCTCTCACTTGATCTCTAATGCCCTCCAGATCCAAGATGAGGGATCCATCTTCGGGTAACTGCAGAAGGAGCTATTGTTTCCAGTGAGAAAAAGGCAAACTGAAGGTTGAGATCCCAGAAGAACTGGACTGCAATCTCAAATGTGCACCTTTGGACCCAACGACATGCAGGTCCTGAAGTGCGATCTTCTTCTCTTCATATGCCTTCCATAAGGCCGCGGCCACATCGGGCGAACTGAAATGTGACTCTAGATTGAGCATGTCTTACGGAAATACATCCAGGGAAGTTATTTGCGTGGAACTGAGAAATAAGAAAGGGATGATCACCTTATTGGGATTGTATTATAGACCCCCCCATTAGTCAGAGGGAAATTGAGAAACAAACTTGTAAGGAGATCTCAGCTATCTGTAAGAATAATAGGGTAGTTATGGTAGGGGATTTTAACTTTCCAAACATCGACTGGGTCTGCCATAGTGTTAAAGGTTTAGATGGAGAGGAATTTCTTAAGTATGTACAAGACAATTTTCTGATTCAGTATGTGGATGTACCTACTAGAGAAGGTGCAAAACTTGACCTGCTCTTGTGAAATAAGGCAGGGCAGGTGACTGAGGTGTCAATGGGGGAGCACTTTGGGGCCAGCGACCATAATTCAATTCGTTTTAAAATAGCGATGGAAAAGGATAGACCAGATCTAAAAGTTGAAGTTCTAAATTGGAGAAAGGCCAATTTTGACGGTATTAGGCAAGAACTTTCGAAAGCTGATTGAAGGCAGATGTTCGCAGGTAAAGGGACAGCTGGAAAATGGGAAGTCTTCAGAAATGAGATAACAAGAATCCAGAGAAAGTATCTTCCTGTCAGGGTGAAAGGGAAGGCTGGTAGGTGTAGGGAATGCTGGATGACTAAAGAAATTGAGGGTTTGTTTAAGAAAAAGAAGGAAGCATATGTCAGGTTTAGATAGGATAGATCAAGTGAATCCTTAGAAGAATATAAAGGAAGTAGGAGTATACTTAAAAGAGAAATCAGGAGGGCAAAGCGGGGACATGAGATAGCTTTGGCAAATCGAATTAAGGAGAATCCAAAGGCTTTTTACAAATATATTAAGGACAAAAGGGTAATTAGGGAGAGAATAGGGCCCCTCAAAGATCAGCAAGGTGGCCTTTGTGTGGAGCCACAGAAAATGGGAGAGATACTAAATGAATATTTTGCATCAGTATTTACTGTGGAAAAGGACATGGAAGATATATTCTGTAGGGAAATAGATGGTGACATCTTGCAAAATGTCCAGATTACAGAGGAGGAAGTGCTGGATGTCTTGAAATGTTTAAAAGTGGATAAATCCCCAGGACCTCATCAGGTGCACCCGAGAACTCTGTGGGAAGCTAGAGAAGTGATTGCTGGGCCTCTTGCTGAGATATTTGTATCATCGATAGTCACAGGTGAGAAGCCAGAAGACTGGAGGTTGGCAAACGTTTAAGAAGGGTGGTAAAGACAAGCCAGGGAACTATAGACCGGTGAGCCTGATCTCGGTGGTGGGCAAGTTGTTGGAGGGAATCCTGAGGGATAGGATATACATGTATTTGGAAAGGCAAGGACTGATTCGGGATGGTCAACATGGCTTTGTGCGTGGGAAATCTTGCCTCACAAACTTGAATGAGTTTTTTGAAGAAGTAACAAAGAAGATTGATGGGGGCAGAGCAGTAGATGTGATCTATATGGACTTCAGTAAGGCGTTCGACAAGGTTCCCCATGGGAGACTGATTAGCAAGATTATATCTCATGGAATAAAGGGAGAACTAGCCATTTGGATACAGAACTGGCTCAAAGGTAGAAGACAGAGGGTGGTGGTGGTGGATTGTTTTTCAGCTTTGAGGCCTGTGACCAGTAGAGTGCTACAAGGATCGGTGCTGGGCCCTCTACTTTTTGTCATTTACATAAATGATTTGGATGTGAGCATAAGAGGTACAGTTAGTAAGTTTGCAGATGGCAACAAAATTGGAGGTGTAGTGGAGAGCGAAGAGGGTTACCTCAGATTACAACAGGATCTGGACCAGATGGGCCAATGGTCTGAGAAGTGGCAGATGGAGCTTAATTCAGATAAATGCGAGGTGCTGCATTTTGGGAAAGCAAATCTTAGCAGGACTTATACACTTAATGGTAAGGTCCTAGGGAGTGTTGCTGAACAAAGACCTTGGAGTGCAGGTTCATAGCTCCTTTAAAGTGGGGTCTCAGGTGGATAGGATAGCGAAGAAGGCATTTGGTATGCTTTCCTTTATTGGTCAGAGTACTGAGTACAGGAGTTGGGAGGTCATGTTGCAGCTGTACAGGACATTGGTTAGGCCACTGTTGGAATATTGCATGCAATTCTGGTCTCCTTCCTATCGGAAAGATGTTGTGAAACTTGAAAGGGTTCAGAAAAGATTTACAAGAATGTTGCCCGGGTTGGAGGATCTGAACTACAGGGAGAGGCTGAACAGGCTGGGGCTGTTTTCCCTGGAGCGTCGGAAGCTGAGGGGTGACCTTATAGAGGTTTACAAAATTATGAGGGGCATGGATAGGTTAAATAGACAAAGTATTTTCCCTGGGGTCGGGGAGTCCAGAACGAGAGGGCATAGGTTTAGGGTGAGAGAGAAAAGATATAAAAGAGACCTAAGGGGCAACTTTATCATGCAGAGTGTGGTATGTGTATGGAATGAGCTGCCAGAGGATGTGGTGGAGGCTGGTACAATTACAGCATTTAAATGGCATTTGGATGGGTATATGAATAGGAAGGGTTTGGAGGGATATAGGCCTGGTGCTGGCAGGTAGGACTAGATTGGGTTGGGATATCTGGTCGGCATGGATGGGTTGGACTGAATGGTCTGTTTCCATGCTGTACATCTCTATGACTCTATGACTCTATAACTCCTTTATCCTGGATTTCTGCCTCTTCATCGACCCCCCCCCCCCAACACATACTTGATAATAGAAGATCAGATGTGAGTCTTGCCTACGTCCCACTATAGGTTGTCCTATGATAAAATGCTAGTATGCCAATTTCACCCTGGCATTGAATGGATCATGTTCTGCCCACACCAGGTTATGATTGAAAAATAGCGCCTGCCACATGGAGACTTTTGGAACAAAAGAGGCATCCACCATAGAAATTTAGAAGTGGTCAATTCTGGATGCTTCCACCCCAGGTCTCACAAAGGTGAAGTTATGGAGATTTTGTCAGACATCTAGCAAGTCAAAAGGTCTTAAACAGGTCCTTCAATGTCCCCACCAATGCTGAGCTCTTCTGGGCACCACCATGGTGATTTGGTAATGGGATACTGTCCTTCATGGAGTTAGTTCAGGGACATTCAGTAAAATAGCCCACCGAGCTATCATTCCAATGGATTGGCAGGCAAGAATGTGCCACCAACAGTAAGCCCCTTTTCCAGGGTGAAGTGTTTTGCCTGCTCAGTCTTCATGAAGAACACCACTTTCTCATACATTTTTGGTGCATTCATAATGGTGGAGGTGCCAACTACCTCCACCAAAGCCATTTCACATGCATCCATGGTCATCTCGGGGTGACTGCAATATTTCACCATGAGGTTTTTAGTCATATGAGTAAAAGGAGACAATGTTCCTGAAGGACTGGGGGAAGCAGAGAACGCAATCATCCCCCATGTAAGAATAACTGGGGCCCATCCCAGATACTGCTGTTCCAATCATCCTCCCCCCATTCAGGGCCACCACCAGCTCTCACACAAATAGTGGAAAAGAAACAGTAAAACGTCTTGTCAGCACTCACTCACCAGCAGAGACCCTTAGGCGGCCATGTCTCAAACTACTAATCAACCCACAGATCCTCCAATGGCCAAAGGCAGCAGTCACTGGCAGCAAATGACAATGGTATAGGCCTCAGTCAAGAAGTGATAACAAGGAGATAACTTGCACTTCAAATAGCCCTCGGCTCCAGACTCCAAACTACAGTCACTCAGAGGAAAGGACTCAGGTGCCAAGCTGTTAATGTCCAGGCCTGAAGCCCCTGACTGAAAAATAATATCCAGGCTCCAGGAACTAATCCATCCCAGCAGTGGACTGAGTGGAAAAAAGACCAGGCTCTAAAAACCAGCTGTGTTACACACCGACTGAGGAGAAATGTTCACACTCCTTGCTTCAGGCTCTCCAGGCATGAAATGAGTAACAATGCAGGCCACTAGATTTCTCAAGCTAGTCACAGTAACAGAGTCCAGGTTTGACCCCCTCCAGGCAGGAAGACTGCAGTACCTGTGGCTCCAGGCTCTTGGTGCCAATCAGCAGCAATGATTCCTCTCAGTATTAGAAGGTGTTGTTATATCAGTCTTCAACTCACTGAGGAGAGATGCAGGCTATCAGGCCTCCAAAGACACCGGCAGAGGCAACAGAGTCCAGGCTTGAGTCCCTTCAGGTACAAATGTTGCAGCACCTGAGGCCCCAGGCTCTAGGTCTCAACCTCACTCATTGTCATAAGCATGACCATAATCAGCTCCTCCCAGTCCCAGCAGGTGTTTTCTCATCAGGCTCCAAACAATACAGTAAACAACATTCAACTCCAACAACCAAACAACAGAGTCCCAGGCTCCAGTGCCTCCAAGCAGGCAGGTTGCAGCAGCCAATGCCCCAGACTCTTGGCTGCTGTTCCTCCCAGGACAGTAGGGGTTTCCAGTTCTCTCTCCATTCTCCAACTCATGCAGGTAGCAAGCAGAGTGCAAACTCTCAGCACACCTCCTTCTACAGGAAAACAACCCTCCGTCTCCTACCTTGAAGTCAATTTGTATCCAATTGGCTAGCTCATGTGATATATCCTTACAAATTAATCTACCATACAGAATCTTGATGAACACTTTTCTGAAGTCCTCATAGACAATATATAATTGCCCAGTGAAATTTTCAATTTCACGGCAATTCCTTCAGAATGTGCTACAATGGGGATTCACAGAGTCCCCATGTGAAACTCTGACCTATGCTAAAATAATAACTACCTAACTGATGAAAATCCAGGTCACTATGTTTTACCCACATGATATGAATAGTGATCTTATTCTGTGGATATTAATGTTGGCTATGTATTTTGATTGAAGCAACTGAAACATGTTAACATAGCTGAAGAAGGAAAAGTGCCATCTATTTTTCATTGGCCATCTTATAGCTTTTTTCATCTTATCCTAACACTGAGTGTTGTCATTCAGCAAGTGTGCAACTTGTAAAAGAGTTAAATCAAAGGAGAGAATGGTTAGTGTGAAAAGATAGTACACATAGTGAACATTGTGCCATGAAGGCATTCATTTCATACAGCGGAAGTACTATGCTTACTTATTTTCCCTTTTTTGCTTAGCATGTCTTTTTTTGACATTTTCTGAACAGAATCCGTGGCTGCAGTGGATAGATATTAACCGCTGTGGTTCCCTGAGTACACAGTGTTTGAAAGCTGCTTGCTTTGCTGCACAAGTGACCAATTAAAATGGAATAAAGCAAGAAGAATATTCTCCAAAACGCAGAGGTGTGTATCCTTCTCCTGAAGTTAAATGATAATAACTAATAGCAGATGTATCAGCTGGGACTGTAGTTAGCACTTGAGTCCTTTTTTATAAAATTATGGCAATTTCCATGCCATATTTCTGCACTTTAACAGTGAGCACATGGCGTTCCGGAAACTGACATCTTCTGGCTCCTGACATTCACTTGAACATTTTTCCCCCTTGATACAGGTTTTAAGTGCCTTACATTATCACTGGAGCCAGGTTGCAAACCCTACAGGATTGCCCTGGAGGCTTCAAGGTTGAAAGACTAACCTTCAACGCACAATCTCAACAGAAACAAGAAAGAAATAATTCATTGGGACTACTAAAATAAATAAATGTGCTTATTTCATTTTCTGTGAATGCTTTTGTTTATTAGGCTTGTCCAAAAGCTCCCAAATGGCTTTGTAGAAGCCTACGCATGGATTGCAAAGATTCAAGAAGGCAGCTCACTCCAGTGCCTTGAGGGCAACTAAGGACAAGCAATATATGCCAGCCCACCAGAGATGACCATATCCCATCAGTGAATTAAACACAAAGATCAATACAGTGGTAAAGATTCTCCAACTAACTGCTAAGAGTGAGCCAATCAAGTAATCTTGTGGGAGATGATGGCATAGTAGCAAGGTCACTAGTACTTCAGAAGCCCAGATTCATGCTTTTGGTACATAGGATCAAATCCTAGCAAAGTGCCTGCTGGAATTTAAACTTATTAATAATAGTTATAGATTCTAAAGAGATAACAGCAAGAGAGGGGGTGGCCCAGGTCTTAATTAAAGGTAACAAAGCTGAGAAAATGGTTGAATTATCAGTGGTGGTGCATTTTGCAGACAACTCTGTCACATTCAAGATTGTTATGGAAAAGGACAAGGATGGGCCTGAATTCAAAGCTGTCAACTAGGGCAAGGCTGAGTTTACGAACAGCAGGTATGATTTGGTCAAAGTGAACTGGGACCAGGTATTTCCAGGTAAATCTGTCTTAGAAAAGTGGGATGCAGTCAAGAAAGAAATATGGCACATACAAGGGCAACATATTCCAATAAAGAAAGAGGATGGAACCATTAACTCCTGTGACCACTGAATATCAAGGGATAAACAGGATTGGCTTAGGAAAAAAAAGGGAGGCTCGTGGCTGATGTCAAGGGCTCAAAACAACAGAACCCCCAGAAAAGCATAGAGGGAACCTAAACGGAGATTAAGAGAGCTGAAAGAGGATATGAGACTGGCAAGTAAAATGAGGGAAAACCTGAGTTATTTTACAGGTACATTAAGGGTACAAGGATAATGAGGGAAAGGACAGGCCCATTATTGACCACACTGGTAATTTGTGCATGGAGCCAGAGGATGTAGGCAGGGTTCTAAGTGAATACTTTGGGTCAGTGTGTACTGGTGAGAGGGATCTTATGCAGATAGAAATCAGGGAGAAGGTCTGTGATGCAATTCAAGAAATTAGCATAGCCAGAGAGGAGGTTCTGAAGGAACTGGCAGGATTAAAAGTTGATAAATTTCCAGGGCAGGAAAAATGTGTTCAAGGTTGTTGAGTGAGATGAGATGGAAATAGCAGGAACACTTGAAAAAAGTTGTGAAGACAGCCAATGCCATACTGTTATTCAGGAAGGAAGCAAGGGATAAACCAAGAAACAGGAGACCAGTTAGTCTAACGTCAGTGGTGGGGAAACTATTGAAAGCAATTCTGATGGACAGAATTAATCTGCATTTGGAGAGGCAGGAATTAATCAAGAATGGCTAAGAATGGCCTCATTATGTGGAGGAGCTGATGTTGGACTGAGGTGGGCAAAGTTAAAAATCACAAAACACCAGATTATAATCCATAAGGTTTATTTGGAAACTTTAGCTTCAGGGTACTGCTCCTTCATCAGGTAGTTGTGGAGCAGGACCGTAAGACACAGAATTTATAGCAAAAAGTTATAGTGTCATGCAACTGAAATGATATATTGAACAAACCTAGATTGTTGCTCAGCCTTTAATCTTTTAGAATGGGTTGCAGCTTTCGGTTCATTAATATGTAAATCCCAGAACTTCTTTTAAGTCACATTCTCGAAATAACTTAAGGTTTTATGTAAAAAAAGTGACATCTCAGCTCAGACAATGCATTAAAAGTATGAGGTTACAGTCTGTTTGTGTCCCATCTTGAGTCAGACTAGTTCTATTTCAAAAGTGGAATTTACAAAATATTACATGGATTGACTGCCTGCATTGACTGACTGCAGATTATACACTTTTTGAGTAAAATAGAATGTAACTGCAAATATAATTCTGCAAATACAAATTTACTCCACAGACTTATATGTTTGTCCGCATGCATGAGACAGAGAGTGAGTGTGTGCATGTGAGTGTGTGCATGAGTGTAAGTGCACACAGAGTCATAGAAAGAAGCATAATAACTGATTTAAATAAAGACATAGAGTCATACAAAGGTACAGCACGGAAACAGACCCTTCGGTCCAACTTGTCCATGCAAACCAGATATCCCAACCCAAGCTAGTCCCACCTGCCAGCACCCGGCCCATATTCCTCCAAACCCTTCCTGTTCATATACCCATCCAGATGTCTTTAAAATGTTGTAATTGTACTAACCTCCACCACTTCCTCTGGCAGCTCGTTCGAGAGAGTGTATGTATGCGTGTGTGCAAGATTCATAAAGTATGGTGTGTGTGTGTGTAGTGTAGTAAGGTCACCTGTAGTGTGACATGAACCCAAGGTCCCGGTTGAGGCCGTCCTCGTGAGTATCAAACTTGGCTATCAGCCTCCATTCAGTCTCGCTGCATGATTGCCCGAAGTCTGCCTTGGAGGTTAGTAACCCAAGATCCGAGGCCGAATGTCCCTGACGACTGAAGTGTTCCCCGACTGGGACAATCTGATGCAACAATGCAGTCGAGGAAAGTTTCAGCAGTCTAGGACATTTGGCCTCAGATTGTCAGGTGAACATCCTCCAAGGCGGACTTCAGAATAGGCAACAATGCAGAGTGGCCGAGCAGAGGCTGATAGCCAAGTTCGGTACCCATGGGGAGGGCCTCAACCGGGATCTTACGTCCATGTCATACTTCAGGTGACCCTACTACACTATACACTCTCTCACATGCACACAGACACGCAAACATACACACACACACTGTTACATACTCACACACTCATGCAGTCTCTCTCTCTCTCATACACATGCTTTCTCTGATACAGGCACACATACACCCCATACTCACACCCACACCCACATCCTCTCACAGGCTTATACTCCATCGCACTCACACACACACTTTATGAAGTTTGCACACACGCAAACACACACTCTCTTATGTGCGCTCACACTCACACACACATGCACACAGTCACTCTCTCTCTCTCTTTCTCTCTCATGCATGTGCGCACACATATAAATCAATGGGGTGAATTTTGTATATTCAGAATTATATTTGCAGGTACTTCTGTTTTGCTCAAAAAATGCACAATCTGCAGGCAGTCAATGCAGGCAGTCAATCCATGTAATAGTTTGTAAAATCCACTTTGAAAACAGAAGTAGTCTGACTCAAGATTGGCATACAGACAGACTCTAACCTCACACCTTTAATGCATTTTCTAACTGAGGTGTCACTTTTTATTATAAAACCTAAAGTTATCTCAAGAACATGACTTAAAATAAGTTCGGGGATTTACATATTAATGAACTGAAACCTCCAACCCATTCTAAAAGATGAAAGGCTTAACAACAATCTAGGTTTGTTCAATATGTCATTTCAGTTGCATGACACTGTAATCTTTTGCTATAAATTCTGTGTCTTTTGATCCTGTTCTACAGCTACATGATGAAGGAGTAGTGCTTTGAAAGCTAATGCTTCCAAATAAACCTGTTGTTATGTGAGTTATAACTGGGTTTTATTAAGAGGAGGTCATGTCTGACCAGCTTGATTGAATTTTTTGAAGCGGTGACCAGGTGTGTAGATGAGTTCAGTGCTTTTGAAAAAGTCCATTTGTACTTTAGCATGCTGTTTTTAAGGTCGTAAATGGGAGACTGTTAGCAGAGATAAAGCCATGAGATCCAAGCAAATTTGGAAAATTAGATCCTAATTGACTGAGAAGCAGGAAGTGGCGGGTGATGGTTGAAGAATGCTTTTCTGACTGAAAGTCTGTGTTCAACATCCGGCAGAGCCCATCTGTTTTTGGTTTACAAAAATGAATTAGACTTGAATGCAGGTCAGTTGATCAGTAGCTTTGCAGATGATACAATATTTGGTGAGTGGTAAACAATGAGGAGGATAGCCTTAGAGTACAAGAAGATATAGACAGGCTAGTCAGATGGGTTGAATCGTGACAAATGGACTTTGAACCATATAAATGTGCAGTGATGAACTTTGGCAGGAGAAAGAAAGCAAGTAAATTCACGAGGATCTTGGAAAGCACAAAAATCTGAGGGACCTTGATGTGCACATACATCAGTTTCTTAAGATATCAATTTAGATAGATAGATAAAGTTGTTAACAGACATATGGCACACTTATCTTTATTAGTTGAGGCTTAGAGTTTCAGAGCATTGAGATTATACTGGAACTATCTAAAATATAAGTAGGAGAAAGTGAGGACTGCAGATGCTGGAGATCAGAGCTGAAAATGTGTTGCTGGAAAAGCGCAGCAGGTCAGGCAGCATCCAAGGAACAGGAGAATCCTGTTCCTGAAGAAGGGCTTATGCCCAAAACATCGATTCTCCTGTTCTTTGGATGCTGCCTGACCTGCTGTGCTTTTCCAGCAACACATTTTCAGCTAAAGTATTTAGTAGGCCACAGCCAAAGTATTGTGTGTAGTTATGGAATACAGTTTGTAGGAGGAACGTGATAACACTGGAGAGGATGCACAGGAGATTTAACTGGATGTTGCCTGTGCTGGAAAGTTTCAGTGATAAAAGAAGATTGGATAGACTTGGATTATTTCCTTCAGGCAAAGGCAATTGAGAGGAGATATGATTGAGAAGCAACAAATTATGAGGGGCATAAATAAGATATAAAGAGGAAGAAATTTTTCCTCTTGATAGAGGGATCATGAAGCGGGGACACAAATTTAAGGAAAGGGTAAGAAGATTTCGAGGAGATGTGAGAAAAAGCTTCTTTCACCCAGAGGGTGGTGGGAGTTGAACTCACTGCCTGTAAGGATGGTAGAGGCTGGAACCCTTATAACTTACATGAAGTATTTAGATGCATACTTGTCAAACCAAGACATTCAAGACTATGGACCAAGTGCTGGAAAATGGGATTAGATTGGTTGGTGGTTGTTTTAGAGCGGCAGGAACACAATGGAACAAAGAGCCTTTTTCTGTGCTGTAGATGTTTATGAGTCTATAATAAGGCAGCACAAGGATAGACAGCTAAAGTTGTAAACCCAAAATTGGGGTCAATATCTTCTCACAGCTTTCAGTCAAATTCCTATTTCGATTTTTCCCTCTAAGAAACCTGAAGACAGGGTGAACTTCCGGGGCAGAAAGGTGGATGGCCTGCAGAGAACATAAAAACAAAGTGATTGGAAGAAGAACTAGAGGCAAGTTGTGCAAAGACATTTTTTTAATGCATTGAGTGCAGTCAAAACAGAATCAATATCAATTCTCAGGAGCAATTTGATAAATATTTGAATGGGAAGGTCAAAGGATTTAATATCATGGGATTAACTGGAGAAAGCTACCAAAAAGATGACAGAACTACAATGGACCTAATGGTCTTTCTCTGTGCTGATGAGTTTTAATTAACTGTCTTTTGAGCATAAGCCTTAAAAAAGACTTACTTATGTTGGAGATTAAATCAGACACATCTCGAGAAAAGTAAACTTGTTTTCAGCAGCAATCTGCTGTTTTCTGACCACAACATGCAGTAATCTCAGATAAAAATCAACGGAGCCAAACAGCATTAAAAAGGTAAGCGAAGAGAATGAAGTGGGAAGCATGAAGGAAAAACCTATCCTTGCAACTGTCTCATAAATCAGGGGCTTTGCTGACAAGACTTATATTCCCCTGGATACATTCTGAAATATTCCCAGTTGCTATATTTTGAGTAATCTTGAAAGCACATTTGAAATGAACTGTAGCACAGCCTCGCTTTTCCGTAACAATGCAATTTAAGTCTTATCTTCTCCCTTAGGGTTTATTTGCAGGATGATGGAATCCCTGCTAATCGAACCAATGTTAATTCAGAAATCTCTAGCATCAGGCAGACTTTCACATAATGTTAGATTCAGTCTGTTGCAGATATTATTCTGTTAGCAAGTTTTAACTGGGTTTTGGCAGCTTCATTTATATAATTCAACAGGACACTGGATAAAAAAAAAAGCAGGAAAAGATTAGAGGAAATAGCTCCACAGTCAAAGAACTAGCCTTGTGTAGATATGTTTTCAAAGTGTGCTGAATTTTCAATGGTTCTATTCACACCACGTAATTGTTTTTTTTCACAAGATACCCTCCTTATTTCTTTCCTTTAACCCGACAGTTCCAATCCAGAGAAGGAGGTATTGCTATTGGATATGCTGCGGGTGAACCACAAAAGCTTTCAGATAGAAGGAAGCCACTCGGCCCTTTATGATTGCACCAGCTCTTTTCTCAGATGTTCCACATCTCTTTTCATTGTTATTTATCTTGATCTTCAAACATTTTCCTTTAAAAAGGCACGCAATAGCCTTTGTTTTAACAACTCCCTGTAGCAAGTATCTTCTACAATTCACTGAATTAAAAAAAAGATTCTTCCACCACCTTTTTTATCATACAATATGTTTTCAGGGGCTGTTACCTTTTCTCCAAAGGTTAGCACATGTACAGTACATAAGTTTATTTTTCACCTTGTTTTGCTGATATTCTATCAAAACTTTGAAAGCTATCATCAAAATGTTTACAGCTTCCAATCATCCACCTTTATTTTAGCTCTGAACATAATGTGAAAAGGGAAGGGATGCAAATGACAAATACATAGTCCAGATTAGAGTGGTGCTGGAAAAGCACAGTAGTTCAGGCAGCATCCGAGGAGCAGGAAAATTGATGTTTCAGGCAAAAGCCCTTCATCAGGAATTTGCCCGAAACATCGATTTTCCTGCTCCTCGGATGCTGCCTGAACTGCTGTGCTTTTCCAGCATCACTCTAATCTAGAATCTGGTTTCCAGCATCTGCAGTCCTTGTTTTTACCAAACACACAGTCCAGTCATGGTATGTAAATGATATGTGTCAATGTTAAACATACTTAAAACCATTAGTGAGTTTTGATAGAAAAGCATACTGTGAACCTTAAAATAGCAATCTAGATGTTAAAGAAACAAAGTTCTCTAATTGTCAGTGGGACTGACTAGTGCTTGCAAACTATCACATCTTCCATTGTTATGGACTAGCCAAACCCCTTTCAAATATAATAAGGGAATACCCAAGACCCTAACTTAGTGTTTCAGATGTAAATTGGTTGCTTACATTATTTGGCTTTAAAAAAAAACACACTTTATTCTTACCCTGCAATTAAAATGTTTTAAAAAATGAGAATTGGTATAAGTTTTACTCTCCTGGAAAATTTAACAGAAATACAGATTATGTAACTACTAAACAGCAATTGTTCCAATATAGTAACATCTCATTGACACACGCTTGGCAAAGGCAAAGTCAATAAAACAGACTGTCTCACGTGATTCTGGCAGTAGAGGAGAAGCTTTTAGCTGTAGCCAAGAGAGATATATAGCTGCTTCCACAACCAACTTCAAAACCCTAACAGCTGCTGAAAGCTAAACGAAAAGCCTGGTTCTATGGGAGTCTGACTCCATTCATTCATGTTGCTTTTATTGTTCTAATTTTATTTTAAAAAGGCCTCTCAAACTGTTTATTAGTTTGGAAAAGGCAGCTCAATACCTATGGCTCAAAATCTTTCTTAAATAAAGGACAAAATACATCTCTTAAAGCTATTGTAGCAACGCAACGGAACAAATGAAGTTTGACTAAATCATAGTCTATGGAATTTTAAGCTTGAAAACTGTGAGGTCAGGTCTTTACAATTCCCAGTAGTACTAAATTGAGTTTTTGCCTTGGAAATTAAATTGGATTAGGCTTGATTAAGCTTGGATGTGTTCTCAGTTAGCTGGTGCATGGAGCAGATGAACACCATTGGCACAAGGATTCATCACCCATTCCAGTTAATGCAGACTTGGAACTTGCTCGCTCTAACCAATGACTAAAAAGCAAATCGCATAATCACCAAGGAGCAGCCTATGTGCAGAGACTGAAAGAAAAACACTTGCATGAGAATGCAATTAGGTAGAAGAGGAGCAGGCTTTCAAAAAGCACTCATTATATTCGGGATTTTCTTTCCATATCAAGATATTGGATATCGCCTGTCAGGTCATAAAAGTGACCCACTTTTGAAACTAGTGTACATAATTTAAGCTGACACTTCATTATATTGTGAGGGAGTTCATAGTGCATTCGAACTGTAATTCCATCTGTCTGATTCAGAAAGATCATCAAAATTCTGTGATGCACTTTGAAGCAGATCGTGAGATATCCGTCAATCAACATATTATTTTTCTCTTTAACTTCTTATGGTTTATGGGATCTTGCAGCGGCTTGTTGTGTTTCTCTCCACAACAGAAGAAATCACATTTTGCAAATACTGCATTTGCTGCTGTGTGCTATGGGTTGTCATAAAGATGTGAATGGTGCAATATCAATATGCGTTCTTGCTTGAGTTTAGGAGGTGGCTGTATTTTGAGAATTGTAAAGATAAGCTATTATGGAGGATCATTGAACACTATTTTCTAATTTATGAGGTGGCAAGAGTAATAGCAGGTATGATGACTCCATCAGGCTAGATTGCAAACCTTAGTTTTCACCATAAAGATGAACTTTAACACTTTAGTCCCTCCTCAGAAGATGAGCCAAACCTTTTGTCATCAGATGGTGAGTGTTGTAATGTTGTTAACCCTATCTGCCAGCATATTATATTGGTGTGACTGAAATCAGTCATTCATATTGGTATTAGTCTCAATTACTGGTAACAAGTCTGGTATTCTTTTGATAAAAGAACGGCCATAGCTTGTTCAGCAGTTATTAGATTTCATAACTCACTCCGGTCTGGAAACAGGCCATTTGGCCCAACAAGTTCACATTGACCCTCCAAGGAGCATCCCACCCAGACACACATCGCTACTTTGTCCCGAGAACCCAGCATTTCCCATGGCTAATCTAGCTAGCCTACATGTCTTTGGACTCATGCAGACACATGGATAATGTGAAAACTCTGCATAGATATCCTCCCGAGGCTAGAATTGAGCCAAGGTCCCTGGCAGTTTGAAACAGTAGTGCTAACCATTGAACCACTATGCCACCAACCATGGAGCCACAGTGCTGATTTATTGTATATCACTTAACAGCCAGTTACGTTACATTTGGGATACACAACGGTCTCTTGGGATACACATCAGGATCAACATTACTTCCTCTCAGATTACAGTCTTTTATATTTTTTAAAAACTGAACGAACCATGGATGTTGTAAATCAGAAACAAAAGCAGAAGTTTCTGGAACAACCCATCAGGTTTAGCAGCATCTGTGAACAGAAATCAGAGTGGACACTTTAGAAAATCCACGACAAACCTTTGGTATTGTGGTGTTGTGCCACTTAGATGAGCAAGTTTTGAAGATGATTAGATTAGATTCCCTACAGTGTGGGAACAGGCCCTTCGGCATATGCCCACACGGACTGTCCAAAGAGTAATCTACCCATACACATTCCCCTACCTTATATTTACCTTGACTAATGGACCTAACACTATGAGCAATTTAGCATGGTCAATTCACCTGACTTGCACATCTATGGATTATAGGATGAAACCTGAGTATCCGGAGGAAACCCACGCAGACACAGGGAGAATGTGCAAACTCCACACAATTACTCAAGTCTGATATCAAACCTGTGTCCCTGGTACTGTGAGGCAGCAGCACTAGCCACTGAGCCACTTGCCACCCAACTAAGATATGTCCATACTAAGATATGTCCATAGCAGGAAACCATTGAATAATTTCTTCAAACTTGTGAATTCAGTAGTATCCTCTGATTGTTTAGTCATAGAGTCATAGAGACATTCAACAGAGAAACAGGTTCTTTGGTTCAACTCATCTATGTTGAGCAGATATCCTAAGTTAATCTAGTCTCATTTGCTAACATTTGGCCCATATCACTCTAAACCCTTCCTCTTCATATATACATCCAGATGTCTTTTAATGTTGTGATTGTACCAGCCTTCACCACATCTTTTGTTAGGGACAAAAAAACTAACAGTGCTAGAATTCAAGATAGACAACCAGGAGGCTAGAAGAAACATGCCAGGCAACATCAGGGGGTGGGGAAGTGTTTTGAATGTAACCCTTCTTCAGGACTGGAGGTGGGCCTAGGAGGAGCTGCAGATAAAGAGAGGGGCTTGGGGGAGGGGTTTAGGTGGGGAGAGGGATGAAGTGGTGTGATAGTGATAGGTAAACACAAGTAGAGGGTATGGCCTGGTTGGTCGATGGGAGAGATGACTCGGTTGGTAGCTGGAAGGAAGGGTCAGTCAGAGGAAAGGAAGGGAGGAGGAGGAGCTGGAAAGGGGTTTGGGGAGGGGAAGGGAGGTTATTTGAAATTGGAGAACTCAATATTGAGTCGTCTGGGCTGTAGGCTATCCAAGCGGAAGATAAGGTATTGTTCCTCCATTTTGCATTCTGATTCAATGTGGCAATGGAGGAAGCTAAGAATAGTCATGTCGGAGAGGGAATGGGAAAGGAAATTGAAATGGACGGTGACTGAGAGGTCAGGTCGGCCCATGTGGGGCTGGCTGAGATGCTTGGCAAAACATGCCTTTCCTTTGGCAGTTCATTCCATGCACACACCACCTGCCACGTGAAAATGTTGACCTTGCATCCTTTTAAATCTTACCCCTCCCACCTTAAACCAATGCCTTCTAGTTTTGAACTCACTTATCCTGGAGAAAAAACCTTGACTATTCACCCTATCCATGCCCCTCATTATTTATAAACCTCTGTAAGGTCACCCCTCAGCCTCTAATGCTCCAGGGAAAATAGCCCCCAGCCTGTTCAGCCTCTCCCTGTAGCTCAAACGTTCCAACCCTGGTAGTATTCTTATAAATCATTTTGAAACCCTTCCAAGCTTAACAACATCCTTCCTGTAGGAGGGAGACCAGAAGTGAACATAGCATTCCACAATGTCCTGTACAGCTGCAACATGACGTTCCAACTCCTATACTCAATGCATTGATCAATAAAGTGAGGCATGTCAAACACTACCTTCAGTACCCTGTCTACCTGTGACTCTACTTTCAGGGAACTATGAACCTTCACTCCAAGGTCTCTTGGTTCGGCAGCACTCCCCAGATTATTGCCATCAAGTGTATAAATCCGATTAAGTGTATAAATCCTGACCAGATTTGCCATCCCAAAATGTAGCACCTCAATTTATCTAGATTAAACTTCAACAGCCACTTCTCAGCTCATTGGCCCAACTGATTGAAGTCCCATTGCATGCTAGTATAACCTTCTTCTCTATCCACCACACCCCCAATTCTGGTGTCATCTACAAATTTACTAATCTACCTTCTATGTTCATACCCAAATCATTTATAAACATGACAAAAAGCAGTGAACCCAGCACTGATCCTTCCAACAAACTGCTGGTCACAAGCCTCCAGTCTAAAAAGCAACTCTCCACCACGGCCTTCTGTCTCATACCTATGAGCCAATTTTGTATCCAAATGGCTAGTTCTCCCTGTTTTCCATGTGATCTAATCTTGCTGACCAGTCTACCATGAGGACCCTTGCGAATGTCTTCCAGAAGTCCATATAGACAACATGCACAGCTCTGCCTACGTCAATCCTCTTCGTCACTTCTTCAAAAATTCAATCAAGTTCATGAGAAACGACTTCCCACACACAAAGCCATGTTGACTATCACCAATCAGTCCTTGCTTTCTAAACATGTATAAATCCTTCATATTCATGAAGTATTGTATGACATGGATGTAGTTAATCTTGAGTGGTACATATTTTCTCTTAGGTTCAGAAGCAATGCTTTGAGACCAATTAAGTTTCCCAGTTCCACATCATATTGGTGTCTGTATTTTAAGATTTGTTCGATGTACAGTATTATGCAGTTCTCCATCAGAAACCTATAGTTATATTCTCATCAACCAAGGAATTTGCTCAGATACTACAGTAACTGTGTCAAATTTGAAACTTGGTGGAAAATCTTTAAAATGTGTGATTATTGTCATATCTGGTTCAGATGGATTTTTATTACTACGAAAGGTTGAGACATTTCTTCCAAAGGTGGCTTTTTTATCATAAAAATTTTTCTAATAAAGGTATTCTGAGTTTTCCTTCAAAGGTACATGCTGAAGGTGATAGTATCTTTGGGCATATCATCATTATTAATTCTGTGGTTCAACGATGCTTTTGATTCTTACAGGTTTTCTGGCAATGTCACTACTTTACAAAAGTTACTTTGGCATGGTGACGCTATTGTTTCTATTGATGTGATTTGTTAACTCCTCAACTGAAACAGTAACTTCCAGAACCAAGAATTTAGATTTATTTTGCATTGACTTAGCATGTAATATTTAGGTCTTTTTATACCTAAGAAACTTGCCAAAGTATGATGAGCTTCTTGAGCTAAGTTGGCTTTCTGTTCCTGTCATTATTTTGTGGGTTTTCTTTTTCAGATTTCAGCTTCCACCATTATCTGGATAATTCTTCCCAATATTAGATCCCCTTTTGATTGTGGTATATATGAAGAGACGAATCAGATATTCTGACAATAATTCTGTCTGGTTGTAAATCGTCATAATTACAGAGTTCTGACAATGGATCATTGATGATGTTGTCAACAGATTCTCCTGGAAGGTTATTCTTCTATTAGATTGTGTTGTCTCTAGTAGGTGAGCAGTATTCAGGGCCAAGGACAGTAATTGTGTGTCCCACTGCTACCTCTTGGTGACAGATTTACATTGCAGTTCTCCTTATAGTTATTGTACTGATGGTTATTAATACAATGTAGCTCATACTAGGTTGCTATCATGTAATAAACTATGTCCATTGTTCTTGCATCAGTTCTTTTACCTAATGCCAATCTCCTGCCTTTTCTCTATATCTCTGTACACCATTTATAGCCAAGGAATATCCAATGCTGTCTCAAACACCTCAATTGAACCTGCCTCCACTACATTTCCAGGCTGTGAATTCCATATGTTAGTTACTCAAGGAATGAGAAAGTCTATGCCCTCTCATTCTTTATCCTTTTTGAATTGGGAAGAGCTTCTCCCTATTCACTCTATTTAGCCAATTCATGATTTTGAAAACCTTTATTAAATCTCTCAGCCTTTTCCTGTCCATGGAGAACAGTCCCAACATTTTGTGTCTGCTATCATAAGTGAAATTTCTGGAATCATCTTTGCAAATTGCTTCTGCATTCTGAGTCAAAAGCTGTGATGTTGCAAAAGCATAGCAGATCAGGCAGCATTTGAGGAGCAGGAAACTTGACATTTTGGGTATAAGTCCTTCATCAGGGTCCTCAGATGCTGCCTGACCTGCTGTGCTTTTCCAGTGCCACACTTTTTGACTCTGATCTCCAGCATCTGCACTCCTCACTTTCTCCTGCTTCTGCATTCACATCTATCCTGTAACCTGGTAACCAGATCTGTACACAGTACTCTAGCTGGGGTCTAACAAGTACTTTACATTAATTCAACAACACTCCCTTGCTCTTGTAGTCTCCGTTCTCTTAGTAAAGCCAAGAATGTTGTTTTATTTATAATTTCTCACTCTACCTTCATTGATCTGTACACATGTATGCCCAGAATTTATAAAACATGTAGCACACTGTACCACTTTGAATATAAAAATCAGAGAATACTGGAGAACCTCAGCAGGTCTAGCAGCATCCATGGAGAAACAAATCTAATTTTTCAAATTCAGTATGACTCTTCTTTGGCACTGGAGCAAAAATTGCTAGTTTTTAATTTGTTGACAGAGAGGGAGAAGGAATAAATGGGATAGATTGTGAAAGTGTCCACAGCAAAAGACACTGGCAGTGATAATGGCAGTAAAGGAAAGATAGAGATTTCAGCTGGATTTAAAAAATATGGAGAGCAAAACCAATGATACTCAGCTGGAGGTTGGTGAGGAATACTAGAATGTGACACTTTGAATAAAGGAGCCAGTGGCATAATGGTAATGTCACTGGACTGATAATCCAGACTTCAATCCAATGTTCTGGAAACAGGTTTGGATTCCGTCATGGCAGATGGTGAAATTTGAATTCAAAAAAATAAAATGGAATTAAAAACTGGCCTAATCTTGACCAAAAAACCTCTGTTGGTTGTCAGGAAAAAAAAACTATCCACTTCACTAATACCCTTTAGGAAAGGAACTCTGCCATTCTTCCCTGATCTGAATTACATATGACTCCAGACTCACAAGGATGGAGTTGACTCTTAAATGCCCTCTGAAACGGCTATCTCAAACCATTCAGAGCAAGGAGCAATTAATGATGGACAAAGATGGGTTTAACCAGTAACACCCATATTTCATGAATGAATAAAATTAATATGACAGGCATGCATTGGATGCAGTGCTCACAATTATATAAGTGGCCAATAATCAATGAATCCAAGAATAACAATTGTGATTGGAAATAAGCAAAGCATACTCACTGCAAATTAGTCTTGCTTTTGCCCATTTAGTGCCAATGGTATTTTGCTTTGCAAATAGCAGCAAGCTTTTAAAAAAATATTTCTTTTATTTAGAACCATAGAATCATAAAGACATACAGCATGGAAACAGACCCTTCGGTCCAACTTGTCCATGCCGACCAAATATCCTAAATAAATCGAGTCACATTTGCTAGGATTTGGCCCATATCCCTCTAAATCCTTTCTATTCATATAGCCATCCAGGTGCCTTTTAAATGTAATTGTACCAGTCTCTATCACTTCCTCTGGCAGCTCTTTCCATACCTTTTGTGTGAAAAATTTGCCCTTTAGGTCTCTTTTAAGTATTTCCCCTTTCACCCTAAACCTATGCCCTCTCGATTGGACTCCCCTACCCCAAGGAAAACACATTGACTATTCACACTATTCATGCCCCTCATGATTTTATAAACCTCTATAAGCTCACCCCTTAACCTCCAACACTCCAGGGAAAATAGCCCTAGTCTTTTCAGCCTTTCCCTATAGCTCATACTCTTCAATCCTGGTAACATCCTCATAAGTCTTTCTGAACTCTTTCTAGTTTCAGAACATCCTTCCTATAGCATGTAGCATTTGAATAGTGCCCTAACTGATGCCCTGTACAGGTGCAACATGACCCCCCACCTCCTATATTCAATGCGCTGACCAATAAATTGTATCCAACAGCAATTAATAGCTAATGTTGTGATACCCTGATCGGTGAAAGTTAATTTTCAGTGCTAGAGAGGCTGCGTGGTTGTTAAAAGTGTATTTTGAAATGGCTTGAATTAATCTTTTGGGCTAATTTACCTTCACATTCACTGTAGAAGGAGCAACGCATTGAAGTATGTGTTTCAACAGCGAGAAACCATTTTCACAAAGCAAGTCACAGAATGGCCTATTACCCACAGCAACTTTTAGATTTCAGCTGCACGCTTGCTCTGCACTGAAGGTGCTGTATCATTTATGCATAAAATATAAGGAGCATTCTTAAAAATAAGGCATTAGCCTCACCATTATTTTGGCAGATAATTTCAGACCAACCAAACTATTCCGAGGCCCAAATTATATTCCTCGCTGGAATTCAACATTTGGGAATGACCTTGGTGTGTTTTCTGTAAATGTCTTGTGCTGAACTGCAATGAGTTCCACATTACCCCTGGGAAACTGATAGAAAGCCTTCATTTCAGCCTGCACAATAAAATCAAATTTGCCAGTTCAGCTGCTGTGGATCCTGCTTTCATTTATTCTAAAATGTTCTGATGCAAAAGAACATCTTGAATCATTCATTTCAAAAGATATCTAAGAGCCGTGCTCGCCTCGATAATTTTCACTCGAGTGTCTACTAATATTGAACCATAATGGATTAAACAGGTGGGTAACTTGTTGAGACAAGCTACCAGAAAATAACTCCAAGGTCCAAATTAGTTCTCATCAGTCCAGTTCAGCAGTAATATACTGACATGGGAAGCTTCCTGCAAAGTAAGCTTTTCTCGTTGTACACAGCATGCTGGCAGTAAAAGCAGAATGATGGGTGTACTCACTGAGAACTAACTGCATTATTTGTTGCTCCTGCTGATTTTGAGGCACGTTCTTTTAATCAAAATTTAGTCACCAAGGCAAAAGAGCATGAATCATATTGTTGAATTGAGTGTTGTGCCAACTGCACTGTTGGACCATAGCTAATTTATTTTTCATCTAATTTCTGTCAGTCTCTGATTTTGTTTGTGAATGCCATTCTTTAAAGGCCTATTTTGCATGGCTAACTGTGGATTGGGGTGGGGTAGGGGGTGCGCAATATGCTTAAGGAGAAAAAGAAAACCAAAAAGCTAACTCATAAAAATAATATATTGTGCTGTGATGAGATCAGCACCTCGATATGCATTCTTCCCATTCTGTTCACCATCTTAATATTCAGATCAAATAATATCACAGTAATGAGTTCATCAATTTAACTGAGATAAATGTTCAACAAGAAATAGACAGACCTATCCACCTGCCAGTATAAAAAGAATGGCTTATAATGTCATTATTTCCCTGACAAGGTTGTCTAGACTAAATGTATATCTTTTCAAATATATTCTCCTTAAAATGCTAATAACTGTGACTTTGCTTCCGTAATTATAATCTCCGACATGACCACTTGTGTCGTTATTGAGGTCAAAGATATTCTGATTTTGGGCTGCCATATCTTCAGATTTTGATTGTGGTCTGATGACCAACTTAACCAAATCCTCTACTTTTATATTTTTCTTGTGATCAATGTTGTTAAGCATTATTCAACATTGGACACTGTCTTTTCAAGGGGAAACTAGGGGACGATAATAAATTTGTATCTAATTTTTAGTTGTGCTAATGAACTTCACTGTTGATCAGAGTGCAGTATCCTTAGTTTTGCTTCAGAAGGTGGTTGATTCACATCCAGTCACTGAGAATCCGCTGTAAAATCCAGGCTGCTTTCTCAGTGCAGTGCTGAATGAGCCGGTGTCTTTTAGATGAGAGGCTAAACCAGAGCCCTGTCTGACCAGTCAGGGAAGTGAAACCAATCTCATAACACTGTGACAAAGAAGAATAAGTGAGATCTCTGCAGTTTCCCAGGCAATATTTAATCCTCAAACAACACATGATTAATTACAAACAGAAATTTCTGGAGAAGTTCAGCAGATCTGATGCCACCTGTGGGAAGAAATCAGAGTCAGCATTTTGAGTCTGCTCACTCTTCAAGACTGAAAATAGCTGGCAAAGATTAATATTTATACTGAAGATAGAGATTTGATTAGGTTTGGTGGGGTTCAGGAGTGGATGGGGTGGTAAATGAGTGAATGGATGGGTGAGAATAGAGCCAGCGAGAGAGTGAGAGAAAAGAAAAGGTAGGCAAACAAATGGATGGTTAATAGTAAGCCAGGGAAAAAGAGAGGCTGATACTGGGGACCATGAATAGGTAAAATTGGTTACACCGTGTTGAAAGAAGCTTATGTCAAGACAGAGACTGGGTTGTGCGAGTGGATAAAGAACTCAGAAGAAGGTGGTCAGTTGCTAAAATCATTGAACTGGATACTTAGACTTGAAGGCTGCAAAGCCCCTCAAGCTGAACATGAATAATATCTTCCAGCTTGTGCTGATCATTCCTGTAGCAGACCTGAGTTCGAAATATTGGACAGGGAACATGGTGGTGTGTTGAAGTGCGGGCAGTTGGAAGCTAATTTTTACAGATAGAACACAGGTTTTCTGCAAAGTTGTCATCCAGTCTGCATCTCATCTAACTATAGTATTTGCATACTTTTGTCTCTGGGATCTTGCTACACACAAATTGATTGTCATGTTTTCTCATAGCAACAATGATTTCTACAGTACTGGCAGCAAATCTGGTTTTCTGGTTCAGACATATTCAGCTGAATGGCCTTCTCTGGCCATAGTACATCTCTGATTCTGGTTATGTGACTTCCAGAGGCTGTGAATGACAGTATATAAATGAAGCTTGCTGCCTATGTGCTGGCAAATCTTTCTTTCAGTTGACTTTAACATAGTCGCACAGTTCTTCCTCATTTCTTGTAACCTCATCCAAATACTGTGTGAGACCAGACAAGAGAAGAGGAAGCCCCTTTGACCAAAGGGATGGCAACACTATGGAGCCTTGATCATTTCCTCACTTGATACCTGCATATACATGTTCATTGAGTTACAGGCCCTAACTCCTGGCCTGGTTGTTCTTGAGGTAAAAACAATAACTGCAGATGCTGAAAACCAGATTCTGGAGTGGTGGTGCTGGAAGAGAACAACAGTTCAGGCAGCATCCGAGGAGCAGTAAAATCGACGTTTCAGGCAAAAGCCCTTCATCAGGAATAAAGGCAGAGAGCCTGAAACGTAGAGATATAAGCTAGAGGAGGATGGGGGTGGGGAGAAAGTAGCATAGAGTACAATAGGTGAGTGGGGGAGGGGATGAAGGTGATAGGTCAGGGAGGAGGGTGGAGTGGATAGGTGGAAAGAAGATAGGCAGGTAGGACAAGTCATGGGGACAGTGCTGAGCTGGAAGTTTGGAACTAGGGTGAGGTGGGGGAAGGGGAAATGAGGAAACTGTTGAAGTCCACATTGATGCCCTGGGGAAATATATCCCTGGTGGTGGGGTCTTTTTGGAGGTGGTAGAAATGTCGGCGGAGGATTTGGTTTATGCGAAGGTTGGTAGGGTGGAAGGTGAGTACCAGGGGCGTTCTGTCCTTGTTACGGTTGGAGGGGTAGGGTCTGAGGGCGGAGGTGTTGGGATGTGGACGAGATGCGTTGGAGGGCATCTTTAACCACGTGGGGAGAGAAATTATGGTCTCTAAAGAAGGAGGCCATCTGGTGTGTTCTGTGGTGGAACTGGTCCTCCTGGGAGCAGATACGGCGGAGGCGGAGGAATTGGGAATACTGGATGGCATTTTTGCAAGAGGCAGGGTGGGAAGATGTGTAATCCAGGTAGCTGTGGGAGTTGGTGGGTTTGTAAAAAATGTCAGTGTCAAGTCGGTCGTCATTAATGGAGATGGAGCAGTCCAGGAAGGGGAGGGAGGTGTCAGAGATGATCCAGGTAAGTTTAAGGTCAGGGTGGAATGTGTTGGTGAAGTTGATGAATTGCTCAACCTCCTCACGGGAGCACGAGGTGGCGTCAATGCAGTCATCAATGTAGCAGAGGAAGAGGTGGGGAGTGGTGCCAGTGTAATTATGGAAGATCGACTGTTCTATGTAGCCAACAAAGAGACAGGCATAGCTGGGGCCCATACGTGTGCCCGTGGCTGCCCTTTTGGTCTGGAGGAAGTGGGAGGATTCGAGGAAAAATTGTTAAGGGTGAGGACCAGTTCGGCCAAACGAATGAGAGTGTTGGTGGAAGGGTACTGTTGGGGACGTCGGGAGAGGAAAAAACGGAGGGCTTGGAGGCCCTGGTCATGGCGGATGGAGGTGTAGAGGGATTGGATATCCATGGTGAAGATGATGCGTTGGGGGCCGGGGAAACGGAAGTCTTGGAGCAGGTGGAGGGTGTGGGTGGTTTTCTTACTGACTTCAGTGTTCCTACTCATCTTGGTTAAGGAGAGCAAACTCCTCACAGGTGTGGGTTCCTACCTCCTCCCACTAGTTCTCAATAAATAAGCCGATGTCTCAGAATTGATTTCAGCCCTCCTTCAATGTTGATCCCTTCCGAGCAAATCTTCCAAGGTTTTTGTTTCACCCTGCACTTAAATATGTTCCAGCAGGACATGCACAGCACTCCAAAATGTCAGCAGACCAGCAACTGCCTCCCACCAACTCCTAAATGAATGGTGACATGTTAGTGAAGCTGTGAGCTCATGTTGGAGCATGTCAGGAGAAGTCAAGTTGAAAGAACATTTCACACCTTCAACCAACTAGCAATTAAAATCCCTACCACCCCATTGCAAATTTCCCTATGGTCCTTGAAGGTTTAAACCTGGAACTTTCTGACAGTATCAATTTTGTATGTCTGAAAAACTAATCCAATATGTTTGTGTCTTGGAGGCATTGGTTGCTATCTTTTGAAAATCATGATTTTAAGCCACAATAAATAATGACTTAAAATCTGCTGCTCAGTGAGCAGCCTTCCCACTCCTAAGTCGAAAGAAAGGTCATAACCCACTCTGGAGACTTGAGTGCAAAACTGAGAGAGTTAGCATTCAGAGATGTGACTTTTCGTGTGAAGCACGAACCAAGGTAACATCCTTTTTTCCAGTAATCAAAATTCCCTTGGTATCACTTTGAACAAGTGTTGGAAGCTTTTCCCCAGAGCTTTGGTAAACATTAAACTCTAAAATGCAGATTATCAATTTAATTCCTTTTATTCACTACATCTTAAACAACTAATGCTTTATTCTGAATCAGGTTTTGAATTTTGGAGTTCCTGTCAGGGAGGCAAACATAATATATTTCATTGTGGTCCTGATTAGCACCTTGTAAATGGGGAACAGGTTCTGGAAGGTCAGGGGGTAAGTTACTTGCCACAGAACGTTGATCTCTGACCTGCTCTGATAGCCACCTTATTTACATGGCTGATCCAGTTTAGTTTCTGGTTAATGACAACTTCCCAAATGCTAACAATAAGGGATTTAGTGATGGGAGTGTCGTTGAATGTCAAAGGAAGCCAGTTAGAAATTACATAGTTGCAATTCCAATTAGCAATCAGTCGAGATTTAGGTCAATGGCTAATGTCAGCACATGAATCCACAGTAAAATCTCCTCCCTGTCCTTGCAGTCATAAAGTCCTTTGAGCTTTCAGCATGTTCTTGTAAAATTTCATTGTATATGGGAATGAGATTTGCTGCTGGTGCTGATAAAACCTAGGGATTAAGGCTGATTGTGTCTTGGACTCATAAAATAGGTTAGTCCATGAATAGAAGTAGGGAAGGGAACAAGGCTTTCTGAGGCCTAATTCTGGCATTTGGTACATTGGACTGGAGTCAAGAAGAATGGTCATAGAATTTGGCTAGTTCAATCATTTCAGGGAGAAAATGCACTCCATTGTAGCAGAAGAGCTAACTTAGATGACATATTGTCCTCCTGAAATAGTTTGGTTATATCTTGAAGAATGACTGAAATTACTGGGGGTTTTCCACATCAGTCAAAGCATCAATTATATTTTGACTGAGTGGCTGGCTTTGAAGTCATGATTGAACCTTTTTGCCGCATTTGTCATCCTTTCCTAATGGTAACAGTCATATCTCTGTATTTCTGAAATAGCATTCTACTTTAGATTCAGGGTCACAGTGCCACAGTTCCAAAATCATCTGTTACAAACAACCATTGAATCAACATCTAAACTTGGCAGCCATGTTTCCTGAATGAGCACTTGCCTCAGACTCTGTATTCAATGTTCTCTGGTGTTAGCCAAAACAGAATGGAGGGTTTTTTTTAGATGAAGACGGTGCATCTTAAAACTCTGATAATTGTTTTGTATCTATGTTATTGCACATGCAATAAAAATGATTCTAATTAAAAGCAGTGACCTTTTCACTAGTTTAAAAGACAAAGAGCATATGAGAACTTAATAATCACTTTTTAAATAAAGTAAATGATTTTCAGCTTCTGTTCAGAAAGGAAACAGTGGAAAGTGAGTGCTGGGATCCACCCACTTGAGCTGCCTTACCCAGGGCTTTGGTGTCCGCGCCAAATGCTAATCCACATCATGCAGTCATTAATCACTAAAACTCTGGTGTTAGCATTACTCTCATGATAAATAGGATGAAATAAAAGTCCAACCCATGTTACAAATCAAATTCCACCAAAACCCAATTCCTACATGCCTCTGTCAAACAAATACAAGGATGATGATTCGAATAAAAAAGGGAATGCTCCTGTTACACATAGTGACTGTACAATTCTGTCAAAAGATGTATATTTTTGAACCTTAAGCCTTCAATAGAAGCTCAGTGATTGAACATTTTCAGAATAATCGGGATATGCAATTTTAGTTCAACTGAGTAAAAATGGAAAGCACTGGAGAAACTCAGAAGGTTTGCAGTATTTGTGCAATGTATCATTCAAAGTTCTTAGTTTTATTTACTTTAATTGATTACCTTACTACTTGTATTGTGATGCCATAGACATGGGATGCTGTCTTTTTAGAGACAGATGACTGGTGGTGATTTAACCTGACAGCTGCCAAGCCTCAGGTGAAGGGAGAGGTTGAGAAGAAACATCCTTCATTGTAACCTCAGCTAATGATGGAAATTGAACCTGCACTACTGGTATTAGACTGCTTCGCAAACCAACTTCAGCCAACTGAGCTAAACCGACACTCCCCTACCTTGCTACACGACCATTGAAACACTGAGTAAATCCATGGTTAAAAATTGCACAACACCAGGTTATATTCCAACAGGTTTATTTGGAATTATTAATTTTGGGAGCGGCTCTTCTTCATCAGGTGGTTGTGCAACAAGGTTGTGATGAAGGAGCGGCACTCCAAAAGCTAATGCTTCCACATAAAACTTTTGGACAATAACCTGGTGTTGTGTCATTTTTAGTTTTTCCAACCCAGTCAAACATTGGCACCTTCAAGTCATAGATCCATGGTGTTCATTCATACCTGTAAAGACAGGATGGGCAGAGTGGCCTTCTACTCTGTAATGGCTTCTGATTCAGGCTTATTCTGAAAAGTGACAAGTGTATTTTTCAGTCCTTTGATAAGGATTGCTTTGTTCTTTAGTTTTAAACATTTGTTATTGTTGTTAGTTTAAAAGACACTCCACAACCACCTGATGAAGGAGAAACACTCTGAAAGCTAGTGCTTCCAAATAAACCTATTGGACTATAACCTGATGTTGTGTGATTTTTAACTTTGTACACCCAAGTTCAACACAGGCACCTCCAGATCATAAAAGACACAGAAAATGCTGCTTAGGCAGAAGGACAAATAAATAACTGAAAGCGAAAACTAAAATAGTTCCTTTTAAAATGACTTGACCTTGCATCATAAAACTGCATTCATGATGCTTTCTTTTTGATATCCTTCGCATTCTTGTAACTTAGTATTACATACGATAGTGACAATTGCTTGGCGAGTGATCTTCAGCATAAGTTTTTTTTTAGAATTAGGACCATTAAATGCAGAAAGCCTACTGATTTGCAAAATAAAGTAGGAACACTGAAGATACTGAGGGAAACCCATTCCCTTTATGTACCTACAGCAAACTGGAGTGTTCACATGTTAATATAACTTTGACCTTGCATCAGATTTTGAGGGACAGGATTAATAGCATCTGTGGGCCTGTAAATAGCCAGTCAGTCAGGACAGTCCTTATGATCCCCACACAGCTGTGGCTCTGTTCCACTTAACACAGTATGGGCAAGTGTGCAAACTTTACTTGAGAGCTCCTGCACAAATTCTGCAGTGGTTCAGTCAGAACATAATACATGCTACTATTTGCATTCATTATTACTGCATCTTTAAGTCTCCATGGTTCTTTTTCTGTACTTTCCCCACCACCCCACAGTTCCCTCTTGCTACCTCCTAGAGCTTTGACAGACTTCATTATCATTTGAAGCTATTTCCCACATTATTGAGAACTCTTGTCATGCCGTACAGATAGAACTTCTTTGCAATGTAATATATGGAAAGCCTTGCTGAATTCCTCGTGTTTGTAACAGCCAACAAAGTGACAAAGCAACTCTCGTTACTGACTCAGATGAAAAGAATATTTTCCTTTTTTTAACAGTTGTTTGGTGCTCCAGTGTTCCCTTACAATATTCAACATTCAATGTAGTTTCTGCTTCTTTGTGTCGAAGTAACATTCTGTTTCCAAGTCTACATTCGCCAATTCATCTCATGATGTGTGTGAAGTTGTAAATTCTGGCAGCTGCTGTGGGGCCATTCGTAATCTCATTCACTTGTCAACAAACAAGAAGATCAGCATTGACTTCAAATAAATAGCAGTGCAGCATTAATATTAATGATTTCACATGTTGGACATAAAAATGTTCAACATTATAGATGGCAATAAAGAAAATGGAGCTTGGATTTGATTGGAGTCAGATGAATATAATAGCACAGATAACTAGATGCAGAAAAATAAGTCAACTTCACATCCTTGGAGCAAAATAAAAGACATCCTCATGTTGATTCAAAGATGCAGCCTGTTTTGTATTTACAGGTGACAAAGAATATCCCTTCAATAGTGAGGTGGCTAGCTCAGGAGTGATATGGTCCCATTATAACTTATCTATTCTCCCGGCATTTCATTCCTAGACAGTGTGAAAGACTCAACTAAATCACTTATAAGGAATGGCTTAGGTTTTGCGTGGCAATTCCACAGCTTGGGATTCAGGGAAAGCTTGAGTGGTAGGTATTGGAGATGCACGAGAGGATAGGGTCGGAGGAGTACAGAGGTATCAGAAATAGGCATTCGAGTGGGGCATGTTTCATTTGAACTGTGTTGTAACCGGTGTCCTGTCAAATCGAATTAACTCGGATGGTTGAGAGGGCTTTGAACTGAATCGAGTAGAGAGAGTTCTAGAAAGGTGAGCTTAAGCTTATAAAGCAAAAAAAAAGTACATTTACCAGAGGATCTATTACTTTTTCATACCCAGAGTTGGGTGGATAGCGGGGAGTGGTTAGCTTAATTGGCTGCATGCAGGTTTGTGATGCAGTGTTAAACACACAGCAAAATTTCACTTCTGCAACAGCTAAAGTTATCATGAAGGAATCTTCTTTCCAACTGCTCCCTCATCTGACGTGTGGTGACCCTTAGGCTAAACCATTACCAGTCAACTCTCTATCTGATGAGAGACCAGCCCTGTAGTCTGACCAAACCATCATCCCCAAGACCATACAGAAACTCATCACCTCAGGAGATCTCCCACTCACAGCTTCCAACCTCATAGTCCGGGAAACCTGCACTGCCCAATTCTACCTCCTTCCCAAGATCCACGAGCCTGACCACCCTGGCCGACCCATTGTCTCAGCATGCTCCTGCCCCACTGAACTCATCTCTACCTACCTCGACACTGTCCTGTCCCCCTTAGTCCAGGAACTCCCCACATATGTTCGAGACACCACCCACGCCCTCCACCTCCTCCGAGACTTCCGTTTCCCCGGCCCCCAGCGCCTCATCTTCACCATGGATATCCAATCCCGCTACACCTCCATCCGCCATGACCAGGGCCTCCAAGCCCTCCGTTTTTTCCTCTCCAGACGTCCCCAACAGTACCCTTCCACCGTCACTCTCATTCGTTTGGCCGAACTGGTCCTCACCCTTAACAATTTCTCCTTCGAATCCACCCACTTCCTCCAGACCAAAGGGGTAGCCACAGGCACACGTATGGGCCCCAGCTATGCCTGTCTCTTTGTTGGCTACATAGAACAGTCGATCATCCATAATTACACTGGCACCACTCCCCACCTCTTCCTCTGCAACATTGATGACTGCATTGGTGCCACCTTGTGCTCCCGCGAAGCGGTTGAGCAATTCATCAACTTCACCAACACATTCCACCCTGACCTTAAATTTACCTGGACCATCTCTGACACCTCCCTCCCCTTCCTGGACCTCTCCATCTCCACTAATGACGACCGACTTGACACTGACATTTTTTACAAACCCACCGACTCCCACAGCTACCTGGATTACACCTCTTCCCACCCTGCCTCTTGCAAAAATGCCATCCCGTATTCCCAATTCCTCCGCCTCTGCTGTATCTGGTCCCAGGAGGACCAGTTCCACCACAGAACACACCAGATGGCCTCCTTCTTTAAAGACCACAATTTCCCTTCCCACGTGGTTAAAGATGCCCTCCAATGCATCTTGTCCACATTCCGCACCTCCGCCCTCAGACCCTACCCCTCCAACCGTAACAAGGACAGAACGCCCCTGATGCTCACCTTCCACCCTACCAACCTTCGCATAAACCAAATCATCCGCCGACATTTCCGCCACCTCCAAAAAGACCCCAAAACCAGGGATATATTTCCCTCCCCACCCCTTTCCGCCTTCCGCAAAGACCGTTCCCTCCGTGACTACCTGGTCAGGTCCACGCCCCCCTACAACCCACCCTCCCATCCAGGCATCTTCCCCTGCCACCGCAGGAATTGAAAAACCTGCACCTGCACCTCCTCCCTCACCTCCATCCAAGGCCCTAAAGGAGCCTTCCATGTCCATCAACATTTTACCTGCACATCCATTAATATCATTTATTGTATCCATTGCTCCCGATGTGGTCTCCTCTACTTTGTGGATACTGGGCGCCTCCTAGCAGAGCACTTTAGGGAAAATCTCCGGGACACCCGCACCAATCAACCACACCACCCTGTGGCCCAACATTTCAACTCCCCCTCCCACTCTGCCGAGGACATGGAGGTCCTGGGCCTCCTTCACCGCCACTCCCTCACCACCAGACGCCTGGAGGAAGAACGCCGCATCTTTCGCCTCGGAACACTTGAACCCCAGGGCATCAATGTGGACTTCAACAGTTTCCTCACTTCCTCTTCCCCCTCCTCACCCTAGTTCCAAACTTCCAGCTCAGCACTGTCCCCATGACTTGTCCTACCTGCCTATCTTCTTTTCCACCTATCCACTCCACCCTCTCCTCCTTGACCTATCACCTTCATCCCCTCCCCCACTCACCCATTGTACTCTATGCTACTTTCTCCCCATCCCCACCCTCCACGAGCTTATCTCTCCACCGTTCAGGCTCTCTGCCTTTATTCCTGATGAAGGGCTAATGCCCGAAACGTCGATTTTACTGATCCTCGGATGCTGCCTGAACTGCTGTGCTCTTCCAGCATCACTAATCCAGAATCTGTTTTCCAGAATCTGCAGTCATTGTTTTTACCCTGTAGTCTGATCAGTCTAAAGGATGTTTACCTTTCCATTTTAAACAGAGGGAGAGAGAAGGGACAGAGTGTATAAACTGAAAATCAGGATCAAATAGGGAAAAAAATAATGGTAAAATAGATCACAACATAAATGCACACATGATTTAGAGATGCCAGTGTTGGAATGGGGTGTACAAAGTTAAAAATCACACAACACCAGGTTATAGTCCAACAGGTTTAATTGGAAGCACACTAGCTTTCGGAGCGACACTCCTTCATCAGATGATTGTGGAGGGCTCAATCCTAACACACAGAATTTATAGCAAAAATTTATAATGTGATGTAACTGAAATTATACATTGAAAAATTGATTGTTAAGTCTTTCATCAGTTTGAATACCATGAAAGTTTCACTTCTTTCATATGTAATCACAAAACTATTTTTTTTAAAGTTGCATTCTCAAGTAATAGCTCGACAATATGTTGAAGGTGTTAGCCCCCTGTGTTCTCTGTCTATGCCATGATGTTTAGATTGATTCTAATCTAAAAAGTGAGATAACGGAGTTTTACATGAACTCATGCAGTCTTTGAGCTCAGAGTTCTACATGAATGCATGCAGTTTTTGAGCAAAGTACAATGGAACCCTGAAAATACAAGTTCACCCCATAAAATATATGTGTGCATGTGGGTCTTTGTCTGTGTGTCTGTGTGTGTGTCTGTCTGGGTTGGGGGTTGTGAGTGTGAGAAAGTGTATTTGTGTGTGTGTATTGAGTGTAAAGTGTCTTAAGTCTGTGAGGGGGTGCATGTGTGAGTGTGGGAGTGTGTTTGTCTGTAAGGGTGTGTGTGGGTGTCTGTGTGCACATCTGTGTATATGTGTGTCTGTGTGTATAGGAGTGCCTCTGTGTGTGAGTGAGTAAGTGTGTGCGTGTAGGAGTGTCTGTGTATGTATATTGTGCAATGGTGGTCACCTGTAATGTGACATGAACCCAAGTTCCCAGTTGAGGCCTTCTCTATGGGTACCAAACTTAGCTATCAGCCTCTGCACTTTGCGCTGCTGCCTTTCCCGAAGTCCGCCTTGGAGGATGGTCACCAGAAGGTCCGAGGACGAATGTCCTGGACCACTTAAGTGTTCCCCATCTGGGAGGGAACCCTCCTGTCTGTTGATTGTTGTGTGGTCCCCATTCATCCGTTGTCGTAGCCTTTG
The DNA here is from genome assembly GCF_047496795.1 of Chiloscyllium punctatum. Lineage (NCBI taxonomy): Eukaryota > Metazoa > Chordata > Chondrichthyes > Orectolobiformes > Hemiscylliidae > Chiloscyllium > Chiloscyllium punctatum. The sequence goes on from NC_092741.1 coordinate 109,392,496, forward strand.
CTCGGTTTCCCCAATGTACCATGCCTCCGGGCATCCTTGCCTGCAACATATAAGATAGACAACGTTGGCTGAGTCACATGAGTACCTGCCATGTACAAGGTGGGAGGTGTTCCCACGCATAATGGTGGTATCTGTGTCCACACTCTGACATGTCTTGCAGCACCTATCATGACTGGATTGTATGGTGTTGTCCTGAGAGCTGGGCAGCTTGCTACGAACAACGATCTGTTTGAGGTTTGGCGGTTGTTTAAAGGCAAGTAGTGGAGGTGTGTGGAAGGTCTTGGTGAGGTGCTCTTCCTCAATGATAATGTGTTTCAGGTCACCAAAAACATGGCGTAGTTTTTCAGGTCCTGGGAAATACTGAACAACGAAGGGTACCCTGTCAGTTGTAGCACATGTCTATCTCCTGAGGAGGTTGTTGCGGCTCCTTGCTGTGGCATGTTGGAACTGGTGGTCGATGAGTTGGGCATCGTACCCCGTTCTTGTGAGGGCATCCCTGAGTACTTCCAGGTGTCCGTCACGTTCCTCCTCATCTGAGCAGATCTGGCATACGTGTAGGGCTTGTCCATAGGGAATGGCTGTTTTAATAGAGTTGATAGGAGTGGACCAGAGTCAGAGACATTAGGGACATTTAACTGACTACTGCTCAAGTACATGGATGGCAGTAAATTGAGGGGTGTGTAGATTAGTTTGATCTTAGATTAGGATAAATGCTTAGCACAACATTGTGGGCCAAAGGACCTGTACTGTGCTGTACTCTTCTATGTCCTGCGTTCTCTGAAACTAATGGACTAAAGGCCAATAAGTCTCCTGGAATGATGGAATGCACCTTAAGCAGGGATGTGATGATGGATGCACTGGTAGTACTGATGCGCTGATGCAAGGCACACAAGGGCAGCATGGTGACACAATGGTTAGCACTGCTGCCTCACAGTGCCAGAGACGTGGGTTCAATTCCCGCCTCAGGCGACCATCTGTGTGGAGTTTGCACATTCTCCCCGTGTCTACGTGGGTTTCCTCCGGGTGCTCTGGTTTCCTCCCACAGTCCAGAAATGTGCAGGTTAGATGAATTGGCCATGCTAAATTGCCTGTAGTGTTAGGTGATGGGGTAAGTGTAGAGGAGTGGGTTGTGGGTCAGTGTGGACTTTTTGGATCGAAGGGCCTGTTTCCACACTGTAAGTAATCTAATCTAATAGTCCATAAAACCTTTAATTCTGAAGTTTTCTTCCGAGATCTTAGGTAGATTATGCCTGTAGTCGTTGAAGTTTAGAAGGATGTGATGCGACCTTATTGAAGCATCTTAATAGGAGATTTGATAGGGTAGACATGGAAAGGTTGCTCCCCTTGTGGGCGAGTCAAGGACAAGAGGGTATAACCTCAGAATAAGAGGTTGTTCATTTAAGAGAGAGATGAGGACTTTTTTTCTCTATGAGGAAAGCAAATCTGTGGATTTCTTTATCACGTGATTATAAATGTTGAGTTACTCCGAATACTCAAGGTTGAGATAAACGATTTTTTAATATGGAGAAATGTCAGAAAAGTGAGTTGAGAATTATGAGATCAACCATTAAATTTCAGGGGTGATTCAATGAGCTGAATGGCCTACTTCTCTTATGCCTTATGGTCACAGACTGTTATCAAGCAGTGGGAGCTTAAATAGATTGTGAGGGCCCCCAATTCCCTTAGGCTTTTATCATTCACAGTGAGTTGCTAACACTGAACCAATGGTGTCAAGCAGTTCACTGATGGAAGACATGTTCAAATATCCAACAACTCTGAAAGAATCAATACTGTTACACTTAAGTTTGAGAGAGTTCATACTAAGGAACACCATGATACCATCCACTAAGATGATGTCATGTGAATTCATGGACAAAAATCTTTCAGATCTTGAAGGAATGAGACTTAGCATTTGATCCTCCTCAAAGTCTCTGCAATAATTTCTATCATGTCAATCTAAACTGAAGTCAGCTGTTAACATATAATAAGCTTTCGCTTGTTAATTTCAGGAGATTCTTGTTAATTAAGGATGTGGTTTTCCTTGATCACACTTCCGATGCCTAAAGTGCTATATACATTTGTAAATTGTTTCTAATGGAGTATGCAGTTTACTGGCTATTTTATTGCTTGATTTCCCTCAGCAATCCTTGCTGACTCATGCAACCTGATCTCTCTGATGGCAGGGAAAAAACACTTATGCCAAAACTGCATAGTCACAGGCTTCTGCCTTGTTGAAAAGTTGATACATATAGTTTATGCCAATGTAACTAATCTAAGTGGATTCTGAATTAAAAATCACACAACACCAGGTTATAGTCCAACAGGTTTAATTGGAAGCACACTAGCTTTCGGAGCGACACTCCTTCATCAGGTGATTGTGGAGGGCTCCATCGTAACACAGAATTTATAGCAAAAATTTGCAGTGTGATGTAACTGAAATTATACATTGAAAAATTGATTGTCTGTTAAGCCTTTCATCTGTTAGAATACAGTGATAGTTTCACTTCTTTCATGTGTAAAACACAAAATCCTTTTTTTTAAAGTTGCATTCTCGGGTTAGCTGTTAACAATGGTGATAGCTAGACAATATGTTGAAGGTGTTAGCCCCCTGTGTTCTCTGTCTATGACCTGATGTTTAGATTGATTCTAATCTAAAAAGTGAGATAACAGAGTTTTACATAAATTCATGCAGTTTTTGAGCTCAGAGTTCCACATGAATGTATGCAGTTTTTGAGCAAAGTGCAATGTAACTCTGCAAGTACAAATTCACCATACAGAATATATGTGTGCATGTGGGTCTTTGTCTGTCTGTGTGTGTCTGTCTGTCTGGGGTGGGGGTTGTGAGTGTGAGAAAGTGTGTGTAAGTCTGTAATCTCTACCAGCTAAGGACAAAGAACAGCAGATACTTGGGAATCCCCCCACTTGCAAATTTCCTTCCAAACGACTCACTATTCCGACTAGTAAATATATTGCCATTCCTCCAGTGTTGCTGAGTCAAAATTCTGTTACTCTAACATATAATAATATGCTGGAACAGCATTGTGGGTATCCCTGCATCTCAAAGATGGCAGTGGTTCTACAGGGCAGCTGGCCACCAGCTTCTCAATGGGCGAATGGGCAATAAACATTAGCATAGCCTGTGATGCCCTTAACTCATGAAAAAAGTCCTCTCATGTTATTATGCTAATGTACTGAGCTTTGCCATCAATAAAGGATAAGTTTTGAACCTCCTCCCCCACATCTTCCTGAGTGGATGTTTCAGAAATGTAGTGCTTGTATCTGATATTTTTATGTGAGATCACTTAGCCTTGTCATACTGGCATACTGCTTATTGCTGTTTGGCACATGAGTACTCCTATGTTGTAACTTCACCAGGTTGACATCTTATTTATAGGTATGCCTGCTGTTGCTCCTGGCATGCCCACCTGCACTCTTTATTGAACCAAAGTCTGTCGCAGCAATGAATATTTCGAATGCGTAGTTACTGTTGTAATGTTGGAAAATGAGCCAACCAATTTACATTTCACAAGGTACCACAAACCACAGTAGGATTATAATGAGAGAATGATCTGCTTTTCTGGTGTTGGTTGTGGAATGACTCAGACACTGGGGAGAACTGCATTGCCTTCTTCCAAAAGTGATCTTTTTTTTCACCAGAGACAGCCGATATGCTATCTGTTTAACATCTCATCCAGATCAGGGAGACTACCTTCTTGTTCTTGAGTGCCTCAAATAGTAAGGAAAGTATTTCTGATGCTGTGAAGGATAGGGGGATGTAATCTGAATTTTAAGGAAAACAAGATTAACTACAAATAAAGCTGCAGAAAAACTCCTTTATGATGAACATGATCAATTTCTTGATGCTGGAATTTTGCAGTTTTGTTAATTTGAGAAATGGAAACATAGGTGAATATTTTAGATGGAAGTCTTTATTAGAGTCCTTTATTTGAGTCTTTATGAAATATGTAACTATCAGGATAATGTTGCAGTCTGGATCTTCTGAAATGGGCTATTGCTCACAGGAAGCATTCTATCTGGATGCATGACGGCTTGATATGGCAACTGCTCTATCCAGGTCTGTCAGAAACTATAGGGAGGCCAATCCATAACGCAAGCCAGGCTTCCATCCATTGACTCCATCTATACTTCTCACTGCCTTGGAAAGAACCTTGCCACGCCGATTATAAGCTCTTCCAACCTCTTCCATCAAGCAGAAGTTACAAAAGCTTAAACACACAAGCCAACAGGATTAAGAACAGTTTCTTTCCTATTGTTAGAAGATTTCAAATCGCATGTTAATCTTGTTTTTTTGTGCACTTTCTTTGCAGCTGTAACTTTGTATTCCTCACTTTTCAATTACTCTATGATTTTCGTTTGTTATGATCTGCCTGTACTGTATGCAAAACAAAACTTTTCACTGTATCTAGGTACATGTGACAATAATAAATCAAATCGAATCAAGTCAAACTTGAGTAGAATTTTCCTCACAGGGATTTTAGAATGATGGTTGGGGAAATTTAATTGGATAGGAAGCAAAAATGCAGTTCCCTAATGGAGGGTTCAACTGTCCTGACTTTTATGGACAGGGATCTGTTTTTTATTTCTTAGCATTCCGTGAATTCTTATTAATACCTGAGTATACAGGAATTATGTTCAGACAAGGTTGACCTGACTAATATCTGGAATGGATGGATTGTCTTACGAAGAAACAGTGGGAAGGCTAAGCTTCAGTCAAATGAAGTTTAGAAGATCCTGAGACGTCTTGACTGGGTGTATGTGGAAAGGATGTTTCTTGATGGGATAACCTAGAATTAGGGATGAATGCTTAAAAATCAAAGGTCACCCATTTAAAATGAAGATGGGCTTTTCTTTCTTGCAGAGGGCCATGTGTTTTGGAACACATTTTTGTAAAGATGTAGTGAAAGCAAAGTCTTTGGATATTCCAAGGCCATTTAGATTTTTGTTTCAGCAAGGATGTGAAAGATTAAGAGGTAAGTGTGAATGTAGATTTGTGGTCACAATCAGATAAGCTATGATGCTATTGAATAGCGGAGCAGGCTCAAAGGACCGAATGGCCTACTTCTTCTTGTTCATATGTTTGCATGTATGTTCATGAGTGTAAGACGTTAGCTAAAAACATGAAGCACATGTATTCACACTAGAGAATTTAGTTCAATATTCTCCAAAAAGCAAAAGGACAATACAATTCATGTCCCCGTCATACTTGAGAAAGTGAGAGATTAAGGAAAGAAGCAGAGATGGGAAAACTTGACACATAGACTTATTAAAAACCTATGCTTTATTCTCTTGCTGTTAAGAGAGTGACTTATTTTGACCTTGAGAAGAGACAAAACGCATGAGTCTTGAATTTGTTTTTGGAATAACGTTGAAATCAGCACGAGTCTCCTAATGACTCGAGGAATGTTGCCAGCATTTAAATTCCCCACAGGGCATTACCTTTACTTTTCAAATAGCACTGTATAATGATGGATTGGACCAATATTCTGCTATCTTATTGAATCTATTCTCTATATGCACAGAACCCATACAGAAACTCACGACCTTAATTTTTTTCTCATTGTATACCAATCAGACACACTTCAATTAAGGTTTTCATATTGGAAAAAGGTCTTGACAATTTATGACTAATTAATGCAACATTGATGATTTTGAAGGATTTTTTTCTGTCCAATTACCATAACTGAATGTATTCTTTCAAATGTTAAGTGACAAATAAACCAGTTTTGAGCTCCTTCATGGGGGTAAGCACTTGGAATACAAAGTAGATTGTGTCAACTGTTCAAACAGTGAAAGAAAATCTAGATATACGGCCTAAGGTTTCCTTAGAAAGCAAGAATGGAAAATAGTTCATCAATCCAAGTCACAGAAATTGTACACATGGAATCTATATTGATGCAAGAGGTTTTTATCCTTGTTGCAATGAATGATAGGACTGTAGAAAACATAATACAGTACAAGGCATTAATATTGTTAAAATATTCTATCTTCACTTAAAAGACAAGACACGCAAGGAATACACAGGCAACAAAAGTTCTACTTGTATATCAGGAAGTATTTATATCCCAATGGAAGAGAAAGACACAGTTCATGGACAAACAAAAAAAAATGGGAATGGAAATATATATTTGTGCAATCGATATTAACTTTTGATTAGCAGAGCTTATTGGGCTCTGTAAAATATTGTGCTAGGGTATGATGAGTTAACTGTCATTTAGTAAGTATTTGGCTATAGTAATCCCTTTGACCTTCAGTAAACTTTCATTAATAAGCTATTGATAATGTGCATTAATTGTGAAATGTAGCAGGGAATTTAAGTGATTCCTGCCATCATTCTCCATTCACCTTCCCTTGCTCTTCCCACACCACAAGGGAAGCACACATAGGTAAAAACAATGACCGCAGATGCTGGAAACCAGATTCTGGATTAGTGATGCTGGAAGAGAACAGCAGTTCAGGCAGCATCCGAGGAGCAGTAAAATCGACGTTTCGGGCAAAAGCCCTTTATCAGGAATAAAGGCAGAGAGCCTGAAACGTGGAGAGATAAGCTAGAGGAGGGTGGGGGTGGGGAGAAAGTAGCATAGAGTACAATGGGTAAGTGGGGGAGGGGATGAAGGTGATAGGACAGGGAGGAGGGTGGAGTGGATAGGTGGAAAAGAAGATAGGCAGGTAAGACAAGTCATGGGGACAGTGCTGAGCTGGAAGTTTGGAACTAGGGTGAGGTGGGGAGGGGGAAATGAGGAAACTGTTGAAGTCCACATTGATGCCCTGGGGTTGAAGTGTTCCGAGGCAGGAGATGAGGCGTTCTTCCTCCAGGTGTTGGATGGTGAGGGAGCAGCGGTGAAGGAGGCCCAGGACCTCCATGTCCTCGGCAGAGTGGGAGGGGGGCGTTGAAATGTTGGGCCACAGGGCGGTGTGGTTGATTAGTGCAGGTGTCCCGGAGATGTTCCCTAAAGCGCTCTGCTAGGAGGCATCCAGTCTCCCCAATGTAGAGGAGACCGCATCAGGAGCAATGGATACAATAATTGATGTTAGTGGATGTGCAGGTAAAACTTTGATGGATGTGGAAGACTCCTTTAGGGCCTTGGATGGAGGTGAGGGAGGAGGTGTGGGTGCAGGTTTTGTAGTTCCTGCGGTGGCAGGGGAAGGTGCCAGGATGGAAGGGTGGGTTGTAGGGGGGCGTGGACCTGATCAGGTAGTCATGGAGAGAATGGTCTTTGCAGAAGGCGGAAAGGTGTGGGGAGGGAAATATATCCCTGGTGGTGGGTCTTTTTGAAGGTGGTGGAAATGTCGGTGGATGATTTGGTTGATGCGAAGGTTTGGAGGGTGGAAGGTGAGCACCAGGGGCGTTCTGTCCTTGTTACAGTTGGAGGGGTGGGATCTGAGGGTGAAGGTATGTATGGTCTTTTGAAATTTCAACCTAAATTGCAGGCAAATGAATAGCCCAAAGCAACATTATCAGCAAAGGGGATCCCATTAAATTCAATCACTGATTTTTGTGCTCGTTCCCCAATCTCAGTTCAGTGGAAAGTCAGCTAATCTCTAGATTAGAAGCTCCTTGGTTTGAATCTCCCATCAAGACTCCAGAGCACAGAGGTTTGTCTGATATGTCTAATGCACTGCAATTGTTTTCATATTTGTTCAGGGATGGCATACTGCCGGTGTGGCCAGCAATGATTGCCCTTGAGAAGGTGATGGAAACACGGTGAATATGCGAGCAGTATTTTTTAGGAAGGAAGCTCCAGGATGTTGATCCAATGACAGTGAAGGATCAATTATGGTATTCTGAGCTGGGATGTTGCGTGACTTGGAGGAGAACTAACCTTGAAGCCAAGGGCAACTGAACTGTTTATTCTCACCAGTCACATTTCACTCGATTAAATGATTTAACTTCTGAAGTTGGACAGCTACTGCAGTTGCATTAGGAATCAGTGATTCTTTTGTTAAAAGACGTAATTCTTTTGTTCATGATTATTGGACTGTCCTCTAGCTCCTCTTATTTAATAGAAAATGCATCTGCTGCACTTATCCTTCTGTGTGCTAGTGGATGTGGATTTGGAATGTGCCGTTGTAGATACACACTGCAGCCATTGTGTACTTGTGGTGGAGGGAGTGAAGGATAAAGGTGATGCATGGGGTCTGATCAAGTGAACCACATTGACCTGGATGGTGTCAAGCTTTTTTCATGTTGGTGCTGTACTCATCCAGGCAAGTATGGAGTACCCCATCACACTTGTTCCTAATAGATGGTGAGCTGAGTTTGAGGAGTCATGAGGTGAATAACCTGCCAGGAAGTACTCAATCTCTGACATGCTCCTGTGACCAATTTATATCCATAGCTAGTCCAGCTCAGTTTCTGCTTAATGGTAAGCCCCCAGGACATTGGTAGTGGTGGATTTGATAACGGTAATACCATTGATTGTCAGGTAATGATTGGATTCTCTCTTGTTAGAGATTTTCATTGTCTGGAACTTGTGCAGAATGATTGTTGCTCACCACTTTTCTACACAAGTCTGAATGTCGTCCAAGTATTGTTACATGCAGACATATAGTCATGGACTGGTTCAGTGTCTGAGGAATTGAGAAATATGTTAGCAAACAATATCTCTTTTAACCCGATGATGAAGGGAAGGTCATTGATGCAGCAGTGTATATGGTTGGGCCCAGGCCATTACCCCGAGGAACTCCTGCAGCGATGTCCTGGGACAGAGATGATCAACATTCAACAACGGTAACCTTCCTTTCTGCTAGTTATTACTCCAACTATAGTGCCAACTTCTCCCCTGCTTTCCATTGACTGAAGTTTCATAAAACATAGAACAGTACAGCCCATGATGTTGTACCACACATGATGTGAAATTAAACGCATTCCTCTGCCTGCCCTTTATCCATATCCCTCTGATCCTTGCATATTTATATATTCATATAAAAATCCCTTAAATGACCCGATCATATCTGCCTTTACCATCACCCCTGGCAGTGTGTTCTAGACTCGTACCACTCTTTGTAACAAACTTGCCCCTCAGCACTGGGTGCAACATTGGATGTCCTCTTAGGAAACAAGGTTAGGCAAGTGACTATAAGATCAGTTGGAATGCATTTTGAGTCCAGTGACCATAACTTTCTCAGTCTTAACATAGTTAAGAAAGGACCGATCAATAGGTTAAGGTGTTAAACTGGAGTAGGGCCAATTTTGGGGTCATTCGGCAGGATCTAACAGAAATCAATTGGGTGAGTCTGTTTGAAGGAAAAGGAACAACTGGCAAATGGAAGACTTTTATATGTGTCCAAGGACATTATGTTCCTGTCAGGGTGAAGGAATAAGCTGGCAGGTTTAGGAATCCATGGCTGACAGGGGATATGGAGGCACTGGTGAGGAAAAAGAAGGCATGCATTATGTTTAAACAATTGAGCTCAAGTGAATCCCTAGATGACAATAAAAAGTGCAGGAACACACTTAAGAGGGAAATCAGAAGAGCAAAAAGAGGATATAAGATAGATCTGGTAGATAAGATTAAATATAATCCCAAGAGGTTCTATATTTTTATGAGGTGTAAAAGGGTAGCAATATGGTGTAATAGGCCCCCGTAAAGATCAGCATGGCCATCAATATGTCGAGGTACAGAAAGTTGCCGGGGGGGTATTTTTAATGAATTTTTAATGAGAGAATCATGGATGCTAAGGAAATAAGAAAAACAAGTGGGGATATTTTGGACCACTTACATATTACCAGAGAAGAGGTGTTTTCAGTCTTAAAGCACATTAAGATGGATAACTCCACTGGACCTGATCAAGTCCATCCTTGGATATTGTGAGAAACCAGAGACGAAATTGCAGAGACCCTAGAAGAGATTTTTACTTCAACTTTAGCCACTTGTGAAGTTCCAGAAAACTGGAAGGTAGCTAATGTTGTTCCATTTTATATGAAAGGTGGCAAAGATAAGCCCAAGGAACTATAGGCCAGTGAGTCTGCCATCAGTGATAGGCAAACAGTTGGAGAGTATACTGAGGGACAGGAACAACCAACATTTGGAGTCAAGATCTTATTAGGGATAGTCAGCATGGATTTGTGCAAAGGAAGACATGGCTGACAAATCATTTCGGGTTTTTCAAAGAGGTAACCTCGAGGATAGGTGAGGGTAGTGCAGTGGATGTTGTCTGTATGGACTTTAGTAAGGCCTTTGACAAGGCATGCACCGCAGGCTAGTCATGAAGGTTAAGTTGCATGGGATCCAGGGACCTCTAGATAATTGGATTCAAAATTGGTTTGATTGTAGGAAGTAGAGGCTGATGGTTGAAAATAGTTTCTCAGACTGGATGTCTATGACTCGTGGTATGCCACAGGGGTGGGTGCTTGGACCTTTGTCATTTGTTACTTATAATAATGATCTAGATGAGAATGTAAAAGACAAGATTAGTAAGTTTCAGAGGAAAAAAGTGTGGCACTGGAAAAGTACAGCTGGTCAGGCAGCATCCAAGGAACAGGAAAGTTGACGTTTCAAGCATAGTAAATTTGCAAATGATACACAATTAAGAGGTATCATTGATACTGTGGAAGGTTATCAAAAATTACAGAGGGATCTTGAGCAGATGGGGATGTGGGCTGAGGATTGGCAAATGCAATTCAATACAGATAAGTGTGAGGTGTTGCACTTTGGAAAGTCAAACCAAGGTAAGACTTATACAGTAAGTGATAAGGTCCTGAGGAGTGACATAGAACAGAGGGACTCAGGAGTACAAGTACATAGTTCTTTAAAAGTGACATTACAGATCAACAGGGTGGTGAAGAAGGCATTTAGCATACTGACCTTCATTAGTAGAGGCATTGAGCATAGGTGTTGGAACGTTATATTATTTTTGTATAAGTTGTTGGTGAGGCCGCACTGGAGACTTCTGTACCGTTTTGATCACCCTGTTCTAGGAAAATCATGGTTAAATTGGGAAGAGCCCAAAGATAATTTATATGGATGTTGCCAGTTATAGGAAGAGGTTGGCCAGGATAGGACTTTATTCCTTTGAAAGTAGGAGAATGAGGGGTGATCTTTTTGAAGTGTATAAAATCATGAGGAGCATTGATAGGATGAATGCATATAGACTTTTTTGCAGGGATGTGGAATTGAAAATCAGAGGGCATAGGTTTAAAATGAGAGGGAAAAGTTTGAAAAAGGACCTGAGGGGCAACTTCTTCATGCAGAGAGTAGTATGTATATGGAATGGGCTGCCGGAGAAAGTGATTGAGATAAGTACAATAGCAATACTCAAAAAAAAAATTTGGATAGGTACTTGGATAGGAAGGGTTTAGATTAATATAGACCAAATGTGGGCTATTAGAACTAGCTGAGTGGGCACCATGGTCAGCATGCACCAGTTTGGGCTGAAGGGCCTGTTTCCAAGCTGTATTAGTCTATTACTTTACTACTCTATTACTCACATCTCCTTTGAACTTTCCCCTTCTCACCTTAAATGCATACTCCCTCGTATCAAGTCTGGAACAAAGATTCTGATATCAATCCTATCTATGCATCTCATAATTTTATGGACTACTATCAAGTATCTCTTCAGCCCCTGCCACTCCAGAGAAAACAACCTGAGTTTTTCTAAGTTAAAACTCACACAACTCTAGGTTATTGTCCAACAGGTTTATTTGGAGGCACAAGCTTTTGACCACTGCTTCTTCATCAGGTGGTTGTTCTTCATCAGAACTTGCGCTTTGCTAAGACTCCTTGATGCCGTACTCAGTCAAATGCAGTCTTGATGTCAATGGCAGCTAGTCATACCTCATTTCTGGATTTCAGCCCTTTGGACCACATTTGAACCAAATTCTCCTGGCAGACTCGAAACTAAGCAACGTCTGGTGAGTTATTGGTAAGTTGGTGCTGTTTGGTAGTACCAAGGGAACACTGCACGCTTTTCTAGCTTTGGATAACAATTCCAGCAGGCTGTTTTATTGAAGTATAGGCAAGTTTTCTTGTGTTCTGGCCAATATTAACCTTTCAAACAAAAAGACAAAAAAATTTAATCTTGTCATCACTACGTTAGTGTTTGGAACATTCACCCTTGATGTGTGTAAAGAGGTGTTGTTTTTCTTACATCAGTGATGAAATTTTAAAAGTGCTATATCCATTGTAATGTACTGCCGATGCACTTAAAGTCACAAAAGGCATTGTGTAAACGAACATGCTTCACATTAATTCAGATGCTTAGACATCCAAAGAAAAACTGAGTATATAGGAAGGAACGCAGCGTGGATCAACAAATAAGGCCAAAGCAGGAAATGACGGTAAAATATAAACATTAAAGGCTCTTCATCTGAATTGAATGAGTCTTGAATATACAGACTACCAAAAGACTATGAAGCAATGATTCTTTATTCCACAGGAATCAAATCATAATAAACATGAACTGAAATTAAGATTAAATAAGCAATTATTTATAATATTTACATGCAATGAGACCTATAGATTACTTTAGGTTGAGGACTCTTTTGTCTGTCTGTTCCTTCTTTGTATGAATCCTCCTTCGCTAAAGATAACATTTTTCTTCTAGAGAAGGTCCATTTGACTGCTCCAGCTGTCCTGCTTCACCATTGCTGCTTGTTTCTGGTGGGTCTGACACAACTGCTTAAACTTCCCTACTCAGTGCAATCCCTCACCATTAAAAACAATGCCTGAAGGTTCCATTACATACTTCCTTGTTTGAAATATACCATCCCAGTCATTACATAGCAACTATTTGTCAGTTGTTCTGTGATCAGCGGGTTCAATTGAGCCAAGATGGTTGTAATGTTCCAGTTCATTTTCATGGCTGCATTCTCTAAATGTGCCACTAATCGGGCAAATGGAAAAAGTTTGCTTGAGGAGATCTCCTCAAACTGTTATCTACACAGGTAGCTTCCAAGGATCCAGTCTTTATGGCAGATCACTCACATTGAAAGCAAGAGAAGATATTTCTGGGACCATGGCTGATAGTTTTAATCATTTTCTGGGTGAGGTCCCAGAAAACTGGAGGGTAGCGAATGTTGTGCTCTTATTCAAGAAAGGCTGCAAAGAAAAACCTGAAAGCTATAGACCAGTAAGCTTAATATTTGTGGTAGGTAAGTTTCTTGAGAAGATTCTAAGGGAGAAGCTATATATGCACTTGGAAAGACAGGGTTTGATTAGAAGTAATAAGCATGGTTTTGTGTGTAGGAGATCATGCCTCACAAATTTGTTATAGTACTTTGATGAAGTGACCAGGAAGGTTGATGATGGCAGGGCATTAGATATAGTCTATACGGATTTCAGTAAGGTGTTTGATAAGGTTCCACATGGTAGTCTCCTCTGGAGGTTACAATTACATAAACAATTGCCTTGATGGTAGGAAGTAAAGGTTAATAGTGGAAGGAAGCTTTTTGGACTGGAGGCCCGTAACTGGGGGTGTACCTGAGGGGATGGTGCTGGGCCCATTGCTGTTTGTTATCTATGACAATGGTTTGGATGAGAATGTACAAGACATGATCAGTAAATTTGCAGATGACACTGGAGGTGTTGTGGACAGTGATAAAGGTTCTCAGAAATTGCAACAGGACCTTGATCAGCTGAGTAAATGGGTTGAGAAATGGCAAATGAACTGTAACAAAGATAAGTGTGAGGTCTTGCAGTTTGGAAAGTCAAATCAAGAGAGGCGTTTCATGATGAATGGTAGGGCCTTAAGGAGTGTAATGGAACAGAGGGACCTTGGATTTCAGGTGCATGTTTCACTGAAAGTGGAGTCACAGGTAGACTTTTGGTACATGGGCCTTCATCAGTTAGGGCACTGAATACAAAAGTTGAGAAGTTATGTTGCAGTTGTACAAGAAGTTGGTGAGACCATATTTGGAGTATTGTGTTTAGTTTTGGTCACCTTGCTATAGAAAGGAGTGCAGAAGAAATTTACAAGAATATTGCCAGGACTCAAGGATCTGAGTTTTAGGGAGAGGTTAGACAAGCTAGGACATTTTTCTTTACAACATAGGATACTGAGGGGGGATTTTATAGAAGGGTATAAGATCATGAAAGGCATGGCTAGGGTGAATGCATTTAGTTTTTTTCCCACGGCTGAGGAATCATGGACTAGAGGGCATCAGTTTAAGATTAGAGGGGAAAAAATAAAAGAGAACCTGAGGGGCAACTTATTTTATACAGATGGTGGTATGCATTTGGAATGAGGTGACAGTGACCATGATTGAGGTGGGTACATTAACAGCACTTAAAAGGCATTTGGACAAGTACATAGATGGGAAAGGTTTAGAAGCAAATGCAGGGAAATGGGGTTAGCATGGGTGGACATTTTGGTCAGCATGGACTAGTTTGGGCCAAAGGGCCTGTCTCCGTGCTGTAGGACTCTATGTCCTTATGACTCTATGATTCAATGAATTGCACAGCAGAATCTTTCATTTTTTGGCCAATTTCCTCACAGTTTGTTATGCCAGGGATTCCAAGTGTCTGGAGACATATCCTGCAGATATGCTGCAGAAACCACTGCTTGGTCATTGGAAAATCTGGGCCAGTTTATTGAGTTGAACAAAGTTTAAAAAAAATTAAAGGAGTTGACCAACTGGTTTCACTCTTGGCATCTTCAGTACCATTGAGATGAAATCTTGGAACTCCCTTTGAACTGCACAATTGATGAACCTACTCCAAAAGGATTGCAGCAGCTGAAAAAGGTAGCCTCCCATCACCTTCACAAGGGCAACAAAGGATGGAATTTTTTCTTTATTCTCAAGTGAGACATGAGAATTGCTGACTGGCCAGCATTTATTGCCAGTCCCTATTTTCCCTTGAGAATTATAGATTCCCTAGAGTGTGGAAGTAGGCCATTTGGACCATCAAGTCCACACGACACTCTGAAGGTCATCCAACCCAGATCGTACATATTTCTGTGACTAAGCATCAGTGGTGGAGGGAATGGATGCTTGTGAATGTGGTGCCAATCAAGCAAGCTATTTAAATAAAAGCAAATTACTGCGGATGCTGGAATCTGAAACCAAAAGAGAAAATGCTGGTAAATCTCAGAGAGTCTAGCAGCATCTGTAAGGAGAGAAAAGAGCTGATGTTTCAAGTCTAACTGACCCTTTGTCAAAGCTAAAAAAAAAGGGAGAAATGGGGAGGTATTTATACTAGGCTGAGAGAAGGTGAGTCATGGCTCCAGATGCAAAGGTAGCAATAAAGAGATGATAATGACAGTGCATGGGAATGACCAAGGCTGAAACCAGTGCTATATGACAAAATATGTGGGGGATGGGGGGAATGGGTGAAGCAGAGGCAAAATAGAAAACAGGGGAGAAGGGTAGCAAAAGGGGAAAAGGAGAGGAAAAAGGTGATGAGAGAGTGGGGAGTGAGAGAAAGAGAGGCAATCAAGAAATAAGAGGTACAGAACAGTGAAGAAAAATTTTAAAAAGGGATAAATAAAATAAATGAAATAAAATTACAGAGCAGAATGAAAACAGAGGGGTCAAGATGGGGTAATCATCTGAAGTTGTTGAATTTAATGTTGAGACCTGTGGGCTGTAATGTGCCTAATCGGAAGATGAGATGTTGTTTCTCCAGTTTGCGTTGAGCTTCATTGGAGCAAGCTATTTGTTCTGGATGATGTCAAGCCTTTTGAGTGTTCTTCGAGTTGCACTCATCCAGGCAAGTGATAAGTATTTCATCAAGTTCCTGATTTGTAGGTCGGAAGGTTTTGGGGAGTCATAAAGTTAATAATTTGCTGACATGCTGACCTGTTATTGTAGCCACCCTATTTATATGGTTGATTCAGTTCAGGTGAATGATACCCCCAGAAGGATGGTCATGGTGGATTCATTGATGAATGTCAAGGGGCAGTGTCTAGATTGTTTCTTATCAGAGTTAGTCATTGCCTGGTATTTATGTGGTGTGAATGTTACTTGCCATTTGTCAATCCAAGTCAATTCCCTTAAACAAGTCAAAAAGTCAGCTCTCAAAAGTTGTTCATATCTTCTGTTCCTTTTAAAATATATAGTAATTTCCATTTAGTACTTATAAATAGATTGATGTGTTACTGGACAAACCATCTGTCACCTGTTAAAGGTTGATGATTCTTAAAATGAGTAAGAGAATAATTCATCAATTTATTCCTCAAATACATCTAAAAATGTTCTGTTTTAAGTATTCACAATTTTCCCAAAGAAATGGGTCTCTGTATCATATTGAGTGTTTGGGTTATTGATTGACGGGTAGTGTCGATTGCAAATATTGTGTCCTGTACACGAAAATGTAGGGTATAATGGGTAAAAATTAATTAAATTTCTCATTGGCAAATAGTTCAAATCCACAAATTCATGGAAAACAATGATATTTTTATTTCTAGTCATTTTATGAGACGAACAATGACATACACATTTTCTTGAGAATCAGTCTTGCTTTCATCCAAAGAAAAATGAAAGTTTTACATTTTATGTGGTGACTTTCAGGACACCTCAAAGTACTATTAATTATGTGTCAATTGTGTTTAAGTCCATTCAGTTGGACAGTTTTAGTTGGGTTTCACTTGAATGTGTATAATGAGAAACTCTGGATGTGTTCAAGTCTGGGTGAGGACTAGTGGGGAGTGTGGGATATGTTCACTGCCATATTTCACGGACAGTGGGCACCATAGGAGCTGGTGTAGGTTATTATTGTCACAATGAGATTTTAATTTAAACTTTATGTTTCCTTTGTGGATTTAATACTCTTTCAGTCTGTTACTTATTAATTGAGCTAAATTGCTTTAACAATATTGTAAAAAAAGATACTTTCTGAAACTGTGGAGAAATTATTTTAGGAGGTGTATACTCATAATGTTTCACTTCAGGAGTAAATGTAAGACAGAGTAAAGATTGGGTCCAGTATCATTCTTCACCAACTGGCTTTCCAAAATAGAACATGTTTCACAGCCAATGAAGTACTATTGAAGATTAGAAAGCTATTAAGTCTGCAAGCTATGTAAGGCAGCCTTATCTGCTGCCTCATTTTGCTCATCTTTCTTAGAAACTGCTCCAAGTAATTTGTTTTTTTTTTGTTAAGCCGATCAGTGCTGTTAAATAGGGAAAATGGAGCAAAAGAAAGCACAGAACATTTTCATAATCCAACACTTGTTCATTCGATTTCCATTTCTACATTCCTGCACAAATCTTGCACAAAAACAACTATACTCTAAAGTCAATTATTCTAATTAGACTCACCAAATCTGATGAAATCTGCATTTGTAATGTGAGTCAACTCATATATATCTCAATGTGCTGAAGCAAATCGTCTTCTTTGCTCCATGTTAATACTATTTTGTTGAGTTAAGGCATCATTGGCAAGTCTATTTTTTGTTGTCCATCACCAATTGTCCTTGAACTGAATGACTTAACTCAACTGTTGCAGAGAGCTGAGAGGGTGCAGAGCTGAATGCAGTCTGATGTTGAGGAAAGCAGATTTTTTTTCTCCAAAAAAAGTGGTAGATCATGTGGTATCTTATGGCAATCAATCATAGTTTCAAGGCCACCATTGTATATCCCAGATTTTGCTAACCAAATTTAAATGTTGCCAGTTGTCTTGGTGGGGTTTTGAACCAATGTCCCAGAGTATAAGCCTGGGACTCACAACTTCACATGATATTGTTACTGTGGCACTGTAACCAATAATAAATACTGATGTAGGTCTCCTGTTCATTTTATTTTCTTTTTGTAATCTATTACATGGAAGATTCCATTGTATTACACAAACGCAAACCACAGAGTCTTTATTCTTTATCAATACTTCATATGCATTTCAAAAAAAAATTAGCAGTTTTTTTGTAAGTCAAATGCTCAAACTAAATCTGAGATGAGTCTTTCATTGTTCGGTTATGTGGCTGCATATGTCAAATGGGAAAGTGAAGTGAAATTAAAAATTGTGTGGGCTTGGTTGTGACTCAGCTATACTGCACTGACCATGTATTTTATAAACCTTCATTATAATGCCTGTGGCTTTGATACCCTATGCTTCTATTTGTAAAATTCAGGATCATCTATGCTTTTAAAACTGTTTCTCCAACCTGCCCTGCCATCTCTAATCACTTAAATACTCATGTTCTCTCTGCTACAGCACCCCTTTAGAATTATACATTTTTTTACATTACCTGTTCTTGGTATTGGTACTCCTATGTAAATGAATCACATCATATTTCTGTGCATTAAGTATCATCTAGGACATAGCTGCACTTTGCATCTGCCTGCCTATATCCCCTTCATCCTTATCATTACCCTCCTCAAAATTCTGAATACGTCATAATTTTCAGTTTTCTCCAAATCTGAAGTTGTATCCTGTACACCAAAGTTTGTGCCATTAATGTATTTCAGGCAAAGAGGTATCTCCAGGACAGATTTCTGGACAACCTCACTGCAAACCCTTGTCTGGTTAAGTAATCTTTCACTACTATTCGTTTTCTTAACTCACTCTGCCAACTTCATATCAATGACCCCAGGGTTCAAGTTGGCTGATAAGCCCCTTACATTACACTTCACGAAGTGCCTTTTGGAAGTATATATTCAACACATTAACCACAATGGCCTCACCCATTATCCCTGTGCTGTACCAAATGACTCCGTAAATTCTACCACCGTGGGCGGCACAGTGGCACAGTGGCTAGCACTGCTGCTTCACAGCACCAGCGACCTAGGTTCATTTCCTGCCTCAGGTGACTCTCTGTGTGGAGTTTGCACATTCTCCCCGTGTCTGCGTGGGTTTCCTCTGGTTTCCTCCCACAATCCAAAAATGTGCAGGTTAGGTGAATTGGCCATGCTAAATTACCTGTAGTGTTAGGTGAAGGGGTAAATGTAGGGGAATGGATCTGGGTGGGTTGCGTTTCGGCTGGTCGGTGTGGACTTGTTGGGCCAAAGGGCCTGTTTCCACACTGTAAGTAATCTAATCTAAAGCTTGCATTTAACAAATTTGTGCTGGATTTCCTTAATTAATCCGCATTTGTCCAAAATAATTATACTTGTCCCAGATTTTCATCTCTAAAAGGTTGAACTAACTGACTTGTGTTTTGTGGGTTAATCATACCACTTTTTGAACAAGGGTATCATATTTACAGAAATGGAATAAAGAACTGCTGGAAATCTAAAGACAGGGGTGAGGGATGGAGGAGGATGTTAGAAGATAGGCAGAGATTGAGCCCAGAGAGATGGAACAACGCTTAGAAAGATAAAGCAATGATAGTCTGCCAGGGAGAAAAAAACAGCTTATAATGGGGTCCATTGTAGGTGAAATTGGATTGGCTGTTTTGAAATCTGCCCAGAATAGAGAAGGGGTGAGGACAGAGTACAGGAAATTGGTCAGACACAGCTGAGAGCCCTGTCAACCATGCTGGTGGGGAGGCCTTGGTTGAGGATTCCAATCTCCATCTTGCTCTCTTCTTCACCTGGTCTATCTCCAACTGCTCCCTTCCCTTCCTTGACATCTCTGTTTCCATTTCTGGGGATAAGCTTGCCACCAATATCTGCGACAAATCAACTGACTCCCACACATTACCTGGACTATAAATCCTCGCACCCTGTTTCCCGTAAAGACTCCTTACCATTCTACAAGTTGTCAGACTTCATCATATCTGTTCATATGATGCCAGCTTCTACCTCATTCCTCAGCTGAGGATTCCCTAGAACCATGGTGGTAAAGCTCTCAGCCACGTCTCTCATTTTTCCCTGATTTTTGCTCACCAGCTCCCTTCCCTCCCATAACACTGACAAGGATCCCCAGCCTCACATTCCATTCCCACCAGTCTCCACATCTAAAGAATCATAAGCTACCTTTTCTGTTACCTCCAGCAGAACCTGACAGGTTTCATTACCAGCTCCGCCCCCCCCCCTCCCCCCACCAGCACGCATCGCTTTGTGGAACCCAGTGCTCTGTCCACGAAAAGGACCCCAAGTTTCCAGGTGTCTGTCACTTCAACACATCAGCATGCTCCCTGGCCAACATTTCTGTCTCGGGCCTGCTGCACTGCTCAAGCATTGCTGGAAGTAGATCATTTCAATTTTCACTTGGGCTCCCTTTAGTCTTCAGAACTCACTATCAAGTTCAATAATTTTAGGGTCTGAATGCCTTCTTTCATGTTCTTTACCTACCCACATACCTCAGGCCCTGTCATAACATGGGCTGCTTTCTAAACAGCCAATCTATTTTTATCTACTTATTATCCCCAATATCAGCTTTTCTTTCTCCCTGACAGACTATAATCCATCTCTTTGTCTATCTAAGTGTCATTCTTCTTCTCTGAGCACCGTCCCTGCCTTTTCATTCATTGCTTCCTCCTCTTTGCTCCACATGCCCCCTTCACCACCCCTGGCCTTCAGCACATATACCACCTTTTACAAGCTACAATCAGCTCTGAAGAAGGATCACTGGAATCAAAACATTAACTCTGCTTTCCTTCCACAGGTGCCTCCAGAGCTGCTGGCTTTTTCCAGCAATTTCTGATTTTGCAAATCCAGTCCTCTGTACCTAAAGCAGGAATGAAAGATTTTGACCAGTATCTCTGCATTTCCTCCTCTACTTCCCACAATTTCCTGAGTTGCAACCAATTAAGACCAACTGACTTCACTACTTTAAGTATAGTCACATTGTTCTAATGATACCCCTTTATCAATCTTTCCAACCATCCAGCATCTCAAATGCCTACCCTTTCACTATGACCTCACCAGCATTTTCTTTTTGATGAGTACACTTTCAAAATATTTATAACCTCAGTCTTGCCCCACCTCCATGTGTAGGTCTCTTTCCCATCAATAAGTCACCCAACTTCTCCTCTTTCTGCCTTCTTAATACTTATATGCCAGTACGAGTCATATGGATTTCATTTATGTTGGTTGCCAGTTTCTAGTCATATGCTTTCTTTGCCTCTCTTTTCCTACCACAGAATCCCTGCAGTGCAGAAGCAGACCATTTGGTCTATTTAGTTCGCACTGACCCACCCAGATCTAGCCCGTGACCTATTCATGTAACCTTGCATTTCCCATGGCTACATCACCAAATTACCCAACTTTGGACTGTGGGAGGAAACTGGACCATCCAGAGGAAACCCACACAGACATGGGAAGAATATGCAAACTCTGCACAGACAGCTGACCGAGGGTAGATTCAAATCCAGGTCTCTGGCACTTTGAAGCAGCAGTGCTAACCATTGAGCTGCCATGCCCCTGCCCTCTTTCTAATTATCATCTGAACTTTATTTTTTGAGTAATTATAACTTGACATCTTTCAATATGGTTTCCTTTTCTATTTCATTTTATGATCTCTTTCTTAAGCAAGGGAACTGTGTTTGCACAACTTTTCCCCTCGAGAGAAGGTACTACAACTGTATCCAAACCTAATAGTCAGTGGGAAATTGAGAAACAAAGTTGTAAGGAGATTTCAGTTATCTATAAGAATAATAGGGTGATTATGGTGGGGATTTTAACTTTCCAAGCATAGATTGGGTCTGCCATTGTGTTAAGGGTTTAGAGTCATAGAGTCATAGAGTGATAGAGAGGAATTTGTTAAGTGTGTACTTAAGAGTGAAATCAGGGTGCAAAAAGGGGACATGAGATAGCTTTGGCAAATAGGGTTAAGGAATATCCAAAGGGTTTTTATAAATACATTAAGGACAAAAGGGTAACTTGAGATAGAATAGGGCCCCTCAAAGATCTGCAAAGCAGCCTATATGTGAAGTTGCAGGAGATAGGGGAGATACTAAACGAGTATGTTGCATCAGTGTTTACTTACATCACCTGAAAGAGTTCAGAATATGGCAAAATAGATGGCAGCATCTTGACAAATGTCCATATTACAGAGGTGGAGGTGCTGGATGTCTTAAAACGCATAAAAGTGGATAAATTTCCAGGAACTGATCAGGTGTACCCTAGAACTCTGTGGGAATCCAGGGAAGTGATTACTGGGCTGCTTGCTGAGATATTTGTTTCATTGGTAGTCACAGGTGAGGTGCCGGAAGACTGGAGGTTGGCTAACGTGGTGCCACTATTTACAAAAGGAGGTAAGGTGCTGTCTAATGATCTTTGATGAATATCTGCACTGCATCGTGTAACTAGTTCAAATTGCTGCTACTGAATGTCAGTGGGTGGGGAGAGTATAATGATGCCAATCAAGCAGGTTGCTTTGTCCTGGATGGTGCCAAGCTTCTTGAATGTTGTTGGAGCTATACCCATCCAAGCAAGGTCAGGAGTATTCCATTATACTCCTGACTTATACCTTGTATATGGTGGATAGGCTTTTGGTGACTCAGGAGTTGAGTTAATGTGCTGCAATAA
The DNA here is from genome assembly GCF_047496795.1 of Chiloscyllium punctatum. Taxonomy (NCBI): domain Eukaryota; kingdom Metazoa; phylum Chordata; class Chondrichthyes; order Orectolobiformes; family Hemiscylliidae; genus Chiloscyllium; species Chiloscyllium punctatum. The sequence goes on from NC_092741.1 coordinate 109,414,802, forward strand.
TTCTAGCCTCTGATCACCTCTTGTAGCAACTATTTTTATGTGGTAGGTCAGGTTGATTTTCTCATCAATGATAAACTCCCAGATGTTTGTGGTGGGGAATTCAGTGATGTAACACCATTGAATGTTAAGAGACAATAGTTGATTGTTTCTTCTTGGCCTAGCATTTGTGTGATGCAAGGGTTATTTGCCACTTGTCAGCCCAAGCCTGGATATTATTCAGATCTTATTTCGCTTGAAAATGGACTGTTTCAGCATCTGAGGAGGCACAAATGGTGCTGAAAATTGTGCAATCATCAGCGAACATCCCCACTTTTGGCCTTATGATGGAGGGAAGGTCATTGATGAAGCAGCTGTATTTGATTGAACCTAAGACACTGCAAAGCTTCTGCAAAGCTGTCCTAGAAATGAGTTGACTGACCTTCAACAACCACAGCCATCCTCCTATGTGTCAGGTATGACTCCAAAGAGCAGAGATTTTGATCCATTTCCTATTGATTCCAGTTTAGCAAGGGCTTTTAGATGTAACACTCTCAGTCAAATATGACCTTGATGTCAAGGGCTGTCACTTATATCCCATCTCTGGAATTCAGTTCTTTTGTCGATGTTTGAACCAAGGCTGTGGTGAGGTCAGGAGCTCATTGCCCCTGGTGGAATTTAACCAGGGTGTCAGCGAGCAGATTATTACTGAGTAATTTCTGTTTGATAGCAATGTTGATGACACTTTCCATCACTTTACTGATGATTGAGAGTAGACTGATGGCCGAAAATTGGCTGAATTGGATTTGTCCTGCTTTTTGTTCATAAGACATACCTGGTCAATTTTCCACATTGTTGGGCAGATGTGAATGTTGTAATTTACTGAAAGAGTTCAGCTAGGATTGTGACAAGTTCTGGAGCACAAGTTTTCAATGCTATTACTGAAATATTGTCAGGGCCATAAACTTTCAGTAACCAGTGCCTCCAACTATTTTTCGATTTGGGAATTGTAGATGGCCCTGGTATTAGAGATGGTTGCAGTTTTGCAAGTTGTAAGAAATGGGTCATTTTCCAAACAACAGCAGCAAAAGCCATGAATCAAAGAAATCCGCTCTCCCTTACTGTCCTCCACAAGCTCATTAACTCCCTCTAAAACAGCATTGCCTGAATCTCATTCTGGCAGAGCATGAATGCTGAAAATAAATGCAGCACAGAATGCTTAGTATGAAAGGATTCCTTTTGTTAGTTGCCACCCAGTTGAGAGAAAATTAGATTTCTAAACCTTGAAATATAATTTAATCTGACTGTTTAACTTGTTTAATAATTGATGATGGGGTCTTTCTCCTTCACTGTTCTTGCTTCTGAATATTGCTGCAACATTTGCTTTGAAAAGATATTTAGCTCTAACCGCACATCATTATGTTAAAATAACAGGAGGCCTACTGAAACAGTGAAATAGGGAAAAAAGGTGGTTGGTGGTTGCTGTGGACATTAGAGAGATTGACAGGGCTTTCCTAGTATGCATCCCTTTGATGAAGCACTGATGTTTTTCAAAATGATTTGGCTCTTAATTGCAAAGTTCTTCTAAAAGCCTTTGCTCAGTCGCGCTCTGCTATGCACAGAGGAACACCCCTGAGCCTGATCTATCATTCAGTTACATCACCTTAGTTCCATTTCCCTGCTTTGGTTCCAAAACCCTTAATTAGGGAATAGAAGAACTTAAAGCTGAATTGAGACTGCAATCAGATCAGCCATGGTCAAATCAAATAAATTAGGTCAGGTTTGAGGGACCAAATTGCTTCCTCCTGCTTCAAATCCTAAAGTTTATGTATTTGTAGTACTTTTCCGAATAAAAATATATCTCCATGTCAATATTTTCAATTGATCCATTCTCTCAGCATCAGTAAGTGAAAGAGAGGGATTCAGATTTCCTCTTGTGTTCCAGAGAAGAACTGCTTCCATCCATCATCCCTGAATAGCTAAAGTATAACTTGAAGGTAACGTTTTCTTCCAAAACATTGAACAAAGAACCTAGATGAGAATGAGAATATTTATCCCAATAGCCTATACACTGAAATGATGCCAACAAAACTGACTAATTTCTATGTTGCTATAACATAGTTAAAACTCACACAACACCAGGTGATATCCGACAGATTTATTTGGAAGTACAAGCTTTCAGAGCATTGCTTCTTTGTCAGGTAGGTAGTGGAATAGAATCGCAGGACACAATTTATAGCAAAGGATATTTGCTATCCCTCACATGCACTCGCGCACACATATAAGTCTCTGGTTTGAATTAGAATTTGCAGAATTGTAATTGCAGATACATTCTATTCAAAAAGTAGACAATCTGCAGGCAGGTAAAAGCAATGACTGCGGATGCTGGAAACCAGATTCTAGATTAGTGGTACTGGAAGAGCACAGTAGTTCAGGCAGCATCCAAGGAGCAGTAAAATAGACATTTCGGGCAAAAGCCCTTCATCAGTAATAAAGACAGAGAGCCTGAAGCATGGAGAGATAAGCTAGAGGAGGGTGGGGGTGGGGAGAAAGTAGCATAGACTACAACAGGTGAGTGGGGGAGAGGGTGAAGGTGATAGGTCAGCGGCGGGGGGAGGGTGGAGTGGATAGGTGGAAAAGTAGATAGGCAGGTAGGACAAGTTATGGGGACAGTGCTGAGCTGGAGGTTTGGAACTAGGGTGAGGTGGGGGAAGGGGAAATGAGGAAACTGTTGAAGTCCACATTGATGATCTGGGGTTGAAGTGTTCCGAGGCGGAAGATGCGGCGTTCTTCCTTCAGGCATCTGGTGGTGAGTGAGCAGCGGTGAAGGAGGCCCAGGACCTCCATGTCCTAGGCAGAGTGGGAAGGAGTTGAAACTTTGGGCCACAGGGTGGTGTGGTTGATTGGTGCGAGTGTACCAGAGATATTCCCTAAAGTGCTCTGCTAGGAGGCGTCCAGTCTCCCCAATGTAGAGGAAACTGTATCGGGAGCAACGGATACAATAAATGATATTAGTGGATGTGCAGGTAAAACTTTGATGAATGTGGAATGCCCCTTGAGGGCCTTGGATGGAGGTGAGGGAGGCTGTGTGGGCGCAGGTTTTGCAATTCCTGCGGTGGCAGGAGAAGGTGCCAGGATGGGAGGGTGGGTTGTAGGGGGGCGTAGACCTGACCAGGTAGTCATGGAGGGAACGGTCTTTGCGGAAGGCGGAAAGGGTGGGAAGGGAAATATATCTCTGGTGGTGGGGTCTTTTTGGAGGTGGCGGAAATGTCGTTGGATGATTTGGTGTATGTGAAGGTTGGTAGGGTGGAAGGTGAGCACCAGGGGGGTTCTATCCTTGTTACGGTTGGAGGGGTGGGGTCTGAGGGCGGAGGTGCGGGATATGGACGAGATGCGTTGGAGGGCATATTTAACCACGTGGGAAGGGAAATTACGGTCTCTAAAGAAGGAGGCCATCTGGTGTGTTCTGTGGTGGAACTGGTCCTCCTGGGAGCAGATACAGCAGAGGTAGAGGAATTGGGAATACGGGATGGCATTTTTGCAAGTGGTAGGGTGGGAGGAGGTGTAATCCAGGCAGCTGTGGGAGTCATTGGGTTTGTAAAAACTGTCAGTGTCAGGTCGGTCGTCATCAATGGAGATGGAGAGGTCCAGGAAGGGGAGCGAGGTGTCATAGATGGTCCAGGTAAATTTAAGGTCAGGATGGAATGTGTTGGTGAAGTTGATGAATTGCTCAACCTCCTCGCTGGAGCACGAGGTGGCACCAATGCAGTCATCAATGTAGCGGAGGAAGAAGTGGGGAGTGGTGCCGGTGTAATTACATAGTTCAACGTAGCCAACAAAGAGATAGGCATAGCTAGGGCCCATACGTGTGCCCATGGCTACCCCTTTGGTCTGGAGGAAGTGGGAGGATTCAAAGGAGAAATTGTTAAGGGTGAGGACCAGTTCGGCCAAACGAATGAGAGTGTCGGTGGAAGGGTACTGTTGGGGACATCGGGAGAGGAAAAAACGGAGGGCTTGGAGGCCCTGGTCATGGCGGATGGAAGTGTAGAGGGATTGCATATCCATGGTGAAGATGAGGCGTTGGGGGCCAGGGAAACGGAAGATTTGGAGGAGGTGGAGGGCGTGGGTGGTGTCTCGAACATATATGGGGAGTTCCTGGACTAGGGGGATAGGACAGTATCGAGGTAGCTAGAAATGAGTTCAGTGGGGCAGGAGCATGCTGAGACAACAGGTCAGCCAGGGTGGTCAGGCTTGTGGATCTTGGGAAGGAGGTAGAACCAGGCAGTGTGGGGTTCCCGAACTATGAGGTTGGAAGCTGTGGGTGGGAGATCTCCTGAGGTGATGAGTTTCTGTATGGTCTGGGAGATGATGGTTTGGTGATGGGGGGTGGGGTCATGGTCAAGGGGGCAGTAGGAAGAGGTGTCCTCGAGTTGGCGTTTGGCTTCAGTGGTATAGAGGTCAGTGCGCCAGACTACCATGGCAGTCAATTCATGTAACATTTTATAAATTCCTACCTTGGAAATAGAACCAGTCTGACTCAAGGTTGGGATGAAGACAGTCTCTAACCTCACACCTGTAATACATTGTCTGAGCCGAAATGTCACCTTTTTTTAAATAAAACATTCAGTTATCTCGAGAATGTGATTGGAAAGAAGTTCTGGGATTTACATATTAATGAACTGAAACCTGCGACCCATTCTAAAAGATGAATGACTTATCAGCAATCTTGGTTTGCTCAATATATCGTATCCGTTGCATGCATGACACTGTGTTCTTTTGCTCAAATTCTGTCTTATGGGTTTGCTCCACAGCTACTTGATGAAGGAGCAGCTCTCCAAAAGCTAGTACTACTGAATAAACATGTTGGACTATAACCTGGTGTTGAGTGATTTTTGACTTTGTCCACCCCAGTCCAACACCAGTGCCTCCACAATTTCCTTATTAGATTTCACTGCATTTTGTTAAGTGCATTTCAATGGTGTGGTTTAAAAAGATCAGAATTCTGCACCAATTTATGCAATAGCATGTCAGTGTGAAGCAAATCCTTCGAAATAGTAGCCTTGTTTAGGACCATTGTTGAGTTTTGGAATGCAACTGCAGAGTCAGGTCAGGTTCTTCAGCTTGATTTAATGACATTGGCAACAATATGATAACAATCACTTTTGCCCATAATTCCCCTTACAATGCTAAACTTTTAAACTGCTTGTCTACACCAGGTCCTTCCATGCTGTGTGTTTTTTAAGTTTGACAAGGAGTGATGTAGTCCCATTATTCCTATTCTGGTGGGAACACTGTTGATGGAGTGATTGCCCAAAATAAACCATTGCCACAAAGAAAACTTTCATGCTATATCTCTGGACTTGCAATAATTGGAAGTGCCTTGACTAATCCTTTACTTACTTGAACTCCAAATGATTTGTTTGACTTTCAGGCAGTAAGCAGTCAAAGTACATGTAGAGTTACAGCCTGTTGTAAGAGGTGCTTGCAGCTGGCACCACATGCTTGGAACTTCTCTGAGTAGGTACAATGCCACAACCCCTCATCTAACACTAATGGTGAAGAATGATAATTGGAATTCTGCCTTAAGGGCCATGATCTTGAGTTGCAAGAAAAGTTTACTACGCAATAATAAGATGGCAAGTTATGGTGGAGTAAGATTTGATGGTTACGTAACTCTGATCGAATAGTTCTTGTAGCTTGTCAGCCGAAACCTATTTATTGTCCATGTCTTTTTGCATTTGGGCATGGACTATTTCAACATTCGATAGTTATGAATGGTATTAATTTTTGTGGATACATCAGTGAACATTCACACTTCTGATCTTATGATGGAGTGGAGGTTGTTGATAAAGTAGCTGAAGATAATTGCGCTATGACACCACCCAGAGATATCCTAGAAATGAGCTGACCGACCTCCAACAACCACAACCATTTTCCTTTATGTCAGTTATGACTCCAACTAAAGAAGGATTCCCTCCATTTCCCATGGACTCAATGCCAAGGATTCTTGATGCCATTTCCAGTAAAATGTTGCCTTGATGTAACTTAACTCTGGAGTTCACTTCTTTTGTCTATATTTGAACTAAGACTGTAATGAAGTCAGGAGCTGAATGCCCCTGGCAGAGCTGAAGGTAAGCATGCTAATCTTTCTCAACTACCACTAGCTTTGTTTCCATTTGATGCCTTCCATCACTTTGTCATTGATTGAGGGGTGACTGATAAGGTGGAGTTTGAATTTGTCTAAGTTTGTTGTAGATAGGACATATCTGAGTAATTTCCTGTATTGTTAAGCAGATGTCAATGTTGTAGCTGTACTGGAACAGCTTGGCTTTGGGTACAGCTAATTTTGGAGCACAATTCTCAGAATTATTGCTGGAATGTTATTAGGACATATAGCTTTTGTTATATCAAATGCCGGCAGCTGTTTCTTGATATCAGATGGAGAAAACTATATTGGTTGAATACTGACAGCTGTTATGCTGGGGACCACTGATTGGCTGGGACATTTTTTCCCTGGAGCATAATTTTAAGATGAAAGGGGAAAGATTTAAAAGGGACCCAAGAAGCAGATTTCTCACGCCGAGGATAGTGCATATATGGAACTAACTACAAGAGAAAGTGGTAGATGTAGATGCAGTTCCATCATTTAAGAGACATTTGGACAGATACATGAATAGGAAGGGTTTCGGGGGATATGAGCCAAAGACAGGCAAATTGGACTAATTTAGTTTGGAAACCTGTTCACCATGGATGAGTTGGACTGAAGAGTCTGTTTCTATGCTGTGTGACTCGGCAAGAACAAAGTCAATTAAAGTGTTACCTCTGTTTATTCCAACAGCATTTGCTGCTGACCCAGTCTTGCAGCCAAGTTCTTTAGGTCTTGACCAGTTCAATCAGTGGTGTAGATGCTGTGCTACTCTTGGTGATGAATATTGAAATCTCCCATTCACAGTGAATTTTGCACCCTCAAGCTTCCTTGAAGTGTCGTTAAACATGGAGGAGCGCTTTTCATCAGCCACAGGAGGATGGTACATTGTAATCAGCAGGAGGTATCCTTGCCCAAGTTTGATCTGACGCATGAGATCTCATATGTTTTGGAGTCAAATCTGATGACTCCACAACAGCTCCCTCCCAACTGTGTGGCACATCTGCTGGGACTGTCCTGCTAGTAGGCCAGGACATACACAGGAATGGTGACAATGTTGTCTGGGTACAATTTTGTGATGATGACTATATCATACTATTTTTCAACTATCTGATGAGAGAACTATCCAATCTGGGCACTAGCCCCCAGGTGTTAATAAAGAGAACTTTGCAGGATTGACAGGAATGGGTTTGCTGCTGTTGTCTCTGGTGGTTAGATCGATGCCAAGTGACTTGATTGGTTTCTTTCATTTCTTTAGTCATTGTAACAGTTCCAGTACAGCTGAGTAAATTGCCAGAACTTTTTACGAGTGTTGCTGAACCAAGAGACCTTGGAGTGCAGGCTCAAAAGTGGAGTCACAGGTAGATAGGATAGTGAAGAATGCATTTTGTATGCTTTCCTTTATTGGTCAGAGTATTGAGTACAGGAGTTGGAAGGTTATGTTGTGGCTGTACAGGACATTGGTTCGGCCACTGTTGGAATATTGCGTGCAATTCTGTTCTCCCTCCTAACAGAAGGATGGTGTGAAACTTGAAAGGGTTCAGAAAAGATTAATAAGGACATTGCCAAGGTTGGAAGATTTGAGCTATGGGGAGAGACTGAATAGGCTGGAGTTATTTTCCCTGGGGTGTCAGAAGCTGAGGGGTGACCTTATAGAGATTTATAAAATCATGAGTGACATGGGTAGGGTAAATAGACAAGGTCTTTTCCCTGGGTTGGAGGAGTCCTGGCCAGCATGGAAAGTTGGACCAAAAGGTATGTTTCCATCATGAACATCTCTGTGACTCTATGACTCTATGAGGCAGTTAAGAATTAACTACACTGTTGTATTTCTGTAGTCCTTATATGGAGTGTATGCAAGTTGGCTAGACTGTGTAAGGATGACAGATTTCCCTCCCTGAAGAACTTTAGTGGATCAGCTGGTCTTTTAATATAGTCCACACTTACCTTATTACCAATGCACCATGCCTATATGATGCCCTATTCATTGTATCCTCCATCTCCCCACAAGTGAAGGTTTTTTCCATTGCCATGACCTCCCAGGATTCCTGACACTGGTCTCTCCAAGGATTTCTGATGCCTTCTTGGACTCTTAAGTGTGAACCGAATCAGATTCTTTCAGCCTGAAGCTGCTTTAAATAGTTCCTGTCTATTGCCTCAAATATGCTAGACAGAGGGAAATTTCCATTTCCCTTTGCCGACAGGAACCTAGAGGTCCTGATAAATGGTGGAGTGCACACAGTTCCAGCTCATGGACTCTGCCTTCTGATGTTGCTGAATGGTGTCCAAGATAGAGGAATGAGAGATATGCTCAGACAGTACTCTGACTTGCTGTTAGAAATTGTCTAGTTACATTGAGCCAGTGGGAGACTGGATATCACATATCAATGAGGAGAGATTAACTCATAGGAGAAGTTGTTGAATGCAAATTGGCCTCTCACCATTCAATACTTGGTTGAAAATTGGGATATTTTGCTTTCAACATCACGAATCTCCTGACTGTCAATTCCACTTCATTTTCCCAACTTTTTCACCAATGTCCACATCTTTCAGTGCTAGAATATTTGGGCCAATGGTTACCATTGGGCTAGGTTTTAATCTTCGATTTCCCTTCAGTTCAAAGGTCACTATCTGCCATGTTGCTTTGACAGCTGCTGTCAAACCCCAATATATAAGGTAAGTGTGATTTTACAGTACTGGGAGGGAAGAGGTATCAGCTGGTGGGAGAAGGGATGTCAGGTTGGGTTTGGCCGAGAGTGGGAGGGAGATTGGGGATACAGGGAGAAGAATGGTCAGGGAGGACAATAAGACAGGAGCAGAAGTAGGCCATGCATTCTCGCTCCACCATTCAGTGAGATCCCATAACTCTTAATTCCATTAGGAGATGTTCGACAAGTCAGGAAAGGGAGGAATGTGATTTTCTGGTGGAGGTGTAGTTTGGTATGTAAAGTAAATATGGAATAAGTTTAATAGTTACATGTAAGTTAGACTATAACTCCATAGTATAACTTCCCTGAGTAACTAATTGCATAATTTCATCATCATTGTTCAAAGTATCTGGCTTAAATAGAGTGTTTCAAAGGGTTCTGGGTGTAAGAGATTTATCCAGTGGATTTTTCAATTTCCTGGGCAATTCTCTTAGCGTCTGCTCCATTGGAGATTCCACATGGCCCCGATGCACAACTGCCATCAATACTGAAATAATACCTGACTGGCCAGAGGAAAGCCTGGGCCTTACTTTATGTTGTAAAGACACTTTTAACATTGATTATAGAGGCAGTTCCACCTGCACAGTATGGTGTCAAAGCAGCATGTTGTAACTTTATGTTTTTCAACCAAATCATTTTGTTGGAAAATAGTATGATGGTCGCTCCTGTATCCAACCTTAATTGAGCTGGACACCAACTGACATATGTGAGTATGGTTATGTCTGGTTCTGATGGTTACCCTATCTTTTCCTTTAGGGATAGTTGTGGTGTTTCTTCTAAATGAGCGATGTCATGAACTAAATTTAGATCCTCTGTATTTTGATAGAGGTTTTAATGTCATGTAGTTCAGTAGGAAGTTTTTAAGTGTTTGCAGTTGTTTAAGGATTGTTTTTGGTTTATGCATATTGTTTAAAAATATCCCACTTTCCTACAAATGTAACATTCTCTGACAGAATTGGGCATGACACTTGTTAATGTACTTTTTCTCCTTCACATTTTGGATTACATGTCATGGCATCAAAATATTTGAATGTGCTCTGTATAAATTTGTCTTGGGAATAATTTGAGTATTTGTATTTTATGAAGTGGATTCGCCCTCATTGCCTTCTTGAGTAAATTTGTGTTGATGTTCTTCAGATTTGTTTTCAGTTTGTTCTAAATCTCAGTTTCTAGCATAATTCTGGATAACTTTTTTTTCTGTGAAAAGTCTTCTTTTAAATTGTAATAGATCTGAAAAAGATACATCAAATGCTCTAAGCATAATTCTGTCCCTGAATGCTTCTGGTGATAACACTCCATATTCACAAGATTGGGATAATACATACTTCATTGATGTAGTTGCCAATGGATTCTCCTGGAAACTCTGTACTCTTGTTAAATCTATTTCTTTCCATAGTGTGATTGGTTATTCAAGTAAAATAGTTGTCAAACACCTTTAAAACATCATCAAAGAGATCCGTATGTTCAGTGCTCCAGTTCCTTGGCAGTACAATTGTTTCTTCATGTTTCTCTCCATTATGTGACACTCATTTTTTACGAGTGGCAACCTACAGCTAAAAGTGGGCTTGTCAGTGAGAATGTTCTTAGTTTTTTATAAGAACATGCAGCCCTCCATCTGTGAATAACCTGAATTTAAATCAATCAAAGCAGTTCATTTGTTTTCACTAGTTAATATGTTTAGTACAGGGAAAAAAGTGAGAGCAGTGTAAGAAGGCTTCTGAACTCATGCGACTGGCAGAATGTTACAGTTTATACTGCGGAGGCAGGACTTGTACGAGATGGGAGAATGTGGTAAGCTGTGACTAGCTTGTGAACAGGGCTTTGACTAGGGCCATTTTAGTTTCAAACACTGTGAAAGATCTGAATGAGAGGTGGTTTAGGGGCATGTAATTCAAAGGATTGAGTGGAGAGATACGACTGACTAGAATTCCAGAGAAACAATAGATATGCACTCGATTGAATTATATCTCTGTGTCATAGTTGGATAACTTGGTTGTTTTGTGAAGGTTTGTTCTCCCCATTTTATTAGAGTGCTGAGATTGATATGAAGACATATGTTTCCACATATTAATGTTTAATATTATGACTGAACATACGTTTGTCTGCCCATATATAAAATATATATAATATCAAATATACTTTGATGCTTACAGAAAAATAATTTGCAAAGCTAAAGACATTATCTACAGCAGCAATAATATTGCATTTGTAAATGGCAAGCTGATTAGATAGAAATACTGCATCTACAGCACTTAGCGAGAGAGATAGAATCCCTATAATGTGGAAGCAGGCCGCTCAGTCTATTGAGTCTACACCGATACCTTGAAGAGCATCCCCTCCCCCAAATTTGTCCCAGTAACCCTGTGTTTTCCATTGTTCACCCAGCTAGTAGCACGCTGGCTCAGTGATTAGCACTGCTGCCGCACAGCACCAAACCCAGGTTCGATTCCAGCTTTGAACAACTGTCTGTGTGGAGTTTGCACATTCTCCCCATGTCTGTGTGGGTTTCCTCCAACATTCCAAAGATGTGTAGCTGAGGTGAATTGGCCATGCTAAATTGTCTATAGTTTTCAGGGATATGTAGGTTAGGTGCATTAGTGAGGGGTAAATGTAGAGTAATAGGGTAGGGGAACGGGTCTAGGTGAATTATTGTTTGGAAGGTCAACGGGGACTTGTTGGGCCAATTGACCATTTCCGCTCTACAGAGATTCAATAATAGCCTTTACACACCTGAAAACTGGGCAATTAATCACAGCCAGTCCACCTAACCTGCACATCTTCGGACTGTGTGGAGGAAACCGGAGTACCTGTAGGAAATCCATTCAGACAAGGCAGACTGTACAAACTCCATGCAGTCGCCTAAGGCTGGAATTGAATCCAGGTTTCTGGTGCTGTGAGACAGCAGTACTCACCACTGAGCCACCATGCTGCCCTCTCATGACCCCATTTCTGAATGACTAGAAGGAAATTGAATTTGAACACAGATAGACAGATTGAGATAATTTGCTTCAGGAGCAACAGACTTAGCCCTTTCTTTCTTTCCTCTGCAAATCTTCTCATCAAATTTTGAGGGATGAAAACTCATTGGAAGACATCATCTCCACAAGTGAAGGATCCTAAAGGATAATTAGGAATGCACTTACCCTGTGTCCAGGCAAGTGAATCAAGTAATTTATACCTGATTCCTGAAAACATTCTGGTGTCAATAAAACTGTACGGAAGGTGGCTCCTGCTGTATATCAATATTTGGTCAATCAGTGAGTAACATTTTTTTGCCTGAATTTAAATGTTAATTATGCATGTTTGTGTGTTTTTTTTGAAGGGTAGTTTTATGTTTTTCATAGTTTACAGGTTTTGTTAGTTAGCTTTAGTTGTAAATTTTATTTATATACTTGCGTAACTTTCATTTACAATAAACTAGTTATTTATTTGTTACTGAAAAACCCTTGTGGACTCACTCCTGATACTGATTTAGATACAGCCTGATAAATATATAGTGGGCAATATGACCTCTATTCGTGGAGTGACATGGAAAGCAATCAGTTCAGTGCTCTTCACTGCATTACAACAGGTATTAGAGTTATTAATATGTAGACAGATATGAGAAGATTGATAAATTCTTAATCTTACAAGGAATTAAGGGATACGGGGAGAGTGTGGGTAAGTAGCGTTGAAATTCCCATCAGCCATGATTGAATGACGGTGTGGACTCGATGGGCTGAATGGCCTTACTTCGACTCCTATGTCTTATGCTCTTATGGTCTTATGGAAAAAAGTACAAATTCAATATCCACTGACAAATTGGGAATGTTTTCAGGGCAGAGGAGATTAAGGGTTGATTTGGTAGGGCTTTTGAAACTTCTGAAGGAGTCGGCACAATGTAGAAAGAATATTTTCTTGATTGAGTTGCTTAGAGTAAGGAGACAGAGGTGTAAATGCAAAAATATTCGGGCAAAAGTCAGGAAACTATCATTTCAAAGAGCATTGCAAATTTGTGCAAAATAGTAATAGATGAAGGCAATGAGTTTAAAGAGAATAAGGGAATAAAACAGGCACCTCGATTAGGATAACTGCAATGAGAATGACAAAGAAAATATAATCCAAACTTGTGTGTCATATTCACATAATGCCTTCGGGTTAAAAACTTCTTTGCTAATTTACTTGAAGAACTTGATTCCTCTTATAAAGAAAATTGTTATTTTTGAATTTGTCTTGCATTTGACTCTTGAAAAAGCTTAGAAAAGATGAGAAGGTGCTCCCTCACAACTTTATTTGCTTCCTGTACATTCTTATTTCAGATTTACAACTTCCTAAGGCAGATAATCAAAAATTGTCAGCCAGCATATCTTGATTTCATGAAGCTTGTCATAGTGAAACACGTGCATATAATTTCCTATCATTCATACAGCAGCTATCTTAAAGAAATTGGAAATAAATATCACATAAAATTGCCATGTAGTAAAGGACATCGTCATGTATCTTCAAAACATCTCTCTAAAAGAGCATGCCGCCTTCAATTATAATGATAATCCTGAATGTGGAAAAATTATAATGAATTCATAACAAATGTTCCAAGCAATTGCATATTTTCATTAGGAATTCTATACGTCGCTCATAAAAAAGGGCCAATTTGTTACACTTGTATCTCAGCCCATCTAATTATTCATGTGGAAAATTAATCATTTAAACTCCTTACAGTGTAAGTTACATTTATTTTCAACTTGTGATGTTGTTCGCTGCTTTGTGGGTAAAATAGTAATTTGTCAGCAGTTTAGAGTATGTTATTGCCTCACACTGTGCACCTATTGTGTGCAGCATGCAAGAGGGAAAGTTAATTGTGTAAATATTGTTCCATAAATGAATGCCCTTTTTATGCACATTATTAGTTTGCTTAAGGTAAAAATCTGCAGCAGTAGAACTTGATGGAAAAGAAAGAAAGACCGATATACAATTATTGAGTGTCCTTGACAAGTACGAAACATTATTGATTTTTATATGAAATGTGAAGTAAAAACAAGGAATTCTAGAAATATATTGTAGGTCAGACAGCATCTGAGGAGTTGGAACTGAGTTAACAACTGGATTTTCACTAAAGACATGAGAAAATTGAATTGGGAGATTTCTTGATGTGACAGACCCATTTTGGAACAAATAGCACTTAATAAATAACATTTTTGCTCTGAGGAAATTGAAATAGTATTGTGTTGAGACAAGCAGCCTGGGCAGAGACTAGATACAAGCATAGAGGTGCTAAAGTGAGCTGGTTAGAAGGCCTGATTTTGTTCTGTTGGACTTTGTTCCATTTGTTTCAAAGGCTATTAAGTCTTCAGGCCCTCACCTCTTGTTTCTCTTTATCCCTCCACCCACTACCCATGGCACTTCCACAATCCTGTGTTGACTTCATGTCCCATGCTCCTTCCAGTGCCATTCAAATAAACAGATAGCTGGCCAAAATGCTTCCGTTTTGATAGTTCCCAGCTATCCTCCTTCTGAATGCTTGGCTGAGTTCCAAAACATAATGATGAATTTGTTCAGTTGGGATCTGACAAAAAAGATTTATTTTGATTTTTTGAAATATTTGTATGATTACAATGAGTACAATTAATCTGATAATTCAACTTGTTTTACTTGTCTGAGGTTAAGAGGTATGTGTAAAGTAAGACTTCTATTGTTGATACCATAACTCTATCTGATGGGAAGCTTTAGGGGCTCATAGAAGTTTCTTAAGGCAGATTTTCGAATGGCAATTTTGCATTTGGGAACAGTTCAAGAATTGCCCCTTCTATTGTGGAGCTCATTGTTTCTCTCCCTAGTGTACTGGTAGATAGGCATAGAGATGCATTGAGAGTATGAAGAGTGTGGAGCTGGCATGGAATGCTCATGGAAGAAGGGTGGAGGAAGTATGGCTTGGAAGGGAAATGGCTAAGACATTTAATACTTGCTTTTCAAATGGTTAACAAATACAGAGACATAGATCACAACTTCTCTGCGAGCCCATAAGTAGCAAATCTTCAAGAAGTCCTCTTGACCCACAGCAATGTGGCTGATTCTTAACTGCCTTCTGAAATGACCTATAAGTCCTATCAGTCCCAGGAAACTGGGGATGTGCACCAAATGCGGCCTTACCAGTGGCACCTTTGCTCCACACAAGAATCGGAAGAAAATCCTTGACACGATATTTCCCTCTTGATTTCTGATTTTATTCAACATTTTACTCACATTTCCCTTCAATAAGAAGCAGCCTGCTTTTGCCTGCACAGCAGAATATCACATCATGTACTGCAGTTGTTTGAAGGCAATGGAATGACAGATTTTTAAGAGCGGAAAACAATTTCTTTCAATCCACATTTGATGACAACCACTCAGAATGGGACAGCACAGCAGGACTATGAGTATAACTAAAATGGAAGGTTTTATTCTGCAAGCCTTCAGGCTTTTCCTTAGACAGTAACATCGCAAAGAGCAGTTGATTAAACAGATGTGCAGTATTTGTTTCAGTGAAATAATAACCACCATTCAATTTATTTGAGGGATAGGATATCTGAAAAAAGTCATTTGGTTGAATTTTGTTTGAGAAAAGAAACTATGTCTTTTGATGTATCTTTTCTGTACTTTAGATTCTGCCATCCTGTGGCATTCAGGCAAATGTAATTCCAGAAGTGGCTTCATCTGTTCAATGTGTCGTGTGATTTCTTCTCTTTTCTTGGGCTAACACTGAGCCACATGTGCCCAGTTTGATCTATCTGCTGCCAGATTTTTTTTATGACAAACGCAGAATGTTGAGTGGCAGCTGGACTCGCTACTGTCATTCCTGGCTTAAACACGTGAATGTGGGTCAATACAATTAATGCTTGCTGCTCAGGCTGTCATCTTAACACTGACAGCTCAGCTGTACTTTTCTAATGGTCAAAGAGACAGGATTTACCATTAAGTTAGTTGATTGATCACCAAAGGTTGAGTCAAGTGAAAACTTGCATTTCTACAGCACATGGTCTGACCTTGGGGCACCCCAGAAATGTTTGGAGCCTACCTAATATTTGCAAAGCTGCCACTATTGTAATTTAGGGAAACATAGTGGTAAATTTAAGGATAGCAAGATCCCATAAAAAGACAGTGACATAAATCACTATAAAATGTAGTCTTGAAAGTGTAACTTGCAGGAAACATATTGATCAGATTTTGAGAATAACTCCCCTGTTCCTATTTCAAACAATAAGGGATCATTAAGTCTCAGAGGGCAGATGAGGCTACAGTTTAACAATTTGCCTGAAAGAGTGCAGGCCTTTGCCATGCAATAAAGTGCTCACCTTCTAACTATCGGGCCCAGTACAGGTGTGAAAATATTACAATGCTTGAAGTTCCATTTTAAAATCTGAACACAGAAGCTGTTAAAATTGTTGCACCATGTCTTATAACCTTTAGCAATATTGGAAGTCATTGGTTTAAAACATAAGGTTGTCCACTTCAGACAGAGATCAGCAGCTCTTTTCTGATAGGGGGTCACAATTCTTTCAAACTCTCTTCCTCAAAAGGTAGTGGAAGCATGAGTTATTGAATTTGTGTAAGATTGATTCTTGATAAGCAAAGGAGCGAAAGGTTATCAGGGATAGGTGGGAATGTGGTGTCATCAGCTCAGCCATAATCTTATTGAATGGCAGAGAAGGCTTGAAGGACCAAGTGACCTACATTTGCTTCCAATTCATATGTTCGCACAATGCCTCATCAGAATCCTCATTTAAGTGTCCTCAATATCGATTGAAGGCACTCTCTCCAAAGGAAGGTCACTGCCCACTCTTTGTTCATCACAGATAGCCATACTAACCTGGCCCCAGTGATATACTGCACTTAGCTGGGAGTCCAGTCTCCCTTTTCTGTGGACAGTGCCTATAGTTCCAGCAGTGGCCACTGCCTGATTCTGGGGCAGCTGGGTTTACAAGTCAGCAGCTCTTTTATGAAGAATAGCCACCCCTTCAAAGGGGATGCAAGTCTGCTCTTAAGTCAAGTATTCTAGTATTAAATATCTGCAGGGAAACAGCAGTATCATGGACAGTGTCCATCCAGTGTATAACTGGTGAGTCCAAAGATGTGCAGATCAGGTGAATTGGCCATGCTAAATTGTCCGTAGTGTTAGGTAAGGGGTAGATATAGGGGTATGGTTGGGTTGCGCTTCAGTGGGGCGGTGTGGACTTGTTGGGCCGAAGGGCCTGTTTCCACACTGTAAGTAATCTAATCTAATCTAAGCATAGGAACTATGACATGCTGCAAAATCCCGTTCATATTCTGCACTATCAAACTGTTCCATAGTTTGAAAGGCATTTATTTGGTCACCATGGTGTCTTCTGTTTTCTAGAGTACCTGACCTTTCAATCTTTCTAATTAGATTTACTTTCTCAGTTTTGGAAGCATCCTTGTAGATTCGTGTTTAAAACCACTTCAATGCCTTTATATCTTCTTTTGTAAAATGGAGGCTAGTTTTGAGCTCAGTGCCCCATATGGGTTCACCCCAAGGTGATGTGAAAAGGAAGAGTTTGGTGTGATTTTTTATTTGGGGAATAATGGCACAAAAATGTTACAATCACTATCAGCCTTGGCGAAATGTAAACAGACATATCTATGCTGTTCATGCATTATAATCTTTTGATACTTCACAAATAAGAAGAAACATTTAGCCACCTAGCATTTCATTGAATTTCAGTTTTATTTATCTATCTTTTGTAAAAGTTTACCTCACACACTTGAAAAGAATACACTAAACAAAAAATGTGGCAAATGTAGTTTAGTTAACCAATTTTGAAGTTAGACATGAGCATGAAAAATTAATACACTTCCACATCCTTGAATGCATTGAATGATGTTTTCCTCCTTCGCTGATGTGATGGTTAATCTTATCAGCAAAGACTTCTCATATTACTTGAATTTTTTATTTTGTATTCTGTGCAGACAATTTTAACATAACACTGGATGCAATGCTGTGTGAGTTAAGACTAGTCAGGTTCTTTAATTCAGTGGTTGTGGTAGTCATACAATCTTCAATTAATAGGACAGATTACAGGCATAAACCTTAAAAGAATTACAATTATGATATGCATCAGAGCAAAGAATCTGTGTCAGCAGAGTAAAATTGTCTGCCTTTTTCAGATCATCCTATTCAGGCAGCCTGCACAATGCCATTGTTTTTCTCTGTGACTTTTCCTCCATTTTTTTCTCCATTTTGATCATTAATATCCATTAACCAGATGTGTTTTATTTCCCAATCAGCTGGATCACAAAGTTTTCACTGAGCTCTGAGTACTCCCCATCCATCCCCATGACATTATTGACAAGTAGGTATTAATCGAGTATGCATTAATGTATACACTTCACTTTACAAATGCACTTGAAGGCCAGTTTCCTTTAGGCAACAGTAGCTCTCATATTTTCTAACAAAACAAAATCACAAACAGTGCCATGAAACCCAAGCTATTTTATTCAAGTTACGTTATTTGTTCCATACTGTCAATGTTTTCTTTAGATATTGTTGGGCAAATGGTGAGAAGCAGGTTATTATATTGTGTAGTACTGTTTATTTATTTATGCTTCAAACGACCTTGTCAATGATAGAGGTTCACTGTAAAAGGAGCTGTAATCCAAAATCAGATCTGTAGCAAACCAAGGCAATGATCCTTTCGCAAACCTATTGCTAGGGATCAATATTCTTATTTGTAACTTGTATAAATTTCACATAGAAGAGTTTTAAAGGCTTTTATTGACTTCCATACAAAATAAACATGGAATGATTATATTATTACAAACAATTACAACAATAATGAATGTAACAAATAATATTGCACATATATTTGAGAAAATTCAGATAGAACCGTGGGGGCGGCACGGTGGCACAGTGATTAGCACTGCTGCCTCACAGCGCCAGAGACCCAGGTTCAATTCCCACCTCGGGCAACTGTCTGTGTGGAGTTTGCACATTCTCCCCGTGTCTGCGTGGGTTTCCTCCGGGTGCTCCGGTTTCCTCCCACACTCCAAAGATGTGAAGGTCAGGTGAATTGGCCATGCTAAATTGCCCGTAGTGTTAGGTAAGGGGTAAATGTAGGGGTATGGGTAGGTTGAGCTTCGGCGGGGCGGTGTGGACTTGTTGGGCCGAAGGGCCTGCTTCCACACTGTAAGCAATCTAATCTAATCTAAACTTAATGAAGAATTCAACATCAGAGCCATTGATTTAAAATAAATCAATTAAGACTCACTGACAAAAGATTAAACCTAATGTTCTAATATAATTCTGGATGTAATACAAAGGCCCAGTTTTTCATCACAAAAGAGGCACAGAATTTGGCACTTTTCATCATTTTGCAGGAATGGGAATGGAACAGGATTTGTTTTGAACATTGACATTTGATGGAGAAAACTGACTATTTTTAAGAGATCAGCTTCCTCCACTGGAGTAGTATTTTGCTGGTTTTGCAATGTGAAGGTCAGATTAGACTTGATAGGAGAACTTTGGGTTATTGTTTGGGTAGGCTTTAAGAGGCAAAGTATACCTTTGAGTCTGGTCCTTCCATGCCTTTGGTAAAGGCAAGATGCCATTTTTAAATGCTAGAAGTAGACATAAATATGTGCAATAATTATTCAAAAACCACCTTTACTGTCAATCCCATTAAAACTGTAAACAGACCTGTCAGGTTTTGTCAGAGGCATGTGCTAAAGGACCCTGTAAGAAGATGTCAAAATTTTCAAGATGACCTCTCAAAGGGACCTATCAAAAATGTCAACATGACCTGTCAAAAGTATTCGTCAAACAGAAATGCCAAGTTATAAAGTCATTTAAAATTCCTTTAAAATCTTTGAAAAATATGCCTGAGCTGTTACAAAACCTTGTTTGCTATTTTACTTCATTGAGAATGTAAAAGATTAGTGCTTCATGACTAATTTCATAGCCATTATTATCACAGCAGGGCACCGGCCTTTTAACAGTTTTATTGATAGCTACAAGTGTTACAGCCTCTTTGACAGGCCTATGAATTTCAAACCTCATTATTAAAAGAGATTGTGCACTTAGATGAAATTGGTATTATTAAAAGGTTCCATTTAGTTGAGGAATGTAAATATAGTATTTCTTCTTTGAATGAAAAAGTTTGGTTTTCAATACAGTAAAGTCGGCAAACTACTTTGAGAACTTTATTTAATCTGTATTGGTTCTGGTCTGCCCATGGCTGACACTAAGTGAGTTTTCACAGTGTTGGTAGGTATTATGCCAAATGGAAATGTGTGTAGTTTAGCATGAATTGGCATATTGGCTATAAAGGGCCAAGGGGGTTTGTTGAGGGCCATAGGCTTCAATACAGATATTGGGAAGTGGGTGAGACATTTAAGACCATAATACCATAAGACAAAAACAGAAATGAGAGCATTCAGCCTATCAAGCTCCATTCTGCTCCACCATTCAATCATAGCTGATAAGTTTCTCAAACCCATTCTCCTGTGATCTCAACACTTGATCTCCTTAATAGTCAAGAACCTATCTATCTCAGTCTTAAATATTCTCAATCATTTGGCCTCCACAGCCTTGTGTGGTAATGAAATCCATAGATTCACCACTCTCTGGCTAAAGAAGTTTCTCGTTATCTCCATTCTAAAAAGTCTTCCCTTTACTCTAAAGCTATGCCCTCAGGTCCTAGTCTCTCCAACCAATGGAAACATCGTCCTAACATCTACTCTGTCCAGGCCATTCAGTATTCCAATTAGATCCCTCCTCATCCTTCTAAACTCCATCAAGTATAAGCCCAGAGTTCTCAAACGTTCCTATTTTAAGTTTTTCATTCCTGGGGCCATTCTCATGGACTTCCTCTGAACATACTCCAGAGTCAGCACATTCTTCCTCACATATTAGATTCCCTACAGTGTGGAAACAGGCCCTTTGGCCCAAAAAGTCCACACTGACCCTCCAAAGAGTACCCAACCAACCCCATTTCCCTCTGACTAACACACCCAACCTATGGGCAACTTAGCATGGCCAATTCACCTGGCCTGTGGGAGGAAACCCACGCAGACAAGGGGAGAATGTGCAAACTCCACACAGACAGCCTGAGGCTGGAATCAAACCTGGGACCCTGGTGCTGTGAGGCAGCAGTGCTAACCACTGAGCCACCATGCTGCCCAACACCTGGGGCCCACAACTGCAGACAATACTTCAAATGTGGTCTGACTAGAGCTTTATAGAACCTCAGAAGTACATCCCAGATTTTATATTCAAATCTTCTCAAGATAAATGCCATAATTGCATTTATCTTCCTAACTACTGACTCAACCTGCAAGTTTACCTTGAGAGAATCCTGGACTAGAATTACCAAGTCTCCTTGAACTTCAGACTTCTGAATTTTCTCCTCATTTAGAAAATAGTCCATCTCTATTCTTCCTACCAAAGTGCATGTGGTGATATTGATGGGTAATGGGAGTGTGTGAGGAGTGTAAGGGGTGTCAGGGTGGTTGAGATGACTGAGAGTTGTTTTTTATTTTATTCTTTATCTTTAATGCTCAGACCCAGTCCCGGATCCCTTCTGTGCAGTTCACCTGCGCACCCAGCAGTCTCATCAGTTCTCCCAGGTTTCTTAATCAGATATCTAATCTCCACAGGCCCACTTGGAGCAAAAGCCTTGCATTTATATGTTGGGCTCAGGGAGCTGGGAATTCTCCTATCTCTGCTCACTCAAATCTGGAATACAAACCTGAGTCAATGCACATATGATATGATGGGACAAGCTGGTAAAACAAACCAACACACCCAGTAATTAATAAAGAAAACAATGTGAATCAAACAGGCACTAAAGGCTGTGTAAACACAATCATTTCTCAAGCTAATAATCGAACTTTGAATAAGAATGAATTTGTTGGGCAAGTGTCATTGTTGAATTTGGAATTAGCTTTTTAACAATCTTCTTTTGTACCTTGATTGTATGCTTGCTGCATGAAAATCTGTATGTTCTCACATTATCTGAACAATTTAACTGTGATAAAGAAGACTTTAACAAGAATGTGTTCCCATAACTTGAAACACTGTCTAATTTTCTAGCACTAACAGAGGTAAACATCAGCTGAAACATGGCCCGATTGGAAAATCGTTTGCTATCTGAAGATTGCTAACAATAGATCAGATAATTTGTCAAGAGGTGCGAGGGAGGAGCGGAGGACTGCTGGGAAAGTGAGTAACAAACAAAATATTTTGAAGAGAGGTGAGGAGAGGGCAGAGAGAAACGAGGGCTGCCGGGAAATTTTTAAGTGGATGAGATCGAAACCCGAGACCCTACGCTGTAGGGCCTCCCTTCCACCCACCTCCTCTAACCTTACTATGAGTCTGTAAACTAGGTAAGTTTTCATGTTTTCTCATTATTTTCTTCCCTTCTTAGTCCTGTGCAGGCTTTCAGACTAGCAGGGTATAGATGTTAGGGCAGTTGCATGTTCCTCCTGCAGAATGTGGCAGGTGAGAGACACGACACATGTCTCTGCCAACCACATCTGCGGGAAGTGCACCCAACTCCAGCTCCTCGAAAACCGGGTTAAGGAACTGGAGCTGGAGCTGGATGAACTGCTGATCATCCGGGAGGCTGAGGAAGAAATTGAGAAGATGTACAGGGAGGTGGTCATTCGTCATACACAGGATAAGGACAGCTGGGTTACAGTCAGGGGGAGGAAAGGGAACCAACTGATAGGGCAGGGATCCCCTGTGACTGTTCTCCTCAGCAATAAGTATACCATTTTGGATACTTCTAGTGGGGCAGCCTACAAGGAGAAAGTTTTAGTTGTCACGTCTCTGGCACTGAGCCTGGCATTGTGGCTTAGAAGGGAAGGGGGGAGAATAGGAAAGCACTAGTGGTAGGGGACTCAATAGTTAGACGGATTGACAGGAGATTTTGTGGTCAGGGACAGGACTCCTGGAAGGTAAGTTGCCTCCCCGGTGCCAGGGTCCAGGATGTCACTGATCGGGTTTACAGGATTCTGAAGGGGGAGGGTGAGCAGCCAGAAATCGTGGTACATATTGGCACCAATAATATAGCCAGGAAAGGAATTGATGATCTGAAAAGTGACTACAGAGAGTTAGGTTGGAAGCTGAAGAGCAGGACGAATAGAGTAGTGTTCCTGGGTTTGTTACTGGTGCCACGAGATTGTGAGGTGAGGAATGATCAGTGAATGCAGCTTAGCACATGGCTGCAAGGCTGCTGCAGGAGGGAGGGCTTCAGATACCTAGATGTCATCTGGGGAAGGTGGGACCTGTACCACCTAAACTGGAGGAGCACAACTGTCCTGGGTGGGAGGTTTGCTTGTGTGGTTCGGGAGGGTTTAAACTGGTTTGGCAAGGGGGTGGGAATCAGAACTACATATCTGAGAGGGGGCAGTTGTAGATGGGGAAGTGACAGGATGTAGTGAATCTATCAGGAAGGTTTCTCACGTGATGACACAAATGGATTGGTTAAAGTGTGTCTGCTTTAACGCAAACATTTTCAGAAATAAGAGTGATGAACTTAGAGCATGAATCAGTATTTCGGGCTATGGTGTTGTGGCCATAACGGAGATGTGGGTTTCACAGGGGCAGGAATGGTTGCTAGATGTTCCAGGGTTTTTAACACTTAAAAAGAACGGGCAGGGTGGAAAAAGAGGAGGGGGGGGTATAACATTGCTAATCAGAGAGTGCATCACAGCTACAGAAACGAAAGTTGTTGAAGAAGGTTTGTCAACTGAGTCAGTATGGCTGGGAGTTAGGAACAGCAAGGGAACAGTCAAGGCATTGGGAGTTTTCTACACACCACATAATAGCAGTAGAGAGATTGAAGAACTCATCAGCTGGCAGGGTTGTTGTTATGGGTGATTTCAACTTTCCCAATATCGTCTGGAACCTCCTTAGTGGAGATGGTTTGGATGGCGACGTTTTTGTCAGGTGTGTTCAGGAGGGTTTCCTTACTCAGTATGTAGACAGGCCGTTGAGGGGAGAGGTCATTTTGGATTTGGTGCTCGGCAATGAGCCAGGACAGGTGTCAGAGCTCGAGGTGGGAGAACACTTTGGTAACAGTGCCCACAACAGCGTCACATTTGCCATAGCCTTGGAGAGGGGAAAGAGCAGTTACCAAGGGAAGATAATTGGGGAAAAGGAAATTAAGACGTTATCAGACAGGACTTGGGAAGTACAGATTGGAAGCAATTGTTCCACAGAAAGGGCACAGCAGGCATGTGGAGACTATTTAAGGAGCAGTTATTGTGAGTGATGCATGAATTTGTTCCTCTGAGACAGGTAAGAAGAGGTAAGATTAAGGAACCTTGGATGATGAGAACAGAGGAGCTTCTCGTCAAAAGGAAGAAGGCAGCTTACGTAAGGTAGAAGAAGCAAGGATCTAGCACAGCTTTAGAGGATTACAGGCTTGCCAGAAAGGAGCTCAGAAATGGACTGAGGAGAGCCAGGAGGAGGGTATGAGAAAGGCTTGGCAAGAAGGATTAGGGAGAACCCAAAGGCATTTTATTCATACATGAGGAATAAGAGAATGACCAGGGAGAAGGTAGGGCTGATCTGGGATAGCGGAGGGAACTTGTGCGTGGAATCTGAGCAGACAGGGGAAGCCCTAAATGAGTTATTTTGCTTCAGTTTTCACTAAGGAAAGGGACTTTGTTGTGAATGAGAACTTTGAGGAGCTGGAATACAGGCTTGAACAGATCAAAATTGATGAAGTTGATGTACTGGAAATTTTGGCAAACATTAAGATTGTCAAATCCCCAAGCCAGATCAGATTTTTCCTAGGCTGCTCCGGGAAGTAAGAAAGGAGGTTGCTAAGCTGCTGGTGAAGATCTTTATTTCCTTACTCTTCACATTGGAAGGAGGTGAATGTTGTTGTTCTTCTCAAGAAGGGGAATAGGGAAATTCCTGGCAATTACAGACCAGTCAGTTTTATGTCAGTGGTCAGCAAGGTTTTGGAAACAATTCTAAGGGATAGGATTTATGACTATTTGGAAAAGCATAGCATGATTAAAGGCAGTCAGGATGGCTTTGTGAGTGGTAGGTCATGCCTCACAAATCTTATTGAGTTCTTTGAAGAGGTGACAAGCCAGGTAGACTATGGTGGAGCAATAGATGTGGTGTATATGGACTTCAGCAAGGCATTTGATAAGGTTCCCCATGGTAGGCTCACACATAAAGTCAGGAGGTATGGGATACAGAGAGGTTTGGCAATCTAGATTCAGACTTGGTTGGCTGACAGAAGGCAGAGAGTGGTTACAGATGATGTACTCCAGTATTCTGCCTGGAGGTCAGTGGTGAGTGGGTCCTGAAGGGCTCTGTTCTTGGGCTTCTGCTCTTTATAGTTTTTATAAATGACTTGGATGAGGAGGTTGAGGGGTAGGTTAATAACTTTGCAGATTGGAGGTGCCGTTGATAGTATCGAGGGCTAATGCAGACTGCAGCATGACATAGACAGGATGCAGAGCTCGGCTGAGAAATGACAGATGGGGTTCAACATGGATAAATGCGAAGTGATGTATTTTGGAAGGTCGAACTCAAATGCTGAATATAGGATTAAAGACAGGATTCTTGGCAGTATGGAGGAACAAAGGGATCTTGGTGTTCAAGTACATAGAACCCTCAAAGTTACGACACAAGTTGATAGGCTTTCATTAACAGGTGGATTGAGTTTAAGAGCCGTGAGGTTTTCCTACAGCTCTACAAGTCCCTGGTGAGACCACACTTGGAATATTGCTGGGTGCAGAACATCCAGTTCTGATTGCCCTACTAAAGGAAAGGTACGGAGGCTTTGGAGAGGGTGCAAAGAATGTTTACCAGAATACTGCCTGGACTGGAAGGCTTGCCTTATGAAGACAGATTGACTAAGCTCGGACTTTTCTCTCTGGAGAGAAGGAGGAAGAGAGGTGACTTGATCGAGTATACAAGGTAATGAGAGACATGGATAGAGTCAATAGACGGAGACTTTTCCCCAGGGCAGCATTTACTGGCATGAGGGGTCATAGTTTTAAGATATTAGGAGAAAGGTATAGCGGGGACATCAGAGGAAGATTCTTTACGCAAAGAGTTGTGAATGCATGGAATGCGTTGCCAGCGGTGGTGGTGAAAGCACATTTAAGTGACTACTGGACATCCACATGGATAGTAGTGAATTGAGGGGTGCATAGGTTAAGTTATTTTATTTACATTCAGATTAATCCTCGGCATAACATCATGGACCAAAAGGCCTGTTCTGTGCTGTACTTTTCTATAACAGCTAGTACATTTTTTCTTTATTCATTCACAGGATGACACTGTCACTGACCAGGCAGCAATTATTGTCCAAAGGGTAGTAAAGAGTCAACCATGTAGGCCGGATCAGTTAAGAATGGCAGTTTCCTTCCCTAAAGGACATTAGTGAAACAAATGGGATTTTCCAGCTGTCAGCAATGGATTCATGATTAGCATTAGATTCCTCATTCATTTTTCGGCAGCAGCAGGTTTCTGTGCTGAAATGGCAGTTCCAGGAGGCAGCAATGGAAGCCAGAGTGAGGCACTAACTGCTGGGCATAGTTTGAACCCATTTCAGCACCCAACAGCTTCAGCAGACTCATAGCGATAATAATGTCAGCGGAGGCAAATTGGTGCTGGGGCATCTGAGGTTTTGCGACCGAACAAAGGATTTTGTGGCTTTGATTTTCTGGCAGCGAGGACTCATGGTGGAGGTGGGGAAGTGATCTGGACATTTCCTTTTCTTTTAGCTATTTCTTTTATTTCTGTTCCTGTTTTAATCCTGTCTTTTGTATACTAAAATGGTGCCAGAGAATGGCAATTTTATGCACTTTTCACAGTGCTCCTGTATTCCGGAACTCAAGCACAAATGACAATAAAATCATAATTTAAATATAATATATATCCCTCAATCAACATCACTAGAGCACATAGGTTTAGGGTGAGAGGGGCAAGGTTTAAAAGGAACCTAAGGGGCAACTTTTTCATGCATAGGGTGGTGAGAGTATGGAATAAGCTGCTAGAGGAAGTGGTGGAGGCTGGTACAATTACAGCATTTAAAAGACATCTGGATAGTTATATGAATAGGAAGGGGTTAGAGGGAAATGGACTAAATACTGGCAAATGGGACTAGATTAATTTCACATAACTGGTCGGCATGGGTGAGTTGGACCAAAGGGTCTGTTTCCATGCTGTGCATTTCTTGACTTTATGACTTACGAATAACAGATTATCTAACCATTGGTTTTGTGAGGTATAAACAATGACTGCAGATGCTGGAAACCAGATTTTGGATGAGTGGTGCTGGAAGAGCACAGCAGTTCAGGCAGCATCCGAGGAGCAGCAAAATCGACGCTTCGGGCAAAAGCCCTTCATCAGGAATTTGGTTTTGTGATGCTGTTCTGCACACAAAATACAGCAGTGCTTCCTACATTGCAAAAATGATAACACCTTTGAAGAGCTGATTGGCTGGAATGTGCTCTGGATGTGCTCTGTAATGTGCTTTCACATTTGTTGGAGTGTATAAAGGGGAATATACAGATGTTGGAAGTCTAAATCAAAAACAAAAAAAAATGCTACAAGTAGTTTACACCTGTGTACAGAACCGACAAGTTATATCTTTAGGTTTGGACCCTTAGTAAAAATAAAAATATGAAAGGGTTTGGTTATGTGGAAAGGGAGAACCTGTTCACATCAAACCAGAAGGCACTGAATTAATAAGATTGACTAAAAGAGCTAGGGATGAGATGGGATTTTTAAAAAATGCATTTTACCTACTAAGTTGATCAAAAATGTACAACTTGAAAGAACCTGCAAGTAGATTCATTGGCAACTTTCAAAGGGGAATTGGATGAAAAGCTATTGGAAATTATAGTGTAGCTGGAATAAATTGAATTATTCTTTCAAAGAGTTGTCATATGTACAATGGGTTGTCCAGTCTCCTTGTGCTTCATGATTCTATGATTATTACGGAAGAACAGCACTTAAAAAGAACAAGAGAAATTGAGAAGGCAAAGACTGACATGCAGAAGAAACATAAAAAGGAATGCAATGTAAATTGCCTACATGAGAACCCACTCTAGTGTCCAGTACCAATTCTCTGAACGACTGACCACATTGACTGTATGAAGCTTTCATGATAATTTCTCCCCTGTCCTGGATTTATATTTCAGGTGGGTCAGATGGTCTTCTTGAACATTCATTGATGACAACACACATGGGGAAATCACTTTGATTTTTAAAATAAATTTTCCCTCACCTACGAGGAAGGTTAATCTCCCAATTCCAATGTGCATGCTAGCATTATTTTAGAACAATTAGAATTAAGCAACAAGCTGGCTAGTGGGTTGCATTTGGAATTTTAAATTCTTCCTTAGAGAAGGTAAGGAAAGAGGAGGCTATAGATATATACAAGCACATGATTTGGAAATTATCCTGGACTTCTTGAAATTAAATGTATAACTCAGAAGATTAATATGAAGAACTTCAGTTTCTAAAGCATCTTTCTTAAGAAGATTGTTTTCCAGTCAATTTTCACACAGTAAACTCCCACAAATGGTATTGTGACAACTACCTGTTGATATGTTGGTTAAGGGAAACACATAGGACCTCAGGAGAACTCTCTGCTCTTTTTCACATTAACATTCTGGGATCTGTTGCATCTACCTGTAAAGACATTAGGATCTGGGTTTAAAATATCACCTGAACAAAATTATTATTACACTGAAGTGTCAGCTAGAGGTTTGAGCTTGAGTCTCTGGAGGGGGATTTTAAATCTACAACCTTCTAGCTCAGAGGTGGAGGTAAAACTGACCCACAGTTGATACCCTGCCAAATTAGTCAAGACAGTAACTTTGGAATTGAAAGGGATAGGCAAAATTTGAAATGTGAGTGAATCGTGTGGTTGAACATATGTCTAGAAGGGATTGATTAACTTTTGTATGGAAAAGACTGTAAACTTTAATGAAATGTTGAATCCATTTCCTTGCATTAAGTGTACAAATTGCATATCCAACTCAGAACAAGGATTAATCTGACATCAAAGGAAGTTATAAATAAGTTACAATGATACTCCTTTGCTGCAATCATTCTTAGTGCTATATTGTAGCAATTGATCTCTCAGGACTCCTGAACAAAACCTTCAGGCTTATCGTTCTGTATATAATGTTCAAGGTTATGTTTCAAAGTAAGCTTTGCGTATCAAATAGAGATAAGCTCTTGTCCATGAAGAAGGCTAACATGTTGGTCAGGATTTAAACAAATCTCAAGAGACATATGAGGTAGATACTGCGCTGCAGTATGAGAGCTTTAGCTTATATTGATAGAACTGCCATTTTTTCAGTGTCCTTACATCTAAAATCATTCTTCCCCTTTTACTGTCTAATCTATCAATTTTGATCTCAGAAACAGATATTTTTGGCAGTTGCTTTTAGTTAAAGAACCTCCAGCCCAAAAATATATTTAATGCAAAAATTGCACCAATTTTACAAAATTAGTTTCTCTGACTTTGTTTCTCCAGGTGGTTACTCAGTAAAAAAATAGAAGAGTGTGCTATTTAAAAGCAACATTAGAGGACCCAAGTTCCTAATTGTGGACTAATTCAAAGTGTAATGATTGAACAGAATTTCTGAATCTCATCTCCAAGATTTCTGACACTATCATTGAAATCAGGATAAAGGATATCAACCCAAGAAATTCTTTTTGATTCCGTGCTGTACCTGCAAACTTACTTTCTGTGATTCATGCACTAGAACTGACTGCACCTCAGAATTCTGTGATCACTATTTAACAACATACTCAATGTTCACTTTTTATTTGGAGACTTTGTTGGAATTACCAGGACAAAGGGGTTTGGATATTCATGAGTATTATGCTAAGGAGCGCCTTCATCTTATACCAACAACTGCCAATTTCCAGACGTCATCCTGCAACTCATCCGTTTCACCCTCGACCACAATGTCATCACCTTCGACAACCAGCTCTTCATCCAAACACATGGAACAGAGATGAGGACCAAATTTGCACTCCAATATGCAAATATTTTCATGCATATGTTCAAGCAATGATTTGGAGATGCCGGTGTTGGACTGGAGTGTATAAAGTTAAAAATCACACAACACCAGGTTCTAGTCTAAAAGGTTTAATTGGAAAGCTAGTGTGCTGCCAATTAAACGTGTTGGAGTATAACCTGGTGTTGTGTGATTTTTAACTATGTTCAAGCAAGACTGCTTAGCTGTACAGGCCCTCTAATCAATGCTATAAACCATATACATGGATGACATTTCCTTCGTTTGGATTCACAGAAATGACTACACAATGATATCAACAAGTTTCATCCCACCATTAGACTTACCATAGACTACTCTTCAAAATCAGTCTCACTCTTGGACACACAAATCTCCATCAAGGATGGACACCTCAGTACCTCACTGCACTACAAGACCATGGATACCTTAATGATGCTACACTTCTCTAACTTCCATCCTAAACATGCTAAGAAGCCATCCCCTATGGACAAACCCTGCATATATACAGGATCTGCTAAGATGAGGAGGAACATGAAGGACACCAAAAGATGCTGAAGGATGCTCTCATAAGAATGTGATACAATGCTCAACTCATCAATCGCCAGTTTCTATGTGTCACAGTGAAAAACTGCAATGATCTCCTCAGAAGATCCGACTGATATAGTACCCTTTGTCTTCAAGTACTTCCACAGAGCTGAAACTACACCATGTTCTTCACAGTCTTCAACATGTCATTAATGATGACAAACATCTCACCAAGATCATCTCCACTTCTCACCTTCAAACAGCTACCAAACCTTAAACAGACCATTGCTTGCAATACACTATCCAGCCTTCAGGACAACATCTACTACAACACCACGCGAGCCTGCCATGGCAACCAGTGCAAGACATACTAGATCATCAAAGTGCTTACTACCATCACACATGGGAACAACACCCACCATGTACACAAGATATACTCATGTGACTTGACCACATACGCTGCAGACAAGGATCCCCTGAAGTATTATATATTAGCGAGACCATGCAGATGCTATGACAATGGATGAATGGACACCAC
The DNA here is from genome assembly GCF_047496795.1 of Chiloscyllium punctatum. Taxonomy (NCBI): domain Eukaryota; kingdom Metazoa; phylum Chordata; class Chondrichthyes; order Orectolobiformes; family Hemiscylliidae; genus Chiloscyllium; species Chiloscyllium punctatum. The sequence goes on from NC_092741.1 coordinate 109,445,697, forward strand.
ACAATTGACAGATAGGAATGTTCCCTCCCAGTCAGAGAAGCTTCAGCAGTTTTGGACATTCAGCTTCCGATCTTCGGATAAGCAAACTTCGGATAAGACAGCCATTGAGATACTCAACAACACAGAGTCACTGAGCAGAAACTGATAGCTAAGTTCCATACCAATGAAGTCAGCCTCAACTGTGGTCTTGGCCCATGTCATGCTGCATGTAACCCCATACTGTTCTGCATTTGTAAAATCTCTCTTACTGTTCTGTTTTGATACCACCACCTTGATAACTTGTTATGATCTCTCCAACTTAGTTAGTTTGTATAGTTTTGGATTCCTTGTTACTTGGTTACACCCTCAGCATGCAACTCTTATAACTATCATGTTACTCCACCCATTTCGTTTGTCTCCAATATCATCTTATTTTCATTGTTTTGTAATTATCTATCTGCCTCAATTGATCGGATTATCAATCACCTTTTCACTTGCTATTCAGCTTTTGACACTTTACTCACACCACCTGACACTTTTGATCACCTGAAGAGACTTGTTATTAAGCCTGTCGAAACTCTACTCACACCATTTGTGCCACCCTTGATCGCTCTTCCTATAAATTCATTGCCTGTGTGCTTCCCTTCACTTCACCTGATGAAAAAACAGTGCTTCAAAAGCTTGTGATTTCAAATAAACCTTTTGGGCTATAAACTGGTGGTGTATGATATCTGAGCTCATCTTGAGGAGGAATAGGAGGTGGATATGAGGCTAATCATTAGCTGTACAAGTTGTGGAAAGGAGTGAGGGGAAAGGCAGTCCAGGAGGGCACCAGATTCCTTGTCATTTACTGCGTGCATGGCAGACCAGTTTTTACCCTCATCAATTGAGGGTCATAGGCAGCAACCTCAAGATGAGGCGTAAGAGAAAAGTGGAGCAACTAGAAGAGCACAGGAGGGTTCTACGTAGATGATCCGTAGCTGAGAGCAGTATCCACTGCCATTGATCTGCAGAGCATTTTTCCGATATGTTATCTGCTAGCAGACTGCAAGAGCACTGTTGTCACCTGCCTTATCTTCAATGACTGATGATCCATCAAACCTATTGACCAACTTCATCACTGCCAACTTAAAACCACCACCCTTCATTAAGAACACTGCATGCAGTGAAGTACAACACAAATAATAGCACTCAAACTTTTAAAATTATTTGTCCTGGTGCTTACCATTGGCAGCTCTTTATAAGAAATCTTTTCTATTCTACTGCTTTTATGAAATGCAACGACAGTCGTGCCAGCAGATGAGATTCTGAAAAACATGGCTCAGGCACCTTCCTGCAATGCCTTTGAGATTTTGTGAGCCATGTTGTTCCTGCCTCATACAGCACCATCTTAACATGGTAAAAACAATGACTGCAGATGCTGGAAACCAGATTCTAGATTAGAGTGGTGCTGGAAAAGCACAGCAGTTCAGGCAACATCTGAGGAGCAGGAGAATTGACGTTTCGGGCTAATCCACCATCTTAACATGGGCTTCAGCAGTCTAGGCACCCAAGTTGTCTAACTGGCAGTGCAATGCCAGTTCAAAGTAGAGTGAAGGAACGGTCAGGAGGTGGGAATCAGCAGTAGGTGATTGCAGAGAGGCCAGGATGTTCCTGCTCCATCAAGCCTACTGCTGTGCCCTGAGGCTTCTATTTGGCTAGTGCATCAATTTGGTGGAGGGCAACTCTCTGGGAAGCTGGGGTTCTCCGTGTGAGTCCTTTACAATGGAGGGGCTCAAGCCTAAACCACCTTAGAAGTATTTTGCCGTTCTGCGGAGGTTGTGTGGTGTTCTCCATGGAAGTGGTGTGGTGTCCAGATATTCTCAATACATGTGAACAATTTAGATTCAGGAAATAAATGTGATATCTCAAAGTTTTCAAATGACACAAAGCTAGGTGGAAGGATGAGCTGTGAGGAGGAAGCAAAGACATTGCAATGTGATTTAGTCAGGTTGAGTGAGTGCGCAAATGCATGGCAGATGCGGTGTAATGTGAATAAGTTTGAGGTTATCAACTTTGCTAGCAAAAGTAGGAATGCAGATTATTATTTGAATGGTTTTAAGTTGAGAGAGGAAATGTTCAATGAGACCTGGGTGTACTCGTTCACCAGTCACCGAAAGTAAGTCCGCAGGTGCAGCAGGCAGTAAAGACGACAAAATGTATGTCAGCCTTCATAAAGAAACAGGAACAAGGATGCCTTGCTGCAAACATACAGGGCACTGATGAGATCACATCTGGAATATTGTATGCAGTTTTTTGATCCATTATCTGAGGAAGGATATTGTTGCCTTGGAGGGAATGTAGTGAAGGTTTACAAATTAATTCCTGGTGTTGTCTTGTTTCTTCTTAAAATAACTTTGACAACTCTGACCAGAGTATTTAAATGAGTTTGCCCAGATATTCCACAATATCAAATCGGTCAAATGAATATGAACACAAGCTGGTACCATTCAAAACATACCCAATTTTGTTTGAAACACAGTTAATACTAAATTAATCTTTAATACTATTTGGCCACTTAAGGTTACAATACTTCCTGAGTCTCTGGTAGATTTACGCCATAGCTCTGCCTCTGGGTCTGCAAAACCGCTCTCTTTCTCTCTCTTTCTCTCTCTTTCTCTCTCTCTCTCTCTCTCTCTGGGTGGTCAGCTGGTCTCTGCCTCTTGCCATGCTGGTCTCCTCAGACAATTCCAAGAGCAGTTCCGAGACAGATCTGCAGGTGAACCCTGTTGTTATACCTTTAAGATGGTTTTCTGGAATGATCTATAGTTTTGGCCAATCAGGAAGATACACTTAATAGGTGAAACAAGAGTCAATCATTTAAATGTCATGTTACTGTTAGTTTCTTTGTATAGCAGGAGCCAGTGCCTTTATGGCTGGGCCCCCCACTTTGTTTAGAGGATATGTTATTGGAGGTATGTCTGTCCAAAATAACTGCTACCTTTTACACTATGCTAATATCATTAGCACCTGGCTGCTACGTTTGCAGTATGTCTGATGTATGGGTTTTATGATTCACGGTTTTACTTGGCCAATTTACCCAGCACCCCTGTTTGGCTAATTTAGCAACTTTCTGCATTTTAGCAGCCAGGAGGCTGCTGTACTGGGATGGCAGGACTGACATATGAGGAGAATTTGAATCTGTTCTGATTGCATTTCCTGGAATTTAGAAGAATGAAGGAAGAATCTCATAGAAATAAACAAAGTTCTAATAGGAATATACCCTTGGCATCAAGGCTGCATTCAAGTGAGTGTGGCATCAAGGAGCCCAAGCAAAATTGGAATCAATGGCTATCTGGTGTCAAGTCCCTGCTGGTTGGAATCATATCTGGAAGATCATTGTGGTTATTGGAATTCAGTCAACTCAGCTCTAGGGCATCTCTGTAGGAGTTTGCAGTGGAATCTCCTAGGCCCAAGCTGCTTCATCAATGACTTTTTCTCCATGATAAGGTCAGAAATTGAGATGTTCGCTAATGAGTGTACAATGTCCAGTACCATTTGCCGCTCCTCAGATTCTGAACCAGCCCATGTTCAATTGTAACAAGATCTGAACAATATCCAGGCTTGGGCTGACAAGTGCCAAGTAACTTTCGCTCTACACAAAAGCTAGGTAATGACCATTACTGGTAATAGACAATTTAACCACAGTACCTTTACATTCAAAAGTATTACCATCACTGGAGTCCCCAGTATCAACTGGAGTCTCCTTTGACCAGAAACTCAACTGGACTCACCATATAAGCGTGATGGCTGCAACAGCAGTTCAGAGACTAAGAATACCATGGCAAGTAATTCAGCTCCTGACTCCCCAAAGCCTATCTACTACCAGTAAAGCACTGGTCTGATGGAATGGTCCCCATTTATCTGGATGGATTCAGCTCCAAAAAACACTCAAGAAGCTTGACAGCATTCAAGATAAAGAAGCCCACTCAATTAACACCACATCCATAGCATCCACTCCCCTCCATCCCTGATGCTTAGTAGCAGCGATGTGTTCTATTTACAAGATGAACTACAGAAATTCACCAAGATCTTCAGATAGCACCTTCCAAACCCATGACCACTTCCATCTAGAAGGACAAGAGCAGCACACACTTGGGAACACCACACTTGCAAGACTCTCCCCAAGTCACTCACCATCCAGACTTGGAAATATATCTCCATACCTTCACTGTTGGGAGATCATTTTCCTGGAATTTCCTTTGTGCATAGTAAGCCAACCCACAGCAGGTGGATTGCAGTGATTCAAGAAGGAGGCTCACCAAGGGCAAGAAGAGATGAGTGATAAATGCTGACCAGTCCACATTACATGAATAAATAAAATAAACAGGTTAGATGCAGTAAAGGTGTTCTTGATGGTGGGTAAGTCCAGAGCCAGGGGTCATAGTTTAAGGATAAGGGGTGAAATGCTTAGGACGAATATGAGGAGAATTTTTTTCACACAGTGGCTGGTGAGCCTGTGAAATTCACTGCCACACAAAGTGGTTGAGTCCAAAACATTAAGTGTTTTCAAGAAAGAGGTACGTAAAGCTAAAGAAATCAAAAGATAGCTGGTAGGGCAGAATTATGTATTGAGCTCAATGGTCATATTGAATGTGGGGTAGGCTCAAGGCCTATTCCTGCTCCTCAGACAAAGTTAGACTCTCCATGTCTCTGGCTGAATTTCAGCAGATTCGCTGCGATGGAGAGATTAGCTTCCGGTTCTGTGGCAAACCACTTACCAATCCCCATCTCCTTAAACACAACCTGCTGACCAAATCAAGCGCAGTGCACTTCAAATATTTGACCCTGCTAGGCTGCCAACTGACTGTGCAGTTGCAGAAACATACACGAGGGCTCACCTGACTCACACAAGCTAATAAGGTAAAAGCAATGACTGCAGATGCTGGAAACCAGATTATAGATTAGAGTGGTGCTGGAAAAGCACAGCAGTTCAGGCAGCATCCGAGGAGCAGGAAAATCGACGTTTCGGGCAAAAGCCCTTCATCAGGAATAGAGACAGACAGCCTGCAGGGTGGAGAGATAAATGAGAGGAGGGTGGGGGTGGGGAGAAAGTAGCATAGAGTACAATAGGTGAATGGGGGTGAGGATGGAGTTGATAGGTCAGGGAGGAGGGTGGGGGAAGGTAGCAAAGAGTACAATTGGTGAATTGGGGTGGGGATGGAGGTGATAGATCAGAGAGGAGGGTGGAGTGGATGGGTGGAAACGAAGATAGGCAGGTAGGACAAGTCATGGGTACAGTGCTAAGCTGGAAGTTTGGGACTGGGGTGAGGTGGGGGAAGGGGAAATGAGGAAACTGGTGAAATCCACTTTGATGCCCTGGGGTTGAAGTGTTCCGAGGTGGAAGATGAGGCGTTCTTCCTCCAGCCATTGGATGGTGAGGGATCGGCGGTGAAGGAGGCCCAGGACCTCCATGTCCTCGGCTGAGTGGGAGGGGGAATTGAAATGTTGGGCCCCACAGGGCAGTGTGGTTGATTGATGCGGGTGTCCCAGAGATATTCCCTAAAGCGGTCTGCTAAGAGGCATCCAGTCTCCCCAATGTAGAGGAGACCGCATCGGGAGCAACGGATACAATAAATGATATTGTTGGATATGCAGTTGAAACTTTGATGGATGTGGAAGGCTCCTTTAGGGCCTTGGATGGAGGTGAGGGAGGAAGTGTGGGCACAGGTTTTGCAATTCCTGCGGTGGCAGGGGAAGGTGCCAGGATGGGAGGGTGGGTTGTAGGGGGGGGCGTGGACCTGACCAGATAGTCACGGAGGGAATGGTCTTTACGGAAGGTGGAAAGGGGTGGGAAGGGAAATATATCCCTGGTGGTGGGATTAGATTAGATTACTTACAATGTGGAAAGAGGCACTTCGGCCCAACAAGTCCACACCAACCCACCGAAGCGCAATCCACTCAGACCCATTCCCCTGCATTTACCCTTTCACCTAACACTACGGGCAATTTAGCATGGCCAATTCACCTAAACTGCACATTTTTGGAATGTGGGAGGAAACCGGAGCACCTGGAGGAAATCCACACAGACACGGGGAGAATGTGCAAACTCCACACAGTCAATCGCCTGAGGCGGGAAATGAACCTGGGTCTCTGGCGCTGTGAGGTAGCAGTGCTAAGCACTGTGCCACCGTGCCACCCTCAGGGTCCTTTTGGATGTGGCGGAAATGTCGTTGGATGATTTGGTTTATGCGAAGGTTAGTAGGGTGAAAGGTGAGCACAAGTGGGGTTCTGTCCTTGTTACGGTTGAAGGGGTGGGGTCTGAGGGCAGAGGTGCAGAATGTGGATGAGATGCGTTGGAGGACATCTTTAGCCACATGGGAAGGGAAATTGCGGTCTCTAAAGAAGGAGGCCATCTGGTGTGTTCTGTGGTGGAACTGGTCCTCCTGGGAGCAGATACAGCAGAGGCTGAGGAATTGGGAATATGGGATGGCATTTTTGCAGAAGGTGGGGTGGGAAGAGGTGTAATCCAGGTAGCTGTGGGAGTCGGTGGGTTTGTAAAAAATGTCGGTGTCAAGTCGGTCATCATTAATGGAGATGGAGAGGTCCAGGAAGGGGAGGGAGGTGCCAGAGATGGTCCAGGTAAATTTAAGGTCGGGGTGGAATGTGTTGGTGAAGTTGATGAATTGCTCAACTTCCTCGCAGAAGCATGAAGTGGCGCCAATGCAGTCATCAATGTAGCGGAAGAAGAGGTGGTGAGTGGTGCCAATGTAACTACGGAAGTTGGACTGTTCTAGATTATTAAGTCTAGTGGTACTTCCATCATCCAAAAGGCAGATCCAGTCAAACTTGCAAATGGTACACGGTGGTATGGTTTGTCTAATGTACTCCAAATTGAGATCCAGTACACCCAGTACACTCATTTCCAAGTATTATTGTGTGTTCCCTGGGGGCAGTGTGCCTATTTTCAGCTTGTGTCCCATGAGTCTGACAGAGAATCTCTGTTGTATCCTTGCTTCAACATTAAGTATGGTGGTCAAATCTGATGCCTGTAACATTAGAAGCCATGGGTAGACGGTTCTCCTACTGACTAGCTTTCCCCTACCACTGACACACCACCACACCTGCTGGCTGTATTCCTGCATGATAAAGATAGAAGTCTTAAAATAGTTGAAGTGCACCACAGCCCATCAGAGGAGAATGTGGCTGTTGAGTCCGTGAGGATTTTAGGAGTGAGGATAGTTTGGGATTATTAGGGATCAGGAATTGTTGTATATCTGTGAGGAAACTGGAAAGGTCACAGACCCCAGAAGAAATGTTGCAGTGTATCCATGGATTTGCATCAGCCCCCATCCCATTTATTGTAGCACTGTGCCCAAAATGGATTTGTATCAGATGTTCTTGCTTTCCCTATGCTTGATAGCTTCACCTGTTGTCTGTTACGTACTTTTATTCCTTCTTAAAGAAATTACAATTGTTCATATGTGATGCCTCATAGAATAGATGAGCAATGAGGTATATAGAAAGTATGCCAATAAAGGATGTATGATTGTCGGCTGTGTGACTGTGTTAGTGTACAACTGGACGGTGGACGGACTACGTTGTGATTGTCATGTGGATGATAATACTACAGTTTTTAAGAAGTGCATTTGTAGGTGGATCTTACCTTGGCTCATTGTGTTGAATATTAATTTTCTTGTAATATAAAATCCGTATCCTTGCTTGTTGTGATATTTCCACATCCATTACATTAACTAGCTGTTTGACCTTCTATAGTGACCGGGTATTCATCCTCCTCTTTAGCTCCTACATTGGGATCTCCAGTGTGATACTGTGGGCTCTGGCCTTCAGCCCTTAAGCCATCCTAATACACATTATTGTTGGGCAGCCAGTGCACTGCACACCATCAATGCAAGTGAATATGTAAAGGTTTGATGTACTGCTGGACCAGTGTCTCCTTCTAAATGCTTGAGTTTAGGAAGGATGTAAATGCACTGTGAGTGACTCAGAGAAGGTTAACTTGTTTGGTACCTACAATGAGCAGGATTTCTAATGAAGAAAGGTTGGACAAGCAAAGGTTGGACTCTTGGAACAATAAGAAGTGACTTGAATGAAGCATTAATGATCCTGAAGTGTAGATTGGAGAAGACATTGTTTTTAATGGGAGAATCTTGAACTCGGAGTCACAGTTTTAAAAAAAAATGTTATCACCCATTTCGAGCAGAGATGAGGTAAGTCCTTTTCCCACAGATTCAAGAGTATTCGGAACTCGTATCCTGAAAAGTTGATGGAATGTTTTTAAGGCAGAGATGGATGGATTTGTGACAATCAAGCAGGTGGAAAGTTGTTGGATTAGGCAGGAATGTGAAAGTGAGTTTACAATTAAATCACCTGTGACCTTACTGGATGGAGAGCAAACTCAAGCAGCTGAATGGCTTACTCTTGCTCTTTGGTCGTATTGTTCATATATTCCCTGTCTTAATTCAGCAATTGTATTTGAAGAGTGACTTGATGCACATCTTTAAAATTAGGAAGGTATTTGATCAACTGCATGTAGACAACATGTTTTCACATGTGGCAGAATCGAAAACTTGGGTTTGACAATTAAAGGTAATCACTAATAAATCGAACAGTGAATTCAACAACAGTATACTCAAAGTGGAGGGAGAAGATGGAATGAGAAGAATAGCATGGGCGCATTTCACAGAAAGTTGGATGAGTGAAAGAAACAGAAGATTATACTGATAGAGTGGGAGATTTGTGTTGCGTATTGACCTGTGATTTCTGAAAGGCCTGTTTCAGTTAAATTCACTGTAATTCAATGCAGTGTGGTTTTTATTAATAGATTGTTTCTCTCCTTTTCAACCAATAAAGCTTTTTTGAATGTTTGAATATTTCTGAACATGTTCATTTGCCAACTACTTGTCTTTGTTTTCTAATTTGGGAAACACAAGAGCTTTTCTTTTCAAGTGTACATGTCACTGGATATAAAATCCCTCTAAGGCTTATTCTATCAACTTTGTTCTAAGGAAAAGATAAGAACTTAGATCTGTTTAGTGAGGGTTAGAGAGCACTGTTCCAATTACTTCCAGTAACAATTATGTAATCTCTACAAAGGACCTAGTCATATATCCAGCAGTACTGATGAAGCAAGTACGTGATCTGCAAATTTATATTTTATGATTGTTAATCTTTTTTTCGATAGAGAATGGTGATGTTTGTACCTCTCCTATTACTTGGATTCTTGTGTGATTTTCATGATCATCTTGCATGGATGCATTTGCCACTGCTGGTACATCTCAGGATTCCTGGCATTATTGGGATTTTTAAAAAAAAACGCTTGTGCACTCAGCTAAGCTTCTGCCAGTCTGGACTTGCCCTGCACAGTTCCTGAGCTTTGCTCTCATCTTGGTAAACAAGGGAGCATTGGTGTGCCACTTTGAGGACAGGAACCTGGAGGTCCATCAGAATGGGTTAGTACAGGGGAACGCACTTCCCTTTCCACAGAGATGAATGAAGAGACCACAATACCTTGTCAGGTGTTTCCACCTGGGTGACTATGGTTGCAGAAGAATACCAAGCTGTGTTGCAGGAAGGTCAATGTGCTTCACCCATTTTTCAGTGTTATTTCAATCATCTTCTCTCCGATATCTCACACTCTATCCATGTCTGTGACTCTACCCACCTTCCCTAGGGCTACTGCTCTGTATTGTTCTCATTATTACATGCAACATCTCTCCTCAGTCACTCTCTCCCTCTCTAACTTCTTTTCCTGCTAGCTCTGCTTTGCCATACCTATGCACTCACTCAGAAAGCCTCAGCACTGTGCTCCAATCTGCACCAGCTGTGCCAACCATTTTCACTGCACTGAACCCCTCCTGTTAACTCATTCCAGCAGAGAAAAAATGAGGTACGAAGGTAAACTGGCCAAGAATATAAAGGAGGATAGTAAAAGCTTTTTTAGGTATGTCCAAGGCAAAAAAATGGTTAGGACAAAAATTGGGCCCTTGAAGACAGAAACAGGGGAATATATTACTGGGAACAAAGAAATGGCAGAGGAATTAAATGGGTACTTCAGATCTGTGTTCACTGGGGAAGACACAAGCAATCTCCCTGAGGTAACAGTGGCTGAAGGACCTGAACTTAAGGGAATTTCTATTTGCCAGGATTTGGTGTTGGAGAGACTGTTAGGTCTGAAGGTTGATAAGTCTCCGGGACCTGATGGCCTGCATCCCAGGGTACTGAAGGAGGTGGCTCGGGAAATCGTGGATGCGCTGGTGATTATTTTCCAGAGTTCAATAGAATCGGGGTTGGTTCCTGAGGATTGGAGGGCGGCTAATGTTGTGCCACTTTTTAAGAAGGGTGGGCGGGAGAAAGCAGGAAATTATAGACCAGTTAGTCTGACCTCAGTGGTGGGAAAGATGCTGGAGTCTATTATAAAGGATGAAATTACGGCACATCTGGATAATAGTAACAGGATAGGACAGAGTCAGCATGGATTTATGAAGGGGAAATCATGCTTGACTAATCTTCTTGAATTTTTTGAGGATGTAACTCGGAAGATGGACGAGGGAGATCCAGTGGATGTACTGTACCTGGACTTTCAGAAAGCTTTTGATAAAGTCCCACACAAGAGGTTAGTGAGTAAAATTAGGGCGCACGGGATTGGGGGCAAAGTACTAGATTGGATAGAGAATTGGTTGGCTAATAGGAAACAAAGGGTAGTGATTAACGGCTCCATTTCGAAATGGCAGGCAGTGACCAGTGGGGTACCGCAGGGATCCGTGCTGGGACCGCAGCTTTTTACAATATATGTAAATGATATAGAAGATGGTATCAGCAATAACATTAGCAAATTTGCTGATGACACAAAGCTAGGTGGTAGGGTGAAACGTGATGAGGATGTTAGGGGATTACAGGGTGACCTGGACAAGTTAGGTGAGTGGGCAGATGCATGGCAGATGCAGTTTAATGTGGATAAATGTCTGGTTATCCACTTTGGTGGCAAGAACAGGAAGGCAGATTACTACCTCAATGGTATCAAATTAGGTAAAGGGGCTGTTCAGAGAGATCTGGGTGTTCTTGTCCACCAGTCAATGAAGGCAAGCATGCAGGTACAGCAGGTCGTGAAGAAGGCTAATAGCATGCTGGCCTTCATAACAAGAGGAATTGAGTATAGAAGCAAAGAGGTGCTTCTGCAGCTGTACAGGGCCCTGGTGAGACCACACCTGGAGTACAGTGTACAGTTCTGGTCTCCAAATTTGAGGAAAGACATTCTGGCTATTGAGGGAGTGCAGCGTAGGTTCACGAGGTCAATTCCTGGAATGGCAGGATTGCCTTACACGGAAAGACTGAAGCGACTGGGCTTGTATACCCTTGAGTTTAGAAGACTGAGAGGGGATCTGATTGAAACGTATAGGCTTATGAAAGGACTGGACACTCTGGCAGGAGGGAACATATTTCCGTTGATGGGGGAGTGCCGAACCAGAGGACACAACTTAAAAATACGGGGTAGACCATTTAGGACCGAGATGAGGAGAAACTACTTCACCCAGAGAGTGGTGGCTGTGTGGAATGCTCTGCCCCAGAGGGCAGTGGAGGCCCAGTCTCTGGATTCTTTTAAGAAAGAATTGGATAGAGCTCTTAAAGATAGTGGAGTCAAGGGGTATGGAGATAAGGCTGGAACAGGATACTGATTAGGAATGATCAGCCATGATCATATTGAATGGCGGTGCAGGCTCGAAGGGCAGAATGGCCTACTCCTGCATCTATTGTCTATTGTCTATTGTCTATTGTCTATTGTCCAGGAGAAAATGTCCAACAATAGTGCAGGACGAGCAAAGGTGGGTGGTGGAATGCCCACCAATTGGCTCTTCACCACCTGTGAGGAGAGATTCCTGACTGTGACCGTCCTGAGGGGCTGACTGATCCTGTGCAATCCCCTGGACTGGTATTGGAGCCAACTCTTCTCTTACTGTGCCAGAACTGCTTCCCTTTCCTTGATTTGCTGACAATTACTCTCTTTCCACTTTGAGACATAACTATTTTGTTGATATATATGAAGTGTGTTTGCAGGGTGAGCTATTAGCACATGCTGAGACAAAATTGTGCCATAGAGCAAATTATCCTCCACCCCATTCACTGTGTGCTTCCAGCCATGACATGCTGCCTGGTTTTGTAGCTGCACTTAATTGCAAGGCAAAACACTGTATGAGGGGGCAATGAGCAAAGAATCAAGAAAAGGCAGAAATGCTGTGAGTTTCCATGTAAGTCAAAATAAGTTTGCTCTAAGAGGCTGAGAAAGCATCCCTGAAATATAACCTGCTCCATTACATGAGTTGGGTACCTATCCCCACACATGAACTATCCCTGAGACAGCATTACATGAAAGATGCTCGTGCTCCAAAGTGCAGCATTGAATTGTAGAACTGCACTATAAGTGAGTGAGAAATGTGCCAGGATGATGCAGTGAGTCTGGTATGGATCAGTCCTTGGAATTGGAGTACATGTGGTCACTGCTAATGAAGTGTGTGCTGTGATGTTGATTGTGTATAAGATGGAGATCCAGAGTAATACGAGGTGAGCTGGAGTCACTGGGTCCTGCTCGGAATTTCATGTTGGCCACTAGTTTCAATCTGATTGGTGGCAAAATGGGAGAGTGCATATTAATGAGATGAGATTAGGTAATAATGAGGGCGATAAAGAATAATAATCATGATAAAATGCCTCTCCCCACAAATTAGTGAGAATTCTAAACTGGATTTGTTTGGAAGGTTCGACATTTTGGTTTTGAGGTAGAGAAGGGCCTTGCTCAACATCTCACTCAATTTTCCTGATTTTCTTACCATAGCCCACAGTATTCAAGGAGTGGGAAGATCCTACCCAGTGAGCTGTCTTGCAATCTTCTCAGAAAAGGAAGAAAAAGTTGTGGCTCAGTGTGGGAAGGCTAGGTCCATTGTGGGAAAGCTAGTTCCATTGTGGGAAACATTGGACCCTTGTGGGAAAGAGTGGACTATTATGGTGAATCACAGAATCACGGAAGTGTTGCAATCCAGAAGGAGGCCATTCAGTCCATTGTAACTGCACAAGCTCATTAAGCAGGCATAATTACTTCGTGCCAAACCTATTTTATCCCCATGTTCATGCATTTTTTTTTTATCTAGACAGATATCACTGAGCCATGGAGGCACTCTTGGACAGGGCTAAGTTATTTATGTTTAACCTCTGGTCTATGCTAGAGGTTACACTACCACTTCTAAGGCCCGTCAAAGCAATACCAATCAGAATGACCAAACCTTACCACAGGAATCAATGAGTACAATATCATTTAATTTAGAATAGTCGTGGACGAAGATAAGGAGAAAGCAATGGTAAAGATAGTCAACTGAAAGACTGCCAGTTCTGCTGGTTGTACAGATTAAACACAGTTGTATGATGGGGGAGGTTATTTGAAACAAACGTCCCTGGATGATTAAAGAAATGGGATGAACGGGGAAGGTTTTGATAGATGTCAGATCCACAATATAGCATAGAATCAAGCGGAGCACATAAAGTTTCAAGGAGCTCTATTTAAAGGAAGTTCTGAGCCAGAGAGGGCATGAAAAAAGATGAAAAGCTACATGGAAGGGAACATCGTTACATTAATATCAACAATAAAAAGGTTATCAAATGAAAGGTGAGGCTGATTAGAGCCCAAACAGTTACTGAGGGAATTAAGCAGCAGAGATTCTGGACATAATTTATCAATTCTCCTTGAGATATGGGAGTGATGCCAAAGAGCATTTCTTTTCATTTCTGTTCCAGTGAGCAGACAAGGATAAAGTTGGCAGCTGAAGGCCAGATAGTCTAGTTCCAGTAGTCCCATTTCCACAGTCCATAATGCAGGGTCAAAATTAATTTCACTTAGTGAAAAACTTGGGTTAATGGATGAATACCAACACAAATTTGTCAAGGGCAAGTGAATCCTGATAAACCCAATTGAGCTGGTGAAGTCTCTGGATCATAGTATCAGAAGAGGTAAGGCACAAACGGTGGACAAGGTCAGTTTATTACGAAAGTCCTTCTAAGTGATGGACAGAATATAAGGCTTTAAAGGTCAGCTCAGGGCCAAACAGGATGGTTAGGATGTGAACAGGCTGAAACAAAACCTAGGGAGAAGCATGAGTTTGGTATCTAAGCAAATGTTTGTGCCAGGGATGAAAATAATGTCTTGGAATACAGACACACCAACTCAAATCCAGCATCCCCAGGACCAAGGTTTGTCAGATTTGAATTTTCTGGCTTTTGAGAAAGATGATTCGGGCTATAGGTTGTTCACATTATGCCAGGTTGGGTGTGATCAAGAGTGACTTGAAGAGGGGAAAGAGCTAAGAGCAACATGGGTTACTAGTCTCACACCAAATCAGAACAATGTAGTCTCTAACTGAGATGTCCAGATAAACTTTTTAAAGAAGTACTGATAAAAAATGTAGTCAAATGAAATTGACATATGGAAGATTACAAAAATTTACAATTTTTAGACTGCTCAATTCGTGACTGTTTATCTCTAGTTAGAAATCTTGGACCAAATCATATCCAACAAAAAAACAAACAATCCATCTGCATACTCCATTTTAAATCAATTTCCTACCTTTATTGCTATTAGTCTCAATCCTCATTTTCTTTTAGTCAAAGTTTTAACATATGAACCACTCGCTGATTAAAAAAATTCTCCTGAATTTCCTGCTATAGTTGATTACAAGAATAATCAACTTCAAATCATACTTGGAGTCAAATCCTTGGTACCAAAGTACTATGGTTAGACATGGTATAGCCTAAATGCTGAGAAGTGAACATTAGGGAATACAATAGACTCTCTGGAGTCCAAGACACCGGAATTTACAACAAATAGCAAGGATCCACTCAGGAGACCCATTTACAGCACTGGGAAAGATCATTGGCACTCCATCCACAGAAAAAAAAAATTATGGTGGCTCTCAGTCCCCTGTTTCTGAGGGAGCTGCATTAAAAATTAAAATATTTGAGTCCCTTCAGAGGTTGCTCCTAGTTTCGGCCACACACATGGACACCACATCTGACACCATCATCAATATATTGCTTAAATCATCACATATTGTGCTGAATCCTGCTGAAAACCTAATGTATCAACTCTCTAATAGTGTAAATTCTTGGTACCCACCACCCCCACTGATGACGATCAATTAATAAATGGAATTAAATTTAATATTTCAGATCAATGTGTGTTATGAATCTTATTTATGGTGCCTTGAAACATATCTAAACTCACAAAATCACAGCTCAGATTTTTGGATTTTCCTATATATTTGTTTACTTTCCTTTGAGTCCACACCCAGGCTTAACTAATTAAGTACAGTCAATATACATTATTTTTCATACTTCAATTACTACTGATAACTTGAACACTGTAGAAAGTATTTTTGGAATGGCAATTAAGATTATTTCAGGAGGGCTTCCCTTTTAACAGCTCCATGTTTTGCTCCTTTAGGAGAACCCCTTTAAACAGCATCGGCCAGTGAACATCCCCTTAAACCTACAATAAAGGAAGAGCAATGGTGCAACCGAGGGGCAGACCATTTTGGACTTCGCATTGAGAATGAACCAGAATCAGTCAACAGAATAGTTAGGGAATCCTTCAGCCTACATATATCAGTCAATGTTCAAATCCCTAGTTCTGACCCAGATCAGTTAGAAATGTACCCACTTACTCTTACAGGATTCTTTTGGTCAGGCTTCAGGAGCAGGATCAATTCCAGCAGATGTAGTCCAGCAAACCAAACAAGATCCTCACAGAAACTGGGCCCCCTTCTGGGGCATTGGCTGCTGTATTTGAGTAAATAAAATGCAAATGTAAGTAAAAGCCACTTTGAAAGCTTTTGGGAGAGTTGAGTTTGTAATGTAAGTAAGTGGGAGAATGAAAAGGGTGGCAAAGAGCTGGTGAGCGGTAGCATGACAGATGGACAGGGTGCCATGTGGGTGAAGTGGAAGCATGCTATGTGAGTGGGTGGGGTAGTTGGGATGCAGTTGTGTGAGGCCATACTGATGGAGGTGGCTGAGGAGCATTGTATCAGGTGAAGGAGGGGACAGATTGCAGATGAATGAAGGGCATTGAATGCTAGGTGAATGAGGGGATAGGCTGGAAGATGGTGAAGATGTAGTTAAAGTACGGCTCAGGGAATCCCTAATGGACTCGACCTATAAGCCTCTCTTGGTTCATTCCAAAGATCGTACTCTGTTATAGTCTGAAATATAAAGCTCTCACAGACAGTTTAGTTTAAATTATTATCTTTATTTACCAATGTCATCAATGTTACACTCTACCATAGATACCTACAAGCCAGACTTGAGCTAAGGTTTTAAAGCTATTAACAGAGTAGTGGCACCAGTTCTTACCCTACAAGCTCTCTCAGGCTACTCCCCTTATTGCTGCAAATAAACTGTCTTTATACAGAAATTGGTACTGAGATTACAAAAACACCACATGTCCTTAATCAGATAAGCAGCAATAAAATGGCAAAAGTTCGTGGAGGAAGAGAAACTAATTGACAGGTCTGAGTATGCTTGACTAATTAAGTTACATGCACATCAAAGTGGGAAACCTTGATCAAGCCAAGCCAAATGGCCAAATGATTTAGCTCAATAAGTTCCCTTTTACAGTACATCATAACGAAAGATAAGTCAAAACTATGTGGAAAGGTCATGAAGTAACATCTAAGCTAACCTGTCTAGTACCATTGTGCTACAAAATGACTATTTTAAAAACATCTTAGATTCCCAAAATGCAAATAAAATTCATAACATTCCTGGATCTCAAGCTTCAGGGAACAAACGCAAAAATTCAATCCATGACAAGCAAGCATTCACTGAAATCAGACCACAAAGAGTTAACCTTTCCAACAACTTCCACTCTGTCTCCCCCACCACAACACCTCCCCCCCCCCCCCCCCCTCCACCCCCACCACCTCTCAGTGTGCCTTGAACCCTTAGGTCAGTGAATGTAATTTACAGAAGAATGTTCTCTCTCTCTCACACGCATGAACATCTTCCAACTTTCTTACTATCTCAATTTCAGCCTGTGTGTCTTCCTAGCCTGTAAGGGTAATGAGGCATTCACATTCCAGAACAGTCAAGTTTAGGGAGCTGTGCTTCATAAATTCAAATCTGCTTGGTGTGATATACATGAAACTGTATCAGG
This sequence comes from Chiloscyllium punctatum, assembly GCF_047496795.1. Classification (NCBI taxonomy): domain Eukaryota; kingdom Metazoa; phylum Chordata; class Chondrichthyes; order Orectolobiformes; family Hemiscylliidae; genus Chiloscyllium; species Chiloscyllium punctatum. The sequence goes on from NC_092741.1 coordinate 109,462,867, forward strand.
ATTGTTCTATTATGTGCATATTTCATTCGGCTTATTAAATTACAAGTTATTTTCCCATTGAATATGAGTTTTGTTAAGAGTCTTCAGTATAAACCAGTAATTCAGCTATCCAACATCCAACTGTAAAATATGTGCAGCTTCCAGCCCTTGGGGTCAAAAGGAAGTACTGCCAAGCATTCCACAAGTGAACAAATGTTATCTCCTTATCTACACAGCTACATTGACACTAAGAACAGATATCCTTAGTACTTCTGAACAAATGGACCCCCACCTCCCTGTGGTTAAACACTTTCCTGCATATCCTGTTTGGTTCTAGTGTGTGTAGCAGATGTGTCAAATGTAAGGCTATAAACTTCCTTAGTGTAAGGTAAGCTGCAAGGTAAATGAAGGGGTGGGGAAGTAGATGTTGTATGTATACTGTGACTTTCAGACCGTTCACCTTTCACTTCACACATTCTGTGTATACTTTGTTGCATTGCTGCCTGGCAGTTAGTCTGCAGCACGCCTGTAAAATACATGCACACAAATCAGTTGGCTTGCTGTAATGTCTGCTTTATAACTTATAATGTGTTTCACTGTGTTAAATAAACTTATTCTGTCCCTGGAGTTAATCTGTCCCTGGTGAGCAATTGATCATTAGATAATTATCAGAGCAGGTTAGGGAGACAAGTGGTTGAAGGGCTGCAATTGGCAAGAAGTGGGTGACAGAGAAGCAGTATCAGTTTTATGGCGATATTGGCCTGCCAGGGGCAGGTAGTCACAGCAGAGTGGGATGGAGTGAGCTAAGACAAAAGAGTCACCCTCCTGTGCATCAGTTCATCAACCATCCTACTCTAGACCAGTTTTCCAGAAGTGGATAGGCTTCTGGCAGGGAGCAGCCTTGTTGTTGGCTCTTCAAAACGAAGAGAAGGAAATTCACCAGGATTCTCCTATCTGCTACCTCATTTCTGGCAGCAAGTGATAATTTACCTGCTTTTATGTTGTTTCCTTAGACAGGCAGAGGTGCTGTAAAACAAGCAGTTTCTGCTTGTTAGAGTGCCACAGGCCACCCTGTGAATGAGGTTCTTCTGCCCTTTCCTTTGTTCACTTGCCTGCCATGGCATCCCACCACTATACTCAGGTTGGCAGCCTCTAATTGGACCTCCAGTTTTGAGAATCTCCTTATTGTCTTTAATTGGAGGGCAAACCCACTTTCTGGCCATAACTTGACTGTTCCAAGGAAAATCACAATGAATAACTGCTTGCCACACTATGTGGGCTTTTGACTCCAAGTTGAGTTTGGCAGACTTGTCAATTTAACATCAAATGTAGGGACAATACACAAACCTATCAGTGATTGTGTGATTTGGTCAATTAGAAGTTGATCAAACAGTATGAGCTTGTATTTTTTTTATAATCTTTCATGGAATATGGGCATCATTGATCAGATCAGCATTTATTCTGCCTCTTTAGTTGTCCTGAAGAAGATGCTAATGAGCTGCCTTGTTAAACTGCTACAGTCCATGTAGTTTGCTGAGATCTACAGTGCTATTAGGAGCTGAGTTTGAGATTTTCGATCCAGCAATGATGAAGGAATAATAGCATAATTCCAAGTCAGAATGGTGTATGACTTGAAGGGGAGGTTTCAGGTGGTGGTGTTTCCTAGAATCTGTTGCCCTTGTCTTTCTTTATTTAAAGAGTGACAAGTTCTCTGACATGCTTGTTTTTTATATTACCCCCACATTGTTGCCTACATGCGGAAATGCTCACATTTTTCCCCAACACCCATGATGTGTGTGTGCAGGTGTGAGATATAGTGAAAGACAATAGGTGTACAAATCTTTATTCAATTTCCACCATGAGGAAGAAAGGCGGCACAGTGGCACAGTGGTTAGCACTGCTGCCTCACAGCGCCAGAGACCCGGGTTCAATTCCTGCCTCAGGCGAATGTCTGTGTGGAGGTTGCACATTCTCCCCATGTTTGCGTGGGTTTCCTCCAGGTGCTCTGGTTTCCAAGCTAAATGTAGGGGAATGGGTCTGGGTGGGTTGCACTCTGGCAGGTCGGTGCGGATTTGTTGGGCCGAAGGGCCTGTTTCCACACTGTAAGTAATCTAATCAAAAGCAACACCCAAGTGGCAGTGACAAGCAGTGCCCTTCTCATCAAAGGGCAATGTGGTGTGATCAAACAATGAAGGGCAGGGCAGGGATTGAATCAAAGTAGAATTGGAGGGGGAAATAATACACTCCACTCTCTGCAGTGTCCACCTTTCCCTGAACAGCTCAAGGGTGTTGGTGGCCCTTGTCATTCTAGATCAAAGAGGTCATAAGAGGATAAAATTACACTAAAGAGAATATAGAAGGCTGGTCAGTTGGGCTAATCAGTGGCAAATGGAATTCAATCTAGATAAATCTGAGGTGATTCACTTGAACAGGACAAACAAGAGAAGGAATTGCATGATGACTGGTAGGTTCATGGGAAGCACTGAGGATCACCAGGACCTTGGTCTGCATGCACACCAGTCCCTTAACATATCTGGACAATCGATAAAGTGACTAACTGGGCTGGAGAGTTTCAGTTGTTAAGAGAGATTAGAGAGACTGGAATAAAAGGAATATTTGTTTCAAAATCTCAACAAGTCTGGCAGCACCAGGGAGAGAAATGACGGTTAATGTCTCCAGTCCAGTAACGCTTCATCAGAACTGATGGTAACTAAGAAAAGGATTATTTTTATACAGAAGATGAGGTTGGGGAGAGGGGGAAAGTAACAATCAACAGAGATAGAGCCCAAAGAGAGAGAAAAAACAGCTGGACAGGAAAAGAAGTGGTTAAAGTGTATAGTGGTTAACACTGCTCCCTCACAGTGCCAGAGACCCGGGTTCAATTCCCGCCTCGGGCAACTGTCTGTGTGGATTTTGCATATTCTTCCTGTGTCTGCGTGGGTTTCCTCCAGGTGTCCCGGTTTCCTCCCACAGTACAAAAATGTGGAGGTTAGGTGAATTGGCCTTGCTAAATTGCCCATAGTGTTAGGTGAAGGGGTAAATGTAGGGAAATGGGTCTGGATGGGTTACTCTTCAGAGAGTTGGTGTGGATTTGTTGGGCCAAAGGGCCTGTTTCCACACTGTAAGTAATCTAATCTGAAGGTCAGTCTCGAGGAATGATTAGCTGCTAATGGGGACTATTAGAGGCTGACAATGGGTAGTATGTGGTAGCAGCCCCTTGCCATTACATGGCCTTGTTTGTGGAGATGGGAGAAAGCATGGGAAAGATGCTCAAGCCCACAAATTCTTGAACAGGATATTTAGTCCGGAAGGCTGCAGTGCTTCTAAGTGGAAAATGAGGTACTGTCCTTCCAGCTTGCACTGATCTTCACTGGGACATTGCAGCAAGCCTGAGACAGAGATGGTAACCAGAGAACACAGATGTGTGTGTTGACATGTCAAAACAATTGGAAGCTCAGGGTCTTTTTTTGCAAACAGAATGTGAAACGGTCACACAGTCTGTGCTTTGATTCCCCAAAGAAAAGACCACACAGTGAGCAGCGAATACAATAGACTAGATTGAGTGAAGTGCTGGTAAAGCGCTACTTCACCTGAAGGTGTGTCTGGAGCCTTGGATAGTGAGAAGGGAGGAAATAAATGGGCAGGTGCTACACCTTCTGCAATTGCAGGGGAAGGTATCGTGAGGTGGTGAGGATGTGCTGGCTTCACTTGTCAGCCTTCTGCAAGGACTCTTCTCTCTGGAACATTCTAGTCCACTCCTCGTTCACTCTTGACACATCCCCACATGAAGCGCAGACTGCATGATCACTTTGCAGAACACCAACATTCTGTCTACAAAAGACCTGAACTTCCAGTTGCTTGTCACGTCAACATACCACTGTATATTCTGGCTGACACCTCTGTCTCAGGCTTGCTGCAGTGCTTCAGCAAAGCTTAACAGAAACTGGAAAAACAGCATCTCATTTTCTGTTTAGGAAGCCTGCAGACTTCTAGACTTAGAAGAGGTAGGCAGAGCTGTGGCCCAAATGGTGGTCTGAAAGAAATAGGAGGATTTGAAGGAGAAATTGTTGAGAGTGAGGACCAGTTCAGCCAATTGAATGAGTGTGTTGGTAGAATGGTACTGGTTGGGTTGGTGGGAGAGAAAGAAAACGAGGGCTTGGGGGCCTTTGTCATGGCAGATGGACATATACAGTGACTGGATGTCCATGGTGAAGATGTGGCACTGGAGGCTGGGGAACCGAAAGTCATGGAGGAGGTGGAGGGCATGGGTGGTGTCCCAATTGTACGTAGGGAGATCCTGGATGAAGGGGGACAAGATGGTGTCAATGCATGCGGAGGAAATTTCAGTGGGGCAGGAGCAAGCGGATCAACCGGGGCAGTCAGATTTGTGAATTTTGGGAAAGACGTAGAACCTCTTACCCAAAATTCTGGGGTTCCTGAAAAATGAGGTTGGAGGCTGTGGGTGCGTGTTCATAGTGGTGTTCCGGTGAGTGACGTCAGTGGGGGTGGAAGTCGCTGAGGTGGTGACAACTGCATGGCCCCCAATGGCCTCCAACTTTAAGGACTGCAATTTCCCCTCCCACATGTTCAACAATGCCCTCTAGCACATCTCCTCCACTTCCTGCACCTCCTCCAATGAACCCTACCCCTCCAACCACAACAAGGACAGAACCCCTCCCCCCTGGTTCTCACCTTCCACCCCATCAATCTCTGGATACAATGCACATCTTCCACACTTTCAGCCACCTACAGTCAGACCCCACCACCAGAGATATATTTCCGTCTGCACCACAATCTGTGTTCTGCAGAGGCCATTCCCTCTGTGAGTTTCTCATTAGGTCCATGCCCTCCACCAACCCACCTTCCACTCCCAACACCTTCCCTTCCACTGCAAGAGGTGTAAAACCTGCACCCAGATCTTCCCCCTCACCTCCATCCACAGCCCCAAAGGATCCTTCCACATTCAGCACAGATTTTCCTGCACCTCCAAACACCTCATCTACTGTGTCCATTGCTCTCGATGTGGTCTCCTCTACATTTGGGAGACAGGATGCCAACTTGCGGAACACCTCATCTTCCAACTTGGAACCCTCCAACCACATGGCATCATTGTCAATTTCACCAGTTTCCTCATCTCCCCCTCCCTCACCTTATCCGAGATCCAACCCTCCAACTCTTCACCGCTCTCTTAAACTGTCCTCTACCTGTCCATCTTCCTTCCCACCTATCCACTCCACCCTCCAAATCAGTCCTATTACCATCACCCCCCACCTTCATCTAACTATCACACTCCTATCTACTTTCCCCCAGCTCCACCCTCTTCCCATTTATCTTTCAGCCCCCTTGGGCCACCCACCACATTCCTGATGAAGAGCTTATGCTTGAAAAGTCAACTCTCCTGCCCCTCGGATGCTGCCTGATTGGCTGTGCTTTTCCAGTGCCACAATTTATGACTACCATTGTCAGTCACTGATAGTCCACATTAGCTGCTATTCAGTCCCCTAGACTGAACTTTAACCCTTCCTTTGCCTGTCTAACTGTTTTTTCTTGCTCTCCTTAGGCTCTATTTCCACCTATTTTTTCAATCCCTCTCCCCCACCTTGGAGAAAAAATATCCTTTTTCGAGCTACCATCAGTTCTGAAAAAATGTCACTAAACCCAAAATGTTATCTTTCCATGGATGCTGCCAGACCTGTTGAGATTTTCCATCAATTTCTGTTTTTGTTTCAGCTTTTCAGCATCTGTCGTCATTTTAGTTCTTAGATAGGCTAGGGTTGTTTTCCTTAGAGCAAAGGATGGTGCGAATGATCATGATTGAGATGAATAAAATTATGAGGGTGATAGGGCAGACAGGAAGAAATCCTTCCCCTTGATGGAAACATCAAGAACAAGGGCATAGATTTAAGGTAAGGGGCAGAAGGTTTAGAAAAGATGTGATGAAAACCTTTCTCACTCAGAAAGTGGTGGAAATCTGAAAATCACTGCCTGTAAGTGTTCTGACACGGGGTAAACCCTCCTGCTTAAATTAAACCAGCAACATAGAAAAGATTTATCCCGCGCAGTAATATGTGAAAGCTCAAGAGGCCAAGAGTAAAATTAACAACTTTATTTCTTAGAGAGAATAATTAACTAACAACTATTTCCAACTCCTTCCTCTAATCTATCTTCTACTTTCCCTCTATAATAGTTGTCCAGTAAGTAGGATTTACCAAAAAAAATTCAAATTTCAAAACCAGCTAGCTGTCATGTAGATTTGCTCTCCAGGTCAGTGTCGATGTTTTTTTTCTTTGTGCAAACTCCTTCTCTAGACAGGTACCTCTCAGAGAGTTCTTACTAGCAGCCTATATCTGTTGCTATTTTGGCAGTTCTCTCCCAACTGTTCAATTTTCCCTGGTCTTATACCCCCAAAGCATCGGATTGTGTCAATGGATTTTAATGTTGTCAGTATATTAAATTCAAACTTGAATGGAGCTTTTTTTTTGAGGCGGATGTGTAGTATAATTTAAACTGATTGGCGTAATTCAAATTTGTTTTTGTCTCCAGGCAACCAGCTACCCTAGCTGCTGGACCACATGTTACATTGTATCTTATTCAGAACACTTGGTGCTGCTAGCTTAGTTCTGCTAGCTTTTAACTCTCTTAAAGGTACAGTACACCCATAGCTTCATAAAATAAGGTAGAGTTTGAAACCCTCATAACATTTTAGAAGCATTTAGATCTGATTCCAAGGCATACCAGCAGATAGTCCAAGAGCTGGAAATTGAATTGGAATAATTAGTTAGTTGTTTCTGTCTAGTGCAGAAATCATGGGCCGAAGGGTATTTTTCTATTCTCTTTGACTCCATCATTCTAGGTTTGGAAAGTACTGTTTAAGAACCCTTGGTGAGTTGCTGCAGTGTAAGTTGTAAAAGATAAACCTAATAATTCAGAGGACTTAAGTATTATGTCCCAATATTACTTGCATCATCAAGATATATTTTCTCAGGGTTTACTGACAGGTTCCCTTAAATGGCTTTATGAAAGGAATCTCTGCCTTTGTAACTCCAAATAGGTTATACTATCAGACCATAAGATCTAGGAGCAGATGTGGGCCATTGGGCCCATAGATTCTGCTCTGCCATTCAATAAGATCATGACTGATTTGATGATCCTAAATTCCACTTTACTCCAAAACTATTGATTCCCTTAAAGATTAAAAATCTGTCTATTTCAGCTTTCATATATTTAATGACTCAGCCTTAATAACCCTCTGTGGTAAAGAATTCCACAAACTCACTAGCCCTGAGAGAATAAATGTCCTCCTCATCTCTGGCATAATGTGACAACATCAGTTGGCCACCCTCTGAGTGAAGACATGCAAATTCTAATCAAGAATCGCATAAAAAGATAAATATAATTTAAAATGTAAATTAGATGCAGAAATTGAAGGAAATATGGGATTAAGAGAGATTTAAGGGATAGAAAAAGAAATAAAACTGCTTTCAAATTGTTTTTAGATCTTCAATACTAATTAAATTCCCCACTCTTGTAAACTAACCTTTTCAATGTGCTATAGGTAATTTGGCAGTAATTAACTTTGTAAATTTGGCAGTAGTTACACTTAACTTCAGCTTTAATTTATTCTGGCAAGTTTATTGGATAGCTAATATGACACCACAAAACTATTCATAGATATTAATTTCTGAGGTCTAAATTAGAGATGTCTCACTACAGTTATACAAGGCCTTGGTGGGACTACACTTGGAGTATTGTTGGCAGCTTTAGTCTCCCTATCGAAGACAGAATGTACTTGTCATAGACAGAGTGCAGGGAAGGTTCATTATGCTGATACCGGGGAGGGCAGGACTGTCTGATGAAGAGAGATTGTTTCAACTGGGCCTTTCAATGAGAGTTTAGAAGGATGTGAGAGGATCTGATTAAAATGTATAAAATTCTAACAGGGCTTTACAGACTATATGCAGGGACTATATTTGAGGAGTTTTGAAACAGGGACACAATTTCAGAATACAGAGTAGATCATTGAGATAAAGAAAACATTCTTCACTCAAAGGTAGTGGACCTATGTAATGCTCTACCACAAAAAGCAATGGAAGCTGGGTTCCTGCACTATTCAAGAAAGTGATTATTTTTTAAATATTAAAGGCATGGAGTATGGGGAGAATATGGAATTGAGATAGAGGATCAGCCTTGATCATAACCCATGGCAATTATACATTTAATGGTAAGGTCCTGAGGGATGTTGTTGAACAAAGAGACCTTGGAGTGCAGAGTCATAGTTCCTTGAAAGTAGAGTCACAGGTAGATAGGATAGTGAAAACATTATCCAGCATACTTTCCTTCATTGGTCAGAGTATTGAGTATAGGTGTTGGGAGGTCATGTTGCAACTGTACAGAACATTGGTTAAGCCATTTTTGGAATATTACTTTCAATTCTGGTCACCTTCCTATTGGAATGATGTTGTGAAACTTGAAAAAGTTCAGAAAAGATGCAGAAAGATGTTGCCAATGTTGGAGGATTTGAGCTATAAGGAGAGGCTGAATAGTCTGGGACTATTTTCCCTGGAGCGTTGGAGGCTGAGGGGTGATCTTACAGAGGTTTATAAAATCATGCGGGGCATAGGGTAAATAGACAAAGTCTTTTCCCTGGAATGGGGGAGTTCAGAACTAGAGGGCATAGGTTTAGGGTGAGAGGGGAAGTTTAAAAGGGACTCCAAGGAAGAACTTTTTCACACAGAGGGTGGTGCATATATGGAATGAGCTTCCAGTGGAAGTGGGGAAGGCTGGTACAATTACAGCATTTTAAAGGTATCTGGATGGGTACATAAATAGGAAGGGCTTAGAGGGACATGGGACCAGTGCTAACAAATGGGACTAGATTAGGTTAGGACATCTGGTTGGCCTGGACAAGCTGGACCGACGAGTCTTTTTGCATGCTGTACATCTCTGTGAGTCAATGGCTGTATGACTTCGTCCTAGTTTTGAAGTTTTTTTTACGCTCAATGTAGAATTTAACAAAATGAGGTCATTAAAGTACAGCATGTGGAACAGCAGGGAAGCTTGGACTACAACTTCTAATTTCCTTGTCTACTGGTGTATGTGTGGGTTGTAGGATTCAGTGTCAAATTTAGTCCAGAGTATGCAGGAGAAATATGATTTGGCTCTTTTGCATTGAAAAGATTTCCTGCTACAACTGTATAAAGGATGCTGGCAAGTTGAGTCAGGCTACTTGCTTTCAAACATGCAGCAGTCGTTGGTTTTCTCATTTCAGTTCCATAATTAAAAAGACAGCAAACCAAAAAGACAAAGCAATTGTGCTTTTCCATTTAGAAAGTCAGAGATTGATTGTTTTGTTTTGACTGCATAGTTTGGATCAAAGTTTTGGATTTCAAATTTGGAAATCTTGGCTGAAGTTGGACATGGAACAATTGCTCTTGACTATGGAGAGAAAGTTCAAAGCTGTTCAGAAATCAATATCTCAACATAAGGAGTCTGGTTTAAGTGTTCCAGATCAGAGGTTTTTGGTTACAACCTGAAGGGATTATTTAAAGCTGAGAAAGTCCAAGCTCAGTTTTTTGAAGGCTCTATGAAGAAGGCCCAGGAAGAGGTGTTCAAATTCTTCTTTTCAGGAAATGAAGCCACAGTTTCTAAGCCCTCTGAAGTGATAAGGAAATTCACTCTGGTGTGAGTACTGTAAAAGAAGAGATTAATGGGATTATATTTTATTTTGTGTTTGGAAATAGTTAAACTTGCTTTATACTTAATAGTTGATTTAGTTAATTTTGATTTCCACTTCTTTTGCAGAATAAATTTTGTTTTGTTTGTTCTGTTTTGCTGCAATTTTATAGCATTGTGTGCTTGTGTTTCAGTGAAAGGCTCCCTGTTAAAACCAAAAAAATGTATAATCCATTAAGCCAGATTTCAGTCTGGGACCTGACTTGTCTCGTAATAATGTTACGTGAGATTATAAAATGTACAAACTGTCATCTGGAAAACTTTCACAAAATAGAATTTCAAGTTGCACTGACCTTTAAAGAAGATGTGAGAATTGATTTCTACTTAACCATAAGACATAAATGCAGGAGGAGGCCATTAACCCAATCTAGTCTGCTTCATCATTCAATGGGATCAGGGGGGGATCTGATAACTCTCAACTCCACTTTCCTGATTTTTTGCAATAGCTCTTGATTTCCTCACTGATTACCAAATGTCTATCTCAGATTTGCATGCAGTTAACAATCCAGTCTTTACAACCCTCTATAGTAAAACAATTTACAGATTAATTATCCTCTGAGGGAAGAAATTCCTTCTCATCTTTGTTTTATATTTGTGACCCCTTATTCTGAGATTATGCACTATTTTTCTAAACTCTCCCAAATGGAAGCAACCTCTCTGCATCTACATTGCCAGTTCCCCAAAGAATCTTGTGTGTTTCTTTGGTTTTCTCACATTCTTCTAAAACATAATGAGTAAAGGTCCAACTTTCTCAGCCTCTCCTGTTACAGCAATTCCTCTTCATGTGCAAATCACTCCTCATATGACAATCTATCCTCACATGGCAATTCATCCTCATACAGCAATGCCACCACATTCAGGATCAACCTCGTAAATTTCCTTACAGCTTCTCAGGATCGCTTCCAATGTAATAGAGTCATAGAAATGTACAGCACAGAAACAGACCCTTCGATCCAACTCGTCCATGCCAACCAGAAATCCCAACCCAATCCAGTCCCTCCTGCCAGCACCTGGCCAATATCCCTCCAAACCTTTCCTATTCATATACCCATCCAAATGCCTTTTAAATGTTGCAATTGTACCAGCCTCCACCACTTCCTCTGGCAGCACATTCCATATACGTACCATCCACTGTGTGACAAAGTTGCCCCTTAGGTCTCTTTTATATCTTTCCCCTCTCACCCTAAACCTATGCCCTCTAGTTCTGGACTCACCCACCCCAGGGAAAAAAACTTTGTCTATTTATCCTATCCATGCCTCTCCTCAACCTCTATAAGGTCACCCCTCAGCCTCTGAAGCTCCAGGGAAAACAACCTATTCAGCCTCTCCCTATAGCTCAAATCCTCCAACTCTGGCAACATCCTCATAAATCTTTTCTAAGCACTTTCAAGTATCACAACATCTTTCCGATAGGAAGGAGACTTGACTTAAAGGGGCAAGAACTATTCACAGTATTTAATTTGTGATCTAACTAGTGCATTGTGTAATTTTGTCAAGAAATAAATAGTAACACATAATTTGCATTTTCTATTGCCTGCTGAACTTGGGATGCAACATTTTTGAGATTTACACATGGGACAACCAAATCCCTCTACAGTATAGATTTCTGCAGTCCTTCTCCATTCAAGTAATATTCAGGTTCTTTATTCTCTATGTCAAAGGGCATAATGCTACATTTGCCCACATTACATTTCATCTGTCTCGTTTTTGCCCATTCACTTAACCTGTCTACATCCCTCTGCAGATTGTTTGTGTCATCCTCACTACTTGCCTTCCCATCTATTTTTGTGTCATTAACAAATTAGCTATAGTACATTCATTTTTCTCATTCAAGTCATTATATATATATATAGTAAACAATTGCAGCCCCAGCACTGATCCCTGCAACACACCACCAGTTGCAGGTTGCCATCTTGAAAATGTCCCCTTATTCCAACTTTTCTTACACCTTATTTTTTGTTGGTTAGCCTCCTTCCATGATAATATAATTCTTCCAGCACTATAGGTTCTTATTTTATTAAGTAGCCTCATGTATGGAAACTTATCAAACATCTTCTGGAAATCCAAATGTAGTGTAACAACTACTTCAGGTTTATACAACCTTCTTGTGACCTCCTCAAAATTCTCCTACATGATTTCTCCTGCTAAGTCTGCCAAACTAACTCTGCTTGATTATATTATGTGTTTCTAAATGCTCTGCCAATAACTACGCTCTTATAATAAATTGTAACTTTTTCCCATCAATAGATATTAAGTTAAATGACCTTTCAATATCTGTTTTGTTTTGCTTTTGAAATAAAGGTATTGCATTGCAGTTTACCTGTTCTCTGGGACTTTTCCATAGTCTAAGGATTCCTGGAAGATTATTACCAGTGCATCCATTATCTTTGTAACTACTTCTTTTGATATCCTAAGATGCATCCCATCCATTCCAAGGGATTTATCAGTCTTTAGCCCCATTATGTTCCCTAGTACAGTACTACCCACTTATTTTGACATAACTTAATATCCCACCTTTGTCAACCACTCCTTTAATTCCCAATTCATTTTTCACTTTACTTTTGCAATTCCCAGTCAAAAAATGTGGTGCTGGAAAAGCACAGCAAGTCAGGCAGCATCTGAGTAACAGGAGAGTCAAAGTTTCAAGCATAAACTTTTCATCAGGAATGTTCCCATCTAGTCCTTAACATTTTTTTTATCTACACGTAAATCACTGGCCATGCCGAGTTCCCTTTGGGAAATGTAAGTGTGAGTTTATCCTCAAAGATTATCTTTTCCCTATCTTATTTTTTAAACATCTCTTTTTGGTTTGAAACTTTCCCAATTTGCAATTTTTGAGAAGATTTGTAGCTCAGGTTAGGGTTCAGGTTGTAAATTTGCTTGCTGAGCTAAAAGGTATGTTTTCAGATGTTTCATCACCATGCGACATAACATCATCAGTGAGCCTGTGGTGAAGCGCTGGTGTTCAGTCTCAACACACAGGAAAGGAAAGCCCTAGAAGGACTCAGGAAAGACAGAATTATGGTAACCCTACCTGCAGACAATGGATGCATAACCGCCATCCTAGACAGAACACAAGACATTGAAAAGGTGAACTCACTGCTCACAGAAACTGACACTTACCTACAGGTGGCGATAGACCTGACTCCACAATCAGAAAACCGTATCACAGCTACATTGAAGATGCTTCACAAATCAGGTGAAATTAACAAGACAGGGTTCCAAAAATGAAACCTGTGGATCCAACACACCTCGCTTCAATGGATTACCTAAAGTACACAAACCAGGACCACCACAGACTCATAGTCTCATTCACCGGCACACCGACATACAGAGTAGCAAAGGAACTTCACTGAAAACTGGAGTGCCTAGTAGAAGACTTACGCCACTCCATCGACTCGACCCATTAATTCCTGACACCAAAATAGAAGAGGACAAAATAATGGTTCTTCTTTGATGTAACAGCCCTACTCACATCAATTAATATCAGCCTGGCCAAAGAAACACTGACCTCGCTAATAGAGGAACCAAGACACAAACACCAGACAGCACCAACTTAATCAGCAAGGACAACATCCTCAAGCTAGTAGACCTGTGCTTCACCAGCCACTTCAACTTCAAAGACAAGATCTACAAACAAATCAACAGAAATCCCATGGGATCATCAATATCAGGCTTCTTAGCAGAACCAGTAATGCAGAAACTCAAACAAACAGCTCTACCCATGATCCAACCCAAACTTTATGTCCGCTATGTAGATGATACCTTTGCAATCACAAAATGGAACAAATTAGAGGAAACCTACAACATCATCAACAACATCCTTACTGACATAAATTTCACAAATGAGGAGGAGAACAACAACAGACTCCTCTTCCAAGGTGTCCCAGCGGAATGATCTGGAGAACTGCAGGCCATCATCTACAGGAAAGTGACACACACAGACCAGATACTTAACTACAGAAGCAATCAACCCAACAAACACAAATGGAGCTGCATCAGGACATTATTTGAACAGGCCACAACACACTGCAGCAATATGAGCGGAAGAAGAAAAGTATTTATATAGCGTATTCAAGAACAACAGATACCTGATATACATAGTCTGCCAATTCTTAAACAACAAATCCAAACAAGTAGACACAACACACCCACAAACTCTAGCCACACTACCATACATCAAAGACATCTTTGAGATGACTACCATCATGGTAGCCCACAAACATACTTGACATCATGGTAGCCCACAAACCTACCAACACACTAAAACAGCTACTGATGAAAATAAAGGACCCTGTACCAACAACCAGCAAAACAAATGTCATTTACAAAATACCCTACAAGGATTGTAACAAACACTACATCGGACAGACAGGCAGAAAACTAGCCACCAGGATACATGAACACCAACTAGCCACCAAAAGACATGACCCACTATCACTAGTATCGTTACAAACAGACGAAGAAGGACACCATTTCGACTGGAACAAATATCCATCCTAGGTCAGGCTAAATCGTGACACGCATGGGAATTACTAGAGGCCTGGCATTCAAACCAGAATGCAATCAATAAAGTTAAGAATCACACAACACCAGGTTATAGTCCAACAGGTTTAATTGGAAGCACACTAGCTTTCGGAGCGACGCTCCTTCATCAGGTGATTGTGGAGGGCTCGATCGTAACACAGAATTTATAGCAAAAATTTGCAGTGTGATGTAACTGAAATTATACATTGAAAAATTGATTGTCTGTTAAGCCTTTCATCTGTTAGAATACAGTGATAGTTTCACTTCTTTCATGTGTAAATCACAAAACCCTTTTTTTAAAAGTTGCATTCTCGGGTTAGCTGTTAACAATGGTGATAGCTAGACAATATGTTGAAGGTGTTAGCCCCCTGTGTTCTCTGTCTATGACCTGATTGATTCTAATCTAAAAAGTGAGATAACAGAGTTTTACATAAATTCATGCAGTTTTTGAGCTCAGAGTTCTACATGAACGTATGCAGTTTTTGAGCAAAGTGCAATGTAACTCTGCATGTACAAAAAAATTCACCACACAAAATATATGTGTGCATGTGGGTCTTTGTCTGTCTGTGTGTGTCTGTCTGCCTGGGGTGGGGGTTGTGAGTGTAAGAAAGTGTGTGTGTGTGTGTGTAGTGAGTGCAGAGTGTCTTAAGTCTGTGAGGGGGTGCATGTGTGGGAGTGTGTGTATCTATAAGGGTGTGTGTGGGTGTCTGTGTGCGCGTCTGTGTGTGCCTGTGTCCATGTGTATGTGAGAGTGTGTGTGCGTAGGAATATCTGTGTGTGTGAGTGTAGTGCAAAGGTGATCACCTGTAATCATGAGACAGACATGGAACCAGACAATTCATGGAGACAGACACGTGCTGCAACCCTTCGTTGTTCAGTACTTCCCAGGGGCTGAAAACTTACGCCATGTTCTTCGTGACCTGCAACACGTTATCATTGAGGATGAGCACCTCACCAAGACCTTCCCACATTTCCACTACTTGCCTTTAAACAACCGCCAAACCTCAAACAGATCATTGTTCGTCGCAAACCGCCCGGCTCTCAGGACAACTCCATACAACACTGTCACGGTGGACACTGCAAGACGTGTCAGATTGTGGACATAGATACCACTATTACGCGTGAGAACACCTCCCACCTTGTACATGGCATGTACTCATGTGACTCAGTCAATGTTGTCTATCTTATACGTTGCAGACAAGGATGCCCGGAGGCATGGTACATTGGGGAAACCGAGCAAAGGCTACGACAATGGATAAATGGGCACCGCACAACAATCAACAGATTAGAGAGTTCCCTCCCAGTTGGGGAACACTTCAGTGGCCAGGACATTCAGCTTCGGACCTCCGGGTGACCATCCTCCAAGGTGGACTTCGGGACAGGCAGCAGAGGAAAGTGGCCGAGCAGAGGCTGACAGCTAAGTTCGGTACCCATAGGGAGGGCCTCAACTGGGACCTTGGGTTCATGTCACATTACAGGTGATCACCAGTGCACTATACACACACACAGATATTCCTACCCACACACACTCTCACATACACACGGACACAGGTACACACAGACGCGCACACAGACACCCACACACACCCTTATAGACACACACACTCCCACACATGCGCCCCCTCACAGACTTAAGACACTCTGCACTCACTACACACACACACACACACACACACACACTTTCTCACACTCACAACCCCCACCCCAGACAGATAGACACACACAGACAGACAAAGACCCACATGTGGGGTGAATTTGTACTTGCAGAGTTACATTGCACTTTACTCAAAAACTGCACACATTCATGTAGAACTCTGAGCTCAAAAACTGCATGAATTTATGTAAAACTCTGTTATCTCACTTTTTAGATTAGAATCAATCTAAACATTAGGTCATAGACAGAAAACACAGGGGGCTAACACCTTCAACATATTGTCTAGCTATCACCATTGTTAACAGCTAACCCGAGAATGCAACTTTTAAAAAAAGGGTTTTGTGATTTACACATGAAAGCAGTGAAACTATCACTGTATTCTAACAGATGAAAGGCTTAACAGACAATCAATTTTTCAATGTATAATTTCAGTTACATCACACTGCAAATTTTTGCTATAAATTCTGTGTTACGATCGAGCCCTCCACAATCACCTGATGAAGGAGCGTCGCTCCGAAAGCTAGTGTGCTTCCAATTAAACCTGTTGGACTATAAGCTGGTGTTGTGTGATTTTTAACTTTGTACACCCCAGTCCAACACCGGCATCTCCAAATCATGGCAATCAATAAATGCATTGATTTGGACCTCATTTACCAACCTCTGAGAAAAAGAACAAGAAATTATATCACTCACCTTAACAGACCAAGAAGCATAAATAGAAAGTGGGACAGAGCACCAGTACTTCACCAGGCTTACTGATGATGTTGCCTAGTGTGGTGATGAAACGTCTGAAAACAAACCTTCCAGCTCAGTGAGCTAACTTACAACCTGAACTTTCCCAATTCTCTAACTTACCTTTTCCACTTTGTATGTTTTCTTTCCAAGAACTTGATACTATCTGTAATTTCCCTGATTAACATAATTGGCTTACTCATTTCCTAGGATCCTTCTTCCTCTCTTCTGGATGCTAGCAGACTGCCCGTGTCTGGAAATCTCAAGAATATTAGAAACACTACTCCTCTCAGCCCGCTGGGTGCAAAAGCTAAGTTTGACTTTCCTAAGGCCACCACTAAAAAGGTGGACTGTCACTGGTTGTTCAAGGCCCTCTTCATGTGAACACTATGATTAACTTTGTCTCGGCAGGGTTCCTGAAATGGAACAACCTGCTCTGGAGTTTGTAGGGGTCCTGGGGATACGGGGAAGGGGAATGGGGACAAAATCTGCTCCAAACTGAAGGTGATCAGTGGCATGGATGGAGGTTACCCTTACTATTGACACCCCACCCCACTCTGAGAAACCACCTATCTTCCCTCCTTTTGCTGTGCCACCAGCAGGCTCAATAGTGTGCAGTTGTTCGCACTGGCTGTTAGCCTCTGATCAGCCAGCAGTTTCAGGGGAGGTGTGATAATATTATTCCATGGAGTGATGTGCCAAACTTGCCTGCAGGTTTGGGTGGTCTCATGCCTGCCTGCCGTGCCACTTCCTGAAAAATTGGAAAATGTCAGCCAAAATATATGCACAATTTTCTTCCATTTCATCTTTCCCCATGAAATTCTTTCATCTTTCTACATTTAAGGAATTAGTGAATACTTTACAATTATATAAAAAAGAACATTGCTAAAACCTTCCAACTTTTCATTAAATACTTGGCTATTTAATGTTCTTTTCTCTTTTTATCAAATTTTGGTTCACCTTTGTTGGTTGTAAAGCACTCTTAATCCTACAATTTTATTTGCAACATTTCGAGCACCGTTTGGTAAAATCTAATACAAACCTTAAATATTTCAGTAAACCATCGATGAATCTTCCTTTTTGAGGTTTTGGCTTTTATGAAATGTTTGTTTGTTGAACATTTTAAATTGCTTCTTCAAACATTTCTCAGTGATGTACTGTGGCTACAAAAGCAGGTCAGTGCTGGGACTCTTATAGTGAACAAGTCATCTCCTGACTCCCCAATGCCTGTTCAGTATCTAAAGTCAAGAATGCAATGCAATACTTTCCATCTGTCTGGCTGAGTGTAGATTGAGAAAACCTCAAGAGGTCTGACAACACCCAGGACAAAGCAGCCTGCTTAATTGTCACCACATTCACAAGCATCCACTTCCTACATCACCATTTCTCAGTAGTTTAACAAGATGCACTGCAGAAATTCACTAAGGTTCCTCAGAAAACACCTTCCAAATCCATGACCATGATCATTGGAAAGAGCAAGAGTAATGTATTAATGGGAACACACATGGTAAAATGGGAACATGGGAATTTTGGAATCCTCACAGGTTAAAGAGAACCTGATGACTTACATACAAATGTTTGTAGCAAATCACTGGGGCCCAAAGCTTTCATTGATTTTGTAGAATATAACTTCAGTACCTTTGATCCCTAGCAAGACCATCGAACATGAATATCTAACATTCATCCCATATTGTCAGTGCCAAAACAATTTTATTTCCAAAACACTGTAAGATCTACCAATCTACTTGTTCTTAGGCCTTCTGTCAGCCTTGAGGATGACTTATGTCCATTGCAGTTGAATAAGCTATGAGATGACTGTTAAGTCCAATATGGAATCCTTTGGCTCCCCCATATGTAGGACAGATATTGCTTGAAAGGTTAGCGGTTTGAATGCTCTCTCCAACTGAACTTCATTCTGACAAAGTCTCTTATTTTCTTCTGTGCTTTCCAAAATGATTCTTTTCCAAGGTTCTGAATCATCTATGAGTTGTAAGTTATATCCAATCTCTTCACAGATGCTTGGTGAGCTGTGCTTCTCCTACCATAGCTGAGTTTAGACTAGAGCAGTCAGTTCAGAATTCATAAGTCTGGAGCCAGGCAGATGAGCAACATGTCGAGCATAACAGGCCTTGTACAAATTTCACTTTGGCATTGGACAAGTCACAAAATCACAGAAATGTTATGGGGCAGAAGGAGGCCATTTGACCCACTGTGTCTGTATTGTCTTCTTAAGTGACCATCATTACCTATGTCTAATCTTCTATTTTATTCCCAAAACCTTGCAGGTAATTTTTCTCCTAATCTTCTAATGCCCACTTGAATGCTTCAATTAAATCTACCTCCACCATACTTCCAGGCAGTGTATTCCATGCCCTAGCTAATTCAGTCTATCTTTTATTGCAAATCACTTTGAATCTATTGACTTGTGAGATAACACTATTGTTCAATTGCCTTTCTTTCTCTGGGTTTGCATGATTCTTACCCTCAATATAACTTATTTCCTGAAGGATTTAATGTTCATCATTTAATTTTTATGGAAAAAAATAAAATGTACCAGTCCCAAAATGATGTACAGCTAAACAGTACATCCTGAATATTACCATGGGGAGTGGTATCATATTACTGCTTAACACAGTGATATCAAATTCCTCACTCAGTTATTTTAATGGAGTCATTTAAAATAAATGGTTTAACGCCTCCATTAAAACAGCAGACAGAAGAATTTAGTACAAGCATGTTAAACATTTGCATGTTATCCTTCAAAGTAATTCCCAGGTTTATATTCCCCATCACAATCTCAATTTATTAGGATTCATTTAAGGGATTGCTAATTATCCATTGAATATCCAATTGTAAGAATACTGTGACATATGATTAATAATCACAAAACACAGTAGTCAAGGTTACTGTTTAATGATCTTCTGTTGATGGTACTCTGATGTTGAAACAAAACTGAGGTTGCAACTTTACATTGTAAAACTATTGCATATTTTGCAGCTTCAATCATTCTCAGTGTTCTTCTATTGTGGATTATCCCTTTCAGTTTGTAGGTTGAAGCAATGATATGAAGGAGTTGGAATGTAATATTGAATTGCAGACAAAACATTTAACCTGGGTGAACCACTTAAAAAATATCACTGAGTGTTGTTGTATAATGTAATGGTTCTGAAGGGAATAATGTTCATGGTACATGGGTTCCACCCATTCTACTGACGTCACATACAATCTGTGGGTGGAGACAGTGAGTTCAATTCTAGCTTTCGGAGGAAGCAGATAAAACTGTACCTGCTCCAAAAGCTCCTAGTAATTATGCCTGAACAAATGTCATTGTACTTACTGCTGTCATGCAAAAATGTTCTTGTTCTCTAAGAATAATCTCTTCTATGGATACTCTATAGTGGTGTATTCTCTACTACCATTTACTAGATAATTCCAAGATAAAGCAAAGACAAAGTAGATTGTTGTCAGTGAACTAATCAATCCTTGCCCAGTACCCCAGACTGGTAGAGATGGCAAATATCACAAAATAACAGCAGTGTTCAGCTGAGGAAAAAACCACAAGCGTCAGTTTGCCCATTTTATATCAGGAAATTCAAGACCCTCAGATAAATGTTCATTGGATTTGTTGCTGAAAAGAGCTCATTCAGGAATAAGATGGGGAATGTGTTTAGTATGTGCAATGTGTTCTCCAGGGAGGTAGTTTACATTGGTAACGTCACTGAATCAATAATACAAAGGCCCAGGCTAATGCTCTGGAAATGTGGGATCAGATCCACAGGACAACTGATGGAATTTGCATTCAGTTCCCAGTAATGTGGAACTGAAAGCTAATGTCAGTCATGGTGACAATGAAATGATCATCAATTGTCATAAATGCTAATCAATTATCATATTGACCTTTAGAAAAAAAATCAGATTTTAAAGAACAAAGAACTAAGAAAAATTAAAGCCCAGGAACAGGCCCTTTGGCCCTCCAAGCCTGAGCCGATCCAAATCCATTGTCTAAACCTGTTGCCCAATTCCCAAGCATCTGAATCCCTCTGCCCACCCCCCCCCACCTACTCATGCATCTGTCAAGACGCATCCTAAATGAATCTATCGTGCCTGCCTCTACTACCTCTGCTGACAACACGTTCCAGACACACACCACCCTCTGTGTGAAGTACTTGCCTCGTGTATCCCCCTTAAACTTTTGACCTCTCTCCTTGAAAGTGTGACCTCTTGTTATTGAATCCTTCACCCTGGGAAAAGCTTATCTCTATCTACCCTGTTTATACCCTTCATGATTTTGTAGACCTCAATCAGGTCCCCACTCAATATCCTTTTTTCTAATGAAAACAAACCTAACCTACTCAACCTCTCTTCATAGCTAACACCTTCCATACCAGGCAACATCCTCACAAACCTTCTCTGCATCCTCTCCAAAGCGTCTATATCCTTTCGGTATTGTGGCAACCAAAACTGTACACAGTATTCTAAATGCAGCTAAACCAATGTCATGTACAATTTTAACATGATCTGCCAGTTCTTATACTCAATCCCCTGTCCGATGAAGGCAAGCACACCATATGCTTTCTTGACCATTGTATCCACCTGTGCAGCCACCTTCAGGGTACAATGGACCTGCACTCCCAGATCTCTCTGCTCAACAACTTTCCCCAAGGCTCTTCCATTTACTTTATACTCCGCTCGAGAATTAGACTTGCCAAAATATATCACCTCAAATTTGCCTGGACTGAAATCCATCTGCTAATTCCCCGCCCAACTCTCCAGTCTATCTATATGCTCCTGTATTCTTTGACAGTCCCCTATGCTTTCTGCTACTCCACCAATCTTTGAGTCATCTGCAAACTTGCCGATCATACCTACAGTGCCTTCTTCTGGATCATTTATGTATATCACAAACAACAGTGGCCCCAGCACTGATCCCTGTGGAGGATCACTGGTCACCTTTCTCCATTTCAATAAACTCCCTTCAACTACTACTCTCCGTCTCCCTTTGCTCGACCAGTTCTTTATCCACCTAGCTAGAACACCCTGCGCACCATGTGACTTCCCTTTCTCCATTAGTTTACCATGGGGAACCTTTTCAAAAGCCTTACTAGAGTCCATGTATATGACATTTACAGCCCTTCCTTCATCTATCAGCTTGGTTACTTCCTTGAAGAACTCTATTAAGTTGATATGGCATGATCTCCCCCATACAAAACCATGTTGCCTATCACTGATAAACCCATTCTTTTCTAAATATAAGTAGATCCTATCCCTCAGTACCTTCTCCAGAAACTTTCCCACCAAAATATCCCTACTGCACTTCTTGTACAGCTGGACAACATGAGCAACCCTCCAGTCCTCTGGCACCTCACTTTGTGTTTAAGGATGCCACAAAGATATCTGTCAGGGCCCCAGCTATTTCCTCTCTCGCCTCCCTCAACAACCTGGGATTAATCCCATCCGGTCCTGGGGATTTGTCCACCTTAATAACCTTTAGCCTACCCAACACATCTTCCCTACTTATGTCAACGTGATCCAGACTAATCAAACTTCTGTCTCTGATCTCAACATTCATCATGTCCTTCTCCTCAGTGAACACTGAGGCAAAGAAATTCATACTATCACCCATTCTCTCAGCTTCAACACAGACCCTTCCTTCATTATCCTTTCATGGAACAATCCTTTCTCTAGTTACCCGCTTGCTTCTTCGATAAGAATAAAAGGCTTTGGGATTCTCCTTAATTCTGCTCGCTAAAGCGATTTCATGACTCCTTTTAGCCCACTTTATTCCTCGTTTAAGACTTGTCCTACTCTTCCAATATTTCTCCAGGGCCCATTCTGATCTTAGCTGCCTGGACCTTATGTATGCTTCCCTTTTACTCTTGACTAGTCGTACGACTTCTCCTATCATCCATGGTTCATGAATCTTTCCTATTCTTTGCCTTTAAAGGGATATGCTTATCATGCACTATCTTTAACCTATCTTTGAAAGCCTCCCACATATCAAATGTGGACTTCCCTTCAAATAGCTGTGTCCAATACACATTTCCCAGCTCCTGCCTAATTTTGATGTAATTGGCCTTGGCCCAGTTTAGTACTCTTCCCTTTGGGCCACTCTCATCTTTATCTACGAGTGGTCTAAAACTTATAGAACTGTGGTCACTGTTCCCAAAGAAATTCCCCACCGCAACTTCTACCACCTGGCCTGGCTCATTCCCCAACACCAGGTCCAATATGGCCCCTTCCCTCGTCAGACTATTGACATACTGCTCTAGAAAACTCTCCTGGATGCTTCTTACAAATTCTACTCCATCCAGACCTCTGACGCTACGTGTATCCCAGTCAATGTTGGGAAAACTAAAATATCCCATCACCACTACCCAATTGCCTCTACATCTTTCCATAATCTGTTTATCTATTTGTTCTTCTACTTCATGCTCACTGTTGGGAGGCCTGTAGTACAGCCCCAACAATGTAACTGCACCCTTCTTATTTCTCAGCTCCACCCATAATGCCTCACTACTCAAACCCTCCATAGTGTCCTCCTTGAGCACAGCTGTGATATCATCCCTGACCAGCAATGCAACTCCAACCCCCCTTTTACATCCCTCCCTGTCCTGTCTGAAGCGTCTATATTGTGGAACATTTAGTTGCCAATCATGCTCTTCCTTCAACCAAGTCTCTGTCATTATAATAACATCATACTACCAGGCACCAATCCAAACCCTAAGTTCATCTGCCTTACACTCTATGCTCCTTGCATTAAAGTAGATGCACTTCAGGCCACCAGTTCTTTTGTGTTCATCTGCTCTCTGCATACTCTTCCCCTCATTAATACTATCTTCATGAGTCTTATAGTCTCCAGTTTCCACCTCGCTATCTACTTGTCTTCTCTAATGGCTCCCAGCCGCCTGCCACATTAGTTTAGCCCCCCTTCCCCCCCCACCAACAGCAGTAGCAAAAACTCCCCCAAGGGCATTGGTTCCAGTCTGGTTCAGATGTAGACTGTCCATTTTGTAATAGTTCCACCTTCCCAAGAACCGGTCCCACTGTCCAACAAATCTGAACCCCTCCCTCCTACACCATCTCTCAAGCCACATGTTCATCCTACCTGTTTTTTTTTCATTTCTACGCTGGCTAGCACGTGGCACATAGTAATCCCGAGATCATTATCTTTAAGTTCCTCCTTTTTAACTTGTCTCCTACATCCCCGAATTTTGCTTTCAGGACCTCATCTTGTTTTTTACTTATATCATTGGTGCCTATATGCACCAAGACAACTGGCTGTTTACCCTCCCCTTTCAGAATGCTGTGCAGCCGATCGGTGACATCCCTGACCCGAATACCTGGGAGGCAAAATACCATCCGAGAGTCCTGTTTTCAGCCACAGAACTGTCTATCTGCTCCCCTTACAATAGAATCCCCTATGACTATGGCCCTTCGAGTCTTTTTCCCTCCCTTTCTGAACAGCAGTGCCCGCCACGGTGCCATGATCTTGGCAACTGCTGCCCTCCCCTGGTGAGTCATCTCCCCCTACAGTATCCAAAGTGGTATACCTGACTTGGAGGGAGATGACCACAGGGGTCACCTGCACTGCCTTCCTATTATTTTTCTGCCTTTTGGTCACCCATTCACTGTCTCCCTCAGCAATGCTAACTTGTGGTGTGACCAGTTCACTAAACATGCTATCTACGTACTCATTCCTGTAGTGTGCAGAGTATGGCTCCCAACATAGATGAGATTCTGCAGGGACATCAGCTTGCAGAAATAAGTGGAAAAATGGCCTGATGGTGCTATAATTTTTTTAAAAAAATATTTAAAGGATGTAATGTCACTGGCAAGACCAGCAATTGTTTCCAGTCCCTAATTACCCTTGAACTGTGTGGCTTGTTGGACCATTTCAGAGAACATTTAAGAATCAACTACAGTATTGTGGATGCTCCACAGTGAGCTGGCCACAGCTCCAGAGCCATCATGCGGTCAAACCAGAGCTGCAGCTGGACACACTTCTTGCAAGTGTATGAGTCCAGAATGTCAGCCACGTTCCTGAGCTCCCACATCATGCAAAAGGCACATGCCATGGGTCTGAGGTCCCCTGCCATAGTAAGCTTAGCTTTATATCAACTAACTAAAATGAAACAATGCACTTAAATATATGAAAAAAGAAAAAGAAAAAAATAAAATCCTTACCTTACAGAGTCTCTTTCTTCTGGTTGGCATGGTGGGAGAGTGGTAGCCGCCGCCCAAATATATACTAAGTCCTTACCTTCCCGGCATCCTCCTGGTCTCCACATCACCTCCGCTGTCTCTCCCACTGCCCCGGACAGGAAAAAAACTGTGGGCTTCAGAGGTAAGTATTTAAGCAGTTTCCTTACCTTCCCTCCTGGTCTCCACATCACTTCCTGCTGTGTCTCCCACTGCAGGAAAAAGGCCGTGGGCTTCGAAGGTAAGTATTTAAACAGTTTCCTTGCCTTCCCAGCACCCTCCTGGTCTCCACGTCCCTTCCGCTGTGTCTCCCGCTACTCCCACTGCTTGGTCTGGCCCACATGTATCTTCAGACCAGCAGCAATGTAGTTGATTCTTAAATGTTCTCTGAACTGGTCCAACAAGCCACACAGTTCAAGGGTAGTTAGGGACCGGAAACAATTGCTGGTCTTGCCAGTGACATTATATCCTTTAAAGAATATTATTTTTAAATTATAGCACCAACAGACCATTTGTCCACTTATTTCTGCAAGCTGATGTCCCTGCAGAATCTCATCTAGGCTTGGAGCCATACTCTGCACACTACAGGAATGAATGTTGAATATAATGCTAAAATGCAATTTAAAAAGGTATAAGCAAATATATTTTAATTGAAAGGAAGAATGCACATTGAATGTATGAAGAAAGAAACTACATTAATTTGTTTGCAACATAAACTGTAACCCAAAATGTCTGTCAATCACAGATGGTAAATAGGTTTTGGTATGCACATCATCAGGTCCCAAATAACCTCACCCAGGTGTTGTAACATATAGTCAGTCATTCCACCAAATTCAGTTCCTGTCTGTTGCCTACAGGGATTCTCCGGATGATTCCAGCTGTAGCAGGGATTGTCGGTAATCACTCGCTAACAAATATGATTGTTCATCTCGGAAATACACTGTCACTGGTCATGTGTTCTTTGGATCCTTGTGTGGCTGATGAGCCCAATCGAAGAGCTGCATCTCCAGCTGCATATTTGGCAGGTATTTCGGGAGATGCAATTGATCCTTGGCCTTGGGATAGTTGGCATTCCTTTCTCTGGTTCCTTTTCTGTAGTTCCCCCTTCCAAAGAGTTTTCCTGTGTCCCTTCATACAAGTTGGTTTCTGCTGAATGAGGGCCTCCCTGTCATTAATATTTATGTTGCAATTCCTGAGGGGAGCCTCTGGCAGTCTTAAACCAAAAGAGAAAATGCTGGAAAATCTCAGCAGGTCTGGCAGCATCTGTACGGAGAGAAAAGAGCTGACGTTTCGAGTCGAACTGACCCTTTGTCAAAGCTAAAAAAAAGGCAGAAAATAGGGAGGTATTTATACTAGGCTGAGGGAAGGTGAGTCATGGCTCCAGAAGCAAAGGTAGCAATAAAGAGGTGTTAATGACAGTGTATAGAGAGATTATAGGGAGATTAGGAGTTGTGAATGACCAAGGCTGAAGCCAGTGCTATGTGACAAAATATGTGGGGGATGGGGAGATGGGTGAAGCAGAGGCAAAATGGAAAACGGGGAGAAGGGTAGCAAAGGGGAAAGAGAAGAGGAAAAAGGTAATGAGAGAGTGGGGAGCGAGAGAAAGAAAGACAATCAAGAAATAAGAGGTACAGAACAGTGAAAAAAATTTAAAAATAAATAAATGAAATAAAATAATGGAACAGAATGAAAACAGAGGGGCAGTCTTTGTCATTCTCTCATTCAAGTGCCTTCCATGATCAGGTTGAGGAAGATTGTCTTTGGTAGTTGGAACTCAGTCATCCTAAAGCATTTGGCTGGCCCAACAGATTTGGTTTTGATGTTCATGGTCTTGATGTTGGTGCTATTGTCTGCTTCAAGGATGCTGATGTTTGTCCAGCTATCCTCTCAGCTGATGGATACCCAAAGTAGAGTCTCCCTTAATCTCAGTTTCCAGCTCCATTTCACATTTTCCAAAAACTGAAGAGTTTGATCAATTCTTTCTCACAAGTTTTGCAAAGTCTGCCAACTTCACCAGTTAAGCTGCTTACATATCTGTGATGCATCTCTGAAATATTATTACAGTATTAGGTTATAATGTCCATACATTAAAAATCATTTTTACATGATTGCTCACTGCATGTCTAAGGCTACTTATTGTCTTTCTTGGCTTGTTGTTCCAAGGTCATCCAGATTAATAAATTAAGAACACTTCTTTTTAAACAGTGGAAAATAGTGTTATTTTTCAAATGTCAATAGACCACTGATCTATATGAGAAAACAATAATTCGGTCACAATGACAGCTGTAAATATAATGCACAAAAAGAATGTCCTCCGGTAAAATGTTATTGCTACTGAAACATAACTATTTGGTTTTGACTGAAACAAAGCACAATCATTCCTAGGTTTAAACCAATGCTTATAAAAGTAAAACTTCAATGGAGTCATACTTAAAACTCTAAAAGAAAGCAGAAATGAAGTGGAAAAAGAATAAAATTATAAACATTAATGATTGCTAGCTGTGTCATAATTTATTCTTCACCCATTATATTTTCCCATTGCACCTACCTTATCATATTTTCCAGTATGTGTTTCTGTTCTTTCTTCTCTCATATATTCATCTAACTTGCTTTTAAAACATCTAAGTGATTTTCCGCAATCATATTCTGTGGTTACAAGATCCAAATTCTATCCACACCCGGAGTAAAGATATTTCTCCTTAATTTCCCATTTGCATTTATGAGAAAATATGTTTTATTCAAAGCTCTAGTTTGGGATTCCCCAATTCATTTGTAAATCTAAAGATCTCAAACAGATTTCTTCTACTTCTCTCCTCTTAAAAACAAAGTGCTTGACCTGTACAATATTTCTGAGTAACTGTAATCTCCCAATTTTGAGATGTTCTTTGTAAATTATTCTTATATTTCTCCAAGTTAATTTCTAGTTCCATCTTAGTTTTTGGCAGATTTTCCCAAAAGAAAGGGTTTTATAAATTCCTTCTCATAAATTTCACCTGAGGTGGGAAGGCCTTGTCTGAATGAAAGCTGACAGTTAATTTTTTCAAGTAGATTGTTATTTTAAAAAATTGCCTCCATGTCCTTTGTGTACCTTAGAAATCAGAACTAAGTAGAGCTTTGATCCTTGTAGATCAACACTTCCTATATTTCTTCCACTTGAATACTTCCCTACTGCTTTG
Organism: Chiloscyllium punctatum; assembly: GCF_047496795.1. Classification (NCBI taxonomy): domain Eukaryota; kingdom Metazoa; phylum Chordata; class Chondrichthyes; order Orectolobiformes; family Hemiscylliidae; genus Chiloscyllium; species Chiloscyllium punctatum. Next base: position 109,490,866 of record NC_092741.1, read on the forward strand.
CTCTCTCTGTATTTTTTGTTTTATGGTCATTTTTTTCTTTAATCATATTCATCATGTAATATATTATTGAAGGACTTTTGAAAATAGTTTGAATTGATTCATTCAAATGAGATTGAATTATTTCAGAAAATATGATTTTTGGATGCATTCTGAGAAGGCTGAGACTTGAAATATAGCTAGCATAACAGATTTGAAAGGAATACTTGGTTTTGAACCTGTACTTCTCAAAAATTTGAATAACTCTAGTTTCCATTCCTGAATGTCCAAGTCTGCTATAGACTAAGCTATTGATAGAGACTGATTATCATGATTCATCAACAATTCTATTACATTATATTCTGCAGATGATAGCAATGAAATTAATTGGATGCTGATATATTTTAATCTATCATTTCACTAAGCTTACATGGATGCTCCAGGTGGCTTGTCAGATGTTTCTTCATTTTAACAATTTAGTGTTCGTAAAAATTAAGTGTTTATGCTTTCTGCTTTATGATCTAAGATTTTGCTTAAGAAGGAGGATAGTTCTGTAAGGTGGAATGCTGACTGTCATTTTTCAAGCGGATTGCATATTTATTTTGCATTCTGTAAATGGAGCCCAATAGGTTCTGTAGCTGCTAACAATTGTGGCATTCATCACCTGTCAGTCATTCTTAATAGAACTGGTATTCAGCAAGGCTAAATCCATTCTTGAGCTCTTTAGTGTGACAGACAGTGTTGGATCTGCTTTGTATTCACATTGAGACATAGATTTCAACATCCCACAGGCAAAGCTAGAAATCAAGTACATCCTTTGGACAGAAGTATGTCTTATATTAAACAAAACAAAGGGATCTTTTGAGTTTTGACATCTTACTGTCCACCATCTGTTGTGCTTCTATTTTTGGTTATCTGTCAAACATTTGATTGCTTACCACTTCCTTCACTATAATTCTGATTGCCAATGTCAATTGGTGCTGCAATGATTGGCACAGTGTGTCTTTCTTGACAACTACTGATAGCCTTCTGCATGTTTGTTTGTTGTACAATTAGAGATAAAACATAAATAAATTCAGCACTGAAGACCACGTCACCCTGCTGACGTAATAAGACAAAAAAAAATCGTAATACTTTCTACAATTTTGAACACATCTAAACTGAATTGGAGATAGAGAAAGAGAGAAAGGTTTTGAGTAATTTGTTTGGTTTGGGAAATGGTGGTATGAAGTTTGATCTGTATTCTTGATTTGGAGGTGCCGGTGTTGGACTGGGGTTACAAAGTTTATTTGGAAGACCTAGCTTCAGAGCATTGCACCATCATCAGGTGGTTAGATTAGATTAGATTACTTACAGTGTGGAAACAGGCCCTTCGGCCCAACAAGTCCACACCGCCCCGCTGAAGCGCGACCCACCCATACCCCTACATCTACCCTTTACCTAACACTACGGGCAATTTAGCATGGCCAATTCACCTAACCTGCACATCTTTGGACTGTGGGAGGAAACCGGAGCACCCGGAGGAAACCCACGCAGACACGGGGAGAATGTGCAAACTCCACACAGTCAGTTGCCTGAGGCGGGAAATGAACGCGGGTCTCTGGCGCTGTGAGGCAGCAGTGCTAACCACTGTGCCACCATGCCGCCCATGAAGTGGAGTATAAGATCGTAAGACACAGAATTTATAGCAAATGTTTGCAGTGTAATGGAACTGAAATTATATATTGATAAAGACTTGGATTTTTTTAGATCTGTATTCTGAAAGTTTGCTTAGCAATCTTTCAAGGTTGTAACAATGTTCCAAAACTTACCCTTACATGATTATATTAATGAGATTTACTAATACATCAAAAAAAGACTTATATTTAGATTAGGTCTCTCTCTACTGCAGGGCAATTCAAATCATCTTTTTGGTCAATGCAGTTTTTTGAAGTGGAGTCATTGCTTTTGAGTCATAGAGTCATACAGCATGAAATCAGATCCTTTGGTCCAACCAGTGCATACCAAGCATAATTCCAAACTAAACTACTCCCATCTGCCTATGCTTGGCCCACATCCCTCCAAATATTTCTTCTTCATGTACTTATCTAAATGTCTTCTAAATGCTATAAGTGTACCCGCATCCACCATTTCCTCTGGAAGTTCATTCCACACATAAACCACTCTCTTTGAAATAAAAGTTGCCCCCCCCCCTTTGTTTTTTTAATCTTTCTTCTTATACTTTAAAAATATAGACCCTTGTCTTAAAATTCCCCACCCTAGGGAAAAGACACATGACTTGCACCTTATCTGTACCTTTCAACATTTTATAATCCTCCAAATTGTCACCTCTCAACCTCTCATGCTCCAGTGAAAAAAAAAATCCCAGTTTATATAGCCTCTCCTTATAACTCATTCCTGGCACCATTCTGATTAATGCCAAAAAGGCAGTAACTGATTTCTTCACAGCGGAATGCCAAACATGGATTACCAATTTCCGTGCTTTTGATTGTGGGGAAAAGTTTGGTCAGGTTACCCCTTTAAATTAACATCCTGTTCTTCAAAATAATGTAATTTAATATTTTATGTTCAACAGTCAGGACTTCAGTTTAATATTGTATTTGATTTATAATAGTTTCAACAGTGTGGCACTGTATGATAAAGTCTTCTCACTTATAGGGGGATTAAACCTACAGCATTTTGCTTCTGTGAGTGCTACTCACTGAGTGATGACTGAGGATATAGAATGGGTGTAATTGATGTACCAAATTGGCTTTTTGCATTCTATATCTGAATATTGCCTTGACCTTGTAGTGGAAAGTTACAAATATAGCTGCACTCTTTAAGAAGGGAGCAAGAATGAAAACGCGGAACTGCAGACCTATTAGCTTGACATCAGCAATTTGGAAATTGCCAGAATTGATTTTCAATGATGTGATAGGTACACTTTTTGAAACTAGTTATCTGATTGGGCAGAAACAATTTGAACTTAAGAAAACAAAATTATTTGGATTTTCAGAAGTCTTTCAGAAAGTTCTAAAAAGGAGGTTAACGAACAAAATTAGAACGCACATGATCTGGGTAATATTTCAACTTTGTTTGAGGTTTAGTTATCAGAAAGAAAACAATACAAAGAAAACAAAGTAGGAAAAACTGGCCATTTTCAGATTGGTAGGATGTCACAAAGATTACTACTTACACCCCAGATTTTCACAATCTGTATCAATAAATTTGAAGTGGAAGCCAAATCTATCATTGCCAGGTTTTCAGGTAATACAAAGCTAGGTGGGCATAAATGTAATGAAGATAACGTAAAGAAGTTTCAAGGGGATTTGGACCGGAAATTGTGGATCAAGGAATATAATGCAAATATATGTGAGATTGTCCTGGAGGAGTAGGACATTTCTTAAAGGGTGAGAAATGAGGAAGTATTGATCTCCAAAGGGACTAGGGTGTCCTTCTTCATAAGTCAATGAAAGTTAGCACACAGGAGCAGCAAATAATCATGAATGCAAATGTATTATTGCCTTTATTGCAAGATGATTTGAATATAGGAGTAAAGACATCTTGGTTCAATGTTATAGAACCTTGATTAAACCATACTCGGAACATGGTGTGACCTTTAGTTCAGGAAAGATGTAGTTACCCTGAATGGAAGGTTCTCAAGATGAGGATAGTCTTAGCCAGACAGTGTGAAGTGAAGAAATTGATTAGGCTGGGCCTGTATCCTTTAGTGTTTAGAGGTAAAAACAATGACTGCAGATGCTGGAAACCAGATTCTGGATTAGTGGTGCTGGAAGAGCACAGCAGTTCAGGCAGAATCCAAGTAGCTTCGAAATCGACATTTCGGGCAAAAGCCCAGCCCTTCCTGATGAAGGGCTTGCATCTTTAACAGCTCAATTTACTCTGTGTGGAATGCTGTGACCCTGTTTGGCAGTGGTTTACTATGGGATTGCAAACTCCACACACAGAAGTCAGCAACTTTGCTGGAATATCTGCTTTATAGCTTATAGTTTATTTTACTTATGTAAGTAAATTAATCCAGAGTTAATCAGTTCATGAAAACTGATTGATTGTTATCTTTACATGACATGGTGGACTGTGGTAAGCATCATACTAAAGAGGTCCATAATGGTATCAATCAAGTAAATTTACAATTGAAAACATAGCTGATGGAAAGCAGACAAACTCCTACCAAGAGGTAAGATTAACTTGATAAAGAAAAGCAACTGATCAGGCAGCCTACAAATTGTTACAAAGTAAGAGAATTTCAAAGACATATTTAATGTTCCCAAACTTTCCTATTTTAAATTGGACACAGCAGACCTCCAAATAGAATTTCAAGTGTTTAAATGGCAATCTGAGCCATGGTTTTTAGATTCAAGTGTGTGCAATGTAGAAAAGTAAGCCATTAAAATGTGCTTAGCAATTGGGATTAAAGATCCACACAGTCTTAACGTCTCAGCATTAACAGCTGAAGAGCAAAGTAATTGCCAAAAGACTTGGACGAGATAGAAGACCAATTTATAATCAGATTAATCTTTTCTATTTGCTGACCAGAAATCATAGCATTTAAAATTGATGCTTCTAGAACCTATAGGCCACTTCATCAGCCAATGCATAGAAATTAGCTCATGTTGTGAATTTTCAGATGGGGAACGAGCAAACAGAATTATTGAGCTGATATAATCAAATCCATCCCCATTTGGAATTTCCAAAAACTGAAGAATGTACTAAATATAAAGTGATCCTTACAGGTTACATAGAAATATTGAAGCAGGCGTAGACCATTCAGTCGTTCAAGACTATTCCGCAATTCAATGAGATCATGGTTGGCATGTGGCTTAACTCCATATACATGTGTTTGACCCATATCTCTTCATACCTTTGCTGAACAAAAAATTAGTTTTAAGACTAACAACTGATTCAGCATCCACTGCCATTAATGGAAGAGAGTTCCAAACCTCTACCACCCTTTGTGTGTAAAAATGCTTCCTAACATCTATGGTCAAGCCCTAATATTTAGACTATGCTTCTTAGTTCTAGACTCTCCAAGCTGTGGAAATGATACAGTTATGGAGGTTTAGAGTAGTAAAGATGTACAACACAGGTACAGACTCTTTGGTGCAATTCATCCATACTGACAAGATATCCTAAATTAATCATTTCCCAGCATTTGGCGCATATCCATCTAAACCCTTCCTATTCATATACCCATCCAGATGCCTTTTAAATGTTATAACTGTTCCAGGCTCCACCATTGCCTCTGGCAGTCCATTCCATATACACACCAAGCTCTGTGTGAAATGTTGTCCTTTAGATCCTTTTTAACTCTTTCTCCTCTCACCTTAAACCTATGCCCTCTGAACTCACCTATCCTGGGGAAAAGACCTGGTCTATTTACCGTATCCATGCCCCTCATAACTTTATTAAGTTCTTTAAGGCCACCCCTCAGCCTCCTACTCTCCAAGGAAAACAGCCCCGGCCTATTCGGCCTCTTCCTATAACTCAAACCCTCCAGCCCTGGCAACATCAGGAGGTGGCATGGTGGGGTGGGGTGGAGTAAGAGGGAAAGAAGAGAGTGTGGAGGAGAGGAAAGGTGGAGAGCATGGAGGGGAGAGGGAATATGCCGTTGGGATGCAGAGAGATGGTGAGTGTGAAAAGAGAGCAGTCTGTAACTAGTGTAGTTGGCAAAATGAGTAAGTCAATCAATCAAGGCAAAAAGCAGGCAGCATCAAAACAGGGAATGAGGTAAGACTGAAAAAACTGCATTTATTTCAATGCAAGAGGCCTGACAGACAATGTAGATGATCTCAGGACATGGTTGGTAACATAGGACTGGGATATCATTGATATTATAGAAATGTGGCACAGAGATGGATAGGACAGGCAGCTTAATGTTCCAGAGTATAGATGCTATAGTTAGGATAGAAAAGGGGGGACAAGACAAGATGGGGAATAGCACTTTTGATTAGGGATAACATAATGGCTGTGCTTAGGGAAGATGTTCTGGGGAGTACATCCAGGGAAATGCTTTGGGTGGAACTGAGAAGTAAGAAGGGGATAATCTGCTTATTGGAATTGTACTATGCAGCTCCCCCCCACCCCATTCACACACCCAGTAGTCATTGAGAAACTGAGATGCAAATTTGCAAGGAGATCTTAGTTATCTGCAAGAATAATAGGGTGGCAATGGTTAAGGGATTTTAACTTTCCAAAAATAGACTGGGACTTCCAGATTTTGGAGAAGATTTGTAGCTCAGGTTGTGGATCAGGTTGTGAATTTGTTCGCTGAGACATTGTTCTCAGACGTTTCATCACCATGCTCGGTAACATCATCAATGAGCCTCCGGTGAAATGTTGTTGTTCTGCCCCGCTTGCTATTTATCTGTCTCAGTTTGTTGTGGTCGGTGATATCATTTCCAGTTCTTTTTCTCAGAAGTTGTAAATGGGGTCCAAATTGATATGTTTGTTAATGGAGTTCTGGTTTGAATGCCAGGCCTCTAAGAATTGCCGTGCATGTCTTTGTTTAGCCTGTCCCAGGATGGATGTATTGTCCCAGTCAAACTGCCAAAATGTTAAGATCTTGGCTAAAAAGGAATTTGTTAAGTGTGTACAAGGAAATCTTTTGATCCAGCCTGTGGAAGTACCTATGAGAGTAGGAGCAAAACCTGACTTTCTCCGGAATATAAACCAGGCCAAATCACTGAAGGGTCATTGGGGGAGCACTTTGGGGCCAGCAATCATAATTCCATAAATTCTAAAATGGTGATGGAAAATTCTAAAATGGTGATGGACCCGATCTAATGTTAAATATTTAAATTGGAGAAAGGCCAATTTTGATGGTGTTCAGCAAAATCTTTCAAAGTTGATTGGAGGTGGATATTAAAAGCTAAAGGGATGGCTGGAAAATGAGGAGTCTTCAAAAATGAATGAATGAGAGTCCAAACACAGTATGTTTTGTTCATGAAATCCCTACAGTGTGGAAGCAGGCTATTCAAGCCCATCGAGTCCACACACATCACTTTGAAGAACATGCCATCCAGATCTACCCAGTCTCTGTATCCCTATATTTCCCATGGCTAATTCACCTAACCTACACATCCCTGGACACTATGGGGAAATTTAGCATGGCAAATCTACCTAAACTGCAGATCTTTTGACTGTGAGAGGAAGCCGGAGCACTGAGTCCCAGTCTATTCTTGGAAACTTAAAATCCCTTAACATTGCCACCCTATTATTCTTGCAAATAACTAAGATTTCCTTACAAATTTGATCTCACGCAGACATGGGGAAAACATAAAATCCCCACACAGTCACTTGAGGCAGCCATTGAACCCAGGGCCCTAGCATTGTGAGGCAGCAGTGCTAACCACAGAGTCACTGTGCTGCCACCTGTTAAAGTGAAGTGTAAGGCTAATAGGTATAGGTAATGCTGGGTGACCAGAGAAATTGAAATTCTGGTCAAGAAAAAGAAAGTAGCATTTGTCAGGTATAGATAGCAGGGAATAAGTGAATCCCTAGAAGAGTATATAGGTAGTAGAAGTATACTTAAGAGGAAAATCGGGAGAGCTGAAAAGAGACATAAGATAGTTTTGACAAATATGGTAAAGGAGAATCCAATGAGATTCAGCAAGTATATTAAAGACAAAAGAGTAACTAAGGAGAGAATAGGACCTCTGAAAAATCAGCAAGTCTGCCTGTGTGTGGAATTGCTGGAGATGTGAATATTTTGCATCAATGTTTTCTGAAGAGAAGGATATAGAAGCTAGAGAAGTTGGGGAAGTAAATGGCATAGTCTTAAAAGGTGTCCTTTTTTATAGAGGAGTTGCTGTTAGATGACTTTAAATGCATAAACGTAGATAAAGCCCTGGGATCTGATCAGGTCTACCCTAGGGAAGCCAGGGAAATGATTGCTTGGCCCTTTGCTGAGATATTTGTATCATCGATAGCCACGGATGAGCTGTGGAAGACTGAAGATTGATTAATGTGATTCGGCTATGTATGAAAGATGGTAAGGAAAAGCCAAGGAATTATTGTAGGGGGTAGTGTAATTTTTAAACGGTTAGCTGCCTTTTAGTCTTTTCTACCTCATAGTAAACACAAGCAGGCACTCAACTGTTGCCGGACCTCCCCCACGTTTATATGAATGAAACAGTTGTAACAGCTTTCCTCGATAGTTGAGAGGCCGCCCTTAACCACAGTTGTACAACATCATCCATATAAGGGAAGAACGGGAAGCTCAAACACTGATTGGCCAAGTGAATGATAAAAGAATCCCAGGCACCAGAACCCAAATAAGGAAAACAGTGGGGAATCCGAGCACTCGTTGGTCAAGGCAGCAGTAGTAAACCCAGCCCACATATACATGTATATAATGTGTGGAGATTACTATGCTTGTGTGTGTGTACCTTTGGGAACAGCACCCGACTTTGCAAAGTTGAATGAAAAGTTTTGGACTGACTCCTCCGTGTCTTTGTTCCTGGGAAGGGAAATAAAAAGTGCCGTAGATGGGGCTGGACAGCCACTTATCTCGCACAATTGGGGGCTCCTCCGGGATGAAATAATTATTGCCGGGGGGGGGCAGTCTCTTCGGCTCACGGATCAAGCCTGATTACGACAAAGACGCGTCTAGTATATATTTATACTTCTCACTGATCGGCTTGGTCCGTTGGCCGTCGGCCAAGAGACGATGTGACCCGGCTCATTTAAAAATAATTTTGAATCCTGGAAAAGGAACACACGGACGAGTGCTGGGACGACCGGTTAGTGACTATACACGGGGGTACACACATTTAAAAAGGCCAGACAACTCCGTGCACGGATCAAGGTAAGAGATTCTTTTGTTCTTCCTTGTTGGCCGCGTGGTTTTGACGGTCATCTGTGAAAACGCTTTGGGCGTTTAAGACCAGGACTGAAGATAAACCACGGGAAATTGTGGTTTTGACGGTCATCTGTGAAAACGCTTTGAGCGTTTAAGACCAGGACTGAAGATAAACCACGGGAAATTGTGGTTTTGACGGTCATCTGTGAAAACGCTTTGGGCGTTTAAGACCAGGACCGAAGATAAACCATGGGAAATCAGACTTCTAGATTTACTAAGGAAAAGTCAGGGAAGACTGCAAATGGGAAAGAAATACCCCCCGATAGTCCATTAGGTCGGAAGTTAAGTCTATGGACGGACAGTAGTAGAACGAAGGACTTAAAGAAAGAGACCATGATAAAATATTGTTGTTTTATATGGACCAAAGAACCTATCCGCGCCCCCTCGGTAGTTTGGCCCGAGTATGGGTCTGATGAAGACTGGGTGTGTCAAATCCTAAATGTATATGTTAACAGAAAACAACCGTTTGACCCAGAGGAGAGCAAATATGCCGCCGCCTGGTTGGCGGGAGACGGCGAGAGTCCCACGCGTCTCTATCCTCTGATTCCCCAAACAGACCCGAGGAAGCCCCAGAAGTCTTGGGACATCCTCACCGACGGTTTGCCACCGTCTTCCCCGCCCCCGTATATACCATCCGCGCACGACCAGGCGTCCAGCGCGGACCTCCCTCCTGCAACGGATAATTCCGAGTCCCAGCAGGCTACGACCAGTGAGGAAGGGACTGCTGGGGGGGGTACAGGAGGGGGCACAGAACTCACCCCAGGCACTAGGAAATCAGTCCGACTCGAGATGCGGAGAGGTCGAGAAGAGGGATTGAGAGCTGGGAGGAGTGATAATATTGAACAGCTGAACCCCTTACGAGAGGTGCCGTTTGGGAACGAACGGACCGGGTTCGTAGTACAACCTTTAAATTCTGGGGATATCCGGCAACTCCGTAATGAACTACCCCGTCTACTGGACGACCCCGTCAGTGTGGGAATACAACTGGACCAATTTCTGGGGCCCAGTATATACACATGGGCTGAACTGCAGGCCATGATGAGAATACTATTTAATTACAATGAAATTGTTATGATCCGGAATAGTGCAATGGCCATTTGGGATAGGGAGCATCAGGACGGCCCTCAGCGTGGAGAGCAGAAGTACCCCTTAGAGGACCCCCGGTGGGATCATAACGACGCGGGGGGAAGGGCCAATATGACAGACCTCAGAAGCCTTATAATCAGGGGAATCCAAACCTGCGTGCCCAAACAGCGGAATTTAGCAAAAGCATTTGAAGTTGGACAGAAAAAGGATGAATCCCCGAGTGAGTTTTTAGACCGTTTGCGGGAGTCCATGCGAAAGTATTCAGGTTTAGACCCCGATGGGGAAATAGGCAAGAGCATGCTTAAGGTGCACTTTGTGACTAAGTCATGGCCTGACATTCAGAAGAAATTACAGAAAGTGGAGGATTGGGCTGAAAAGGATGTTGCAGAATTATTACGGGAAGCACAGAAGGTGTACGTTCAGAGGGATGTAATAAGGGAGAAACATAAGACAAAAATGATGGTGGCAGTCGTACGGGAAGCTTGTAAGTCCACCGGAATGGGGGAGGGAGGTTATGGGGTGGAAAGAGGAACGTCGAAGAAAAGTTGGAGAGGGAGAGAAGCGAGACGGGGCAGAAGTGAGAGAGGAAGAATTAGCCGTTACCATGTCATACCTTAGTGAGTCCCGATTGACAGAGATAGACCCTAGGGTTTGGGTCGCCAAAGGGAACTGGGGGGGACTCGCAATTCGACCTGTGGAGGTAAAATTAAAGCCCCAGAGCCCCGACGTCAGAGTGCGCCAATACCCCATCTCTTGGGAAGGGAGGCAGGGCCTGAAGACAGTTATGGAAGACCTAATAAAAGATGGATTGGTAGAGCCCTGTATGTCACGATACAATTCCCCCATCCTGCCGGTCCGGAAGTCGGATGGGAGCTACCGAATGGTCCAAGACCTAAGGGAGGTAAATAAAATTGTCCAAGTACGGCACCCTGTGGTACCGAACCCATACACTATTCTGGGGCGAATCCCCCCGGACCACGGCTGGTTTAGTGTTATAGACTTAAAGGATGCCTTCTGGGCGTGTCCCCTGGACAAGGACAGTAGGGATCTTTTTGCTTTTGAATGGGAGGATCCTGATACTGGCAGAAAACAACAGTACAGGTGGACCGTACTCCCCCAAGGATTCACTGAGTCCCCGACTCTGTTCGGGCAGATTCTGGAACAATTATTGGAGGGACTAACCTTGTCCCCGGCCCTTAAGCTTATACAATACGTGGACGATCTCCTTTTATCCGGACCGGCGGAGGAGGACGTCCTACTTGGGACTAATGCCCTGTTAAATTACCTAGCTGAGAAGGGGTTAAGAGTGAGTCAGAAGAAGCTCCAATATGTCGAGAAAGAGGTTAAGTACCTGGGACACTTGATAAGCCAGGGACAGAAACGAATAAGTCCGGAAAGAGTGCGGGCAATAATCGAACTAGGCCTCCCAACGACCAAGAGGGAGTTGCGGAAGTTCTTGGGACTCTTAGGCTATTGTCGGTTATGGATAGACGACTATGCCCCCCTTACTAAAGACTTGTACCTAAAACTCATTGAGGAGGCACCCAACAGAATAAAATGGGAGGAGGAGGAGAAAAAGTTAATTGAAATCCTAAAAGGAAAATTGATGGCCGCACCTGTTTTAAGCTTGCCGGATTTTAGTAAGACATTTCGCCTCTTTGTGAACTCCAGAAAGGGAACCGCTCTTGGAGTATTGACCCAGGACTGGGGGGGTAAAAGGAAGCCCGTGGCTTTCCTGTCAAAAATTCTGGATCCAGTCTCCCGAGGGTGGCCGGAGTGTGTCCAAGCGGTGGCAGCCACGGCAAAGCTGGTAGAGGAAAGCAGGAAGTTGACTTTCGGGGCCCCCTTGACAGTCACTACTCCCCACCAGGTTAGATCTATCCTGAATCAGAAGGCCGGGAGGTGGCTGACTGACTCGAGAATTCTGAAATATGAAGCCATATTGTTAGACCGAGAAGACCTCCGAATAGAAGTCGGGGGCTGCCAGAACCCGGCGGACTTTCTTTGGAAAGGGGAAGGGGAGGAGGAACTGGAACACTGCTGTTCAGACATAATAGAGTACCAGAGTAAAGTGAGGGAAGATCTGAGGGATACCCCCTTACATGCAGGAAGGCGGTGGTACATTGATGGGTCCTCTCGAGTGATAGATGGGAAGAGACACAACGGTTATGCAGTCATTAGTGAGACTGGTTGGGAATTAGTGGAAAGTGGACGGCTACCGAATGCCTGGTCCGCACAAACGTGCGAATTGTACGCCTTGCACCGGGCTCTGAGGAATTTAAAGGGAATAGCCGGGACAATTTACACTGACTCTAAGTATGCCTTTGGGGTAGTACACACCTTTGGGAAGATCTGGAAAGAAAGGGGAATGATAAATAGTAGAGGAAAGGAGTTGGTCCACGAGGAACTAGTAGCCATGATCTTGGAGGATTTGTTGCTGCCACAAGAGATTGCTGTAGTACATGTGAAAGGACACCAGAAAGACGATAAAATAGAAACCCTGGGGAATCAATTGGCAGATGAACAGGCAAAATTGGCTGGGATGGGGAAGGAAGTAATAAACTGCCTGGTAAGGATTCCACAGATATCCGAAATTACCGAAGTGCCCACGTTTACTGACAAAGAAGAAACTCTTCTCGCGTCTCTGGGGGGTACAAAGGATAGGGAAGGCAAGTGGACCTTACCCGATGGCCGCCAGCTACTAAATCGACCGTTGACGCGGGACATTATTGCCCGTTTACACCAAGGGGGTCACTGGGGCGCCCAGGCACTGTGTGATGCCTTCCTGCGCCGATATGCTCACCCTGGTCTGTACACGGTAGCCAAGCAGGTCACAGGAGATTGCATAACATGTCAAAAGATAAACAAAAGGGGGCTGCGGCAGCATGCAAGACAAGGGGGTAGGAGTCCGGCCTATAGGCCGTTTGAGTATGTCCAGGTAGATTACACTGAGCTCCCCCCCATAGGTCGCCTGAAGTATCTATTAGTAGTGGTAGATCACCTGACAGGATGGGTGGAAGCTTTCCCCACTACCACGGCAACGGCAACTCAGGTTAGCAAGATTCTACTCGAGCAAATCATCCCACGATTTGGGCTACCCCGCGCTATTGACTCTGACCAGGGGAGCCACTTCACCTCGACCGTCCTCCAGAATGTAGTGCAAGCAATGGGGATTGACTGGGATTTGCACACCCCCTGGCATCCCTCCTCCTCGGGCAAGGTCGAAAGAATGAACCAGACCATCAAAAAGCAGCTAACCAAGCTCACTAGTGAAATCGGCCTGCCTTGGACCAAATGCCTACCCCTTGCCCTGTTGCAAATTCGCACCCAGCCAAGGCGGGATTTGGGCGTCTCCCCTTTCGAAATGTTATTTGGCCTCCCGTTCCATGGGCCGAAGGGGGAACCTCCTGTATTTGAGTCTCGGGATATGTTTGTGCAAAAATATGTGGTGGCTCTGGGGTCTGCTCTATCTCGTTTACGCCAACAGGGACTTTTGGCACAGACGCCGCCCCTCGAGTTTGCGGTGCACACCGTCAAGCCGGGTCAGTGGGTCCTGATTAAAAGCTGGAAGCAGCGTATCCTCGAACCAACTTGGGACGGTCCCTTCCTGGTACTTTTGACGACCGAAACGGCTGTCCGTACGGCCGAAAAGGGCTGGACACATTACACTCGAGTCAAGGGACCAGTGCCACAACCGACGGAGGATGAACGAACCTCTCTGACAAAGGCATCTAAGGAACAGAGACTCTGAGAACGAACTAATCGGACTTTGGCGAGTCTAAAGGAACTGTGCCCTCGGGCTACGGGTGTCACGACAAAATGCGGTCAATCGTATTGTTAACTTGCTATGCCATTGTCCTTGGGCTGGGTCATAGTGTGCGTGTTACCCAATTTGGCCTCTGGTTAAAACAAGCAGAGGACCGTCAGTGGTTCACCATCTCCGTGCTTGCCAACCAATCAACACAGACACTTAGCTTAGACCTATGTGAGTTGGTGCCCTGTAGGACTAAAAGTCAACTGAATCAAACTAAGCAGAATCTAGAGAGAGAAAGGGGATTCCAGGGTCAGACGTTAGTATTACAATTGTATGGTAGGGAAGGCCTAAGTAGGCCTCCAGCCCCCGGGGTCCAGGCTATGGTGTCAGTTGTCCGTGATCCCATCACCCCTGGACGAGATTGTGGGCAGAATCAGTGCAATCCGCTTTATCTGACCATAAAGAACTTGGAAAAGAACGAGGCGAGACTTAATAGAACAATACTGGGTATTAGAGTTGGGGGCCAGGCAGGATGGGGGGGGGGGGGATGCAGCTGTGCTGCACGTATATCACGGTCATTGAAGCTGAGTCTGGGGGCTCATCCACCACTGGTAAGCAGGAAAAGATTAGAATAATTGAGACGACGGATTTGGAAAAGACCTTTGAAATAGAAACGGGATACGGGGAGGCGAATGCCTGTATGGAATGGGTCAAATATACTGTGAGGAGCATGAAAAAGAGTGATTGCTACGCATGCACGAGTGCCCGCCCTAACCCTCAGGTGGTCCCATTCCCGCTGGGATGGGAGAAACACCCACGAGCCATGGACTGCATGATAAGACCGAGAGGCCTGGAACGACCCCACTTGTCGACCCTTGAGTTTGAAGTTTCCCCCCGTCAGGTCTGAGGGGGCGCCCCGCCCGCCATCATTCTCAGGGGTAACGGGTACGCACCAGGCCTGCGTCTCTCGTACGGGACTACAGTGGGACGACGATGTGGGGACATTTGACAAGTGCAGCGGATCAATTCGGCTGGTCAATGAAACTACCGGGGGCGGGAATTACTCCCACATTCATGTACCTAGGGCAGACCTCTGGTGGTACTGTGGTGGGAGGGTTCTGCGACCGACCCTGCCCCAAAAATGGACGGGCACTTGTGCGATCGTTCAATTGGCCATCCCATTCACCCTGGCATTCGAAAAACAAGAGCAACCCCGTTCTAGTGGAAGAACTGAGAGAGCTTTGGAGACCTCTTTCGATGATAACATATATTTAGATGCCATAGGGGTCCCCAGGGGTGTTCCTGACGAATACAAGGCTAGGAACCAGATAGCGGCAGGTTTTGAGTCGTCACTGTTCTGGTGGGTGACCATCAATAAGAACGTGGATTGGATTAATTATATTTACTACAATCAGCAGAGGTTCATTAATTATACCCGGGATGCAGTGAAAGGAATAGCAGAACAACTGGACGCCACTAGTAGGATGGCGTGGGAAAATAGGTTGGCCTTAGACATGATGTTGGCAGAGAAGGGGGGTGTTTGTGTCATGATAGGCACTCAGTGCTGCACTTTCATCCCCAACAACACAGCCCCTGATGGGTCCATCACCCGCGCCCTGGATGGACTCACCACATTGGCGGACGAACTGGCCGAAAACTCGGGCATCGACTCTGGCCTCACGGACTGGTTGGAAGCTTGGTTCGGTAAATGGACGGGGATGGTCGTTCCCTTTCTTGTCTCATGTATAGTGGTGGCAGGGGTACTCACTGCCCTTGGGTGTTGCGTTATTCCCTGTGTCCGTGGATTAACTCAACGACTGATCGAAACTGCCCTTACTAAGAAGGATGTTCCCTATGGGCAGGTTGAACGAATAAATCTCGAGATGGAACAACGTGAATCCCTCTTGGGCGGGGGTAGTATTAGAGAAGGGCAGTTTGATGAACAAGCTCGGGAGTTATTAAATGCCCTGGAGAAGAAACTTACGGTTGAAAAATTACAGGCCGTAAGAAAAGACACGGGGGATTTGTAGGGGGTAGTGTAATTTTTAAACGGTTAGCTGCCTTTTAGTCTTTTCTACCTCATAGTAAACACAAGCAGGCACTCAACTGTTGCCGGACCTCCCCCACGTTTATATGAATGAAACAGTTGTAACAGCTTTCCTCGATAGTTGAGAGGCCGCCCTTAACCACAGTTGTACAACATCATCCATATAAGGGAAGAACGGGAAGCTCAAACACTGATTGGCCAAGTGAATGATAAAAGAATCCCAGGCACCAGAACCCAAATAAGGAAAACAGTGGGGAATCCGAGCACTCGTTGGTCAAGGCAGCAGTAGTAAACCCAGCCCACATATACATGTATATAATGTGTGGAGATTACTATGCTTGTGTGTGTGTACCTTTGGGAACAGCACCCGACTTTGCAAAGTTGAATGAAAAGTTTTGGACTGACTCCTCCGTGTCTTTGTTCCTGGGAAGGGAAATAAAAAGTGCCGTAGATGGGGCTGGACAGCCACTTATCTCGCACATTATAGACCAATGAGCTTGACATCAGTGGTGGGAAAGTTGTTGGAGGGAATTCTGAGGCACAGGATTTATATATATATGGAAAGGCAAGGACTGATTAGGGAAAGTCAGCATGGTTTTGTGTGTGAGAAATCATGTCTCATGAACTTGATTGAGTTTTTGGAAGAAATAACAGATAATTGATGAGGGCAGAGCACTAGACATGATCCAAATGGATGTCAGTAAGGTGTTTGCCAAGATTTTTCTTTTTGCTTTCTTTTTCACTTATCTATTATTTGATATTATAGTTGCACTAAATTAATCTTAAGATTAAAAATGGCAGGAGATCTCAGACCCGAGTTATGTCCCCATTGCTCAATGTGGGAGCTCAAGGACATGGCTGATGTCCCTGACTCCTTCAAGTGCAGGAACTGTGTCCAGCTGCAGCTCTTGTTAAACCGCATGACGGCTCTGGAACTGCAGATGGACTCACTTTGGAGCATCTGTGATGCTGAAGATAACACGTTTAGCGAATTGGCTACACCTCAGATTAGGATTACTGAGGGAAATAGGGAATGGGTGATCAAAAGGCAGAGAAAGAGCAGGAAAGCATTTCGGGTACCCCCTGCAGTCATCTCCCTCCAAAGCAGGTATATCGTTTGGGATATTGTTGGGGTGAATGGCTCACCAAGGGAAGGCAGCAGTAGCCAGGTTCATGACACCGTGGCTGGCTCTGCTGTACAGGAGGGTGGGAAAAAGAGAGAAAGGGCTATAATCATAGGGGATTCAATTGTAAGGCAAGTAGATAGATTGTTCTCTGCTTGAAAATGTGACTCCCAAATGATATGTTGACTCCCAGGTGCACGGGTGTCTCAGATTAGTTGCAGAACATTCTGAAGCGGGATAGTAAACAGCCAGTTGTCATGGTGCAGAAATGCACCAATGAGAAAAGTAAAAATGTGATGAGGCCCTACAAGCAGAATTTAGGGAGTTAGGAGCCAACTTAAAAATGTAGGACCTCAGAAGTAGTATTCTCAGGATTGTAACCAGTGCCATGTGCTAGTCAGAGTAGGAATGAAAGAAGAGGCAGATTGAATGCGTGGCTTGAGAGATGGGTGGGGGTTCTGATTTTTGGGACATTGGGACAATGCTGGGGGTGGGGTGGGGGGGGAGGCGGCGATGTGACTATTACAAGTTGGACGGTCTACACCTGGGCCGGACTGGAACCAATACCTGAGGGGTGTTTTTGCTAATGCTGTTTGGGAGGGTTTAAACTAATGCGGCAGGGGTGTGGAAACCAAATGAGGAGGATAGTGGACAATAAGGAGGCAGTAACTATAGCCTGGAAGGAACTAGATCATGAAGTCAGCGTGACTAAGGGGAAGAGTAGACTGGGAGTGGATGATGAACACAGAGGGATAGATTGTCTGAGGTGCGTTTGTTTTAATGCAGAAAGTGTAGTAGGTAAGATTAGAGTGGTGCTGGAAAAGCACAGCAGGTCAGAAAGCATCCAGGAGCAAGAAAATCGACGTTTCGGGCAAAAGCCCTTCATCAGGAATGGAAGCAGGGACCCTCCAAGGTGGAGAGATGGGGGGTGGTGGTTGTTGGGGAGTAGGTAGCAAAGAGTACAATAGGTGAATGGGGGTGGGGATGGAGAAGATAGGTCAGAGGGGAGGGTGGAGTGGATAAGCAGGAAGGGAGATAGACAGGTAGGGCAGGTCATGAGGACAGTGCTGAGCTGGAAGGTTGGAACTGGGGTAAGGTGGGGGGAGGGGAAATGAGGAAACTGGTGAAGTCCACATTGATGCCCTGGGGTTGAAGTTTTCTGAGGTGGAAAATGAGGTGTTCTTCCTCCAAGCGTCGAGTGGTGAGGGAGCAGCGGTGGAGGAGGCCCAGGACCTGCATGTCCTTGGCAGAGTGGGAGGGGGAGTTGAAATGTTGGGTCACGGGGCAGTGAGGTTGATTGGTGTGGGTGTGCTGGAGATGTTCCCTAAAGTGCTCTGTGAGGAGACGTCCAGTCTCCCCAATGTAGCGGAGACCGCATCAGGAGCAACGGGTACAATAAATGACATATGCAGGTGAAACTTTGATGGATGTGGAAGGCTCCTTTGGGGCCTTGGATGGAGGTGAGGGAGGAGGTATGGGCACAGATTTTACAATTGCTGCAGTGGCAGGGCAAGGTGCCAGGACGGGAGGGTGGGTTGTTGGGGGGGGGGGCATGGGCCTGACCAGGTAGTCACGGAGGGAATGGTCTTTGTGGAAGGCTGAAAGGGGTAGGGAGGGAAATATATCCCTGGTGGTGGGGTTCGTTTGGAGGTGGCAGAAATGTCGTTGGATGATTTGGTTTATGCGAAGGTTGGTAGGGTGGAAGGTGAGCACCTGGGGGTTCTGTCCTTGTTATGGTTGGAGGGGTGGAGTCTGAGGGTGGAGGTGTGGGATGTGGATGAGATGCGTTGGAGGGCATCTTTAGCCACATGGGAAGGGAAATTGCGATCTCTAAAGAAGGAGGCCATCTGGTGTGTTCTGTGGTGCAACTGGGCCCCTGGGAGCAGATACGGCGGAGGCAGAGTAATTGGGAATATGGGATGGCACTTTTGCAGGAGGTGGGGTGGGAAGAGGTGTAATCCAGGTAGCTGTGGGAGTCAGTGGATTTGTAAAAAAATGTCAGTGTCAAGTCAGTCATCATTAATGGAGATGGAGAGGTCCAGGAAGGGGAGGGAGATGTCAGAGATGATCGAGGTGAATTTAAGGTCGGGGTGGAATGTGTTGGTGAAGTTGATGATCTGCTCAACCTCCTTGTGGGAGCACGAGGTGACACCGATGCAGTCATCAATGTAGAGGAAGAGGTGGGGAGTGGTGCCGTTGTAACTACCGAAGATGGACTGTTCTATGTAGCTGACAAAGAGACAGGCATAGCTGGGGCCCATACGTGTGCCCATGGCTACCCCTTTGGTCTGGAGGAAGTGGGAGGATTCGAAGGAGAAATTGTTACGGGTGAGAACCAGTTCATCCAAATGAATGAGAGTGTTAGTGGAAGGGTTCTGTTGGGACATCGGGAGAGAATGAAACGGAGGGCTTGAAGGCCCTAGTCATGGCGAATGGAGCTGTAGAGGGATTGGATATCCATGGTGAAAATAAGGCGTTGGGGGCTGGGGAAACGGACATCTTGGAGGTGGTGGAGGGCATTGGTGGTATCTCGAATGTATCTGGGGAGTTCCTGGACTGGGGGGATAGGACAGTATCGAGGTACGTGGAAATGAGTTCGGTGGGCAGGAGCATGGTGTGACAATGGGTCGGCCGGGGTGGTCAGACTTGTGGATCTTGAGAAGGAGATAGAATCGGGTGGTGTGGCATTCCCAGACTTTTGTAGGTAAGGCAGATGAACTCAGGGCTTAGATGTATGATGTTATTGCTATTACTGAAACTTGCTTGAGGGAAGGGCGTGACTGGCAATTAAATATTCAAGGATATAGATGCTTCAGGTAGGATAGAGAGAGAGGTAAAAGGGGTGGAGGAGTTGCATTAGCAGTCAGAGAGGATATCACAGCTATGCTGAAGGAGGGAACTATGGAGGATTCGAGCAGTGAGGCAATATGGGCAGAACTCAGAAATAGGAAGGATGTAGTAACAATTTTGGGACTGTATACAGGCCTCCCAACAGCGAACGTGAGATGGAGGTATAATACGTTCACAGGTTATGGAAAGGTGTAGGAGCAGCAGGATGGTGGTGATGGGAGATTTTAATCTTCTCAACATTGACTGGGATTCACCTCATGTTAGAGGTCCAGATAGAGCAGAATTTGAAAGAAGCATCCAGGAGGGTTTTATAGAGCAGTATGTAAATAGTCCAACTCAGGAAGGGGTCATACTAGACCTGGTACTGGGGAATGAGCAAGGCAACGTGATTAAAGTTTCAGTTGGTGATTACTTTGGGAATAGTGATCCTAATTCCATATGTTTTAGAATACTTATCGACAAGGACGAGAGTATTCCTAAAGGAAGAGCGCTAAATTGAGGGAAGGCCAACTATAGCAAAATTCACAGGAGCTGAGGAAAGTGGATTGGGAGCAAGTGTTTGAGGGTAAACCCACATTTGAAATGTGTGAGGCTTTTAAAGAGAGGTTGATTAGAGTGCAGGACCTGTTAAAATGAGGGTTAGAAATGGCAAAATTAGGGAACCGTGGATGACAGATGAAATAATGAGACTAGCTAAGAGGAAGAAGGAAGCTTACATAAGGTCGAAGCGACTGAAAACAGATGAAGCTTTGGAAGAATATAGGAAGTAGGACCAATCTGAAACAAGGAATTAAGAAGGCTAAAAGGGTCATGAAATATCTTTAGCAAACAGGTTCAAGGAAAATCCCAAAGCTTTTTATTCATACATAAGAAGCAAGAGGGTAACTCGAGAAAGGGTTTGCTTACTCAAGGACAAAGTTATGCAGGGAGTCAGAGAAGATGGGTGAGATTCTTAATGAGTACTTTATGTTGGTATTCACTGAGGAGAGGGATTTGACGGATGTTGAGATTAGGGATAACTGTTTGATTACTCCAGGTCAAGTCGGCATAAGGAGGGAGGAAGTGTTGGGTATTCTAAAAGGCATTAAGGTGGACAAATCCCCTGGTCCAGATCTAGCTCAGGTTACTGAGGGAAGCAAAAGAGGAAATAGCTGGGGCCTTAACAGCTATCTTCGCAACACCCTTGAATACGGGTGAGGTCCTGGAGGACTGAAGAATTGCTAATGCTGTCTCCTTGTTTGAGAAGGGTGGCAGTGATAATCCAGTTAACTATAGCCCAGTGAGCCTGACGTCAGTGATAGGGAAGCTGCTGGAGAAGGTACTGAGGGATAAGATCTATTTACATTTAGAAGAAAATGGGCTTATCAGTGTAAGGCAACGTGATTTTGTGCAGGGAAGATCATGTCTTACCAAATTAATAGAATTCTTGGAGGAAGCATCAAAGTTACTGTGGATGTCATATAGATGGACTTCCGTAAGGCGTTTGATAAGCTTCCTCATGGTAGGCTGATGGGGAAAGTGAAGTTACATGGGGGCCACAGTGTACTAGCTAGATGGATAGAGAAATGGCTGGGCAGCATGAGATAGAATGTAGTTGTGGAAGGGGGTTTCTCAAAATTGAGAACTGTGACCAGTGATGTTCCACAGAGATCTGTGTTGGGACCACTGTTGTTTGCGATATACATGAATGATGTGGAGGAAGGTATGGATAGTCTGATTAGTAAATTTGCATATGACACTAAGATTGGTGGAGTAGCAGGTAGTGAAGGGGACTGTCAGAGAATGCAGCAGAATATAGATAGGTTGGGAGAGTTGGGCAGAGAAATGGCAGATGGAGTTCAATCCGAGCAAATGCGAGGTGATGCATTTTGGAAGATCCAATTCAAGAGCAAGCTATACTGTAATTGTAAAACCCTGGTGAAAATTGATGTACAGAGAGATCTGGGTGTTCAGATCCATTGTTCCCTGAAGGTGGCAACACAGGCTGATAGAGTGGTCAAGAAGACATACGCCATGCTTTCCTTCATTAGATAAGATTTTGAGGACAAGAGTTGGCAGGTTATGTTACAGTTCAATAGGACTTTGGTTTGGCCACATTTGTAATACTACACACAGTTCTGGTTGCCACATTACTGGAAGGATGTGGATGGTTTGGAGAGGGTGCAGAGGAGTTCACCAGGATGTTGCCTGGCATGGAGGGCACTAGCTATGAAGAGAGGTTGAGTAGATTAGGATTATTTTCATTAGAAAGACAAAGCTTTAGGAGGGACCTGATTGAGGTCAACAAAATCATGAGAGGTATAGACAGGGTAGATAGCAAAAAGCTTTTTTCCAGAGTGGGGTACTCCATTACTAGGAGTCATGAGTTCAAGGTGAGAGGAGAAAAGTTTAAGGGAGATATACGTGGAAAATTCCTTACACAGATGGTGGTGGGTGCCTGGAACGTGTTGCCAGTGGAGGTGGTAGAGGTGGGCACAATAGCATCATTTAAGATGTATCTCAACAGGTACATGAAGGAGCAGGGAGCAGAGGGATACAGTCCCTTAGAAAATAGGCAACAGGCTAAGATAGAGGATATGGATTGATGCATGCTTGGAGGGCTGAAGGGTATGTTCCTGTGCTGTAATTTTCATTGTTCTTTTTTCTTAAACTAGTAAACAAGGTTATATTACACGGAATACGGGGAGAACTAGCCATTTGGATATAGAACTGGCTCAACATAGGTGACAGAGGGTGGTGGTAGTCGGTTGGTTTTTGGAGGTTGACAATCTGCAGTGTGTCCCTAAAATGGGGATCATTTATATAAATGATTTGGATGTGAACATAGGATGTATGGTTAATACATTTGTGAAATTAGTGGTGTAACGGACAGCCAAAAAGATTATCTCAGAGTACAACGGGACTTTGATCAAATGGGCCAATGGGACGAGGAGTGGTAGATGGAGTTTAATTTATATACACATGAGGTGCTGCATTGTGGAAAGGCAAATCAGGGCAGAACTTATACACTTAATGGTAAGGTCCTGGGGAGTGGTGCTAAACAAAGAGACCTTGGAATGCAGGTTCAAAGTTCCTTGAAAGTGGAGTTGCAGGTAGGCAGGATATTGAATAAAGCATTTGGTATGCTTGCCTTTATTGCTCAGTGCATTGACTATAGGAGTTAGGATGTTACACTGCATTTTAACAGGACGTTGGTTTGGCCACTTTTGGAATACAATGTTCAATTCTGGTCTCCCTGCTATATCAAGGATGTTGTGAAATTCAAAAGAGTTCAGAAAAGATTTGCAAGGATGTTGCCAGAGTTAGAGTGTTTGAGCCATAGGGGAAGGCTGAATAGGCTGGTGCTGTTTTCCCTGAAGCATTTATAAAATCATGAGACACATGGATAGGGTGAATAGCCAAGGTCGTTTCCCCAGGTTAGGGATTCCAAAACTAGAGGGCATAGGTTTAAGGTGAAAGGGCAAAGGTTTAAAAGGGACCTAAGGGGCAACCTTTTCACACAGAGGGTGTTATATGTACAGAATGAGCTGCTAGAGGAAGTGATTGAGGCTGGTACGATTACAACATTTAAAAGGCATTTGTATGGGTGTATGAATAGGAAGGGTTTAGAGGGATATGGGCTAAATGTTGGCAATTGGAACTAGATTAATTCAGGATAACTGGTCGGCGTGGACAAGTTAGGCCTAAGAGTCTCTTTCCATGCTATAAATGTCTATGACTCTACACTGAGATTTCTTGTGAATGTATTCAGTAACTGACCATGGCGATTTCACTCTAAGATCTAACTCATACAGTATAAGCATTTTCTTGGCTTATAACAAAGTGGGACCTCTTATAGGACTGAAGTTGTTGAATTTAAGGAGAATCTACAAATCCTTATTGAAACAAGTATGTCATTGATCATGGATTGAGAAACAAGAGGCATGGTTAAATATATTAATGGGTTGGAATTTAAGTTAGCACTGATCAATCCTGAAGTTTTTCTGTAAATCGAGATGTAACAATGGATTTTGTGAAAACTCTGACTAAGGCTAAACTGAGAGAGCTAGTGGACAAGTTAAGTAAAAACATAAATTTGTGAGGGTGATATGATTCCTTTGACCACCCACCATTTAGAGTTAATAGGAGAGAAATGTGTAAGTGAAGTGACACAGCTAGAATTAGCAATGCCTTTGTAAAAAAAAAATGAGAAAGAAAAGCACAAATTGGCAGGGAAAGACAAAGAGAAATGAAAAAATGGGTTACAGGCACAAATGAAGAAAAGGGAAAAGGAAGAGAGAACAATGCAAGCAAAACAAACAGAAAGAGAAATGGCAGTAAAAACAATTTGATTTGACCAGATATAAATTATGGGAGCAATGGAAATGAAAATAGAATTACAAAAAATTGTTAACCTCAGAGAGAACTCAGAAAAATTAGATTAGGGATAATAAATCAGAGGATGATTCTGATTTCAATAAGGAATTTGATATAATTATATGCCTTTATTTAGTGAGTACATTTACAAACAATGGAGTTGAAAGATATTTGACCCAATTAAAAAATATAGCCATGATGTTGAAGTGGCCAGAAGATACTTAGACTTTAATATTACTACAAATATCCTGCTGGGTACATCTGCAAGTTGTACACCAGAATGTCAGAAGAGCTATGTACAGACTAGGAAACTGTTGAACTAGCAATACTAAAATGTATATTACTTTGTCCTCTAAGGTTATTAATCAAAATTTAGCAATATAAGGCATAAGTTTAAGCAGCCTTTTGTAGATTCTGCAGGAGGAAAGTAAATGCTGTAGGATCAATGGTTTTGATCACTGTAGTTCAAGAAAGCTTTTGAGAATGTTGGGGAAAATCATGATAATGAAAGAACGCCACAAAAATCTTCCAGTAGTCAACAAGACTTACTAGGATGACTTCCAAGTATCAAAGATCTGAGAATAAGCAGTTTTGGCTGACAACAATAATACCAGCCTGTTCAGCTATGATGTTAATACATGGCCGTGGGGGTTGGAACAGCTGAGTGGCCTACTTCTCCTTCTAATTTGTCAGCTCATTAATGGGGAAGTGGTCAGATGGGAATCAGTAAAAAAGTTGGAGAAATAGAAAAACTGCAGAAGAGAAAGGCTAGTTTTAGGAACAACAGAAAATATCAAAACAACGAAGGAGAGAAAGATTAGAACTTAAAAGTAATGCAAATAAATTAAAATGCTTCTACTGAAATAAGAGCAAACATACAAAAGATGATTGTTGGAGATTAAATAGAAGACCTAATGCAGGACTAAGAGTACCTAAGGAACCTTCAGAAAAGGTTGCAAGAATTAGATATTAAAACCACAGCATTGATCAAGGGGGAGCATGTATCCCCTGAACCCACTAGGAAGTGGGTGATGGCTGAGGACAGTCAAGAGAATTCTTCCTTGATTGCTGCTGAAGAGAGTCAGGCTACAGGAGAGTCTGGATATTTGATCTGAAAGAGATAATTGCTCCCTTAATCCTCCCCCAAAAAAACTTATTAAAGATGCGTTTCAAGATTTTGTCCAGAGAAGATATTGTAATCAAAGAGACAAACCAATAAAAATATTGAGAGTACGAGAGTAAGTTATTCACTTCACATAAGTGACAATTAGAGGAAGCAATGACAGAAAATTATTAATTGGATAAATGTACCAAGATTCTCAACTAATCCCATTATATAGAGTTGAATTAAAATTAAGGAGTGACTTTGTACAAGGAAAAGTTGTTTTTGGAGTCATGCAACAAACTCATTTAAAGAACAAAGAAAAATGAGCAATACAGTACAGGAATAGGCCCTTCAGCCCTACAAGACTCTGCCAACAGATGATGTCTTTCTCAACTAAATACCTTTCACCTCCACACAGTCTGTATCCCTCTATTTCCTGCCTATTCATATATCTGTCAAGGTATCTCTTAAACTAACATATCTGCCTCCATCACTTCCTCTGGCACCACATTCCAGGCACGCTGTCTTAAAAAATGTGCCTACCTTTAACTTATGTCCTCTAGCAATTGACATTTCTCCCCTGGGAAAGAGACTTCAACTATCCATTCCATCCATGCCTCTCATAATTTTGAAAACTTCTAACAGGTTGACTCTCATCCTTCGACATTCAAGTGATAACAAACCAAGTTTGTCCAATTTCTCCTCATTGCTAATACCCTCCAAACTAAGCAACATCCTGGTAAACTGTTTCTGTATCCTTTCCAAAGCTTCCATATCCCTCCAGTTGTGTGGCAACCAGGGCTGTTTTCCAAATATATTCTGACTAAAGTTCCATATAGCTGCAACATAGCTTGTTAATTTTTATACACTGTGAACTGATGGATGAAGGCAAGTATGTCATATGACTTCTTGATCACCTTATTCACTTGTGTCATCACTTTTAGGGAACTGTGAATCATTTCACCAAGATCCCTCTGTGTATTAATGCTCCTAAGGGTTCTGGTATTAACTGTACATTTTCCTCATATAGTCGATCTTCCAAAATGCACCAACTCTCATTTTTCTAGATTAAACTGCATCTGCCATTTCTCTGCCTAAGTTATCTATCTTTATATCTATCTTTATGCCCAGCCTATATATATCCTACTGTATTCTTTGGCAATTCTTCTCACTATCTGCTGCTCCTCCATTTTTTTGTGTCATCTGCAAACTTACTAGTCAGACCACTTACATTTTCTATGAATCGTTGATATATATTACAAACTACAGGGGTTCTTACAATGTTATCTGTGGAACAACACTGGTTACAGATCTCCAGTCAGAAAAATACACTTTCACCTCTACTGTCTGCCTTCTATGACTAAGCTAGTTCTGTATCCATCTTAGGCAGATCCCAAGTGATTTCACCTTTAGTATTAACCTGCCATGAGAGAACTTGTCAAATGCCTTGCTAAAGTCCATATATAGGCAACATCTACCACCCTGCCCTCATCAATTGTCCTTGTCATTTCCTCAAAAACCTTGATTAATTTTCAATCAAATTTCACCCTGTCAATCTCTTGGAAAACATCAATGTTATGCAACTGTTTGAAGGCTTCATGAAAGAAGCAAATGACCTGTCTTCAGAAAATTGTTGAAAATATATACATATTGTAAATGGTACCCACTGCTGCAACCAAACATCACTGGTGGAGAGAGTGAACTTTTGTGGACATGATGCCAATCAAATGGGCTATTCTGGATGGTGTCAAACTTCTTGAATGTTGTTGCAGTTGCACTCATCCACGTAGGTTGAGAGTATTCCATCAATTAATTTGCATTATAAAAGAATTGTTTGTAGAATTTTGACAGGCCAGAATGTTAAGTGATTAGCAGACTTATGTCACTTGAATGATGCTTGTTTCATCTTTGTAGTAGCAAAGCTATCTTGCATATTCTGCAGGATGTCATGATTGGATTATCCATGGTTGTCCATTCTGAGCCTCACAATATGAACTAAATTAAGCATTTGCCTGTGCTTGCTGCTGGTCTGGGTAATGTGGTATGGGTCTTGGAGTTCAGGTGTGTGATATCTTTGCAAGACAATGTTGTCTTGCCCATCTGAAAATGATTTATTCTAGGTTGTTTGTTTACTTACACAGTCTCCTGGCAATTCATGTAAGTACCAGGCTTCTTTTCCTTCAAAATTGTATAACAATGAAGAATTTAGGTGTTAGCTGAAGGCATTTTGGCTTGAGTTGTTGATCAGAAGAGTAAACATAATCATTGTTTACAGCAGAAAAGCTGTGAGGGGACTGACTGAGGGGCATAGATAGGGTGGATAGAACGCAACTGCTACCCTTAGTTGAAAGGTCAATAACAAACGGACATAATTTTAAGGTTAAAGGCAGGAGGTTTTGAGGAAATTCTTTTTCACCCAGAGAATGGTAGGAATCCGGAATGCATCTGGAGGGAATTGAGTGGGAAACATCAAAACCATAAAACAATGAGCATTTGAAATGTCCTAAGATTCAAGGCTATGTATTAAATGCTGGAAAGTGGGATTAGTGTAGATTCAGAATGGTTTTAGACTGGTTGGTGCAGACTTGAAGGGTATCCTCCTTACTGATTCTATATTTGGCAGTTTTGTTTTCTGACATTAAGGTTCTGTCTTCAATACTCATTTTTTTTTCAATGTTAAACTCCACATCCTCATTTTAACACCTCCTTTGGCTTCACATAGGGACCCAAATTATATCTGGACATGAGCAGAAATGAAAAGTTGAGGTAGGAGTCAGACCAGCTATGAACTTAATGACAGATGGAGCAGGATTGAGAGATCAAACAGCCTACTACTAATTCACAGGGTTTCATGCATATTCATCCCTCTACATCTCTGTAACTTCTGCTAGCTCTACAAACATCCATAGATATTTAATTTTGACCCTTTGCCCATGCCATCCTTAATTTTCATTGCTCAATCATTGGAAACATCTTTTTCATTCGCTCATACGATGTGGCCATCACAGCATTTACTGTACATTCTGAATTGCCATTGCGAAAGTGACGATGAATTGCTGTAACACAAATGGTGTTGGTACACACTCTCTGCTGCTAGGGAAAGAATTCTAGGATTTTGACATTCTTTCTTGTCAAAGAGAGCCAGTCTGTGCAGTCAGCAACTGAAACACCCTCTGCTTTCTTGTGTGCAATTTCTGAAAAGTTTTATTAAAAAAAGGTGTGATCAACACATTAATATGTGTTATATACAACATTGCATCTAGTATCAGAGGGCATAGTCTGAGTAATTTAAGACAGAGATGAGGAGGAATTCCTTCTCTGGGGGTAGTACTTTTGCAGAAGTCTTTTTCACAGGGGGATACTGAGGCTGGGTTGTTAAGTATATTCAAGGTTGAGAGAGGCCGATGCTTAATTGGTAAGGAAATCATGATTTATGGGGGAAAGGCAGGAAAGTGGAGGTGAGGATTATGAGATCAGCCATGATCTCTCTGAATGATGGAGCAGACTTGATGGGTTGAGTGGTCTTACTTTTGCTCCTACCTCTTATCATTTTATAATTTAAGTGTTTGATCTGTAAACACAAGAACATTTGAATTATTTTTCTTATGAACTTGTTTGATGTTATTACTCACCTCTGGAGCAGGTGAAACATGAATTTGAGAGTAGAGACATTACCAGAACCACAAGAGCACTTATTACTATTCCATTTGAAATGGAAGCTTTCAATTAGAAGCATATGAGAACTACTGTGATAGCCCTGTTGGCTGTTAAGGCTATGAGTAGATGTCATATTCTTGACTAAAGGTCTCACGGCTAGATTAGATTTAATATCCTTGACTGGAGGTCATATGATGAGTTTAGGTATGACCCTTTTACAAGATATTCGGTCAGTCAAAGAAATGGTTTCCGTGTATCTTTGTGTGGTTGTCGTTTTAGATAAGGTACTTTGAGATAAATCATTTTTCAAACTTCAGAAACCAGATAATGAGAGTCCAGAGACATTACATTCCTGTTAGGGTGAAAGGAAAAGCTGGTAGGTATAGAGAATGCTGGATGACTAAAGAAATTGAGGATTTGGTTAAGAAAAACAAGGAAGCATGTGTCAGGTATAGACAGGATAGATCAAGTGAGTCCTTAAAGAGTCTTCTTAAGAGGGAAATCAGGAGGGCAAAAAGGGGACATGAGATAGCTTTGATAAATAGAGTTAAGGTGAATCCAAATATATTAAGGACAAAAGGGTAACTAGGGAGAGAATAAGGCCCCTCAAAGATCAGCAAGGCGGCCTTTGTGTGGAGCTGAAGGAGATGGAGGAGATACCAAATGAGTATTTTGCATCAGTATTTACTGTGGAAAAGGACATGGAAGATATAGAATGTAGGGAAATAGATGGTGACATCTTGAAAAATATCCATATTACAGAGGAGGAAGTGCTGGATGTCTTGAAACACATAAAAGTGGATAAATCCCCAGGATCAGATGTATCCTAGAACTCTGTGGGAAGTCAGGGAAGTGATTGCTGGGCCTCTTGCTGAGATCATTGATAGTCACAGGTGAGGTGCCAGAAGACTGGAGGTTGACTAATGTGGTGCCACTGTTTAAGAATGGTGGTAAGGACAAACCAGGGAACTATAGACCAGTAAGTCCGATGTCGGTGGTGGGCAAGTTGTTGGAGGGAATCCTGAGGGACAGTATGTCCATGTATTTGGAAAGACATGGACTGATTAGGGATAGTCAACATGGCTTTGTGCATGGGAAATCATGTCTCACAAACTTGATTGAGATTTTTGAAGAAGTAACAAAGAGGATTGATGAGGGCAGAGCAGTAGACGTGATCTATATGGACTTCAGTAAGGCGTTTGACAAGGTTCCCTGTGGGAGACTGGTTAGCAAGGTTAGATCTCATGGAATACAGAGAGAACTAGCCATTTGGATACAGAAGTGGCTCAAAGGTAGAAGACAGAGGGCGGTGGTAGAGGGTTGTTTTTCAGACTGGAGGCCTGTGACCAGTAGAGTGCCATAAGGATCAGTGCTGGGTCCACTACTTTTTGTCATTTAAATAAATGATTTGGATGCGAGCTTAAGAGGCATAGTTAGTAAGTTTGCAAATGACACCAAAATTGGAGGTGTAGTGGACAGCAAAGGAGGTTACCTCAGATTACAATGAGATCTTGATCAGATGGACCAATGGGCTGAGGAGTGGCAGATGGAGTTTAGATTACTTACAGTGTGGAAACAGGCCCTTCGCCCCAACAAGTCCACACCAACCCACCAAAGCTCAACCCAACCAGACCCATTCCCCTACACCTAACAATGCAATTTAGCATGGTCAATTCACCTAACCTACACATTTTTAGATTATGGGACAAAACCTGAACACCCAGAGGAAACCCACGCAGACACAGGGAGAATGTGCAAACTCAACACAGAGAGTGACCTGAGGTGGGGATTGAACCCAGGTTTCTGGCACTCTGAGGCAGCAGTGCTAACCACTGTGCCACCATGAGATGCTGCAATTCCTGAAAGCAAATCTTAGCAGAACTGATACACTTAATGGTGAGGTCCTCGGGAGTGTTGTTGAACAAAGGGTCCTTGGAGTGTAGATTCATAGCTTCTTGTAAGTAATCACAGGTAAATAGGATAATGAAGAAGGCATTTAGTATGCTTTCCTTAATTGGTCAGAGTATTGAGCACATGAGTTGGGATGTCAAGTTGCAACCGGACAGAACATTGGTTAGGCCACTTTTGGCATATTGCGTGCAGTACTGGTCTCCTTCCAATCGGAAGGATGTTGTGAAACTTTAAAGGCTTCATAAAAGATTTACAAGGATGCTGCCAGAGTTGGAGGATTTTAGGAGAAAGTGAGGACTGCAGATGCTGGAGATCAGAGCTGAAAATGTGTTGCTGGAAAAGCGCAGCAGGTCAGGCAGCATCCAAGAAGCAGGAGAATCGACATTTCAGGCATGATCCCTTCTTCAGGAAGGAGGATTTTAGCTATGGGGAGAGCTTGAATAGGCTGGGGCTGTTTTCCCTAGAGCGTTGGAGGCTGAGGGGTAACCTTATAGAGGTTTACAAAATTATGAGGGGCATGGATGGGATACATAAAAAAGGTCTTTTCCCTGGGGTTGGGGAGTCCAGAACTAGAGGGTGAGAGGGGAAAGATATAAAAGAGACCTAAGGGGCAACGTTTTCACATGGAGGGTAGTGCATGTGTGGAATGGGCTGGCAGAGGAAGTGGTGGAGGCTAGTACAATTGTAACATTTAAAAAACATCGTGATGGGTATATGAATGGGAAGGGTTTGGAGGGATATGGGCCGGGTGCTGGCAGGTGGGACTAGATTGGGTCGGGATATCTGGTCAGCAAGGACGAGTTGGACCGAAGGGTCTGTTTCCATGCTGTACACTTCTATAACTCTATTTAAAGCAGTCATTATGCTTCCTTGAAAACTTTTAAGAGCAATTAACAAACATTAGAAAATTATAGTATGATTGTCTTTGTTCATGTTCTTTATGTGATGCGTTTCTTTTCTGTATGTTTGCCAAATAGTTTTATGATAATTAAATCCATTTATTCTCTTTTAAATCTTCCCATAAGTTAACACCAACAAATTTTCTCATGAGTAATTGTTTGACATCAAATGACAAAACAAATAACTCCAAAGTAAGACGCGATCTTGCAGCAATGCAGCACATTTCTGACTGTTTGTTTTACCTCAGTGTTTGGAATTCTGAATTGCCTTGTTTAGGTTATTGGAGTGAATGATGCTGGAAAAATAATATAATTGCAATGATGCACAGTTACAAATTGTCTGGCAAGTCCAGGGGAGAGCAATTTGGCCCACGACTTACAAATCAAATTTACAGCAGAAAGTTAGAATTGGAACAGCGCTAAAATATTTTTCTATGGTATAAATAATGATGTAATATAAACAAACATGACTGGCTCAAAAGAGGATTAACTTAAACTGTTCAGATTAATTCTAGTAGGTAAATACTTTGAGTAAATTTAGATATTGCTTAACATATTTATATTTGTATATTTTATCATCTTAATGTAAGTATCAGCCATGGCTCAGGTTGCAACATTCTTGCCTTACGTGTTCACCAGCCATTGTAGTGACTTGAGTAGGAAATGTTGTACTGGTATTCTGTACAGTATTGATGGATTTCTGCACTTTGCAAGGTGCTATATTTTATAACTTTTTTCACCTGCTATTTTTCTATTTGTTCATGATTTGATTCTAATTTGCTCTGTCATTCTTCACTGTTCTCTGTTGCTTTCACAACCATTTAATTGATTTTTTTTGTCCCATCATTCACTAAAGTCCTGTATGCCCCATTGGCCTCACTGCACAATTACTTGCTCCTGCTTCAAGCACATAATAGCACAAGAACACAAGTTAAAAAGGTAAGAGAAAAACAGTCTAACTAATGCAGCAGGTTCTGAAATGCCCAACTCTAGCAAATGCTGGGTCAATATTTGTTAAATGTTAACTTGCTCAACAAGTCACCCTTCAAGTCACCGCTTTCGTAACATCATCTTTCAACATCTTTAACATGAATGTCAGCTGATTCTGAAAGCTCAAATTCAAGTGAAAATCTGAAACTTCCCTGTTTCATTAGTGGTGCAATAAAACAGGTTAAAGGGCTGTTGAGAAATTTATGAGTCACATTTGCAAACTTGATAACAACTTCAAGTTAGATGGTGTGATTTGAAAGTTTTAGTATCCTCCAGAGTTGCAGAACAATTAACAAATAATGGGAAAATGTTATGGGCAATTTAACTAATGGTAAACAGGGCTGTCATTTCTGAGTGCAATCAAATTCTGTAACACTATGTATTTCCTAGATGTCTGAGCCCCCTATTTGAAGTAGGGCTGTCATATTTATCAACCCTAATGGGTGATTAATCTTAAATGTTACATTGACATTGTCAAATATATTTCTCCATTTAGTAGCAAATATATTTTCTTGAATAAATCATAAGGCTTGGTTTATAACTGTATGAAGCATTCCTTAAATCCATCCCAGTGTTAAAGACAGAGTAGATTCCCTCATTGTCTATCTTGAGTGAGTCAGATCTGCAGTTGTGAGGTGCTCATGCTCCATTGGTCGTGAGTTCAATAATTGCTTTGTGAGAAACATGATAGAAGTAGAAGAGGCCCTTTAATTATATAGTGAGGCATTTATATTAAAAACAAATCTTTTGTTGCTGATTTTAGGATGAAGGTTCCATGACACCAGGCAATCTATGTGGTTCAAACAAATTGTGGATTATATTCAGAGGCCCTCCCCGTGGGTATATTCAGTGGACCATGTGGGTCAAACAGATTACTGAGCACAGCAGTTACATGTTCAGAAGGCCAAATTATATCTGACACAGATTTCCTCAAGGTCCATCAGCACTGCCTAGATTTATAGCAGGACAAATGCCTGATGCACTTACTGTATTCACCATTTCTGGTTTGGGAGCTCTGTATGGATTGTTGCAACACTGTTATTCTCAAAGCGAATCCAAACAAAAAATTACTTTTTTTATTGGAGCAGTTTAATTGATGCTATTTATTAAAATGGCCCAATTAACTATGTTAAAACCCTCTATTTGAATCCCAAAGAAAGGAATTAAAATTATTTTTTGTTAGGTTGTGAAACTCATAGCAATCTGATGATAGAAAGTTAAATAGACATAAGAAATAATAACAAGGGTTAAAAAAAGGAGAGCTGTATTTATATAGCACTTTGTTGATCATTGAATGTTTCAAACTACTTTACTACAAAGAATGTACTTTTTGAAGTGCATTCACAGTTATCATAAAGGAAACACTGTAGCCTATTTGTGCACAACAAGTTCTGATAGATATCCATGTGATAATGATCAGAGAATCTGCTTTCCAGATGATAAATGAAGAATCCTAGGGAGAGAAAACGTATTTGGAAATGAATTTAGTGGGTCCTCCCTTATAACATACACAAGTTGGACACAAGTCGATTCATT
This sequence comes from Chiloscyllium punctatum, assembly GCF_047496795.1. NCBI lineage: Eukaryota > Metazoa > Chordata > Chondrichthyes > Orectolobiformes > Hemiscylliidae > Chiloscyllium > Chiloscyllium punctatum. The sequence goes on from NC_092741.1 coordinate 109,525,020, forward strand.
TAGCAGTTTTACTGTTTCGTTTCTTCTGGCTGAATATTGGTTAGGACGCTAGGGAGAACTCCTCACTTTTTTCTTCGTAATGGCACATTGAAATTATTCATGTCCACCAAAGCAGACAGACGGGACCCTTTGTTGAACCTCTCATCCTGAAGACAGAACCTCTATGCGCCACAAGCTCAGCAATGTTCGAGTGTGAGTTTAGGTTTTCATGCTTAAGTCCAGAAGTGAATTTACGTTGGAACTCTAAAGTGAGAATGCTACCAATTGAGCGACAATCACTATAAATGCCTACTAGCTCACAGCTTTGAATATTTTGATTTTGTTTTCTTCTCATTTCACTCTTTTGATCTCATTTGTGCTCAACACTGAGCAATAAGTAAGAGAGAAACTGGGAGATGTGACTGGGAGTTCAGAGGAAACTGCAAGTTGATAGGAGACATGAAATAACAGGAAATGTAGCAGGAGTGAAATAACTGGAGCTTCTAGTCTAGCCCATTAAAATGGAAAGAGAGGTGTGTGATGGACCAGGATCAAATTGCGAAATAGTACTTGAGTAAGCCATGAGCTAAAGAAAGAAAGAAGTGAGATGGTGAGCTTTGGAACCTAGTCTGCACAGAATCTGTGATGTTTGTCTTGTAGCACAGATTATAGGAGGTAAAGTTTTGGATGGGTTTAATTTTACATACTGTACAATGTTGGAGAGATGCTGAGGAGAGATTGGGAGATATTATGCTTTGATGGGCTTGGTGACCTTCTCTGTGCCATAACGACCCAAGGACACAAATACATGACCATGAGTTGACAGTAATGGTGGACAATGGTGACAAGTAATGTAGGCATATCACATTGCCAGGGCAGAACTAAATTCACCTGATGAGTTGGATGTCAGATTCAAAGGTTGGCTGAGCAGCAAGCAGGAGTGTGAAGCCCCATTCAGTGTAGTTTATCCAAGGGCAAGATAGAATATTCTTTTGGGCTGCAATGTTTTAGAATAAAGTCAATTGATAGCTGAACTTATAATAAAACAGAATATGGTTGATTTGCATGCTTTTAGTGCCTTTTACTACCTAAGGATGTCCTAAAGTGTTTTTACAACCATGAATTTTGAAGTGTTATAATGTCAGGAAGCCCATTTATACACAGCAAGGTTTCACAGTCGGCAATGTAAATGAATGATGATATGTTAGTGCAAAAGCAATTCCTCACTCTTCCCATTGTCATGGGTTGGTGTTCAATTTTTTTTCACGACACTGCCACCCTTCAGCCTCGAAGATACCATCCAGCAGCAACACTGGGTTGTATCATAATTTTTTTGACAAAGTTTAAACTGTGTTCAGATCCTTGGGCTTTTTCATCCTGAGGCCGTGAATTTATTTGTTCTATTTTATCACACTCACCACTTACCACCCAGCAACCTCCGTATACATCACATCATCCTCTGCCGCCTACAAATGGACCCCACCACCAGAGATATATTTCCCTACCCACCCTTATCTGCATTCCGTAAAGACCATTCCCTCCGCGACTTGTCAGATCCATGCCAACCACCAACCTACTCTCTGTTCCTGGCACCTTCCCCTGTCACCACAAAAATTATAAAATCTGAACCCAAACTCTCCTCTTATCTCCATACTAGGCCCCAAAGGAGCCTTCACAGCCATCAGAGTTTTACCTGCACTTCCACACATGTCATGCACTGTATTTGTTGCTCCCGATGCAATCTCCTCTACACTGGAGAGACAGGACGCCTACTTACAGAATACTTCAGAGAACATCTCTGGGACACCTGCACCAATCCTACTGCCCCATAGCTGAACACTTCAACTCCCCATCCCACTCTGCCAAGGACATACAGGTCTTGGGCCTCCTCCATCGCCAGACCCTGATGCTTGAAAGAAGAACACCTCATCTTCCGACTTGGGACCCTCCAACCACAAGGGACCAATGTGGATTTCACCAATTCCCTCTTTTCTCTTCCCCCCACCTTATCCCAGATCCAACCTTCCAACTTGGTACTGCCCTCATGATCTGTCCTACTTGTCCATCTTCCTTCCCACCTATCCATTCCACCCCCCTCTCTGACCTATCCAAATTACCCCCACCTCAATCCACCTATTGCACTCTCAGTTACCTTCCCCCAAGACCCACCCCCCTCCTATTTATCTCTCCACCCCTTGATTCACAAGCTTCATTCCTGGTGAAGGGTGTTTGCCCAAAAAGCCGATTCTCCTGCTTCTCGGATGCTGCCTGACAAACGTTTCCAGCACCACACTCTCGACCCACCACAATAAGAACCAACCCCACTCCTATGGCATTTCAGACATCTAATTCCGGCCCTATCTTACCAGGCACCATTCCCAGATAAACTCTCCACTCAATGGATTCTCACTGAAAGACCAGCATCCCTTGCACATGCATCATCTTTAAACATTACTGTGTATCTGGATGAGCCCTGGCATTCCAAATTTACCATGCTCGTTCATGGCCAAAATGGAATGTGTCGGAGAAGGAGAAGATAGCATCAGGGTCATGGTGAAGGGATTGGTGCAGAGGAGAGGCCCCCAGGGCTAAGTGTTCAGAACAGGCTTCCAAGGATTTTGCGAAGGTTGGAGGATTTGAGCTATATTGAGAGTCTGAATTGGCTGGGGCTGTTTTCCCTGGATTGTCGAAGGCTGAGGGGTGACCTTATGGAGGTTTATAAAATCATGAGGGGCATGAATAGGGTAAATAGACATGGGCTTTTCCCAAGAGTGAAGGAGTTAAAAACTAGAGGGCATAGATTTAGGGTGAGAGGGGAAAGATTTAAAAGCGGCCTAAGGAGCAACTTTTTACATGCAGAGAGTAGTGCCCGTATGGAATGAGTTGTCAGAGAAAGTGATGGAGGCTGGCACAACATTTAAAAGGCATCTGGATGGGTATATGAATAGGAAAGGTTTAGTGAGATATGGGCCGAGTGCTGGCAAATGAGACTAGATTAATGTAGGATATCTGGTCAGCATGGAAAAGTTGGACAAAAGGGTCTGTTTCTATGCTATACATCTCTGGCCATCTCGTACTCAACCTATCTCTGCTACTGCATCTACATCCCTTCACGGTCCATGCCCTGTCACTTTCACGATTGCCTGGAATGCCTTCCCTCACATGCTGTCATTAGCCTCCCACACCATTGACCCTGCATGCTCTCTGTGCTGTCTCCTTGAGTGAGTACCAGACTTTATTACAATGAAATTCTAATGTTCACCATGTTGTTAATGTTATCCATTACAACATTCATTGCAATTCCTTTTCTCTACTGTGCCTTGGTGGTTCCGATATCCTCCCCATGACCTCCCTAGAAATACCCAGCTCCATCGGAAGCCACTACCCCAATCTCTGGGGATGAAATTGCAGAAGTCCTGAGGAAACACCAACAAAGTTGGATCCTGCAACCCCAAAAGCCCAGATACTGACACCTCGAATAACACTGAAGGTATTGAACGTGTGGGCATGTAATCTGGTGAACATCTCAGTACAACAGCTCTGCAGCTGGCTAAAGAAGAAATGCTTCATGCTGCTGGCAGTGAATACTGCTTGTTAACAGGTACTTGCTCAGCTCCAGGCTGAGGACTTACCCTGTGGTGTTGGCAATCAGGGACTTTGTCCACATGCACAGGGATTAACAGGAGGGTCAAACAGATATGTGGGAGGCAATGGCTCATGGCTCAGAAGCCGCAGCAGTACAACAACCCCTAGGATTGTCTGGCTGCATCTATGGACAGGTTGGTTGGCAACTGCCAAGGAGTTCTAAACCAAGCAATCTCAGGGGCTGCAGGTGAAGCACCTTCAGATACACTCCATTGGCCCACCCATTAGTTCTGAAGACAGAAGGTATTGAGACAGGAGAATGGAGAATCCTGCCAGTAAGAGTAAAGGCCCGGGAGCATCAACTTGACTCTAGCAACAAAACCCTTGGCATGCCTGGCCTTTCTAGATACAAACACTTCCAGCTTCACCCAACCAAGCCTCCAGACTCAATGTCTGAACATGCTCACTTCACTGCAGCTGCATTCTGAAAACTTGTGATTTCAAAAACCTAATGGACCATAACCTGATGTCATATGACTTCTGACTTTGTCCACTCCAGTCCAGCACCAGCACCTCCAAATCATTTCGAAGGATACACCTGACAGACTGGTCATCTGTCTCCTCAAGCAACATAAATAAGCAGCACCATGCATGATGTGCCAGGATCCTGACAGATGCCTATGCATCTCTCTGGCTGCATTGGCCTTACCCTCCAGACTTGCTACTACAGAGTCAACTGACTGACTATGAGACTCTGCCTGGGATACAGACACAAGGACATCCTAAGTGAAATTACCCTGGCTGGATGCCAGACCATGGCCAATTCCTGGACTGGCATGAGAGGCTGCCCTTGACTTATTGTTTTAATCCCATCACTGATAGGTGCTTCCATAGATTTCAGTAAGGACAGTAACTAAATACACTATTGAAATAAACACAGATTAAACACTGTTAGAACCTAAACGACAGTTTTAACCATAGAAACTTTAAATAGGCATCCTAACCTTAGGATCACTTTCACTGTTACCACTCACTTTCCCCTCCCTGCTTGCTAGTCAGAAAGTTTGGAGCCTTGGGAGATTGTGCTCACCACTGAGGAAAACACAGTTTAAAGTGTTTTCAGTTGCTGAAGTTTTTGCTATCTGTTCTCTTGGTTTGGAATAGACCTGTCACTGGAAGCTCTTGTTCAGACAGCACTTGGTTGCCTCCTCCTCTTGAATGTCCTTTGTTGCAGTAGTGCCCTTGGCTTGTCTTCTTGATTCAGTTTCTCTGTTGGCCTCTGTGGTTCTTGGTTCCAAAGCTGCTTGTTGGAGCTGCAGCCTATGGGGCAGCTGTTTTCTGTCGGTCAGATCAGGGCTAGCAGTTATACAGACTGTGTGACCTGTTATCTCCCCTCAAATCTGCATTGTTTGTTATGTTTCTGGTGTTTCCTCTGAAGTCAATTGGTTTCCCAGTGGTTAGAGTATGTGAGAATAGACTTTGACTGAGGTTGAATGTTTAATATCTCTGCCAGTTCCATACTGTCTGCTGGGTAGCACGAGGTGTAGAAGCTCAGTCTAGAGTGCTAAGTTTGGTTAATTGTTATCTTAGAGTTCAGGTGTAAATTGTACTTCCAGGTTGAACAATAGACCCAGACTGAAATCATTCTGGCTCTGTGTGTGTTTGTTGCAGCCTGAGCTTAGAATTTTGTCCAGTGTTCTTATATATTAGAAAAGTCCAGGATCTTGTCCAGTATTTTAGATGATGGGGATTTTTACTCAATCCTGCACTGGCATATAGATCAAGTATGAGATTGACAAAGTCCAATGCTATAGTGCAAGTTGTGTGCTCTCTAGGCTGCTTAACAACTAGACAAGCTGCCTGATTCTGTGACTGCACTGCGACTGTCATGGCAAACCAAAGATGCTGTGAGCCTGCAAGTAGATGCTAAGTGTGTGAGCACCTACAGATGATAGAACACTGCTATTTTGTTTTCATTCTTTGTGGTTAACTGCGTCTTTCAGTGGTTCAAGTGTCATCTGTGTTGAAGACTAGTGAAAGCCTACAGCAGGTCATGCACCTGGGCAAAGAAACTAGGCTACACGGTAATCTAATCTTGACGGAGTGCAGCATATTAACAATTCTATATTTTCAAATGAGATATCATACTGAAGTTGCACATACTGGTTTAGGTGAATATAAAATGTCCCTTGATTCTATTTAAAGACCACCAATGGAGTCCTCCTGGTGCCCTCACTAATTGGCACCTCCAAAAACAGGTTCGTTCATCATTTGAAATGATGTGGATGAGCCAGTGTTGGACTGGGATGGACAAAGTTAAAAATCACACAATGCCAGGTTATAGCCCAACAGATTTATTTGGAAGCACTAGCTTTCTGAGCGCTGCTCCTACAACAGCTATTTGATGAAGGAGCGATGCTCTGAAAGCCAGTGCTTCCAAATAAACCTGTTGGACTATAACCTGGTGTTGTGTGATTATTAACTTCATCATTCGAAAGATAACAGACCCATTTTTATATGGAGCTTTTCATGACATTATTGGAGCATTTCATTACGTAAAGTCAAGTCACTTTGTAGTGCATGAAAACCAATGTATTATCTTGCTACTTTGAGACCTTGCTGTGCAAGAATTGCCTTGCTTAGATTACAACACTTATAACACTTTAGTTGGAACCCATTGGTTGTGAACAGCTTTAGGGATTTCCTGAAGACATTAAAGGAATATTATAAGTGCAACTTCTACCCAGATTTCTATCAATAATGAGACATGATGTTAAGGCTTCTGATAAGGGTGAAACATTTCAATCAATCTGAGACATATTAAACTTTCTTGACGAATCTTGTCACTTCAAGAAAGCTGAAGGAACAGATAAATGTTATTGCATTTTAACTCAGCAGATGAATATTTCCACCCTTGATTCCCGTACAAATGTCTGTGTGTGTCTCATTGTAGTTCAGAACTATACTTGGCAATGCTAATCACAATTAAGGTTATTGCATTTTCAGCTTATCTTAACACACATGACAGTTACAATAACTTGAAGCTCAATTGCAATCTCAGTGACAACTTTGAATAGAAATAATTCAACTTTGCTTTCTTTCCTTTTTACTGACTAAGCAAAGCTGTTGGACAATATTTGCAAATGATAATGTTAAAGTGAGATTTTTAAAAATTTCTAATTAACCTTTTCAGTGATGTGAGATTTGCAATTCATATATTTAATTTAAACTGATGATTCTCAGTCATTCTGCTATTACTGAGATGTTTACTTCATCACTACAGTTGAAGGATTAATGGGTATCTTAAAATAAACATGCCTGTCTGTCATATCCAGTGAACATTGAACTTGGTTGCTCCATTTGTTAAACCTAGACTTAGTTACTGTCCTTGTGTCTATTCAAATGAAAACACAAACTTAATGTCACCTACACATTGGTTTGAGATTTTTGACCATGTAAAGATATACAGCATCATTGCAGATCTGCATCCTTTTGAAAAATCAGTGTACATTATGAAATGAAGCCAGTGCTACTGCAGATACTGGTGAGTCACATGAGGGCAATTTTAATCTACTGAAACAGTGGAACTGGAATGTTTCTCTATCACGTCACGGTGCTGATCTGACTACAGCAGTTTTAGGTTGCTGACAATTGGGTGGTTCTTCAGGTTTGAAAGATGTATGATTGTTATCTATCAAACAAAGAAGTTTGATAATTTTCATGTTTGCTGTTTACAGTGCATCCTGGTCAACTCAGGGACAAACCTAATAATGATTTTGGCAGTCCTCTCAGGTATTATTGTACTCATCAAGCAGAGACTATTGTGAGTGTTGTGATGTCAGTTACTCTCTTGTAGTTGGGGTAGATTGCGTCCACTATCTCGCTTCCTTGATTGGGTCTAAGAGTCAACTTGGTTTAGAATGGTTAAGGAAAAGTGTTAGTGAGCCGTAACAAAAAGAGACTCTTTAGGATTTATTTTATTACATAATAATAATTTACTACAAGTTACATTATTAAAATAAAGTTAAAAATCACATAACGCCAGGTTATAGTTCAACAGGCTTAATTGGAAGCATTAGCTTTCGCAGCGCTGCTCCTTCATCAGGTGGTTGTGGAGTACACGATTGTAAGACACAGAATTTATAGCAAAAGTTTACAGTGTGATGTAACTGAAATTATACATTGAAAAATAACTTGGTTGTTTGTTAAGTCTCTCAGCTATTAGAATGACAATGATAGTTGATTACGGCAATAAGGAGAGATGATATCTTGGAAGAGTCCTCAAATGAGGCTTTATGAGTAGAATTTAAGAATGTTAAAGGGACAGCCACTTTACTTGGCGTATATTACAAAATCAGCGGGAAATAGTGAAATAAATGTGTAGACTGTTCACAGAGATTTTTCGAGTGATAATTGAGTAGTTATACTAGAGTAGTTCAACTGAACATAAAATGGAAAAGGCATAGCATTAAGGGTTTAGAGGGGCAGATTTCTTGACATGCATCCAGAAGAGGTTTTTTTTATATGAATATGTGGAAGGGCTAACAACTGCTGGATCTGGTTCTGGGGAAAAAAGCCAGACAAGTGTTTGATGTGGCAGTGGGAAGTCATTTTAACGATAGTGACCACCATGTTTTGCAGTTCAAATTTGATTTGGACAAAGAAAAGATAACCTGCAAAGTTAGTTTTGGATTGGGGGAAGGCAGATTTTATTAGAATAAAGCAGGATTGGCCATAGTTGACTGGGAAAATCTCTTTGTAAGTAAGGTTACAGTGGAGCAGTGGGGGGCATTCAAAAAGGGAGCTGGGGCAAGTACAGATCCAACATGTAATCTTTAGAGGGAAGTGTTGGAGCAATAAGTTCAGAGAACCCTGAATGTTTGGCACAATTAAGGACTGGGTAAGGAAGAATAAGAAGGGCCTTTAGTAAGTGTAAAGGGAGCAATTCAGCTGCGGGAGGGAACTTAAGAAAGCAATTAAAAGACAAAAGGGGGGCATGAAAAAGGTCTTGTGGACAGGATTAGGGATAGTCCTAAAATATTTTACATTAAAGGGAAGAGATCAATCTGGGAAAGGGTAGGGCCTACTGGTGAAAAGGGGGCAATTTGTGCATGAAACCGCTAGTATTGGAATATTGTTAAATGAATACATCTCTTCAGTCTTCACTCTGAAAAAGGAGAAAGTAGGTATGGAATTCAAGAAAAGGGACTGTGAGAAACTTGCACAAGGAACTGGGGAGATATTGGAATCCACTTCGGGCTTTAAAGCAGGCAAATTTCTTGGCCCGGATGAATTGCATTCTCAGGCTGCTGTGGGAGGTGAGGTAGGAATTGTGAGGGTTCTGATATAAATTTTTAATTCCTATCTGGCCACGAGGTAAGAGCATGAGGACTGGAGGATGGCCAACGTGGTTCGACTTTTCAAGGAGGGTAATAGAGATGAACCAGGAAATTACAGACTGATGAGTCTCACATCGGTGGTAGGAAAACTATTGGAGAAAATTCTGAAGGAGCAAATGAATATCTATTTGGAAAGATGTGGGTATATTAGGGATAGTCAGCATGGCTTTGTCAGTGGGAGGTTGTATCTCACAAATTTATTAGAATTTTTTGAAAATGCAATCAAATGTGTCAATGAGTGAAGTTCGGTTGATGCAGTGTATATGGGTTTTAGCAAAGTTTTTGTTAAGGTCCTACATGGGAGACTGATAAGAAGGTTAAAACACTTGACATTGAAGAAACTTTGTGAGGTGTAACAGAAACTGGTTTGGTAATAGGACACAAAGGGTAGTGGTAGAAGGCTGTCTGAGTGACTGGAGGCTGGTGTCCAGTGGTGTATCACAAGGATCAGTACTGGTACTCTTATTGTTTGTTATATACATCAATGATATAAATGAAAATATGGAGGGAGAGTTAAGCAAATTTGCAGACTGCACCAAGATTGGTAGAGTGGTTAATAGCGGAGACATTAGTTGTAGGTTACAGGAAGATAGAGATGGATTGGTCAGAAGGGCAGGCCAGTAGCAGATGGTGTTTAACTTTGATAAGTATGAGGTGATGCACTTTGGAAGAAGAAGCAAGTATGAGGGAGTATTTAATGAATGGCAGGACACTGGGTAACTGAGAGAAACACAAGGATCTTGGGGTAATTATTCACAGATACCTGAAGTTGACACAGTAAGCGAATAGGATAGTTAAAAAGGCATGTAGGACCCTTGCTAAAGTCATTTGTGGCATAGAGTATAGGAGTGAGGAGGTAATGCTGGAGTTTTACAGAGTGTTGGTTAGACCACAGCTGGAGTACTGTGTACAGTTCTAGTCAGCTCACTAAAGGAAGGATGTGTTAGCTCTGGAGGCGGTACAAAGGAGAGACTAGGTCTGGGGGAAAAAAGTAAAATATGCAAATGAAGCAAAATGTTTGAGTCACCTGGTATTCTTACACTTACGGCAAAATCCATTTCTCTTGGATTAGCCTCTTCCTCTATGAGTACAACTGTACCATGTACCTCCATGTCTGAAGGATTTGATTTGCTTCAATATCCATTGTAAATTGGCGGAATATCACTGGCAACAAGGAGCTTTATTTAGATATACAGCAAAGACTTTGAGGATGTCATTTGGACTTGACTGTAAGATCAATCTTTGGTCTGAGTGGGGACCAATATATTGGTGTGGAAGAGTGCGGTGCTAGTAATCATAGCCGGTCAGGCAGCATCCAAGGAGCAGCAGAATCGATGTTTCAAGCACAAACCTTTCATCAGGATTGAGGCTTGTGGCCCATGGGGGCTGAGAGATAAATGGTGAGGGTGGTCGGGCTGTGGAGAAGATAGCTGGGAATGCAATAGGTGGATGAAGATGAAGGTGAAGGTCGGAGAGAAGGGTAGAGATATATCGGTGGCTTCTTAGAAGTCCAAACCTAGCTGGGTTGATAGTCACACAAGTCTGAATGCTTAATGGTTACGATTTTCTTGTCTGCCTGAAAGGGACCCCTTCCCCTAAGAAAGTGTTGGATCTACTGCCTCATAGATTAGATTACTTACAGTGTGGAAACAGGCCTTTTGGCCCAACAAGTCCACACCGACCCTCCGAAGAGCAACCCACCCAGATCCATTCCCCTATATTTACCCCTTCACCTAACACTTCGGGCAATTTAGCATGGCCAATTCACCTAACCTGCACATATTTGACTGTGGTAGGAAACCGGAGCACCCGGAGGAAACTCACGCAGACACGGAGAGAATGTGCAAACTCCACCCAGACAGTTGCCTGAAGCGGGAATTGAACCCGGGTCTCTGGCGCTGTGAGGCAGCAGTGCTAACCACTGTGCCACCATGCCGCCCCCAAAGGCATCCCTCTTCTCACCGCCCCACTCCCACACACATCTCCAGCAACCCCAGTGCCTGTGGTTGATAATTTACCAATGGCTGACAACTGGGGTCAGTTACCTTCTGGCCTGAAGCCACCCAACTGCCCCTTAGCCAAACGTTGGTTCTTGGCAGGTTCAGTCCGGAAACTCTTGAGGGGAGTGACCTCAGGTAGTTGCTCAATGTCATTTGCTGGCTGTCTTGGACACTGTTGTGCAAATTTCAACTCCAAACAAGATGCTTCTTTTGTATGTGGTGTGATACTGATTACATTGGAAATACCATTGCCCAGTGAGCAGAGATCTGTGTGCTTAGATACACATGCAGAACCCCATTCACTAGCCAATCAAATCTTTATGTTTGTAGGAAGTTGACAGATTTTCCACTCATTAGACCTTGATATTGAATCTTATGGGATCCAAATCAGACCACAATTATATTAGGAGAAAGTGAGGACTGCAGGTGCTGGAGATCAGGGAAGAAAAGTGTGGCCTAAGGAAAGCACAGCAAGTCAGGCAGTATCTGAGCAGCAGGAGAATCGATGCTTTGGGCACAAACCCTTCATCAGGAATGTGGAGGAAGTGAAGGGGGCTGAGAGATAAATGGGAGGTTGGGGGTGGGGCTGGGAGCAAGGTAGCTGGGAAGGTGATAGGTAGATGAAGGTGATAGCAATAGATCGAATGGGAGGGTGGAACAAATTGGTGGGAAGGAAGATGGACAGGGTAGGATAGTTCAAGAGGGCGGTGCCAAGCTGGATTTGGGATGAGGTTGGGCAAAGGGAGATGAAGAAACTGGTGAAATGGACGTTGATGCCATGTAGTTAGAGAGTCCCAAGGTGGAAGATGAGGCATTCTTCCTCCAGGTGTCTGGTGGCTTTGATTTGGGGGTGGAGGAGTCCCAGGACGAGCATGTCATTGGTGGAGTGGGAGGGGGAGTTAAAGTGGTTATCTACAAGGAGGTGGGATTGTTTGGTGCATTTGTCCCAGAGATGTTCTCTGAGACATTCTGTGCTTTGGCATCCTGTTTCCTCTATATTGGGGAGACAGAATGCTGTCTTGAACAGTCTAAACTGTCCATCTTCTTTCTCACCTATACACTTCACCCTCCTCTCTGACCTATCACATAATCCCCAAATCTACCTATTGCCTTCCCAGCTACCTCAGCACCCCGCCCCCGCCCCAGCCCCACCCCAAACCTCCCATTTATCTCTCAGTCCCTTTCATCCCTACAACATTCCTGATGAAGGGCTTGTGCCCGAAACACCAATTCTCCTGCTCCTTGGATACTGCCTGACCTGCTGTGCTTTTCCAGTGCCACCCTTTTTGACACAGTCATATTAGACCAAGTGTAACATTGGATTGGGAAGAAATGAACCCTATGGAAATGCTTATGCATCTCTTGTCATTGGTTTGATGAAAGCATGAATAACTTCCCAACTCCCAGCTAACGTTTACATGATTAATCTGATAAAATTACATTTCACAGAGCAAATAAGTTGTAAAAATTCAAGTCTGCATTTCTATGTATAGCACCTACTTTGTGTTTCTTGAACTACATCTTGCCTTTTATTTGTACTGAGCTTCCTTTTGTAATGTTCAGTCCACTTCCAGATGTCAGCTATTTTGATTAAACAAGCCATATTCTGACAATTCTCTCCATTTTCATTTTGATTCCAAGTCAATATATTAAGTATGAACCATTGAGATCATAACATGTGTGACAATGCTGCTCCTTTAACAAGGTTATGTTGTTCTTGGTTTCTTTTTCAAGAACGGACATAAATGCAGAGGTTCCAATGTATCTAGTTTGTATGGGTTTTGGGCCAATTTGTTTATAGCTAACAGATACTGCCTCAGGCAAAAGAATTTCAAGTTTTAAAAAACCTCTACAATGAAAGGGGAGTGACCAATTCTCCCAGTTCAGGGTTTGATTTGGTTTTAGCAAGCTGTTTTGTTTAGAGCTGCAGGTCAAGTCTTAGTTGAGAATGCAGACAAGTCCTGGACCAAAAAGAACAGCTCCACGCTGATCCTCTCTCTCTCTCTCACATCTGTCCTGTAAGAACCTGTGTTTGATGTTACCTTTTTTTGCCAAGGGGTGTTCATGGGGATTGTTGCAAGTATTTGGAACACCATTATTAAGTTGCAATACAGTCACTTGGGTTTTCAGATAAATTATGTATTTCTATATTCTGTTCTCCTTTATTGGTGTATAAATAAACTCTGTTTTGTTTTAAAACTGAGTGGCTGGGCCAGCTGTATCACTTCTGGAATATCCTCTCACACCTGCTTAAAACAATTAGAAAAGTTAGGGTCTGGACTAGCTTCTTGAAATGTTTTGAGGGCAGTCTGGCCTGGTCCATAACAGATTGGGGGATCTTTGCGGGATTTGTTCTGTAGTTCCAAATTGGGATTGGTGTTGCTGGACTCAAAAGCAGCGAGGGGTAAATGTAAGTGTCTTTTGTTTCGGGTGTTGAATTCAGATGGATTAAACAGTGCTTGGTGTAGTAATGGCTCTTCCAGTCATTAAGAGTTTTCTGGGGTGGAAGAAGTGACTTTGGGGGCTTTACAAAAGGTGAACAAAGAAAAGCTGCTGGAATTGTCAGTCAAGCAGGAGTTGGAGTGTCTCCTTCTGTGAGGAAAGGAAAAATAATTGCAGCAATAGCTCAGGATTTAAATTTGCTGGATACATCATCAGAATCTTTAGAGATGGCTAAAATTCAATGGAAAATGAAGCAGCTTGATTGGAGGCAAAAGAAAAGGAAAGAACAAAAGAAATGAAACTGTTTGAATTTTGATTAAAAGCAGAGGAAATAAAAAAAATAACAAATCGTTTTAGCAGAACAAAAAGAAAAAGAGAGAAGAGAGAGAAGAAAGGAAGAAAGAGAGGGAGTTTGAACTTCAGAACTTGGCACTTAGACAGCAAGGTTAGCTTTAAAGGATGGAAATGAATGCTGAAGTTAAGCTTGGTAAGGAAGAGAGTGAGGATAACCAAATACATGGTAGCCAAAGGGCTGGTGATGCTAAATTTAGCTCAGTTGGCTGGATTGTTGGTTTACAGAGCAGTGTGATGCCAGCAGCTTGGGTTCAGTTCCCATCACCTGTTTGAGGTAACCTTGAAGGGCACTCCTTCTCAGCTTCTTCCCTCACCTGAGGTGTGGTGGCCCTCAGGTTAAATCATCACCAGTTGCTTCGCTCTAATAAGCCCCTCTGGTCTGGTAAGACTATGGTGACACAACAGAAAGTTTGATGAGAAGGATGTAGAAGCCTTTTTCATCTCATTTGAAAAGGTGGCTAAACAAAAGGTGACCATATAGATTTTGTTGATCCAAACAAAACATGTAGGTGAGCTAGTGAGGTATTCACATCATTATCAGAGGAGGTATCTGGGCTTACAAGGAGGTGAGAAAAGCCATTTTAAGTGCATATGAGCTTGTGCCAGATGCTTACAGACAGTGTTTCAGGAATCTAATGAGGAACCCTAGTCAAATCCACACTGAATTTGAAAGGACCAAAGTAATTATTTATAGGTGGATAAAGGCATTAGAAATAGAGCAAAACAATTACGCTCTTAGAGAGACGATTACTTTGGAGGAGTTCAAATATTCACTTCCTGAAAAAGTGAGAACTCATGTGGAAAAGCAGGGAGTTAAAACAGCAAGATGAGCAGCTAAAATGGCTGATGATTGTGAGTTGGTTCATTAATCAAAAATTGGCTTCCAACATCAATTTCAATCTGTGGGGCATCGAAATTGAGGAAAAGCGAAAACCTTAAGTGGTAAAGGAAAGGTGAAGATCATAAGGATAACTTACCACAGTGTAAAAAGGAACCACTGAAGGGGAAAGAGAAGTTAAGGCTGAGGGGTGACCTCATAGAGGCTTATAAAATCATGAGGGGCATGGATAGGATAAATAGACAAAGTCTTTTCCCTGGGGTGTGGGAGTCCAGAAGCAGAGGACATAGGTTTAGGATGAGAGGGAAAAGATATAAAAGGGACCAAAGGGGCAACTTTTGCACACAGAGTGTGGTGAGTGTATGGAATGAGCTGCCAGAGGAAGTGGTGGAGGCTGGTATAGTTGCAAGATTTAAAAGGCATCTGGATGGGTATATGAATAAGAAGGTTTAGGGAGATATGGGCCAAGCGCTGGCAAGTAGGACAAGATTAGGTTGGGATATCTGTTCGGCATGGAAGAGTTAGACCGAAGGGTCTGTTTCTGTGTTGTACATCTCTGACTCTATGAGTAGTTACTGCAATTTAGTAGGCCATGTGAAATCACAGTGTTGTTGAGTTAGGAAAAGCACTGGGAAGACAGATGTAGGAAAATAGGCTAAGCCAGTGAATTTTGTTGGAGTGGTAATGAAAAGCACAGTGGAGGCTAAAAAGCTACACCAGAATGTACAACCTGGTCAGAGAGTTGGTTAAGGAAAAGGTTCCAGACCTTCTTAAACCATATACCTGCGAAGATACAGTTTACTCGCATAGGCCAGGAGCAGCAGGTAAATAGGTTGCAATATTAAGAGATACTGGATCCACTCAATCTTTGATATTGAAAATTGAGGAGGTATGTACCTCTGAAGGACTATTGCCAGAAAAAGTGATAGTAATGAGATTTCACGATGAGACAAGAAGTGTTCAATTATGTAGAATCAGTTTATAGTGTCCAGTTAAGATTGGAGAATCGTGGTAGGAGTACTGGACAAACTCTCAGCTGTAGGAATACATTTTGCCCTTGGTAATAATATAATTAGTTCACAGGTAGGAGTGCTGCCTACTGTGGTTGAAAAGCCAGTGGAAACGCAGGCAACTGAACTATTGCAGGAAGCATATCCTGGGAGTTTTCCTGACTATGTGGTAATGAGGTCATAAAGTCACCAGTTGAAACAGGAGAGATCAAAGAGTACAGATAAGAAAGTTTGAATTAGAATTAACAGAGACTCTATTTGTTCAAATGTTTGAGACAAACCAGGAGCAGATAGATCACAAAGCAGACTTCTTTAGTTCAGAGAAATTAACTGACTTACAGCAGAAAGATGAAAATTTAAAGCAATTGTATCAAAAGACATACATGGAAGAAGAATCTAGATGTATCCTAGTGTGCTACTGTCTTAAAAATGATGTCTTAATGAAGAAATGGAGGCCATCACATATTCAGGCAGATGATAATTGGGCAGAAGTTCATCAAGTTATATCACCAGTGGGTTATAGAAAGGAGGTATTGTAGGTACCACATGAAGTACCAGTAGGAGGTCACTTAGAGGTGAGAAAGACTCAAACTAAAATACAAAATATTTTTGCTGGCCAGGACTGCACAAGGATGTAGTTGAATTTTGCCAGACATGTCATACATGTCAAGTAATTGGAAAACCACAGGTAGTTGGAACACCTGCACCTTTGAAAGAAGGAACAAATGTATGTAGTTTTTTTTTAAAAAGTAGATGGCTTTTTGGTCACTAAATAAGTGTAAAGATTGGATGCAGTGAAAATTGTATCCATTATGCAGTCCATGGCAAGGTGCCTCCCATGACCTAATTTGAAGTAGAAATGTATAACAAAGCCATTCCAGTTCCTTCTCCATGTGGGCTTGTATATCCCCTTCTTCTTCTGCCCCAGGACTGGTAGCTGTGCCCCCTCAGACTGTGTGACTTCACACTCTGGAATTTTGCATCCAAAGGCTCTCTGCTTCTGACTTCCTTCCCCTTCTTAGTAAGCTTTTTTATAACCTGAATCTTTGGCCAAGTGTATCAGGTTGTCATAAGGTTTTCCCATGTGGCAAGCAATCAACACTGTTTGTAATGCTAATTTGATGTTTGAAATCAACACATCCATGTTGCACAGTCATACATGCTTTTGGTGACAGTATTGGACTTCTTCCCTCTTGTAGTTCTTTATGTTTCTGTATAGTGTCTGGGGTGTTTCTCTCTTACAGACATTGTGCAAACTCAAGTCTGTAGGTTTGCTAAGTATAAGACACTACTTATTCGTTATACCACATTGCTTCTTTATTCATATAAAATTTCATCTGCTAATGTTCAGTTCCTTTTAATATCGGTTAGCTCCATGGGATAGGCCATGTTGTGGTAAAATTTCCAATTTTATTGAGTCTTTGAACCATAGCCAGTGACGCAAATAAAAATCAGGCACATCCCAATGTGGAATCCACAGAACTGTCAAACTAGTCGGTGAAGATGTTGCATCTTGCGCATGTGCGGTTGCTCTCATCATTTGCTCTCACTCTGCTCAAATACCCCTTTAACCCCGTCTTTCAAATATCTATCTAACCTGCTGTTAAACAATAATAATGATCTCTATTCAGTCACAAATTCTACAACAAAATATCCCACTATTATCTATTTCCTTTTACAACACGTTCTCCAGTTTGCTCTCCTAAAACTCTTCATTTCATCAAATATTTTTGTCCTCTTGTTTTAATGCTCTAAACAATTAGAAGTATTTTCCTATACAGTCTGGGCACTGGCTCAGAACTATAATGATTGTTGTCACATTTTCCCTTCTACTTGTATGCCCTAATGACACACACCGTACCAATTTCTCTCCTCCCAATGCTTTCCGCTCATTTGTATTTCCTCACAACAAGCAAGGTCCTTGTAATTCTGAACTGTGCCATGTCTGTTAGCTCTTCATCTTTCTGATAAAGTGGATTACAAACTGTATAGAGCACTTTGACAATGGTTTCACAAAATTTCAGCATTTATATTCATAGAGTCATAGAGATCTCTCGCATAGCAAATGGCCCTTTGGCCCATTGTGTCCACACTGGTCAAAAACAACCATCTACGTATTTGAATCCCATTTTACAGCACTTGGCTGTAGCCTTATAAGTCTTGGCATTGCAAGTGCACATCTAAATAGTTCTTAAATGTTTAAAAGATTTCTGCTTCCACTACCATTACAGGTAGTGAATTCCATATTCTGGGTGAAGAAGATTTTCCTTAATTCCCTATTTCTCTTCTAAACCTCCTCCCCTTACATCTGTGGTACACTGTCAGCAAATGTGATTGTTCCTTTCTGGTTTTTAAGTTCTATCCATATGGATTCATTTAAGGAGCCTTCCAAGAGATTATCCCTCCATACTGTTGTAATAATAGATTCCATATCATTAAACCCAATATCCACTAACTTATTTTCTCCACTGTGAAGTCTACCCTTGTTGAGTAGAGTTCTGTCTCCAACATTGGTTAAATTTTACAGGACAATTTGCAGTTAGAATTCTTTAAGCTCACTGGAAGACCAGGGAACGTTTAGATGTTCAATTATAGTTTTATTCATTTATGCTACACATTGGTAACCACGAGATTGCTGGTAAATATGAACAGAAGAAATAGGAGCCAGAGTAGACTGTTTGGTCCCTCAAGCTGGCTCTGCCATTTGATAATATCTGCTCCAGGGCCTTGATTCTTATTGTGCTAGCTCAGCAAAACCATCAACTCTCTGAAATTTCAAAAATCTACCTACCATCTCGGTAAATCCTTTCAGTAATCTAGAGTCTAGAACTCCAGACCTTTTCTGCCTTCTGGGAGAAGACATTCCTTCACATCTCCATTTTAGATGAGTGTCCCCTTATTCTGTAACTAAGTCTCCTTGTACTTCTCTCAGAGAGTTGTGAGTCTGTGGAACTCCAAACCACAGAGAGCAGTGGAGACAGAATTCTCATGCACACTTGAAGCTGAGTTAGACACATTCTTGATCAGTAGGGGAATCAAGGGTTATGGGGAAAAGGCAGGAAATTGGACATGAGGAGAGCCTGATTAGCCACGAGTTTAGATTAGAGTGGTGCTGGAAAAGCACAGCAGGTCAGGCAGCATCCGAGGAGCAGGAAAATTGACCTTTCGGGCAAGAGCCCTTATGGCCGTACTAGTCTGTAAGCATACCCACAGTCGTACTAGTCTAAAAATGTCTGATCTTGGAAGCTAAGCAGATACCGGCCTGGTTAGTACTTGGGTGGGAGACTGCCTGGGAATACCAGGTGCAGTAGGGCCTACAGCTTGGTTAGCCATGATCCTATTGAATTGTGGAGCAGGCCTGAAGTGCCAAACAACCTATGCCTGTTCCTATTTCTTGTGGTCTTGCATTTTGAGATACCATCACTGGTGGAAACATCTACCATGTGAAACTATAGATGATTCTCATAGAGTATCACTAGTGAAGAGATTTTCGCCTCCATTAACCATGGAACACTGGTTAAAATTGGTTATCATTTGAAATTAAAGTCTGACTTGTTTTTACATATTTTACATAATATATTCCTAAAGTGATTATTTATGTCAACATATTCTGATTTTTTTTTGTAAGACCTACTATTAACTAATTAAGTTGCTTTGCAAATTATTTACCTCCTTAAATGCTTCTGTGTAACACTGTTTTCACTTCTCTCTGTTTGTTTCCTTTCCTATATCTTTCTCTTTTTCTGTGATATTTGTCAGCCTTTTGATCATCTCTTGCTTTTTTTTTGTTGGCTACACCTCCCATATAAATCCTTGCAGATTATTGCTCCAATGATGACAGTCAAATGTTTTAATCTTGCTCAGAAAATAGTCCTTAAAGAGGTCATGATCCCTTCCCTGGAAAATAATGAGATTGACATAGGGTGAAAAAAAGCTCACCCACTTCTCAGTACCTCCATAAAGTAAGTGCTATGTTGAACTTCCACTGGGACTTTCTTGACTCACCAGCAATTAAGGTCTTGAGTGGTAAATAAATGGCTACTTAAAAGCCGCAAATCATCACCTCCCTGAGCTCATGTGTCCCTGGTAGGTAGTAAAAGTGGCTTGTTTCTCTGACTAGGAAACCATGGAGATTGCCTCTTGAATTGTTGAGGAGACCTTCAATTTTCCCAGTCTGGAGCTATTCTAATGGATTTATTTTTGAGGGGGAAAGCTAGTGAATGGCTTGCAAAAACCATTTGCCTGACCTTGTTTCTGAGTTTGCCTCTCCCCACGATCCACACCTTATGAAAGAAGAAAAATAAGTTACTAATTGCCAGTGGATTTCCCAAGGAGTAGACCTCAATTGACCCATATTAGGGAATGAAACAGCTTCTGAGGATCCTGGATGCCAGTATTGGAGCCTGTGATAGTGCACGATACTTAACCAGACATACTTATCACTATTAACAAGCTGATTGAAGTCTTATCTCACTGGTGAGGGTAGCGATATTTATCACTAACTGACATACTCAATCCCACAATTAGAAAAAATTTGGGAAAACTCCACCTCTAGAATTTGCTTAATTGCAGAACCTTGATTATAATGTGTATGATTAGCCATCTCCAGAGGCTCAAGCAGAACATTCAAGGTTGATGCACCAATGTATAACAAAGGGAGTGCTGCACAGTTGGATGTGCAATCTTTCAGATGAGATGTCAAACTATGGTACTGTCTGCTAGTTCTTGTGATCTAAAATATCTCATGGCACTATTTTGAATAATCCCCCATGTCCTGGCTCCTCAATCAGCATCACAAGAAAAAGGTTACTTGTTCATTATCATGTTACTATTTACATACAAATTGGCAACTGGATGTTTTATGTTACAGCTAATACAGCAGTCGGTACTGCGATAAAGTGCTTTGTGGGGTCTGATGTTACCTGTTGCTACATTGTCAGCTACTATCAACTTTTGGTTTGGGAAAAACTTGCAGCATCAATTCACTTTCTTAATTTGGAACAAAGGGATTTCTTCGTTTATAGTGGGAGAGGAAGACCACTAGTAAGTCTTAATGAAAAGAGTTCAAAATCACATAACATCAGGTTAAAGTGCAGCAGGTTTAATTAGACTATAACCTGGTGTTGTGTGATTTTTAACTTTGTACACTCCAGTGCAATACTGGCCTCTCCAAATTAATGAATAGAGGGTTTTGTCCTAACAAGATTAGTTTATATCATGATAGCTACAGATATGTTACCTTAGAAACTCAGACATGGTGCTGACTCATACCTTTTTTGGCTAAGTCTATTGTGTAGAGACTTATGGAGAGTTTCTATGAGGCCGAGTGAGTTTTTTTGCCATATGTTACCAAAGTCATCTTATTAACTATTGTCCCTGTTCATATAGTATGATTCTAACTCCTTCTTAACACATGTCTTTCCTGGAATAACTCACCAATCACCAGGCAACCTTAACATCCAAACCATCTTTAAAGGGCTGCTATGCAGTGTTGGCAATTTAGCGTTGTCCCTCAGTGGTGATGCAATGGCACAGCATCCACAAAGCCACACGATTTATGGTATATAGAAGGTATACCTGACACTTTCTCACACATACAATCTCATTCTCTTACTCTTGTTGCTGTTGATCACCATGTCACACGACCAACCTGACTTTTGCTACACTCATCTAAGCACTGCCTCAAGGTCACCAGTACTCGGTGTCCAGTGTATAATGGGGCCCTGCAGGTTGTCATTGCACAGTGGGGCAAAATGACGTGCAGGCAAACAATCACATCATTCCAGATATCAAGGTTTCCTTGCAAGTAGTGAAATCCAGCGAGGTCAATAGAGTCTGTATGTCACCCCAGCAAAGTAAACCAGATACAGGCATCTTCATCTTCCTGATGAAGGGCTTACACTCAAAACGTAGATTCTCCTGCTCCTTGGATGCTGCCTGACCTGCTGTGCTTTTCCAGCACCACACTCTTGACTCTGATCTCCAGCATTCGCAGTCCTCACTTTCTCCTATCTTCACCAACACTACTTGTACATTCAATGTAGATGGCTACTTTCATCTGCTGAAACTAGTTGTCAGTCAACTCCTCCTAGGCTTGCAATGCCTGGGTCAGCTGACCCCAGTTATGCACAGAGGAAAAGCTCTGTTCTTGTTCTCCTACCTGGAAGATGACTGTCGCTCCTCTATTTTCTCAGTGTCAAACACATCACCTCATTGCCTACTCCAACTGTGCAGAGCAGAACATACCAGGATCATGTGGCACACTCAGTCTGGACTATACTAGAGGGCCTGGTGCAACAATGTCCTCAATATCTATTGTTTGCTCCCTTATGACCCTTAGCACAGCATAGGGTAGAATTATGTCTATGTTTCGCATTAGACAGAAGGTGCGCAATAACTCCCACAAACCAGCTTTGTGGGTCACCTAGACCCCACAATGCAGCAAGCATATGACAGTGCTCTAGGGTAGGAGTTGTGACAGCGGCCAGGGTGGTGAGTACACACCTCCAGGAAATGGTAATAGTGATCATAGGTCAGCAGAACATAAATGGAATGGAAGTCCTTCCTGTTGATGAATTCTGCAGAATTGTGATATAGCCCCCTGAGTGCCATGTAAGTCCAGTCAATGCCACCTGGGGATCCTAGCTATGTTCTCGAATCTGACTGCCCAGGCTGCAACATTCACGTCATTGTGGAGGAATGAAATGAACTAGTAAGACATTGCACAGACGGCATTGGTCACTGTCCTGATGCATTTGTGGGTGTACAACTGACAAATCCCAAACAACTCACCTGGCACTCCCTGAAAGTTCAGTCCCTCCCTCAGTGACATTCACAACAAAAGGAGAGGATGGTCTCCCATACTTGCAATCATCCAGTTCCTTCCAACATCTGTCACAGTGTCCTGATTCATATGGAACTTGAGTGGACTCTGTGCCTAACTTATCCCCAGGAAATGGAGCCTTAGCCAAGAAACTGCGGTCCTCCTTCAGTCAAGACATCTGAAGCTCCCACCTCTGCCTGGGTTGGGTGCTCTTTGTTTTCTGTGGTAATCTACTGCTGCCACTCCTGGGCTTGATGTCACCCCTGGTCCTTATTATATTTGTTGTCAGCTTCTTAGGAAGGCAGCCACATCCATCAAAGCTTCACCTGCACTTCCACACATATCATTTACTGTATCTGTTGTTCCCGATGTGGTGTCCTCTACATTGGGGAGACAGGACGCCTACTCACAGACCGGTTCAGAGAACATCTCTGGGACACCCGCACCAACCAAACACACCATCCTGTGGCTGATAACTTCAACTCCATCTCCCATTCCACTGAGGACAACTTCAACTCCACCTCCCATTCCACTGAGGACATGCAGGTCCTGGGCCTCCACTATCACCACTCCCTTACCACCCAATGCCCGGAGGAAGAACTCCTCATCTTCCATTTCGGGACCCTCCAACCCCATGGCATCAATGTGAATTTCACCAGTTTCATTTCCCCTCCCCCACCTTATCCCAGTTCAAACCCTTCAGCTCAGCACAACCTTCATGACCTGTCTTACTTGTCCATCTTACCTCCAACATATCCGCTCACCCTCCACTTCAACCTATCACCATTTCCCACACCTCCATCCATCTATTGCACTCTTAGCTTTCTTCGCCCTAGTCCCACCCCCTCCCATTTATCTCTCCACCCTTGAGGCTCCTAGCCTCATTACTGATGAAGGGCTTTTATCAGAAATGTTGATTTTCCTGCTCTTCGAATGCTGCATGACCTGCTGTGCTTTTCCAGCACCACACTCTCAACTCTAACCTCCAGCATCTGCAGTCCTCATTTTTGCCACAGTGACCAATAGCTGAGTGACCTATGTTTGTGGTGTTAAATTCAAGGTAATTTGGAAAAGATAGACATGAAAGGAAAGGTAAAATAGAGTCATACAGATATACAGCATAGAAACAGACCCTTCGGTCCAACCCGTCCATGCCGACAGGAAATCCCAACCCGTTCCAGTCCCACCTGCCAGCACCCAGCCCATATCCCTCCAAACCCTTCCTATTCATATACCCATCCAAATGCCTCTTAAATGTTGCAATTGTACCAGCCTCCACCGCATCCTCTAGCAGCTCATTCCATACACGTACCACCCTCTGCGTGAAAAAGTTGCCCCTTAGGTCTCTTTTATATCGTTCCCCTAAGCCTATGCCCAATAGTTCTGGACTCCCCAACCCCAGGGAAAATACTTTGTCTATTTATCCTATCCATGCCCCTCATAATTTTGTAAACCTCTATAAGGTCACCCCTCAACCTCCGACGCTCCAGGGAAAACAGCCCCAGCCTGTTCACCCTCTCCCTGTAGCTCAAATCCTCCAACCCTGGCAACATCCTTGTAAATCTTTTCTGAACCCTTTCAAGTTTCACAACATCGTTCCGATAGGAAGGAGACCAGAATTGCATGCAATATTCCAACAGTGGCCTAACCAATGTCCTGTACAGCCGCAACATGACCTCCCAACTCCTGTACTCAATACTCTGACCAATAAAGGAAAGCATACCAAACGCCGCCTACACTATCCTATCTACCTGCGACTCCACTTTCAAGGAGCTCTGAACCTGCACTCCAAGGTCTCTTTGTTCAGCAACACTCCCTAGGACCTTACCATTAAGTGTATAAATCCTGCTAAGATTTGCTTTCCCAAAATGCAGCACCTCGCATTTATCTGAATTAAACTCCATCTGCCACTTCTCAGCCCATTGGCCCATCTGGTCCAGATCCTGTTGTAATCTGAGGTAACGCTCTTCGCTGTCGACTACACCTCCAATTTTGGTGTTATCTGCAAACTTACTCATTATACCTCTTATGCTCACATCCAAATCATTTATGTAAATGATAAAAAGAAGAGGACCCAGCACCGATCCTTGTGGCACTCCACTGGTCACAGGCCTCCAGTCTGTAAAACAACCCTTCACCACCTTTGAGCTAGTTATGTATCCAAATAGCTAGTTCTCCCTGTATTCCATGACATCTAACCTCGCTAATCAGTCTCCCATGAGGAACCTTGTCGAACACCTTACTGAAGTCCATATAGATTGCATCTACTGCTCTGCCCTCATCAATCTTCTTTGTTACTTCTTCAAAAAACACAATTAAGTTTGTGAGACATGATTTCCCACGCACAAAGCCATGTTGACTATCCCGAATCAGTCCTAGCCTTTCCAAATACATGTACATCCTGTCTCTCAGGATTCCCTCCAACAACTTGCCCACCACCAAGGTCAGGCTCACCAGTCTATAGTTCCCTGGCTTGTCTTTACCGCCCTTCTTAAACAGTGGCACCATGTTAGCCAACCTCCCGTCTTCCGGCACCTCTCCTGTGACTATTGATGATACAAATATCTCAGCAAGAGGCCCAGCAATCACTTCTCTAGCTTCCCACAGAGTTCTCAGGTACACCTGATGAGGTCCTGGGGATTTATCCACCTTTAACAGTTTCACGACATCCAGCACTTCCTCCTCTGTAATCTGGACATTTTGCAAGATGTGACCATCAAATCCCCTACAGTCTATATCTTCCATATCCTTTTCCACAGTAAATACTGATGCAAAATACTCATTTAATATCACCCCCATTTTCGGTGGCTCCACACAAAGGCCGCCTTGCTGATCTTTGAGGGGCCCTATTCTCTCCCTAGTTACCCTTTTGTCCTTAATATATTTGTAAAAACCCTTTGGATTCTCCTTAATTCTATTTGCCAAAGCTATCTCATGTCCCCGTTTTGCCCTCCTGATTTCCCTCTTAAGTATACTCCTACTTTCTTTATACTTTTCTAAGGATTCACTCGATCTATCCTGTCTATACCTGACATATGTTTCCTTCTTTTACTTAACCAAACCATCAATTTCTTTAGTCATCCAGCATTCCCTATACCTACCATCCTTCCCTTTCACCCTGACAGGAATATACTTTCTCTTGATTCTTATTATCTCATTTCTGATGGCTTCCCATTTTCCAGCAGTCCCTTTACCTGCGAACATCTGCTTCCAATCAGCTTTCGAAAGTTCTTGACTAATACCGTCAAAATTGGCCTTTTTCCAATTTAGAACTTCAATTTTTAGGTCTGGTCTATCATTTTCCATCACTTTTTTAAAACAAGTCGAATTGTGGTCGCTGGCCCCAAAGTGCTCCCCCATTGACACCTCAGTCACCTGCCCTGCCTTATTTCCCAAGAGTAGGTCAGGTTTTGCACCTTCTCTAGTAGGTACATCCACGTACTGAATCAGAAAATTGTCTTGTACACACTTAAGAAATTCCTCTCCATCTAAACCTTTTACACTATGGCAGTCCCAGTCGATATTTGGAAAGTTAAAATCCCCTATCGTAACTACCCTATTATTCTTACAGATAGCTGAGATCTCCTTGTAATTTTGTTTCTCAATTTCCCTTTCTTATTTCTCAGTTCCATCCAAATAACTTCCCTGGATGATGTATTTGCGGGCATATCCTCCCTCAGCACAGCTGTAATGCTATCTCTTATCAAAAATGCCGCTCCCCCTCCTCTCTTGCCTCCCTTTCTTTCCTACTTGTAGCATCTGTACCCTGGATCATTAAGCTGCCAGTCCTGCCCATCCCTGAGCAATGTATCCGCAATTGCTTTGATATCCCAGTCCCATGTCCCTAACCATGCCCTGAGTTCATCTGCCTTCCCTGTTAGGCCCCTTGCATTGAAATAAATGTAATTTAATTTATTAGTCCTACCTTGTCTCTGCCTGCCCTGATTGTTTTACTCACTTCTATTCTCAGTTGTACCCGTCTCAGATCGATCTCTTTCCTCACTATCTCCCTGGGTCCCACTCCCCCCACCTTACTAGTTTAAATCCTCCCAAGCAGTTCCAGCAAATTTTCCTGCCAGTATATTAATCCCCTTCCAATTGAGGTGCAGTCCGTCCTTCTTGTACAGGTCACGTCTACCCCAAAAGAGATTCCAATGATCCAAAAAAGTGAATCTTTCTCGCATACACCAGCTCCTCAGCCAGGTATTCATCTGCTCTATCCTCCTATTCCTGCCCTCACTCGATGTAACAGTTGAGAACATTTTGTGAATTTGAGTTAATGTCATACAACAATATAAACAAACTTTGTTTTAAGACTTATGAAAGGTATACAGGCTCAGTGTACTCAAAGCAAAAGACTAGTTAGTACTAAAATGGGCATTTTAGAGGTGGTGGACAGGAAAATGTACTACGGGGAGCAGGGAAATACCAGAGAAACTGAAGAACTGGTTTCTTGCATTTGTTGTCATGGGGGAAGATACAGAAAATTTTCAAGAAATACTGAGCAACCAAAGAAGTTGTGAGACTGAGAGATTGAAATGAATTAGTATTAGTAGAGAGGTACTTTTTAAAAAAAAATGCATTCAGCGGATGTGGACATCAATGACTGAGCATTTATTACCTATCCTTATTTGCCCTTGAAAAGGTGGTAATGAACATCTCCTTGAACCACTGCAGTCCATTTAGTGCAGGTTGACCTGTTGTGTTATGAGGAGGGCATTCTAAAAACTTGAAAACTTGAAAGGATGACTGGATTGAATGTTAGTAATTCCTCTGAACCGGAGCTACATCCAAGTATGTGAAAGGAGGTGGGAAACGAGAGATAATGGTTGTATTGGTAATTATTATTCAAAGTTCTATTGCAGAAAGGTCCCTGTGGATGGGAAAGTGGTAAATGTAATTTGATTTGTGAATAGTGGTAGAGGGAGAATGGAGAGCTACAAAACTGTTTTTGGTATCAGTAGGAGTGAAAATGTTACAATATTACAATAAATATGATAACTAGAGGCTTGGAACACAATTAACCAGATTCAGCATGGATGTATAAAAGAGAAATCATGTTGACTAATCTGTTCAAATCTTTGGAGGAAGTTACTTATAGCATAGAGAAAGGATATGGTGTGTCTGGGTTTTCAGAAAGGTTCTGTTAAGTCCCACACAAATGTTGAGCAAATAAAATAAGAATGCATACAACTGGTGGAAATATATTCAAATTTCAGTCATAATCTAATTGAATGGCAGAGCAGGTTAAATGAACTCAGTTTTCCTATGTACTCCACTTTGCAGTTAGTGGAAGCAACTTTACCCTGTATGTGGTATAGGATGGATAATATTTCATCATTATACCTTCTTGCAGCTTCCCTTATTGGCTTCAATGGAAATTTAAAACCAGCACAATATTGACCAAAGTCAAAATCATATCCATTCACTCACTTATTAATTAATTACAGTCAATCCGTCCAGAAATTCAATAACTTTATTTGGCGTGACCCTATGTAAAAATAGATTCAGCTCAACCATGTTTCAATTGGTTCAATTAGAATCAGAACAAGATCCAATACTGTAACACATGTTTCACATCTCCGAGGCCTATGATTCAGCAAGTATTATGTAATGGTGTCACTCTCAAGAAGGATTGAGGGGTTGACAAAACTTTCACAATTCTAGCATGAAATCTAAGAAATCTATAAATAAAGACCTTGTTTGTTGGGTCACTTGGAGATAAAATAATCAAAGAGAAGTCTGGAGTTCTTCTGGTTTTCTGAGTAATACCCATCACCATGGACCATACCATAGACACCAGATTGCTTGGCCTAGCATTCATTTGTCATTTGTGAAACATAAATTTTGTTCTTATTCTTTCACATAATATGGCCATTGTTAACAAGATCTGAATTAATTGTCCATCTTTAACTGGAGGGCAGTTAAGAGGCAACCACACATTACTGTGGGTCTGGAGTCACATGTAGGCCAGACCAGATAAGGTTGGCCAATTTCCTTCCTTAATGGACATTAGTGAACCAGACTTTTTTTTACAACAATTGATAATGGTTATATAGTCACCATTAGAGTCTTAATTCCAGATTATACCTTATATTGAATTCCAATTACACCATCCACCATGGTAGGATTCAAATTAGCCATTAGCCTGACATTCTGAATTTCTCATCCAGTGACATTACCAGAATGCCCCTACTAAATGATAGGAAGTCAGTTGAACATCTTTGTCACTGAGAATTACATATTTTTCTCAGACAAAAGCACTGGAGTCTTGGTACCAATGAAATTAGATCGTTAAAATACAGCTAGTGTGTGATCGAAAAGAAAGTCAGTACAGGATGGAAGGATTGATGAATCATAGCATCATAGAATCCCAGCTGAAAGAGGCTGTTCAGCCTGTCAAATAGCATTTGTTCCGAGGTTTGTTTTGATTTTTAACCAGCACTTAAAAGGTAATAGATTCATTTAAAAAGCCCCTAGGCGCATCTTGGAGATTATGAATGATTGTAGTGAGCTGTCCCATGATTTGAGGGTGTTAGCTCCACAAGGACACCAGTTTCTGGTGCAGGTGTTACTGTAGCCTAAGCAGGCCAATTCTCAATCCACTGACCATTTGCACACAGGACAGGAAGTCACACGTGGGTACTGGGATCCAGAGAGGAGGATTTGCTTCCTTTTTGTTCTTTCTCCATTTCTGCTCTGTCTCCGTATGAAGGCATTTAGATGTTATGAGTAAAGTGCATTGCAAATACAAACTCTTCCTTAATTGAAAAGTTTGGTTGATATGGTCTCAGCTGTTTTGCTGTCAATTTGTAGCTAAATGGCAGATACATGGTCGATGACACAGAGCTGATTTTTTATTTTATTAGGGTTCATTAATTGCCTGCCTTCCTTTCATGATTACATAGACTAGAACTGTTTGCTCCTTCAGCACAGAAATCTTTTAATCCTAATTAAGTATGGATAATAAGGAAAATGACAAATAGGTTTGGAAATCAGATTTGGACTGCATAAAATATATGGTACTCTTTAATCAACAGTAATTATAATTATAAATGTTTGTTTAAATAATGCAGTCTCTTGATAATTTATACTAATTCATTCATTTATCTGCAAGCAATGCTGCACGGCAAATGATCTAAGAGACACTGGGAAATGAGAAAGGACAAAGCAGAATACACCAGGAATGGACAGGGTATTTTCAGTGAAAATTTAATTTAGGAGCAGAAATTACAAAATTAGACAAGTGGCAGTGAAACTATGCGAACCATTTACTACGTATTAATCTGAAATGTAAGCTACTCTTTCCTTCTAATTGAACTAGTTCCGAAGGACCAGAGGGAATAAATGAGAAAGTGCTAGAGAAATTCAGCAGGTGAGCGAAGCAGAAATTTCTTCTTTTGTTTCTGTTCGCTCGTTGACTATAGGTATTGGTGGTTGAGCCAGCATTTATTGTCTGTCCCTAGTTGTCCTTCAAAATGTAATGGCTAAGCTGCCTTCTTGAACCTCTGCAGTTCATTTGCTGTCAGTAGATCCTTGTGCTGTTAGGGAGACAGTTCCAGGATCTTAACCCAGTGATACTGAAGAAATGGCAACATATTTCCACGTCAGGATGGTGATTGACATGAAGGGGAACTCATTGGTAGTGGTGATCTCATGTCTGCCTTTGTACTTCAAGGTGGTCGAGGTCATAGATTGGAAGGTGCTGCATAGGGAATGAGTGAGCATCATGACAGTAAGTGAAGAGCCAAAGATTTCACATAATACAGCCATTGTTGACAAGCTCTGAATTAATTGCCCATCCTTAATTACCTAGAGGGCAGTTAAGAAGCAACCACACATTACTGTGGGTCTGAAGTCACATGTAGGCCAGACCAGATAAGATTGGTCCAGTCCATGTGCTAGGTGTGTGCCCTTGAGTGTACAGTGTCCTTGCTGCAGCATTGCAATGATAATTGTTGGTGCAGCCTGAGGTGCAGCATTGAAGTACTTATAAGTGGAACAGAGATGTGCCATGAAGTTTCTTAAAGGCTCCCACATGAGAAGTGCCAATAACTGTCCTTGTGGGGTGCATGTGGTCAGTGCCCATGAAGCATGCCCCAACATGGATGATGTGAAACAGTGAGTTAAAACCATCAGGTGCTTATTCTGGTTCCTTCGTGATGGTTTCCCAATTGTTAAGTTTGTTTGATAAAATGGGAGTTTGAACATTAATGAATCAAATTGGGTTGTAAACAAAGTGTTTAATACATGCTGTTAACAAGCAATTTGCCATTACCTAGTGGCCAGGGATGTGCAAGCTTGGTTAACCATGAAAAATGGACAGTTAGGCAGCATCCAAGGAACAGGAGAACTGACGTTTTGAGCATAAGCTGTTCATCAGGAATTCCTGATGAACAGCTTACGCTCAAAACGTCGATTCTTCTGCTCCTTGGATGCTGCCTAACTGACTGTGCTTTTTCAGTACCACACTCTTCAACTCAGATCTCCAGCACCTGCAGTCCTCACTTTCTCCAAAATATGGGAAATGCAGGATTATAGGGTAGGCTGGTAGGTCTGGGTGGGATACTCTTCAGATGGTCGGTGTGGACTCTATGGGTCGAGTGGCCTGCTTCCATATTGAAGGAGTTCTATGAATAGTAAGAATCTTGCCGCACGGCTTGTGAAAAGCATAAAAGATGGTGTGTATTGCTCCTGACATTAAGATGGGCCTTGCAGCACTCACCTGATTGTGTCACATGTCTCACCATTGTCCATGTCTCTCAGGTTCCTCTAAAATTCCACCCCTGGGTACTGATGGTATTGTAGGATATTGGGACAGCACAGACATATGGCATTATGTTAGATGTTCAATAAAATAACACATTACTATATCTTGGCAAAGGATTACCTCAAGTAACATTGGCTTGATGACCTGCAAATACCTTATTCTGATTAATGTGATTGAAGGAGAAAAATAAACATTAAGGATTGCCACCTTTTATTAAGGTAGGTGAAGCTGGCAATAAGAGACTTGCTGCCGCAGTATTGTCATGTGGATGTGCAAAATCAATTTCCGTCTCAGTTATGTCAAAGGAAAATTATGAGGGATTTTGAGGAAATGAATTGGCAAAATTACTTCCTTGGGCAGGGGTTTCAATAACTAGAGGAGGTAGATTTGAAGCCACTATAAAAACATATGCAGGGAGAATGATTTTCAAAATATTTGCATCGTACATTTTTTTCAATCTAGAATATGAAGAATGATGTAAATGAATTTGTAAATGATGGTGCAACTCTGACTTCAGCAGAGCACAATGCAGCAGAGAGAGAGAGAGAGAGAGGGAGGGAAGGAGAGAGAACGGTGACTTAAGAGAAACACTTCTCTGGAAAGCTCTATTCAGTCTCCTGTTAGGCAGTCATTTGGGACTGAGGATAGCTTTCCTCCAGTCCAGTGTTCTGGGTCCTGAAATGACTAAACATTCCAATGCTTAGCCACACACTCTGCTGCAGGTGGAACAGGTACTGCTGGAAGAAATGGGTAGTTAGGATGCATGCATATTTCCTTGCTCCTTCTGTTGTTTAGCTTAACCGCCACCTGGACCTGTCAGGGATGCTCAATGGCTATGATGTATATCATATTGTCAAGAAGGAGTTTTAAAGGCGCTTACTCTAATTTAAGGAGAAGCTAATGATGCAAGTAACTCAGAACAATGAGTGTCTAGCCACACTGTACAGCTTCTTTGAGTGCCTAATATAGAAAACCTAACAGCCAAGAGAATATACAACAGACATATGGAATACTGGGGGAACTCGGCAGATCTGATGGCATCTGTGGAGCATGAAACAGATTTCATGTTTCAAGTTTTTTCTGAAGAAGAGTCATATCAGACTCGATACATTAAGTCTGTTTTTCTCTCTCCACAGTTGCTGCCTTACCTGCTGAGTTTCTCCAGCATTCTAAATGTTTGTTATATATTCTCTTTTCTCTTGGGCATTGGGTGTTGACATTGGGCATTCATGGAAACTACGCCACTTGGCCAGATATCCACTGCTGTAAGTTATTTGCATCACTAGCTTATCCTCACTCAAGATTTGTTTCACTTTTCCAGCATCCACAGTACTTTGGCTTAATAAGAAAATAAACAATCCACATAGGGACAATCATGTGGTCCTGAGGCCATGGCAGAAGCAAAATACATAAGTAGAACTGTAGCAGGACAATGCATGGCTACAGCAGAGTTGTGTCAAAGCAGAATGCACCGCCATGATTGCTGATTGATGTAGAGTCAATCGTCCCTTTCAGACTGTATTTAGTTATATATTTTCATTTAAGAAATCTAGAGGACTATGAACAAGACTGAGGAACTGGGATGAGTCAGAGAGGGCCATCAGCTGAATGATTTTCTGGATAATTCTATAACAGGTTCTGAAGCAAGGGGAAAGAATTGAATATGAATGATTTAATCAATCTCACATCAACATCTAACACAGCTGTTTCCTGTATTCAGTGTTTTAAGCCAGGTAGATAATTAAATCACCTAGCAATTTGTTATGACAAAGAAAAAACATATTTTGAATAAATATATTGCACCAGCCTTCAAATTGTTCTCTATCACACTGATGAAAACAGTCATCAGCCCTGGCATACATTGAGATAATCTATCCTGGATATAATTTGGATAATTATTGTGATTGTCAACATCCTATTAATAGCAAGGAAAAACATCAATCTTGCTAGAAGCCTTTTTTAATTTCTGTGCTGTACTGGAGACAAGAACAACTCTCAGGTAAGTGAAAGTCAGTGCTATTTAAATATTATCTAATTAACAGAAGTACCTAAAGGTGTAGGAATTAACGGATGAGTTTATATATCTTGTTTTAATTGCAGCTGCTAAACCCATTTCTATTCTAAGTAGAATCTACTGCAGCAAAATTGAAGAGAAGTTCTTTCAGTGGGCATTTATTGCAACAGCCTAGTCTCCAAATTATTACTTGTCAAAATTCTGTTTTGCCAACCTGTATTAAAACACCGATTAAGATGCTTCATTAAATATGGGCTGTTGCAACACAATGCCAACACAGCTAATGGCAGTATATATAAACATAGAAAAAGGGAAGGTAGAAACCAATGTAGGCCATTTGCCCATTCAAATCTGCTCTATCATTCAATATGGTCATAATTGATTCTCTTTCTTGTGTTCCCCAATGCTTGATGCCTTTAGTGCCTAGTGTTCTGGATCAGGCCTAACCACTACAAAACATTTCAAAAGGTAGCCCAGACTATATCTTTTCTAGTTATTTCAAGAAGGTATATGGTGGATATTCCAAGAGTGATGCAGTTGGCCCAACCATTGTTTTGAAGAAAACATAATTTATTTATACACGAACAAAAGCAAACCAAATTTAGAATAACATAATTTAGTTGGAAACCCTTTTGACTCTATCACAACTTAATGATACTGTTCCAAATACTTGCAACAATCCCCATAAACACCCCCTTGGTAAAAAAGGTAACGTCAAGCACAGGTTCTTAAAGAAGAAATGTCAGAGAGAGAGAGGATTAGCGTGGAGCTGTTTCCTTGGGTCCAGCAGCTTCTCTGGGTTCCCACCTAAGAATTGACCAGCAGCTGCAAAACAGCCAGACTGCTGAAACGAAACCAAATCAGAGAAAAGCTAAGCTGGTGGAACTGGCCACTCCTCTTTCCTTTTATAAATGTTTAGTTTTTAAAAAAGTTTGAAACCCTTTTGCCTGAGGCAGTATCTGTCAGCTATAATCAAATTAGTCCTAAAACCCATACAAACCAGACACAGTAAAACCTATGCATGTTTGACCTCTCTCAGAAAAAAACCAAGGACAGAATAATCTTGTCAAAGGAGCAGCATTGTCACACTAGAAATCTACCTACTTTTCTTAAATAAATTGCTGGGAACTGATCTGGTGTGCCCTAGGACTCTGTGGGCGTCTTGCTGAGATATTTGTATCATCGATAGTCACAGGTGAGGTGCCGGAAATCTGAGGGCTGGCTAATGTGGTGCCACTACTTAAGAAAGGTGGTAAGGAAAAGCCAGGGAACAATAGACCAGTGAGCCTGACATTGAAGGTGGGCATGTTGTTGGAGGCAATCCTGAGGGACAGGATTTACATGAATTTGGAAAGGCAAGGGCTTATTAAAAATAGTCGACATGACGTTGTGCATGGGAAATTGTATCTCGTTAACTTGATTGAGTTTTTTGAAGAAATAATTAAGATGATTGATGAGGGCAGAGTGGTGAATGTCATCCATATGGACTTCAGCAAGACATTCGACAATGTTCCTCATGGTAGACTGATTAGCACAGTTAGTTCACATGGAAGTCAGGGAGAACTAGCCGTTTGGATACAGAACTGGCTCAAAGGTAGAAGGCAGAGCGTGGGGTGGATGGTTGTGTTTCAGACTGAAGGCCTTTGATTAACAGTTGTGCCACGCAGATCGGTGCGGGATGCACTGCTTTTTGTCATTTATATAAATGATTTGGATGTATACATAGGAGGTATGGTTAGTAAGTTTTCAGTTGACACCAAAATTGGAAGTGTAGTGGACAGCCAAGAAGGTTACCTCAGATTACAATGGGATCTTGATCAGATAGATCAATGGGCCGAGAAGTGGCAGATGGAGTTTAATTCAGGTAAATGTGAGTTGCTGCATTTTGGAAAGGCAAATCAGAGCAGGACTTATACACTTAATGGTAAGGACCTGGGGAGAGTTACTGAACAAAAAGACCTTGGAGTGCAGGTTCATAGTTCCTTGAAAGTCGAGGCAGGATTGTGAAGAAGGCGTTTGGTATGCTTGCCTTTATTGGCCAATGCATTGAGTATAGGAGTTGGGAGGCCATGTTGTGGTTGCACAGGACAGTGGTTGGGCCACTTTTGGAATACTGTGTTCAATTCTGATCTCCCTCTTATCGGATGGATGGTGTGATACTTGAAACAATTCAGAAAAGATCGACAATGGTCCTGCTGGGGTTGGAGGGTTTGAGCTATAGGGCGATGCTGAATAGGCTGGGGCTATTTGCCATGGAAGCTGAAATAAACTTATAGAAGTTTATAAAATCATGAGGAGCATGGATAGGGTGAATAGCCAATGTCTATTCCCCAGGGTAGTGGAGACCAAACCTAGACAGCATAGGTTTAAAGTGGAGGATAAGGATCCCTTTTAAATCTTCATGGCAACTTTTTCACACAGAGGGTGGTGCATATATGGAATGAGCTGCCAAAGGAAGTGGTGGAAGCTGGGACAACTACAACATTTAAAACGCATGTGGATGTACATATGAATAGGAAGTGTTTAGAGGGATATGGGTCAATTGTTGGCAAATGGGACTAAGTTTATTTAATATATTAGTTTGGCCCTAAGGGTCTATTTCCGTGCTATATTCAGTGACTTGGCCTCCACAGAAATCAGGGTCAATTGAGGCACCACCTCCTAAAATGAGAAACATATACTAGTAAAAAGATTCAGAATATCATTATTCCAAGGAGAGTTGAAGGTACATAAAAATAGATTAAATATGGTGAAAGTATGTTGATAAATTTTGTTGATTTTTTTTCAGTAATTATGCTTTTCAACTTGAGAAAATAGATAACTATGTAATACTTAAATGCTGCTCCTGATGTAGATACAATTACCCTTTGTCTGACCCCTGCAATAATGAAGAAAATTATCTTTGAAGTGTGATTGATAGTGAAACTTAAATAAAAGTTTTTTTGTAAGGTCACTTTTATAGTAACTAAGGCAGGAGAATGACCATCTCTCTGCTGCTTACCACAAGGTTATTCAAGGAAAAAACAAAATCTTTCATCATCATGAGTCAAGTGCCAAGACAATTGGTCTGAGCTAGTGTGTGTAAGTGCTATATTGAATCTGAAACCCAAACTGCCATTTAAAACCATATGCATTGTGTGTTTTAGGCATGTCACAGCTTTGGGACTGGGGTCACTTGTGACCCATTGTGCCTGGATCCAGCCTATTTTGGATAGTCTGGTGATTAAAATGTCAGTGCATTATTGAGGGGCAGCTGTATTGTTGCAGGTGCAATCTTCCAGACAAGATATTGATCTCAAAGCCCTGCCTACCTGTCTGCCTGGTCAGGTGAATGTAAAAGAGACCATAGGAATTGCTTGATTAACAGAGAGTTTTCCCAGTGTTCAGCCCAGCTTTTATATCTGAAACAAAAACCAGATGATCTTGTCATTTTGTTGAACCATTCATTGGTGTTTGCTTCTGTCAGTGGGCAATATAACAGAGACAACTTCTTTGGCATCATCTAAATTGTAAGAAGCATGTACAAAACCAAATAGGTTTGTTCTTTTCTCAGTAAGAACCATAAGTCAGGGACATCCAGATTTTCTGTCGTGATGGTTGGCCCATGGCATACCAAATAGATTGCTTCTCAAACTGAAACAACTCTTAGTTTTATAAGGCAGTTAAGATTAGAACAGGGTTAACTGAAGTCACAAAATAAGCTCTGCCCATCAAACCATAGAAGACCAGCCTAGAAGGAGCACACTTTTTTCTTTCCTCCACATATTCACCAGAATGTTTATAATGTTTCACTGATTATTTTTAGTGTTAACATCGTGAAGCAAAAGTCATAATATCAACATCCTCTCAAGTTGAGCCTAATGTTTTACAAGAGACGGTCGTGAATCCTAGATGTAATGTAACTAGCTACTAGCTAATAAATAGTATTTAATAAGCCCATTACTATTCATATAGATTGACCCATTCCTCTGTCCATGATATTGTGTTGGTATCCTTCCCCATGCGATTTTAGTTGTTTTGATTCATTTCAATAAGAAGGATTGGTAGTGGCAAATCTAGCCAAGATGACTCCACTACACTCTTAATAAGAAGATAAGCAGGAATGGAACTGACTGTGCTTTATGACAAACATAGCTGACAAAAAGAGAAAGGCACAGTTGGTATTTATACTCTATCCAGAACTCTGAGATAGCTACTTTTTACAACTTGGTTTACACTCGTCCTGAGTTTTGCTTTCCATTTCTAAAACAGCCAAGCAATCAGAGCCTTGAACTTCTCATTGTTGTTTTCAGAATCCTGTGATATTTCAGCCTGACATCTCATATGATGTATTGCTTGCTTTCATCCAAAAAGACCTAGGCTCTCATACCTGAACACTGTTTCTTCTTCTTTCTTTATTCTTTACCAGTCCTGGCATTCCATGGCTATTCTTTTGCAGTGTGCTGCTTAAAAGATTCCTCATGTATTGATTTTCTCAACTATTTGCATCTCACAAAGAATAGTTTTCCTGCCTGAAGCAGTTCTCTCAACTTCTGTTCCTTCCGGGACTATGCTTCTACATCTGTATTCTACTCACTGATTCCGTTGTCTCATTTAAGACACAGACATTACATCATGCCTGATCAGCAAGTGGCTAGGCCACTCTGTACCTTTTCATTTACTGTAATGTTTCCAGAGGTCAGATAATTTTCCTTTGTTCTACATTATTTCATGATTTTTTAAAACAGCAATTAGACGTTCACAAATGCACATCCAATTCCAGGAATTTCAACAAGCTGTTGATTCCTACTCCAAATGCAACACAATGCTACAGCTCATGTTATACCAGTAGCCTGAGAGCTGCACCCTGGAAAGATGCCAATTGGGATTTTTCCAGTGGATATTTTGTGGGTTGATAGCTTTTCTTTGCAAATTATTTATCTCCTTTTAAATGTTTTACTATGTTTTAAACTAATTCTTCACCTGTTCACTGGCTGAAGAAACAAGATAGCATCCAAAAGAAAACTCTAAAACTGGAATGATTTGATTGGTGTGTCCTTTTTTTTCCATTGATAGCTGTTCCTGACTGACCATTTTTGACAGTAGTGAAGTCTTACTAAATTATGGATTAGAAATTCAAGGTAATCAAGCAGATGTGTGACACAAAAGACATAATTCAGCAATTACCAGCTGTTGTGTCTGATAATTGCAGTTTGCTAAGTGGTCACTAAATGGCTCCATGATTGAAGCACGCACATTATAGTAATCATACTCCAATGCTCCTGGATCAGTTGATAGGAATATTCTAGAACCTCCGGAAAGTAAACTAGCATACCAATAAGTGCCATACTATATGGTTTTTCAGTGCAACAAAACAGCAACAACAAAGGTATAAGGCAGAACATTGAAAAAGGTTTTGACTTTTGGACATCTTTGTTCATTAAGTAACGCTCAATGCTGTTTCATTGTTAAGTTTTAAACTGTTTACAAACCTTTGTTGATACTTGGTGGTTCTGAACTAATTCTGACTGGTAAAAGGTTCAGTCTTGAGACTACTTTTGATCAGTTAATGTGAGAAGAAGTTCATTAAGTTTTCAAGTAAACAATAACAATGAATTAAGGCAGTGATTTATATACTAATGCGAGCTATACGATTCCTAAATGATAAGAGAAGGAGCTTACAATAACTTCTCTTGTAGCTTTTGGTCCTGGCACCTATGCAATGAACCCCCAATTATTTTCAGCTCTGTGATTGAGCATACTTTCTTTAACCTTCCATATGAATTTCATCATTACGTAACGTTTCTCTTATATCCATATTTATTCATCTCCCTTATCTTGAGGCATCCTTTATCATCCCTTATCTCTGAGGTCCTAACCCAAACATTTTCATTTTGAACCAAATTGACTATTCTCTGGATCACCAGACTGACCTTGTGCAAGTCCTGACATATAAACCCTCCAAGAAATTGACTGGGAAGTTTAAACTTCAAATGGGTAATTCCCATTCACTGGGACCATCGGCTAATCTTACTGAGTGTGAGTTCGAGACTCTAGACATTTAAGGTTAGATTCCCTAAGTATGGAAACAGGCCCTTCAGCCCTACAAGTCCACATCGACCCTCCGAAGAGTAATACACCCAGACCTTGTCCCTTACCCTCTCCTTACCTCTGACTAATGCACCTAACGCTATGGGCAATTTTGCATGGCTACTGCACATCTTTGGATTGTGGGAGGAAACCGGAGCACCCAGAGGAAACCCACACTGACATGGGGAGAATGTGCAAACTCAACACAGACAGTTGCCCAAGGTGGAAATCGAATGGCACTGTGAGGCAGTAGTGCTAACCACTGAACCACGGTGCCACCATAGTTTCCGCTGAACTTATCTGGATAGTTACCTAAGGAACACCAAAAATAGTTAAATCAAGTCAATCATCTGGGTAACAACATGTCTCAATCAATCCCTGCAAATGTATCTCGTGACAATCCAACTATTCTGCAGACCACCCAAGTATCCCCTGCTCTAACCTGACTACCTTCTGACCTGATTACACCCTGCATTTCCCCTTGTTATGTCCCTGACCTGGCTGCTCTCCCCACCCAACCCGACAACTGGATCCAAAACGGTCCTCAGCTACCACCCACCAACCTCCATATACATCATGGCATCCGTCGTCATTTCCGCAACCTCCAAAGGGACCCCACCACCAGGGATATATTTCCCTCCCCTCCCCTATCAGCGTTCCAAAAAAGACCACTCCCTCCGTGACTCCCTCGTCAGATCCACACCTCCCACCAACCCAACCTCAACTCCCAGCACCTTCCCCTGCAACCGCAAGAAATGCAAAACTTGCGCCCACACCTCCCCCCTTACTTCCCTCCAAGGCTCCAAGGGATCCTTCCATATCTGCCACAAATTCACCTGCACCTCCACACACATCATTTACTGCATCCGCTGCACCCGATGTGGCCTCCTCTATATTGGGGAGACAGGCCGCCTACTTGCGGAACATTTCAGAGAACACCTCTGGGACACCCGGACCAACCAACCCAACCACCCCGTGGCTCAACACTTCAACTCCCCCTCCCACTCCACCAAGGACATGCAGGTCCTTGGAATCCTCCATCGCCAGACCATAGCAACACGACGGTTGGAGGAAGAGCACCTCATCTTCCACCTAGGAACCCTCCAACCACAAGGGATGAACTTGGATTTCTCCAGTTTCCTCATTTCTCCTCCCCCCACCTTGTCTCAGCCAAATCCCTCAAACTCAGCACCACCTTCGTAACCTGCAATCTTCTTCCTGACCTCCCCGTCCCCACCCCCACTCCGGCCTATCACCCTCACCTTGACCTCCCTCCACCTATCACATTTCCAACGCCCCTCCCCCAAAGTCCCTCCTCCCTACCTTTTATCTTAGCCTGCTGGACACACTTTCCTCATTCCTGAAGAAGGGCTCATGCCCAAAACATCGATTCTCCTGCTCCATAGATGCTGCCTGACCTGCTGCGCTTTTCCAGCAACACATTTTCAGCCCAAAACTCTCTTACCCAACTTGCCTACATTGCCAACCCAACCTGACGACGCCTGATCCTGGTCTCATCGTCCAGTAACCTGATCCGACTACAATCTGACCTAATCCAACTTCCTTCCAGACCAGCTGACACCCTGAATCAACTTGACTCACCTTACACCAATAAAAGGTGAGGATGTGAAATGAACGATCATGTGGAGTGGTTTTAATTGGCTAACAGTTGCATTTAAGCGGTCACTAAATAAGAACAGGAAGAACATGGAAGGAAATCAACTAGGGTGAAATGAAGAGTGTTGGGAGTTTCTTGCTTGGAGCATAACAGGCTGATTTTCTGTGCTCTTAATTCCATATAATATAAAGCTAATATTAATGAGGATATACTCCAAGTGCTTAAACACCCTTTGAACTTGTTACTGGGAACAATGAATGTTCACCAGACAGGCAAATAGATCCAGAAAGGTCTCCCAAGATTAAGAGTGGACAGAGGAAGAGCCCATATTCTTTGATCGTAAAGGGCTATTGATGATAGGCAGCGCACAAATATGGCTGCAAAAATCATGAGAGTCAACTTGATAATAGTCTTCTGAATAATCTGTTCAGAGTCAACATGAGCCAGACAATCAACTCCCAGGTACCATTCCAGGGGAATCTGGAATGCAACAATTGTGTTATGACCTGTTACAGAATTGATCACCTTCTTGATTAGTGGTGCTGGAAGAGCACAGCAGTTCAGGCAGCATCCAAGTAGCTTCAAAATTGACGTTTCGGGCAAAAGCCCTTCATCAGGAATAAAGGCAGTGAGCCTGAAGCGTGGAGAGATAAGCTAGAGGAGGGTGGGGCTGGGGAGAAAGTACCATAGAGTACAATGGGCGCCTGGGGGAGGGGATGAAGGTGATAGGTCAAGGAGGAGAGGATGGAGTGGATAGGTGGAAAAGAAGATAGGCAGGTCGGACAAGTCCAGACAAGTCATGGGGACAGTTACTGAGCTGGAAGTTTAGAACGAGGGTGAAGTGGGGGAAGGGGAAATGAGGAAACTGTGGAAGTCCACATTGACGCCTTGGGGTTGAAGTGTTCCGAGGCAGAAGATGAGGCGTTCTTCCTCCAGGCGTCTGGTGGTGAGGGAGCGGCGGTGAAGGAGGCCCAGGACCTCCATGTCCTCGGCAGATTGGGAGGGGGAGTTGAAATGTTGGGCCACGGGGTGGTGTGGTTGACTGGTGCAGGTGTCCCGGAGATGTTCCCTAAAGCGCTCTGCTAGGAGGTGCCCAGTCTCCCCAATGTAGAGGAGACCGCATCGGGAGCAGCGGATATAATAAATGATATTAGTGGATGTGCAAGTAAAACTTTGATGGATGTGGAAGGCTCCTTTAGGGCCTTGGATGGAAGTGAGGGAGGAGGTGTGGGCGCAGGTTTTACAGTTCCTGTGGTGGCAGGGGAAAGTGCCAGGATTGGAGGGTGGGTTGTTTGGGGGCGTGGACTTGACCAGGTAGTCGCGGAGTGAACGGTCTTTGCGGAAGGCGGAAAGGGGTGGGGAGGGAAATATATCCCTGGTGGTGGGGTCTGTTTGGAGGTGGCGGAAATGTCGGCGGATGATTTGGTTTATGCGAAGCTTGGTCGGGTGGAAGATGAGCACCAGGGGCGTTCTGTTCTTGTTACAGTTGGAGGGGTGGGGTCTGAGGGTGGTGGTGCAGGATGTAGACGAGATGCGTTAGATGGCATCTTTAACCAAGTGGGAAGGAAAATTGTAGTCTCTAAAGAAGGAGGCCATCTGGTGTGTTCTGTGGTGGAACTGGTCCTCCTGGGAGCAGATCCGGCGGAGGCGGAGGAATTGGGAATATGGGATGGCATTTTTGCAAGAGGTAGGGTGGGAAGAGGTGTAATCCAGGTAACTTTCCCCTTCCACCGCAGGAACTGTAAAACCTGCGCCTACACCTCCTCCCCCACCTCCATCCAAGGCCCTAAAAGAGCCTTCCACATCCATCAAAGTTTTACTTGCTCATCCACTAATATCATTTATTGTATCCGTTGCTCCCGATGTGGTCTCCTCTACATTGGGGAGACTGGGCGCCTCCTAGCAGAGCGCTTTAGGGAACATCTCCGGGACACCCGCACCAATCAACCACACCGCCCCATGGCCCAACATTTCAACTCCCCCTCCCAATCTGCCGAGGACATGGAGGTCCTGGGCCTCCTTCACCGCCGCTCCCTCACCACCAGACGCCTGGAGGAAGAATGCCTCATCTTCTGCCTCGGAACACTTCAACCCCAGGGCATCAATGTGGACTTCAACACTTTCCTCATTTCCCCTTCCCCCACTTCACCCTAGTTCTAAACTTCCAGCTCAGTAACTGTCCCCATGACTTGTCTGGACTTGTCCTACCTGCCTATCTTCTTTTCCACCTATCCACTCCACCCTCTCCTCCTTGACCTATCACCTTCATCCCCTCCCCCAGGCGCCCATTGTACTCTATGCTACTTTCTCCCTAGCCCCACCCTCCTCTAGCTTATCTCTCCACGCTTCAGGCTCACTGCCTTTATTCCTGATGAAGGGCTTTTGCCCGAAACGTCGATTTCGAAGCTGCTTGGATGCTGCCTGAATTGCTGTGCTCTTCCAGCACCACTAATCCAGAATCTGGTTTCCAGCATCTGCAGTCATTGTTTTTACAGAATTGATCACCACCAGGAGAAACTCTTATGCAAAAGAATTTCAAGTAATTTACAGCCATCTGACAAGCAAATATGTTGATGATTTTCCACTTAACCCCTGAAGTGGGTTATAGACAACTCCAAACATGTATCTGCAATACAAGTCTTTGTCTCAATTGATTGCCTTGCACTAATGACTTCCCCCAAACACAACAAGAGATTTGTTGTTATAACTCCCACAGTATTGAAACTGACTGCATTTTGAATATATGATTTTATTTCTAGACAACAATGGAAAGACCTTTGGCTTTTCAGCAGCTACCGACATTTATTTATGCACCTTATAAGTAAAGACATCCTTTCAACCAACTCTGAAGCAGATCTCACATTTCAAAACAAAACAAAAATTGCACAGAAACTTTTGAAGAACTTTTTCAAAGAGAAAAAATGCTGTCTACAACTCCTCAGCTACTGGAGACCCAACTAACAATCTGCACAAAGGAATTCCAGATTGCTAACTCCAATTTTGGACTTTTGGACTCAATCTGAAAAGCATGGACATTCTTAAACATGCATCCCTCAATTATTTTACTTTGGTATTCCAGTTGTTAGTAATCAAATAACCTCTTTCTATTTTATGAATTCAGTCTCTCAGTATGTTTCTAATCATGTTTGTGTTGTGAAGTATTCCTCTGCATCTGAGAGTGTGCTAGACAAACATTACATTTGCTTTATCTTTGCAACATAATTGTTTTGACCCATGTAAAGTCAAAGCCTATAAAGAGAGGGAGCAGGAGAAAAACGGCACAATGTTAAACAAAAGAGAAATAAATTAAATCACAATCTGCTTATAGTCATTGTGAAAGTATTGTTTTATAACT
This sequence comes from Chiloscyllium punctatum, assembly GCF_047496795.1. Lineage (NCBI taxonomy): Eukaryota > Metazoa > Chordata > Chondrichthyes > Orectolobiformes > Hemiscylliidae > Chiloscyllium > Chiloscyllium punctatum. The sequence continues at coordinate 109,569,276 of NC_092741.1, forward strand.
TGGATCCTGTCTGTGACAACAGAATCTGAGCAGAACACTTCCAAGCTTGTTTTTGAAGGTGCAAACGTTGAATTCTGCACCCAAAAATGTAAAATGGCAGGCTTATGCTTGTCTTCAAAGAAAAACAGAGATAAATGCTCAACACATATGGGAAAATGAGTGGACATTTATCCTTGGATTCTAATTCAAAGATGCAAATGTCCATGCCTCAAATCAGTTAACAAACACCAATATTGCTCTTGACAAGATGAACCATTCCTGAATAATGGCAATATCTTTAGGCTCCTCATTCATATTGTCCAAGGTTTAGAATATAAACTTTGCTCACTTTTTTAACCTACGCCTTTTTAGCCTCCTTACGTCCGAGTCAAAAAGTGTGCTGGAAAAGCACAGCAGGTCAGGCAGCATCCAAGGAGCACGGGAATTGACATTCCGGGCATAAGCCTTCTTATGTCCCCCAGACAACTTACACTCTGAACTATATTTCTGTCCTCAGCAACAACTAACTTAACATCCAAGTCATTGACACTGATTGTAATTGGTTGAGGCTTCAGTACAGATTCTTGTTATACTTCAGTCATAACATCTTGCAAACCTAAAAATGACCCACTAAGGGTCCATTCTGTTTTCCTGGTAACCCAATCCTCAAGCCTTGCTACAAGATATCAGCTACACCTTGAACTCTTAATTTCAAAACCTTTTGTGGTACCTTGTCAAATGTCTGTTAGAAATCCAAGACCATCAAATCTTTAGGATCCTTCTTTTTCATGTTGCTCATTATTTAACAAATTAGCCAATATGACTTTTCTTTTTAAAAATCTATGTTGACTTTAGCTAATAGCTTTGTGATTTTCTAAGTGTTATGCTATAACCACTTTAGCAATGGATTCCAGCACATCTTTAGGAACAATGTTAAGATCTTAGGGATAGTAGAGAAGGTTAACTATGATGTGACCAGGCAGTGGGGCTTCAGTTATTTGAGATATTGAAGAAACTGGAATCATTTGATGAGGTGTTATGTTGAGATTGTACAGGACATTTGTGAGGCTATTTTTCGAGAATTGTGTACCATCTGGTTAACCTGCTATAGGAAGGAGATTATTAAATTGGAGAGGGTTCAAAAAAGATTCAAAAGGATGCAACTGGAACTGGAAGGTCTGAATTATAAGGAGAGGCTCGGTAGTCTGGGACTTTTTTCCCTAAGTGTAGGAGGCTGAGAGGTGACGTTATAAAAGTTTGTAAAATTATGGAAGGCATAGATATTATAAATAGCAACAATCTTTTCCTGAGGGTAGAGTACTTCAGAGCTAGAGAAATATATTTAAGGTGAGAGCAGAAATATTTAAAAGGACTTGAGGGGCAACATTTTCACACAGAAGGTGGTTTGCATGTGCAATGATCTGCCAGAGGAAGTGGTAGATGCAGGTACAGTGACAGCACTTAAAAGGTATTTGGACATGAATGGGAAAGGTTTAGAAGGATATGAGCCAAACACAGGCAAATGGGATTAGTTACATTTGGGAAAGTTGGTCAGCATAAATGAGTTTGACCAAAGAATCTGTTTTCATGCTGTACGATTCTCTGACTCTAATAGACGTGTTAATGTATATTAAATGAATTCAGGAAGAACTGTTTCCTTTGGCAAAATGGCCAAAGTTCATAGACTGCTTTTTAAAATAATTGGCAAAATATAGGGAAAGTAGGGATTTTTTCATATGGAAACTTGTTAAGGTTAGGAGTGCACTGGCTGCAATAAGATCTCATAAGAACTTTCAAGAATCCATTCATTACAAGTCTGAAAAAGAGCAATTACAGGGATAAAGCTAAGTTCTGGAATTGACTGTAACAATTCTTTTAAAGATTTAGTGTGCTGCAAGATTGTCTGAATGTACAGTATAGCGTAAATGTGGGTTGAATCTAGTGTGGGGAATACCACAGACATAAATCAATTAGAAAGAGTCATAGAGATGTATAGCATGGAAACAGACCCTTCGGTCCAACTCGCCCATGCTGACCACATATCCCAACCTAATCTAGTCCCATTTGCCAGCACTTGTCCCATATCCCTCTAAACCCTTCTTTTTCATATACCCATCCAGATGCCTTTTAAATGTTGCAATTGTACCAGCCTCCACCAGTTCCTCTGGCAGCTCTTCCATACATGTACCACCCACTGCATGAAAAAGTTGCACCTTAGGTCCATTTTATATCTTGCCCCCTCTCACCCTAAACTTATGCCCTCTAGTTCTGGACTCGCCTACCGCAGGGAAACAACTTTGTCTATTTATCATATCCATGCCCCTCATGATTTATAAAGGTCACCCCTCAGCCTTCGACGCTCTAGAGAAAACAGCCCCAGCCTATTCAATCTCTCCCTAGAGCTCAAATCCTCCAACCCTGGCAACATCCTTGTAAATCTTTTCTGAACTCTTTCAAATTTCACAACATCCTTCCAATAGGAAGGAGACCAGAATTGACACAATATTTCAGAAATGGAATGGCCTGATGCTACACAGTTATGGTTTACATCAATATCTAATGTCATACCTCAGTCATGAGAGACATTACAAGTACCTATCAACTTCAAATTAAGCTTTCTCTCTTGTCGGAAAATGTCTGTGCTGGAAACTGCAAATGCATAGTACACATCATCAAGAATGCTATTTGATAACAGCAGTTGTTCTGAAAGGATGTGGTAATCACTGGTCTCATGAATTGTGCCTCTTTACCTTATGTATCAACGAGGTTAAGATGTAGTTGTGAAAATCACTCAGGTGAGGTGAAGAAGAAGATACTGAAGTGAAGTAATAAGATTAAGTGGATTATTTTGTCAAGTAAAATGAATACGGAGTGCTGTCTTAGCTGTTGTGCGTGTTTCATGTGCGCTTGTGTGCACCCGAGCTACAAATCTTCTCACAAACCTTGTGTGTATTAATTTTAGACCCATTCACATTATTAAGATACCAGTACATCACCCAACTCCCTTTCCCCACCAGACCTTTAACACAGAATCTTCAATAGGCATCTCATACACGAGAAGTAAAGTCAACTTGTGAAGCTGACAGACGCTATTCTGACCAACTGTGCCACTTAACAGTTTAGGAGGAATGTATTTTCTTGATAGATGGGTCACCTAGGTTTTTTCCTGCATACCAGAATAGCTAAAAAGCCCCCAGAAATGCTGCTTGTAAATGTTATCAAGGGTTAATTCATTATTTCTTCTGTCATTTCCATATTCTGATGAACACTCTTACACCTATGAGTTGTGATTTTCAATGACAAGTGGCAACAGTCACAAATGAAGGCACCCAAAGTGATACTTTAATAATACTATCTAACATTAAGCAATGCATTTGAAATATTGAGTTGGAGAATAATGAAGATCAGTCAAGGGTTAAGCTGACAGTGTAGAAAAGGGCTGATTTTCAGGATCTAAATAGTGAACAAGCAGAGGTTGATTAGAAACATATTTTGGCAGTTAAAACAATGGATTAAAATGGGAGACTTGTGCAATGAATAGGTTGCAAGCTAGGTATATACTCATGAGGAATCAATATGAGGTTTCCAAGCTAGTTTATCTTGGATAACTAAAGGAAAAGGACACATATGATGCACACTAGAATAATAATAGCAATAGCAATCGCAAAGAGTATCTCAAATGCAAGAGGGAGACTAAGGCTGGAACATGGAAGGTTAGGAGGAAGCATGAAGAAAGAATAGCAGGCTGCACAAAAACAAACAACAAAATGTTCTTCAAACATGTTAATAGCAAAAGCTTAATGAAGGAAGGAATTACATGTATTTGGAAAAAGTTAAAAATCATACAACACCAGGTTATCATCCAACAGCATTAGTTTTTAGAGCGCTGCTCTGAAAGCTATCTGATGAAAGAGCAGCGCTCCGAAAGCTAGTGCTTCCAAATAAACCTGTGGACTATAACCTGGTGTTGTGTGATTTTTTTAATTTTGTCCACCCCAGTCCAACACTGGCTCCTCCACATCATGTATTTGGAAAAGCAAGGACTGATTAGGGACAGTCAACATGACTTTGTATGTGGGAAATTGTATCTCATTAACTTGATTCAATATTTCCAAGAAGTAACAAAGAGGATTAATGAAAGCAGAACAATGGACATGATCAATATGGATTTCAGTAAGGCATTCAACAAAGTTCCATATAGTGGACTGGTCAGCAAGTATAGATCACATGGAAAACAGGGCTAACTACCACTTGGATATAGAACTGATTCAAAGGTCGGAGACAGAGAGTGGTGGTGGAGGGTTGCTTTTCAGACTGGAGGCCTGTGAACAGTGATGTGCCACAAGGATCAGTGCTGGGCCCATTGCTTTTCATCATTTATAAAGTTTGAATGTGAACATAGGGGGTATGGTTAGTAAGCTGGAGATGACACCAAAATTGATAGTGTAATAGACAACGAAGAAGGCTACCTCAGAGTAAAGTAGCACTTCAATTAGATGGGCCAATGGGCCAAAAAGTGGCAGATGGAGTTTACGTTAGACAAATGTGAGGTGCAGCATTTTAGAAAGGCACATCAGGGCAGAACTTATACACTTAATTGTAAGGTCCAAGGGAATATTGCTGAATAAAGAGACCTTAGAGGGCAGGTTCATTTTTCCTTGAAAGTAGAGTTGCAGTCAGATAGGTTGATGAAGGAGTTGTTTGGTTTGCTTTCCTTTATTTGTCAGACCATTGAGTATAGGTGTTGGGAGGTCATGTTGCAGCTGTAAAGGACATTAGTTAGGCTACTTTTGGAGTACTGCATGCAGTTTTGGTCTCCTTCTTATCAGAAGGCTGTTGTGAAATTTGAAAGGGTTCAGAAAAGGTTTACAAGGATGTTGCCAAGGTAAGAGGGTTTGTACTATAAAGAGAGGCTGAATAGACTGAGGTTATTCTTCCTGGAGCATCAGAAGTTCAGGGGTGACCTTATAGAAGCTTATAAATTCATAAGGGACGTAGATAGGGTGAACAACCAAAATCTTTTTTCCACGGTAGCAGAGTCCAAAACTAGACATCATAGTTTAAGGTGAGAGGAGAAAGATTTAAAAGGGACCTAAGGGGCAACTTTTTCACACAGAGGGTGATGTATGTATAGAATGAGCTGCCAGAGGAAGTGGTGGACGCTGATACAATTGCAACCTTTAAGGGTCACCTTGGCGGATATATAAATAGGAAGGGTTTAAAGGGAAATGGGCCAAATGCTGGCAAATGGGGCTAGATTAATTTCGAATATCTAGTTGATATGGATGAGTTGGACTGAACGGTCTGTTTCCATGTTGTACAGCCCTATGACGTTTTGAAAGAGTGCTGCTCAATAAAGAACAATGAGGGTAAATTGCTCACTGAAGCAAAAGGTATGGCAGAGATACTAAATTCATACTTTCCTTTTGTCTATATCAAATTAGAAAATAGTGGCAATGGCTCAGTTGAAAGTGTGGGTGTTGAACAACTGAACAGCACAGATAATAAAGAAGAGGTGGTCAAGCAATGGAAACACTTCAGGCATAGTAGTCATCAGGCCCAGATGGGAGGCATCCTACATTGCTGAGAGAGGTAAGGGAGCAAATTATGGAACACTTGATAAAATTTCCAGGTATCTCTGAGTACAGGATGAGTCCTGTGGCCTAAAGGATTGCAAATGTGATGCCATTTTTTTATGAAAGGGGTAAAGGATAACCCAAGAAACTGCAGATCTTTCAACTTGCTATCAATAGAGAGAAAATTGATGGATGACATAATACAACATAAGATAAATGAACAATTAGAGAAAAATAAATTAATTCTGAACAATCAAAATAGCTTTGTCAAGTGCAGGTCAAATTCAATTGAGCTCTTGGATGAGGTGACATGGGCAGTTGATGAGGGTAGCACTGTCGACTTTCAGAAAGCATTTGATACAGTGCTATGTAGCAAATTGGTTAGCACATTAGAAACATTTGCAATTATGTGTCCTTGGCAGCATCTATTAGAATTTGGCTAAAAGTAGGAAACAGAGGGTAAGTGCTGTTGGGCATTTCTCAAACTGGAGGTGAGTTCAAAATGGTGTCCCTCAGAGATCAGTATTGAGACATTTGCTTCTTTATAATGTATATAAATGACTTGGAGATGGATGTTGAGGGCAAAATCTCTGAATCTGCAGATGAAACTAAGCTAGGGAGAATAATGAATCGTGAGGATGAGACTGAGCAGCTTCAGAGGAATTTTGACAAGATGGCCAAATAGGTAGACATTTGGCATATGAATTTTAATATAGAAAAATGTGAGGTAATGCATTTTGGTAGAAGAAATGTAGGTAATGACCATACAGGCTCAGTGGTACGACTTGGAAGTGAGTACAGGAGCAGAGACATGGTTCACGTGCATAATACTCAGAATGTGACTGGGTTAATGAAACAGTTCTTAAGAAGGCTTATACGATCCTTGGGTTAATCAATAGAGACATAGAGTATTAAAGCAAGGGAGCGTTGCTACACTGTACAATTATTGGTCAGACTATCTTTGGAGTTTTGTGTTCAGTTCTGGGCACTTTATTTAAGGAAGGATTAAAAGCCCTAGAGACAGTGCAAAAGAGATTTACTCGAATGAAACCAGGAATGAGGAATTTTACAGACAAAGAAAGATTAGAGAAATTAGAACAATTTTGCCAGGGTATAAAAGGAAAAAGTAAAAAAGATACTTTGCTTCCATCAGTTGGTTTGTCAGTAACTTGGCATTTTAAAATTGTCATCAAGAGAGCTCGAAGTGAAATTATAAGAAACATCTTTACTTAGCTGTTCAGATTTGGGAGAATGGTGGAGGGGGTTTCCACAGGAGGTTTCAGAATAAAGCTGGATGTATATTTGAAATTTCGGGCTGGAGAATGGGACTAGCTGGGGAGCTTTTTTCAGGAGCTGGTACATAAATGATTGGCTGAATGACCTCCTTCAGAATACTTACTCTTCAAGAGTTTGAACAAAGTAGCTACAACGCTGTTGTGAGTGAGATTGGAATTTCTGGGCCTAGATCAGACAAATGTTACATAGAATTACATAGGTTCAACAACACCGAAACAAGTCACCTAACCTAACCAATCTATGATTGTGTTTCTGCATCATGTGAGGCCTCTTCCCTATCTCTTCATCTCAGCCTATGCGCATATTCTTATATTTCTTTCCCCCTTATGTATTTTTACAACTTCTATGTTATTCACCCCAAATCCTCCTTAAGGGTTGGTAATCAACTTGCTAATCATCTGTTGGAATTCTTTCTTAGGTTTATAAGTGATTATCTTTTTGTTGTGTTCATCATATTTGGGTCCGATCTCTATGGTAAGTTATTCTCTCCCACCGTTGCTGTTAGCTCTTGCATCTAATGTGACCCGATGAAACTGAATAATTAATATGTAAATCCTTTGTGTCTTCAGCTAAGAACCTAAAGAATGTGGAATAAATGAGATTAAAGAACAGAAGCTTTTGGGAAGTCAAATAAAGACATCATCAGTGCCTGCAGCATGGTGCTATCGTACAGTGTTTCCCTAGTGTTTCACCCAACACCAATGCATTTTTTCATTTGTTTGCATCAGGGTTCTAAAAAGGATGTTTGATTTCAACTTGTGAAGTGACATGATGATAGTTGATACCATGTTTTACTTATGGCCAGAACTTATTTATAATAATTAGAAGTTATTGTTAAATACAGGAGCCTTGTTCTTGTTAATCTGATTGCATCAGAGAAATAGATTGGGGATTTTCTACACTTTGATTAACTTATTAACTTTATGGCAACTCAGGAGTAGTGGGTCTCGAGAATCGATGCACTCTTCCAAATGGGTTATAATAATGGCTTAAACATCTACCTTGTAAACTTGTCTCTAACTTTGATGATCTTTGTTATTCTGTCCCAATTTTCTGTTTTCCAGAGAAAATTACTTGAACCTGTCCAGTCATTGTCGATAGTAGCAACCGATCTATTCTAGTAGCATTCCTGTAAATCTCTGCTGTAATTTCCCAAGTCACTCAATCCTTAACCTTTCTGTGATCTGGATACCAGCACTGAGTACTAAACCCCATCCACCCAACAGCAGTGCATTTGCTGATGTACATTGACTGCTGACCTAGTACTAACATTTTTTTGGAAATGAACTCCAGTTACCTATTCGGACTATTCTATATTTCTGAAGTTGAAGTATTATTTTTGTTTATGTTTTGGGACCATAGCTTTACATTTTGGGTAGATGAAAGAGATCATATGCTGAAGTCAGTATAACAGTACGTCTAGGTGATTCAATTGTTAGGGGATCAGAAATATGCTCAAATTCTTTTATTGAGAGGGAAGTGATTAGTATATTCACTTGAGAGAAATGATAGCTGTTTCTAATTTTACAATGAGGTTGCTGAAGTCCCAAAAAAAGTATGATGATATCAATTGGTAAACAGTTGTGTTAAACTGTTCCTTTACTAAGGAAAAGCAACGACAGGAATCAAGATTAAAGATAACTAATATTTTTACTTAGATACTCGGCTAATGTGTCCAATTTGGAAAAAAAAATTGGATGGGAGCGTACAGTCAGTCTGAAAAATGAGTTTGTGCAGAGTTATAAGAGACTGGAAGATTTGTCTAGCCTAGAGTTTAAAAAGTAACTTTCTCAGTCATAGGCAATTTTAGCATTAGAAGTTATCTAGTTGGAAAAGTGCAAATGAAGCAATCCATTGAAATCAGGGAGCAACTGTGAACTGAGAATGCAAAGTGTGACTATGGATATTTTATTTATACAGTTTAAAGGATAAGTTGCCATCAAGAGAAAATGGCACCTGAGGCATTGGTCAGTAAGGCCCACTTACCTTACAGAGATAAGATTTTTACATCTGGTTGTTACGCCCCTTCTTCTTGGCTCTTTTAGATTTGTACTTCTGCTTTTGTTCTTTTTAATTCTGTTTTTTTTTATCTTAGGTTGTTGCTTTGTTTTTTGTATCTAAGTTTTTAAAAATAAAATCAGGTTTTGTGTCTATGACAGTACATGAGAATGGCAACTTTGACAATTCTTCACTGTATGCCTGTACTTTGTATTTGAGCACATGTTTCAATAAAACCTAATTCTAATTCCAATTCTAAATTAATAGCATATTTTAAACATGCAATACAGTGAAACTGTTTAAAACATATAATCTTAATGCTTCATCATTTCAACTAATATCTGGAAGTTTGAATTTCTCTTTAGAAGTTACTAATTTCTAAGATTGTAATATCAATAATTTTTTAATTTTTTCTATAACTTTCTCAACCTACGTTACTACCTTTTAGTGGTTAAGGCATATGTATCCCCAGATCCCTTAGCTCTTCTATTCTGTTTCTGAAGGCAAATGTGGCCTTTCAATCTATTCATTTCACAAAGCACATCACCTAATACTTGATATGTGGAAATTGCCCCTATTCTCTAAGTTTGTTGCTGTTTTTCCTTGATTATAACTACCTGTAGAAACCCATTCACCTTTGCTTCAAACATGAATAATTACAGTGGTCATCTGTCTCAAATGGATATGAAAGTATAAGAGGCCTGAGAAATATATTCCTTAAACTGTTATTCCCTCGGAAATGACATGAACCAATGAACTAGCACATCACAGCTAAAAAAACTTAGACAAAGGCCATTTCCCAATGGGAAAACTGTATTTCTGAAGTGAGTGCACTGGTTACTATATTAAACTCTTGGAGAAGAAAAGGCAAAAAGCCTGGCTTGGAAGTAAACCTTCCTAAGTAGTACCAATTTATTTAAATCATCCAATATGACTCACAGTTTCAGTCTCCAGTGTATTTCAGAAGCTGTGATAAAGTTCCCAACAGAGGGTTTTCAGACAGTCTATCTTCTGCCTGACTATTCATCCACAAAACAAAATTCTTAATATTCACAGAAACCACATTAATAATATCATGGGGACAGAGGATGGTCAGTCCGATTCCATCCCCAGCATCTCCAATACACACAATGTCTCTCCCCATCACCAAGCTAAAGCGTCTTAAGATTGCAAAAGATAAAACTACAGAAGTCCAGTTGGCCCTTCGAGACTGTTCCACTATTCAATAAGATGATGGCTGACCTTGTAACTCAGTTGCTTAACCACATTACTACAATGTATCATAGTTGATATGAACAACACAGACATGTTGTGGCCATGTCCACCACAACCATCTTGGGATGCATTGTGTAGGTTCACTGTGTGAACTATTCAAATATACTCTTTCTTTCAAAATAAATAACTGAGCAATGCCTTTATACAGTGTTCACAATAAAACATTTGAAACGATATCACACACATTCATTTTATATTTTTGCATAGATTTCTAGGGAATAAAAATTTTAGAATCAACTGATGACTGTGAACAGATAATCTTAACTGGCATTTTTTTCTTGGTGTTTTATACTGTATTTCATTCTGGAATTGCTTTTATGAATTGGTACTGACCTGGGCCATATATAAACTGCCTTTTTTAAAAGAAATTGGATGCACCATGGCCTTCCATTTTTCTTAAAGACAGAGAGAATATAATCACAATCGTATTTCTGTTGTGATTCAGTATATTTGTAGCCTTCAGTCTTGATTGTTAAATATTAATTTAGGCTCTGAACATAGGCATTTGATGAGTGATTGTTCAGAAAATAACTTTGTGCAACTGCCACTGCTCTTATCTTCTTTCAGTCTTTGTTGCCAAAATGCTATCAATGACATCTAGTGACTACTTGCTACCACCATGATAGATGTGGTTTTCTATACATTAATTCACATAACATATACAACTCATACTTGAGGACTTATTAAATCAGCCATCTTGCAGTTTATTAATAGCTAACTGTGTGCAGCAATGTGACATCCCAGACTGACATATACAATCTGAGTTATAGGTAATTTCTAATCAACTACCTGTTCACAGGTTTACTACAGAGGAACCTCAGTTATCCGACATTCAATTATCTGCATTTCAGATTATCCGAACAAGATTGCAAGGTCCCAATGTATGGTTAAATTATCTGTTCCAGTATTTGATTATCCGGCATTTGATTAACCAAACAAAATACTCCCTGCCCATGTCTTTCGGATAATCGAGGTTACTCTGTATACATCTCTGGGGCAGATGGGAATTGAATCCAGGCCTCCTGATCCAAAGGTCGGGGCACTATCACTGGGGCACAACAGCCCTTATAATCTGGGTTATATACTTACTTATATTACTACAACATTACATGCATAGTTGACTGGTTGGCTAATGGATGTCCATCCGCTTGCTAACTGACTAACTGTGAAGAATGTAAGATAGAAAGCTTTTGTACCAGAGCATCACATTTCACAATATCATCTATCTTAAAGGTTCAGTGCCTTTCAGAGATCGGTGAAATAACATAACAGACAGTAAACGTGAAAAGGGACAGAAATTAAGAGGGATTGTGGAGAGTAAATGACAGAGAGTAATAGAGATATAGTATGGAGACATCCAAAGGCCTAATAAACACCTTATCAATAAAATAAAACTATATATACTAAGCTATAGAAGTAGATTCCAGATTTAGAAATCAAAAATGAGGTCATCCTGATAGATCTTACAGCATTTCAAACAATGAGAAAGAGAAAGCAAGACAAAAAAATGATGTGAGGTTATCTATGCAAACGCAAATCCACTGAGTCAGAAGTTCTCGAGGTTTGGGCCTGGTGTCTGAAACACATCAAGTTTACTCATGTTCTTTATGGAAAGAAATCTGCCATTCTTACTTGGTCTATACATGTGACTCCAGACCCACAGCAATGAGGTTGACTTTTCACTGCTCTCTGGATATTTGGGGAAACTGCTCTGGCAAGAAATGCCAAATCCCATGAATGAATTTTAAAAATGCACAGACAGCAATAATGGAATAACTAAAGGGACGGATAAGAGATGAGCATTTGTGAGCACAGGAATCACAAGCCTTGTAGGAAAGATAGAGACAGAGCAGAACAGAGATGTGGAATGAGTTGAAATGGAGCTTAGAAATTTTAAAATGGTACTGTGGTTCGAGAGGGAGCCAATGTAGACCAGTGAGCTCAAGAGTCATAGTTCATTAGGATTCAGTAAGATTTAAAATATGTTCAAACATCCAAATAAATAAACTTTAAGAAGGAACATCTGAATTTGGAAAGGCCGTGGAAGGTAAATAGAAGTATCAATTAGGTCCTGTAATTTATGATCATAAGTTTGTTTTTCTTAACTGATTCAGCTTCATGGTCAACAGGTTTATGAATTATTTATTCAGAAAATTGGCATCAGTTGTATCCGTTCCTTTGAAGCTTAGCAAAGACTTGGCAGATTCTAAGTGTGCATTGTATACCTAATGAGAAATCTGTGGACAGATTGATTCTACTGAGCTCAGCAATTTTATCTTGCTGAGTCATGCAACAAAAATTTGCATTTATGTAGTACACTTAATGTAGTATCACGTCCCCAAATGCATGCACAGAAACATCACCAAATAAAGGTTGACACAGAGCTACATCAAGAGATATTGAACCAGATGACATCAAGCTTGATCAAAGAAATAGGTTTCAAGGAGTATCTGCATGGATGAGAGAGGAATAGGGAGGTGAAGATGTTTAAGGAGGAAATGCCAGAGCTTATGATCCTACACAGCTAATTCCTCCAGGCTGAATACAATGAAATTCAGTATACGTTACAACTCTGAATTGTCAGAGTCCAGGAGTCTCCTGGAACTTCAGCACATTGTGGTTTCAAGATTACCAAGCTAAAGGAGGCAAGCACTACACAAGGATTCTAATCCCAATTAGAATCATTATCCCATTATCTGAATAATGTAGCAGTTGTCACTGAAAATGTTTGAGTCTGGCCCCACTTGTGCCCTTAAAAAGGTAGGTATCTCTCATGTAGATAGATTGGAAAAGTTGGAACTGTTATAGGATACCTTGAGAAGAGAAAGTCAAGAAGAGATTTACAGATATTCAAAATCATGAAGGGACTGTACAGAACCAATGGGCAAAAACTACTTACATTGGTGGAAGGATAGTGAACTGTTGCCTCACAGCGCCAGAGATCCGGGTTCAATTCCCGCCTCAGGTGACTAACTGTGTGGAGTTTGCACGTTCTCCCCGTGTATGCGTGGGTTTCCTCCGGGTGCTCCGGTTTCCTCCCACAGTCCAAAGATGTGCAGGTTAGGTGAATTGGCCATGCTAAATTGCCCCTAGTGTTAGGTAAGGGGTAAATGTAGGGATATGGGTGGGTTGCGCTTCGGCGGGGCGGTGTGGACTTGTTGGGCCGAAGGGCCTGTTTCCACACTGTAAGTAATCTAATCTAATCTAATCTAATCTAATCTAATCTAAAATAGTGCATAGAGAGGAACTCTACCACACAGTGAGTGATCAGGATATGGAACATGCTGCCTGAGAGTTTGTTGGACATAGGATCAACAGGGGCTTTGAAGAGTGAATTAGATTATTTTCTAAAAGGAAGACTGTGCAGGGTTGCAGGGTTGAGGAAAGATGTGGCGCTTAATGAGTTGATCTTTCAGGGGCATTTCCTGGATACTGAGCATGTACTGTCCACCAATGCTCTCAAAGTCTTTAGAGAGGTGAGTATTTCTTTGGAGAATCAGGGGTGGGTAGTAATTTGCCACAGAATTTCCAGTCTCTGACCTGCTCTTTTAGTCACTGATTTATATGGCTGGGGCCCAGTTTTGTTTCTGGTCAATGGTAACCTCTAAGATATTGATAATGAGGATTCAGTGATGGTAATGTCATTAATTGTCTAAAGAAATGGTTAGATTGTCTCTCTTGGAGATGGTTCATCAGCTGGCAATTGTTTGACCTGAATATTACTTGCTAATTTTCAGTCCAAATCTGAATTTTGTTCAGGTCCTCTTGCATTTGGATATGAATGGCTTCAGTATCTGAGGAGTTGTGATTGGCATTGAACACTCCTGATGAAGGTCTTCTGCCTGAAATGTTGATTTTCCTGCTTCTCAGTTGTTACCTGACTTGCTGTGCTTCTCGGCACCACACTCTCAACATTGAACATTGTGCAATCATCAGTGAACATCTCCGTTTCCAACCTTATGATGGAGGGTCGGTCATTGATGAATTGCTGCAGATTTTTCGGCCTCATACATTATCTTGAGAACTGAGTTGTGCTGCAGTAGACACTCCTTACCACTGAGACAGGAGGCCTGTGTTCAATCCCATCCCCTCCAGAAGTGTATTATAACATCTTGGAACAGGTTGATGAGAAAATATCTACTCTGAGAACCCTGAGATATTATTCCAGTACAGAAATGGTTGATCTCCAACAGTTACAGCCACCTTCCTTTACAACAGGTATAACTCAAACCAGCGGAGATCTTTTTCCCCGAATTTCCATTGACTATAATTATGCTAGGAGAAAGTGAGGATTGCAGATGCTGGACATCAGACTCAAAAAGTGTGCGACTGGACAAGCACAGCAGGTGAGGCAGCATCCGAGGAGCAAGAGAGTCAACGTTTTAGGCATAAGCCCTTCATCAGAAATTCTTGATGAAGGGCTTATGTCCAAAATGTCGACTCGCCTGCTCCTTGGATGCTGCCTGACCTGCTGTGCTCTTCCAGTGCCACACTTTTTGTCTATAGTTATGCCAGGACTTCTTGATGCCAGATTTGATCAAATATGGTCTTGCCATCAAGGACAGTTGGTCTCACCATACCTCTAGGAGTCAGCTCCTTTATTTACCATTTGACTGAAGGCTGCAATGTGGTCAGGGACTGAGTGGTCCTGGCAGGATTCAAACTGAGCATCACTGAGCAGGTTATTATGAAGCACATGATGGTTTACTCAATGACCCCATCCATCATTTTACTAATGACCGAGAGTAAGTTGATGAAGCAGTAATTGACCAGGTTGGATTTGTTCTGCTTTACAAACGAGGAAATATCCTAGAAATTTTCCATATTGTTGGTTGGATGCTGGTGTTGCAGATGCCCTTCAATAGCTTGGTTAGGACATATCTATTTCTGATGCAGAAGTCCTCAGGATTATTGCAAGAATATTGTCAAAGTCATATCCGATGCCTTCATCTGGTTCTTGATATGATGGGGAATCAATTAAGTTGGCTGAAGACTGACCTTTATGATGCTGGGGATCCCTAGACGAGGCTAAGATGGATCATTCACTCAGTACTTCTCAATGAAGATTGTTAAAAATGCTTCAGCCCTTTCGTTTACACTGATGTGCTAGGCTCCCTCGTCATTGAGGATGAGGATATTTATGGAGCTTCCTCCTCTAGTTCATTGCTTAACTGTTCGTTCATGACTGGATGTGGCAGAACTGCAGAACTGTTTGTTGTGGAATTGTTTGGCTCTGTCCATTAATAGCTACTTATGTCTTGTGTTGTAGCTTCAACAGGTTGACACCTAAATTTCTTTAGGCATGCCTAATGCTGGTTCAAGCACAACACCCTGCACTCTTCATTATCATTTAGTTAGCCATATGGGCTACAATCATAATCTGGAATGCAGTTCCAGAATGAACTTCCAGAAAGGTATTGGTATCAGATTCATGGTATTGCTTATCAGAAGATTTGATAAATAACTCAGTATAAAGAGTTAGAGAATAGACCAGAAGAGTGGATTTAATTGAATGGTCTTTCCACTTGCCCGTTTGGGTGAGATAAGCCAAACCGTTCCCTTGAGGGCTATCTCTTTGCTGAATCTATGTAATTTTAGCATGAAGCAGCAGGTTGGTGCGAGCTCTGATCTTCCCACTCTCTTGTTAACATTAAAGCAGACTGTTCAGAAGAGAAAACAAATTTCTTAGAATCTTCTGTCATAGCACTGGCAAACCTTAGGAGCCTCATCAAACCTTGGGAGGTCTCTTTTAGCCATTTCTCAGGGCTTCTGTTATGTCCCACTGATGCTAGAATTTAAAAATTGGAAGAACCTGCCATGGAAATTCCAAGCATCACATCCTTGGGTTATGAAGAAACAATCACTCCGATGAGTTACAGAGTGTGCTGGCACACATGAAGGCACAAAGCCTTGCATTCAGTCAGTCTCTTCATCAGACAAGAGGAATGAGCGGGAGGGAGAAGTCTGACAGTTTAATATTGTAATATTTCTACAATAATAAATGCCATTACCTTTCAAGCCATCTGTCAGAACATAACTTCCATTCCTGCCTCAAATTGTGCTTGACTGTCAAAATCCTCTCACATGAGGCAAAATAAAAAAGACAGATATAGGAATTATTTGTGATGGTGTCATGCAAGAGATGTAGAATGTCTCAACTCTCAGGATGAGTGGCAAAAAGTAAGCACTATAGCAATCATCTTAGAATCATACACCATCTTTTACTGAGACATAAATATAAATTCAGAACAATAGAAAGGAGGTGATAGTAATGGATCTCGACTTTAAGGAAAATTCAGCTGAGGAGGGAAGTCCCAAGTGGTAAGGAGGCCAGAGAGGTCAGAGGAATTTCTTCCAGTTGGTGAATTATTCCTCGCAAAAGGAACTTTATTGAGATTATTGGAGGCAAAGGCATTTCAGAACTTCACTGACTTTTTTTTCCAACTAGTTTTCTTGGCCTAATCATAAGACCATAAGAAATAGATGCAAGAATAGACTATTCAGTAGCCTGCTCCACCATTCTTTAAGAACATGGCTGATTGGTCTCTGGCTTCAACTCCTCTTTCAGGCTAGCTCTTTTGAGCCCTGAAATCCCTGATATTTAAAAATATCCGTGTATTTCCTTCAGGTATACTTTCAGTGATCCTGCCTTTACAACTCCCCAGGGAAGAAAATTTCAGAAATTTCTTTAAATGACAATCCCTTTATTCAATAAGAATGTATCCTATTTCAAGATGCCTCCACTTGTGGAAACATCTTCTCAACATCCACCTTGTCAAACCCCTCAGAATAATTGTATGCTTTAATAAGATCACCCTGCATTCTCCGACATTCTAATGAATCATGCTGTAACCCGTTTGGGTTTTCTTGATAAATCAATCTCTTCAGGCCAGGAATCAGCCTTGTGAATCTTTTTTGAAATACCTCTAAGGCCAATACATTATACATTTCCTTACATACATAGATCAAAATTGTATAGAGTACCAAAGGTAACAGCCTCACCAACACTACACAATTGTAAAAACACTTCCCTCTTTTTAAATTCCAACACTGTAGCAATGAAGATCAAAATTCCATTTTCCTTCTTAATTACTTACTATATCTGCACACTTTCTTATACTGAACACCATCTGCCAATATATTTGCCCATGAACTCAAACTAACCATATCCCCTTACAGAGTGCTTCTGCCTTTATTATAACATCCCCTCCCACCTATTTCTTTATAAAATTTGGATAAAATGCACTCTGACTGTTCGTCCAAGTTATTATTACAAACAGTAATTAATTGTCCTGATCCTCATGTCACTCTACTAGTTTCATTTTTCCAACCTGAAAAAGATGCATTTATCTGGATTATCTGCCTTCTATGTGTTAACCATTCTTCAATCCGTGCTAATACATTACAACAATACCACAAGCTCCTATGTTATGTTATTTTTTTATGTAGCAACTTATCATATGATTTTTGACAATCTGAATACATCATATATTTCACGTCCTTAAAGGAAGGAAACTATTGTCCTTATCTGATCTATCCCACATGTTACTACAGATCCACAGAAATCTGGTTGATTCTGAAATGGCCTAGCAAGCTAAAAGGGAAAAAAAGAATGAAACAGGATAGACAGTTTCATCAACTGAGGCATCAACTAAGGCATTGGAAATGACAATGGCAAACACAGCCACTATTGATCCTGTAAAATTTTCTTTACTAATATCTGGTGGTTCATGCCAAAATGGAAGACTAGTCAGCAACAGCCTGACATATTCTAGCTCACAGAATCATATATTACACACCTTGGACACCACAGGACAAGCTCAGCAAAGTTGGTGGAACAGTGGTGTACATTCGGGAGAGAGTTCCCGGGGGCCTCCTTGGGTTGACTCTGAAAACCATGAAGCCTCATTGTATCAGGTCAAACATGAGCCAGTAAACCTCCTGCTAATTACCACATACAGTCCTCTCCAAGTCAATAACTCTGTATTCTTTCATGTTGATTAACTTTTGGAGAAAGCACTGAGGGTTTCAAGGGTGCACAATGCATTCTGAATGAGGGGATTTCAATGCCCATGACTAAGATTGGCTCGGCAACAGCACCACTGATCAAGCTGGTTGGCTTCTAAAGGACATTACTGCTGGACTGAACCTGTGGCAGATTGTGAGGGAACCAACAAGCAGGAAAAATATACTTTAATTCATCATCACCAATCTGAGTCCCACAGATGATTTTGTCCATGACAATATCAATAAGAGTGACCACTCCACAGTCCTCATGGAGACAAAGGCCCTGATTGCCCCGGTCTACTTATTGTCTCTGCCTCCTCCTGCCTCACTGAGCTCATCTTCTACCTTAAATCCATTCTTTCCCCTTTGGTCCAGGAACTCCCTATCTACATTCGAGACACAACCCTTGCCCACCACATCTTCCAAAACTTTCAAATTCACTGCCCCCAACACCTCATCTTCACCATGAACATCCAGGCCTTTTACTCTGGTATCTCCCACATGGAGGGCCTAAAAGCTCTCCTCTTCTTCCTCTCCTTCTTGGCCCAACTAGTCCCCCTCCTCTGACACTCTCATTCGCCCAGCAGAACTCATTCACCCTCAACAATTTTTCATTGAATCTTCCTACTTCCTAAAAACTGAAGAGGTAGCCTTGGGCACCCTTGTGGGCCTGAGCTCTGCCTTCCTCTTTGTAGGATTCGTGGTACACTCCCTCTTCCGCAATTACACCAGCACTATCCCTCATGTCTTCCTCCGCTATATTGACGACTGTATCAGTGCTGAATTGTGCTGCTGTGAGGAGCTTGACCAGTTCATCAACTTCACCAACACCTTCTACCCTACCCTCAAATTCACCTGGACTATTTCTGACACCTCTCTCCCCTTCCTGAACTTCTCTGTCTCCATCTCCAGGAACTGACTCACCACTGATATCCACTTGAAACCCACTGACTCCACAACTACCTTGACTACACCTCCTCTCATCACCCTCTTGCAAATATGCTATCCCATATTCTCATTTCTTCCGCCTCTGCCATGTCTGATCCCAGGATGAGATGTTCCACTCCAGGACATCCCAGATATCCTACTACTTTATGGACTTTAGTTTCCCCTCCTCAGTAAATAAGAATGCCCTTAACCACATCTCCTCCATCTCCTACAGTTCTGCCCCCAAACCCCGTCCCCCAATAATAATAAGGATAGAATCCTTTTAGTCCTCACATTCCACCCCATCAATCTCTGAATCAAACACATCATCCTCCGATATTTCCACCACCTACTATCAGACCCCACCACCAAAAAGATATTTCCTTCCCCACCGTTGTGTCCATACACTCCACAATTCCCTTGTGAACTGTGCACTCCCTACCATTTCTCCACCACACCTGCTACCTTTCCCTGTAACTGCAAGAAGTGCAACACCTGCCCCCATACCTTGCCTCTCATCTCCATGCTAGCCCTAAACTATCCTTCCGGATCTGACAGAAATTCACCTGCACTTGATCCAATCTCATCTATTGCATCTGTTGCTCCCAATGTGCTCTCTTCTATTTTGGGGAGACCAAATGCAGACTCGGGGATGAGTTCATGGAACATCTGCATTCTACACGCATTAAGCAACTCGACCTTCTGGTTATCATCCACTTTAATTCTCCCTCCCATTCCACCAGCAGGGAGTGTCCATCTTTGGTTTCCTCCACTGTCAGAGTGAAGTCAAACAGAAACTGGAGGATCAACACTTTATATTTCACCTGGGAAGCTTACAGCCCAATGGCCTCAGCATCACCTTCACCAGTTTTAAAATCCCTCCTCCCCCAGCCTTATCCCATGTCTTTCCCCACCCCTCCTCCTCACCTCCCTGACCTGACCTAACCTGCCCATTTCCCTACTCACCCATCCGCTCCACCCTTCCCATTGACCAATCACAAACGCTTCCGACATGCATCCAATTATCACCATCCAAACCTGCCCTTCCCCTAGGCTCACCATCCTCTTTATATATACTTCTGGGCTCCCTCCCCCTCCCCAGTCCTGACAAAAATGTTGACTTCCCTGTCCTTGGATGCTGTCTGACCTGATGTGCTCTTCACATTTATTGACTCTGGCTTCCAGCATCTCCAGTCCTTACCGTCTCCACAAGCTGCTACTTCATGGGCTGGTATATCCTCCACTCAATTATTACCATCAAACCAGGGAAGCAACCCTGGTCCAGTAAGGGCTTTGTGATCAGTGATTGTTTTTCTATGTTTGGGGCAGAGCTCCAGGTTCAAGTCCCACTTGCCCCAGAGGTGTGTCACAACACGTCGGAACTGTTAGATTGATGAGAAAAGAAAATGTACCAATGTCGAGGGAACATCATTGTCTTAAATTACCTTCTGAGGCTCACACTATACTTCTTGGAGCATATGTCATTTTCCTTCATGGTTACTATGACAAAACTGTCCAATTCTATGTGTAACAGCAGCTTGGGTACTCCATCACTTCAAGGACTGTTGTGATCCACAAAGCTGGCTGTAGACACCTTATCAGTGGGAACTTAGATGTGCATCATTACCGTGGGTCCCACATCCCATTAGTAAATAAGAACAAATTGCTTCCAACTTCCAAGCTGAAGGACTGTTGAAACATTGGATTGTATTCTTCCAGTCTAAACTAATATAATTAACTCTACTCTTTAATTTAAACTCTTACTTATGTTAAACCTCAACCTTTTTGATAAAGTAACCTATCATGACAGTGCATTAACTTTAGACCAAGAATGATTCACTGCACCATGTTTTACTTAACAGAAATGTTCCAATGTGTATACTCTGCTTGACTAAATTATTACCAAATAAATAATTAATAATGTTTTAAGCCCATTTCCATGATATTGGCAACATTTGCTAAAACTCATTGGGCCAGCATTCAAATGTCTCTGACAGAAGCCAGATTACCAACTGGCCAGCAAAATTGAACTCACTAATTAAGCAGCTTACATATTCAGACACAGCTAAACGAGTTTCTCATTGTACTTTACACGAGGTGACTGCAGTTGATTGCAAATGCATGGTTATCTCTGATGCTGTCCTGGGCATACTGCAATGAAAGTTGGATGAATCTTGGAAGTTAACTCTGACACGCAGCTGCTTTGTGCAGTTTTGGTCTTCCTTATTCAAAGTGGGATACAAATGTATAAGATTCAGAAGACATTTATGAGATTGATATCTGCAATAAATGGATTTTTTTGAATGGTAAGTTTGACATGTTGAGCTTATTTCTACTGGATTTTAGAAGAGCAGGGAAGTAGAAGGGTTGTGGTGACTTGATTAAACTGTATAAGATCCTGAATGGTCTGGACAAGGTGGAAGTGTAAAGAATGTTTTCTCTTGTTGGGTCAGTATAGAATGAGGGGACATTGTTTTAAAAGTAGAGATCACCCCTTTTGGACAGAAATTAGGCAAATTTCTTTCTCTCAGAGGGTTCTAACACTTTGCAACTTTGCCTCAGAACCTGGTGGAGCCAGGATTCAAAAATATTGTTGAATATTTTTAAAACAGGAAAACAAAACAAAAGAGAACTGCAGATGCTGGAAGTTAGCATCAAAAACTGAAATTGCTGGGATAACTCAGCAGTTCTGGCAGCATCTGTGGAGAGAAAGCAGAGTGAACAGTTCAGGCCCAGTGACCTTTCTTCAATCATTCAGCAATTTCTGTTTTTCTTTTGCTTCTGATTTTTAAGACAGAGTTGGAACAATTCTTGTTAGTCAGGGAATCAAAGCTTATCAGGCTAGATAGTAATGTGGAATTCAAACAGAAATAAATCAGCCATGGTCTTAATGAGTTCCAGGGGCTGAATGAACTATTCAGGCTCCTTTTCACATGCTTGTATATTCATATGTTCTTATATTCATACTTTAAGAGTTTCACAGGTCTCAGATGATGTCCGGGGTTCTATGTGCAATGTAAAACTGTGGAGGGAGGACCAAAGGCTACATCCAGCAGTAAGTGCCGCTGAACTGGTACAATGTGTTTTGACTAGATCCCAGGCGAGGTTCCCTAATTCATTCCAGATGGGATACATCAAACTGTTGAGCTCAAGGGTGAGGGGAACTGTCTCCTCAACAAACCCCCTTTGTTGGCTACAAAAATGTTAATTTAAAAAGGACCCTTCACTTAGGATAATTTTCTTCCAAATTCAAAAGGACTTCTGTTTTAAAAGGAGCCAACTAAACCAGGTTTTCTTTAAATTGGCTTTTTAGTCCCTCTGCTTCTGTATTCTTTAAAAGGAAAATCACAAAATACATCTCTAATTTGGGACATAATCCACAGAAGGGTGGCTTGCTGTTGAGCAGGGGCTTGTCAGCACGTTGTTATCTTTATAGCCACAAGACATCAGAATCCAGTCTGTCTAAAATTTCTTTTACACTTTTCGATGTTATATCCCATTGATCTGACATAACTTTTTTGCACTTGCGGTTATCTTGCGACTTTTATAAAACACTGTTCAGAATGAAGGGATAAAAATGCCAAAGTTATTTTGGGGATCTGAGCTGTTGTCATAATAAACTCTACTTGGAAAATTGTGGAGAATGATGAGTGATGTCAGAAACAAAATGGCTGATTACAAATCTTCAGTCTCATAATCTGTTTGAATAGTGATTCTTGGGTGATGAATATGACCCAAAACATTAGGCTGGGCCTTCTCCAAAGTGTGATGCAGAATCTTTCACATTTATCTGAGATGGCAGGCAGGGTCTTGGCTAACACTTTATTTTACATAAAGCACCTCCAATCGCTCAACACTCTCTCGGCATGTAAATGAAAGTCAGTCTGCTCAAATCATGATAGTGTAATCATAAACCCTGAACCACTTGACCTAACAGTAAGAATATTGCCATTGACCCTCTGCTGAAAGAAGCAGAGAAAGCTCCTTCCAAAGCACAAAAACCCATTTTACATACCTGGGATAATGACACAAATGAATTTTTGAGAGAAGCCGCAATCCTGTGTAATCAGGTATTTGTTTTCATAATCCTGTCCTTATACATGTCCTCTGTGCCTTCAGTATTTGTGGTATTAACTAAAACAATGCAAGCAGCAAGCTCGATTGAGCATTAGAATCTCATATCAGTGTTACTGAGCCAGACATTGCTAGTCCAAAGCAAATTAACATAAAGGTCCTGAGAGTGCATTTTGGCTTGATTAAAAAGAAAGCAAAAGAAATGGGGATTTGCGGATAGCAAATAGTAGAAACAACGCTGCCTTTAAAATAAAAAGAACACACCACCCCTAAGGGTTTACAGTGGTAACAGTGAGAGCCCAAATAAGATGGGAATCCAATTAAAACAATTAAAAGCACAGTTACCAATTAATTAGATCCACTCCACACTGAGCAGTATTATTCATTGACAATCTTGGGTGGGTGGGTGGAAGTGGCGGAAAAGGGTCTGTTGTTTTCTTGCAATGTTTGTACATCAGCATCAAGACAGTTATTGGCGGATTGTGTTCCCATCCATGGAACAAATTTGCTTTTTTTCTGCAAGTATTGCAACACTTACATTGGATGACATTAACACAAGCTGGTCTCCAGAGATCCAAAGGCCAATCAAATCACAAAATTAGGCAACAATTCTTCGTAACATCCTAGCTGACAATATTCTAAAACAGATTAGCCAGTTGTTATCACATTGCCATTTGTGGGACATTGCCATACAAAAGAAAAATGAATGCTGATTTTTGTTCATTGAAATGGAGAGATTATGCTTCAAAATAAATTACTTGGTGTTGTGTAAGAGCTTCCGGGCTCTGCAGCAACCTCACAATGATGTCATACAGCTGCAGATCACTAAGCATAAATGGCAGTGTGTGGGAGGCATTAGATTATACTTCACTACTGTACTACACCAAACTACTTGATGCTAAACAAGAACAGACTAAAGACTCATTAGAACACATGGACATGAAAACACAAAGGCGGTAGTTTAGTCCTTAATAATGTTATGATAAGTCAGAGACTGGCATATCTATGTGTTGCAGCATTTAGTCTTAACATTAACATTTAATATTATTTTGAACTCTAAGCTTGTAACCAGGTTGACCAGTTTTCATTGATTGAATAGCATCAAAACACAGAATAAAGGATGTTACATTGGCTCACACTGATTAAAAGGCACAACAGAAATGCAAATTTCTTCTTGCTTCTGGTTTCCTGTCATGTTTTCTACATTACAAAGTGACTACACTTCAAAGATACTTTAATGTTTATAAAACATTTTGGAATCTCATAAAGGCAAAGAATAAATGCAAGTTGTCATGGTTTCATCAATATGACTATAAGACACAGGAGTAGAAGTAAGCCATTCAACACTTCAAAAGTCTCTCCATGATTCAATGAGATCATAGTTGGTTTGATAACACTCAATTCCACTTTGGTCAGTTCCACTGACATCTAGCCGGTGTTCTTCTCTGACCACTGCCTCCTGCTGGCCGACTGTCACCTACAGGACGAGCAGCGGGCTGGTAAGGGAACATGAACACAAAGCTGTTGACCCTGGGAAACATTGAGGAGCTCAAGAGGGGCTACGCAGGTTGCAGAACTGTGAAGCCCCTCTTTGAGACCCCAGCAGACTGGTGGGAAACAGTAAGACAGAACATCAAGTGGTTCTTCATCCTCAAAGGTGTTCAGGAGGTGAGAGAGAGGTGGGGAAAACTGTCTCAGCTCCAGAAAAGTATGCATAACCTGCTCCTGTGGCAGACGATGGGGGTCAATGTCACGGAGGATCTCAAGGGGGTGAAGGGCCAGCAAGCCTCGGTCTTTGCCTCGGAGGCCTCCAAGCGGTCCAGGGTCTGCTCCGTGGAGCAGGATGAGACATGCTCATGTTTCTTCTTCCAGAAGGTGCACTAAGAGAGCTCCGTGCTCAGCAGCCTGAAGGAAGAAGATGGCTCGATAAGGTCATCTCAGGCTGACATCATGAGGATCAGTAAATCCTTCTATGTCAGTCTGTATGACGCGAAGCCAACCAACAGCGCAACCTCCAATTCTTTCCTGTCCTCTATCACGGAGGTCTTAGATGACAGAACACAGGAGACGCTGGACCAGCCGCTAACTCTGGACGAGCTGACCAAGGCCCTCGAGTCCTTCGAAAAGAATAAAACTCCCGGAAGCGATGGCTTACCGGTTGAGCTCTATTCTGCTCTGTGGGACTTGATTGGCCAGGACCTGCTGGAGGTATATGTTAGTATGCTTCGGGCAGGTACCATGAGTGAATCCATGAGGAAAGGCATCATCACCCTCATCTACAAGCGGAAGGGGCAGAGGGATGAAATCAGAAGTTGGAGACCAATCTCACTGTTGAATGCGGATAACAAAATTTTGTCAAAGGTTATCGCCAACCGGGTCAGGTCTGCTCTGGGGTTGGTGATTCACCCTGATCAAACCTGGGCTGTACCTGGCAGGAAGATCGCTGAGAGTCTCGCACTCCTCAAGGATACGATCGCCTACGTGCAGGACAGATGGTTGGACACCTGCCTCATCACTCTGGACCAGGAGGAAGCCTTTGACATGATATGGCACACATATATGAGAGATGTTCTCTCCAAAATGGGCTTTGGGGAGGGAATCTGCAATTGGACCAGACGGCTCTACACCAACATTGTCAGTGCAGTCTCAATCAATGGGTGGGAATCAGATAGCTTCCCAGTCAGATATGAAGTCAGGCAGGGCTGCCCTCTCTCTCCTGCCTTGTTTGTGTGCTGCATAGAGCTATTTGCCGAGTCCATCAGGAAGGATGCGAGCCTGAGAAGGGTGACTATTCCTGGCATCGGGGGCTTACAAGTTAAGGTCTCCCTGTACATGGATGACATCGCCATTTTCTGCTTGGATCCGCTGTCCGTGCACAGACTCATGTGCATATGTGACCAGTTCAAATGGGCCTCGGGGGCCAAGGTAAACCGAGACAAGAGTGACGCCATGCTCTTCGGAAACTGGGCCGACCAATCCTCGATCCCCTTCACCGTCAGGACCGACCACCTGAAGGTGCTGGGTATTTGGTTCGGGGTGGCTGGGGTGTGTGCCAGATCTTGGGGGGAGCGGATCAGGAAAGCAAGGCAGAAACTGGGCAGATGGAAGCTACGGTCAATCTCCATTGCAGGAAAAAACCTGGTCATCAGGTGTGAGGCACTGTCATTGCTGTTATACATGCCACAGGTCTGGCCTATTCCCAGAACCTGTGCCGCTGCAGTCACCCGGGCCATCTTCCATTTTATATGGAGATCAAAGATGGACCGGGTCTGAAGGGACTCAATGTATAAAGATCTGGGCAATGGGGGGAAAAAACACACCCAATGCCACCCTCACCCTGATGACCACCTCTGTGGCTGCATCAAACTGTGCATAGATCTACGGTACGCAAACACCAAGTGTCACTATGTACTGAGGTTCTATCTGTCCCCGGTGTTGCGAAGGATGGGCCTGGCCTCGCTGCAGCGGAATGCTCCGAGTAGTTGGACCGTTCCGTATCACCTGTCCTTCGTGGAGAGGTTTATGAAGAAAAACACCTTTGACCACAAGTCCATCAGGAAGTGGTCAGCACGTAGTGTTCTTGAGACCCTTCAGGAAAAGGAGAGGGCGGATCCTATCGAACAGTTCCCTGAGCAGACTGTCAAAGTCATTTGGCAGAATGTCTCATCACCAGAACTTTCCAACAAGCACCAAGACATGGCTTAGCTGGTGGTGAGAAGGGCTCTGCCTGTGAGATCCTTTATGCACACCCGGACTCTCTCCCGCACTGCACGCTGCCCTTGAAGCGGCTGCGGGGGGGGAAACGAGACTGTCACACACCTCCTTCTGGAATGTGCCTATGCAGAAGAAGTCTGGGGAGGAATGCAGTGGTGTTTGTCGAGGTTCGTCCCGAGTAGCACCGTGACGCGGGACTCCGTGCTCTATGGTCTGTTCCCCGGGATGCACACCGAGACGAACATCAACTGTGCTTGGAGGACCATCAACTCAGTGAAGGACACTCTCTGGGCGGTCTGAAACCTATTAATCTTCCAGCTGAAGGAGTTGACCCCGACTGAGTGTTGCAGACTGGCACATTCCAGGTCTAGGACTACGTGTTGAGGGGCGCACTGAGGCTTGGGGCAGCTGTCGCCAAGGCACGGTGGGGAAAGACCACCATGTAACATCTGCCTGCCTAAGAAGAACGCAGTCATTTGGGCTCTGCTGACACCTCAGCAGAAGAGCTTGATAGTAAATGTACAGACTTGGATATAGGAAAAATAAATTTCGATGTCTGTATGTAAAGCAATGTGATGTGTGCCCAAGAATAGCATGACCAATTATAAAGAGATCCAAATAATTTTATGAATAAAGTTTATTTTTGAAATAAAAAAACATTCAATTCCACTTTCATGTCTTTTCCCCACAACTCTTGATTTCCTTACTGATTAAAAATTGGGTTTTCTCTATCGTGAATATACTTACTTACCCAATCTGTACAGTGCTTTATGATAAAGAATTCCACAGATTCTGGGTAATCCCTCTGGGAGAAGAATTTCCTCCTCACCTCTATCTTAAAAGAGCAAGTCCTTATTCTGAGATTATACCCTCTGTTCCTGGACTCTACCACAAGGCGAATAAATCTTTTCATAGAGAGATATACAGCAGAGAAATATACCCTTCATCTCAAGCCGTCTATTCTGACCAGATTCCGAAACTGAACTAGACTCTTTTGCTTCCATTTGGCCCAAATCCCTGTACAACTTTCCAATGCATGTACCTCTCCAAATGTCTTTTATAATTGTACTCATCTCTCCACTTCCTCTGACAGCTCATTTCATATACACACCAGACTCTGTATAAAATGTTGCTCTTCAGATCATTTTAAATCTTTCCCTCTCATCTTAGACCTGCGCCCTCTAGTTTTGGACTGCCTTTTCCAGGGGAAAAAACCTTGATTGTTAACCTTATCTATGCCCCTCATGATTTTATAAATCACCATACTAAGCAGTCTACCATGTGGAACCTTATCGAAGGTCTTGCTAAAGTTCACTTAGACAACATCTACCATTCTGCCTTCATCTGTCTTCTTGGTCACCTATTCAAAAATTGTATTCAAGTTTGTGAGATACGATTTCCCATGCTGACTATCCCTAATCAGTCCTTACCTTTCCAAATGCATGTAGATCCTGTCTCTCAGAATTCCCTCCAACAGCTTGCCCATCACTGACATCAGACTCACTAGTCTGAAGTTCACTGTTTTTTCCTTGCAGCTTTCTTAAATAATGGCACAACATTAGCCATCTTCTAGTCCACTGGTACGTTATGAGTGGCTGTTGATGACACTAATACCTCTGTTTCGGGCCCCACAGTTTCTTTCCTAGTTTCTCACAATGTGGTCGGATACACTTGATCAGGTCCTGATGATCTATCTGCCTTTATGCATTTTAAGACCTCTAGCACCACCTCTTCTGTAATGTAGTCTCTTTTCAAGACATTTCTATTTATTTCTCTGAGTTTCTTGGCTTCCATGTCTTTCTCCACAGTAAATGGTGACACAAAATATTCATTTAGGATCTCACCGATCTCACTTGCTTCTACACATAAGTGGCCTTGTTGATTGTTAAGAAGTGCTATTCTCTCCCTAGTTACTCTTTTGCTCTTAATATATTTATAGAATCTTTTTGGATTGTCCCTAAACTTCTCTGCCAAAACCAGCTCATGTCCCCTTTTTGTCCTCCTGGTTTCTCACTTAAACGTGCTCCTACATTCCCAATATTCCTCAAGGGAATCAAGTGATCCCATCTTTTTGTGCCTGATGTATGGTTCTCTTTTTCATGATCACAGCCTCAATATGTCAAGTCATCCAGTGTTCCTTACTCCTGCCAACCTTACTTTCACATGAACAGGAACATTATGCCTCTGGACTCTCATTATTTAACTTTTGACAGCCTCCCACTTGTCAGATGTCCCTTTGCCTGAGAACAGCCTTTCCCCAATCAACCTTTGTAAATTCCTGATTAATACCACTAAAATTGAAGTCTGTGAAGTATTCTAAAAATCAACAGCAAAAACTCTAACCAATCAATGTACCCAAAATCAACAGCAGGTCCTTCCTGATCTGTATATACTAGTACTACCTTCAGTATCAATTGAGGAAGCTCACTATAATATTATCAACTGTACGTTACTCAGTTAGCAAAGGAGGGTGTTGCTTCTCCACCAAGTTGAAATCCAGGCTGTCATTATAATGATGTTAAAAACATTTCCATTCAATTCACTGTAAACTGTTCTTATTCACTGATGTGGATGTAATTGGCAAGGCGAGAATTCCAAACGGTTAAGGTTACAGGTTTGGACAAGGCTATTGAAGAGATGTTGATGAGCTGCTGCAGTGCATCTTGTAGATAACATATACTGCAGCCATGATACATCAGTTCTGAAGTGAATGAATAATGAGGGTGGTGGATATAGTGCCAGTCAAACTGACTCCTTTGTCCTCGATGGAGTAAAGATTCTCGGTGGTCATAGGAACTACATTCATTGAGGGAAGTGCAGATTATTCTATCACTTTCCTGACTTGTTGACAGGCTTTGGGGAATCAGGAGGAGAGTCACTCATGCAGAACTTCAAATGTTTGACCTACTATTGCAACCACAGTATTTTAGTGGATGTCCTAGTTAAGTTTCTGCTCAGTGGTAAACTTAATCATAGTGAAAGATTCCACCAGCACTCAAGAACTGGACACTATTCAAGACAACTAAAGCACTGCCATCGTATAACAATCTATCTGTTAGCAGATGAAACTGATGATTTTGTCATTCAGTGGATTGTATGCTTGCTTCTGATTCAGGTTCTCTAGGTTCAAGAATCACTCCAGGGTTGATGACCAAGAACGGCGTATTCATAATGTGGCCAAACAGGTTCAGCATCTACATGCAAATCCTTCCAACAAATCCCAAGTCGGTAAGTGCATCAATAGTGTCATGGGAAGAACATTAGAGCTTTTACCATCACTATCTGTTGCTTGAAATTAGAACAGGCATGCAAAACGTGCATATTTCCCCAGTAACTCAGAGTCCCTGAATGGACTGTAACATACCACTGTCACCCTTATCTCACTTCAATTTGGCTGTTTGTCCAAGTTGGGCACAAGGCCATAATTTAATCTTGAACAGAGCTGAGATGAAGTGTTTTCTCACAGATGGTCTGAGTCGTTAGAACTCTCTTCCTCAAAAAGTAATGGAAGCAAAATTTTTGATTATTTTTAAAGCAGGATTAGAAAACTTTGTTGATAAGCAAACGGGTGAAAGATTATCAGAGGGGCAGGCAAGAATGTGCAGTAACCAGATCAGCCATGAGGAGATAATGGTCCATTGGCATTATTGCAAGACTATTCATCAATCAACTAATGTTGGGGACCAGGGCTCGAATCCTGCTGTTGGACATGGTGCATTTTGAATGCAATAAAATATATCTGGAATTAAAAATCCACTGATGACCATGAAACCACTATAGATTGTTGGGAAAACCTATCTGGCTCATTAATGTCTTTCAAGACGGGAAATCTGACATCCCCACCTGGTATGCCTTACATGTGATTCCTGACCCACACAATGTTGATTGAATCTCAACTGTTCTTTGGGCAATTACGAATGGACAATTAATGCTGACCCAGCTCACATCCTGTGATTAGGACATAGAACAATACAGCACAGTACAAGCCCTTAGGCCTACAATGTTGTGCTAAGTATTTATTAGATTAGATTCCCTACAGTGTGGAAACAGGCCATTTGGCCCAACAAGTCCACACATACCCTCCAATGAGTAACCCAACCATCCATTTCTACTGGTCTTTTCCCAGTGACCCTTAGCAGCAATTACCCCAAGCTTTAGTACATCCCTCAGGACGTAGTCCTGGACCCTGGATGCACCGTTGCTTATGTCCAACAACAATCCATCAAGACAAGGCATGAAAAATGAGAGGACTATCTTGACAACACTGTTGGATTATGTTGATTTAAATGAAGAAACACATTTGGATGTAAACAATAAACACATATAAATGCTAAACAAAGTGAACTAAAATGAAAGAAAAGAGCATTTCCACTTAAACACCATATCTGATTAAAATATTATAAAACATGCTTTAGCAAATTAAGTCATTGTAAATAATTTGCATTTAGATATAACAGCAGAGAGGGTAGTTAAGGTCCTATACACAAGTTCAACCTAACCTACACACCCACAATTTACTGCTATCCATGTGTTTTTCCAGCAGTCACTTAAATGTCACTAATGTCTCTGACTCTACTACCACTGCTGGCAGTGCATTCCATGCACCCACCACTCTGTTTAAAGACATCTGATACCTTCCCTATACCTTCCTCCAATCAGTTTAAAATTATGACCCCTCATGACAGCCATATCTACCCTGGGGAAATGTCTCTAACTATCTACTCTAAGCCTCTCATTACCTTGTACATTTCTGTTAAGTCACCTCTCTTCCTTCTTCTCTCCAATGTGAAAAGCTTTGGCTCATTCAACCTCTCTTCATAAGACACCAATCCAGACAATATCCTGGTAAATCTCCTCTGCACCCTCTCTAAAGCATCTACATCCTTCCTATACTGAGGCGATTAGAACTGGGCACAATATTCCAAGTGTGGTCTAACCAGGGTTTTATAGAGCTGCAGCAAAACCTCACAGCTCTTAAACTCAATCCCTCTGTTAATGAAAGCCAAAATACCATATACCTTCTTAACAACCCGGTCAACTTGGGTGGCAAAATTGAGGGATCTATGTATGTGGACCCTAAGATCCTGCTGTTCCTCTACACTGCCAAGAATCCTGTCTTTAACACTGTATTCAGTATTCAAATAACAACTCCCAAAATGAATCACTTCGCATTTATCCAGGTTGAACTCCATCTGTCACTGAATAATAAAAGTAGTCTTCTTGAATAGTGGAGCAGGCCTGAAGCATTTAGTGATACATTTTGCTCCTAATTCAGATGTTCATATGTATAAGTGAACTTGGCAGAAACTAAACTGAGCAACAGTAAAGTGGTTGTTGGTAAGTTAGTGCTATTTGAGAAACAGGTAATTCTGAGGTAAAGCTTCACGGAATTAACACTTCATTTTAGGGAAGCCTGTGACTGCTCCTGGCATGGCCTCCTGCACTCTTTATTGAAGCAAAATTAGACTGCTCGCTTGATAGTAATGAGTGAGAAATATGCTGGTGCCCTATGTTACAGAGTATGGTTGAATACAGTTCTGCTGCTGCCAATAACCCACAGTGCTTTAAGAATGCATCGTTTTGAACTGCGCGATCCATTCTGCACGCATCACAGTAAGTACACTGATAGTGCTGTACAACAGATTGGAGAATATCCTCAGTGTAAAGATAGGACTTGATCTCTATAAGCTGTGTGAAGTGGTCTCTCCTACCAATACTATCATGGACAAGATTTGCAACATGGAGATTTGTAAGGATGAGGTCAAATGAGTTTTTCCACATGCTGAATTCCTCACCACCTTCTAGCAGTATGGCCTGGCAGATAATTCCTTCATAACTCTTTCACCTCAGTCAGTAGCACTATTACCAAGCCACTCTTGAAGATGCACAATAAAGTCCTCCAATCCAGAGTTACATTCTGTACCCTTGCCACCTTTTTCCAAATGGTGTTCAATATGGCGGAGCACTGATTCTTCACCTGAGGAAAGTCTGCAGTAGTAATCAGGAAGGTTTCCTTGACTTGGTGCCATGAGACTTCTTGAAATCTGGGAAAAATTTTCACAACTACAAAGCCTGTACACTTTAATGCCACTAACTCTGATGGGGCAGGAACAATCTGGAAATAGTGATTTCCTCTCTTAGAGTACATTAGATTTACTTGCAAGGCTTATAATACAATTCCTGTAGGGATTGATTCAAAGTGAGATATGAATTTCCCAGTGACCAATACAGAGGAACCTCAATTATCCGGCATTCGATTATCCGAATTTCAGATTAACCGAACAAGATTGCACAGTCCCGATGCTTGGCTATACAATGTTATCTGGCATTCGATTAACTGATCAAAATATTCCGTCCCCATATCCTTCAGATAGTCGAAGTTCCTCTGTACAAATAATTTCACATATTTAGACTTTTCTCCTGTCATAAACAAACTAAAATCAGCACAGAGTGAACATTACTTAGTTGGCAACTATGACACAAATGTACAGAAAAATTATTGCTACTAATTTCCCAGCATAGCCAAAAATTAACATTACATACACCACACTCTCAGCTGAAGGATAGAACTTAGCGGTGTTAAATGGCAGACTAACAGGTTGAATTGCACAATAATCTTTTAAACAATACCCACTTCACTCAATCATCTGACTGTACATAAATAAACTTTATATAGCAAGGAAACCTGTGTTAATTTCACGGTTGATATTCTCCATAATCCTTTTCCTCAAACACCAGCACTCCTCATGTTGCTTAGCCCAAAAGCTTTCTTCCGCCTGCCATTACAGCTACTCTCAGCTTCTTCCACCAATAAAAGCAGAAATTTGGAGAAACTCAGCAGGTCTGGCAGTATCTGTAGAGAGCGAAAGAGTGTTAATATTTTGTGTCCTGTGACCCTTCTTCCCCAGTCTAACCTACTCTGAGAGTCTGTGGGTCTATATGCAGTAAGGCATGCTGCCTCCTATTTTGTGTCCAGGTGTTAATCCCTGTATTTGACTTCCAATATGCTTAAACTTTATTTTCTGTTAACTAGCAAACAGATTACATGACTCCGTCTCTGAAAGAATTTAGTAGAAGTCATTTGGGATTATCTCTAGGTGAGTATTATCAGAAGCTATTACCTACATTCTAAACTGTTTTATTTTACCTTTAAATAAAGGGTTTTTAAAAGAAAATCATCACACAATGTTCAATGGTCATAGAGTCATAGAGATGTACAGCACGGAAATAGACCTTTCGGTCCAACCCGTCCATGCTGACCAGATATCACAACCCAATCTAATCCCACCTGCCAGCACCCGGCCCGTATCCCTCCAAACCCTTCCTATTCATATATCCATCCAAATG
This sequence comes from Chiloscyllium punctatum, assembly GCF_047496795.1. Taxonomy (NCBI): domain Eukaryota; kingdom Metazoa; phylum Chordata; class Chondrichthyes; order Orectolobiformes; family Hemiscylliidae; genus Chiloscyllium; species Chiloscyllium punctatum. Next base: position 109,603,469 of record NC_092741.1, read on the forward strand.
CCTCTTAATTGCTGCAATTGTATCAGCCTCCACCACTTCCTCTAGCAGCTCATTCCATACCTGTACCACGCTCTGTGTGAAAAAGTTGCCCCTTAGGACCTCATGCTTAAACTTGGCTCTCTTCATCTACAAGTAGAATGTGTAATAATTCATTGCAGAAAGAAATCTTGATTGTTTTCTCCAGTAAGTTACTTTTTTTGATTTCTATCTACTATGCTTTGAGAACTCAATCAGTATGCACTATGCTTTTGCATCCAAATATTGTCTCTTTGATTGCACAGGCACACTAGAAATGCTTTGGTGACTAGATTTTATTGCATCTTTTATCCAAGTACATTCAGTTAAGAAAATGTACCTAACTTTCAGTTGCACATCAATGGTCTTCGAAGATGAGAGTGGAATATCAACAGTATGAAAGACAGGCTCTCCGAATATTGAGAAATAGCAAACGTAAATTTCACAGCTTCTACTCCTCTTTCAACATCTTATTACATCTTTAAAGAAAGAGCATTTTCTCTGAGAGGAACACAGAGTTGCCCAGATAGATGACAGCCCCTTAATGCAGGAGAGAGAGCGAGCGAGAGAGAAAGAGAGCTGGAGAGTCTTACAGAAGGTAGTATCTGAGCTTATAGAGTTATTGCAGTGTTGTGGGTAACATCCCTTCCACTATGCCAGAAGGTCTTTGTCTGAGTACCTCCTAAAGCACATGTTTCAAAGAAGTTGAGTATCATTCCTTCCAACATAAGCCAATGATAGGCAGTAAGAGTGGGTGAGAAGCTTGGTTAACCACGTAAGTGGGTGACACAGTGGCTCAGTGGTTAGCACTGCTGCCTCACAACACCAGGGTCCCAGGTTTCATTCTGGCCTCGGGTAACTGTCTGTGTGGAGTTTGTACATAGGTTTCCTCTGGGTGCTGCAGTTTCCTCCCACAGTCCAAAGATATGCAGGTCAGGTGAATTGGCCATGCTAAATTGCCCATAGTATTAAGTGCATTGGTTAGAGTGAAATGCGTCTGGGTGCGTTACTCTAAGAGGATTGGTGTGGAGTGGTTGGGCCAAAAGTTCTGTTTCCACACTGTAGGTAATCTAATGTAAAAAGCTTTTGTTAAATTTATCATCACTGGCTGGCTAGCATTTTCTGCCCATACCTAGTCGTCCTTGAGAATGTAGTGACAAGCTGCCTACTTGAACCACTATAATCCATGTACTGTAGGAGGATCTGCAGTGCTGTAAGGGAGGGAATTCCAGAATTTGACCCAATGACACTGAGGACGAATAATATATTTCCAAGTCAAGGTTATGAGTGACCTGAGAGGAACTATGTTGCTATGTATCTACTGTCCCTGTCCTTCCAGATGGAACTGGTCATGGATGTCCCAGGTGTTTTCTAAGATGGATGGATCTTTGGATCTTGAATTCCTGCAGAACATCCTGTAGCTAGTGCACACTGTTGGTTCTGAGCATTGGTGGTGGTTGGAATGTAAATTTGTTGACTTGGTGTTAATCAAATATGCTGCTTTGTCCTGGATGATGTTAAGCTTTTTTGGTGTTATTGGAGCTGTGAATATTTCTTTACACTCCTGATTTGTGCCTTGTAGAGCCTCTGACCTGTTTTTTGTAGCCACTGTATTTATCTGCTGAGTCAAGTCAATTTCTGATCAATGTTAACCCCAGGATATTGGTAGTGGAAAATTCAGCAATGGTAATGACATTGAATGTTGAGGGGTGGAAATTTGATTGTCTCTTATTGGAAATGGTATGATCTGGAATGTGTGTGGCATCCATGTTTGTTTGGATCCTCTACCATCACTATACAGAGCTATAGATCACAAACACGTATGTAAGGATCTAGAATATCCAAGATTAACAACGCAACCCATCGATGTCAGAATTGCAAATGATGGTGTGAAACCAGTGGGGAAATGGAAAAGACTAGCACTTGGAAGAAAGAAGTGCTCTTGGATGCTTACAGAGGTAGAAGATGTTACAGAAATAGTGAGCACAGAGCTGGGAGAGAGAACGAGAGAGAGAGAGAGAGAGAGAGAGAGACCCCTGAGGGTGTTAAACCTAGGATATGAGTTTAAAAATCAAGGCACTGGTGAATGCAGGTCAGTGAGTGATGGGGGAGGAATGACGGTGCGGTAGATTTAAGCAGCAACATTTTGAATGAGTTCCCGTTTGTGGAGGATGGAAGCTGGGAGATTAGCCACATGAGCAAAAGATCAGTTAAGATTGAAGGGAGCACATGCATGGGTGAATGTTTCAACTATAGAGGGGGTTATCATGTTACAGGGTGAAAGTAAATGGCCTTTGTGATTGGCAATGTTTATGAATGGCCCACTTCACCGTCAGGCAGTAGCTGGGAGCAAAATGGAGCTGGTGAAAGGAGCTGGTATTTGGGAAGAAGACAATCAACCCAAAGTCCTGGAAGGAAATGCAGAGACAGACAATGACTTTTGATCTTAAAGTTAAATATTGTTGATATTGGAAACCTGAAATAAATACTGAAAATCATGGAAGTGCTCAACTGGTCAGGGATCATCTGTGAAGAGATAAATTGAGTTAATGTTTGAGATTGACAAAACTAGCCAAGAGATTAGAACCAAAGGTAACATTCAGGGTGAGAGGAGAAACTGAAGGAGAGGGTCTGATGGAGCTAAAGAGAAGAGAAAAGAAAAGATATGGCTGCGGTTTAGATTTATAGAGACAACCAAGTTACACACCGCAATGAACACAAAGGAAATCAAGGCCACAATAGGATTGATGTGTCTATTGTTGGAAGAGGTTACCAAGGAGAGGGAATCCGAAATTCAACTCAGATGTCACATGATTGAATTAAATTTATTTGAAGATGCTATTGTGAAGCATTGTATGACAGTTACAGACGTTATTTCATTTATTTAATGAAGTGTGGAGTTCATCATATATGTAGACAGCAGGAGAAAGGGGTGGAGAAGATAAGTGTACATACTAAGTGGTAAGTGGAAAGTTAATTGAGAAGATGGATGGACAAACATATTGTTGTTAACATGGGATGTTCATGGTGGCAGTAGATGAAGCCACATGGATAGCATGGAACTATGGTGTTGTACAGGTGGAGAGTTAGGGAGTTTAATATTGAAGCATCCTGTCCTTGCCTTGACTGGCGCCCCATCAGGAGAGCTATCTTACAATTTCATCATTAGTCAGACATCATTATGGTCAATAAATCATATCAGAATCAGTGAATACCTCAGGTTCCTCCATCATCATCTCTTGATCTTAATGAGTTAGATAAACTTCAATCACAGTAAACCCCAAAGATTACCCCCATTGTGCTGCAGGGTATTGTGCTGTTACATCCTGGACTAAACTTTTCCCCTTGGTGGAGGGGAACAATGCCTAGAAGAATAGATTTAAGGTGAAGGACAGAAGGTTTAAAGAGGTAGTGAAGAAAACCTCTTCACCCAGAAGGTGGAGAGGATTTGGAACTCACTGCCTAGAAGAAGCAGAAGCCATAATAATATTGAAGACGTATTTAGATGGGCAGCATGGTGGCTGACAGCGCCAGGGACATGGGTTCAATTCCAGCCTCGGGTGACTGGCTGTGTGGAGTTTGCACGTTCTGCCTGTGTCAGCGTAGATTTCCTCCCACAGTCCAAAGATGTGCAGGTGAGGTGAATTGGCCATGCTAAATTGCTCATGATGTTCAGGGATGTATAGGCTAGGTGCTTTAGTTAGGGTAAATGTAGAGTAATAGGGTAGGGGAATAGGTCTGGGTGGGGTACTCTTCGGAGGGTCAAATTAGATTACCTACAGTGTGGAAATAAGCCTTTCAGCCCAACAAGTCCACACTAACCCTCAGAATATCCCACCCAGACCCATCTTCCTCTGACTAGGGCATGCACCTAACACTATGGACAATTTAGCATGGCCAATCCACCTGACCTGCACATCTTTGGAGTGTGGGAGGAAACCAGAGCACCTGGAGGAAACCCACACAGACACAGTGAGAATGTGCAAATTCCACACAGACAGTTGCCCAAGTTTGGAATTGAACCTGGGTCCCTGGTTGTGAGGCTGCAGTACTAATCACTGAGCCACCGTGCTTGTTGGGCTGAAGGTGAAAGTGAGGACTGCAGATGCTGGAGATTAGAGCAAAGAGTGTGATGCTGGAAAAGCATATCAGGTCAGGCAGCATCCAAGGAGCAGGAAAATCGATGTTTTGGGCAAAAGCCCTTAATCATATTGGGCCAAAGGGCCTGATTCCACACTGTAGGGATTCTAATTCTTAAATGTGCACTTGCCATGCCAAGCCATCCAAGACCATGAGCCAAGTCCTGAAAAATATAATTAAAATAGTTAGGGCATTGTTTTTTGCTGGCCTTTTTCTATGCTGAATATTTCTATGACTCAATGACTGTGGGGGTAGTTGTATTTTAATATTTATTTCTGATTTATCAAATGTAAAACCTCAAATCCAAGCAATAATGTCCTCTTTTGCTGAGTTAGAGGTGTTTCATCTCCGATATAGTCTGGAGAGGAGCACTCCTCAGTAATAGGCAGTGCTGTGTCTCTTCACAGTATGGAGTCTGTACTGAGGCCCTAGTAGTGGGGGTTGGCTGTGTAGGGGCCCTGGGTTGCTCTGAATTTGTTCTACAAAGACCATTCTCACAGCGGTAGCCCCATACTTGTCATATAACAGATCACGTTTTTCATAAATAACTTGTCAGTAGATTTCCATGTTTCCCATTTCTTGATCCAAAATATGTCCAATGGTGTACCTTGTGCAGAGAAGTTCCTTCATGTACAGCACTGAGATGGATGGCTGGCAGTAGGTGTATTGAACAGGTTACCACAGAGCAGCTAAGTGAAGGGCAGCATGGTGATTTCAACCAGCCTGTTGGTTTTTGTCAGTCAATTGATATGTGGGAGTAATGTTTGTGAGGACAGGATGCCAGGGGAGTGCTGATGACCAAAGGGTTCGAGCTATGATGTATGTGAGATGATCTTTGTCAAATGAGTGTACAGAACTCTTCTGCGGAATATGATAGGACTAGTGCTGAAATTTAGTGCAGTGGCAGCAGTGCCCAATTAGCTCTAGAAAGGTTGGTTTGAAGATTGTTTCTGGTTTCAACTTCTACTTCAGTTGTTCTCTGGCAAGTCACTCCTGAGTGTGGTGGGTTGGGAACATATTTTAGTCTCAGAGCACTAACATAGATAGTTTGTTTGATATTGGTATTGTGGAAATGGAAAATGTTTGGATTTGGTTTTGGAGGGATTCAACTTGAAACATGATCAGTAGTCCACCAGCTTTGTAACTGCTTTGTAAAGGATCTGATTCATGGTTCAGAAAGATGGAGCCTGGGTGGCATAACAGATATCATCAGCACAGATGAATTTATTTGTTTTGTCTGTTGGCAGTTTGTTTATAAATGTTGAAAAGATATGGAGCTAAACAACATTATGCACTTCTCCCTTGCCCAAAGCAGACTCTTCTGAAAGAGTGTTTCAATAACCGTCCTGACAGTAGCATCTGACCTGATAAACCATTCCTTCCTTAAATTACTTCACCACCTACTCTAGGGAACTAGGATTGGGTAAAATGTCCTTATCGTGCCACTGGCATTGCCTTTTATAAGAGTGCAGCAGCTTTAAGAAATGTCACAACTAATTTTGTGACAGAAATTGTTGTGCAGCTTTTATTTTTGGGAAGCATTTATTCCTTTATTTATTACATTAGCTAAGAGATCATTTGCATAATCTGTTGTGTTTTGTCAGTGCACACATATTATGTACTGCCGTAAATATTGTGAAGCTGCATCTTTAAAATATGTATGTCCTATTAGCACTGCTATGACGTAACTGTCTTAACAAGATATACATTACACAATATTAGCAAATAGCACTCTGTGCAAGAATAATTGATCTTCTAAAGCAGCAGTTTGTGATGGTATTTTAAACATGATATTAAATTTCAAAAGCTAATGTCTTTCCTCTTCATTCTGCTGCACACTCCTTCATTTGACCTGTGAAGCCTTTAATTCTGCATCTGATTAAAAATTCAGGCACGTCACGAGTTAGAATTGAACATAATTTAAAATATTGGAGGACGATTCAAATTACGTTATTGTTGTATCATCTCAATGGCATATTAAACTTTCAATAACATTCTATTTTTGCATAAAAACAAGCTTGGTTTGAGAAAAAGAAAGAACTTGCATTGAGATAGCACGTTTTACAATTTCAGCTTCTTCGGCAAGATTCACAGCCAATGAAGCACAGTTGAAATGTAGTCTCTACAGAAATGCAAAAGAAACTGCAACAATTTTGCACACAGCAAGCTCCCACAAATCATAGGGTAATATACAATCAGTTCATCTGGTATTAATAATGTGAGATTGGCTGGGGCAGCAGAGTAAACTCCACCACTCTCCTTCAAAGCATTTACTGAGGGGTTCGTCATAGTTGCTGTCAAGATGTATCAAAATGATGCCATAAATGAGTGGATTCTATGTAAAATTCCTTGTTAAAAGCAACAGAAAATGGATCATATTTTCAACTTGCTACTGTAGATACTGCTCAAGGATGAAAACTGGGTGAGAAGAATCACATACCTGTGAGGAGCAATCATAGAATCAATGTGCCCATTGAAGTGAATGACTAGGATTGGGAGCAGATTTACAGGCTTCTCCATCTGATTTCCTTTATAGAAAGCACTGAGGAGATTAAATCGGAGAAGCTGTGACTTTGTGCAATAGAGCAGCACTTGCAATGTTAAATCAACCATTTGTTATACATTTATCCGTGGTTTAGTTTCAGTATAAGTCAGCAGTAAGGAAATTGTGAGAGACGTATAATGGGCAGTTGGATTGAAATAGCAAATATTGCAAATTCATATCAAGTTAAAGTCATGCCCCCCCCCCCACTTTAAATTATATCGCTTAGAAGGTCTGAACCCTTAACCTTCAAATGAAGATATAATGGGACAGCCTGAAATGAGGCATCCAGATTTGCAATATTGAGTGGATCAGTTGAACAAATATCAGTCTTGAGTTGTCAAAGAGTTTGTTTGTTAGTAGCTTATACATAACAGGTGATATCTTATTTATTCTATACATTAAGGATGTATCCTAACTTGAAACCCTAACCTTGGGGCAACATGTGGCTCATTAGTTAGCACCATTGCCTCACATCGTCAGGGACTCGAGTCCAATTCCAGCCTTGGGTCTGTGTGGAGCTTGTACATTCTCCCTGTGTCCGCATGGGTTTCCTCTGGGCGCTCTGGTTTCCTCCCACAGTCCAAAGATGTGCAGGTTAGATGGATTGGCCAAGCTGAATTGCCCATAGTGTCCAGGGTTGTGCAGGCTAGTTGGATTAGTCATGGGAAATGTAAGGTCACAGGGAGGGGATGGTGGATCTGAGTGGGATGTTCTTCAGAGGACTCAATGGGCTGAACGGCCTGCTTCCACACTGTAAGGTTCTATGGTTATAAATAAGAATATAAGTTTAAGTCGGAGAGGTGAAATATGCATTGTGTTCTGTGAGTGAAATCATCCAGACTTTGAAATGCTCAACCATACACAAGAAATGATCTTTCTATACAGTTACCTTTCTATGGCGAATTTACGGGAAATTTATAAGCAAGGTTACCTGTTTTATATGCAGGATCAAAAGGAGCTGAAGCATTTCACAGAGGTGTTTTCCAATTGGTGTAACGTGTGGACTGATACTTCTGGAATTGTAGACCTTGCAGCTGAGAAAGAGAACAGTCAGCCATTGTGCCCATAAATGGCTGAAATAGTCATCCAAGTGTCCTGTTGCTCTGCACTTCCCCATAGCTCTGCAAATATTTTCTTCTCAAATGTCTCCTTTAAAAGTTTTGAATGAATTTGCTTGCACCACCCTTTCAGGCAGTGCAATCCAGACCAGAAGCATCATCAGTGCAAACCAATCACTGTAAGGTCCTATGCAAGACTGAATGTTGATCTTTGTAGAAGACTCCTACAAAATACACTCAGGTTTTCCCTATGTTCATGAAACTTAATGTGTTCTATGAAAAGATGCAGAGCACGAAGATTGACTCATGAGAGAGAAAGCTGGTAGGTGCATATTTCACTACTTCATGGACACATAAATGTTTGTTTCCCAGAATTGGGAGCATCATTTACATGGTGTAGTTGAATATTTCAATAGATGTGTGTTTAAAGGTTCTGACAGACCGCACACAATGGCAATTGCAGCAGAGGTACAGGTCAGATGAATATGGCAAGCAAGTAAGTGCATGAAGAACAGTTAACTTCTCAAAAGAATTAGAATCATTTTGCCCTCAGATTATGGAGTGCTTAAGTTCATACATTTTTGTGACAAGTTAATTTTTAGTCATCATGGGGAAAGCTAGCGTTTACACACTGACAATTAGACCATGGCATGACTGAGGAGTCAGGTTTGCCTGACTCTCAGAAATAATCTTGCAAAGGTTCTTTATAGCACTGTACAATTTATTTTAGATAAGGTGGATATAGTTGTCAGGGTTTCTTTGTTTCCACAATTGCTTAGGGCAGTTACAGTGATATAGTTACCATGGTTACAGCTGCTACTCAATAATGGTGGGAGTTAGTAGATTTGAGAGTTTTGTCAACTATCATAGAATTGCTACAGTGTGGAAACAAGCCATTCAGTCCATTGGGTCCACAGCACCTGTTCGAAAAGGATCCAATCCAGATTCACCATCCCCCCTTTACCCTATCCCAGTAAGACCCCATTTTCCACAGCTAATCTACCTAGCCTGCACATCCTAGGACACTACAGGCTTGGCCAATCCACTAACCTGCACATCTTTAGGCTGTGGGAAGAAACACATGCAGGCACAGGGAGAATGTGCAAACTCCACACAGGCAGTCACCCGAAGATGGAATCGAATCTGGGTCCCTGGCATTGTGAGGCATCAGTGTTAACCAGTGAGCTACTATGTCTCCCTGATTATGCATAGGACTAATTCCATATTCCTCATTAGTGTGTTAACAACTACAGGGCAACCTTAATTATCCCAACAACATGGGCAGGGGGTATTTTGTTCGGATAACTGCTCGTTTAGATAACTGATCACACTTCTTCACTTCCAATTACAAGGTACCTACTCCTGTCAGCACATCGCTTGCACATTCCCACCAGGATCTCTGTGCATTTGTGGGCAGTTGGCGGTGGTTTAAAGATCAGGCTCTCAGTCGGGGCGTCTGGTGTCAATTGGTGGTCGGCAGCTTGCGGCAAGCTGCATTACGAGGAAGGGGAGGAGTGAATAACTGTTCTCGAGGTCCCCAACTCACCACAGCCATTGGTGGGCTGGGCAGTCGTTGCTTAAGTCAGAATGGATTTAGTAAGGGGAGGTCATGCCTGACAAACCTGTTGGTATTCTTTGAAGAGGTGACAAGTAGGTTAGACCAGGAAAACCCAGTGGATGTGGTCGATCTAGACTTCCAAAAGGCCTTTGATAAGGTGCCACACGGGAGGCTGCTGAGCAAGGTGAGGGCCCATGGTGTTCGAGGTGAGCTACTGGGATGGATTGAGGATTGGCTGTCTAACAGAAGGCAGAGAGTTGGGATAAAAGGTTCTTTTTCAGAATGGCAGGCGGTGACGAGCAGTGTCCCGCAGGGTTCAGTGTTGGGGCCACAGCTGTTCGCATTATATATTAATGATCTGGATGAAGGGACTGGGGGCATTCTAGCGAAGTTTGCCGATGATACGAAGATAGGTGGACAGGCAGGTAGTACTGAGGAAGTGGGGAGGCTGCAGAAGGATCTAGACAGTTTGGGAGAGTGGTCCAGGAAATGGCTGATGGAATTCAACGTGAACAAATGCGAGGTCTTGCACTTTGGCAAAAAGAATAAAAGCACAGACTACTTTCTAAACGGTGAGAAAATTCATAAAGCCAAAGTACAAAGGGATCTGGGAGTGCTAGTCGAGGATTCTCTAAAGGTTAACATGCTGGTTGAGTCTGTGATTAAGAAAGCGAATGCGATGTTGTCACTTATCTCAAGAGGGTTGGAATATAAAAACACCATTGTGCTACTGAGACTTTATAAAGCTCTGGTTAGGCCCCATTTGGAGTACTGTGTCCAGTTTTGGTCCCCACACCTCAGGAAGGACATACTGGCACTGGAACGTGTCCAGCGGAGATTCACACGGATGATCCCTGGAATGGTAGGCCTAACATATGAGGAACGGCTGAGGATCTTGGGATTGTATTCATTGGAGTTTAGAAGATTAAGGGGAGACTTAATAGAGACGTACAAGATAATACATGGCTTGGAATGGGTGGATGCTAAGAAATTGTTTCCGTTAGGTGAGGAGACTAGGACCCGTGGACACAGCCTTAGAATTAGAGGGGGTAAATTCAGAACAGAAATGTGGAGACATTTCTTCAGCCTGTGGTGGGCCTGTGGAATTCATTGCCGTGGAGTGCAGTGGAGGCCGGGACGCTAAATGTCTTCAAGACAGAGATTGATAGATTCTTGTTGTCTCGGGGAATTAAGGGCTACGGGGTGAATGCGGGTAAGTGGAGTTGAAGTGCCCAGCAGCCATGATCGAATGGCAGAGCGGACTCGATGGGCCGAATGGCCTTACTTCCGCTCCTATGTCTTATGGTCTTATGGTCTAATGGCTCCTGTCAGCCCAACTTCTTGCAAATGTCCTCACATGATCTCTCCACCTCATCCTCTCATGATCTCTCCTCTCCAGTAGGTGAGCAAACAGTGTGCCTGAACAAGACCTCGAGATCTTGTTCAGATAATCTGAAATTTGGATAATTGATGTTCAGATAATCAGGGCTGTTTTTACATATTCACATCTAGAATATGAATTTTTGTGTATAACTTCATGGTTGCTGCTATTGACCAGAAAATGAACTGGATGAGCCATATAAATACTATGGCTACAAGAGCAAGTCAGACATTTGGAATATTCATAGAGTAACTTACCTCCTGACTCCCCAAGGCCTGTCCACCATCTATAAGGCACAAGTCAGAAAGTACAAGAAAACCTTCCACTTGTCTAGATGAATGTAACTCCAACAACACTCAAGAAGCTTAACTCCATCCAGGGTAAAGCAGTCCACTTGTTTGACACCACATCCATAAACATCCCCTTCCTCCACGACTGACTCTCATTTGCAGCAGTGTGTACCATTTGCATGATACACCCCAGAAGCTTGTCGAAGTTCCTTAAACAGGATGTTTCAAACACAAGACCACTACCATCTTACAAGGTCAAGAGTAGCAGATACATGGGAACAGCAATGTCTGCAAGTTGCTCACAAGTTACTCACTACCCTGACTTGGAAATATATTGCCATTCCTTCAGTGTTTTTGGCAAAATACTGGAACTCCCTGCCTAACAGCACTGTGGCTCTACCTATAGTGCATGGACTGTAGTAGTTCAAGAAAACAGCTCACCACCACCTTCCTAAGGGCAACTAGAGAAAGGCAATAAATGCTCATCCAAACAGCAGCACCAACATGCCATGATTGAATAAAAACCAAAGATAATGATAAGCATTTTATTTTCTTCCTTTTCTTCTGCTGCTGGAGATATCCAAATGGATATATCCCTTGTTTAATGTTTCTTTTCAAAGAACATAGTAACTCATTCACTGTATCTGCAAATCACTGGTATTAATAACATATTGGTGAAACCTCTCTCAAACCATTACTTTCTGTTTGATGAAGGTGTTCCCAATGTTTCAGGTGTAGAGGTAGGCGTAGCCCAGAGATGATGAAGGAATGGGGATCATAACTCAATCTTAACCTGTCAATAATTTGTGATGATAATGCCATTGAATGCTGGTTTCTGGTTCTAAACTTAAACTACAAACATGGTAAGTGTAGTTTGAGGACTTTAGAGTCAAGTTACACATGCATCCTTTTGACACTTATCAATTTATCTTCATTTAATTCTCATTCAATCAATATTTTACTGGAATTTCCTGGAGAATTATGATGTTATAATGACTGCATCAAGGTAGCAACTACAATTCAAAAGCCTGAAGAAATGATGGCCTCTGAAATAGTAACAATCAGTTAGGGTATTCCTTATATTCAAGAAGCTTTGGTGAAGCTCTCATGTTCCTTTCACTTGCCATATCTTTTTTTCATAGCTCCTCCTTCATTAAAGTTACAGCATGCTAACTGAATGAAAGCCTCTGTGATTGACATTGCCACTTAATGCAGGATGGTACTGGTGGTCTGAGTCAAGGAGTCACAGCAGAAATATATTTGAGAGATACAGCATCAATTCCATTTGTGCAGTTATTATTTCAAATCCAAATTTTCTTTATCTGGCTGTCAAAATTGCCCACAGGTTTAATGTAATCCAAATGTTTATGTAATTATTTCTCACACTGCTAAATACTGAAATAGGAAATATGAGGTGAAATTTTAAATGGTGAGATTGCTTCCGGGCATCATGTGTGTGCCACACTGCCTTTGACACTTTTTAGTATCAATCAGGGATAAACTGCTGTACTTTGCTTAAAACCACAGCTCCCAGGCAGAGCCAATGCTACAGTATAAGTGGTCACAGAAAATGGCTATTTTTCCAATAATTTTTTTAATTTTCATTTGTGTCAGTATTTATTCTCATTTATATCTTCCCATAATGTGCTGCCAAGTATAATAGCTAATCGAGTAAATTAGATTCAAATTCCCACAGCTATCATTCCAGCAAAAAGGTCTTAACTACTCAATTGAAAAATTTTTAAAAAGTACAAAATCAGAGTGATGGTGACTGAAACCAATTAAATAGCTCTTTCAAAAATCTTCCACAGGTATGACGGCTGAATATCTGTTTCTCCACTGTATAAGTCTAAAACAGAACCGACACTTAAGTTCGTAAAGATAGATCCTCTGACTGAATCTTTGACTGATACTTGATGAATCTTCTGATCAAATGATCAATTATCTGAGCCTCTGCTGGATCCTTTCATTGATCTTCTGTGACTTTCTGATAATTTGGTTTTTCATCTGATTCAACCAATGGATTTTCTGATTGATTCTGCGATCAAACATTCAGTTGATCATTTGATTGATCCTCTAAATGATCATCTCTGTGATCCACTAATTGATTGTTAAAGTTTGTGATTCTCTGAGTAACACAGTGAATGATCCTATGATCATTTCAATGACTAATGCTCCAATACGTCTGATTGATTCTCTACTTCATTGGTCCTCAGATTATTTATAGAATTATTATGAGGAACAATCTCTGAGTGGTCCATTGATTAAAGCTTTGACTGATCTCCTGCTTGATACCAGGATTGATTCAGTTATGCTTTCATAATTGAACTTCTGTTTGATCTCCTGAATGAACTTCTGACAGATATAGTGATTCATTCTGTCATACATCTTGTGATTGCTTCTGGAATTAGCTCTGTCACTGATTTCATGATTAATCTTCAGACAGATCTTTTGATTCTGTGGTTATATTATAGATCCTTTTCTGATTGATTCCTATTTAATTAGGGATCCCCTGGTTGAGCCTCATTTTAAACCTCTGATTAATCCTCAGAATGTTTTGTGAATCAATCCTCTGTGTTTCTGATTATTTGATTTCCTGTATGATCCATATAATTCTGTAACTGGTCCTCTCATCTATTGTTGGATTCATCCTCTGAGTGATTCTGTGAATAATCTTCTAATCGATCCTGTCATTGATTTTCTGGTTGATCATCCAATTGACCCTCTGGTCCCTCTGTCTGTTTTAGACATTGCCATTTTCCCAGGCCTTGATTCTGTAATGGGGCCCTTGCATGGTGGCCTGCATCTCCACGATTCTATCCATTGGCTGTTCTGCTCCCAATCTGCTCAATGCAGCATCTCCAAATAATATTCCCACTAAATCATTGAATAAAATCACTTTTACATGAACATTTCCTTTTCATGTACTTAGCCAAACATCTTTTGAACATTGTAATTGTACCTTCAGCCATCACTTCTGGGTATACGAATAGGAAGGGTTTAGAGCGATATGGGCTGGGTGCTGGCAGGTGGGACTAGATTGGTTTGGGATATCTAATCGGCATGGATGGGTTGGACCAAACGGTCTGTTTCCATACTGTACATCTCTATGATTCTAAGTTCATTCCACATGCAAACTACCCTCTTTGTAAAACAATTGCCTCAAGTCTTTTAAATCTCTCTCCTTTCATCTTAAAATGGTGTCCCCTAGTCGTGAAACCCCCATCCGAGGGAAAAGGCAACTGTTATGTCTATTAACTCTTATCAATACTCTTCATTATTTTATATTCTTCTATCAGGTTGCCTCTCAACCTTCTGCACTTCAGTGAAAAATATTCCCAGTCAACCCAGCCTTTCTTTATAACTCAAACCTTCCATACCCAGCAACATCCTGGTTAGAACCCTCTCTAACTTATTAACATTCTTCAAAATACTGGGCAACCACAATTGGACAATAAGCATAGTTTTGAATTAATCACAAAAAGCTAGCATCCAAGATCAGCAGTTGACTTATTTACAATCATCAGCTTTTGGAGCATTGCTTCTTCATCTGGTGAAGTGTCTTCACCTAATGACGAAACAGTGCTTCAAAAGCTCATGGTTGTAAATAAACCTGTTGAACTATATCCTGATGTTGTGTGCCTGCTGACTTAGTCCATTTCCAGTCCAACAGCAGCATCTCCACTAGAAAACCAATGGGTAATAGGGAAATCAAATGAAATATTGTCCTTTATTTCAAAGGGAATGGAATATAAAAGTAAGGAGGTCCTGCTTAAACTATTTAAGGCACGAGTCAGACCATATTTGGAATAATGCGAATAGTTTTGGTCCCTTTATTGAAGGCAAGAGATAGAGACATTAGAGGCAGTCTAGAAAGTGTTCACTAGGTTGATTCTTGGGCCTGTACTCATTTAAGTTTAGAAGAATGCAATGAAACCTTATTGAAACTTATAAGGGATCTTATTCAGGATGGCACGAGTGAAAATCCATAGGGGTTAGTATTGAGACCATAACTATTCATAATAGACATTAATAATCTGGATGGAGGAGCTAAAGGTATTGTTGCTAAGCTGGCAGATGACTGAAAGATAGGTGAAGGGATGGTAGTGTTGAAAAAGCAGGAATGTTACAGAAGGACTTGGACAAGGCTACAACAGTGAGCAAAGAAGTGGCAGATGGGATTCTTTGTTGGAAAGTGTGAGATTATGCACTTTAGGAGAAAGAAAAAAGGCATAGGCTATCTTCTAAGTGAGAAAAGGCTTTGGAAATCTGAAACACAAAGAGACTTAGGAGTCCTAATTCGGGATTGTGTTAAGGTTAGCATAGAGGTTCAGTTGGCAGTTAGGAAGGCAAATGTAATGTTAGCATACATTTCAAGAGGTCTAGAATAAAAGAACAGTGATATACTGCTGTGGCTGTATATGGCTCTGGTCAGACCACATTTGGAATATTGTGAGCAGTTTTGGGTTGGTATGTAAGGAAGGAAATGTTGTCTATGGAGTTGGGGTCCAGAAGTGGATTACAAGAATGATGCCTGGGATGAAGGCCTTATCAAACAATGCATGAACTTAGGACTCTGGGTCTGCACTTTATGGAGTTTAAAAGGATAAGGGTGGGGAGCATCTCATTGAAACTTAGAGAATACTGAGAGGCTTTAATAGAGTGGATTTTTGGAGACGATATTTTTATGGTAGGAGAGACTAGTACCCAAGGGCACAGCCTCAAAGTGAAGAGATGATCCTTTAGAACTGAGATGAGGAGGAATTTCTTCACTCAGAGGGTGGTGAATCTGTGGAATTCATTGCCACAGAAGGCTGTGGAAGCCAAATCACTGCATGTATTTAAGACAAAGAGATGTAGGTTCTTGATTAGTAAGGTGATCAAGGGTTACAGAGAGATGAATGGAGAACGGGGTTGAGAAGCATATCAGCAATGATTAAATGATAGAGCAGATCAGATGAGTCAAATGGCCTAATTCTGTTGATGTAGCTTATGATTTTATGACCTTGTAAGAGTATTTGGGAGCTTGCCAGGGTATTTGCAGAAAAGTTATTACCCCTTATGAGTCTATGCCTAGAAGGCATAATCTCAGACTAAGGAGTCACCCATTTAATACAGAGATGAAGAGGATTGTTTTCCTCTCAGACAGGAGTGAATCTGTGGAATTCTTTCCCACAGAGGATTGTTGATGCTGAGTTGTTACTTATATTCCAAAAGAGATCAGTTTTTAATCAGTAAGGGTATCAAATGTTATGGAATTAAGACAAGAAAGTAGAATTGAGGATTACCAGATCAAGTGAGGTTTCATTGATTGGCATAAGTGACTTGATAGGCCAAGAGGCCTGCTTGGATCTCCAGATCTCATGGTCTTAGTCCTATATCTTCACAGAAGCCATGAACCATCAGCGTTGAAGGATATGTGCAATCTACTGCTATCCAAGGTGCTCCTTAGAAATAAACAATTATAACTTCAATTTTCCTTGGAACGTTATGAGGAGATTACTATGATCTAGTCACCCTTCAGCCTGGTCCTATTGCTAAAAAGAGAGTCAATCAGACACATAATTACTTAAAGTACACATACATTTCAGATGCAATGTTCTATTTTTAATGCAGTGTCTCTTACCTTTGCCACATTTGAAATGCTGGAGGGTTTATTCATTTCCTTGCTATCCCAGTATGTCTAGGTCCAATGTAATGGGACATTTTCCCTAATGAGAAGACACAGGGAGGGAGTGAATGAGATGAAAGTGACTGGAGGGAAGGTTAGAGGTGGTGCAGGAATGATGATGAGGCATCTCCAATTAATGAGTGAGAACTGGGAAAGTTTAGTTGTTTAGGGTGAGTGAGGACCACTGAGTGGAGATGCTGCATGCAATAATGAGACTGGTTAACTGTTAGACTTGATGAGAAATATATGACGTAGCAGAGACAGAGTGAGTGTGAGATAATAGAAAAAAGATGATGGAATTTAACCTTGTAGAGTACAGAAGGGGTTGATCTTCTTGCAACATTGCTGAATGTTCTTTTCATTCTGGAAATGGCACTGACCCAGGTGGTTATCTTTGACCAAAGTGGAACACATCTGGTGGTGTGTCCGTCCTCCTTTAGCAGTCTTGGGAAAAGGGCATAACCCTCGGCTCAACCACACCATCCATCAGGACAAACTACAAAGAACAAAGAAAATTTACAGCCCAAGAACTGGCCCTTTGGCCGTCCGAGCCTGAGCTGATCCAAATCCGCTGTCCAAACCTGGTGCCCAATTCCTAAGCATCCGTATCGCTCTGCTCCTCACCTACCCGTGCATCTGTCCAGATGCATCTTAAAAAGAATCTACCATGCCTGCCTCTACTACCTCTGCTGGCAACATGTTCCAGGTACCTACCACCCTCTGTGTAAAATACTTGCCGTGTGTAACCTCCTTAAGCTTTTCACCTCTCACCTTGGAAGTGTGACCTCTAAGTTATTGTATCCTTCACCCTGAGAAAAAGCTTATCTCTACCTGCTCTTTCTATACCCTTCATGATTTTGTAGACCTCAATCAGGTCCTCCCTCAGTCTCCTTTTTTCTAATGAAAACAATCCTAACCTACTCAAACTCTCTTCATAGCTAGCATCTTCCATACGAGGCAACATACACATAAGCCTTCTCTGCACCCTCTCCAAAGTGTCCAAATCCTTTTGGTAATGTGGTGACCAGAACTGTGTATAGTATTCAAATACAGCCAATCCAATGTCTTGTACAATTTTAGCATGACCTACCAGCTCTTATACTCAATACCCCATCCGATGAAGGCAAGCATACCATATGCCTTTTTGACCACTCTATCCACCTGTGCAGCAACCTTCAGGGTACAATAGACCTGAACTCCCAGATCTCTCTGCTCATCAACTTTTCCCAAGGCTCTTTCATTTAATTTGCTCTAGAATTAGACTTCCCATCACCTCATATTTGCCTGGATTGAACTCCATCTGCCACTTCTCCGCCCAACTCTCCAGTCTATCTATATTCTCCTGTATTCTTTGACAGCCCCCTATGCTTTCTGCTACTCCACCAATCATCTGCAAACTTGCTGATCAAACCAACAGAGCCCTCTTCCAGATCATTTACGTATATCACAAGCAACAGTGGTCCCAGCACTGATTCCTGTAGAACACCACTGGTCACCTTTCTCCATTTCAAGAAACTCCTTTCAACTTCTACTCTCTGTGTCCTGTTACTCAACTAGTTATTTATCCACCTAGCTAGACCACTCTGCACATCATGCGACTTCACTTTCTTCATTAGTTTACCATGGAGAACCTTATCAACTGCCTTACTAAAAAGTACATGTATATGACATCTACAGCCCTTCCTTCATCTATCAACTTGGTCAGTCCCTCAAAGAACTCTGTTAAGTTGGTAAGGCATGGTCTCCCCCACACAAAACCATGTTGCCTATCGCTGATAAGCCAATTCTTTTCCAAACATAAATATATATTTACCCTCAGTATCTTCTCCAGCAACTTTCCCATCACTAACGTCAGGCTCACTGGTCGGTAGATACCCGGCATATCCCTACTACCCTTCTTGTATAGGGCCTCTAGGTTCCTGTCAGCAAATTAGAGTGCCACCCCATCTCCCTCAGACATGCCAATGAACAACAGTACACCGCAAAGGGCACTTCCTGATTTGCAGTGTCAAAATGTTTCACCAATGTGGTTAAGTATGACACTCATGGCACAAACATCATAAAGTCCTGGCACTGGTATGTTTCTGACCATAAGATTGTGCAGAAAGAGTGGCAAGAAGACCAAATGTATAATTGCAAAATGAACAGCAAAACGTTGTGTGAGAAAGGGAGGAAATGGAAGCCCTCCTTGGAACACACCCATAATTAAGGAAGGATTCAGTCTTATGTGTTTGTAAGCCAAGAGAAAAAGGTTTAACATTTTATTGTGATGAAGCTCCATTATTTTGGGATGCTTTTATGCTACTAGAAAGTAATATTTTTCCACCTGTTTTTTTGTTTGGAGCTGAAAAATTTGAGATAAGGATCATAAAAACAGCAGTGCATCTGCACAATTGCAAAAGAGCAAAGTAATAGCTGTCTCCCATCTCACATCCTGCAGGAGTATTAATCTGTCTGAAGGTATAAATCAGCAAGTACATTAGATAAGTTGACAAACAGTAACTGTTTGCTATCTCAATAAAATGGCCTTAAAATACCTATCAATCCATACCAGAATGATAGTTTCATTCAGATTTTGTAATCTTTTCTCAGAAAAAGCACATCAGTTGAATGACCTGGGAGGAAATTAATAATAGACTGATGTAGCACCCTATCATGCCAAACAGCTCAAAGCAATTCATATAATGAATTACTTATGGAAAGCAATGAGTGGTCTAGCGCCAGAACATAAGAGCTATTTTGCACAACCAACATCCCAGAGAAAGCAATGAGATAGCTAGCTATCCAATCTGTTTTCTGGTGACATTAGTTTAGAGATATGCTTTGGGCATCATTGGGAAAACTTGCTATTTTTTTCTGTGAATGGCATCGTCAGTACAAAAGAGACAAGTCTTCAGCTAAGCATCTCATGAGATGAAGGTTCTTGAGCAATGTGGCATGCCCTCATGTCTGTACCAGATGGCAGAACTGATCAAACAACCCTGCCCTCAAGTTGGACAGGAAGTTGTGCTACCAAACTGAGCTAATGTTGTCACAAAAAAACTTTAAAAATAAAACTAAGGTGCAGATTGCAACTGATGAGTTTCAAGGGTTAAGAAAGGAATAGAAGAGTGGTTGAAAAGAAACTAGACCAATTTAGAGTCAAGTCAGAGACGGAAAGAGAGATAAAGAGATGACAAATTGATTGGATTAGAGTCTGAAAGCAATAGGAAATAATTGTGAGACATTCAAATTCAAGAAAATCTCCAACATAAAAATTAGGAGCAGGAGTAGGCCTTTTGGTCCAATGAGACCAGTCCAGCATTCAACATACCATGTCTGATCCTTTATCTCAATGCCACACTTGCAATCTCTCCCCAAGACCCTTTAGCCTCTACAAACCAATCCATCTCTTTTTTAAATATATCCAAATTTACTATCCACAGCAATGAAACTTTCCAGTTTCAATTGTTCTTTCCAGGGAGGCTGATTTTAGAAACACAAAACAAACCAGTTAGAAGAGTATTTGCACGGTTAAGAATCGGCCTTTTCTGTTACAAGTTGTCCAATTAATTTATAAATGTGATTTTATGAAACTGACAAGGAGATGGGGTGAGTTGCTAATTTTGGTGCTTAAAAGTGTAATGGTACAAATTCTGGCAATTTGTGGTGATGTGCAACTCCTTCCACTTCTCTTCTGGATAATTTGCATTAACACTTTCTGGGAAAATCACTGGACAACATACACCTCAACAGTCATAAACATGTTAAACTAGTCATTACTACATAGAGCATGTTAGATGGCAAGAGGACCTTAAGGTTTGAAACTATGGCACAGTTCATAAGAATATTTTTGTATTGTGCTGTTGTAAATGCCTCCATCTACTAAATAATGTGTTCTCTTGGCTCAGTTGAGTACAGTCAATTCCCTGTTGATTTCCTTTACTTCTCCAATTGCAGTCAACTCAACCAATCTGTTTATTTGTACATTATTCATAGATGCTGGCCTTTCAATGATCTTCTCCTCTTGCCTTCCATGAGTGTAAGTTAATTCTGCAAACCCATTCACATAAGTAAGGTTCTTAGAGAGACAAAGTACCCTCTTAATACTCCCTAACCTTTTCTGATCTGCCAATGTTCCTTTGATGGCAAACTGCCCATTAATTCATACTAAGATTTAAAATATTACAATTTAATTTTGCCTGGGTTATAGTTCTCCTCACACAGGATTGAATTGTATTCCTGTATTAATCGTATTAAGAGTCCTGTATCGACTAGTTATTTGCAACAAATCATTGACAATTTAAGCCAAAAACTGACATTTTTTGTCACTTGATGCTCATCCATTGTTTCCACAGCCTATATGATTTTTGTCTTAATGACCATTCTGTTACATTTATCTCTATCAAAATCTATCAGGCATTAATTATTGCTACTATTTGTGAGATTGAATCTTTATGAAAGCTATCAATATACAGGTGTTCCCGAGAACTCTATGGGAAGCTAGAGAAGTGATTGCTGGGTCTCTTGCTGAGATATTTGTATCATCAATCATCACAGGTAAGGTGCTGGAAGACTGGAGGTTGGCAAACGTGGTGCCACTGTTTAAGAATGGTGGTAAGTACAAGCCAGGGAACTATAGACCAGTGAGCCTGATCTCAGGGATGGGCAAGTTGTTGGAGGGAATCCTGAGGGACAGGATATACATGTATTTGGAAAGGCAAGGACTGATTAGGGATAGTCAACATGGCTTTGTGCATGGGAAATCATGTCTCACAAACTTGATCGAGTTTTTTGAAGAAGTAACAAAGAGGATTGATGCAGGCAGAGTGGTAGATGTGATCTATATGGACTTCAGTAAGGCGTTCGACAAGGTTCCCCGTTGGAGACTGGTTAGCAAGGTTAGATCTCATGGAATACAGGGAGAACGAGCCATTTGGATACAGAACTGGCTCAAAGGTAGAAGACAGAGTTTTTCAGACTGGAGGCCTGTGACCAGTGGAGTGGCATAAGGATTGGTGCTGGGTCCTCTACCTTTTGTCATTTAATAACTGATTTGGCTGCGAGCATAACAGGTACAGTTAGTAAGTTTACAGATTACACCAAAATTGAAGGTATAGTGGACAGCGAAGAAGATTACCTCCGATTACAACAGGATCTTGATCAGGTGGGCCAATGGGCCGAGAAGTGGCAGATTGAGTTTAATTCAGATAAATGCGAGTTGCTGCATTTTGAGAAAGCAAATCTTAGCAGGATAATAGATAATAGATAATAGACAATAGGTGCAGGAATAGGCCCTTCGAGCCAGCACCACCATTCATTATGATCGTGGCTGATCATCCTTAATCAGTTCCTGTTCCTGCCTTATCCCCATAACACTTGATTCCACTATCCTTAAGAGCTTTATCCAACTCTTTCTTGAAAGTATCCAGAGACTTGGCCTCCATAGCGTTCTGGGGCAGAGCATTCCTGATGAAGGGCTTTTGCCCGAAACGTCGATTTCGCTGCTCGTTGGATGCTGCCTGAACTGCTGTGCTCTTCCAGCACCACTAATCCAGTATTCCATACACCCACCAGTCTCTGGGTGAAGAAGTTTCTCCTCAACTCTGTTCTAAGTGGACTACCCCTTATTTTTAAACTGTGTCCTCTGCTTTGGGATTTACCCATCAATGGAAACATGCTTCCTGCCTCCAGAGTGTCCAATCGTTTAATAATCTTACACGTCTGAATCAGATCCCCTCTCAGCCTTCTAAACTCAAGCATTTACAAGCCCAGTTGCTCCATTCTTTCAGTGTAAGATAGTCCCACCATTCTGGGAATTGACCTCGTGAACCTACGCTGCACTCTCTCAATAGCCAGAATGTCTTTCCTCAAATTTGGAGACCAAAACTGTGCACAATATTCCAGGTGTGGTTTCACCAGGGCCCTGTACAGCTGCAGAAGGACCTCTTTGCTTCTATACTCAATTCCTCTTGTTATGAAGGCCAGCATGCTATTAGCTTTCTTCACTACCTGCTGTACCTGCATGCTTGCTTTCATTGACTGATGTACAAGAACATCCAGATCTCATTGTACTGCCCCTTTACCTAACTTGACTCCATTTAGGTAATGATCTGTCTTCCTGTTCTTGCTACCAAAGTGGATAACCACACATTTATCCACATTAAACTGCATCTGCCATGCATCCATCCACTCACCTAGCCTGTCCAGGTCACCCTGTAATCTCCTAACATCCTCCTCACATTTCACCCTGCCACCCAGCTTTGTGTCATCAGCAAATTTGCAAACATTACTTTTAATACCATCATCTATATCATTAATGTGCATTGTAAAAAGCTGCGGTCCAAGCACTGATCCCTGTGGCACACCACTCATCACGGCCTGCTATTCTGAAAGGGAGCTGTTTATCACTACTCTTTGTTTCCTGTCAGCCAACCAATTTTTCAATCCATGTCAGTATTTTGCCCCTAAAACCATGTGCCCTAATTTTGATCATTAAACTCCTGTGTGGGACTTTATCAAAGGCTTTCTGAAAGTCCAGGTATACTACATCCACTGGATCCCCTTCTCCATCTTCAAAGTTACATCCTCAAAATATTCCAGAAGATTAGTCAAGCATGATTTTCCCTTCATAAATCCATATTGACTCTGACCTATCCTGTTACTGCTATCCAGATGTGTCGTAATTTTGTCCTTTATAATTGACTCCAGCATTTTTCCTACACTGAGGTCAGACTAACTGGTCTATAATTCTCTGTTTTCTCTTTTCCTCCAATCCGCAGCAACTGATCGTGAATCTATGGAACATTGGAAAATGATCAACAATGCATACATGATTTCTAGAGCCACCTCCTTCAGTACCCTGGGGTGCAGGCCTACAGGTCCTGGGGACTCTCCAACACCATTTCCTGCCTAATATAAATTCCCTTCAGTTCAGGTCCTTCAGCCACTATTACATCTGGGAGATTGCTCGTGTCTTCCCGAGTGAAGACAGATCTAAAGTACCAATTCAACTCTTCTGCCATTTCTTTGTTCCCCGTAATAAATTCACCCATTTCTGTCTTCAAGGGCCCAATATACATTAATACACTTAATGATAAAGTACAAGAAGTGTTGCTGAACAACGATTACTTGGAATGCAGGTTCATAGCTCCTTGAAAGTGGAGTCGCAGGTAGATAGGAGAGTGAAGAAGGCATTTGGTATGCTTTTCTGTATTGGTCAGAGTATTGAGTACAGGAGTTGGGAGGTCATGTTGCGGCTGTACAGGACATTGGTTAGGCTACTGTTGGAATGTTGCGTGCAATTCTGGTCTCCTTCTTATCGGAAAGATGTTCTGAAACCTGAAAGGGTTCTGAAAAGATTTACAAGGATGTTGCCAGGGTTGGAGGATTTGAGCTACAGGGAGAGACTGAACAGGCTGGGGCTGTTTTCCCTGGAGTGTCGGAGGCTGAGGGGTGACCTTATAGAGGTTTAAGTAATTATGAGGGGCATGGATAGGGTAAATAGGCAAAGTCTTTCCCCTGGGGTCTGGGAGTCCAGCACTAGAAGGCATAGGTTTAGGGTGAGAGGGGAAAGATATAAAAGAGATGTAAGGGGCAACATTTTCACACAGAGGGTGGTACGGGTATGGAATGAGCTGCCAGAGGTGGTGGAGGCTGGTACAATTGCCACATTTAAGAGGCATTTAGATGGGTATATGAATAGGAAGTGTTAGGAGGGATATGGGCCGGGTACTGGCAGATTGGACTGAAGGGTCTGTTTCCATGCTGTACATTTCTATGACTCTTTGACTCTATAACTCAATACAGTTAACCAACGCACAATGTAAATTTTGAAATATTAATGATGGAAATACCAAACCATATATCCATTACAAGCAGCATGAGCATTAACTCAAAACTTATCCAATTATCATCACTCTTTGTTTTCTGTATTCAAGCTCATCTTCAATGTAAACAGATAACTTGCATGGTCTATACTTTGAACAAAATGATGCATTTCTATGTTAACTTGTTTTACTTGGATACTATACTTGTGAGACAAACAAAAGTGCCAGAGTCGAATTCAATGCAATTTTATTCACAAAATACACCAAAGGAGCTGTATGGCTGAATATTATCAAAAATCCTGCTCTTTCCCTATCAAACTATTAATTCTTACATTAATTACTCTATCAGTAACAAAATTAATTCTCTGTCTCGATCTTTATCTAAACTACTACAAGCTACTAGACTATGATGAAGCAATACCAAATAGTTGAACTTGGTCAGGCTCTGTAGTCAGCTCTGCTGAATTTGGCAAAGGTTGTTCTCTCATGCATCTTCTCTCTAACTCTCTCCATGTTGTGGGAGCTCCATTGCTGGACCAGCTTGTTTCTTAGCTTGTGGTATCAATAATCTTTCTTCCTAAGGGCAAACCCACAATGACAGTATCTGCCTTACAAAATAGTTACAACCTCATCACTTCAAATCTTGAATACCCATCTTTAGATTATTTTTGTTTATAAATATTCATTCTCAGAATAAGCATCTCAAATGGATATTCCTGATTAATAGAGCACTACCCGGATCAAGGTTATGGGAATGCAGACATTAGCCATACCAACACAACAAATGAAGCTGATGGTTCTAGAGGGAATTTCCCACACTGGGAGGATTGTACCTCGCTTACTTGGAAGTTGCTGTTTTCAGACAATCAGCTAAGTCCTTGAAGAAAAGGGAATGGAATTGGGCTTGGAAGGACTTGACACATATTGAAAATATAGCAGTGAGTTGGACTGTCTCGAAAATGTGCAAGACTTTATTTTTGTCTTACCTGCTGTTTAGGTGTAACTTATACCTTATATCAACCATATTTTGCTTTTTTAATTTATGTTGATTCTGATTTGCATTAAAGATTGAAAAAAATTGAAGTCTTGTTAATAACATCTTTATTTTGGTGGTCAGCTGGAGAAAAAAAGTTCTTATACGAATCCCCAGCAAGGTCATAGCAAATTTATTACAGCAGGCTTTTTGAAAGAATAACTAAGACTTTTCCAAGTAAAATCTTCTTTCATTGTTGAATCCTTTGATGGTTGTGCTTAACAGAATCTGATCTACACATAGAACAATTCTGTATCCTCACTATTTCTGTCATGCATCAATTGTTGGGTAATTAAGGGTAGCAACATTTTAATGGCTGCCAGCACCCAATAATTCAATCTACGGGAAAACAAAGTATGCAAGTTATCTCTGATCTTGCATTATTGTGAATGTTTGCTTGTCATGCAGGTGCAGCACACAGCGTACAATATCATTGTTCCAGGACTACATTATCTAACACCACAATGATTTGGTTTCCTTCATAATACAAGCTCAATTGATCCAGTGCATTAGCTGTAGCACAGTTTAATTGGATTCTTAATTGTTGACAATAGTCAAATGCAAAAACTAATATAAAAAGCTCATTCAACATGTCTGTTTTGTCCCGTGTCCTAAATTTTCCATTTCTGAAAGATCGTAATCTGTTTATAACAGTCCACTTAGGTACTATCTAATTAACATATTGATTTCTCCTCTTTCTATCAACATTGTATCTGTCTCCAGTTATCCTCGCATAACCTAGCACGTACGCTTCACTATCCTCAATTGACTTGTTTGACTTTCAATCTTCACTATTTCTAAATTCATTTAATGTTTTAAAATAATTCTTTGTAGTCTGTAGGATAGTTCTGATCTGCTTGCTCAGTCACTAGGGGCCCTAATGTTACAAATGCTTTATCCTTTAATTTCCTCATTGGGATATGGTTCTTAGTCATGCCCTCAAAGGTTATATTTTCTCCAGTTTTCACTCCTATTCTGCCTCTCACTTTATCCTTTATAGATCTACACTTACTGCTCTATCACCTGCTCTTCATTTGTAGAAAGCAATATACATTTCTCCATACATAAATATGGCTGGAAGCACAGCGTTATCATGAATGAGGACAAATGAACAATCTCAGCTTGAGTTCTCTTGAATATGGCAAGTTGAGAGGTGATCAAAGTGAACTATAGAAGATGATTGTAAGGTTTGATAGATCAGATACTGAAATATCATTTCCTCTGCTTGGTGGGCAAAAGGTAAAAGTTAGTATGAAGATGAGACAGCTCAGAACAATAGACCATGTCCTTAAAATTAAGGCCAAACTCCTCTGCACAATCTCTGGATGCACTTCTTCAGAAAAGGAGCAGTGAAAGTCTGGACATCTCTCCCAGAAAGTTGTTGAGGCTGAGAATCAACAAAAATCTTCAAATGCAATTCTGTGAGGCTAAGGTATTAAGTGCTATGAAATTAAGATTGATGAATGGATAGTGTTTTGAAGGTGTACTGTACCTTTAAGAGAGTTGAAGAACTTAGCAAGCACACAGTGTGCTGGAGAATTTACAATGTAATATTTAGTACGGCAGCTAGCAGTACCTGGGTTGCTATGAGACAAAAACAAATTCAAATTTGGCCAATCAGTTTAAATTATGCCCCAAGATATTAAACTCCAATCAAGTTTGAATTTAGTATTTTGACAATGCTTTGGGGTATAAAATCAAAAAAAAAATTGAACAGTTGGAGGAGTACTGCCAAGCCAGCAACATATGCTGCATGCCTGCAGAATAGCTCTCTTAAAGGTACCTTTATCTATCAATGACCTGTGAAACAGCAATCCTAAGAAGAAGAAAAGAAGACTGAGGATGATACAAAGAGAAGATTCGACAGCTGGATGGTTTTGAAATTTGAATTTTTTGATAAATCTTAATTGGGGTTTTATCGGACCAGTATTATAGAAGGGAAAGTAAAAGATAGGTTAGAGAAAGGAGCTGTAAATAGTTGTTAGTTCATTATTTTCCGTTACACTTTAAATAAAACTAAAGTTGTTAAGTTTTACTTTAAATAGTGAGTTTTGGGATAGTTCTTGTTCTCTCAAATTTTACAGCACAGGTTAAATTATTTCGTGTTTCTGGTTTAAATTAGCTGGGAGGGGGTTACCCCGTGTTGTAATGATAGAGTGAAGAAAGACAGTGATCAGCCATGGTCAAATGGAATGGCAGAAAAGACTGAAGGGCTGAATGACCCACTTCCATCCTGAGGAGTCCCTGAATGAAGCAGGCATGTTTTTTTGCAGACACTGCTGTGTTTTGTCTCATAGTAGATGTTTAATAGATCTTGAAGAGACATGTTCATGATGTTATTACTGAATTATGACAAGTTACCTAATGATATAAAGCTGTCAGTCTCCATCCTAAGCTCTGTACCCTTACAACAAGACATTCTGAGGGAAGCAGGGTTCAGCATATCTGAATTAGATTGAGCCAGACAGCAAATACCTGTGATTGTAATGTATATATCTAGATAACAGGGACTGTAGTAAAAGTTTATTGCATTCTTCCATACAATGTGACCACCACCTCCCCCACCCCCACCACCGCACCCCCCCACCCCACCCCTCACCTATTTTCTCTAGGTAATGGAGTCCAAAACTAGAGGACCTAAGTTAAAAGTGAGAGGAGAAAGACTTAAAAAGCACCTAAGAGACAACTTTTTAACACAGAGAGTGGTGCACGTGTGTAGAATGAACTGATAGGGGAAAGTGATGGAGGCTGGTACAATTGGATTATTTAACACACATTTGAATGGGTATATGAATAGGAAGGGATAGGTACCAAATGCTAGCAAATGAGACTACATTAGTTTAGGATACTGGTCAGCACAGAACATAGAACATAGAACACAGAACAATACAGCACAGATGGCCCTTTGGCCCTCGATGTTGTGCTAACCTGTGAACTAACCCTACACTATCCCATCATTATCCACATGCTTAACCAAGGATTGTTTGAATGCCTATAATGTGGCTGTGTTAACCACATTGGCAGGCAGGGCATTCCATGCCCTTACCACTCTGGGAGTGAAGAACCTGTCTCTAACGTTTGCCTTAAATCTATCACCCCTCAATTTGCAGCTATGCTCCCTTGTACAAATAGATGTCATCATCCTAGGAAAAAGACTCTCACTGCCTATCTATCTAATCCTCTGAAACCTCTGATCATCTTGTATGTCTCTATTAAATCACCTCTTAGTCTTCTTTTCTCTAATGAGAACCAACCCAAGTCCCTCAGCCTTTCCTCATAAGACGTTCACTTCAGACCAAGCAACATCCTGGTAAATCTCTTTTGCACTTTTCCAATGCTTCCACATCCTTCCTGCAATAGGGCAACCAGAACTCCACATAATATCCCAAATGAGGCCATACTAGCATTTTATACAGCTGCAGCATTAAATCATGACTCCAGAACTCAATTCCACTACCAATCAAACTTAACACACTGTCTGCTTTCTTAACAGCACTATCAACCTGGGTGACAACTTTCAGGGATCTATATACATGAACATCAAGAGCCCTCTACACGTCCACACTGCCAAGAATCTTTCCATTGACCCAGTATTCTGCCTTCTTTTATTCTTCCCAAAGTGAATCACCTCACATTTATCTGCATTGAATTCCATTTGTCATCTTTCAGCCTAGTTCTGCAGTTTATCCAAGTCTCCCTGCAACCTGCAACATTCTTCTATACTTTCCACCACTCCACCGACTTTAGTATCATCTGCAAACTTATTAACTCACTCACATATGCTTGCGTCCAAGTCATTTATAAAAATAACAAACAGCAACGGTCCCAAAACAGATCATTGTGGTACACCACCAGTAGCTGAGCTCCAGCTGAATATTTTCCATCAACAACCATTTGCCGCCTTCTTACAGAAAGCCAGTTTCTAATCCAAACTGCTAAATCACCCTCAATCCCATGTCTCTGTATTTTATCCAACAACCTACCAAGTGGAATATTATCAAAGGCTTTGCTGAAGTCTATGTACACCATGTCAACTGCTCTACCCTCATTCACATGCTTGGTCACTTTCTCAAAAATATCAGAGAGGTTTGTGAGACATGACCTTCCCTTGACAAATCCATGTTGACTATTTCCAATTAAATTGTTGCTTGCTATATTATTATAAATCCTATCTCTTAGAATCCTTTCCAAAACATTTCCTACAACAAATGTAAGGCTCACTGGCCTATAATTACCTGGGTTATTTCTATTGCCCTTCTTGCAATCCTCCAGTCCTCTGATACCACACCTGTAGACAATGATGACTCAAAGGTCAAGGCCAAAGGCTTGGCCATCTCCTTTCTAGTTTCCCAGAGAATTCTTGGAAAACTCCCTCCCGGCTCAGGAGACTTATCTACTTTCACACCTTCTAAAATTGTTAACACCTCCTCCTTACTAACCTCGATCATTTCAAGTCTAATAGCCCGTATTTCAGTCCTCTCCTCTACAATATTCTCCTTTTCCTGAGTGAAAACAGATGAGAAATATTCATTTAGTAGCTCTCCGATCTCCACAGGGTTCACACACAACTTCCCACTTCTGTTTTTGACTGGCACTATTCCTACACCCGTCATCTTTTTATTCCTCACATATTTATAGGAAGCTTTAGGGTTCTCCTTTATTCTCTCTGCTGAAGACTGCTTATGTCCCCTTCTTGCTCTTCTTAACTCTCTCTTTAAATCTTTTCTAGGTGACCTGTATCTCTCCATTGCCTCATCAGAACCATCTTGCCTCAACGTCACATAGGCCTCCCTTTTCTGCTTAACAAGAGATACAATGTCTTTAGTAAACCATGGTTCCCTTACCTTATCACATCCTCCTTGCCTGACAGGGATGTACCTATCAAAGACACGCAATATCTGTTCCTTAAACCAGCTCCACATTTCTATTATGCCCATCCCTTGCATATTACTGCCCCATTCTATGCCTCCTAAGTCTTGCCTAATCAATTATATTTGCTCTTCTGCTATCTATAACTCTTGCCCTGTGGCATGTACCTGTCCATTCCAATCGCTAAACTAAATGTAACAGAATTATGGTCACTCTCTCCAAAGTGCTCATCTATCTATCTAAATCAAACACCTGGCCTGGTTCTTTACCCAGTACCAGATCCAATGTGGCTTCCCCTTTTGTCGGTCCTTCAATATACTGTGTCAGGAAACCCTCCTGTACACATTGGACAGAAACTGACTCATCTGACATTCTAGAGTTACGGCATTTCCAGTCAGTGTTGGGGAAGTTAAAGACCCCATAATGACCACCCTGTCCCTTTCACTCCTGCCCAGAATTGATTTGCCAATCCTCTCCTT
Source organism: Chiloscyllium punctatum (assembly GCF_047496795.1). Lineage (NCBI taxonomy): Eukaryota > Metazoa > Chordata > Chondrichthyes > Orectolobiformes > Hemiscylliidae > Chiloscyllium > Chiloscyllium punctatum. The sequence goes on from NC_092741.1 coordinate 109,634,316, forward strand.
TACATCCCTGGAACTTTGCGGAGGCCTATAAAAAACTCCCAGCAGTGTGATCTTTCCTCTCCTGTTTCTAACCTCAATCAATACTACCTCAGTAGACGAGACCTTGTCAGATGTTCTTTCAGCCACTGTTACACCGTCCATGACTAACAAGGCCACACCTCCGTCCCTTTTACCACCTTCCATAATCTTAATGAAAGATCTAAACCCTGGAACCTGCAACATCCATTGCTGACCTTGCTCTATCCATGTCTCAGTAATGGCCACAATATTGAAGTTCCAGGTACCTATCCATGCTGCTGACTCACCTACCTTATTCCGGATACTCTTGGCGTTGAAGTAGACACACTTCAGACCAGATTGCTGTCTGCCAACACACTCCTGTGACTGTGAAATCCTGTCCATTTCGTCCCTACTCTCATCCATCTATGTTCTGCAACTATAACACAAGTTCCTTCCCCCCTGCTTGAGCTAGTTTAAATCCACCCGAATAGCACTAGCAAATTTACCACCCAGGATATTAGTACCCCTCTTGTTCAAAAGAAAGGTTTTCCTTTTTGAAGAGGTGCCACCTTCCCCATAATGAGCCCCAATTATCCATATACCTGAAACTCTCCCCTCTGCACCATCCCTGCAGCCACATGTTCAGCTGATATCTCTCCCTGTTTTTCATCTCGCTATCACATGGAACGGGTAACAATCCAGAGATAACAATTCTGCTTGTTCTCGCTCTCATCTTCCACCCTAACTCCCTGAAATCCTTCCTTACATCCCTATCCCTCTTTCTACCTATGTCATTGGTACCTATCTGGGTAATGACTTGGAGATAGTCACCTTCTCTCTTCAGGACCCCAAAAACATGATCCAAGACATCACGGACCCTGGCACCCGGGAGGCAATGCACCAACCATGAATCTCTTTTGTTCCCAAAATCCTTCTATGTGATCCTCTCACCAATGAGTCTCCATTGATGAACACTCTCCTCCTTTCCCCCCTTCCCTTCTGTGCAACAGGCACAGACTATGTGCCAGAAACCTTCACCCCAATGCATGTCCCTGGTAAATTGTTCACTACGAACATTATCCAAAATGGTATACATGTTTTTCAGGGGAATGACCCCAGGGGATCCCTGCGCTGTCTGTATTTTTCCCCTTCTAACTTTCTTTGTGCCGAGGAGTAACTACTACCCTGTAACTCTTATCTATCACAGACTCTGCCTCCTGAATCATCCAAAGTTCAATCATCTCCCACTACAGTTCCCTATCGCAGTCTTGGAGGTGCAAGAGTTGGGTGAACTTCCTGCAGATGTACTTGGATGGGACACTAATAGCGTCCCTCACCTCAAACATCATGCAGGAGGAACATTACTCTCCCTGCATGCCAATCCCTGCTAGTCCCCTTATCAGAACGTAAAAACAAAGAAGCTTACCTGATGTGTCCTTGGTGTATAAGGTTAGAGGAGGTGGATGGGTGGGAAACCCTACAAGGGTAGGGTTTCGCGTTTAGAAAACACTCACTTATATAGCTGAGGGGGAAAAATAAAGTCCCTCCTTTCCCAGAAACCTCTGCTCCAAGGAGCTGCCGCTGCTGATGCCCGAGGTACCAGTTTTAAAGTTTTGAATCAGTGACTCACCTTTCCTGTCAGGCCCCTGGTCGAAGCTCTTGCTCTTCCTGCTGCTGGCAACTGAAATGGGAAGTTGGACCAAAGGCTCTGTTTCTGTGCTGCACCTCTCTATGACTCTAAGTATAATGGCATGATAGTGGCAGATCATCAGTGTTTCATGCCACACCTCATGCCATAGTGTCCTATTATGTCAAATATTGCTGGTGCATAAGGGTGCATTATCAAATCATTTAGTACACTTCACCAATTTCACAGAGGTGTCCCAGTCAATTTTATACTTTTCATGGAAAGCATGCCTTTTTAACTTTATTTCTCAGTTACTGAAGAATGTGTCCTCACTCATTTCCAAAATCAACATTAAATATGAATCAAAGAAACATTTCTGCTCCCAATGCAGAAGATTCAAGGTGTCATTACTATGTCCATTGTGGTCCATTTGTGCAGTTACACATGTGGTGTCATGCCATGTACGGTAAAATGGCTGCACTTAAACACATACTTCACAATCCATTGTCTGATGTACAGTGACAGGAGAGGTAGCACTTGCTGGATGAGTCAATCCCTGAAGTCTACCCATTACAAAAGATGGTAAAAACAATGACTGCAGATGCTGGAAACCAGATTCTGGATTAGTGGTGCTGGAAGAGCACAGCAGTTCAGGCAGCATCCAAGTGGCTTCAAAATCGACGTTTTGGGATAGCAGGCAGGAGTTTAACATAGTATATCATTTGTGGGAAATGCTGGACAAAATCATTGCTTTCGGGGAAAAGAAAATAAGCTTATTCCAATTACTCTAGAGCCAATCCTTCCAACTTGTTTTGAATTGCTCTGGCCTTGGTGATCTCATTTACATGTATTTATAGTTTTTTGCAAGTGTTAGTTTAAAAGTATTACTCCGACTATGTGCATGTGCATTCTTGAGCTACCTTACCAAGCTACGTATTCTCCACAAATGCAGCTATATTTAATTTTTATTTAGGTACTAGCAATATTAGGTAATAAAATGATACCCTGCATTCAAGGAGTATAACTGTTGCAATACTGATTGTTACTTATACAATATAATGTTTGATTTGTAAACACTAAACCAATCACAGGGGAGTCCAGAACTAGAAGGCATAGATTTCGGGTGAGAGGGGAATGATATAAAAGAGACTTAAGGGGCAACATTTTCATGTAGAGGGTGGTACGTGTGTGGAATGAGCTGCCAGAGGAAGTGGTGGAGTCTAGTGCAACTGCCACATTTAAAAGGTATGTGGATAGGTATATGAATAGGAAGGGTTTGGAGGGATATGAGCTGGATGCTGGCAGGTGGGACTAGATTGGGTTGGGATATCTGGTCAGCATGGATGAGTTGGACCAAAGGGTCTGTTTCCATGCTGTACATCTCTATGACTCTCTGACTCTATACTTGCACATCAAACAGCATAAGCAGCAAGTGATAGACAGAGCCAAGCGATCCCATAACCAATGCATCTGATCAAAACTTTTGCACACCAAGTCATGAATTGTGGAAAATTAAACAACTCACTGGAGGATGAGAGTCAACAACTATCTCTATCCTTAAAAATGGGAGAGCCCAATACATCAGTGCAAAAGATAAGGTTGAAGTGTTTGCAGCAAACATCAGTCAGAAGTATTATGTGAATGATTATCTCGGCCTCCTCCAGTGATCCCCTACATTGCAGATACCAGTCATCAGCTAACCTGATTCACTCCATGGTATTTCACAAAACAATTGGATACTGGATACTACAAAGGCTACAGACCTGGCAATAATACTGAAGACTTATGCTCCAGAACTTGCTGCTCCCTGACCAAGCTGTTCCAGTACAGTTACACCACTGGCATCTCCATGAAAATGTTGAAAATTGCCCAATTATGTTCTGTACACAAAAAGCAGGATAAATCCAACCCAGCCAATGACTGCCTCATCATTCTGTGCTTAATCATCAGTCAGGTGATGGAGGGTATCATCAACAGTTTCATCAAGCAGAACATACTTAGCAATAACCTACTCAGTAATGCTCAGTTTGGGCACTGCCTGGGCCATGCAACTCCTGACCACATTACAGACTTAATTCAAACATGACAAAAGAGCTGAATTCCAGAAGTGAGGGGAGAATGACAGTTCTTGACATCAAGGTCGTAGTTGACCATGTGCATCATTAAAGAGGCCTAGCAAAACTGCAATCAATGGGTCTCAGGGAGCAAACTCTCCACTGGCTAAAATAATACCTGGTATATAGGAAAATGTTCATTTGATGTTGCAGGTCCAGCCCCAGGACATCTCTGCAGGAGTTCCTCAGTGTAATGTCCTAGGACAAACCATCTTCAGTTGCTTAATCAATGACCTTCCCTCTATCATAAGTTCAGAAGTGAGGATGTTCGCCAATGATTGCACTATGTTCAGCACCATTCATGACTCCACAGATACTGAAGCAATCCATGTTCAAATGCAGCAAGATCTGGACAATATCCAGGCTAGGCTGACAAGTAACAAGTAGCATTGGCGCCGTACAAATGCCAGGCAATGACCATCTCCAATGATAGGCAATCTAATCACCAGCCTTGACATTCAATGGTGTTACCATCACGAAATCCCCTACTATCAGCACCTTTGAGGTTGCCATTGACCGCAAACTCAACTGGATTCATGACATAAACACAGTGGCTACAAGAACAGATCAGATGCTAGGATTTCTATGGTGAGTAACTCACCTCCTGACTCCTCAAATCTCATCCACCATTTACAAGGCACACATTAGGAGTGTGATGGAATACTCCCTACAGCATGGATGGGTGCAGTTCCAATGACACTTAGGAAGTTTGACCCCATCCAGGACAAAGAAGGCCCTGTTGATTTGCACCACATCTATAAGCATTATTGTCTCCACCACCAACACACATTAGCAGCAGTTTGTACTGTTTACTGCAGAAATTCACCAAAATACCTTAGTCAGCATTTTGTAAACCCACAACCATTTCCATCTAGAAGGACAAGAGCAACAAGTACATGAGAACACCATGACTTCAAGTTCCCCTCCAAACCACTCTCCATCCTGACTTGAATTGTTGCTAGATCAAAATCCTGGAATTTCCTCTCTCAGGGCATTGTGGGTCCTACACCTAGTGGACTGGAGCTATTCAAGGCAGCAACTTATCACCACCATCTTCTCCAGGCCAACTAGGGACAAGCAATAAAATGTTGGGCAGTTATCGATATCCATGTCCCTTGAGTGAATAAATAAAAACTCAGCAGGGCTGGCAGCATCTGCGGAGAGAAAGCAGAGTTTAACAACTCAAAGTGTTAACTCTACTTTCTGTTCACAAAATTAAAATGATCCCCAGCAATTATTTTGTGTAGGCAAAGATCTTTTGGATTCTGATGACATTTTGTTTGGATTTCACAAAGGCAAATATTAACTATAGTTACCTTTGCACATTATCTGCTAACAAGCTACTTCTAATGATGAGTAAAACAAGATACAATGTAAGTCCTGAGATCTATTTGATAAAGCTTTGAGCAATTAGTCGCTAATGCAATTCAATTAAGCTATGTGACACACCTGATATATATTTTCCTTCTTCAACATGATTGAGAGGTTCTTCAAATCAGAAAACTACTGTGAGTATTTGTTGGGCTCTCTGTGAGAGGAAAGGGCCCAGTGTGACAAAGACTGATGAAATATATTCCACTCTACATCAATTACCCCTTTGGGATTTTCCCTTCACCGCATTTTGCAAAACATTTTACAAATCACTCGAGGTGATACCATCGCCCATGCCTTCTCTCTGGGAATTGTTTAATTTGTCAGCCTGATAATTTCTTTTAAAAGCATTTCATTACCCCAATTCTCCCTTGAGTTTCAAGGTAATTAAAAAATATTATAAAATAAAAGATGTGAACTTGCAGGAAGGTTCCTGGGGACACATGGTGAGCTCAACACTGTTGGCATCTTCTTTATTTTGGCATGGATTAAAATATTATCCTTTCTCTTTCCTCACAAAATGAATGGAAAGATTGTCAAGATCCATGTTGGAGCCAATGGCATAAGTAGAACTTACAGAAGTGCTTGAAGAACCAAAGCTGATTTTTTGTTAAGGTTTAGATGCAAAACGGCCAAGATTAGCTTTTTTTTTGACAGACCTTTTTTTCTATTTGACACAGTGCATTATCCTCAGACATTTTGCAGGTTATGAGTGGCTTGTGTATAGAACATAGACCGTCATCACCCCTCCCACACCCCCACCCAGCCCACTCACCCTTAGCACACTGCAGAGGTCAGGTTCTGAGTAATATGTGTTTACCAGAGTGTGTTTTCACAAGTTTTAAATATCATTATTAGATTCTGTATTGTGATGTAATGTGTTTTTAATGCAATCATTCATCATACGATTATGCCATCTAAAAGTGGTTTGCCCATTGTTCAGCCTTACCTCATTGTTCACATGCATTGCAGTACTTTGCCAATATGGTGAAAAAAGACTGGGCCAATATCTTTTCCACTGTGTTTTAAGTTATTCTGGTGGATTATAAACAAGGAAGGCCGATTTTGAATAAAGGAGTCATCTGTTTCTCTAAATTTACTCTCAGGGATTCTGCTTTGAAAGTGAATTGAGCACCCATTCTCTCCATCCCACAAAGCAGCTTGGTGTTCTGACAACTGTAACTATTGTCAATGCTGTGGTATCTCTTGAATGTTAATGCCTGTCGGTACCATGGGTTTACTAGTTAACTGAGAATAAATGACAGTTTCAAGAATTTGTAATAGCATCTTGCCCATTTGAAATGGTTTTTGTTTTTTTTTCTCTCAATGATTTGTAGTCTTTTATTAAAGCATTAAAGATTAGCTTTATTTCTGAGAAAAGTAAAATATTTCCATTGATCTTTGATAGAAACTGAGAACAATATATAATATATACTGGGTGAGTGAACAGAGAGGATATATAGGGGCATTGAGGTAACAATCTGAGGTGCCACGGAGGGTAAGTGGAAACATAGAAGGAGCATGGTTGTTCAATGGAGTGGGCTGAGGGAAGTGAGATTTAGAGAACACTTAAGCACAGTTATGAGCTGGGATACTGTGTTGGAAAAGTGAGGTGGACCTTCTAAATGGTCTGCCTCCTTACCCACACTCTCCCACACTGGTTCACAGCTACACTGTGAACCTAACTGTTGTGCAAAAGGACAAAAAAAGGCACATGATGCCACACATGGATTGAGTGTGCAGTTTGTGAACTGTGGAACTCTGTATACCAGGTTTCCTCAAAAACAGGAAACTTCTGACCTCTGATGTCTAAATACCTGAGCAAGAACTTCAGGGTTAATAACCTCTGAATTACTAACAGGCATATACAAATTGGCATGGGATCAAACAGATCAGAGTTAACAGGATGTCTCAAGACTGGTATTTTTCAGTTCATGGAGCACTGAAAACTCCTGGATTGGAAAAGAAGGAACAGACACTTATTGAGGTCTGAACAATGGGGGCAATGGTTGAATTTGTGACAGAAATGGTTGAAAAGTCCAGCTAGGCATCTCTCGATATGAGAGCAACTTGCTGCATTTTTTAGGCATTAACTGAGTGGTGAGGTGAATTGCTAATTCAAGTGGCTTGTTTATTTAACTTTATTAATGTCAACACATATTTTATTAATATACATCTTGCTATCTTATCAATGGCACAAAACACGATTGATATGTGAATTCAGAGTGGGTTACATGGCAAATTCAACTCACCACTGGGTGTAAAACAGCTCCATGTTGCCCAGCACCAAACATTATCTCAGAGCACAATCCATGGGAAGTGGTTGGATCTGGTAAGGATGCAAATGTCCTTCCTAAAAAGACATTAGTCAAGGAAATGTTTTTTTACAATAATGGGTGATAGTCATGTCTCCATCACTGAGACCAGCTATGTATTGCAGATTTATTAACTGAATTTAAATCTAGAAGTGGCAAAAGTGTGATTATGACTATCCCCAGACCATTATACAGGTGTCTCAAATGCTAGTCTAGTGACATTACTATGACCTTCAACATTTTATGATTGAAAGGTGACCAAGTTTGGAAGATAAATATTCCAGGGCATTTGACATTTCAGATAGACAGGAAGCTTGATTTTAAAAAAGGGTGGGATTTCACTGTTACTAAATAACGGTATAAAATATTGATGAATAAAGCTGTTGACTCTGGGGATCAGAAAGTAGAATCACTGTTGATGGAAACAAAGAAAAACAAGAGAAAGAAAATGTTGGTGGGAATGGTTTATTGTAGATACATTATTAGGGAGAGTACAACAAAGGTAAAATAATAATGATGGGGACTTTAGTCTTTGTATTTCCTGGACAGATCAAAATGCAAAAGATAATCTGGGGAATAAATTGCTGAAATGCATTTGAGACAGTTTTCCAAAACAATGGAACTAACCAGGGATAAGGCTATTTCAGATTTTGAACAATGTAATAAAGTAAGTTTAATTAGTAATCTCATAGCAAAGGATTCTCAGGGAGAGTGATCATAACACAATTGTATTTCACATTAAGTATGAGAATGATAGCCTGAAATAAGAATGTTAAACAAAGTCAATGATTTACATTATGGAATGAGCTAATGAAGGTTGCATGGGAAAATAATAAAAAAACAAGTCTGGTGTTTGATAATACTTCAAGAAATAGTTAATTCTTCTCAACAAAGAAACCTTGCTTGGGGAAGCAGAAACTCTCTCGGAAAAGTAACTTATTTGACTGGCTGAAGAGTTTAGGTAATAGTTGTAGAGTCTCAACAGCATGGAAGCAGATCTTTCAGCCCAACAAGTCCACACTGACCATCTGAAGAGCATTGCACTCAGGCCCATATCCTATCATACAGTCCTACATTTCCCATGGTCAATCTACCTAGCCTGAACTTCCCTGGACACTTACAGGCATTTCAGCATGGCTAATCCACCTAACCTGCTCATCTTTGTACTGTGGAAGGAAACCAGAGCACCTGGAGGAAACCCATGCAGACACAGAGCAACAAAAACGTGCAAATTCCATACTGTCAACCAAGGCTGGAATTGAACCCAGGTCCCTGGTGCTGTGAGGAAGCAATGCTAACCACTGAGCCATCATACTCGATTTTAAAAAATGACTTATAATGTGAAAATTGCTGGTGTCCTGTCGATTACGAGAGTTTCAAATACCAAAAAATAGTGACTGATAATAACTTAAAATTGAGAGTAGACAAGTATAAAATTTAAGACAAATTATAAGAGTTTCCACAAGTAAGTAAAAAGCAAAATATTGGCAAACGCATGAACATTGGTCCCTTTGAGAATGAGTTAAGAGAAAACATCACAAGAAATTGTTGAGTTGAATTGCTCTTCAGTCCACAACTACAGGTAATATCCTGACTTATTCAAGTGTCAGTTACAAAGCCAAAGCTATTTCCATGATTAGAGTGGTGCTGGAAATTCACAGCAGGTCAGGCAGCATCCGAGGAGCAGGAAAATAGACAGGAATGAAGGGCTCCTGCCCAAAACGTTGACTTTCCTCCTCCTCGGATGCTGCCTGACCTGCTGCGCATTTCCAGCACCACTCTAATCTTGATTCTAATCTCCAGCATCTGCAGTACTGACTTTCACCTTATTCTATGATTTTGCTTTTGGGCAGGCTCAGAAGATAGACCCAAAACCCACATCAGCAGGAATGGTGCTTGAACCCACACTGTTATGTTTTACTAGTCGAGAGTGTGGTGCTGGAAAAGCACAAGCATCTGAGGAGCATGAGAATATTTGATTTGGGCATAAGCCCTTCATCAGGAATGAGGCTTGTGTGCTGGGAGTTGAGTCCAGGAGCTCCCCATCTATGTTTGTGTCCCTTAATCCAGGAACTCCCCACCTACGTTTGGGACACCATCCACCCCCTTCACCTCTTCCAAGACTTTCGTTTCCCCAGCCCCCTATGCCTTATCTTCACCATGGACATCTATCCTCCATGACAAAGGCTTCCAAGCCCTCCGTTGCTTCCCCTCACGCTGTCCCAACCAGAATCCTTCCACTGACACCCTCAACCACTTGGCTGAATGGGTCCTCACCTTCAACAACTTCTCCTTCCAGCCAGTTCCTCCAAACCAAAGAGGTATCCATGCACACCCACATGGGCTCCAGCTATGCCTGCCTCTTTGTTGGGTCCATGGAACAGTCCATCTTCCACAGCTACACTGGCACCATCCCCTATCTTTTTCTCCACAGCACTGATGACTGTATCAGTGCCAGCTCATGCTCCCATAAGGAGGTTGAACAGTTCATCAACTTTGCTAACACTTTTCACCCCGATGTCAAATTCGCCTGGACCATCTCGAACACCCCCTCCCCATCTCTTTCTCTGGTGACCGACTAACCGCGGGCATCTACTACAAACCCACAAACTCCCACTGCTACCTAAACTACACCTTCGCCCACCTTGACTCCTGTAAAAACGCCATCAGCTGTTCCCATCTCATCCGCCTCCTCCATATCTGTTCTCAGGCTGACTAATTCCACCATTGAAAATCCCAGGTGGCCTTCTTATTCAAAGACCGCAAATACCCCTCCATGTTGTCAATGATGCCTTCAGCATATTTCCTCCACTTCCCGCATCTCTGCCCTTGAACCCCACCCCTCCCAATGCAATAAGGACAGAACCCCCTGGTCCTCACCCTCCACCCCACCAATCTCCGTATACATCGCATAATCCTCCGCCACTTCTGCCACCTACAAATAAACCCCACCACTAGGCATATAATTCCCTCCTCACCCCTATCAGCATCCAGGGAGACCATTCCCTCTGCAACTCGCTTATCAGGTCCACGACCCTCATTAGCCCTCACTGCCACTGGCATTTTCCACTGCCACTGCAGGAAGTGCAAACCCTGGACCCAAATCTTCCCTCTCACTTCAATCCAAGGCCCCAAAAGGATCCTTTCACATCCAACAGAAATTTACCTGTACCTCCGCAAACATCATCTACTGTATCTGTTGCACCCAATGTGGTCTCCTCTACATCAGGGAGACAGGACGTCATCTTGCAGATTGTATTAGAGAACATCTCTGTGACATCCGCACCAATCAATACCACTGCCCAATGGCTGAACACTTCAACTCCCTCTCCCACTCCACCAAGGACATGCTGGTCCTAGGCCTCCTCCATCACTAACCTCTAACCACCTGATGCCTAGAGGAAAGAATGCCTCATCTTCTGCCTTGTGACCATACAGAATTAATGTGGATTTCACCAGTTTTCTCATTTCTCATCCCCCTATCTTATCCCAGTCCCAAGCCTCCAACTCACCACTACCCACTTGATCTATCGATCATCTTTTCCATCTATGTGCTCCACCCTCCTCTCCGACGTATCACCTACTGCCCCACCTTCATCTATCTATTACATTTTCAGCTACCTTCCCCCCCTCCCAGCCCCACCACTCTCCCATTTACCTCCCAAACCCCAGCCCAGAAGCTTCATTCCTGATGCGGGGCTTATACCCAAAATGTCAATTCTCCTGCTCCCTTGGATGCTGCCTGACCTGCTGTGCTTTTCCAGCACCACACTCCCGATTCTGATCTCCAGCATCCGCAGTCCTCACTTTCTCCCTGTTATGTTTTACTAGTCAAACTGAGATTTGCTGAATGGGAAAAAGATTCCTGTCCAAAGGAAGTGACCATGTACATGAAGCAACAGAACAAGAGTTTAAGATCATGTCATACCCACGATTCATTGAAATGGGGCATAAATGAATAGAATTGACTTTTTTGCTGAGCTGAGATTTCTTAGCATCAGATTTCTCTGGGCCCAACCCACAATTCATTCTCCAATATGTGATGATGCTATCTATGTTGCTTCCTGCTCTTGTCTGGAATTGGAAACATTAATCAGCTTTGCATCCAATTTTCAACCTTTTCTCACCTGCACCTGGTCCTTCCCTGATTTTTCTTTTCTCTTCCATGACTTCTCCATTTCCATTTCTGAGGATAGGCTATCCACCAATATCTGTTATGAACCTACCACATCCAGCAGTTACTTTCACTATACGCCCTAACACTGTGGTTCCTGCAGGGGTCCATTCCATTCTCCCAGTTACTCTATCTCATCTATTCCAACAGGGTGCCTACAATACGATCTCTTCTTTCCTCAACTGAGGGTTTCCCTCTATGATGTTTGACAGGAGCCCTCAGCCATTCTCTTACATCTCAAAACATTAGGCTTCCACTTGTCCTCATTATTTAATCCACCAGCCTTTAAATTCAAAACATCACCCTCCGCCATTTACACCACATTCAGCTGGATGTCACCACCAAAACCATATTCTCCTCCTCTCCACTGTCAGCATTCCGCAGGGACCATTCTTTGCTATTCTACTGAGTTTGTATTATAAGTATACTCAATTTGAATTTTTATCTCTTTTGATTGTGTCTTCATCAAATGCTTTAATGTTCTTCTCTTGCTTGTGCTCATTAGTACATTTAGTCCTAATCCTATGGCATAAACCAAAATAACCATAACCTTAACCCATTTCATTCTCAGACATAAGTATGGGTCCGCTGTGGATGAAAAAGCATACTAAGGTGTCTTCATTACTGGGGCCCTTTTGTTTGCGAAATTTGTTGAGAATATTTTTCTTCCATTATCTGCAACATACTTCCTTTTTTTTTGTTATTCTGAAAGTAATGGTTGTGAAAATTGATAGGGGTGCAAGGTGGGTAGGAGTATATCGAAGTTGCCAAAAGCATCCATCCTGGACCTGTGCTGTTATCCCCCTCACATCATTGAGGTGTTGAGGTATTGAAAGCTTTAAGCCAAACTTGTAGATATCCTACGTGACTGCTTGGAGTCTGTGGACTGGTCCATATTCAAGAAATCAGTGGCGAACCAAAATGAGTCTGCCACTACCATTAAGTTTATGACTACATGACAAAAAAAACCTATCCAAGCATTCACCAACTGGAAACCATGGATGTACTGAAATTCCACTACCTACTAAAGTCCATTATCTATAGCGTTCAAGTCGGGGATTCTGACCTATATGTGGAATCTCTCTCCGCAAAGCCATCAGGGAAGCCAAGAGATAATACCAGAGTAAACTAGCACTCCAGACTAACCACACAAGTACATGTCGACTGTGGCAAGCCTTGCATGACATATCAGGCAACAAAGCAAAGTTAAGTAGAATCGCTGCTAGCAATGCATCCCTTGGGTACACCTATTTGCACAGTCACTGCTGCAGGTATCAGATCGGCTTTCTTGAGAGTGAACCCATGGAAATTGAATTGCATGGATGGAATCTTTGGCTGTGCATTCAGACCAGTTGGTGGGAGTATCTGCAGACATCCTTAACATCTCCTTACTACAATGTGAAGTTAAGGCTGGTATCATCCCACTGCCAAAGAGAAATCAGACAATGTGCCTTAATGACTACCAATCTGTGACTCTGACATATATCATTATGAAGTGCTTCAAGAGCTTAATAATGGCACATATCAACTCCAGCCTCCCAGATCACCTTGAATCACTATGCTTTACCTGCTGTCATAATAGATCCATGGTAGGCACCATCTCCCTCATCCTACATTCACCCCTGGAACATCTGGATGACAAGGACATCTGCGTCAGGCTTCTATTTATGATTTTAGCTCCACATTCAGAACAATAATTCCAACCAAACCCATCTCCAATCTCTGAGATCTAAGGACTCCCCTACCCACTCTGCAACTAGATCCTCGACTTCCGGACACACCGACTCCAATCAGTAAGGATTGGTGACAACACCTCCTCCTCAATAATCCTCAACACCAGTGCCCCACAAGGCTGCATACACACTCTCTTATTATGTTCCTTATACACTCATCACTTTGTGGCCAATTCAGCTCTAACTCCATTTATAAATTTACTGATGACACCACCATAGTGGATCAGATCTCAAACAATGATGAGATAAAATTAGGAAAAACTTAGCCAGCTTCGTGGCATGGAATAAAGAGACCAGTTTCTCCCTCAATGTCAGCAAAACAAAAAGCTGGTCATTGACTTCAAGTGGAATGGAGGACATGCCCCTATCTATATCAATGGTGCTGAAGTGGAAGGTGGTCAAGAGCTTCAAGTTCCTAATGGTAAGTATCACCAACAATCTATCCTGGTCTACCCATGCTGAGGCTATAGTCAAGAAAACACACCTACACATCTACTTCCTCAGAAAGCTAAGGAAATTTGGAAAATCCATAGAAAGCATCCTCATTGGATGCATTACAGCCTGTTATTGCAACTGCTCTGCCCAAGATTTCAAGAAATAACAGAGAGTTATGAGTCCAGCACAATCCATCATGGAAGCCAGATTTCCTTCTATTGACTCCATCTACACTTCAGTTTCCTTGGGAAAGCAGCCAACATAATCAAAGACCCCTCCCACCCCAGTTATACTCTCTTCAACCCTCTTCCATCTGGCAGAAGGTACAAAAGTTTGAAAACACATACTATCAGATTCAAAATCAGCTTCTTCCCCGCTGTTATCAGACTTATGAATAGACCTTTCATATATTAGTATTGATCATTCTCTGCTGTAGCAGTAACACTACATTTTGCATTCTGTTCTATTATCCTGATGTACTTATATAAGGTATGATTTGTCTGGTTAGCAGACAAAATAATACTTTTCAATGTATCTTGGCACATGTGACAATAACAAACCAAATCAAATCATGGAGAAGCTTGGCAAAGGAGAAACCAAGTTAGCAACTGGTCTTCCCAAAGAAAAGGAAAAAATGCCAGCATTAGCATGGTATAGGCAATAAATATTGTGTGGGAGTTTCTTTGGGTGAAGCTGAGGTTAAAAATGTGGAAGACATGGATGTGATTGCACCTCTCAAAGAAGTGAGGGCTGGAAGTTAGATGGGCAAGAGATATAAGATGATTGGGCATTTGAAGAATTGAAAGAAACAAGTTTTCACTGAGCAATTGAAATGCTCAAAGGAGATCAAAAGTTATAATGATGCAAACCCTTTGGCAGTCAGCCCTTCACTTCAATGTTCAGGTGGTTTGCCTGAGGTGTTGAGGAATATTAAGGCCTGGAGTGATGAAAACCATTGAGATCAAGGACACAACAGGGAGTCTGGATGTGCAGTGAAACGTGGCATGATTTAAAAGCGTAATTTGTTTTGAAACCATCCTCTTAAAGCAACAGCAGTGCCTTGAGTGATTTATTTTAAGACTCAACATGCAACTCCAGCAAATTATTAACAAATAAACACAGCCAAGACTGTTTCTCTGCTTATTTTATCTTGAAGTTGCCTTGCATGTTCTCATAATTTATAGAAAAAGACTGTTGCAAATGTTTTCTTACATATTCAAGCAATATTTTCACAGAGAATGCTAGCATTCCAGACAGTTTGAACTTGTGATTAAATCTGGGTTGACCTAAGGCCACAGATGTTCAACTTTGATCCCAAATTGTTTAATTATGATCCTTAAAAATTTTGCAATAGCTTTTTTTGTCTCTCAGTGTTAAAATAAGGAAGGTTTAGGACTTGTGTAGCTTGGTTTCTCCTTTTCACAATGCAATGTCCTGCTGAAAATGGGCTCCCCTTTATGTATTCCATCATGGTTCCTTTAGTGCATGTCAGTAGCCTCCTATCATCAGAAATCCTGCTCTCTATAACATTATCCTTTTACCCACTTACTTCCACCCTTCGAGAGGTAAAGGCACCACAATTAACTGCCTGTTCTCCATGCTGTCAAGTTCACCTGAGACTTGCCTTGCCCCTCTGGACAATTCCTGCTCATGACTGAAACTTATGATTCCAGATGGATATCAATTCAGGAATCTGGAGGCAAAGGTGTCTCTGCCAGCCCACATTAGCCCTTCTCCCATTCTAGCTGAGTTCCCTTGATGACAACACTCAATTTTCTTTTCTCATTCACCACAAGCTGTGGTCTTTCTGAGTTTTCTTTTATATATAATTTTTTCTCAAAAAAGAGAAGATTTATGGCAAATTAAGGCTTCTCACCTTTAGTTTCATGTTTAATTCTTTTTGGGATATAAGAGGCACTGTCAAGGCAACAATTATGGTGTTGCCTGTCCTTAGGTTCCCTGGGGGCTTGAATCCTACGATATTCAATGGGAATTTCCTGGCTCAGAGTTGGGATGATTGTTTCCTTTGCAGTTTTGGTCTTCTTACCTTCGGAAGGATGTATACAGGGAGTGCAACAAATGTTAATCAGACTTTTTTCTGGGATGGCAGAACTGTTTTCTGAAGAGAGATTGGGAAACCTGGGCCAATATTCTCCCAAGTTTCTAGAACTGAGAGATGAATCGCTGATACCTATTTTATGATTTCAAGAAATACACGTGATTTTTCTTTTCCCCAATTTTCAGATAATTTGAGTTTGATTCCTGTTTGAAAACTTCTGACATTCTTCATCTCTTTTCTTATTCTTTAACTCATTCAAAGTCAATCATTACTCATTAGAATTTAACTATGTTGACTTCTTAATGGCTGGTGCCATTGTGCACGAAGGTACTTTTAGAGAGCCTCAGCGCTCCCTGGCCAACAACATGCTCCTTGTTTCTCATTCTGTTTGAAGGCCCACACACTTTGTGGGAAAGTGGTGAAGTAGTGGTGATGTCACTGAACTCAGAATCCAGCACCCCAAACCATAGCAATTAACTGACTTTGGATTCAATAAAAGTCTTGAATACAGTACTAGACTATCTTACCATCCTTGATTGTTGTAAAGTCATCATCTAATTCACAAATGCCCTTTAAGGAAGGAAGTAAGTCCGTCATCCTTTTTTGGACTGGTCCATATGATGCCAGGTCCTCTTAATAGCCTTCTGGGCAATACATGCTGGCCCATCCAGTGGCACCCACATCTTATACATGAATTGAAAAATGCAATGTGCTAGGAGCTATATTTTCTAAGACTCTCAATAGTTGAAACTTTTAATTTTTTTTTAAATCAAAAAAGCTATTTGAATATGGACTAACACAGCTGTGGACTTGTGTACTAAATAAAATATAAGAGTTGGGGAAGCTTCTGGGCAGTGAATTATTTAACAGTCATCAAAGCACATGATAACAAACATTTGAAGGCAAGTTAAATAAATAGGTGACATTAATTATATTGAAAGTGTATGAATTCAGCTTCGTTTCAGACCCTCAAATGCAGAATCAAGGTCAACACTCCAATGCAGTACTGGGGGAGTGCTGCATAGTTCAATATGCCATTCTTCCAGGAGATGTGAATCCGAGGCTCCATCTAACCTTTGAAGTGAATGTAAAATATCCCCACGGTCACTATTCAAGAAAGATTAGAGGAAGTCTGTGTGCACTTTGTTCAATGTTTATCCTGCAACTATTATTGCAGAGTTAGATGACCTGCTCATTCTGTCCGTGCTGTGTGAAAGCAGGCTGCCAGGTTACAACATTGACAACTCTTGAAAAGAACTTAATTCACTTTGGAACATTTTGTGATGGTGCAAGGTATTGAAAAAATACAAAATTGTGTTTTCCTTCACCAAAAGTTTCATCCCTGCACCCCATCATGAATATGCAAATATAGAGCAGAAGTAAACCATTCAGCCCCTGTGACTACTCAGCGATTCGATAAGACCATGTCTGGTCTGGTTTTAATCTCAAATCCACATTCCCACCTATCTTTGATAACCTTTCATCCTATTATTTAACAAGAACCTTCTGAACTAAATATTTTTACAGCGTTACAGTATCATCTGAAAGGCTTATTTGAAAATGAAAGTGTCAATTATTCTCTCACTATAAACATGAATGTAATGCAAGTTGATGCAATAAGCACACACACATAATTTTCCCCAACCCCATTATCTATGTTTACTCATTCCTTGCTGGAGAGGGACACTGGACAGTGTATTGCTGGGAATCCAGAACTAGACACGGGTGGCTTTGAATGCATGTGACAATAGTAAAGCATATTTATTTATTTATTACTGGTACTTGAAGCAATTTTCCTGCATTATAAACATGGCAAAAACAGCCATCAGATGTAACCAAACTTGTGTGCAAATTTGACATTTTCTGTTCATGTCTAAGGAAGTACAGAATATTCACCTCTGCCAGAAACCTGAGCATTACTCACAATTTGAAAAATGTCTGTGCTGGCGGCTAGTTTCTTCTCTGAGAGTGAGGCGATGTGTGTTCTGTTGAACGGTATTGGAAATAAGTTGGACAATTTGATGCAGTTTGCACATTGAGGGAAAGAAACAGCAAGTATGGCTGAGAATCA
Organism: Chiloscyllium punctatum; assembly: GCF_047496795.1. Lineage (NCBI taxonomy): Eukaryota > Metazoa > Chordata > Chondrichthyes > Orectolobiformes > Hemiscylliidae > Chiloscyllium > Chiloscyllium punctatum. Next base: position 109,652,215 of record NC_092741.1, read on the forward strand.
AGTTATTGTAAGTGGAAAGAATGGTAGGTGTAGTGAAGAACTTCATTGTACTTGAAGAAGAGGTTTGTGTTTGAAGAAATTAGAGAAGGGAGTATTGCTGGCACTGGCACAAGAACCCAATATTTCAGAGTTGTGTCGAGCACAAGGAAGAAAGAGAGAGGAATTTATGTCTTGGTCATTACATTTTTATTCCTTTTCAGCTAGGTCTAAGAGCTGTTCTGTTGATTTTTATTTTTCCAATCCAGTCCTTTGGTCAATGAAGGGCAACAAGGATTGTTCATCTGAAGAAAAGAAAAATACTCTCATGATTTTGTACCACTAGAACCTCATGCCAGTATCTTGTGAGACCCCAGGAAATCATTTGCCTTTTATTAGAAAAAAAGTTTTCCTATTTATTCAACATTTTGAGTTTAATGTGTAATTTGTTGCAATCATGTCTTCTGTTAGCTTTTTGCCTTAAAAGTCAATCCATAACCAAATACCTCCTCAACAGATCAGTTTGCTCAGGAATGGGAAATATATTCGTCTGAAGATATTATCTTGCCACCCCATTCTGGTACTTCAGACTGCATGCCTGACTTTTGTTCTTCCTTTTTGTTTCAGATAAGATGAGATATTTCCATTTATAAATTATTGTAGAGAATAGCCATTCATTGAGGGATGCTCAACAAACCTTTAAGTTTGACTGTCTTTAAGATGTTAACCTGTGACTCAGAAAGACTTTATGAAAATGGTTATTTTAGTATCAACAAACATTTATTCTCATTACATTATGTGAATTAAGGTTTACCAGCAGAGCTTGGATCATTTATCTCATTAGAGAGATGTTTAAAAATCATAACACTGCAAATAGTTTACATAATTGTATCTGCCTAGTTGTTTAATGTGCTTGTATTTGCATGAACAATTGTACTATTATGAATTAAATCAATGCCCATTACCATGATGCTCCTCCAAACTACATAAGTGTCTTTTATTTTGTTTCAGGCAAATACAGCACATCATTACCCCATCTACCATTAGTCCAGCAAATAGTTCAACAGCCCTAACCCTACCTGCTCATTTGCATTCAACCACTCTGTAGCTATGGGGTGGTTTTGAAGGCAGTATACTGGACAGATTTACTATCATTGTAAGGGTAAGTAGCTTTTTGTGCATGGTGAACAATGCTGACAATCCACCACCTTTCCCAGCCTAGATTTAAAGCATGAAATCTAGATATCTCATACTTTCAGCTAATACTTAAAAGGTTGAAGTTCTCCTTTGGATGTTATCAGACTCTACAGAGAAATGCCCAGTCTACTGCACATCCTCTTACACCCAGTGAAGCCTGGCTCTCAAACCGAGCTTAATATTTGGAATGCCTGATAACGATTGAAGATAATGAAGATCATATAATTAGTGAACCCAATCAATATTCATTTTAGCATGAGTTCCACATGGGAAAAGCAAAAAATAAACATTAGGGAAGAAAGTTATCCAAAAGATGAAAAGTGCTGCCTGCTAGTGATTTTTGAAGGTGGGAAAGCAGTATGGAAAATAAAGAACTGAAAGCATGAGAAGGGTTAAAGCATGAAGACCATTGGCAATCTGTGGAGTCTGGAAGGCAGGATGGGATAAGAATAGTGGAATGCTCTTAACCAATTAGCAGAGTAAGGTTAAGGCTGAAAGGTCACTATGGCGAGATGAGATAACACAAGTAATAAAGCAAGTTACTCTGTTAAGTGTTATTATGACAGGATTGGGACCATAAATATTTGGGACATGACATTAAAATATCTAATTAATAGTTAGTAGAGTCAGCTTGAGACAAGAGACTATTGTAATAGTTGGAATAGCTAACTACCTACGATGACAGGTTAGTCGGAAAAGAAAGATCACTGTAGCAGAGTTAGCAATAAATATCTAACCGTGACTTTAGAATAACATTAAGTAGAATGTACAACTAAAGAGACAATGGGAACTAACATCACTGGTTTATTGTGTAGCTAGAGTGAGGTACTTTGATTAATATAGTTGGACATGCTGATAAACTAACAAAAACATATTTTAAAAATCCATGGATCCTGAGTTCATGGGCATTCAAGAATCTGCTTTCTCAGTGGCACAGTTTTTTTGTTTGCAAATAGAGGATCTACTTCTTGAAGAACTCTCTGCGTCTCTTGGTGATTCTCCCAATTTTGTCCACAACAGCAGAAGGCTAGAAGAGCACAGCAAGCCAGGCAGTGTCAGGAGATGGAGAAGTCGATATTTTGGGTGTGAGACGATGTGCAATAGACTGGATGTTTCTCTGTAGACTGATAACATCTAAAGGAGAACATCAAACTTCTATGTACTAGCTCCAAGTATGGTACATCTAGATGTCACTCTTTCGGGTCCTGAAGAAGGGTTACATCCTAAATGTCAGCTTCCCCACCTCCTGATGATGCCTGGCTTGCTATGTTCTTCCAGCCTCCTGCTTGTTGACCTTGGATTCCACCATCTGCAGTTTTTTTTTGTCTATAACCAAGTGATTTTGGAATAGGACGTTTGTTGTGAACACCACCACTAGGTGGAGAAACAAGCATGCATTCACTGTGGGTTGGCCAGCTGGCAATGTCAACCCCATCTGTTCAAAGGATACGGTGAATTTATCAGCCATTTTGATGCCAGTGCAAGGAGAAGGACCAACACAGGAGGATGCAATGTCCCCTCCCCAGGCAGTACCAAGGCAGTGTGAGCACAGCGGCAGACAGACCTGTAGCATTACTGGGACAGAGAAACTCCACTTTGTTGGTGCCAACTTTGAACTCTGCATCATCCTCACTCCACAGTATCCCTAATCCATGCATCCCAAGCCTGGTGACATCAGTGTTGTGTGTGAACACACTTTCTTCCGCACGACACAATCAGTTGACATCATGGCATGGCAAAGATGGCATGGTAGCACAGTGGTTAGCACTAATGTCTCACAGTGCCAGGGAGTTCTACAGTATTCAGGAGCTATTTTGACATCATGGATAATCACACTGATTTTTGGTTGCTTTACCTGAGCTCACTTGCATTGCAAAAGTATATGTGGAACGCATTGATCAATCTTTCTGTCTTTTCTTTAAAGCTCTCCTGAATAAATATCTGTGAGGAACAAAGAGGAAATATTTGGAACAGCTGCTGCCTCTAGTTCTCTGGAGCTACCTGTCTGGAGTGCAGGAGGGCCTTGGTGATATGCTGTCAGACCCAATTGACACCACCATGTATGAATATCTCATCGGGCCACAGTGGTGTTGCCTTTATAGTGGAGTCTTGACAACAGAAGATTCCCCGGGCCTTTTACATTTCACAAATCAGCGATTAACACAGAGATGACTGAGGCAGAATGCAGTAATAGACAGAGAAATCAGTATTATACTTCCTCAATCTCTTAAACAGTCCTGTCTTATCTGATAATAAATTGGCACCGTTTGTGATAACAATGTCAATGCAATAGATTTGTCAATCCTGTACCTTTTAACAATTAGATCACTGCATTGAAGCATCCTGTTCTCTCAATCCACTATGCATTGGAATGAGGCACAGTCAACCTTTATTAAATTGTTTAACAGCAAAGAATTCTACAAACAGGCAAATCAAGTCTATATGATAAATATTAGTCAATTCATAAGGTGCTAGACAACAATATTTGTTGTATTTTTGGAGGTAGCTGGTCAAGTATTCTCATCGATTGAATTTCTAATGAATGCATAATGGAAATATCCATTGCATGCCTCAACATAATTATTTCAGCCCAATTTTCATATCTGCTGCAAAGATGATAAATTGTTTCAAAATACCAGGCTGCCTGAAAGAAATCTTAGTTTTCATGGTAAACCAGGATATTGTTGAATGATGTAACTTTAGTGGTGGAAGGCTTATTTTGTAAGGTCCACATAACTGTGTTCAAACAATTATTTTGTGATTTTTCCAATGAGCACCTTTGATCTAGTGAGAAACTGAGGCTGCTCGTCCCCACTTTGTGCCCACTAATTTGCTTGCACTTTCTAACAATACTCTCTGATCCCTTTGTCCTATAAACTATAACCAACTCCTTCTTGAAAATGTCTGATGTTTGAATGCTCCTGGTACCATTTCACTGAGGCCTTGTACAATTAAACCAAGACATCCCTGGTCCTCTTGCTACAAAGGTCAACATATCAGTTGCCTTTTTCATTTTTGCTGCACATATATACTTACTTTCAGCAACTGGTATACAAGGGAACCAAGGGTCATGTTACATCTCTCCCTTTCCCAATCTATAGGCATTCAGAAAATAATCTGCCTTTCTATTTTTGTACCAAAGTGGACAATCTCTCACTTCACCTGCCATTCATTTACGCATTTGCTCAACTTGTCTAAATCACACAGAAATATCACTCTATCCTCCTAAGTTTACCTTCCCACTTAGCTTTATGTGATCTACAAAATTATGGGCAATAAGTTTAGATCTCTCATCTACATGATTAATATATATTGTGTAAATCTGGGGTCTAAGCGCATTTATATGTGGTACCCCATTAGTTACTAGCTGCCACTTAGAAAAAAAAGTCATTCTTTAAAAAGACTACTCTTGTTTCCTGCCTGCCAGACAGTTCTCTATCTATGACTTCTGAAAGTCCAAGTAAACCATATCTACTTATTCCCCTTTATTCATTCCTATAGTTTCAGTCTCAAAAAATTCAGTAGATTTGTGAAACACAAATTTCCTTTTATAAATCTATGCCGATTCTGTCTGATCCTATAATTATTTTCTACCTGCTCTTTTATGAAATCTTTTCTAACGGATTCTAGCATTTTCTCCCTGACTACTTTTTTTTAAAATAGTGGGGTTACATTTGTTACCTTCTGATCAAAGGAACTGTTCCGGATCCTATGAATCTTGAAAGCTGACAACGAATATATTGACTATTTCCATGCTCACTTCCTTAAGCTCTCTAGGATGTAGATTATCATGCCCCAGGGATTTCTTGGTCTTCAATCCTATCAATTTTTTCAATGACACTTTCCTCTAATACTGATTTTCTTCAGCTCACGGAAAACACTGTGATCCCCAAAATTTTTGGGATTTTATTTGTGTCTTACTTTGTGAAGACAGAACCAAAGTACATATTTAGTTGCTTTTCCACCTCTTTGTTCCCCATTATAACTTTTCCTCTTCCTGACTTTAAGGGAACTTCATTTGCATTCATTGTTTTCTTTTCTCTTCACATACCTATAAATTATTACATACCTATAAATATTCACAATTGCCACAATATGTTGAAACCAAATCATAGTTTGAAATTAGCTGAAGCCTGAATTTGTTGCAGTCTTCCAATCATTGCATTTGTGGTAGTAACTATGCTGAGGCTTTTCTGAAGATGATTTTTAAAAGAAGGTATCACAAAAAAAAGTAGTCTTCCAATCTGCAAAGGTCATTGTGTGATGAAAAGGTGACATTTTATTGAGGAATATTACAGTCATAAAATTCCTCACACATTTTACAAGCTTAGGAGATATTATTCAAGGTTGCAGCTTACCTTGGGGCTATAGATACATGGCAGGTTAACTGTAGACTGACCATAAAGTCAGTGGAGGCCACTAAGCGAACATCTGTTTGTTTTGAGCATGAAGTAAGTCAGCAATAAATAATTAAATAAATGAACAAGAAAATAACTTGTCTTTGACAAAGTAGTTCATGGATGATAAGTAAAATACTAGGATGTAAAAACAGCCAAAATATTGAGATATCAGTTGCATCTACAGCTTTTGCTTTCATCTTCTCTGACATTTGCTTTACCATTACTGGAAGTATGTTATTCCTGGTGATATAGATCTGTTTGAATCCTTGAAAGCAACTGTAAACCAAAATCAAATTGCACCTTCATGAAATAGACTCTGTCTGTCACAGAGTTGAACATTGGTCATTACAGAAACAGTTTACAAATGGGTACAAAGCCCGATGTCACAATAAGTAGAAACAACACAATCTGGACTCAATAGCAATGCACTGCTTTACAAATGAAGTGAATATCAATTGAATGCACCCTGATCTTAGAATCATTTTGAGGGCTGAAAAATTACACTCAGTACTTCACATGTAAAGCTATAGGTCCACAAAAAGCCTTCCTTTTAGTCAGGTCAGCATCCATACCAAAGGCTTTAAAGTATCAATTAAATCTACTCTACTTTCACTGAGGGCACTGGTAGATGACAAAGAAGCCTACAGACTGTCTTTACATTAAACTTATTGCATAGAAACAGGCCATTCAGCTGAATAGGTCCACAAATATTTATCCTTCACATAGCCTACTCCCTTCCCATCTTACTTTATCTTGCCCTATCACAATCTCTTCTCAAACATTTTCCTCAACTACTTTATGATTTTCCCTTGAGTGCATGCAAACCATTGGCCTCAATTATGGCCTCATTGTAGTAGTGTTATGAAGATGAGAGTGTACTGTACCTGTAAGACAGTTAAACATTGGCAGTGGCAGCATCAAGTGTTTTCAATAGGATACAATGGAACATGTGCTCTAGCTACTGGGGTAGCTAAGGTAGCTTCTTTCCTAGAAATTACAAAACAGATTCGAATTAGGTCAAGCAGTTTAAATAATATCCCTAAAAGAAATGTAGTTTGAATTTAATACATTGACAATCTTAAAAGCTAATGACAAACAATCCAATGCTTTAGGGGTATAAGACTGGAAAAATTGATCAGTTGAGAGGAGAACTGCCAAGCTATGAGTATGTAAAGACTGTCTGAAAAATAGCTGTCTTAAAACGTACCTTTATCGATCAATAATCTATGAAGCAGAATCTGCAAGAAGAAGAAAAGAAGTCAGGAATACAGAGAAAACTGAAAGCTGCCTGGTTTTGAGAGAAGAAGTTCTGTTTTGTAAATCTTAATCGGGGGTTTTATCGGACTAGTATTGTAGAAGGGAATGGTAAAAGATAGGTTAGAGGAAGGACTTGTAAATAGTTGTTAGTTAATTATTCTCTGTTATACTTAATTACAATCGAGGAAAATTGAGTTTGAACATAAGAAGTTGCAACTTAGTCAGCAAAGTCAAGTTAACAGGATGAAGATTAAAGGAGAAGGTATATATATATATGAATATGTCAAATCTCTGCCACATTTTAATGAGAAAGATGTTGAAACCTCCTTTATTTCATTTGAACAATTAGCTAGACAGATGGAATGGCCCAAGGATTTATGTGTAATGTTAGTTCAGAATAAATTGGTAGGCAGAGCTGGTGAGGTATTTGCCGCACTGTCAGATAGGGTATCAACAGATTATGTAGATGTTAAACAGGCAATTTTAAGTGCTTATGAATTGGTACCAGAAGAATATAGACAGCAGTTCAGAAACACAAAGAAGGAACTAGGTCAGACTTATGTTGAGTTCAAAAGGATTTAACATAATCTTTTTGATTGATGGGTGTGTGCTTTGAAAATAGATAAGATCTTTGAGGCTCTAAGAAACATTAACTTTCAGAGATGTTAAGAATTTATGTGGAGGAACAGAAAGTTCAGGAAGTGAAAAGGGCAGCAGAATTGGGAGATGAGTACATGTTGGTGCATAAGACAAGCTTTCAGCAGAATTTCGTCCTGTGAGGGTTAGAAGTTATGAGAAGGGGAAATCCTACACTATGGCACAAAGAGTAGAGAACACTGGTAAGAATTTGCCACAGGATAAAAAAGAAGCCCAAAAGGGTGGAGAAGAAGTGAAAGACCTCAGGTATTTTCACTGTAATGGAGTAGGACACAGAAAATTACAGTGCCGTTGGTTTCCTCATTGCAAACAGGTGTTTTCACTGCCAGAAAGTGGGACACATAAAGTCACAGTGCTCCAAAGTGCAACCCACCCAGACATCTACATTTATCCCTTCACCTAATACCACAGGCAATTTAGCATGGCCCATTCACCTAACCGGTACATCTTTAGACTGTGGGAGGAAACCGGAGCACCCAGAGGAAACCCAAGCAGACACGGGGAGAATGTGCAAACTCCACACAGACAGTTGCCTGAGGTGGGAATTGAACCTGGGTCTCTGGCGCTGTGAGGCAGCAGTGCTAGCTACTGTGCCACCGTGCTGCCTACCATGCTGGTTGTTAAAGAAAGGCACTGTGGGAAAAGATGTGGTAAAAGAAGCTAAGCCAGTGGCATTAGTGAAGGTGGTAAAGGAGACCCCAAGAAGAGCTGAGGAGCTGCAGGAGAATGCACAGCCTAAGCACAGGCTGGATATGGCTGGGTATCAGTTAGTACCTGATCTAGACATGAGCAGCAACTGACAGGGAACCCTTCATTATCCAGTACTTCCCAGGAGCTGACAAACTGCCATGTTCTTCGTGACCTGCAACACATATCAATGAGGATCATCGCCAAGACCTTCTCCACGCCTCCACTTCTCACCTTTAAACCAGCACCAAACCTCAAACAAATCATTGTTTGTAGCAAACTGCCTGGCTTTCAGGACAAACCCATTAAATCCTGTCACAGCTGACGCTGCAAGGCATATCAGTGTTGACACAGATACCACCATTACATGAGGAGACACCACCCACCATATACACGGCAGTTCACATGTGACTTGGCCAACATTGTCTATCTCATATGCTGCAGGCAATGATGCCTTGAGGCATGGTACATTGGTGAGACCAAGCAGAGGCTACAGCAACAGACGAATGGACACCGCACAACAATCAATAGACAAGATTGTTCCCTTCCAGTCAGAGAACACTTTAGCGCTCTGGGACATTCAACCTCGGACCTTTACGTGACTGTCCTCCAAGGCAGACTTTGGGACAGGCAACAATGCAAAGTGGCTGAGCAGGGGCTGATAGCCAATTTTGGTATCCATAGGGATGGCCTCAACCGGGACTTTGGGTTAATGTCACACTACAGGTGACCCCACTGCACAACATACACACACACACACACACACCACACACACAACACATATATATATAAGCTTGTGGGATGAATTTGTACTGGCAGAATTGCATTTTATTTTGTTCAAAATCTGCATGAATCCAAATCTGCATGAATCCATGTAAAATTCTGTAGATCCCTTTTTTTTTAGAATCAGTCTGAACATTGAGGCACAGACAGCCTCACAAAGGGCACCTCACACCTTCAATGCATTATATGAGTTGACATGGCACCCATTGTTAAAGTTCACTTGAGAATGTAACTTTAGAAAAGGTTCTGGGTTTTAATATGAAAGAACTGAAACCAACACAGTCTTTCTAAAAGATGAGAGACTTAATAAACAATCCAGTGCTTTTTTCAAGATATAATTCCAATTGTATCATACTGTAACCATTTGCTGTAAATTCTGTGTCATACGATCTTATAACTCCACAGCCACTTGATGAAGGAACAGTGCTCCGAAAACTAGTGCTTCCAAATAAATCTGTTGGACTATAACCTGGGGTTGTGCGATTTTTAACTTTATACACTAAAGGAACAGTGATATATTTCCGATGGTGAGTGGCTTGGAGGACAAATTGCAGTTGGTGATTGTCTTATGCTTCTGCTGTTCTAGGTGGTAGAGGATGTGGGTTTGGAAAATGGTATCTAAGGAGCCTTTTTGAGTTTCTGCAATGCAGTTTGTGGCTATGCTCTGCACTGCTGTCACTGTGCATCATATCATATCATCCTAGACGGAGGATAGGCAACTGAAAATTATTCTATCACTCTCCGGCCTTGTAGATGTTGGATAGGCTTTGGGTGATAGGAGGTACGTTACTCGTGGCAGAATTCCTAGCCTCTGATCTGCTTTAAACATTGTATTTACATGACTAGTCCAGTTTAGTTTCTGTTAATCATAAGCCCTAGGATGTTGATAATGTGGGATTCAGCAATGTTAATGCCATTGACTATCAAGTGGAGATTTTCTAATGTGTGTTCTGGCTTTTATCATGATCTGACCACCAAATCCTCATGCAAAATAAGCATTCTCTGTGATTATTTTGTGATCTTGTGTATGATTGGGGGAGCCATTGAGTTTTTTAAAGTCAAAAGTTATATGATACCAACTTACAGCCCAAAAGTTTATTTGAAATCACAAACTTCACCTGCCGACGGAGCAGTGCTCCGAAAGCTTGTAATTTCAAATAAACCTATTGGACTACAACCTGATATCATGTGACCTCTGACTTTGTGTATCCCAGTCCAACATCAGCACCTCCACAACATGTAAAATTTTTAAGGTATAGATTCAAGGAGCAAAAATGCATGGGAAAAAGGCAGGAATGAAGAGCTGCAATCACAATCTGATCATGATCTTATTTAATAGAAGAGATGGCTGAGGGTCAAATGGTAGCATCCTGAACAGCGCTGTATTCTTTCACTAGATTATCATCATGGAATTCATGTTCAAGTTGAATGGGATGAGATTGAACCCCAAATCTTCTCAGTCAGAAGTAGTAGTATTAGCGACTCCTTCGTGAAAGATCAGTGGATAAGATTGATGCAGTGACCTCAAAAGATCTATCTTCAATGGCCTTAGACTACCTCTCTCTAGTACAGGTGATGAACATATGCAAAAAGGAGTAAGTGCAGAAACATTAGGCATAGCCTGAATTCATCTTTCCAAGGCATCATACATCATTAAGACTTTACATTGCTTATTCCTTGATAGGATGTAGGAGTCGCATATGCCCAGCAGTTGTTACCTATCTCATAATTGCCTTCATACAGATTGGCTTGGCAGGGCAATTCAGAGGATTCTTAAGAGTCAACCATATGTAACTGGAGTCACATATACATCAGATCAGATTGGAAAGGCATATTTTCTGTCCTGAAGGACATGAATGAAACAAAGGGCTTTTCACAACAATCACTTGATGATCATTATCACTGAGACTAGCTTTAGTACCTGGATTCAAATTCCATTAGCTGCTGTGGTGATGTGGGGTTTGAAGCTGTACTCTGAGGTTTTGGGGTGGGCTTCTAGGTTTACTAACTCTGCCACATTAGCATTATCTGCCCTTACAACTGTTTTATTTGGTCAAATAATTGAAAATTTGACAATTACACTTAAGTTTGTTATTTCTGCAAGCAGTCTAACCTTTCTGGAAGAATTGGGTGTAACACTGAAATGTTGTTTTCTAAATGGAATTCTGAAACCAATTGAATTAAAATGGAAATGAGATGTCAATTATCCTCCGTAATTTGAATATAGTGAATGTGTTTGCCACTTTTATATGTTTCAGATGTGTCGCATGCAGTGCAGAACAGCAGCTGGCTCATTTTCCTTTGATCATGTATAAAAATGAATCTATTATAAAAAATATTCAAGCATTCTCACTGTGATGGGCAAACTCCAAAGAAAGCCATCATTTTTGTTAGAGTAAAAGTGCATTGTATTCTAACGTACCTGAAAATTAACCCATGGGTGGAACTGCAGAGGCAAAGATACACAAACAACTTCTGGAATACTGTATTCAGTACTGATCACAATTCCTATGTGATATCAAGTTCCTCTTTTAAACAAGTGAGACAACTCTGACCTGCATATTATGAATGAATTTGCCCAGATACCCCACAGTACTGAAGCCTTCAAATGAATTCGAGCACAAGCCAATACCAAAGCAAAACAGTCCCAACTTTATTGGGAACAAAGCTACAATAACCTTTAAGACTAGACATCCTCTCTCTAAATCCTATTTGGCCCTTTAAGGCCTCTTGTAGATTTACACAGTCGCTCTCTCTCTCTGGGTCTGTCTGTGGGTCTGCATAGCTGCTTCCTTCCTGTCTCCATCTGGATGGTCAGCTGGTCTCTGCCTTTTGCCAAGCTGGTCTCCTCAGAAGACCTCAGATGATTCCATAGTTTCCAAGAGAAAGATCTGCTGGTGAAGCCTGGTTTTATGTCTTTTAGTTGGTTTTCTGGAACTTTGTATGATTCTGGCAAATCAGAGAGATACATTTAATAGTTTGAAATAAGAGTTGATCATTTAAATGTAATGCTACTGTTAGTTTATTTGTGTAGCAAGACCCGATGCCTTTCTGCCCGGACCCTCCTTTGTTTAGTGGATATGAAGTTGGGGGTATGTCAGTCCAGAATAACCATTGCCTTTTACATTATGCTAATGTCATTAGCATCTGGCTGCTGTGTCTGGGGTGTGGGTTTTGTGATTTCAGAGTTTTATTTGGTCAATGTACCCAGCATCCCTTGCTGTTTGGCCAAATTAGTAATCAATCTGTGTTTTAGCAATCAGAAGACTGCTACATATGGAAAAATGTTAGTGTTGGAAGTACTTCAGAGAAAGCTTGCTCGACTAATTCCTGGAATAAGCAGGTTTCTTTCTGAGGAAAGGTTAGATAGGCTAGGCTTGCATCCATTGGAAAAGGCCCCTTTATGGCATAATGATGTTGTTCCCTAACCCTAGACTAGGAGGCCTGGGTTCAAGTCCCACCTGCTTCAGAGGTGTGTCATAACATCTCTGAATGGATTGTTAGAAAAATATGTTTAACTTTTAAAAATTAGAAGATTTAGAGCTGACTTAATTGAATCATATAAAGTCCTACGGGAACTGAACTGGATGAAGGCAGAAAGGATGTTTCCTCTTGTGAAGAATCTAGAACGAGGGGTCAAAATTTAAAGATAAGGGTTGCCCACTTAAACAGAGATGAGACAAATTTTTTTCCCGCGGATGGTTATGGGTCTTTTGAATTCCTTTCCTCAAATGCAGAGGATGCAGACAATCGAAATGTGGAGCTGGTTTGAGGAACAGATATTGCGTGGCGTTGATAGGTATGCCCCTGTCAGGCAGTGAAGAAGCGATATGGTAAGGGAACCGTGATTTACTACAGAAATTGCATCTTTTGTTGAGAAGAAGAAAGAGACTTATATGTTGATCAGGCAAGATGGTACAGACGAACTGATGGAGAGTTACAGATCAGCTAGGAAGGATTTAAAGAGAGAGTTAAGAAGAGTAAAGAGAGGACACGAGCAGTCTTTAACAAATAGAATAAAGGAGAACCCTAAAGCTTTCTATAGGTATGTGAGGAATAAAAGGATGATTAGGGGAGGAATAGAGCCAGTCAAAGACAAAAGTGAGAAGTTGAGTGTGGACCCTGTAGAGATCAGAGAGGTGCTAAATGAACATTTCTCATCGGTGTTCACTCAGAAAAAGGACAATATTGTAGAGGAGAAAAATGAGATATGAGATATTAGACTAGAAAGGATCAAGGTTAGTTACGCATAGGTGTTATCAATTCTAGAAGGAGTGAAAGTAGACAAGTCCCCTGGGCCGGATGGGATTTATCTCAGGATTCTCTGGGAAACTAGGGAGGAGATAGCAGAGTCTTTGGCATTGATAGTTGAGTCGTCATTGTCTACAGGTTTAGTACCTGAGGTCTGGAGGATTGCAAATGTTGTGCCTTTGTTCAAGAAGGGCAGTAGAGATGACCCAGGTAATTATAGACCAGTGAACCTTACTTCTGTTGTAGGAAAGGTTTTGGAAAGGATTATGAGAGATAAGATTTATAATCATCTAGCAAGCAACAATTTTATTTCAGAGAGTCAACATGGTTTCGTCAAGGGCAGGTCATGTCTCACAAACCTCATTGAGTTTTTTGAGAAGGTGACCAAGCATTTAGACAGTAGGGCAGTTGACGTGGTATACTTGGACTTCAGTAAAGCCTTTGATAAGGTTCCACATGGTAGACTGATGGAGAAAATGCAGAGGCATGGAATTGAGGATGATTTAGCAGTTTGGATTAGAAACTGGCTTTCTGGAAAAAGGCAGCGAGTGGTGGTTGATGGAAAATATTCAGTCTGGAGTCCAGTTACTAGTGGTGTGCCACAATGATCTGTTTTAGGACCACTGCTGTTTGTCATTTTTATAAATGACTTAGATGCAGGCATAAGTGGATGGATTAGTAAATTTGCAGATTACACTAAAGTCGGTAGAGTAGTGGACAGCATGGAAGAATGTTACAGGTTGCAGAGGGACTTGGATAAACTGCAGAATTGGGCTGAGAGGTGGCAAATGGAGTTCAATGCAGCTAAATGTGAGGTGATGCACTTTGGGAAGAATAACAGGAAGGCAGAGTACTGGGTCAATGGAAAGATTCTTGGTAGTATGGATGTGCAGAGGGATCTTGAAGTCCATGTGCATAGATCCCTGAAAGTTGCCACCCAGGTGGATAGTACTGTTAAGAAGGCATACGGTGTGTTAGGTTTTATTGGTAGAGGGATTGAGCTCTGGATCCGCAGTATCATGCTGCAACTGTACGAAATGCTGGTGCGGCCACACTTGGAATATTGTGCACAGTTCTGGTCACCCCATTAAAGGAAGGATGTGGAAGCATTGGAAAAGGTGCAGAGGAGATTTACCAGGATGTTGCCTGGTCTGGAGGGAAGGTCTTATGAGGAAAGGCTGAGAGACTCGTGTCTGTTCTCATTGGAAAGAAGAAGGCTAAGGGGGGATTAGATAGAGACATACAAGATGATCAGAGGATGAGATAGGGTAGACAGTGAAAGATTTATTCCTAGGATAATGACGTCAGCTTGTATGAGAGGGCATAACTACAAATTGAGGGGTGATAGATTTAAGACAGATGTCAGAGGCAAGTTCTTTATGCAGAGAGTGGTAAGGATGTGGAATGCCCTACCTGCTAATGTAGTCAACTCAGCCACATTAGGGAGATTTAAACAATCCATAGATAAGCACATGGATGATTTTGGGATAGTGTAGGGGACGAGCTGAGAATAGTTCACAGGTTGGCACAACGTCGAGGGCCGAAGGGCCTGTTCTGCGCTGTACTGTTCTATGTTCTATGTTCTAAGGTCAATGGATGTAGAATCTTTAAATATTTTTAAGGCAGAGTTAGGTATATTCTTGATTACCAAAGGATGAAAAATTATTGGGAAATGCAGCGATGCAAAGTTGAGGATAAAATTAGATCAGCCATAACCTTAATGAATGGCAGAGTAGTTTGGATTGGAGAAGTGGCCTACTCTTATTCATTAGGTGAAAGTAATGAAGGGCTTTTGCCTGAAAAGTGGATTTTCCTGCTCCTCAGAAATTGCCTGCCCTGCTGTGCCTTTCCAGCACCACCCAAATCCTTACTAATCCTTACCTAATCTAGACTCTGGTTTCCAGCATCTGCAGTCATTGTTTTTACATAATCCTTACTCTTGTTCATTGTTCTTACGTTTGTGTAATGGTGAAAGATTGCTTTGTGAGGCCTCTCAGCAGGGGACTTTTACGTTTGAGGGCTGTTCTTGAGTTGAAAAGTGTGGTGCTGGAAAAGCGCAGCAGGCCAGGCAGCATCCAAGGAGCAGGAGAATCGAAGTTTCGGGCATAAGCCCTTCTTCAGGAATGAGGCTGGTGTGCCAAGCGGGCTGAGATAAAAGGTAGGAGGAGGGGAAATTTGGGGGAGGGGTGCTGGGGATACGATAGGTGGAAGGGGGTGAGGGTGAGGGTGATAGGCCAGAGAGGGGGTGGGGGCGGAGAGGTCGGGAAGAAGATTGCAGGTCAAGAGGGCAGTGCTGAATCCAGGGGTTGGGTTTGAGATAAGGTGGGGGGAGGGGAAATGAGGAAGCTGGAGAAATCTACATTCATCCCGTGTGGTTGGAGGGTTCCTAGGCGGAAGATGACGCGCTCTTCCTCCAGGCGTCGTATGGCCATGGTCTGGCGATGGAGGAGGCCAAGAACCTGCATGTCCTTGGCAGAGTGGGAGGGGGAGTTAAAGTGTTCAGCCACGGGGCAGTTGGGTTGGTTGGTGCAGGCGTCCCAGAAATGTTCCGCAAGTAGGCGGCCTGTCTCCCCCAATGTAGAGGAGACCACATCTGGTGCAGCGGATACAGTAAATGATGTGTGTGGAGGTGCAGGTGAATTTGCGACAGATATGGAAGGACCCACTGGGGCTTTGGCGGGAGGTGAGGAGGGAGGTGTGGGCGCAAGTTTTGCACTTCTTGCGGTTGTAGGGGAAGGTGCCGGGAATGAAGGTTGAGTTGGTGGGGGCGTGTGGACCTGACAAGGGAGTCGCGGAGGGAGTGGTCTCTCCGGAACACTGATAGGGGTAAGGAGAGAAGTATATCCCTGGTGGTGGGGTTTTTTGGAGGTGGCGGAAATGACGGAGGATGATACGATGTATCCGGAGGTTGGTGGGGTGGAAGATGAGGACCAGTGGGGTTCTGTCCTGGTGGCGATTGGAGGGGCGCGCTTCAGGGGCAGAGGTGCGGGAAGTGGAGGAGGTGCGGTGGAGAGCATCGTCGACCACGTCTGAGGGGAAATTGCGGTCTTTGAAGAAGGAGGCCATTTGGGCTGTTCAGTAGTGGAATTGATCCTCCTGGGAGCAGATGCGGCGGAGGCGAAGGAATTGGAAATATGGGATGACATTTATACAAGGGGCAGGGTGGGAGGAGGTGTAATCTAAGTAGCTGTGGGAGTCGGTCGGTTTGTAGTAAATGTCTGTGTTGAGTCGGTTGCCCGAGATAGAAATGGAGAGGTCTAAGAAGGGGAGGTAGGAGTCTGAGATGGTCAGGGTAAATTTGAGGTCGGGGTGGAAGGTGTTAGTAAAGTGGATGAACTGTTCAACATCCTTGTGGTAGCACGAGGTAGCAGCAATACAATCATCGACGTAGCAGAGGAAAAGGTGGGGGATGGTGCCAGTGTAGCTGCGGAAGATGGACTTTTCAAAGTTTGTGAGAAGATTTGTAGCTCGTGTGCTCATTGTTGTGGTTCTGTTCGCCGAGCTGGGAATTTGTGTTGCAGACGTTTCGTCCCCTGTCTAGGTGACATCCTCAGTGCTTGGGAGCCTCCGGCAAATGCCGGAGGAAACATCACAGAAGCGCTTCAGAGGAGGCTCCCAAGCACTGAGGATGTCACCAAGACAGGAGACAAAACGTCTGCAACACAAATTCCCAGCTCGGCGAACAGAACCACAACAAGTGGACTGTTCCACATATCCGACAAAGAGGCAGGCATAATTGGGGCCCAAGCGGGTGCCCATGGCTACTCCTTTGGTTTGGAGGAAGTGGGAGGATTGGAAGGAGAAGTTGTTAAGAGTGAGGACCAGTTCAGTCAGTCGAAGGAGGGTGTCAGAGTCAGCGGGAGATGAAGAAGCGGAGGGCTTGGAGGCCTTCGTGATGGCAGATGGGGGTGTATGGGGACTGGATGTCCTTCGTGAAGATAAGTCGTTGGGGGCCAGGGAAGCGAAAATCATGAAGGAGGTGGAGGATGTGGGTGGTGTCCCGAACGTAGGTGGGGAGTTCTTGGACTAAGGGGGACAGGACCGTGTCGAGGTATGCAGAGATGAGTTCGGTGGGGCAGGAGCAGGCTGAGACAATGGGTCGGCCGGGGCAGTCAAGTTTGTGGATTTTGGGCAGGAGGTAGAAACAGGCGGTGTGGGGTTGTGGGACTATGAGGTTGGCGGCGGTGGTTGGGAGATCCCCTGAGGTCATGAGGTTAGATATGGTCTGGGAGATGATAGTTTGGCGGTGAGAGGTGGGGTCATGGTCAAGGGGGCAGTAGGAGGAGGTGTCCACGAGTTGGCACCTATCTTCAGTGGTGTAAAGATCGGTGCACCAAACTACCACAGCGCCTCCCCTGTCTGCCATTTTGATGGTGGGGCACCATCACCCACCTTTTCCTCCGCTTCATCGATGATTGTATTGGCGCTACCTCGTGCTCCCACGAGGAGGTTGAACAGTTCATCCACTTTACTAACACCTTCCACCCCAACTTCAAATTTACCTGGACCGTCTCAGACTCCTCCCTCCCCTTCCTAGACCTCTCCATTTCTATCTTGGGCGACCAACATTTACTACAAACCATTTACTACCTTTTATTTCAGCCCGCTTGGCACACCAGCCTCATTCCTGAAGAAGGGCTTTTGCCCGAAACGTCGATTCGCCTGCTCCTTGGATGCTGCCTGGCCTGCTGCGCTTTTCCAGCACCACCTTTTTCATCTCCAGTCTCCAGCATCTGCAGTCCTCACTTTCTCTGGGCTGTTCTTGAGGGTTACTTTCCAATTTACCTTTTCTTTCTGCTGGGTAATGCAATTAGATAGTGATATTACCTTCTGTATTTGTGTTGATATATGGGTATCTGGGCTTACTCAGTGACAGAATTAGAAAATTCCATCAATATCCTAAGTAATTGTCAACTCCATTAAACTTAAAGTCATAATATGCAAGGAAAGCATTAATTTTCTCAATAACACTGTATTTAAATTTGCATAATTTATCACCTTTTTTTTAAATAACTGACAGATACTTCGACATGAAAGAAGCTATCACTTTAAGCAGACCTTCTGCAGCCTAGTGAAATCTCACCTAATGTGTTTTCACCACATATTTACAAAGCTGAAATATTTTAACAGGTAGTTACTAGCCTGTTTACTGCATCTCAGATCTAAGTCTTACACATATATTTAACAATTGACACAGCACTCATTATCAAAAGACTACTACAATATTTCCCATACAGTAGTTCCTGAACATATGCAGCCTTCAACTTGAAATATCAAATTAATTTGCAAGTAACTCATTACCTTGGTTATTTCAAATTTTCCTAATCCTAGTTATATGAGTGTTCGTTTGTCATAGATCAGAAACTGTTCTCTCTTAACAAGCTCTTTCTCGGTTCCTTTCCCTTACGGATGTCAATTTCTGATACCCTTAAAGTTTTCTCTCTCTCTCTCTCTCTCTCTGTCTCTCTCTCTCTCTCCAAACATCTTGAAGAATCCTGCCTGTATACCTCAGTGTTTTTAGTGGTCTTCCTCCCTCACATAAGTTCCTGACAGCCGCTACTTCCTAGCTCCTATCGCACGGCCTTCCAGCTTCCTTGCGGCCAATTATATCTCACGAGCCCCCTGCCGCCTTTCCCCCTCACCCCTCCCATTACCCTGGTCCCCATATGCTCCTCCTTTCCCTTCCCACCATGGGCCCCTTTGTGCAACACTATTATCCACAAACACCAGCCACACCTATCTCCCCTGCCCATTAGTCCATTGCAGTTCTCCATTAGCCTATCAGCAGCAAGCATAGAATGGAGGAGCAGACCTCTACCATTTCCATCTTTTTTTCTAATGGTAGGTGAGAGCAACATTTCTCATTCCAGACAGTGAACTTTGCAGGGGGATTTGGGGACATTCAGGAGTTTGTACGTTACCTTTCAGCTGTAGTTCACTGAGGGGCTGGAAACTGTGGAATCCCTCAGGCTGAATGCCTGACAAAGAATGTAATTATATTGCAGCACCTCAGAGCCAAACCTGGTGGATGAAGCAAAGTTTATTTGCACTTCCTATAATTTTCAATTTCAAATATCTTTCCTCAGGCTGTACACCTGACTTGAAATGTAGATTGGAAAGATTATGAGTATTGCAATTATGCTGAACCACCTAAGTGTGGAATGTGTTCCATGGAGACAAGTTGAATTTTATTCCTGCAATGTTCGAGCTGAAATATTTGGTTAATACACTTGTACACACTCATGAATGAGGTATACTTTAGGAAAGAACAATTATTGAGAACAGATTGATAAGCTATGGGGAAGGTAGAATAAATTTGATAATTCAAACAAAGAGCCACCAGAGGTATGATGGACTGAGTGACCTCCTTTTGTGCTGCACTGTTTTACGATTCGAAGATGCACATTGATTGCATGAATTTCACTGCAGAAAATGAGTGGATGGAAATGCATGTAAACAATATTATTGTATTAACACTGAATACAAAATTCTTTTGTGTACTGTTTTAACAGGGACACTCTCAGTCAATCGATTAATACTCCCACTAAAAACTGTCTGAAGAATCACATATAAAACTGTTAAATAATTGCATTATTGACAGCCATTTCTAACCAACGGACATTTCTTGGCTGATATATTCTGAGTCAGCAAAGTGTAGCGCTGGAAAAACACAGCAGGTTAGGCAGCATTCGAGGAGCAGTGGAGTCGACGTTTTGGGCATAAGGAATATGAAGGGGGAAGGGGACTGAGAGATAAATAGGGGCATTGGGGATGGGGCTGGGGGGAAAGTTGGTGGAAAGGCGATAGGTGGATGCAGGTGGGGAGTAACTGTGATAGGTCAGTACAGATGGTAGAGCGGATAGGTGGGAAAGAAGATGGATACATGAGTCGGGTCAAGGCAGCAGTGTTGAGTTGGAGCGTTGGATTTGGGATGAGGTGGTGGGGACGGGAGATTTGGAAACTGGTCAGGTTAATGTTGATTCCATGTGGTTGAAAAGTCCCAAGGCAAAAGGGCAGGCGTTCTTCCTCCAGTTGGTGGGTGGGTTTGATTTGGTCGTGAAGGAGGCCCAAGACTTTCATGTCCTTGGTGGAGTGGGAGAGGGAGTTGAAGTGGTTGGCCTTAAGACAGTGGAATTGATTGATGTGTGTGTCCCAGAGATGTTCCCTGAAATGCTCTGTGAGTTGGCTCCCCCAATATAGAGAAGACCACATTGAGAAAAACAGCTGAGCTCATCTACTTTATGAAAAACACAATAAAATTGGTTGATCTGCTGAAAAAGAAACATTGACCTGTGTTTTGTAGTGTGAATTATCATGTGTGATCTCTTGTAGGGGCTTTAGCAATGTGAAAAATTGTCTGAGAATTTGAGCGAGGCCTTTCTTAATGTCAAAAGCATCTATTCACATTTTCTAACAAAGTTCCATGCTTCAGTACAAGATTCTCCATAAGAAGACATAATAGGCCACTTGAGCAAGATTACTGCTTTTCTTCAGTCTCAATAACTGCAAATCTTACCTCATTAATATGAAACTTCCTATTCCACAAGTGAACTAGATATTGAGAATTCCCAAAATAAAAGTCAGAGCAGGTACTGGCACCTCCACTTTGCTGCTTCCACCTCCAGACTTTTGTCTTGGACACCCAGCCCTAACTCAGTGGCCACATACACCCCACATCCACAGACTTTGGCATTGCACACTTGGCAGCCTCTTCACATCATCGTGGTACATCGTTGATCCTCCTGAGCCGTGCAGCAGCATGGCCATGCTGCAGGCTACATTGGTAGTTGTTGTTGCAATACTGCTGCAAGGATACTTTGTGTCAGGGACAAGCACTGAGCTCAAGGATTAGACCAAGCTGCAGCTACATAATCACTGCTTGCTTTCTTAGTGCTCACCTACCTAGAGCCTGATGGTATAGTGGCTCAATGGTTAGCACTATGACCTCATTACTTCAGGGACCTGAGTTCAATTCCACCCTTGGACAATTGTCTGTGTGGAGTTTGCACATTCTCTGCATGTCTGCGTGGGTTTCTTCCCACAATCCAAAGATATTTGGTTAGGTGAATTTATGATGCTAAATTGCCCATTGTGTGTAGGCTAGATGGGTTGGCTATGGGGAATATAGGGTAGGTGTGGCATACTCCTTGGAGGGTAGTTTTAGACGTGATGTGTCAAATGGCCCGTTTCCAAACAACAGGAATTCTTTTCTATGAATCTAATTGGATGCTCACAACATTGCTTTGTGATTTGCTTCCCCAGGCACAACTTGCAAACAAAGCTAGGAAACTTATTGTGGTTGTCCAGTCTAGTCCAGTCAAGGGAGACACCCGACAGTCAAAAGGCACAGTAAGTTAAGGGTATTCTCCAATACAGGTCCAGGGGCTTGGGCATAATCAGTAAGTCAGTCAGGGCAGTCAGAGTCAGGATCCTGCCCTCATTTGAGGGGAGAGTTAGGGCATCCACAACCTGCCCTTTCTGTCCTAAAGTGAGTTGTTCCCTCCTGGAATGAGAGAAAGAACATAGAACATAGAACATAGAACATAGAAAAATACAGCACAGTACAGGCCCTTTGGCCCTCGATGTTGCGCCGACCGAAGCCTACCTAACCTACACTAGCCCAATAACCTCCATATGCTTGTCCAATGCCCGCTTAAATGACCATAAAGAGGGAGAGTCCACCACTGCTACTGGCAGGGCATTCCATGAACTCACAACCCGCTAAGTAAAAAATCTACCCCTAACATCTGTCCTATACCTACCACCCCTTAATTTAAAGCTGTGTCCCCTGGTAACAGCTGACTTCATTAGCGGAAAAAGGTTCTCACTGTCAACCCTATCTAAACCCCTAATCATCTTGTACACCTCTATCAAATCTCCCCTAAACCTTCTTTTCTCCAATGAGAACAGCCCCAAGTGCCTCAGCCTTTCCTCATACGATCTTCCTACCATGCCAGGCAACATCCTGGTAAACCTCCTCTGCACTCGTTCCAATGCCTCCACATCCTTCCTATAATATGGCGACCAAAACTGCACACAATACTCCAGATGAGGCCGCACCAGAGTCTTATACAAGGGACTTATAGAAAGGGAGGTATTAATGAAATTAGATCATTCAGCTGTTGGCTCTGGTGCACATTGGGCTGGTGAGAAAGCCCGAGTGTGTGAGCGAGCAGCGCAGAGGCAGTTGACCATTTGCAATGTGGGGAGTTGGGTGGTGAGATCAAGTTACAGAAGAGGTTGTTTATAATAATGATTGTGGTAGAGTGTGAGCCTTGTTGGGAGCTGCATGCAGTACCAGAGATAACGTGAGAGTGAGATAGCAGAAAGAATATGGTGACACATAGACTGGCAGAGTGGAGAAGGACACAGACTTTCTTCCTACAGTGCTAGGTAAATCCTCCAGATGACTCAAAGTGCTCTGATCTGAGTGGAACCACAGACCAGGGCTGGCAGTGTCTGGTTCTTGCCCTCCCCTGGAGAAAGAGAGCAGCCCATTTCTGTATCCACCAGGACTTCTAGGCAAATTGCTGCAAAGGGGGCATCAAATTCTCCTTATCTGCCATGGCCTGTATGGATGTCAGGAAGTGTGAGGGCAGCTCCTACTGGCAGTGGTTGTCAGGGTGTACAATGGGATTTTAAGGGCATCAGCAGTGCCAGGGATACTGGTCCATTCCACAATATCTAGACAGTGTTGAATTTGTCTGGCTATGTTCAGTGAAAGTATTGGGCTAGCATCAGAATATGGAGAGCTATAAGGGCAGGATAGTAGGTAAATGAGGTGTGTTTGACGGAATATTGCAAGAAAACTTGTTTAGTCTTGTAGAAAGAAACCCTCCATGAAATGTGACAGAATTGATACTTAGCCAAAAACATAAAATTAAGCCCAATATTCCGAAACAGCATATTGAATGAGTATTTCCTGCATCTGCATTGTGCAATTAAACATGAAAACCAGAAAGCTGCATCCAAGTTGCCTTGTTCATCTTGAAGCTTCATTCTAAGAGCATCTGGCTAATTGAAACACATCAGAAGGCATGAATAATAAAAGCAAAATATTGCAAAAGCTGGAAGTCTAATACAAACAGAGAAAACACTGGAGATACTTAACAAGTTCAGAGAGAGACAGAATTAATGTTTTGAATCCAGTATGACTCTTCTTCAGAACTGAAGGGCATGAAGTGAAGTTGCTTTACTTCTGTGAGGTGGAAGGAAGTGTCCAAGATGTCAAGGCAACATTTAATCAAATGTAGCCTGAGAAAAACTGCAGTTAATGGGATTCAGAAGGAGGACTCTCCACTGTTTAGACTCATACTTGGCACAAAGAAAGATGGTTATGGTAGTTGGATGCAAATCATCTCATGTTCCAGTATATCATTGCAGGAGTTCCGCAGGATTGCGTCCGAGGTCCAAGTATCTTCAATTGCTTCATCAATGACCTTCCCTACATCATAACATCACATGTAGGTTGTTTGTTGATGCTTAAACATTGTTCAATCCTATGCACAATTCCTCAGTTATTGAACCAGACCATTCCTTTTTGTAGCAGGAGCTGGACAATATTTAGGCTAGAACTGATAACTAGAAAACAACTTTTACACCACACACGTGCCAGGCAATGACAATCTCTGACAACAGTGAGTCCCAACGTTCATGAGTTACCATTACTGAATATCTCAACATCAACATCCTGTGAGTTGCCATCAATCAGAAATTGAATTGGATCAACCATATAAATGCTGAATACAATCCATTCTAAAAGATGAAAGACTTAACAATCCAGGTTTGCTCAATATATCATTTTAGTTGCATGATGCTGTAATCTTTTGCTATAAATTCTGTGCCTTAGGATCTTACACTCCACAACCACCTGATGAAGGAGCAGTGCTCTGAAAGCTACTGCTTCCAAATAAACCTGTTGGACTATAACCTGGTGTTGTGTAATTTTTAACTAAATAAATACTGTAGTTACAGAAGAAGACCAAATTCTGGGAATTCAGCAATAAGTCATTTCATGACTCCCCACTATCTGTTCACAATCTACAAGACACAAGTGAGAAGCATGATGGAATACTTTCCACTTGCCTGGATGAGTGAAATTCAGCAAAAGCAAAATGCACTCTCCAACACCATACTAAGTCTTTTTGATAACACCTCTCAAAACTCTGCCATCTAAACAAACTAGAAAACTGATACAAGAGAACATTAGCAGCTGCAAGGTCCCTTCCAAACCACACAACATCATGATTTGGAATACAGCTCTATTCCTTGTTGCCGAGTCAAAATCCAATTCCCTTCCTGACAATACTGTAGATGTCTTTACACCAAAGACTCATTGCCACTTTTTAAAGCACATTTAGGATTGGACAAAAATGTTGGATGCCAGCAATGCAGCCAATGTGAAAAATAAGTAGTCACAAAACTTGCCAAAAAAGTGAGGCTTGACCATTCAAGCATAATTAAAACATAAAGACACAATTGATCTTAAATAGTATGAAACAAACTCTCTGATCATGAAAATTTACTTTTATACGTATGGCATCTCATTCTTTCAGACTAATTATTGCCACTTGCCTGTGTGATCTCCCACACGCAAACAATTAACAGGATGTTGTTGGAGCACCATTTAGTTAGAGACAATGGTTCAATTTGCAGGGTGGTGGGACTAATTGGAGTGCCCTGAGACCTGGTACCATTATGGGCCATCCCACATTGGCACTCTCAAGGTAGATGGTGGACCTTGAGAATGCCTCAAGATGGAGATACTTTCTGCGGACTTATGAAATTGCTAAAAATAATTGTAGCTATAAGAGCTCAGGCATCATTGTGGGGGAGAATGCACTCCACAATTGCCTGTGTCCTGCCATTGGCCCCCATTTCTTGCTGAGGTGTGGAAATTATCCAGAGACAATTAAATTGACATGCGGATGACACCCTGGGAGGCTACCTCGAATTAACTAATAGCTTCTGCATTTGATGGAGGTTGAGAAAGGGCTGCTTCAATGGCAGGAAAAGCATGACTACGACAAAATGGCCTTCATTACATATTTCAAAGAGGACTTTACTTACCCTCTGCTGCCCACCATCTGAGAATGCATCAAAGAACTATCCGATTGCAGCTCCCTCCACCCATCCTCCTGTTGTCAGAACACCATATCTTCCCCCCAGATAAAAGTGAGGACTGCAGATGTTGGAAATCAGAGTCTAAATTAGAGTGGTGATGAAAAAGCATAGCTGGTCAGTCAGCTTCCGAGGAACAGGAAAATCAATGTTTCGGGCAAAAGCTCTTACTTCAGTCCTGATGAAGGGATTTTGCCGAAACGTCGATTTTCCTGCTCCTCGGATGCTGACTGACCAGCTGTACTTTTCCAACACCACCCATATCCTCCCCCCAGCTCCATTATGCTCAGCCCTCACCCCACACCTCCTCCAATTCCTCCAAATGGGAAAATTCAATCCAGCATGTTTCATTATGTACTTATAATTCTGATTGTGCTGTTGTGCTGTTTAACCATGTCGCAGATGCTCTGTGGATAGCTCCACACTGTTTCACTTTGCTAATAACTGCACATTCTAATGCAAAAGCGCATAAGATATCAGAAAATTTAATGATAATGATTGGTTAGTGCCATTTGTTCCCCATTGACTGCAATAGCTGAGGCATTATTCATGACTGTTAAACTAAGTGACAGGCTTAATGCACTCAGACTAACTTTGTTTCCCAATGTTGCATGTGTTTATGTTTAATTATTCGTTCAAGGATGTGAATGTCGCTCTGGCTGGGCCAGTTTTTACTCATTTCTAGTTTCCCTTCAGAAGGTGGTAGCGAACTACCTTCTTGAACTGCTGCAGTCAATGTTGTGAAGGTAGACACATTTTTTTAGTTAGGAAGGAACTTCCAGGATTTTGACCCAGTGACAATGGAAGAACAGTAATATATTTCCAAGTCAAAATGTTGTGGCTTGGTGGGGATCCTTGGTGGTGTTGTTCTCATGAATCTGCTGCTCTTGTTCTTCTGCCTGATCAGGGTGGTGAATTTGGAAGGTGCTGACTAAGGAGCCTTGGTGAGTTGTTGCAGTGCATCTTGTAGATGATACATACTGCTGCTACTGTGTGTCAGTGGTAGAGAGAGAATTCTTGAAGCTTGTGGATAGAGTGCTGATTCATGCAGCTGCTTTGTCCTGGATTATATCAAGCTTCTTGCATGTTGTTGGAGCCACATTCATCCAACCAGGCGGCATGTATTCCATCAAACTCCTAATTTTTCCTTGTGGATGGCAGACTAGGTCAGCTTGGAGGAGTCCGGAGGAGAGTTACTTACCACAGAGTTCCTCGGCTTTCATCTTGTCTTGTACCCATCTGCAAGCCACTTTAATATAATTTTATGCTGAAACATTTTTAGAACTGGATTTATTAAGAAGAACAAGAAATCCTGTCCAAAAATTGTTTTTATCTGCTTGACTCACCATATGCTTCAAAAAGATTTCATTTCAGCCTTTGAAATTGTTGCAATATCAAACCAAACCCCATTTTAATTTAAAATATTCAGCAAACCTACTCTAAATTTGGTGAACAAACATGTTAGGAACAGCCATATAAGGACTGAATTTAATATTTTTAAGCTTTATTTCTCCCTTTTCGGTATAAAGAGAAATGGAATAGTGAGCTAAATTTTCTTGACTAATAGTGATACACTATTATCAATGCTTTGCTTTATTGTTGGGGTGTCAAGTGTCACATTGTCTTTTAAATGACTTTGTTCAGTCTCTGTTTATTTCAAAAGAGCTTTTTATTCACAGACTTTCTTTTCACATAGTTAGAGCTCTAAATGAGCATAGAGTATTTCCTCCAAAAGGTATCTCTCCAAATGCTCTCTCCCCTTGTACCCTTACACCATAATTGCACCATCATTTCTTTAACTGAAAAGCCACAGCTATGTAGTGAGTTCAGAAATGAAAGGCACAATGTGAGCTGTGAATCTCTAAAACTCATGAGTACATTTAGAGCCCTATCATTGTTTTCTTCACACAAACAGTATCTCTCCCTTAGCTATTCCATTACTCTCACAGAATTGCAAAAACAAATTAAGTCTCATAGTTAACAAAGTAAGTACTGTTTTATATTGTGATGATTGTTTATACAATGCCTAAAAGCCTCTTTGGCCCAGAAAAGAAGCAATTTAACTGAAGTGTCTCCTTCCTGCATGTAATCTATTCTTTAACTTTGCACTACGGCTTTTTTTTGGAATCATTCTTTTTAAGACTTTATGTTTCCTCATATCTCTCTCTTAATCCAGATGTTTTCTTCATTTAAGCATCTGCTTTGACTCTAATTATCCATGTCCCCCCAGTTCATTGTTTCTCATCTTTCTTTCTCAAACTTTAAACCTCATTGGTTGAGGAGATTGACCTTTGTTGCCAATGTTCCCAGAGTTGCCAAAGATCTCAGATATTTTTTGTTGTGCCTCAAATGATATTTGAGTTTGTTATGAAAGTGGTAAACTTGAAGTATTTTTAACTTCCATTATCTGATGGGTGGCACAATGGCTAGCACTGCTGCTTCACGGCGCCAGGGACTCAGGTTTGATTCCAAGCTCAGGCAATTGTCTGTGTGAAGTTTGGATATTCTCCCCATTTCCGCTTGGGTTGCCTCCTGATGCTCCAGTTTTCTCCCACAGTCCAGGGATGTGCAGACTAGGTGGACTAACCATGAGAAATAGGATTAGGGAGTGTGTCTGGGTGGGATGTTTTTTGGTGAGTTGATGTGGACTCAATGGGCTGAATGACCAGCTTCCACACTGTAGGGATTCTATGATTGTTATACCTGAGACCTTTTATGGATTTTTTTTCAATGAAATCTGGCAACAGAATCAACATCAAAACATTTACATCTCCTCAAACATATGTATAATAAATGCATATATTGGACATCAAAAGTTGTCTACAACTGTTCAGCTTGAAAAAAAACAATGGAGCAATCATTCGGTATATAGAAATAAACTATATTTTAGTCACTATTACTGAGCAGCAGAAAGAGAGAAAGAAAATCAAACTTTAAGCAGCAAGAACCAGAAGTTTCTTTCTGTCCATTTTCCCTGCATGTCAACTTGAAAACAGCACCTGGTGGGAAAGGAAATTGGAGAATCAACCATTTTCCAAGCAGTCTTGTTCTGAAGAAGGGTCACTGGACCTAAAATGCTGACTCTGTTTTCTCTCCACAAATGCTGCTAGACCTGCTGTGTTTCTCCAGCAATTACTGGTTTTGTTATTAAAGAGCAATAACTAGCTTAATTTTGCTGCACCTATCCTGTCAGCTTGTAAGTGGACACATGCAATAAAAGTAGTCCCTAAGACCAGGCCAAGGGTAAGCTGCCAGCTCCTTTGAAACAACAACACAGCAAGATTCATTGAGAGAAATTGAATTGTGTGTGTTTTTTTTCTGTGTGCCAGTTGGTTCATGTTTAGTGGTTGAAATGGTTAACTTAACAAAACCTCCCTTTGCTGAAAACATTTATGTCTCACATAGAGTCATAGAGTCATAGAGATGTATGGCATGGAAACAAACCCTTCAGTCCAACTCATATATTCTGACCAGATATCCCAACTCAAATTTAATCCCACTTGCCAGCACATAGCCCATATTCTCCAAAACCCTTCCTATTCACATATTCATCCAGATGGCTTTAAAAAGGTGCAATTTTACTAGCCTCCCCCACTTCATCTGGCAGCTCATTACATACACATATCACCCTCTGTGTGAAAAAGATTGCCCCTTAGGCCTCTTTTATACCTTTCTCCTCTCGCCCTGAATTTATGCCCTTTAGTTCTGGTCTCCCCCACCCCAGGGAAAAGACTTTGTCTATTTATCCTATTCATGCCCCTCATGACTTTATAAGCCTCTGTAAGATAGCCCCTCAGCCTCTGATGCTTCAGGGCAAACAGCCCCAGCCTATTCAGCCTCTCCCTATAGCTCAAATCCTCCAACCCTGGCAACATCCTTGTAAATCTTTTCTGAACCCTTTCAAGTTTCACAACATCCTTCCTATAGGAAGGAGACCAGAATTGCCCACAATATTCCAAAACTGGCCTAACCTATGTCCTGTATAGCTGCAACATGACCTCCCAATTTGTGTACTCAATACTCTGACCAATAAAGGAAAACATACCAAACGTTTCCTTCACTATCCTATTTAGAAGTGCAACAAAGGGCCAAAGCAAAATTTGTTGCTGACATTAATTAGATAGATAGAAAAGCAAGTTTTGAGGACGAAATAAATCAAATGCATGTTTTAGAATAGAATATTCTTTATGGTCACTTGTACTCCAATACAGAAGTACAGGAGTACAGTGAAACGTTTTACTGCTTCTACTGGTGCCGAAGTACAAATTTTGGATACAAAAGAGGAATAAAAGGACAAGTAGACACATTACTTACAGTGTCTAAAAGATAAGTTAGAAATAATATAGTTATAACATAGTCAAAGGATTGACATTACAGTCTGGTAAAGAGTTGCAAATAGCAGCAGCACAGCATGTGGTCTGATGCCCATGTTAGGCCCCAGTCCAACAACTGTCCCGCTCCTCAACAAGCCCCTAGTCTGCTCTGCATTGGCACTCAGCTGCACCAATTAATTTGAGCTGCTCCAGGATTTGTTCCTCTCACACTGCACCAACACTTTCTTCACCTCAGGCTGCAGCAAGACTCGCTTCGCCTCGTGCTGCTCCAGAACTCACTTCCCCTCTCACTAATCTGGGACCCACTCCCCTTGCACTGCTCTGGGATTGTTAAAAGGAGCAAAACATAAAGACAAGGAGAATTAACAGGCGGAGCAGAGAAGCTCAGTGTGGAGTGTCTTACTCTGCCGCCATTTTGCCAGATGTTGGTAGGTTACATGAATGGATAAAAAGAAATTGAGAGTTGAAGAATAAAATTTGCTTTAGAAGGAAGAATTTTTAAAAATACATTTTATTTAAATAGGGAGATATTGCAGAAAATAATGGGAAGCTGGATAGGCTGGGATTTGTTTGACTGGAAAGTAGGTAGTTGAGGGATGACATTATAGATGCCCATAAAATCATGACAGGTACAAATAAGGTAAATGATAAGTATATTTCCCTAAGAGTGAGAGGTTTTCAAGACTAGGAGGCACATTTTTAAGTGAGAGGAGAGAGATTTTAAGAAGACATCAGGGGAGTAGTTCATGTGTGGAATGAATTTCCAAAGAATGTGGTAAATATAGTTATAATGTCTAAAAGACAATTTGAAAAGTACATGAGAAAGAATGTTTGGAGTGGTATAGACTGAGCACAGATAGATAGGACTAGTCTAGTTTGGGATTATAGTCAGCATGGACTGGTTTAAACATAGGATCTGTTTCCATGCTGCATAACTCTGACTCTGAACCTGACTGTCTCTGACTCTAACGTTGAGATACAGAGGAATCTCACAGCATTTGTATGTAAGTACAGCAAATGTTTAGAGTCAAAAAATGTAGTGTTGGAAAAGCACAGCCAGTCAGGCACCATCCAAGGAGCAGGAGGGTCGACGTTTCAAGCATAACCTCTTCATCAGGAATGCTGAAGAGCCTATGCTCGAAATGTTGACTCTCCAGCTCTTCGGATGCTGCCTGGCTGGCTGTATTTTTCCAGCACCACATGTTTTGACTCTGATCTCCAGCATTTGCAGTCCTCACTTTCCCCCAGCAAGTGTTTGGCAAGGCAAATGGAATATTGGCATTTATTGCTCCAGTTTATCGGACATTGGTCAGATCACATCTGGAGCACTTTGTACAGTTTAGGTCTCCTTGTTTAAGCAATAACACAAATGCATTAAAAGCAATTCAAAGAATGTATTCAATTGAATCCTGAAATGAAGGGGTTATCCTATATCCTATAATTTCAGGTTGCACAATTTGGGATTGTATGCTTTGAAGTTTAAAAGAATGAGAGGTGATCGTATTAAAACATGAAAAGCCCTCCCTGACAAGATTTTTTTTTCTTGTTTTATTCATTTGTAGGTTGTGAACATTGCTGACTGGCCAGCATTTGTCGCTGGTCCCTAGTTGCACTTCAGAAGCTGGTAGCGAGCTCCTTTCTTGAACTGGTACTGTTCACCTGCTGTGTGTTGACCCACAATGTTATTCAGGAGGGATTTCAAAAAGGAAAACCGAAAGAATGTTTCTCCATATAGAAGAGAATGAAAAAAGGGAATCAGAGGTTTAAAATAGATGTGAAAGGTGCAAAAATGTCTTGGTTTACTGTCTCACCCATTACCTTGGATCCAAATTGACATACCATACTACTTTGTCGTTGACCAGGAAGTTTGTCTTTGATGTGTTGCGAAACATTTATCTCTCAAGCAACGTCATTGGGCATTAGCATATTGCCGAGATAGGAGTTTGCTGTGCACTGTTTGGTGCTGTGCTATCCTACGTTACCAAAGTGACTACACTTGAAATGTGCTTCAATACTTTCCCCCACTTATTTTGTTATTGCTTCCAAAATCTGTTGAATAGTTGTTTGCACTAACAGAAGGTTGTTATTTAGTGTGGGATTTTAGTTGCATTATTTGGTTTGATTACTGTGTTGCTGTTGTCCTTCCTGTGCACGTCATTTAATAACCATCATTTTTTTATTAAATACACAAACCAGTGCTCAGTGCCATGATGCAATAACTGCCAAGGTACAATATGCAAATGATTGCAATAGAAATTCTGAGATTAGTAAAGAGCTTAAACATATCAATCTTGTGGAGGATTTTGACAACAAAGTAATGGAAATTTTTGTTTGTGGAGCATGCAGAATTAAAACTCAGGCCCGAAGGATTAAACAACATCCCAGAATTTCATCCTGGAGGATATTACTAAACTAAAAAAAAGGTTGGCAACCAACCAGGAAGAGGATTAACAATTAATTTGAATAGGTTTGCACTCTTCCAGGCAGAAGAAGCTGTGTCATCGTTGTAGAATTGAATTGTATATGGTTCACGTTATGTAACCTTGAATGGGTAGGTTCTGCAACATCCATATGTGAAGTGCATTATTTCTCAACAGGCTGCACCCATCTGAAGATCAGGAGGAGCTTAGGTAATTCTGTTGAATTCAGCATGAGAACTTAAATCATTCAACCCATTCTTGGCATAACTCTTTCATTATCTGTTGTATTTCTTGGGGATTGTCAAATGTAATTATACAGCACAAAATCCAAAAGCTAAATCTAACTAAGCAAATTGCTGGAGACTACAGCAAGCTTAAGAATCATGAATTTGTGAATAAATGGGACAAGTCACCATCTAGTGAAGTCTTCATAGAATCATTGAACCTTACATCTTGGAAGGAGTCCATTCATTCAATTATAATTGCATCATCATCTTTGGAAGATGTTATCCAACTAGTTACTTATTATCTTCTCTCTACCTTTGTCCTGTGATGAAAACCTAGTTAGCTTGCTAATCCTGAGATTGTTAGTGAAGGTAGATGGTGAATGTTGCAATAATGGTTTCAGAATTACAGAATATCGCAATGCTAAACTGTTCTGTCTATCTTGCCTGGATTGCACTCTCCAATTTGTCCAGCTCCCCTATTATTTCCCCATAGTCTCACAATGTTTTCCCTTTTCAGATACACACAAACTCCCTTCAATTCTCATTTGAAGGTAGAACCTGCCTCCATCACCCTTTTAGGGACTACATTCCAGATCATAATTAACTTACCTTCAACCATTTTGAAGCTTTCTTTTAAGTAGCAATCCTTATCTTGTGCGCCCCTGTCACAGTAGGACTCTTTATTACAAAAATGAAAGGACTGGATATGAACATAAGAGGTATACAGTAACTGGTAAGTTTGCAGATGACACCAAAATTGGAAGTGTAGTGGACAGTGAAAAAGGTTACCTCAAAGTACAACGGGATCTTGATCAGATAGGCTAATGGGCTGAGGAGTGGCAGATGGAGTTTAATTTAGATAACTGTGAGGTGCTGCATTTTGGAAAGGCAAATCAGGACAGGACTTTTACACTTAATGGCAAAGTCCTGGGGAATGTTGCTGAACAAAGAGACCTTGGAGTGCACTTTCATAGTTCTTTGAAAGTGGAGTCGCAGGCAGATAAGGTAGTGAAGAAGGTGTTTGCCATGCTTTCCTTTATTGGTCAGAGCATTGAGTTTAGGAGTTCGGAGGTCATGTTGCAGCTGTACACACCATTGTTTCAGACACTTTCAGAATATTGTGTGCAATTTTGGTCTCCCTCCTATAGGAAAGGTGTTATGAAACTTGAAAGGGTTCAGAAAAGGTTTACAAGAATGTTGTCCGGGATGAAGGGTTTGAGCTATAGGGAGAGGCTGAATAGGCTGGGGCTGGTTTCCCTGGAGTGTCAGAGGTTGAGGGGTGATCTTATAGAGGTTTATAAAATCATAACCATTGGGTCACAGTGGTTATGATTTTATATGAGGGTCATAGATAGGGTAAATAGACAAAGTCTTTTTCCTGGGTTGGGCGAGTCCAGAACTAGAGGGCATTGGTTCAGGGTGAGAGGGAAAAGATATAAAAGAGACCTAAGTGGCAACGTTTTCATGCAAAGGGTGGGTGTGTGTGTGTGAAATGAGCTGCCAGAGGAAGTGGTGGAGGCTGGGTCAATTACAACATTTCAAAGGAATCTTGTTGGGTGCTTGTTTATGAAGGGTTTAGAGGGATATGGGGCAAGTGCTGGCAATTGGACAAGATATCTGGTCAGCATGGACGAGTTGGACCCATGGGTCTGTTTCCATGCTGGACATCTCTATGACTCTGTGACTCAATGAATTAAACATTTATTCTCTCAGGCCTGCCCTGCTATTCAACAAGATCATGGTTGATCTACTTCAGCTCTCATTTCCTCATTTGTGGCAGTTTCTCATAGCTGTTCACTTCCAAATATTTTGAAAATCTACCTAAAATCTCTTTAAAATCTTCCAATGATCTATCTTCCATACATCCCTGGGGTAGAGAATCCAAACATTCACTGCCCTCTTGGATAAGAAATTATTTGCATCTCAGTTTTAAATAATGTCCCCTTATTCTGTAACTATTTCCCTTAGTTTGAGATTCCCTCCCTAACATTTATTCACTATGCTGAACAAAAAAATACTTTGAACAAGTTTAAGGCATTTTTTGGGGTTGGTGGGAGGGTGATGGTGAGAATTGTTTTTAGTCAGAAAGTGGTTATGATCTGGAAGAGGGTGATGAAGCTAATTTAGTGGCACCTTGCATTTGGATTGAAGTGACCAATTGATTTGGGATGGCCAATTTTGATTCCAGCCTTCTTTTTTGCTGTATTTAATTTTATTACACAGATGTGCCAGCTATGGCACAGTGGGTAGCTCTGTTCAATCTAATTCAAAGGGTTATGGATACACATTCCATCACAGCTCCTAATCAAAGCTTCATTTCAGTAGGGTACCACTGGCTTTTGCATGAACTGTGAAACTAAGATTCTGCCTTCTCAGGTGCGTGCCAAAGATCCAAGCCACCATTCTGAAGAAAAGCAGGCAAGTCATTCCTGGCTCCTGGTTAATATGTGTTGTGTAAGATAATGGCCCTGAAAGAGTTAATGTTGAAGTTGGACTAGGTCCACCCCATTTTAGGGCACCACACACAGGACGTGGGTGGAAACAGGGAGTTCGATACAAGCCTTTATAAGAATCAAATGTACAGCTCCTGCGTAATTATATCTGACTATCAATAGGCTTATTGCTCTCATTGCAATAAACCAGTGTGTTAGACTCAGCTACAGTCTACTGTTTACCACTGATCATTAGATAACTCTATACATGGTAAAGACAAAGGAAAAATGGTGGCAGTGCACTGCTTCATAGCCCTTAGTTTGTATGACATACTGATAAAAGTGGCAGATATCACAAAATCCCAGCATAGATAATCAGGGCAAAATATCACATTATCTCAATTAGTATCATGAAACAGATTCCTGGTCATTATTCCATTGCTGTTTGTGAAAGCTCATAAAATACAAATTGGTGGCCTTTTTCTTCTGCTCATTCCAATCCAAACGTTACCTTTGCAAAGTGCTTCATCAAATGTAAAGTGCACAGGGATCACCTGACATTGTTGAAGGTGATATTAAAATGTAAATCTTTCTTTCTTAAGCAGAGCCAGCTGGAAGAGTCATGTGTCCTGTTGCTACTGTCTTATACATATTGCAATCTGTTTTTCTTAATCACCCATAAACAAAAAAAAATAAACAATTTCCTAACAGAAACATTAATGGTTTACAGCAGCTTAAAAAGTGGAAAACTCGATCAATCATGATGGACTTAGCATAATGGCTTTCCAATACATCTCAAGTTAAGGTTCAGGTTAGAGCAGTACCAGGATTAAATGATTTCATTATCATGGAGAGAGTACAGATACAATAACACTGCTGTCCTTAAAGCAGAGAATTTTAAGAAACACACGTTCTAATAAATGACAAGAAATTGTTCCCACTGTCATGGAAATTATTAACTAGAGGATATAGATTTGAGATAATTGGTTAAAAAAAACGTCAGGGGGTTGAAAATGATTACATCATTTTATGCAGCATGTTGATATGATCTTAAATGCGTTGTAAGAAATGGTGGTCAGAACATATTCAATATTTCATTTCAAATGGGAAATTAGATACACACTTGAAAAAGCAAAATTTACAGGGCTATGGAGGAAGAGCAGGTGAGTGGCACTAATTAGATAGCTTGGTTTTCGAGAGCCTGTATAAGCAGGATGGCCTCCTTCAGCACTCTATCGTTCTTTGATGTTATCTCCATTTGCTGAAGGGCCATTTTACTGCTACAAATGTTAAAAAATTTTTGAATAATGGTTTTAATAGCAAAGGGTCATTAAAGTTTGTTTCACTGATTGAGGCTTCTAAGATACCCATGAGTCTCATACACATTCACACCCACACATGCTGTGTGAAAGCAAACTCCTATGAGGACTCAGAGCTGAAATAAGTTTTACTGATAAGGACTTGGTACTAAGATGCAGTAAAACTATGCCTCTAAGTGTCACAAACTGGACGTGTTTTGATGAGAACCAGAGAAAGGTGTCTGCTTTATTTATTCCTTTACCCAGTGATAAAACAAAATGACCAACATGATTATTCTGGAAAGGAGTCAAACTGGAATTGGCTTGCTCTAAGTGCGAATTGGCAGGCACATGATTCAGATATCTGGCTGAATTCCTTAAAGTGCAGGACATTATTAGTTCACACATGTGGCCTTCAGCGATTCTGGAAATCTTCTATTCAACCTATTCAAAGATGGTATTACAAATCTCTGGAGAAGCTTGGACATGAATGGACCTTCTGGCTCAGTGTTCGGGTAATTTATGGCAGAAGTAGCTACCTGCAGTAATATATTGTGTAATGTAGCAAAGCATAGTCAAGCGTAGGGGCGGCATGTGGCTCAGTGATTAGCACTGCTGCCTCACAGCACCAGGGTCCCAAGTTCGATTCCAGTCTTGGATGACTGTCTGTCTGCACATTCTCCCCATGCCTGCGTGGGTTTCCACCAGGTTCTCTGGTTTCCTCCCACAGTCCAAAGACGTGCAGGTCAGGTGAATTGGCCATGCTAAATTGCCCATAGTGTTAGGTGAATTAGTCAGAGGCAAATGGGTCTGGGTGGGTTACTCTTTGGAGTGTCAGTGTGGACTTGTTGGGCTGAAGGGCCTGTTTTCACACTGTAGGGAATCTAATCTAATCTGATGTGCTCTATAATAAAGTGTAGCCAGATGTCATGTGTCAAAATGGAGTAATAAATATACAGGCATTACAGGACTTAACTGCATTCCTTGGTAGCTAAGGCATCTAGAAAAGGTCGCCTCCAACCAGCAAAAGATATGGTAGCTCAGTGGTTAGCACTGCTGCCTCACGGTGCTAGGGACGTGAGATCAATTTCACTCTCAGGTGATTGTCTGTGTCATGTTTGCACATTCTCTCCTGATGAAGGGCATATGCCCAAAATGTCAATTCTCCTGCTCCTCGGATACTGCCTGACCTGCTGTGCTTTTCCAGCACCACACTCTTCAACTCACATTCTTCCCATGTCTGCACTGGTTTCCTCTGGGTGTGCCAGTTTCCTCCCAAAGATGTGCAGGTTAGGTGGGTTGACAATGCTAATTGCCCGATACTATCTGGCGTTGTGCAGACTAGGTGGGTTAGCCATGAGAAATGCAAAGTTACAGAGTTAGGATAGTGGGGTATTCAGAGGGTTGGTGTGGTCTCGATATATCAGCACTGTAAGGATTCTATGAGAGTGATGTACAACTGGTGCAAGAATCTACAATGAATAAGATGTATTGAGAAGGCCCAAGGATAATTGATAGGAAGGGGACCTGATAAACCCTTCTCCTGACCCATGCAAAGCATTAAACTTTTTGATGATTGCAATGAACCTTTGGTGTTAAATGATTTATTCAGTCATTCTGCCCCTTCAAGAAATAGGAATAGTACCACTGTTCTCTATCAGTGACTGTATCACTGTTATTAGTGCTGCCAACCTCCCACCCCATCAACATGCCCACCTCATCCGCTCCTTATGAAGGTGTTCTATTGCAAAGATGAGCATCCAGTCAGTTGCCAAAGTACACAATGGCTTGAAAATGCCACTACTTGCAGTTATGGGAGCAAATCTTGCCAAACCAAGCCAAATAGTATAAATCAATTCAGTCCTCAGGACCAAAAACGTGACAACAAGGGATAGAAAATCTTGACTCCAGACTTGCAGTTCCCTCCTCACAAAGAGACAGTGTGGATCCAGGAGGCACCCAGCCCGAAGAGGAATCACACACAGGCCCATCTGCTCTTTCTGCTCAGGACATTCCAGAGGTTGCTGGTCCCACCACCTCCACCATGGCAGTCCTTGGCTAACCCTTGGTAGCTCAAGCTGACTCTGGTCTGCAGGTCAGCAGGTCTGGCAGTATCTGTAAGGAAACATCAAAGTTCTGAGGAAATGTCACTGGACCCAAATGCTGCTAGAGCTACTGAGCTTCTCCAGCAAGCTCTGTTTTGTTTTTGGTTTGCAGCATCCACAGTTCTTGCAGTTTTTATCTGGTTAGTCTGAAAACATGTTAGCACATACACACACTGTTTCACCACCACCTGAAGCTTAAGATCAGGCTATGTATTCAGAAATGGAGAGATGTATGAGAAATTTTACATCTATGCTGCAAAATGCCCTCAATGTGCTTTCTTCTTTCTCTCCCTCCCACTGCATTTTAGTGCATTCTCTGGTCCCATAGCTGGGGTGGAGGGATTTTACTCAGTACTGAGCCTGTTGGTGAGCTAACTCTGGGGGTGTTTATGTCTACATGAGCCAGACATACACATGGCATTGGGTCATGATGACACTTTTGTTCCTCCTTGTTCAACACCGCTAGTGTTTTGCTCCCTCTATGCATAAAGGAGTAGTTGTCCATGAGCTGCCCAGTAATAGCAGTGACAAGCAGGTGTAACACACTGAAAGGGACTTGGCTAGGGGATGGTCAGGGGGTAGGCAGTCTGCATGCCCATGTGCTGTACATTGCATAGATCTCTGGGAGAAAGTTCAGCAACTCACTCCTGGGATGTTAATGTACAGAATCCAAGATTGTCAGGTCACAGTTGAGTAAAGTATTTAGGCACTCTCTCCACCCAATCCTAATGAAATCACCGTCTGTGAGTAGGATGGATCTGTTAGCAGCAAGTACCACTATGAAGGCAGATGGGTGCTGAGCATAAATGTGATTCATGGTCTGTTGGATGGTTCTTCAGAGCTGAAAATGTGTTGCTGGAAAAGTGCAGCAGATCAGGCAGCATCCAAGGAACAGGAGAATCGACGTTTTGGGCATCAGCCCTTCTTCAGAAATGAGGAAAGTGTGTCCAGCAGGCTAAGATAAAAGGTAGGGAGGAGGGACTTGGGGGAGGGGCGTTGGGAATGCGATAGGTGGAAGGAGGTCAAGGTGAGGGTGATAGGCTGGAGTGGAGTGGGGGCGGAGAGGTCAGGAAGAAGATTGCAGGTTAGGAAGGCGGTGCTGAGTTTGAGGGATTTGACTGAGACAAGGTGGGGGGAGGAGAAATGAGGAAACTGGAGAAATCTGAGTTCATCCCTTGTGGTTGGAGGGTTCCTAGGCGGAAGATGAGGCGCTCTTCCTCCAACTGTCGTGTTGCCATGGTCTGGCGATGGAGGAGTCCAAGGACCTGCATGTCCTTGGTGTAGTGCAAGGGGGAGTTGAAGTGTTGGGCTATGGGGTGGTTGGGCTGGTTGGTCCAGGTGTCCCAGAGGTGTTCTCTGAAACGTTCCGCAGGTATGCGGTCTGTCTCCCCAATATAGAGGAGGCCACATCGGGGTGCAGCGGATGCAATAGATGATGTGTGTGGAGGTGCAGGTGAATTTGTGGCGGAAATGGATGTGTCCCTTGGGGCTTTGGAGGGAGGTAAGGGGGAGGTGTGGGCGCAAGTTTTGCATTTCTTGCGGTTGCAGGGGAAGGTGCCGGGAGTGGAGGTTCGGTTAGTGGGGGGGTGTGGACCTGACAAGGGAGTCACAGAGGGAGTGGTCTTTTCGGAACGCTGATAGGGGAGGGGAGGGAAATATATCCCTGGTGCTGGGGTCCGTTTGGAGGAGCGTGCTGGACACACTTTCCTCATTCCTGAAGAAGGGCTGATGCCCGAAACGTCGATTCTCCTGTTCCTTGAATGCTGCCTGACCTGCTGCGCTTTTCCAGCAACACATTTTCAACTCTGATCTCCAGCATCTGCAGTCCTCACTTTCTCCTAGATGGTTTTTCAGTCATGGGTGTCAGCTGAGACATGCATGACATAGGCTTCTGGACTGTATTGATATTACTGAGGTTTGTGTCTATGATGGAATTGTAATCTGATTCCCAAGCATTATAAATGAGGACAAGGTAGACTATGTCATGGAATGAAGTTCGGGAGCTCTAGAGCTCAGTTTAGCATGCATTCGAAGATGCATTTTGCCTGAGGAGCTTTACCAAGAGAAGTTGGAGAGGAGACTATGCTAAAGAATCCTTTCTATCTCATGTCTGCAGCTGAGTCAAGTGGTCATAGACCCCACAATGCTATTTTAATACATTGTCGGCTACTTTGCCCACATCAAAGATGCAAAGATGATTAAATATGTGTGAGCACACCATTTTTTATCGGCAGGTCTCACAGGGTGAAATATCCTGGGTTCAGCAGGTGAAGCAGTCCATGCTCTGACCAGCAAACACTTAGTGGATTTAAGCAGTACCTTCAGCTGACCACTACACACACACACACACACACACACTCACACACACACGCGCGCGCGCGTGAAATATTTACTACGGCTCTTTGGGTTGGAGGTTGACTGCAATCAACAATGGCAAACAGCAACAGCATCAAATTAAACAGATCTGACTTTTTACAGGCCGGGTTCCATGCCTCTCAATGATCAATGATATTTTGTGCAGGCTTTATGTCAATCACAGCCCAAGGAGATATGTAAATCCCAAGAAATTGGACTAAAATACCTCTGCATATTGTATTCCATGTTAAACTCAAAACAGTTCCATAATTTGAAACTAATGGACCATTTACTGACCATAACAAACCACAGACTCCCTACAGTAAAGAAGCAAGCCATTTGACCCATCGAGTAGACATCAACCCTCTGAAGAATATCCTACCCAGATCCACCCCAGTAACCCTGCATTTCACTTGTCTAATACACCAAACCTACACATCCCTGGATGCTATGGGCAATTTAGAATGACCAATCGACATAACCTGCACATTTTTGGACTGTGGGAGAGAACTGGAGAACCCAGAAGGGGCCCACACAGACACTGGGAGAATGTACAATCTACATGCGATCACCCAATGGTGGAATTGAACCTGGGTCTTTGGCACTGTGAGCCAGCAGCGCTAACTGCTGAGTCACCATGCCACTCATGTATTCATACTATATATTTCTTCATAATAAATTCATACAAGACATCCCACTTCAAGCAGTCCAGCAATTACATGTCAAATAAATTCAATATCATAGGCAGCTTGGAAAACCCCAAAGGGGATGCCCATGACTTTCCAGATATCCATGGAATGTATGAAATGTCCTGGCAGTGACACTATAGTTTTCAAAATGTATTCTCATAGACACTTAAACAATATGTATATTGAAACAATACTATATTCAAATACTGCATAGAATTATTTGACTTTAAATCAATATGTCAGTCAATCATCCTGTTTAACAAAACATATTTTGATGTGTCTGTCTTCTTGATTAAATTCCCTCATCATCTCCCTGAAGTTATATTTCAAGGATTCAGGACTACAGGTACCTCATGCAGCTCGTACATCATCCATAACAAATTTTCGGATGGTTTGTTCAGTTGCAGCTGTGGTACATTAGAAAAGTAGATAGAATTTGACTATGCAATCTATAACAGATTGTGGTGGTGGATGCAGTATCTTTGCCCTGAGCTGAAGGGCTTCTTGCCTCCCTCTCATATGAAGGAGACAACTGTCTGACAAGGACTACCACATGGCAAACCAGTCCCCTGATGAGGACTGTCCACTGACCAAGACTGCTGCCTTGTTGACATATGTATTTCAAGGGTTGGTCCTTCACCCTGTGCCAATCAATCATTTGAATCCTTTTGTCAACTACAGTAAGGAGAACTACTCCCATTTCAGGATAACCATATACATGCTTGTCCATCTTCATCTGATGCTGCATTTTCATTTTTTTCAAGGAATAAAACTTTTGTTTCTCTGAGCAATGCATTGATACTACGCTATACACATGATGCCAGATAATTCTTTGATTTCAGCTAATGGAACAGAGTGCCCTTCGTGGCCAGCAGAGTCACCTTCCTTTTATCTGTGTTCATAATAAATTGTTTATATTTAGGCAAAGAAAGTACCAACAGTTTCATCAGCCCCATGCTGCACAGAAAATCCCAGAAATATTCCATTTTAAGTGTGTCCCAATTTCTACTATGAGGCACATTTTCTCTGATGATACTTTTGTAAATTCTTTCTCAAGTTATTACCCACAGCAATACGGTGTGTTACACAATATGGGATTTGTCAGCATTTTTTTATTTTTTTAAAAATCACTCGTGTTATGGGCATTTATTTCCCATTCCTGCTTGTCCTTGACAGGGTGCTGGGGAGACTTCTTCAGTCATCGCAGTCCATTTAATGTAGTTAGACACACAATTCCAGTAGGAAGGGAATTCCAGGTTTTTGGCCAAGTGACACTTAAAGAACAACAATATATGTCCACGTCTAGCTGGTGAATGGCCTGGAGGGGAACTTTCTGGTGGTGGTGTTCTCATGTATCTGCTGCCCTTGTACTTCTAGATGGTAGAGGTCGTGGATTTGGAAGCTGCTGTCTAAGAATCCTTATTGAGTTTCTTCTGTATGCATCTTGTAGATGGTACACACTGCTGCTATTGAGCATCAGTCGTGGAGGCAGTGAATGTTTGTAGATGCGGTGCTCGTGAAGTGGGGTGCTTTATCCTGGATGGTGCCGAGCATCTTGTATATTGATGGACCTGCATGCATCCAGAGATGTGGAGAGCACAGTTACCATTATTTGAACCTCCAATATGGATCCAGTGGGAGCCTGGATATTCCATGTTTCTAGACTTGTCTGTTCTCAACTTGTGTTTGCTGGATTGATATGAAGTATGTCAACAGTACTTTTATTACATGACCCATGTCTCCAAGGAGATACCTGAGACATTATGTGTCATTTATACTTTGATGGAATCAAGACCATTATCACTTGGGAATGTAAAAATGAGACATTTCTTTTGCATAATTAAATTACTTCATGGCTGATCTTTTATTACCTCCAAATATCCCAACAATCTAACCCTTCAAATGGCAGCTGCCCACATGTGGCAGAACATGCTGCTAACACTGATCAGGCATCACAGCACCCAGCACACTGGAGTGAAATCAAGTCATCCTCAAGCATGAGGGACTTCATATGGAGGAAATTACATGGAAGCCTTAAACTGCAAAGATATAATTAGCAATCAAAATTATGGCAACTAGATTTCAATGCAGGTGACAACATTCAGCTAAACAGAATATTTTCAACAAGGTGAAAAGTTAATAAAAGTGGAGATTTAAAGAGGCTTGTGGATTCTCATACGTAGTTCATTAAAATAACAAGAACAAAGAAAATAATCAAAAAGACTTATGGAACGGAAGCCTTTACATCACAAGATCTAGGTAGAGATGAGGCCTCATGTATACAAATAGCCTGGTTGAATCTCATCCAGAATACACTGAGCAACTCAAGCACAATGCTAAGAAACAAGATATCCAGGATGGTACCGGGAATCCAAGGGTTAATCTGTCTACCCAGGCTTGTATTTCCAGAAAGGGAGTGAGTTAGGCAGTATTGGACTGAATTCAACTTGACATTAGTTTGACATTGAATAGTTTAAGTAATGTGAGTGAAAACCATATTGCAAGTACTTACTCTGCTCAATCATCAATACCAACAGAGCTGTCTTTGCCATCAGTTTCACCTTCCTCCTCTGTATTGGCTGTGCCAGTCAGATCAGATGCAACATCTGTAGGAACATGAAAACCTGAGAGCTTTGTCAACTTGGCACACTGCAATATTTGTATTAACCCAGCCAGCTGTGCCA
The DNA here is from genome assembly GCF_047496795.1 of Chiloscyllium punctatum. NCBI lineage: Eukaryota > Metazoa > Chordata > Chondrichthyes > Orectolobiformes > Hemiscylliidae > Chiloscyllium > Chiloscyllium punctatum. The sequence goes on from NC_092741.1 coordinate 109,696,087, forward strand.
ACTTCAATGTATCATTGCCATGGATGTCTGCAAGCTGAGATAACTGCCAGAAACCCCAGCTGTGTCAGCAATACCACCTGTGCTAGCTATACCAACAATATCAACAGATATATCTATACTGTCTCTGCATTGTATAGCGCAGAGGTCATAAAGTAAACAGCACATGATTTAATGTGTCACTTCATCATAGCTATGTTACTGCACTGCCTGCACAGAAAAGAACACACTTTGGGTATAGACACTTTATGTTAACAAATACTCTGCTATCATATCATCTCTTCTTCATTCTCATGTCTCAGTGGGTAGCGCAGTGGCACAGTGGTTAGCACTGCTGCCTCACAGCGCCAGAGACCCGGGTTCAATTCACGACTCAGGTGACTGACTGTGTGGAGTTTGCACATTCTCCCCTTGTCTACGTGGGTTTGCTCCAGTTTCCTCCCACAGTCCAAAGATGTGCAGGTTAGGTGAATTGGCAATGCTAAATTGCCCATAGTGTTAGGTAAAGGGGTAAATATGGGTGGGTTGCACTTTGGCGGGTTGGTGTGGACCTTGTTGGGCCTATTTCCACACTGTAAGTAATCTAATCTTTCACATGCCAAGGAAAATTGTGCTGAGGGTGGAAAAGATCTCATGTTGGACAGTGGCAGTCCACTGTGTTATTAAACCAGTAATGATATCCTCAACAAAAATACAGTTTTATATTCTTAATTGTGAAGCAAAACTAACTTCCTAACCTTTCTCTATACAGGCCAGCATGCCTAGTTCAGAGTAACATCATGACTGCTCTTATATACATGACAGAGTTGACTGTTGTTTTGCATGCTGACAGCTGACTTGTAAGTCAATATGCATGAAGGTGGGATGTAAGATAGTTCAAATGTTTAGGGACAGAAGAAGGGATGTTGGGGGATTGTATGTATTACAGAGAATGTAACAGAGTATGAAAACGGAACATGACATTGAGACAGAAGCGGAAGCCATTTGGATTGAGGCAAAAGGTCAGAATTGTTGAATCATGTTAACAGGGGTATTCAACAAACTACCTAAAATTGGAAGCAAATGTAGGCAGAATAATGTAGACAAATCTAAGAAATATGAGAAAAGCATCATACATGGTAGATTCCATTTACCTCCAAATTAAATGGCAGGAAGACTAAAGGAAAAAGGGCAAGGGAATGGAGTTATTAATTTGCTTGCCCAGTACATAGGAGATGCATCAACTGAAGATTCATGACTCAGTGTGGGAATGCAGAATGAATAAGTACAGATAAAGTAAATAGGCATAATAGAGCATTCAGGCAACAACAAATTTAAATAATGATTGAGATTAAGATTAAAATAAATAATCCCTTAGATGGGCATACACTTTTAAAGTGAATGAGAATGGAATAAGGAATGGAAAGCTTTGGCATTCCTCTGATTTTGAGTTTCAGTCTTTTTCTCAGATGACAGATGTGATGTACTGACTTGTTTTATCGGCCCTTTATTGTTAAGTAGCATACAAATTTGTAGCAGTCACCAACAGATGGTTAGATCACAGTATATATATTATAAAAAAGTTTACTTGTGTCCTGTTTGCAAATCCCACCAGTTTTGCTTACCTCCCTTGAGCTACTGATGATTTGCTTCATCAGATTGTGTCTATATCCAAACATATTATTTAATCAGCCCTCTGAAAAAAAACAAAGTTAATATGCCCCAGTTTAGCAATGTGGCAGGTTCTTCAAGAATTTCACAAAGCCTATGAGAGATACTCACAAGACTTTCAAAGCACACTAGTAAATTTAGTCAAATACTTAGCTTTTGGGAACTGATCAGTTGCATCCTTTTTACAAATAATTGACATGGGAAAGTTTAATAGGCTGCATGTTGTTGGCTGTTTGGTAGTAGAGAATTTGAGTATTGCTGGGAAAAGATATATGTAAAGTTTTTCATCTTACACTTATCAGAACAATTTGCAAGAATACCAATAAAGGGGAAAACAACAGGTCTACTTAGAGTCATAGAGTCATAGAGATGTACAGCATGGAAACAGACCCTTTGGTCCAACCCGTCCACGCCGACCAGATATCCCAACCCAATCTAGTCCCACCTGCCAGCACCCGGACCATATCCCTCCAAATCCTTCCTATTCATATACAACCAATCAGCACTCTTGTCTCAGACAAAAGTAAAAATTGTTGAAAAAACTCAGGAGTTCTGGCAGCAACTGTGGAGAGAAATCAGAGATGATGTTTCAGGTCAACTGATCCTTCCTCAGCACTCTTTTCACATACAGATTAAATTTTGGTCAAATTCTGTTTACTTTGTATCACTTCCTCATGAGTTTGAACATTATTATGAAATCTGTCAACATTTAAGTCTTAAAGGGCACCAGTTAAGATTCTCTCATCCAGCCATGTAACTGAAGTCCCTTATTCTTGGAGCTGTACTCATAAACATTTTTCTAACCATTTCCAAAGCCTTCATAGCCATTCTAAAATATATTGCCAAGAATCATAAACAATGTTTCAGTTGAGAATAAACTAGCGTTTTTCAGAAGCCCTTTTTTTCTATTCCATGCCTGTGTTAATAAAACCCAAAATTCTCTGTCTTTCTAACCATTTTTCCAACCTTTCCTGTCATCTTCAATGATTTGTGCACATATACCTTCAGGTCCTTCCACTCCTGCACTCACTTCAGAGTTGCAGTATGCATCACCTCCCATTCTGTCTGCCAAACAAATATCACATTTCACACTTCTGCATTTAGCCTCATCTGCCAAGTATCCACCAATTTCACCAATTTGTCTTTATCCTCCTCAAGTCTATCACTAAGATTTTCTTTGATGTAAATATACCATTCACACAGACACATTTGCGAAACAAAAGTGTAAGTTCTTTATTTGAAGATATAAGTTTATAGAAATAATATTCATCAGGAACCTGTGAGGTATGCTGCTGAGTACAAAGAAATGCTGTTATTGCAATTATGACCACAGAGCTGACTTCAGTTATTGCTCTTATAGATGACATAGGCCTTCCTATTGACTAAGATATTGATCAACAGTAGCATGAGACTATGAAGAGCTTATGATCGATATGTCGGCTCTCCTGCTCCTCGGATGCGGCCTGACCAGCTGTGCTTTTCCAGCACCATACTTTTTGCCTCTGACCTCCAGCATCTGCAGTCCTCACCTTCTCCTAGTAGCATGGGATATGCTGCCTTAAATGTACATGCAGATCATGTCACAACACTCCCTTGTATCTAGACTAAATGTTTGCTTTTAAAGAATTCACTTATTTATCTGGCAGAACTTTTTAAAAAGTGTCTGTATGTACTCTACCACAGAAGAAAATATTTTACAAGTCTCAAAAACATTTTACAGGTCTGGTTGTCCATCCGGACTTAGTAATGATGATGCTTGCTAGAGACTGCTGCATGCTTTCAGAAAGCTGGATAGGTTTGTTTTATTTATATTCCTCTCAGATTGTACAAATGATTACAATAACTAGAAAAATGTAAGTTACTTTAATCGAAATAAAAGGTCTACTGCACTCTATATTTTGTATTGAAGCCCGTTGATCATATGCTGCCAGCTTAACTTCATTAAATTCTCAATCATTTACATTCTATTTAAGCATTTTGATTTTCCTTCAACATATCTGTGTTACTTTTCCTCAATTAATCTTCACTTTTCTGAGTGGCTGTTAATCTTATTTCAGATTATCTTCTTTAAAAGCTTTCCAGTCACTGAGTTTGAACTGAGTGATCTGTGTTTGATGGTATGATCCAATGCTTTTGTAAACAAGAGTGTAACCTTGGTAATTCTCCAGTCCTCTGGCACCACCCTCATATCTGAGGAGAATGAAAGATTTTGGCCAGTGCTTTTGCAAATTCCACTCTTACTTCCCTCAGTATCCTTGAATGCGTTTGATCCAGTGTTTGGAACTAATCAATTTTAAGTATGGCCAGCCTTTGTAATAACACATTTTTATCAATCTTTAGTCCAACCTGTGTCTTAACAAGCTCTTCTTTGCAACATTTTCTCTCAGTAAAGACAGTCACAACACGGTTGTTTAAGATCTCATCTGTGCTCTCTGCCTCTGGATATAAATCAATCTTTGGTATTTAATCAGTCCCACTCTAGTCTTTCTACCCTTTTACTATTGATGAACATATTGGGAATGCATTTATATTTTGGAGTTTTGGAGTATTGTGTGTAATTCTGATGTGGAGAAGCTGGTGTTGGACCAGGGTAGACAAAATTAAAAATCACACAACAACAGGTTATAGTCTAACAGGTTTATTTGGAAGCACTGGATTTCAGAGCAAATATCATTTTACTTGCATGATACTGCAATCCTTTGCTCTCAATTCTGTGTCTTATGGTCCTACTCATAGCCACCTGAAGAAGGAGTGGCGCTCCGAAAGCTAGTGCTTCCAAATAAACATCTTGGGCTATAACCTGGTGTTGTGTGATTTTTAACTGTGTATAATTCTATTTGTCCTGTTAAATTGGAAAGTGTACAGAAATATTTACAAGGATGTGACTGGGAATGGAGAATTTCAGTTATAAGAAAAGTCTGGATACTGAAGAGTAGGAGGTTGAGGGGGGTCTTTGTAGAGGTTTATAAAATCACGAGGGTGTAGATAAGTTGAATAGCAAAAGCATTTTCCCTAGAGTAGGGGAGTTCAAAACTAGAGGGCATATTTTTAAAGCGAGAGGAGAAAGATTTAAAAGGGACCTGAGGAGCAGCATTTTCATGCAGATGGTGGGTCGTAGGTGGAATAAACTGTCAGGGGAAGTCATAGGTTTCGGTATAATTATAACATTTGAAAGGAAAGGTTTAGAGGGATATGGGCCAAATGTCGGCGAATAGGACAAGTTTCGTTTGGGAAACTTGCTCGGCATGGACCAAAGGGTCTGTTTCCATGTTGTTTGACTCTATGACTCTTAAACTCTTTGACTATGAAAAACTGGAATGCAGAACTGGCATTTCTGGTTGAAGAGGCTTAATCATTCAATCTTTTTTTCTTAAAACCCATATCATCGCTGCAGAATTATGTTGACTTGTTTTGTACATGAATGTGTCTTGGAATATAAGAACAGGAGCAGAACTTTCAACCCTTCAAGTTTTCTCTGCTATTCAATATGATTAGGGCTAATTCAGTACTTCAATGCCTTTTACCCATATTACCCCTACATCCCTTTATGCCAACAGTAATCAAACATTTATTACCTTTTCTGTTTAATAGATCAAAAAAAAAGCTTCCACAGTCCTCTGAGACAGCAAATTTCCAAGATTCACAACACTCTGAGTAATTTCTTTTTTACTTTTATATTGTTTCCCCTGGTTATAGAATCTTCAACCTCTCCATGGGACATATATTGCATCTACTCTGAATATTACTTTAATTATTTTGTAGGTTTTGATTATACCATTTCTTATCATTTGACATTCTAGACAAGACAGGTCCAGTTTGCCCATTCTTTCTTAAAAGGACAGTTCTGCCATCCAGGGAACAATCTGGTGAACCTTCATTGCACTCCCTCTATGGTAATAATACTTTCCCAGAAATAAGGAAACTAAAGCAGATCACAGTTTAGGATTAAAAGGGGGATATATTTTAATTCTGAACAGGAGTTGATTCTTGTTCTTCTGGTAGTAGTTGATAATCAGTTTTGCTACGTATTTAAAATTATTTTTGAGATTTGTCTAGAAATCTGGTAAAAGTCTCTTTTGTTTGCGATATTAGCGTTAGTATCTGACATTTTCTTTCACTGCCTCTCAAAGGTTTGCTGCATCTTTTTGACACAAAGGTATGAGGGAGCCCATCTTTTTGATCAAATCAATGGAGATCCTTAAGTCCTCATTGTCTTTTGGGGCTTCCATCTCAGATGTGACTGATCTTTTTCAGGACTCAGCTGGACTCCACAAAAATGGGCACTTTGCCATCTTCACAAAGTAGCTATTTGCATTTATCAATTTTCTACATCAACTTTCCTGACTTTTCCAATTTTCTTGCTTCTCTCAATAAGGTGAAACTGGTAATCATGACCTGTTTCAAATAAATCATAGATTGGGATAACATCAGCTCTGCTGAGTACTTCTCTACATCCGAGATACGTTTCATTTATTCTGTGCTGGAACATGTCTTGGCTTACTTTCAGGCCAAAGGTAGACCTAGTAATTTCAACTGACAAAATGCATATTGAATATTGTCAACATCAAAGATTTCCCCTCAAGCTCTGGGTTCCAATATCCATTTTTAACATCAGGTTTACTGAAATCCTTTGCCCCTACAAGTGCGAATGTGATCCCTTCCAGTGTTGGAATGAGGTAGTGGGCATTCTTTCAGACTTGGTTAAAATCTTTTGGATCTAGGTAAATAATGATCCGTTCATTTTGCTTATCTTTGCCTTGATGGAATTTGTTCAGTTTATAGGTTCTGTAGCTCTGATAATAACCTTCTTTGACATTTTGGAGGTCTTGTTCAAGATTTCTTTTGAATTCTATTAATATTTTATGTGAATTCTTTTAATACTTTAAGCATTTCCTTTCTGTCTTATCATTGACTTCATACTCAAAATGTACAAATCATTCAGTTAGCTTGCTGAATCAATAAGGTGCATTGTTGCGTGATCTTCCTTGTTTCTGATTGGTGTGTACTTTCAATGTGTGCACAGCCCTCAACTCTGAGTGTCACCTCCTTCTCTTCATAGGTTACTGAGATAAGCTGTAGCCTTTGTCAACTGCTCAATCTCAGGTAGGAAGACCCATCTGATTAAGTAATGCAAAACAGTAACATTTTTCTTTTTCTGTGTTTTGTTGTGTCCGATAAAGATTTCTTGTTCCCAATTTTCAAGATATGGACTTTTTGAAACTGATTTTATATTTTGTAAAGGTGATTGTTGATAGTCAGGTGATCTTTAATGGTTTCCGCAAAAATAATTAATTCAAGATCCTGGAAGGTTCCTCTGACATATATGACCAGAGTTGCAGACTATCTCTTGAAAAGGCATTTAAAATATTGTGAAGTTAATACATCTTACTGACTGGGTATTTATTGAAACTCAAAGTCAATAGCCCTGTTACAGATTTAGTGTCTCTGAGCTCTTCACTTAGCAAAGTGAATGTGGAGAAACAAATTTACTACTAGCAGCTGCGAATATTCATAATTCTTCCCCCATTGAGCAACAATAGCTCATAATTTGGAATTATTCATTTGAACAATAAACATATTGACCATCTAGTCACATGATTTAAATGGACTTCAGATAGCAAATCTTATCATTCTAAGAACCAGTGAGAAACAGGACATTATTAAAAAGAACTCCTGTTCCAGTAGGAAGAATGAAACCTTGTGTGAACTGCCAAACAACCCTGGTAGTGAGGTTAGGAGGTAAAGGGTGCTAGTTTGTCTTAGCCTGCAAAGATTCATCACTACATTGAGAGATGCAGGGGCTTTGTTGATATAAAGAATCAGGACAGAGAGTCCATCAGGCCTGAAACACATACATCTTAAAGGACTAAGTTTAAACACAAATCTGATTCTTGTTTTTCTGGTAATAGCCTAAATGCATGTTTTTTTTCTGGGATCCATCTTTACATGTGCAAATATGTAGATGCAGATGCTTATAGAGAAATCTGCTTGAGTGAAGGTAAGCATATGTCCGTGTGAGTGTGTGTGACTGAGTGTGTGAGGATGAGCATTTTGTTGCATTTGCAAACCAGAATGTTGCACGAATAAAATGAACTTCTCTTCTGCTTTAAACTTACTCAAAACCTTGCTACAGTTTTATTATTGAATATCATAACATTCAGGAGGTTTAAGATGCTCCTTCTAAAACAGAACATCTTGTGAACAACTAAGAGTTGAGGTGAAAGGAAAAAGATTATTCTACTATCATTGCCTGGGACTTACACTGTTCTATGTTATCGAATCTCATTTCCCCTGAAAGACAATATGTTACTCAGTTTCGGAGTATCTTTCATTTCCTTTCAGAGTTTTCAGGAAATATATTTTGGTGCTGTTGGAGAGGGATGACATTATTTTATGCTGTATCAATCTTTGCTTTTTGATTTATGTTGATCTGAATGGTTGTGTGATTTTGTTTTTTCCTTGAAATCTTTGTCATACAATTGTCTGGTTCCTATGTTTATTGTGTCCTCAAACTCATTGTCATCTTCCAGGGTGTGTATGTATTGGTTTCTTTATCTTTTCATTCACCTGCTACTCTGTCTCTGATATTTATCTATTTCTTTGTTTCTTTATTATTTGTCCAGGACTTCCCACAAACTCTGCAGTTTGATTCATTGGAGGTACATTTCCTTCTCTTGTGAACTCATGTGGTCATTCAGAGCTCTTGCATATCCACCTCTGTTTTGTGTTGCCATTTAACTGAAAGTACATGCTGCCTTTCTCTTGATTTAACCTGAAGGTAAGCTGTTTGATAGTCAATGATTCTTTGCTTTATGTGCTATCAAATGCCTGCAACAATGCTTGTTATCCCAATCAATTCTTCTTGTATTTCAAAGTGTGCCAAAATCTAAATAAGCTGATCCAGCAGCTTTCCATCTGTGTTGTTAACATTGATATTTTCTGGGTGCAGTTTTCCATCTTGTTATGAAGCTGTGAACAGACTCACTTCACTGCTGCCTCAGGCCTTGAAATTCATATCTTTCAGTCTAAAGTTTTGACCTTGGCTGGGGATGAGTTTGGAATATTTCAAGCGCTTTCAAGAACATTGTCTTTTGCAAGTGAACCAATTTAATCCTTTATCTCCTGCTCACAAAAAGAAACAACTGATCCTTTCCACTTAACTGGTGTCGTTTTAGAAAGACATTGCATATCAGTTCACCCTTCTGCTTGACCTTCTCAAATCATCTACAACAGTGTCAGCCTCCCGATTTATCATGTGTGTTTATTGCTCAGGTGTCTATATCATTTTCATATGATTATTCAACTTCTCATTCTCTGACATTCATTCAGAGAGAATTTTTTTCTATCCATTTTGGCATTAACTTTGCTTAAATTATTTGGATTTCCTGAAGGATCACCTATGTCCCTTGGTTCTCAAAAGTTTACTTTACATTTAAAATTTTGAAGCTTCCTTTCCTTCTGCTCCTCATGTGATCTGTAGACCTGTTACTCAACATGATTATAGTGTATTGTGGCACTCACGAAACATATTCAAATGATACTTAGTTCCTAGCAGTAAACAAGTAATGGAACATGGCAATAGAATTCATGTCAGCTTTCTGTAGAGAAATCCAGTCAATCCCATTTGCCTACTCTAATATTGTAGGCTTTTAGTCCCAGTTCTTTCCAGTGACCATCCAACTTTCCTTTGAAATCATTGTTCCCCTCCACTTCCACTGCCCTTGTATGCACTAAGTTCCAGATTATTATCCTTTCTGCATAAAAAAGATCTTCCTCATGCCTTGGGTTGTGAAAGCCACTCTATAAATGCACATCTTTCCTTCATTACAAAGCTTTGCTTCATGTTTTATGCAGATTTCTAACCAGCTGGGATATATTTGCACTGCAGCCTCCTATTTTAGGCATAGAGAGCTGACTGTTTGCCACGACAGGAGGAAATTATAAAGTTATCATGAGTGATGTGTTAAACACAGAGTTTTTTTGAGCAGTGAGCATGCGTGAGCAAAATGTTCCTATTCAGACCAAGTGCTCATTAGTTAAAGACTTTGCTCACTAGTTTAACAACTGTACTCTCTAGTTAAATGAGTATTCTCAGTAGTTAATAGTATGTGCTCCCTGGATGAAGAGATACTTTCTATAATTAAAGGGTTATGTTCACTGCCTGAAGAATTATACTTCCTGGATAAAGGATTGTGCCTTCTGCTAAAAGTGGTGCTGACTAGTTAGAAAGTTTAGGTACACTTGTCAAAGGGATGTAATTTGTTAGTTAAAGGATGCAGATTAATTGAAAGATGTGCTCAGTGATTAAAGTGGTGTCTTCCCTCTTTAAAGGAGTGTGCTGACTGGTTAAAAAGTATACATATCCCTTTGACCGATGTGTTGACTGCTTAAAGTGATGTGCTCACTAGTTAAAAGGATTTGCTGACAGGTTAAATCTCTATCAACGGTCCATCTCTATCAACGGTGACCAACTCAACACTGACATTTTCTATAAACCCACCGACTCCCACAGCTACATGGGTTACACCTCCTCCCACCCTGCGTCCTGCAAAAATGCTATCCCTCATTTCCAATTCCTCTGCCTCCGCTGCTTCTGCTCCCAGGGGGACCAGTTCCACCATATAACACACCAGATGGTGGCTGAACATTTCAACTCCCCCTCCCACTCTGCCGAGGACATGCAGGTTCTGGACCTCCTCCATTGTCACTCCCTTACCACCCGACGCCTGGAAGAAAAATGCCTCATCTTCGGCCTCGGGACCCTTCAACCCCATGGCATCAATGTGGACTTCACCAGTTTCCTCATTTCCCCTTCCTCCACCTCACCAAGTTCCAACCTTCCAGCTCAGCACTGTGCTCATGACCTGTGCCATCTGTCAATCCTCCTTCCCCCCCTCTACTCCACCCTCCTCTCCGACCAATCACCTTCACCCCTACCTCCTTCCACCTTTAGCACTCTCAGCTATCTTCCCCCCAGCCCCAACACCCCCTCCCACTTATCTCTCCACCCCCGAGGCTCCTAGCCTCATTCCTGATGAAGAGCTTTTTCCCGAAACGTCGATTTTCCTGCTCCTTGGATGCTGCCTGACCTGCTGTGCTTTTCCGGCACCACTCTAATCTTGACTCTGATCTCCAGCATCTGCAGTCCTCACTTTCACCAGGTTAAATGGTGTTCTGACTTACTTATTCTTTGGCTGTGGAAAAACACAGTAGGCTGGAGCAGATGATTCTGAAACACAATTGCTTATTTGGTCAGGAATTTGTCACATTAGCAGGATTGGAGTCAAGCAATAATCCAGCTGAGGTCAAACCAGTGTTTTTACACAAATTTAACCTAAAATTCTTGCTTATTGTTGGTGCCGATGTCTTTATTAACCACTCTCTCAATCTGTCTGATCAGCTTTGATGGGATATGTACATATAGCCCCATGCCCCTCTGTTCCAGTACCCATTTTAGAGCATTATCTCCTTTATATTGCATTTCCTCTTTCCTCCAACCAAAATGAATCATGTCATTCTTCTAACAACAATATTTTCACCTGGAAATCAAGTTATAACACTTACTTCCACCAAATTCTGTTTGGACAAGTAAAATATCAAATCTAATTGTCCCACATCACCAATCTAGTTTAGTTTTCTAACTGTCGTTCAGTACTCTATTTGTCACACGCTATGTAGCAACACTGTCAGGTTCAAAGAGTTGAGATGGGGTGTTCTCAGTTCTCCAGATTATTGGTATCAGCACTGCGTGCAGTGAGTCAACACGTTTTGCTTTGAGTCAGAATGCCATGATTTCACGCATAGATTTAACAAAGGTTGACAAACCAGAACAATACTGAGTGTAAACTATCAGAAGAGCTAGTTTTCAAATTAGATCATTTCTGCCCTCTCAGGGCCACAAAACAGACCTTCAGCATTGCTTGAAGTGCTAAAGAACTCTCTCGTGTCCTGATCAATGATGATGCTGGACCCATTAAAGCGAGATGATCAAGGCATTTATTCTATTGCTGTTTAAAGAGCCATGCTATGTCAAATTTGTTTCTGGATATTCTACAATGATTACATTTCAGCCAATAATTCACAGTTTTCAGGGCCTACAAGACATTATGAAATGTGCTATATGAATGCAGGGATTTCTTTTCTCTCTTCAGCCATAAGTGGATTGACTGAAGCAGGCTCAACGGGCTCTGCAGCCTGCTCCTATTCTATTTCTAATGTACTTATGGATTAGAGACATTGAGACTTCTTAAATAACTCAGTGCTGTTAGAGAAGAATGAAATAAGACATTACTGCATGCACATTGTGACCCTGTCAGCTCCCTGTCATCTCCAGAAAAGGAAATTACAATATTTCATTGAACTGACTACAGTCAAATTTCTGACCCTCACACTCAGAGTGATGAATGTTAAAAAGTGGATTGAAAACAATAAAAAAAACAGTCTAAGGATTAACACATGAAAGGTTCATTATGTTTTATTCCTTTAGCACACATTGCTTTAAAACTGCCTGCTCTGGCACAAAACAAGCGGATTTTTCCTACAATCTACTTCTCCCTCAGCAGTTCAAATGCCTAAAGTTTGGGGGTTGTGAGGGGCATGGGGTGATGTCTTTGAAACAGACTGTGTGTTGCCTTCCTGATTTCTTCCCATTCCTGAATCAAGTGGATAAGTCAAGGATAACCTTTCCTTGAAGGATTCCTCAAATTACAAAATAATGTTTTTTTTTAATTCTTCAACAGTTCTTCAATTCTTCAGCAATGTGGACATCGCTGGCTAAGTCAAAATTTGTGGCACAGTTCCAATTGCCTTAATGGTGGTGAGTTGTAGATGTGCATCTCTGCAGTCCATGTGGTGTAGTGAGACCCAAAATGCTGTCAGGAGGAGAGTTCCAGGATTTTGATCCAGCAGCTGTAAAGGATACTTCCAAATTAGAATGGTGAGTGGCTTAGAGGGGAACTGGAAGGTGGTGATGTTGCCATGCCGCTGCTGTTCTTGTCAGCAGTCAGGGAGTGAGTTGTATGCCACGTCTAGATGTTGCCTAGTAACAACTGTGGCCTTCCATGCACTTAGGGGGAGGAGAATGTGTCTGTTACATTTGAGAACTCTCCTCAGTTTTTCTCTCTCTGCAAAAGCGGCCAGGCCTGCTGAATTTCTCCAGCGCTTTCTGTGGTTAAAAGAAACAAGCTCTTGCTGAATTCTATTGCAGTTTGTCATGAATCTCAAGTGCATTGGAAATCTAGTCACAGTATTCCATGGGCTGTCAAAAATGATTAAATGACAAGTCGAAACACCAAGGTGGTTAATTCACTTCTTTTTGACTGCTACTTCGGTCAAAAGAAACTCTCATGTAGTTTCATCAATAAACTTATCCTGTAACAAGTTGTAACAAGTGGCAACATTAATTATTAACTACTACTCTTCAAATTTAAATTACATCCCCTTTAAATCCAAAGATACATATAATTCATTCACATATAGGACTGATCAAGACAGTAAGCTTTACAGAAATATGGGAGGATTATAAAGATGAAATGCGAACAAAATCTGTGGATCTACGGTTCAAATGTTGGGGGTGGAGTGCAGAGATATTTCCACAATTGTTTTGATTTTTGGCAAGGGGATCACAGTGGTATTGACAGCAGTGAAACATAATTCTCAACTCCATAGCTGGTCAATTGGACATCGGTCTTTGCTTGAGTGAGAAGTTCTTCTTTCCAGAGTATTTGAGTGCTTAAATTGAAGCACACTCTTTACTAACAAAGGGTGTAAAGTATGAGAGAGCGCGAGTATGACCTGTGTTTGTTTCTTGGCTTCCTATAGATCTGAATGCAATCTTGTTCTAACTTCTCTGAAAACTGAACCTTAAAAATCCAAAAGGCTACTGATTGGCAGCTTTTTAAACCCAAAAGCACTTAGAGTCATAGAGATATACGGCATGGAAACAGACCTTTCGGTCCAACTCGTCCATGCCGACCAGATATCCTAACCCAATCTAGTCCCACATGCCAGTACCCTGCCCATATCCATCCAAACCCTTCCTATTCATATACCCTTCCAAACGCCTCTTAAGTGTTGCAATTGTACCAGCCTCCACCATTTCCTCTGGCAGCTCATTCCATACACGTACCAACCTCTGTGTGAAAAAGTTGCCCCGTAGATCTCTTTTATATCTTGCTCCTCTCACCCTAATCCTATTCCTCTAAACAATAAAATAAAACACTTAAATACCCATTTTGGTTCTAGTAGACCTCAATTTTATGGTACACCAATATTAATCGTATTCATTATCCACAAGTTTAACTATTATTTTTAGGATTACTTTACCCAATACCTGTACCCCGTCCCCTCAAATTTCTTGTTGTGTGCACATGGAGTCACAGCGATGGGTAAAATCAGCCCATGTCCCATAGCTACCTGCAGTAGATTTTTCCATTTAGTATGGCATTTCCTTTTTGAAAGCTGGTCTTACTGATGACATTTAATTATAAGTCTGCATATGTGACATTGGAGTGCACATTACCAGTTTCTCCTTTTATCATTTCAGTTTTGATCTGTCAGGTTTTTCATGCCTCCTTGGATTATGTGATGAAGGAAAAAGGATTTGAAAAAAAATTGACCCTCCGCATGAGAGTTTTATGAGAAATGAAAATGTTTGATCTCCTCACACATTTTACTGAACATGATGTGTCTTTCAGCTTAGGGTGAAAACTCTCGCTCTTGCTCTCGCTGTCTCTCACTACTAATACTTGGCTTGAGCTATTCCATTCATAGGATTTCTGCACAAAAGGCCATAGATGTTTATGTCTATAACTGTATTTTTTCACATAGGTACATTATAAACATTTCATTTTCAATAGATATTCAATGTATAAAGGATTTTCAGGGTTGTGCAGGTGAATAAGACAAAATACATGGCATTGGAGAGAATGTCCTACAGATTTACTAGAATAAGCCTGAGGCTTTAAGAATTAGATTATGAGAAAAAGTTATGTAAACTGTCTTACATTTCCTGGAATACAGGTGATTGAAGGGTGATTTGATCAAAGGGTTAAAATGTCCAAAGGCTTTAATGGCATGAATATAAAGAAACTTTCCTGTAATGGTGGATGCAAGATAAAATTAAAACTTGATCTTCAAGGAGAAAATAGAAATGAAAAGGAACCTAAAAGTAAACCAGAAATTGCTGGCAAAAGTCAGCAGGAGAGGCATCACTTGTGGAGAGAAAGCAAAGTCAACATTTCAGGTCCAGTGACCCTTCTTCAGAAGTGATTTGTAGTCAGAAAATGGTGGTATATATGCTGAAAACAGGAGGGCCTGTGGTGAAAGCAGCCTATTTGATGATAGCGTGAGGGATATGGGATGGGTAAAGGACATAGAAGGAGATGTTCAGGCTCTAATATTACTGAACTTGATATTGCATCCTGAAAGCTGCAAGGACACTAAGAAGAAAATGAGATGCTGTTCTTCAAACTTGTACTGTGCCTCAATGAAGAACTACAGCAAGCCTGAGTGGAAATGTTGCCCAGGAAACATGTTGGTGTATTGAAGTGGCAGGCAAGCATTCTCCCATTTTCTCTGTCTCTGTTACATCTGTTCTGATAATGCCACCTTATTCAGAATGTACGCCTCTTTCCTCAACTGAGGTTCCCCACCAACATAGTTGACAGGGTCCTCAACCGTGTCTGATCCATTTCAGCACTTCCTCCCTCGCTCATTTTCTAATCTCCTCCAACAACAATAGGGTCCCCAGATCCTCACTTTTCAAGCGACCAGCATCCACATGCACAGGATCACAAACTGCCATTTCCAACACCTCCAACGGGATGTTACGATCAGACACATATACTCTTCCCATCCCTTGCGGAATTCCACAGTGACTGTTCCGTCTCGGAAAACCTGATTCTCTCCTCCTCCACTGCCAACACCTCCCCACATTCCAATGCCACCTTCATGTGCTATCCCAGAAGGTGTAACACCTGCCTCCCAACTCACAGTCCAAGGCTCCAGACATACCTTCCAGCTAAAGCAGCTTTTACCTACATTTCACTCAATCCAGTCTCTATGTTCACTGCTCACAATATAGTCTCTGCATTGAGGAGATGAAACATAGACTGGGTGACCGGTTTGTGAAACACATATATTCTGTCTGCAAAAATGACCCATGGTTGACTGCCATTGTATTCTCTGTCCAGTATTTCTGCCTTGGGCCTATTGCAATGCTCCAGCAAGGCTCAGCACAAGCTAGAAGAACAGCACTTCATTTTATGCTTGGGGACTCTGTAGCCTTCAGGACTCTATATAGAGTTTCCATATGTTTAGGGCCTGAATACCCCTTCTTTCATGTCCTTTACCCACCCCCACACCCTCGGACCTGTCAACATGTGGGCTGCTTTCATCACCATGTGATCAAATTACCATGTGCCCAAAATTGGACATTCTAAGTTGACCCGCTGCCGGACAAATTTACCCAAACCTGGAGCAGCAAATTGGCCAAGCTACCAGCAACCAGCAGCTATTGGCTATGGAAGTAAGGGAAAACCAAGGACAGAGAGGTACAAAGGTTCAGGCGGAACCAATTGCAACCAGCTTGGGGATTGTGTATTGAAGAAATATAAATCAGACTATCTGGCAGTTTGATTTCCAGCCAGTGCCTGAAGACGTGTACGTTACACCTCCCCAACATGGGAAAAGTGAAGGGATGATCCCTATTAGATGATTTGAACTCAGCTAATAATCCCATTGACTAAAGCCACAGAATATTCTGTGTGGTAAGGCATGAAGGGTGATTACAAATGGACAAGACTGTTCCCTCCGCGACTACCTGGTCAGGTCCACGCCCCCAAACAACCCATCCTCCAATCCTGGCACTTTCCCCTGCCACCGCAGGAACTATAAAACCTGCGCCCACACCTCCTCCCTCACCTCTATCCAAGGCCCGAAAGGAGCCTTCCACATCCATCAAAGTTTTACTTGCACATCCACTAATATCATTTATTGTATCCGTTGCTCCCGATGCGGTCTCCTCTACATTGGGGAGACTGGACGCCTCCTAGCAGAGCGCTTTAGGGAACATCTCCGGGACACCCGCACCAATCAACCACACCGCCCCGTGGCCCAACATTTCAACTCCCCCTCCCACTCTACCGAGGACATAGAGGTCCTGGGCCTCCTTCACTGCCACTCCCTCACCACCAGACGCCTGGAGGAAGAACGCCTCATCTTCCGCCTCGGAACACTTCAACCCCAGGGCATCAATGTGAACTTCAACAGTTTCCTTATTTCCCCTTCCCCCACTTTACCCTAGTTCTAAACTTCCAGCTCAGTAATGGTCCCCATAACTTGTCCGGACTTGTCCTACCTGCCTATCTTCTTTTCCACCTATCCACTCCACCCTCTCCTCCTTGACCTATCACCTTCATCCCCTCCCCCACTCACCCATTGTACTCTATGCTACTTTCTCCCCACCCTCACCCTCCTCTAGCTTATCTCTCCACGCTTCAGGCTCATTGCCTTTATTCCTGTATAGGGCTTTTGCCCGAAACGTAGATTTCGAAGCTACTTGGATGCTGCCTGAACTGCTGTGCTCTTCCAGCACCACTAATCCAGAATCTGGTTTCCAGCATCTGCAGTCATTGTTTTTCCCTAATTAGAAGCCACTGCTCAGCAAAGACATGCAGCAAGACTTGTGGCAAAAGGCATGCAGCAACCCAAGAAAACTCAGGAGAAGATTTTCCCTGATCTTAGTGGAAGAGGGACAGCCCTACATTGGAGAGGAAAGGGATTCCAATGGGCCAGTTCAATCACATGGCTTGTTGTGGGTAACATCATTTCTCAGATGGCTAGAGCTCAATAAACTAAATACTGTAGGAATTTGGAAAACTCTCAGAGTGTTTTTAGTAAAGAATATTTTGTTAATAAAATCAAGTTGAGCCATAAAATTAATTCAGTGTCCTTTGACTATCTCACTGTCAAGAGCATTTGGGTGAAGTGTTTTTAATACATAAACTGGTTAAAGTGTCCAAAGCATGGAAAACATTTGTGTCCTTGGATGGTCCTATATTAGAAGTGTTTGTATAATCTTTAATGTTGAACCTTACCAACTTCCAATATCCAACATGAGACTGAATTAAGAAGGCAGTTGCTCCATGTGGTGGCCAGGATACAAATGGATGAAAGAGGTGAAGGCTTCCGACCTGTGTTTGGGCCATTAGCCAACGTGAGAAGGACAAACAGCCAGAGTTAGTACAAGGTCAGGGACTCATTGGAAAACAAAATCTAGCATAAGCTAGTATAGGAAATGGGGACCTGCACAAAACAGAGGCAAAGGATTGAACACGGGGTCAGAGGACACACAAGGTGCCAAGAAGCTAGATGTTGGGGTAGGGGACTTACAAGGATACAGAGGAGGATCTAGGACCTATGAGGTAAAAGGTAGTTCTGAAGAAGGGTCACTGGACCAGAAATGTTAACTCTGCTTTCTCTCTAAAGAGCTCTCTTTCTCTCTATTGAGCTACAAAGGAGAATCCCATGAGTGTCAGGTAGTGGCAACAAATGTTCCTAAAGGAGGATTCAAGCAAAACTGGGAAGCAGAAAAGAGACCCAGAGTAAGAAAGTTTGTCGAAGGACTTTCTCTGGGGGAGGATGGAAACTGAAAGACAGGATGTGGTATAAATGTGGAGAACCACAGAGGTGAATCTCTAACAGAATCAGTGCTGAAGTTCCCCCACAAAGTTCCCCCTACAGAGCTAACAGCTAAAGCCTATGCGGTCAGCTACCCTGGAAAATGTCCCCACCAGCAGTCATACACTCAGCCAGTGTATATCTCTAAAACAGATCAAACGTCCCCCTGCCGCTGTTGGAAGCAAGGGATTTGGCTCACCCAATGGAAAACCATGACCTTGCACTCAAAGATGAATGGTACATGATACCAATCAAGGACCAAATCAAATGATTTATTAATACTATGGTGTCCAAGGTCATCAAGGGACAGAAGCTACTACTGACCGAATTAATGGATTGTGTTTGTGGCCAGAAGTAAGAAAAGACATAATATTTTATGTCAAGAATTGTATCATCTGCACCTAGGATAATCCAGTTAAATATGCAAATCGTGAGGAGTGAAGTCATACTAGGCCAATAGCAGACTGTGGGCTAACCTTCAAATATAGTGTGTTGGCTCCCTATGACCCTGTATAGAAGGTAATAGATATATCCTGGTCATCATGGACATTTTTAGTAAGCGATTACAGGCATTCTCCACTCGACCAAACACTGGTAAAATTGCAGTAAACATCTTAATTCAACAAGTTTTCACTAGATGGGGTCTTCCCACAGCATAGATTTGGACAAAGCAACATATTTCACAGCCCAGGTAATGTAGGGGGGGACAAACATCAACCGAAGTTTTCATATCACCTACCATCCTCAATCCAGCAGGATTGTGGAGTGGATGAATCACGCTCTCAAAGTAATGCTGTGAAAGGTTGTCCAGCAAAAGAACTCAACCTGGAATGTAGTCCTCCTTTGTCCTCATGACCATATGGAACTCACCCTCCCGTTCAACTGGATTCACCTCCCTCGACACATGTCAAAGACTGGATCTCCCATGAGAAGTATTGAATGTTTAATAGGACTTGTCTTGACAGAGACCGAGATCAAAGTCCTCTGCCATGATAAAACTGAACATTATATTAGAAATTGTACAGTCTGCACAAAAGCATTGGCCATCAGAATGGCAAAAAGGAAACAGTGGAGCAAGTCATATTTTGATGAGAAGGGGAACACAGTAGAGTGTGAGCTAAGGTATTAAGTGATGTTACAAATTTTCCAACCGGGAGTATTTCTGTCCCCCAGGTATTCAGGTCTCTATTTGGTTGTGGATATAGCCAGCCCATTCATTTACAGAATTTTGTTAGATGTAGCAAAAGTAGGTGGTACCACATTGTTTAGTTAAAGGCCTATGGAATCCAAACCAACAGTCACATGCGGAAGTGGATCCAAACTCGAACACTGATCTAAACCCTGACCCAGTCATTGATGAATATCCAATCCAAATTGCTGATCGCAAATCAGACCCAGACTCAGTTACTGATCCAGGCCAGGATTTTGGACCAGCCTCAACATTATCCCATCTGAAGCCTCAACCATGAAAACTGAATGACAGCTGTGTCCAACAATTCCAGCCAGAAGAAGCAGGTCTCGATGTTTAGCAGCCCTGAAGTGTAAGGGTTGGCTCAAAACAATGCATCTAAGAAAATGTCTTATGCAGCATTCTAGATCAGAGACAGAGACTTCCTTTACGAAGACAATTGTTCCAATGCTTGCACCACGACACACTAGAAGATCAAGTCCCTGGCAATCAGAGCTCTCCCACCTAGACACAGTAACATACATAGCCATCATCATGATCTTTGACTTTTGGGTCATTTTCATCCTTTGGCTATTTCTCATCATTTCATTTTTGTCTTATTCAAATCAAAGACCATTTTGTTTCTTGGCTATTTTGCATCTTGCCTTGTAATTTTAACCATCTAGACATCTAGTGGTGCTCATGCATTAACTGGCTCTGACCTCCATTTTGGATTAACCAATGTTGGGCCTGATATGAGACCTTTAACACATACACAACTGACTGATGAAAGGGGGAGTGGGGGAATTCCATAAAAGCCTAAAAAGGATTTGGAGTTGAGATAGTAAATGGAATTCAGATACATGGTAACTGTGATCTTATCGAATTCAGGGACATCATAGCTGACCCCTTCCTCTTTTTTACAACCCAAAAAGACTTCATATTGTATTGAAGTATATAACACAATCGTTATATAATGTTGACGTTACATAAAGGAAGGAGCCGAATGAATCAACTACTTCCCATAATGGATATTCCTCACTACATTTAGAATTACAGTTAGTATTTACGAGATTCATTGCATGTCAAAACATACAGCCTGAAGGCTTTTACTCTTATGAATTGTTTTAGATTGACTCCTGGAACCAATGTAGAAAATGTAACTTGCTGCAGTGTGCCTGTGTTCACACTTTACAGTCTCAGCTGTCCATATAGGATGAAATATCAAGTGCAATAACTTAGTTCCTATTGTGAAAGTGATCATTTTAAACAGTTAGGAGAAAGTGAGGACTGCAGATGCTGGAGATCAGAGTTGAGAGTGTGGTGCTGGAAAAGCACAGCAGGTCAGGCAGCATCGGAGGAACAGGAGAATCAACATTTATGGAATTTCATTAGGAGTTCCTGATGAAGGTCTTATGCCTGAAATGCCGATTCTCCTGCTCCTGGGAGGCTGCCTGACCTGCTGTGCTTTTCCAGCACCACATTCTCAATTTTAAACAATTACTACTGACTTAACATTTTATTTTTCGTTGCAGGGGATCGTTCATTTGCATTGGCTGATTTGCTTGTGAAATGCCTATGGAAATTTGTACTTTGTGTTGAGAAGAAAAACCCAGCCAATGTCTACTCCCTCTTCATAGCTTTTAAGAGAATTGAACACTCTGCTGCCACCAGCCTCTGCCTCCACTGAATCCAATTTGCTTGGCTCTCAGTTAAATCAAAACAGTAACATTTCACATTACAAAAGCACACTTTATTTGTTGAGCTATTGAATGATTTCAACTGTTTTGGAAATTTAAGACCTACAAAAGAAATCCATTTCTGTTGCAAAAGGTGAGGCCAGTAATGAAAATTTTTGTGCAAGGACATATAATATAATTTCTTCCCTAACATTCAGGTCTTCAACTTGAATTATAGCAGGTGATTACCACCATCACCTTGCCTGAAGCAACGATGTTCAGTTTTTTTTAACGGAGCAATCAAATCCCAGTGTGTCAGAGATTAGCATGATTTCAGGTTATTGTCAAGCATGCGAGGGTATTACCTCGATTCCTTTCTTATCTATCCTCACTTCTCCAAAACTAATGTTGAAAATTAGGAAAGGATAGCACTTGCAAATTCTTCTTTAAAAATACCAGTTAAGATAAACATGTCGTTTTGTTTGAACTTTTTTGTCTCTTGCGTATTAACAGTCCTTAGCTCTTTTGCTTGATTCACTACTTTTGTCTTTATATGCAGTTTTTCACTTACAGTTCCTCTGAATGCAATGTGAGAAAAAGACAGTGCGTAGGGAATGGATTGCCTGAAAGGATGTGGAGGCAAGTTCAATCAAGACCATGAAGAAGGTATTAGGTGGTCAAGTAATTAGAAACAATGTGCAGGGTTATGGGCCAGAGTAGGAGGATAGCACTAAGTCATAACGACCTTCAGAGAGTCAGTGCAGTCATGACGGGCCAAATGGCTACCTGTACCATAACAATTCTGTGGCAGTGAAAGAAAGCCACTACTCCTGATATTGTTAGCTGCGATCTTGTTGCCATGGCGGCATTTCAGTTTTAGATGAGAGGTGACTCAAATATACAGGAAAGCCAATTCATACATTTTCTGAGGAATTGAAGTAGCAATCTGACTTAAAGATTATAATAAGTTTTTAATTGATTGCAAACTTCAGATTTCACATGACTAGCAGCAGAGAACTGTGACTAATCAGATCAGTGGGTGACTTACCGGGCTGAAGTAACACTTCCTGGCCTCAAGATGTTGGATTTGGAAAGGTTGGACTAAAGATTATGGGTCACATAAAGTACTCTAGAAATAGGCCATTTGGTTCCTTCCACTAGTTAATAGGGTTATGATTGGTGTGATTGTGGCCTTCTTCCACTCTGTCTCCATAATCTTTGACTCACTTGTCAGTCAAAAATCTATCTAATTCAGCCTTGAGTATGTTCAATGATCGAGCCTCCTCTCCTCTCTGGAAGGAAGGAATTCAAATACTAAAGACTCTCTGAAAGAAAAAAAAATCATCCTTCACAGTTGTACCCCATATTTTTAGATTAGCCCACAGGAGGAAACATTCTCTCAACATCTATGCTGTCAAGTGCCCCTCAGAATTTTACGTTTGAAACATACATGAGGAATTGATAGTTTTGTTACTAATTTTACAGTTGATTTCACACACTATGGACACATTAGCTTTAATGTCCAATTTGTATATTCTAATATTGATTTAAACTATAGAGTTTAAATATGCCTGACAGTGAACTAAAAACATCAGTGAAAACAATTATGTAGGTTGAACAGTGGTGGGGGGGAGGGAGAAAATCCAATTAACCTTTCAAATGACCCTGCCAAATAATTCATTTCAGATGTGTCCACTTCCTTGGGTCACTGGGTATCACTTAATTAAACAGTTGAATATTCTGATCTCATGCTTGAGAAGATATGCATAGACTGACGTGATCGCATGTTTGTCAAAGTGACACACGGTTCATTGTTCATTATCTCCATTGGCGGAATAAAATGCACAATTTCCAATTGGTGTTTGCTTGATTTTCTCAATGAACAACAGAATCATATACTTTAATGGTGCAAGTTAAAATCATAGAATTATAGAAGCTCATAAAGAAGTCATTTGGCCATTGACTCTATGCCAGTTCTTTGCAAAGAAATCTAATCCAATCAGTCCCATTCTTCATCATGTCCTCGAGCTTCATTTGCTCAAGCAGTCATCGAATTTTCCTTTGAAACTGTCTCTGCTTCTGCTTCCCTAATGAGCAAGGAGTTTCAGATCATTTCAGATCATTACACTTGCTGTGTGTGAAAAAAATTGGACCCTCATTTGTCCTTTATCTTATGTCCAAATCTTGTGTCTTATACCTTAAATCTGTGAGTCCTAGCACTGGTGCCATAAATTAATATGAACAATTTCCCTTTATCTATGTTGTATAAACATATCAGTATCTCAGCCTTCACTTTTCATCAAAGCTTGAGTTTTCCCATTTGTGGTTTAAGTGTGTTAGCAAATTAATTTCCTGCTGTCCAGTCCATTATTGCCTGAGACAAATTATTTTGTACTATCTTCCACTTTTTACCTCCTTAACTACACAAGCACATTGCTGGTTTGTTATTGACAGAACCACATGGTGAATGGGATGGAAATGCTCACCACTGTTGGAACCTTTGGGCTTCCACCTCATTAGTGCCACATTTAAAACCCAACCATATAGCACTTCAGACACTGCCAGTCAGGAACAATCCATCACATGGCACTACCTGACACTAATCACCAAAGAGATGGCCTAGAAGAAAGGAAAGTTCACTCCCTGCTTCACAAGCAGAGATTTGGAGGGAAGGGCACACTTCTTACCAGTGGACTGCCACACTACCAGACACAGCCAGCTGGAACAAACTCATGTCAGTGTAGGGTCTCACATGTATCCAGCAGCACTATAAGATGGTCAATTATCTCATGTGCTCCACAAAGGGAAAGTGTCACTGTCACTTTTCTGCAGAATTACACTCCAAGGATCAGCATTTAGTTTCATTCTGCAAGCACACACACATAACAAAGACTGATGGATTGCAACCTTCAGTATCACATGCATCAAGCAAAGAGAATCAGAGATATCCAGATGCATTCATAGGCTGACAACTTGGGATAAAACCTAAGACACAGAAGCAGAAACAGGCCATTGAGTCCATCCATTCTACATCATTTATTGAGATTATTGCTGAGTTGATAATCCTCAATTCTACTTTCCTGCCTTTTCCTCATATTCCTTAACTTCCTTACAGATTAAATGCATGCTTTGAACATAATTAATAACATAGTCTCCATTCCCCTCTGTAGTAAAGAATTTCACAGATTCACAACCCTCTAACAGAAGAAATTCCTCCTTATCTCTGTCTTAAATGAGTGACTTCTTGTTCTGAAATTATGTCCTCTGGTACTAGACTCTACCACAAGGCAAAGCACCCTCTCTACATTTATCCTGTCAAATCCTCTAAGAATCTTGCATGTTTCAATAAGGTCGCCTCAAATTCTTCTATATTCCAATGAGTACAGGCCCAAACTAATCAATCTCCCCTTTATTCGCTTTGAAATACAATAGAATAAATTAACCTATCTGAAAAACCAAGCAACTCTATCGCAAATTAATGATGCTGTTCCAGTTTCTTGCAACATCCCCATAAATATCCCCTTAGCCAAAAAGGTAAAATCATACACAAGTTCTTACAGGAGAGATTTCAGAGGGAGAGTCAGCCAAAAAAACTTGTGTTGAATCAGGGAACCTTTCTCCCCAGCAGCTTTCTTTGACCAGCAGCTTCAAAGTAAACAAGCTAGAAAAATAAACTGATCTGGCAGAGATGGCCTCTCCCTTTTCATTGTACAACTGTTTTTTTTTTAAATATCCTAAAGGACTCCTCTGATTCTTGACTTAAGCAGGATCTGCCAGCCATTATCAAAGTAGCCAGTTCAGACATATCAGCATCTCTCCCTTTTTGACCCCTCTTGAAAAATATCAAAGGTAAAATGACCTTGTCAAAAGGGGCAGCATCATCACAGATGGCTATCCATTCTTTTCAAGCATGAGTTCTGCTCTAACAGATTACACAATTTGCTGATAAGGGACTGAGATATCCATATTCTTTGCTTGCAATGGTTCCCTAAGAAAAATAAGTAATAACAGCGAAGCGTGTAGATTCATGACAGAGTCATTCCCTTCCACCTCTTTGGTAACCTTCACCTGCTGAGGTTGTGCAGCAATTGCTGGAGATCGCTGTTCTTGTTGATTTGGTGACATTTTATTTTCTCCCTTCTTCCACATCACATATCTGACAAGGCCATAAGGAATTGTCCAAGTGTGGGCTCCACATTAGATTTGTGAACTGGTAATCGAGGTGGAGTATCTGAATTAGTGATGCTTCTGATCCCTTACTTCAATCATTATGAAGTAACATGTTATGCCCTTACAAAGTGTACTATGGAGGCTTTACAAGGAGGCCAATATCAAACCTCATTTTGGGGTTCTGAGCTATGTATGCAGATGCATTTTACAGATCCAGGGATGGTTTGCCATTACTTTCACATGTTGGTCATCTGGCCAATAGAGTTTGCAGCTCCCCAGTTGCTTCTAAATCATTCCCAGAATTGGTCCAGCAAGACCAGTGATATCAAACTATCTAAAGAACCTTGGCAGTTCAAGGAGGAAGTAACCTCTCATGACTTTTGTTTTGGGTATCTATGATTGCACAATAAGTTATGGCCTTGCCAGCATGCCCAAATTTAAGGTTATTTTTTAGTTACAACTATGGACAGTTGAAATTCAATGATGTATATTAGCTGATAGTGTCAATTATAGTAGCTGGCATAATTCTGTATTTGCCTATCCGTTACCATGGAGCTTGTTACCCAAAATTTTGAGGTAAGTGTGTGTCTGTGTGCATTGACATGGTTGACCACTATTCACTTTGGTGTCAGATCTTTAAATCATGACCATTAAAACCTGCTGGTTTTCTCCAGTTCATTTTGTTTTCATTACTGAGTGAAGACTACCCTGGTATAAACTCATCTTCCTCAACATTTCTCTGTCAGTCTTCTTATTTGCCTGGAGGGCAGACTTGTGAGGTGAAACATCAACAGGAAAATGCATTATTTCACTTCAATTTCCAAAATGTTATTTCAGCCAGAAAAGTCAAAAGGATAAAAAGAAGCATGACCAGGCAAGTCAGAATAATGGTCTCAGGATACCTTGTGGTGAGAGTTTTCCACAAAGGGCTATGCTTGGCTATCTTGGGCACTCATTTCTAATGTTTCAAACATATGGTGGGTGGTGAAGTTGGCGTCATATCTGAATGACAAATTGTGCGTTTTATTTTAAATCTTTAAGTAAACTTGAACGTATTTCAACTGAGAGCCTTCTTCAACACTGTCAGGAGTATCACTCAAAGCTAGCATGAATTCATTCAGTGACAATAGAACTTGCCCAAATATTTTGTTCATTCACTAGATATAAATGTCTCTAGTAAAATCAGAATATATTAGACTTTGGAGCTTACCTCATCCTAGTGACACATGAAGTCTAATGAAACATATGTTTCTGTCTTTTTCAATAGTTACTTTATTATAGTTCACCTTCAGCTACATATAGCTTGAGGGGTATCACTCCATATCAAGCACGGAGACGATCCTTCTCCTATCATCTGCCACAGGCATTTTGAAAGAATTTACAGGTTGATAATCATGATGAGATCCCTGTTGATATCAAGGTCAGGAGTGGAACTTCAGGTTAAAGCATCTAGGTCAGAGACAAAGATGTTATCTCCATTCTGCTGCAAGACCTTGCAACAAAGGCAGCCTTTGTGTGGAGCCGCAGAAAATGGAGAAGATACGAAATGAGTATTTTGCATCAGTATTTACTGTGGAAAAGAATATGGAAGATATAGACTGTAGGAAAATAGATGGTAACATCCTACAAAAAGTCCATATTACAGAGGAGGAAGTGAAATGCATAAGAGTGGATAAATGCCCAGGACCTGATCAGTTGTACCCTAGAACTCTGTGGGAAACTAGGAAAGTGAATGCTGGGCCTCTTGCTGAGATATTTGTATCATCGATAGTCACAGGTGAGGTGCCAGAAGACTGGAGGTTGGCTAACGTGATGCCACTGTTTAAGAAGGGTGTAAGGACAAGCCAGGGAACTATAGACCAGTGAGCCTGACCTCAATGGTGGGTAAGTTGTTGGAGGGAATCCTGAGGGACAGGATGTACATGTATTTGGAAAGGCAAGGACTGATTAGAGATAGTCAACAGGGTTTTGTGCATGGGAAATCATGTCTCACAAACTTGATTGAGTTTTTTGAAGAAGTAACAAAGAGGATTGATGAGGGCAGAGTGGTAGATGTGATCTATATGGACTTCAGTAAGATGTTCGACAAGGTACCCCATGGGAGACTGATTAGCAAGGTTAGATCTCATGGAATACAGGGAGAACTAGTCATTTGGATGCAGAACTGGCTCAAAGGTAGAAGACAGAGGATGGTGGTGGAGGATTGTTTTTCAGACTGGAGGCCTGTGACCACTGGAGTGCCACAAGGATCGGTGCTGGATCATCTACTTTTTGTCATTTACATAAATAATTTGGATGCGAGCATAAGAGATGCAGTTAGCAAGTTTGCAGATGACACCAAAATTGGAGGTGCAGTGGACAGCGAAGAAGGTTACCTCAGATTACAACAGGATCTTGACCAGATGGGCAATGGGCTGAGAAGTGGCAGATGGAGTTTAATTCAGATAAATGTGAGGTGCTGCATTTTGGGAAAGCAAATCTTAGCAGGACTTATACACTTAATGGTAAGGGCCTAGGGAGTGTTGCTGAACAAAGAGACCTTGGAGTGCAGATTCATAGCTTCTTGAAAGTGGAGTCGCAGGTAGATAGGATAGTGAAGAAGGCGTTTGGTATGCTTTTCTTTATTGGTCAGAGTATTGAGTACAGGAGTTGACAGGTCATGTTGTGGCTGTACAGGACATTGGTTAGGCCACTGTTGGAATATTGCATACAATTCTGGTCTCCTTCCTATCAGAAAGATGTTGTGAAACTTGAAAGGGTTCAGAAAAGATTTACAAGGATGTTGCCAGGGTTGGAGAATCTGAGCTACGGGGAGAGGCTGAACAGGCTGGGGCTGTTTTCCCTGGAGTGCCGGAGGCTGAGGGGTGACCTTATAGAGGTTTACAAAATTATGAGGGGCATGGATAGGTTAAATAGGCAAAGTCTTTTCCCTGGGGTCGGTGAGTCCAAAACTAGAGGGCATAGGTTTAGGGTGAGAGGGGAAAGATATAAAAGAGACCTAAGGGGCAACTGTTTCACACAGAGGGTGGTACGAGTATGGAATGAGCTGCCAGAGGAAGTGGTGGAGGCTGGTACAATTGCAATATTTAAGAGGCATTTGGATGCGTATATGAATAGGAAGGGTTTGGAGGAATGTGGGCCATGTGCTGGCAGATAGGACTAGATTGGGTTGGGATATCTGGTCGGCATGGACGGGTTGGATTGAAGGGTCTGTTTCCATGCTGCACACCTCTATGAATCTATTTATTGTTCTTTTGTACTTGCCTCTAAGAAACAGGTGGTGAACTGCTTTCTTCAATATGGCTGAATGGCTTACTCAGAGGGCAATGAGGAGTCAACCCATTGGCTTAGGGCATAGTCTGGCATAGGCCAGAGCAGGTTAGGATGCCAGATTTTCGCTCCTAAACATTGCTGGTAAATGCAATAGTTTCAAATCATACTGGAGTTTTCATTGCATGTTCACGATTATTGATTTTCAACAACATTCAATGATGATAATTAGGAGCTGGTGCATTTTGTAAGAAAGTATAGGAAGGCATGTTTGTTTGACAGTCCTTAATCTTTTAAATCTTTCAAAAGTTGGCTTGGAGACAGAGCAGAAGAGTCGGACATCGCACAGAGCCGTGGTAATAGGGGACTCCATAGTGAGAGGAACTGACCGGGGTTTTTGTGGCAGCAGACGGGACTTAAGGATGGTGTGTTGCCTTCCTGGTGCCACAGACAGAGTGCAGGAAATCCTCAAGAACGAAGGTGAAGAGCCAGAGGTGGTGGTACATGTTGGCACAAATGATGTCGGGAAGAAGAAGAGGAACATACGACAGCGGGACTTCGGAGAACTAGGAAGAAGGCTGAAAAGCAGGACATCCAAGGTGGCTATCTCCGGTTTGCTTCCAGTTCCTCGGACTTGAACGTGTGGCTGGGGAACTGGTGCAGGAAGCAAGGATTTAAATTCTTGGATCACTGGGGTATGTTTTGTGGTAAGCATAAATTCTACAAGAGAGACGGTTTGCTCCTGAATAGGTTAGGTACCAGCATTCTGGCAGGCAGGTTTGCTACTGCAACACAGCTACGTTTAAACTAGGTCGCGGGCAGGAGGGGACAAACTGGATGTTTAAGAAAGAAATTGGAGGGAAAGTTATAACAAGGGAAGTCAAGAAAGACAACTGTATCAATGAGGCAGAAATTTAGAAAGGGATCATGCTATAAGGTTGAGTGAAATAGGAGTTTATGGGAAGGGTGAGGGCAGTAACAAATTAAAAATACTATACATGAATACACGAAGCATTAGAAATAAGATGGATGAGCTTGAGGCTCTTTTGGAAATTGGTAGATACGATATTGTGGGGATAACTAAGGCGTGGCTTCAAGTGGACAGGGCCTGGGAAATGAATATTCAAGGCTGCACGTGCTATCGTAAGGACAGACTGACGGGCAGAGGGGGTGGGGTGGCCATGTTGGTAAGGGATGATATTTAGTCCCTTGCGCGGGGGATCCTAGAATCAGGGATATAGGGTCAGTGTGGATAGAGCTGAGAAATACTAAGGGTAAAAAGGCCCTCTTGGGAGTTATCTATAGGCCCCCAAACAGTAGTCTGGATGTCGGATGTAAGTTAAATCAAGAGCTGAAATTGGCCTGTCGCAAAGATGTTACTACAGTTGTTATGGGGGATTTCAACATGCAGGTAGACTGGGAGAATTAGAATGATATTGGACCTCAAGAAATAGACTTTGTGGAGTGCCTCAGAGATGGATTCTTAGAACAGCTGGTGCTGGAGCCGACCAGAGAGAAGGCAATTCTGGATCTGATATTGTGCAACGAACCAGAATTAGTCAGGGACCTCGAAGTGAAGGAGCCATTGGGAAGTAGAGGGAGAGGGTACAATTGGAAGTGACAATATTTCTGTTGAATAAAGGGAACTATGGAGCTGTGAGGGAGGAGCTGGCCAAAGTTCAATGGTGCAATACCTTAGCAGGGATGACAGTGGAAGAAAGATCCTAGGAGGAGGCATGGGTAGCCGTGGCTGACGAGGGAAGTTAAGAAACAGATAAAGTTAAAAGAGAAAAAGTATAAAATAGCAAAGATAAGTGGGAAAACGGAGGACTGGAAAGCTTTTAAAGAACAACAGAGGATAACTAAGAAGGAAATACACAGAGAAAAAATGAGGTACAAAGGTAAACTGGCCAATAATATAAAGGAGGATAGTAAAAGTTTTTTTAGGTATGTGAAAGGCATAAAAATGGTTAAGACTAAAATTGGGCCCTTGAAGACAGAAACAGGAGAATATATTACAGGGAACAAAGAAATGGCAGAAGAATTGAATTGGTACTTCAGACCTATGTTCACTGGGGAAGACACAAGCAATCTCCCTGAGGTAACAGTGGCTGAAGGATCTGAACTTAAGGGAATTTATATTTGCCAGGAATTGGTGTTGGAGAGACTGTTAGGTCTGAAGGTTGATGAGTCCTCTGGGCCTGATGGTCTACATCCCAGGGTACTGAAGGAGGTGGCTCGAGAAATCATGGATGCGTTAGTGATTATTTTCCAGAGTTTGATGGATTCAGGATCAGTTCCTGCTGATTGGAAGGTGGCTAATGTTGTACCACTTTTTAAGAAAGGTGGGAGAGAGAAAACAGGAAATTATAGACCAGTTAGTCTGACCACAGTGGTGGGAAAGATGCTGGAGTCTATTATAAAGGATGAAATTACGACACATCTGGATAGTAGTAACAGGATAGGTCAGAGTCAACATGGATTTATGAAGGGGAAATCATGCTTGACTAATCTTCTGGAATTTTTTGAGGATGTAACTCTGAAGATGGACAAGGGAGATCCAGTAGATGTAGTGTACCTGGACTTTCAGAAAGCTTTTGATAAAGTTCCACATAGGAGGTTAGCGAGCAAAATTAGGGCACATGGTCTTGGGGCAAAGTACTAACTTGGATTGAAAGTTGATTGGCTGATAGGAAACAAAGAGTAGTGATAAATGGCTCCATTTCGGAATGGCAGGCAGTGACCAGTGGGGTACCACAGGGATCAGTACTGGGACCGCAGCTTTTTACAATATATGTTCATGATATAGAAGATGGTATTAGCAATAACATTAGCAAATTTGCTGATGATATTAAGCTGGGTGGCAGGGTGAAATGTGATGAGGATGTTAGGAGATTACAGGGTGACCTGGACAAGTTAGGTGAGTGGCCAGATGCATGGCAGATGCAGTTTAATGTGGATAAATGTATGGTTATCCACTTTGGTGGCAATAACAGGAAGGCAGATTACTACCTAAATGGAATCAATTTAGGTAAAGGGGCAGTACAGAGAGATCTGGGTATTCTTGTACACCAGTCAATGAAGGTAAGCTTGCAGGTACAGCAGGTAGTGAAGAAGGCTAATAGCATGCTGGCCTTCATAACAAGAGGAATTGAGTATAGAAGCAAAGAGGTGCTTCTGCAGCTGTACAGGGCCCTGGTGAGACCACACCTGGAGTACTGTGTGCAGTTCTGGTCTCCAAATTTGAGGAAAGACATTCTGGCTATTGAGGGAGTGCAGCGTAGGTTTACGAGGTCACTTCCTGGAATGGCGGGATTACCTTACACTGAAAGACTGGAGTGACTGGGCTTGTATGCCCTTGAGTTTAGAAGACTAAGGGGGGATCTGATTGAGACATATAAGATTATTAAAGGATTGGACACTCTGGAGGCAAGAAAAATGCTTCCGCTGATGGGTGAGTGCCGAACCAGAGGATACAGCTTAAAAATACAGGGTAGACCATTTAGGACAGAGATGAGGAGAAACTTCTTCACCAAGAGAGTGGT
This sequence comes from Chiloscyllium punctatum, assembly GCF_047496795.1. Taxonomy (NCBI): domain Eukaryota; kingdom Metazoa; phylum Chordata; class Chondrichthyes; order Orectolobiformes; family Hemiscylliidae; genus Chiloscyllium; species Chiloscyllium punctatum. Next base: position 109,728,246 of record NC_092741.1, read on the forward strand.
GGCTGTGTGGAATGCTCTGCCCTAGAGGGCAGTGGAGGTCCAGTCTCTGGATTCATTTAAGAAAGAGTTGGATAGAGCTCTCAAGGATAGTGGAATCAAGGGTTATGGAGATAAGGCAGGAACAGGATACTGATTAAGGATGATCAGCCATGATCATATTGAATGGTAGTGCAGGCTCGAAGGGCAGAATGGCCTACTCCTGCACCTATTGTCTATTGTCTATTGTCTAAACCCCACATGATCTTGTCCCTGCCTAAATATGTGATCTCCTCCAACTCCACATCTTTTAAAAATATTGACAGTCCTGAAAGCCAGTTTCTTGCACATTCCCAATTATAATCACATCACCATTGGCGGTCAACTCTTAATTTGTCTGTACGCCTCTGGGATTCCCTCTGTACATTTCCCTTGTCTTGCTACCTCACAATACTCTTTTGTGTCATGGCTGACCATGGGTCGCATTCTTGTTGTTCGAGCTTTCTGTTTCCCTGAAGCAACTTTGCTTGTGACTGAAGAGACCAATGCTGGAGTGACAGTCCCGGTCGCAGAGGTCACATCTATATGTAGTCACTGATCTGCTAGAACTGCTGCACTCCTTCTTTCGTGCCCGTTTGTCTGCTGCAGCGCTCATCGGCTTCTTTTCCCCTGTTTTGAGATGTTGGTTCAGGGTGCTTCTCCATCTCATGCAGTCAGCTGCAAGCCATTCCCAAGACGCCATAATGATGTAGATGTCCTTGTAGAGCAGCGGGGGATGCCCGGTGGGTCTCTTCCCAGACGCATGCTCTCCATAGAAGATATCCTTTGGGATGCAGCGGTCCTCCATGCGGTAGACGTGGCCCAGTCAGCGCAGTCTCTGCTGCCTGAGCAGAGTGTACATGCTGGGAAGACCAGCGCGAGATAGGACCGCTGTGTTGGATGTCCTTTAGGATCCTCTTTAAAACCTACATAATTGAGCAAGTGTTTGGTCTTCTAACCCATTAGCTCCTCAAGGGCTTTATGAATCATATTTAGTTTTATTATACTCTCGTGAGGTGTTCTGCGAAATCTTATTCAGTTAAAGTTATATAATTGTTATATAAATATGAGTAGTTGTTGTTAAAATTATATACATTTTAAATCATCTATTTTTAACTTGACACAGATGAATAAAATCAGCTGATCTTTCTTGATATGGCCCTGCTTCTGTGCCATTACTTTTAATGGCAAAGAGAATCAGGCAGTTCCTTTAAAGGACAATATTCTACATCATCAGTTTTGGATTTGGGTAGCAATTGAAAATTGATTCTAGTCCATTCAACTCCCAAAGTTATTTGACCATCCTTAAGCTAAAACATGGTTTAAATATATAAGAGAAAGTGAGGACTGCAGATGCTGGAGACCAGAGTTGAAAAATGTGATGCTGGAAAAACACAGCAGGCCAGGCAGCATCCGAGGAGCAGGAGAATCAACGTTTCTGGCATAAGCCCTTCTTCAGGAATGAGGCTGGTGTGCCAGGCAGGCTGAGATAAAAGGTAGGGGGGAGGGTATTTGGGGGAGGGGCGCTGGGAATATGATAGGTGGAAGGAGGTGAGGGTGATAGGCCAGAGTGGGGGTGGGGGAGGAGAGGTCGGCAAGAAGATTGCAGGTTAAGAGGGCAGTGCTGAATCCAGGGGTTGGGACTGAGATAAGGTGGGGGGAGGGGAAATGAGGAAGCTGGAGAAATCTACATTCATCCCATGTGGTTGGAGGGCTCCTAGACGGAAGATGAGGCGCTCTTCCTCCAGGCATCTTGTGGTCAGGGTCTGGCGATGGAGGAGGCCAAGGACCTGCATGTCCTTGGTGGAGTGGGAGGGGGAGTTAAAGTGTTCAGCCACGGGACGGTTGGGTTGGTTGGTACGGTGTCCTAGAAGTGTTCCCTGAAACTTTCCGCAAGTAGGCGGCCTGTCTCCCCAGTGTAGAGGCGACCACATCGGGTGCAACGGATACAGTAAATGATGTGTGTGGAGGCGCAGGTGAAGTTGCAACGGATATGGAAGGATCCATTGGGGCCTTGGAGGGAGGAGAGGGGTGCAAGTTTTGCACTTCTTGAGGTTGTATACTACTGTTCAATAAAGCCTTCAAAGAAGCAGTATAATTAGTCTAAACCTATGAATATTCTTCATGTGAACCTTCTTCCAGTTTATTTATTTCTCTTTCCCTCAACACATCCATTCCTTTTCACTTCACATGAATATCTAACATCATCTTGAAGATTTTCACACTATAGTCATAGAATCCCTACAGTGTAGAGACCAGCAATTCAGCCCATTGTGTGCATGCTGAACCTCCAAAGAACTTCACATCCAGACCCATCGCATCCCTGTAAACCTACACTTCCCATTGCTAATCTACCAAACTTACACATCCCCAGGTTAATTTAGCATTGTCAATTCACCTAACCTGCACATCTTTGGACTGTGGGAGAAAACTCGATCAACCAGAGGAAACCCATGCAGAGACGGAGAGAATGTGCAACCTCCACAGTCACCCAAGACTGGAATTGAACTTGGGTCCCTGGTGCTGTGAGGTAGCAGTGCTAACCACTGAGTCACTGTGCTGCCCTAGTCTTCCCCTCAACTCCCCTATTCCACATTCTAACCACTTTCTGAATGAAGAGATTACTCCTGTAGTGCTTGGTGGGTTTATTGATGACAATCTTGCATTATATTTAGGCTATGTAGACAAATTTATGCCATGTCTTCAATGCAAAATGGACTCTTATCTGTGTAATAAAGAAAGGAAAGAAAGAATGAAAGATTTTTAGTTTCAAGACAGCTCATCATCACTATTGTACTGCCGCTGGAAAGTTTAACCTTGAGGGTGAATTCATGGTTTGATTCTCTCAGGCTTTTACTGTTGCTTGCTGTGAAGCTATACAACTCTCTGAAAATGCTCTTGCTTCTATTCTGGACTTAGCAGTTCACTGAATCATTAAGTGACACAGCTCAGAAGGGAACCATTCAGTCCAATGAACCTGTGTAGTTTCTTTCATAAATCTATTCAATTGGTCCTGTTCCCTGGCTCTTTCCCTACAATACTGTTTTATTTTCTCCCTCCCCCCAGCAAGTATTTATTCAATTCATGTTTGAAAGAACTATTGAATCTGCTTCTTTTCAGATTGATCATAATGACTAGCTCCTCATGTCAACAACTCCTCTTGTCAACACTGATTCTGTTGACATTTACTATAAATGTGCTCTTGTGACTGAACCTTGATCAGTGCGAAAAATTTCTTCTTACTTACTCCCACAAAACCCTTCATGATTTTTAACACTGATTTCAAATATCCTCCTCAACCTCTTTGTTCTAAAGAGAATCACCTCAGTTTCTCCAGTCCCTCTTCTTTACTCGACCTTTTATAAAGGTATGGAAAAGGTTCGTGTAAACATGTGAGTAATTGATAAAGTGAGCAGCGGGGCTGAGCAGAGGCACAATCAGAAACAGAATAAGGAAGACATGTTGCTTACAATGAAGCCCTGCCGTACTAGTGGTGTTCAAAGAAAACATTATACAAACAATACAAGGCAATGCACCCAGACTTAAACTACTCGCTGCTTGAAAGTATTTTTTCCCCTGTATTTGCTACTTTTTTCAAAACATTTTAATTCCATGTTCTTTGTTTTCTCAATCAATCTATCACTACTTACCAGATTAAGAAAAATCTAATTGAGCCTCAATTTACAGAATGAGAACAAAGATAACAAAACACCATTCAAGTAATCTTTCTCTATGTGTTCCAAATATTCAGCATCTACAGTTCTTTGTTTATACTTCTAGTAAACCTCTTCTGTACCTTTAACGAGATCTCAATCCTCCTACAACAGTTAGAAATCACACAACACCAGGCTATAGTCCAATGGGTTTATTTGGAAACACTAGCTTTTGAAGCGCTGCTCCTTCATCAGGTGGTTGATGACCTGATGAAACACCTGATGAAGAAGCCGCACTCCAAAAGCTAGTGCTTCCAAATAAACCTGTTGGACTATAACTTGGTGTTGTGTGATTTTTAACTTGGTACACCCCAGTGCAACACCGGGAACTCCAAATCATGACCTCCTAAAACAGTTACATTTCACGTGCACTTTTTAGTTGTTTATCTTATGGAACAATAAATAGATAATTTTAAGAGTTGGGGTCTCACAGAATAACAGACTTATTCCAGTGCAGACAAAGCCCATCATGTCTATTATATTTGTGGTCCATTACATGAGGTAAGCAGAGGGTAAACTTCAACAGGGAACACTTTATTGTGTGTCCTCTTAGCTCCATAGTCAGTTTCAGACTGCATCCTCTAGCTCCCGCCTCCAGGTCCCATGACCCATTCTCTTAAATGGCCAACACACACTCTACTCCATTTGTAACACTCCTCCTGTTTAATTTAAAACTTGCCTGAATAATAGAGAAACATTCAACAATTATAGCTATTAAACAAGCTAACATGTGTACATCAGAAATATTTACAAAAAAAAGGAAAAAGAAAGCATCCCTTCCATAGTTTACATTGATATGAAGAGTCTCTCAGGAGGATGGCAACTCCCAGGAGACCATCTCCACAGCTTAGGAATCATTTCTAGTGTAGTCTACAACCTTCTGAAAGTTTCTGTTGTTCCATGGATCCATTTCTTTGATTGGTTGTTGTTCCCCGGATATGCTGCTGTTGTCTTGTCCCTGGCTATGGCCAACTATAGCTGGGATGACATGTCTTGACCAACGGTATTGAATCATCCGGATTTGCTCGGTATTCTGAGGGACCGCCCCCCCCCCCCCCCCCCACCCCCCACCCCCCCATTGGTAATATGCAGTGATAAGCTTGTCCATATGTCTCCTCCAGACCAGTTTACCCCTAGCCTGCACTGTATATAACAACAATGCTGTTTGAGCCACTGCTCGGATTCATTTTTTCCCAGATGTATGATACCAGGCCAATGTAGCTTTTCCTCTTTGGAATACCCTCAATCTTGAGGTTCCCACCCTTCTGACCATCTACACTTCTTGAATTTGCTCCAACACCCCTCTAGTCTCTTCCAGACACATTATGTCATTCATGGTTCTCAGCTGACAGTTGAACATTAAGGATGGCCATGAATACTGGGTCATCATGTGTGGCGTATTCCTGCACATGCTGAGAAACTTGTTGAATTGCCATCCCAGTGATCCCACCCCTTGTGAGGCCGAAAGGCCTGTTACAAGGTTTGTACAAATCCCTGCCCCCAGCCATTTGCCGCAGAGTTATACAGAGCTGATGTCACATGTCTGACTGTGATTTTTCAAACTCTTGTGTCATAAGCTGTGGACCATTGTCAAAATCAACATGTTCGGGGCTCCTGAACCTGGCAAATATTTCATCCAGTCGGTATATTGTTGCTTTGACTAATGCTGACTTCATGACTATCAACACAAGCAACTTGGAGTGGGTAGCCAAAACCATGTAACATCTGTTCCTCCATTGGTCCATAAAATCAACGTGAATCCACTGTCACAGAGTTTGAGGCCATTCCTATGAGTGAAGGCATGACAATGGCAGTGTCTTCCTTACAAATGCACAGGGATTCACCTGATCTGCTTTCTCCTCGGTCTGGATGTCTACCTTTTGGCACCAAAAGCATGCCACCACGCTATTTCTTTAATTTTCACCACATTGGGGTACCTTTGGTGCACTTGGTCCAGCACATTTCCTCTTAACAAGGGAGGAATGACAACTCTCATTCTTTGCATTAACCTGATAACAACAATTCCCACCTCCTGGACAGGTAAGGGTGCAATTCTGGGTTGTTTCTTTGACAAGCCCTTCCTCTCAGCAAGTCCAACACTGGGCTCAAGACCTGATAATTCCAGGTCATGTTCCACATCTGACTCGCTGACACTGGTACCTAATCTTCCTGAGAAGGGTACACAAATTTCAGGTTCCAGTTGAGAACATCCTTATTTCCTGTGGTAACCTTGACAAAGTATCTACATTGCTGTACTTCTCTAACTGTCAAAAATGATTTCATATGAGTAGGCTAACAGAGTCAGTGCCTATCTTGCAAGTGTTCTGCCACCATTGACATTTTCCAGTATATGGGCCAAAATATATAGCTTAAGTCTTATTCTCAGAATTGTCTCCTTTTGATGTCCTTCTCTTGCTTGAGATTACACTTCAGGCTATATGGCCTGCTTACATATACCTGCAGTACTGGTCTTCTCTAGTCTAACATATTGACTCCTTGTGACCATTCTTGTCACATTCAGTGGCATTCTATGGTAGGCACCCCGCTCTGCTGAGTGTTCACTACTTGATGCACCCGGGTATCATCACTCAACTGGGTTGTTTTTCTGGCAACCTCCATCAAGGTAGCAACTTTGAAAGCTGCTATGAAATCCAGTTCCCTCCTTGTTAGTGGCTTCTGTTGGATGGCTTTATGTCAGAGGCCAGAAACCAAATGGTTCTACAAGGCATCTTGAGGAATCTTCCAAATTCTCAATGTTCCACGAACCTCTTTAAGGTGCCAATAGACTCTTCTTTGTGCTTTATCCATTTATAAAAACAGAAATGTTCTGTGATCGTAAGTGGTCTTATTGCAAAATAACTTTTTAACAGTTTACATAGTTCTTAATATGTCTTCTCTGCAGACTTGCCTATTGCTCCAGACTCCCTAGAATTTCAATGGTCTTACTCTCAATGGTGCTCAAGAAAACCAGCCACTTTGTTCATCTTAAAATTCAAATTAAAATGTTCGGTGTATAGAATCCAATTTTCTGTCTCTTCATCAAATGGTTCCATCGCTCTAAATTGGCCTGCCACTTTGTTTTCCCAGTGCTCAAGTTTAATTTTCAGTACTGTAGCCAGTTGCAGCCCCAAGTCCCCTTGGGAAATGGTTTCCATGTTGGCCACATTCTCACTGACCGTTAGCATACTGTGCTTCCCTAGTATTGCCTGCAGCTTGAGTCTCCTCATAACTGCCGATTGTGTTGACTCAGGTAAGCTCCCAGGTGAGTCGTCCCTTCTTCACCCATTGGCTATGGCCCAAGTCCCCTCACAACCACCGGTCTTGGCCCTTCCCCTGGTTTGTCCCAGTTTACTTTGGTATCGACTGCAGCCCAAGTCCCCTCGTGACCACTTTCCTTAACTTAACTTCCAAAATTATGCATTGTTTTCAAAATACAGGTGACATCCGTCCACCCAACTAAAAAAAAACAGCATTCACACACAGTTTAACCAATAAATAAAATACAAGGTAGACAGAGGGTAAACTTGAACAAGAATTGTGGGTCCTCTCAGCTCCACAGTTTTAGACTTCCTCTTGACCTTCTGCTTCAGGTCATCTCATCCACTCTCTTAAAGAGACAACACACACACCAATTACATACATGACACTGTGTGCACTGGCTTTCCAAGTATTTTGAATTAGCATCATTCTCTTGACTTTTGCCCACAACCTTTTACATAGTTTGTATTAATATGATCGGATGGCACGGTGTCTCAGTGGTTAGCACTGCTGCTTCACAGTGTCAGGGACCTGGTTTTGATTCCAGCTTCAGGCAATTGTCTGTGTGGAGTCTGCACACTCTCCACATGTCTGAGTGGGTTTTCTCTCAGTGCTCCAGTTTCTTCCCACAATCCTAAGATGTGCAGGTTAGGTGAATTGGCTGTGCTAAATTGCTCATAGTGTTCAGGGGTGTGTAGATTAGGTGCATTAGTGAGGGGTAAATGCAGGATAATAGGGTCGAGATGTGGGTGGTTTATTCTTCAGAGAGTTAGTTGGGCCGAAGGGCCTGTTTCCACACTGTAAGGATTCTATGGATTTATAATATAGTCATCTAATAATTCTGGGCTGCGCATCCCAGATTCAAACTACTTGCTGTGTGAAATAGTTTTTCTCACCCCACACTTACTACTTTCTCAAGATATTTTAAATGTGTGCCCTTTGTTTCTCAATCCATCTATGAGCAGGAACTGTTTTTATTTCACCACTCCATCCAGAATCCTGTAAGTTTGAAAACGTCTATCAGATTTCCTCTTTGCATTCTTCTCTCCAAGGAAAACTGTCCCACCTTCTTCAAACTTACCTCATAACTGTAGCGTTTCATCTCATGATCTGTTCTTCTAAACATTCTGCACTCTCCATATCCTTCCAAAAGTGTAGTTCCAAGAACTGTACGTGACAATCTGCTGAGGTCTAACTAGTGTCCGAAGTAAGTTCAGCGTTAGCTCCATGATCTTAGATGTTGGCATTAATAATACCTACAATACTGTCTGCATTATCTCTCCATTGTCACTTTATGAACATAAAAACTTGGTCTGTGTGCTCCTACATACCCTTTGGAATGTGCATTTTATTTCATACTGTGAACTCCACCAACTTGCCAATACCCTTTTGAAATTACATTGCCCATTTCACAGTTCAAAATGGTCATAAATTATATATTGTCTGCCAACATTGAATGTGCTCCCTCCATGGCAAGATCTGGAGTATTTTTATGCATCACAAAATACAAAGGGCTCATAATTGATCTTTAGTAAACTCGACTAAAAAATTTCATCCAGCCTGAAAATATACTCAAAAGTAGGAAGGAAATTTCAGTTATCTGTAAGAATAATGGACTGGTTATGGTAGAGGATTTTAACTTTCCAAACATAGACTGGGATTGCCACAGTGTTTAGGGTTTAGAGTCATAGAGTCATAGAGAAATGGAGAGGAATTTGTTAAAAGTGTACAAGAAAAATGTTCTGATTCAGTGTGTGGATGTACCTACTAGAGAAGGTGCAAACTTGATCTACTCTTGGGAATTAAGGCAGGGCAGGTAACTGAGGTGTCAATGGGGGAGCACTTTGGGGCCAGTGACCATAATTCTATTCATTTTAAAACAGTGATGGAAAAGGATAGACCAGATCTAAAAGTTGAAGCTCTAAATTGGAGGAAGGCCAATTTGACGGTATTAAAGCTTTCAAAAGCTGATTGGGGCAGATGTTCGCACCTAAAGAGATGCCAGAAAATAGAAGTCTTCAGGAATGAGATAATGAGAGTCCAGAGACAGGGTGAAAGGAAAGGTTGGTAGGTATGGGAATGCTGGATGAATAAATAAGTTGAGGGTGTGATTAAGAAAAAGAAGGAAGCATATGTCAGGTATAGACAGGATAGATCGAGTGATTCCTTAGAAGAGTATAAAGGCGGTGGGAGTGTACTTAAGAGGGAGATCACGAGGGCAAAAATGGAACATGAGATAGATTTGGCCAATAGGGTTAAGGAGAATCCAAAGAGTTTTTACAAATACATTAAGGATGAAAGGGTAATTAGGGAGAGAATCATGTTCCTCAAAGATCAGCAAGGCGGCCTTTGTGTGGAGCTGCAGTCGATGGAGGAGATACTAAATGAGTATTTTGCATCAGTGTTTACTGTGGGGAAGGACATGGAAGATATAGAATGTAGGGAAATCAATGATGACATCTTGAAAAATGTCCATATTACAGAGGAGGAAGCGCTGGATGTGTTGAAATGCATAAAGGTGGATAAACCCCTAGAACCTGATCAGGTGTACATCAGAACTCTGTGGGAAGCTAGGGGAGTGATTGCTGGGCCCCTTGATGAGATATTTGTATCATCAATTGCTACAGGTGAGGTGCCAGAAGACTGGAGGTTGGCTAATGTGGTGCCTCTATTTAAGAAATATGGTAAGGACAAACCAGGGAACTATAGAGTGGTGAGGGACATGATGTACATGTATTTGGAAAAGCAAGGACTGATTAGGAATAATCAACATGGCTTTGTGCATGGGAAATCATGTCTCACAAACTTAATTGAGTTCTTTGAAGAAGTAATAAAGAGGATTGATGAGGACAGAGCAGCAGACATGATCTCTGTAAACTGTGACTCTATTTAATATTACTCTCTGCTTCCTATATCTTGGTCAATTTTGTATCCATGTTATATTCAGATTCATGCATTACCCATGTATATGTTGAGTCTGTTCATTTTATTCCATGAGCTGAAACTATCCTCACAAGACTGTTGTATGGAACTCGACTGCACGCCTTTTGGAAGTCCACATATACCCTATTAACCACACATTCTGTTACCGCTTCAAAATGCTTTCGTTAGTTGTAGAGTCACAGAGTCTTACAGATGTACACAGCATAGAAACAGACCCTTTGGTCGAACTCATCCATGCCAGTCAGATATCCTAACCTAATCGAGTCCCATATGCCATCACTTGGCCCATATCCCTCTAAGCCCTTTCTATTCATATACCATCTAGATGCCTTTTAAATGTTGTAATTGTACCATCCTCCACCATTGCCTCTGCAGCTCATTCCATGCACACACCACCCTCTACGTGAAAAAGTTGTCCCTCAGGTCCCTTTTAAATAATTCCCTGCTCACCTTCAACCTATACCCTCTAATTAAAGGTGATATTTACTTTTGTACTCTATTTCCAACATTTATTTTACATTATTCTACTCCACTCAGAAGGTTTTATGAATTAGTTGAAAATAAATACCATTTCTCCTGCTATTCTTTTTCTCCATTTAAACAGGGATGGGTTGATAACAGCAGATCACTGTGTTAAATGATTTATCCTTTCATTGATTTGCTTGTTATTTTACTGCTGACCTTGACTTCTCAACTAGACCCAATATATTAAATAATCATGTCTTGTGAAGGATGAATTCTTGATTTTCTATCAACAGAAACAACTGTAAATTATTACTAGAATCCCCACTTTGAATTGGAGCACTCAGATGATAGAGAAAGATAGTCTAAGCCGATAATGAACCCTGTTTAATTAAGCTATCCTGAATGAGGGACCATAAATTCAAGATGACAACATTGTGTTTTCGGGTCAGAATGTCAGGGGTTCACATCCCACCAACTGCAGAGGTGTGTCATAACACATCAGACCAGGTTGATTGTAAAACATTTATAAATGACCAGATAATGTTTGCATCTTTTATTCAAAAAAATGCTCTTATGGTGTTGTGGTAGTGTCCCTCCCTCTGGCAGAAGGTCCAGGTTCAAGTCCCACCTTCTCCAGAGATGTGCCATTAAATGCCTGAACAGGTTAATTCAAATAACTACAACATTAACATGACAGCAACTACAATTTATATTGTGCTTCTCAAGCAGTACTGTACCCCAAAACTTATTACAGTTTAACTTGACAAAAGTTGACACTGAGCCAGATGAAGATGCTGAGTTTGGTAAAAGAGGTTGTTTTAAAGGTGATCACAGAGAATGAGAGAGATTGAGGTAAATGCACAGCTTAATCATAGGCAGCTGCAGGCATAGCCGTAAGACGAAGAAAGGTGAAAGTGCATGTTGCACATTGAGAAAGAAGATGATCATGGGATAATAATGTACAATGTAGCATAACAGTGACATTAGTAGTCAAGTACAAGAGACTGTGAAGAAACGATGGAAGATCTCTGTATTAAAGAGAGAAGTTTTACATGCATTAGTGTAAAAAAATGTTTGGAGGAAATTCTGAGCATCAGACATCAGTCACTGCTAGGTAAGGAGAAGTCTTTAATAGGCCACATACTGCTATATCTTGTGCTCTAAGTCCATACTGTTATTGACACATTGAGATAACAGTCTGGTGCATCTTCAGACTGTGTTGAACATGCACTGTCCCTGAGGCTGCTTGCTCTTTTTTTGCAATGTAAGGGTCTTCTACTCCATACATACTGTACTACTCCTTTATTTGTATCTGTGTATAACATATTTTCAAGTACAGCTCACCAGTGTAGTTTCTAAGACCTCTTTTCTCACAGGCTGATTCTTGACTGGTGTCTCCCCCTGACAGATGGCAGAGTCATGTGACGAGTTATACCATCATAATTTACAAGATTAATTATTAAATACATTATACTACACTTACCACTAAGAGGAATCATGGCTAGTCATTTCTCCAATATGAGGAATAGAGTCCATGGCCACAAGCCTTATGGTAACTCAAACCAACACACAAGAGGCCAGAAATGGAGGAAGGCGGAAGTCATGAATGGTTATAGAGTTGGAGGAAATTACATAGAGATACGAAGGATTGAAACCAGGGAGGATTTTAAAGTCCAGGGTGAGAATTTTTATACTGAGGCTTTTGGAGACTTCAAGATTTGTGAGTATGAAAGGTATTGATTAGAAGAGAACTGGACAAATGTACTCGGGAAGATTCAAAATAATTGTTCCAATTCCACAGTTCGCTGTGAAGAGAGAGAGAGTGCATCATCATATAAGATTATATCAGATTAGAAGAATCATGTAGAGGGTGAACATTGAGAGAAAGCAGCAAAGCTTCTGTGAATCCAACAAAGAAGTCCTTTCATTGCAGAGGAGGGTCATTGGTCTCTCATGCTGTAAGTAGCTCAGTAGTTGGTAAAATTATCATCTACGTCATTACTCCATCATACCAGTGTGATATTTGGTGTAAAATAGATGTTCGTGATGAATACACACAACAGTAAAAGGTAGTGAATATATGCATAAATGGTAAGTACATTTAAACTTTCTGTTTTGCTTTTAATATATGTTTGTTATGTTGTGTCTGAAGCTGCTTTTTTGAAAGACTTACCAACTTATCCTAAACACTCTGTGACGCTGCCACACTCTCTGATCTTTCAGTCAGATATACAATTCCCTTTTGAAAGTTATTATTGAACCTGCTTTCAGGCAGTGAATTCCTGAGTGTCACAACTCAACACATGAAAGAAGCTTTCCCATCTCCCCTTGCAGTGCATCATTACTAGAGAGATTAGATTAGATTCCCTACAGTGTGGAAACAGGCCCTTTGGCCCAACCAGTCCACACCAACTCTCTGAAGAATAACCCCCCCCAGACCCACTTGCCCTCTGACTAATGCACCTAACACTATGGGCAATTTAGCATGGCCAATTCACCTGACTTGCATATCTTTTGACTGTGGGAGGAAACCGGAGCACCAGGAGGAAACCCACGCAGACACAGGGAGAATGTGCAAACTCCACACACAGTCGCCCAAGGCTGGAATTGAACCTGGGACCCTGCTACTGTAAGGCAGCAGTGCTAACCACCATTTGATTATCCGAATTTTAGATTATCCAAAAAAGATGGCAAGGTCCTGATGCTTAGCTAAACTGTGTTATCTAGCATTTGATTATCTGAATGTTCAATTGTCAGAACAAAATACTCCCTTCAGTGTTGTTTAGATAATTGAGGTTAAGACCAAAGAACAAAGAGCATTTGCAACCCAGGAACAGGCCATTCGGCCCTCCAAGCCTGTGCCGATCCAAATCCACTGTCTAAACATAAGGATCTCTACCTACTCATGCATCTGTCCAGACACACCTTAAATGAATCTACCATGCCTGCTTCTACTACCTCTGCTGACAGCGCGTTCCTGGCACCTACCACCCCTGTATAAAGTACTTTCTGCGTGTATAATCCTTAAACTTTTCTCCTCTCACCTTGAACACATGACCTCTCGTTATTGAATCCCTCACCCTGGGAAAAAGTTTATCTCTATCCACCCTGTCATGATTTTGTAGTCCTCAGATACCCCCTCAGTCTCCTTTTTTTGAATGAAAACAATCCTAACCTATTCAACCTCTCTTCATAGCGAGCACCTTCCATACCAAGCAACATCCTCGTAAACATTCTCTGCACGCTCTCCAAAATGTCCACATCCTTTTGGTAATGTGGCCACCAGAACTACACACAGTATTCAAAATGTGGCTGAACAAAATTCTTGTATAATTTTAACATGACCTGCCAGCTCTTATACTCAGTACCTCATCCGATGAAGGCAAGCATACCATATGCCTTGTTGACCACTCTATCCACCTGTGCAGCCACCTTCAGGGTACAATAGACCTGAACTCCCAGATCTCTCTGCTCATCAAATTTTCCCAAGGTTCTTACCTTTATAGTATAGCTTGCTGTAGAATTAGACCTTCCAAAATGCATCACCTCACATTTGCCTGGATTAAACTCCATCTGCCACTTCTCCGCCTAACTCTCCAGTCTATCTATATTGTCCTGTATTCTTTGACAGTCCTCTATGCTTTCTGCTACTCCACCAATCTTTGTGTCATCTGCAATCTTACTGATCAGACCACCAATGCCCTCTTCCAGATCATTTATGCATATCACAAACAACAGTGGCCCCAGGAATGCTCCCTGTGGAACACCACTGGTCATCTTTCTCCATTTTGAGAAACTCCCTTCAACTACTACTCTCTGTCTCCTGTTGCTCAACCAGTTACTTATCCACCTAGCTAGAACATCCTGCACACCATGTGACTTCACTTTCTCCATTAGTTTTCCAATGGAAACCTTATGAAATGCCTTACTAAAGTCCATGTACATGACATCTACAGCCCTTCCTTCATCTATCAACTTGATCACTTCCTCAAAGAGCTCTACTGAGTTGGTAAGACATGATCTCCTCCACAAAAAAACATGCTACCTATCACTGATAAGCCCAGTCCCTTACAAATATAAATAGATCCTATACCTCATTACCTCCTCCAGCAACTTTTCCAACATTGACATCAGGCTCACTGTTTGTAGTTACCTGGAATACCCCTACTACCATTCTTGTACAGGGGGAAACATTAGAACTCTCCAGTCCTCCGGCACTTCATCTGTGTTTAAGGATGCTACAAATATCTGTCAGAGCCCCAGCTATTTCCTCTCTGACCTCCCTTAGCAACCTGGGATAGATCCCATCTGTTCCTGGGATTTGTCCACCTTAATGTCTTTTAACCTATCCAACACATCTTCCCTTCTTATGTCAACGTGATCCAGTGTAAACAAACTTCCATCTCTAATTTCAACTTTCATCATGTCCCTCCCCTCAGTGAACACTGATGCAAAGTAATAATTGAGAATCTCACCCGTTTTCTCAGGTTCGACACACAACCTTCCTTCCTTATCCTTTAGTGGACCAACCACTTCCTCTAGTTACCCGCTTGCCTGTTATATATGAATAAAAGGCCTTGGGATTCTCCTTAATTCTGCTCGCTAAAGTTATTTAATGACCTCTTTTAGCCCGCTTGATTCCTTGCTTAAGATTGGTCTTACTCTCCCAATATTCCTCCAAAGCCTGTTCTGTTCTTAGCTGCCTGGACCTTCCCTTTTCCTCTTGGCTATTCGCACAATTTCTCTTGTCATCCACTGTTCACGGATCTTGCCTTTCCTATCCCTTGCTTTCAAAGGGTCACGCCTGACCTGCACTTTCTTCAACCTATCTTTGAAAGTCTCCCACATATCAAATGTGGACTTCCTATCAAATGTGGACTTCCTTTCAAATAACTGCCACCAATCTACATTTTGCAGCTCTTGCCAAATTTCAATATAATTGGCCTTGGATTCCCTTAGGGCCACTCTCATCTTTGTCTATGATTATTCTAAAACTTACAGAATTGTGGTCACTATCCCCAAAGAAATCCCCCACTGCAACTTCTACCACCTGGTCTGGCTCATTCCCCAACTCCAGGTCCAATATGGCCCCTTCCCTAATTGGACTATTGACATACTGCTCTAGAAAATTTTCCTGGATGCTCCTTACAAACTCTGCCCCATCCAGACCTCTGACCACAGAGGACACCTGCCCTGCCTTCCTACTTCTTCTCCCCATTAAATGAAAGAACATTTGCCCAGAAGCACAGCACAGCAAGCAGAGCATTACATATAAGTGAATAAACACTTCCTTCGTATACTTTTTGCAAGTAGCCAGCTGGGATAGATCCCATCTGTTCCTGGGATTTGTCCACCTTAATGTCTTTTAACCTATCCAACACATCTTCCCTTCTTAAGTCAACGTGATCCAGTGTAAACAAACTTCCATCTCTAATTTCAACTTTCATCATGTCCCTCCCCTCAGTGAACACTGATGCAAAGTAATAATTGAGAATCTCACCCGTTTTCTCAGGTTCGACACACAACCTTCCTTCCTTATCCTTTAGTGGACCAACCACTTCCTCTAGTTACCCGCTTGCCTGTTATATATGAATAAAAGGCCTTGGGATTCTCCTTAATTCTGCTTCAAAACAACTTACCGTGGCTGACTCAAAGAGGCCATCTCACAAGAGACGTGGGCATTGCTAGCTGGTTCAGCATTTACTGTCCATCCCTAACTGCTCTTAAGAAGATGGTGGTGCGCTGCCTTCTTGACCTGCTGCAATCTGTGTGCTGTAGTTCTGGAATTCTGGGATTTTGATGAGAGGCCACTGAAGGAGAAATTGAGGACTGCAAATGCTGGAGATCAGTGTCGAGAGTGTGTTGCTGGGAAAGCACAGCAAGTCAGGCAGCATTCCTAATGAAAGGCTTACACCCAAAACTTCGATTCTCCTGCTCCTCAGATGCTGCTTGACCTGTTGTGTTTTCCCAGCAACACACTCTCGGTTCTGGAAGACACTAAAGGAATGGTGATAAATGCTGGCATAGACATCAATATCCCATGAATGAATAACAACTGAAACTGCAAAGTTTGCAGCAAAATGTCCACTCATGATGCGGTGAAAGTGCTGGAGGTCCAGTCTTTCTTCAATGGAATATTGTCTAGTTGAGCAAGGTACTAAACCATCACTGAAGGACGATGTCCTGGAGCAGTTTGACAGAACCATGATATTTGCTGGAGCACACCAGAGCAGGACACTCAAGGCTATACACATATAGCATTATAATTCCACTAACTTCATTCATAGAGCAGATTTCCATCTTATCAATGTCCCATTCATTTGTGGTTATCATGACCAACTCTTTGAAGTGTGTTAGGAGAAAGTGAGGACTGCAGATGCTGGAGATCAGAGCTCAAAAATGTGTGCAGCAGGTCAGGCAGCATCCAAGTAGCAGGAGAATCGACATTTCAGGCATAAGCCCTTCTTCAAGAATTTTTGAAGAAGGGCTTATGCCCGAAACGTCGATTCTCCTGTTCCTTAGATGCTGGCTGACCTGCTGCGCTTTTCCAGCAACACATTTTTCAGCTCTTCGAAGTGTACCTACCTAACGTACCAACCGTTATGTCATTATCAGAGCTGGTGCAGAGGGCAGAATGCAGGCTTTTCAGTGCTTCCTCCAAGGAACCTATATCTTCTTTCTCAGAGACGGAGGAGAAACTGATGACCAGAGGGTCTATCCTCATACAGATGGATGCCCTGTCATGCCTGTCAGATACAAAAGAGGGAATGAGTTGCACCACAGAAGTGAAATGTCTTAAGAGTAAGTTCACAGTGGTGGGACTGGGAGAGCAGCATAGCATTTAACAATGTATTTTACAGGGTTACTGAGACATGGATATCTCAGCATCACCACATGAGTAGTCTCTGTCCTCTCCTGTATATCTGATTGAAAGAATAAAGAAATTGGCAGGGCATGGAGAGTGTGGAATGAATTGGTAACTTTCAAAAAGGCACAAGGTGCCACATATATATTAAAGGCATAACAAGAAGTTTAAATATACTTAGCATTTATGCACCTATTCTCTGATTTTCTCTTTTGAGAGAATAATATGGCCCCCTAAATTGTTACCAATGAACACAAGATAATGCAAGAGCAACTCTGTGCAGACAGGGTGATACTTAATGAGGTGAGCATTGTTAAATTACATGAAGAGAAATCCCCACTGAACTCCCCAAAATTGACATTCTGTGTGAATTCAGCCAGCATAGATATTGTACTTGATATCAATGGTGCTGAAGCCAAGTAATGCAGTCACCATAACATTTAAGCTACAGTGACAGAAAAGTGTGGGCAAAGAGTTATGAGAATGCTAAAGGTGGTGGAGAAAGTCATCATAGGTTAGTGATAAACAGTAATGAGATAATTTACCATGGACTCAATTTTACCAGAATTCAGTGAAGTATGAATTTTGTTGAGTTCCATAGAGGGCTTCTCTCTTTGCAGCTTTGTGAGATTTCTTGTGCAATTTTGCAACATTCACCACATTACCAATGATCCTGCTCCACAACTACCTGATGAAGGAGCAGCGGTCTGAAAGCTAGTGGACTGTAACCTGGTGATGTGTGATTTTTAACTATGCTCTGTATGACAATCTACTTGTTTTGTTCATCACAGGTTAAAATACTTGCCACCAATGAGAGCTCCTTGGATTCTTGGCATCAATGCCATATTTAAACCACATTTATGCACCAGATCAAGTGCTGCCTGTCCGGAGCATCCCTGCACAGTTTGTGTGAATTACCCCAGATATGTCAAACACAGGGGAATTGGTGCCTGCTTTACAGACAGGTGCCTGGTATATGGGTTGGTACACAGAACAGCTATGCCCTTCTCCTAGGGCCGGCAGAAAAGACCATGACTCCAACCCCTACCTATTTGCTCCGGGGTTGGCACCTGAATTGGTGTGGTACCTTGACCGCTCCCTATGAGCCAGTCAGCCATTCTGAAAACAGTGAAGGATGGGCAACACATATTGGCTTTGCCAATGGAATTTAAGAGCCAACCATGTCACTGTAGCTCAGGAATAAAATGTAGGCCAATCGGTAAGGACAGCAGATTTACCTCCTTGAAGAGCATCAGTGATCCAAGTGGGTTAATATTCACCTAATGGATGTGGCTGTCAAACCTTATGTCATGGGACCCTATCTAGTGCAACAGGTTACATCAGAATGTCCTAAAGTTTGCAGCCCACCAAGATCATCAAGATAAAAGGAATTGTATGTAAATCAGATTTCCCCAAGGTGCAGAAGAACAGAGCTTGAATGCACATTATGTTACAAACACCCTTGCAAAATGACGAGCTTTGTCAGCCATAAGGTTTTGCCCATCCAAAGGTATAGCTGATTTGTGAAGACAGCAAGTGCCTTATGCATCAAAAGGTTTTTGACATTGCTTTACCATGTTAGTCAATCAAGTCACAGACTTATTAAACTCAGGTAGAAATAAATACAGCACATGCAATGTTCCTACATTCTTACTTTTTAAAATAAATTCTCATTACACAATTTTCTAATTTAACTCATAGTCATTCCATCTTTAGGTCTTCCTGAAATATGGATGATTTAAGTTCCTCCACATTTTGTATATGTTCCCTGACTTTGCTTCCATCTGATGTCATTGAAGAACATGAGAGGTATATAAAGAGTAGTTTTTAAAGCATGATCCAGAGTTGACATTTTCACCAAAGTTCTGCAGAAACACTCCACAGACTAAAATTGAACTTCAGTTTCACCTAATTGCCATATATGGATTCTCCCCTATTCAGTTGGGATTGCTTTTAAAAAAGGCATAATTTGGCCACAAAATAAGGCCAGGCCACAGGAGACAGGTCCCCTGTTATTTTCCATAATTACTCCTAAGACTCATTCATGGTGGCAAACACAAGCCTTGCTTTAATGTCTCTAGAAAGACAATGATGCAGACTCTCTATCATGCACTGAAATGTTGGCCTGGATTAATGCTCAAGGACAAGATCGTAGTTGCTTAATTTCTACATTACTTTATTTAACAAGAATAAATAAAGGTGAGATGACTGGACAGACTATGAAAAGATGAAAAATAACTTGTAGACAGGTAATTTTAAAATCAAATTGAAATAAGGATCACAAAATGTCTGGGTAACAATCCCTATAAATACAATCCATCAATAAGCCAATCACATGCATACCACAAAGCTCTAGACATTATAAAAAAACAACATTTACACCAGCATTCATTTTGATTATGAATGTTGTGACCTCTTATGTTATTTTACATATGCAGCCAATAAGTGTGAGGATGAAAGTCAAAGACCAAGGAGCTATGGGCAATTAAACATAAATTCACAAGACAGAGTAGCAGTATTTTCTGTTTGAATGAGTGGATTAAGTATTTAATGATTCTTTTGTGATTCCATTGTGTTTCTGTGTCAAACCTAGATGAAATGCAAAGAAACAATATGCAAGACACTGGAACTTTGGCAGATGACAAAGTAAATCATAAAGTAGTGATTATGTTAGAGTTTTACATGCCTGATGACTGTTGAGGATTAGGAAGGTCCAAAGGAAGTAATCGAGGCCCATAGCTAGAGGACAAAAGGTTAAGAGTAGATCTTTGAGCTGAGTATGAATTGAATATTGTGAGGAGGAAAAATATATGTGGCAAAGTGGTTACAGCTCAGGAGAAATGAAAGAAGAAAGCTAAAAGCTACAATAATCACTGATATTGGGAGAGAAAAGAAAGTTTTGAACCGTAAAGAAGAGATTGGAGCTGAGAATGGAAAATCAATTTTTATTCAATTAAACTATGTTCATTTTTTTAAATGTCTTACCCCAGGAATTCCATTCTACTGAAACATAGCTTGTAATCTTTTTCAAATTAGTTTTAATAATCATACCCAAAGCTAAATTTGTATTGTCACATATTGATGTCTTCAGAATACAACACTCAGTTGGTAGATCTGAGTTGAACTACCGAATAGATTGGCTTCAGACTTAACAGCACATGTGCATGCTTCTATATACAGTCAGAGAAAAGCTCCCAAGGTATACAATGTTTAATGTATGAGAGACTGACAGAACAGAAATTGCAGCTATATCAGAACCAGAATGAAGCTATCTCCTGAACACAATCTCACAAATGTTAGCTTTAAGAGAAAGTGAGAACTGCAGATGCTGGAGATCAGAGTCAAAAAGTGTGGCTGAAGAACTTGTGCTTGAAATGTCAACTCTCTTGCTTCTTGGATGCTGCCTGACCGGCTGTGCTTTTCCAGCACCACAAATGTTAGTTTTACTCAAACCATTGAGCTTGTTGTGAGTTCTACCTTTTCTTTGGAAATGTGCATTCATATGTAAAAGTGTACAAATTTTACATTTGTACACTTACAAATGTAAAAATGATTTGCACTTAATTGTTGCAATGTTTCCAGTGACCTATTCTAGCCACTAATTTCCTTCTTTTCATAGTCAGTGGGCTGAATAAAGATGTGCAGTAGAAGTTGTCTATGTGGATTCTCAGAGGTATTCAGATAGGATGACTCACAGTCAACTCGGAAGATGAAGCCAAAAACATCTCCACTTTTTCTGATGAAAGCTCTATGAGCAAATCCCTGATCAATTCTTTTAGCTCTAAGTTTGAAATAATCTCTGAACTTTGAAGTGTTTACCTCCTCTGCAAAAGCAAAATACTGCAGATGCTCAAAATCTGATTAAAACAAGAATTGCTTGAAACACTCAGGAGCTCAGCAGATACTTCAGCATCTATGGGGAGGGAGGCAGACTTAAATCTCAGGTCAATTGTTTTTCATTTTCTATAGGTTTACTTTTGACTGATTTATCCTTCTGCTTCATGGACGTGCACATTTTGGGCAGAATCCTTGAAACCTCTGAACAAGATAGGCTTTGGTGAAGATATTGTCAAAATAGGCTGAAATCAGCAGTAAGCAGATTCTCAACATTGTGAGCAAAAGCCCCATTTTTCTAATCAAGTTAGTGTGCACAACAATGTGTGCTCCCAAACTGTATTCAAGCTAAAATACCAACTGAGGTGTCAGAATCACAACTAGTGGAGGCTAAAGACAACCTTGACGGTGCTTCCTCTAAGGGATCTGTGTCTACTTCCTCAGAGGTGGGGGAGAGATGTCTTGTGCAGTTGGCCTCTTGGTCACACAGACTGTGCAGATTCCACCTGTACCCTCAAGGGACAAAAGAGAATGTATTGCAAACAAGGTGTAGAACTTGGGAATGCTAAGAATACATTGATAGCAGGAGCAATGGGAGAGCCACATAGCAATGGACAATGAACCTTATTTTCCAGGACATGGAGATTTCAGCATCACCACATATTTGCCAAGCACATACACATTTGATTTTGATGATCAGCCGTAGTCATATTGAAGGACTGAATGGCCTACTCCTGCTCCTATTTTCTTTGTCTATGTTATTTCAAGAGAAAATAAAAAT
This sequence comes from Chiloscyllium punctatum, assembly GCF_047496795.1. Taxonomy (NCBI): domain Eukaryota; kingdom Metazoa; phylum Chordata; class Chondrichthyes; order Orectolobiformes; family Hemiscylliidae; genus Chiloscyllium; species Chiloscyllium punctatum. The sequence goes on from NC_092741.1 coordinate 109,750,120, forward strand.
GCAGTGCTATTTATCTCGGACATTAGAAATCTCAAATGACTGGTACGCTTTCCTTATTTGTCAGCTCATATAATTGTTTTATTGATCCTCTTTTTTTTTCTGTAGATAGACAATTCATAAAACATTTTAACATTGATCAATCTTCACTTTTTTATTAATGCATGGAAAGTGGGCATTCCTGCCTTGATCAACATTGATTGCCCATTCGTATATGCTGTTGATGTGGTGGTGGTGGGGAGCCTTCTTGAACTGCTGCAGTCCATATACTGTAGGTGGACCTACAATGCTGTTAAGGAGGGAGTTCCGGGATTTTGAACCAGCAACAGTGACAGAACAGTAATTTTTTTACCAAGTCAGGATGGTGAGTGGCTTGGCGGATAACTTACTTAAGACGAAAAGATAAATATGAATGGGAACTTGTAATAGGGATGTGCAGTCAGCAAAGAATTTTGCAACAAAGGAATGACAGCTGAAGAGTGACAGAAAAGAAAGTGACAAAATGTGGCAGAAAGTGTGTGACATTACAGGAGATGTTTGTTATAGAAGTAAATGTTACACAGCAGGGAGGTGCTATTATCAAACATGAAGCAAGTGTTCTTCAACAATCAAGTAGTGTGTACTTTTAGTAAACACTGAGACCTCACGAGAAAAAATGAAATTTCCCAGTGTGCATATTTCCCATTGTATGTGTTTTAATACATTTTTTAGTTTTAAGAATTAAGGTTTTAACTGAAGAAGTGGGGGTATTTGTTTTAGAAATTGATGGGCAATTTAAGTGAATTCAATTGTATTGATCCCAAGAAATATATATGAACATTCAAAATTTTGTAGTTTAAGGAACTCTTCAGGCTGAAGTGAAACTTTGAACTAAATTTAGACTTTTTTTGTTTCAAGCTGTAGAAGTAAATTAGTAATGTTTATTTTGCTTAATTCTTTCTGATTTTCAAGTGAATTTGTTGTTAGTTGAAAATGTGATATAGTTCTGACAATTAAGTGCTGGTTTCCTTTGTAAGTCAATAGCCCCTAACAGGACTGGTACACCTCTCAAAACTGTAATTAAAACCATTTCAAAGCAAACAGTCTTTTTAGAAACAGCCATTGCATTGATGAGAGGAACTTAAATCTCTATCATTAACACATGTTGGGTTGATTGAAACATAGTGTCAGTGAGAGAAAGGAAATCACAAAAAGAATAAACAAATGGTTGGAGTACAGCTGACCCTGTAGATTACAGCTCCATCTGTTAAACACTAAAAGGCCTTGACAGCAGAAATGCTTATTACATTACAGCTCAGATATAGGCCCAAAGCCAAGGATGCCTGGAAGAGTGAAGCCTGTCAACAGTAATTGTACTTATGGAAGGCAGCTCCAGTAATATTCGATCAAAGGACATCGCTTGCACATCATTCTTATGCTTGTCAGTGAGAAGACAGAAAAGAGACAGCCTTGAGCTAGTAACTATTTTGGATATGGGGGAGGGGAGGGAGAGCTAATTTAGATTCTCCCTGAAATTATTCACAAGGAATATGATGCCATTCAAAGTCAGACGGTTGTCATCATCATTGTGAACTATTCTGTCTAAAGGGGCTTGAAAGATGCCACAGCTTCCATCTCTTGATGAAAGTTTGGATAGAGTATGCCTGTATCCATTGGAATTTATAAGAATGAGAGGTGACCTTATTGAAACATATCAGACCCTGAGGGGACTCGAGAGTATGAATGCTGAAAGGATCTCTCTTATTGTGAAGAAAGGCTAGAACTAGGAGACACAGCTACAAAGTAAGGAGCTTCCCTCTAAGCTGTTTCAGACACATTTTTTTTCCTTTACAAACTGAATGCTAAATTCTACCATATCGTGGTCGCTGTTTCTGAGGGGATCTTTTGCTGTGACATAATTTATTAAAATTGCCTCATCATGCATCACCTGATCCAAAACTTCCTGCTTGAAACCATACCATGATTTGAGGAAACTGTTCTGAATTGACTTTATGAATTTATTTTTTGCCTAATCATACAACTACTGTTAGGGGCCTATAGACTATCCCTACCTTCTCCCTCTAGTTATTTTGTACCTCCACCAATATGGATTCTATATTTTCTGATCCAAGACCCTTTCTTGTTTCTGAACTTATTCCATCCTGTTTTAGGAATTTTATCTCACCACACTTTCCATCCTGACTGCTTTGTTGGAGAGGTCACGTACCACTGAACGTTTAGTTCCTAACTTTGACCTCCTTGTAACAATGTCCCCATAATGACTACAAGATCATACCCATTAAACTCTTCTTGCCATTAATTATTTTATGTTGTTCTGAGTATGACACACATTAAAGTAAAGAGACATTAATTTTGTCTTATTAATATATGTTTCACTTTAACCTTATTTACTGCTGTTCTCTTTGTTTGTACACTATGTCCTTCTCTGCATATCATTATCCAAACAGCTGATTTGTAATACTGCTATATCCTCTTCCCTCTCCCAAACTCTGCCTCCAATTAATTTAATGCTCATTATTTTGTTATAATTATTCAATTTGCCAGAAAGTTGATCCCAGTACCATTCAAGTGAAGTAGTCCTCCCAGAACTGCTCCCTTCCTCCCCAATACTTGTGCCCCATCAAATGAAAGCCATTTCATAGAATCATATACAAAAACAGAAGTTGTTGGAAAAGCTCAGCAGGTCTGGCAGCATCTGTGAAGAGAAATCAGAGTTAATGTTCAGGTCTAGTGACCCTTCCTCAGGACTGATAGTAGCTAGGAAAATGTTGATTAAATGCATAAAATAGTGTGGGGGAAAGGGATAAGAAGTAAACAATAGGTGGGGATAGAGCCTAAGAGAGAGAAGAACAGTTGAACAAACAAAGGAGTTAATAACGAACTGTTTGGGAGGGTGAATAGCTGTTCATGGAGACTGTTATTGGTTACAAATAGGTAGCATTTAATGGCAGACAATGTGATAACAAAGTCTGGTATGTAGGGTCAGGGGCTAGGACATGTGGAAATTCAGGCCCTAACATTATTGAATTCGATATTGAGTCTAGAAGGCCGCAGGGTCCCCAAGCGGAAGGTGAGGTGTTGTTCTCCGAGGTTGTGTTGAGCTTTGCTGGAGCAGTGCAACAAGCCTGAGACTGAGATGTTGGCCAGGGTTGTGTTGAACGTAGATGTTCTGCAAAATGGTTGCCCAGTCTGTGCTTTGTTTTCCCAGTGTAGAGGAGATTACACTGTGAGCAGCATTCCTCATAGAATTATAGAATCCTTAGGGGTTGAAAGAGGCTGTTTGGTCCATCAGGCTGCACTGACCTCCAAACAGCGTCCCACCTAGACCCATAGCCCCACCATATCCATGCAACCCCACATTTACCTTTGCTAATCCATCTAGCCTGGACATTTCTGAACACTATCGGGAAATTTAGCTATGATCATTCCACCTAATCTGCACATCTTAGAACCATGGGAGAAAACTGGAACACCCAGCAGAAACCCACACAGATATGGGAGAAAAGTGTGCAAACTCCACATAGTCCTCTGAGACTGGAATTGAATCACTGGCATTATGAGGTAGTAGTGCTAACCATTGAGCGATCATACCACCCTTTCATCCATCTCTGAGTGTCACACTTAACTCCTTGACTTTACCTATACTATACAAGTTTGTCTTTGACTCAGGCAGTTATCCAAAAGTTATTGAACAGTCATAGAGCTATAGAGTCATACAGAATAGAAACAGGCCCATCAAGCTAACCAACAATCACAAAACTACAATCATCCAATTTACCTGCATTTGCTCCATAGCCTACTATACCCTGTGCTACATATTTATCCAGATGCTTCTTCAATGTTGCAAGAATACCTGCCTCCACCACCCATATACCCACTACCCTGTGGGCAACTTTTTTTCTGAGATCGCTCCTAAACTATTGTTCTTCACCTTAGATATATGTCTTGTAGTCTGCCATGGGGAAGAGATTTCAGTCTCATAGCATGTAACAGACACTTCAGTCCAACCACTGCATGCTGACCATGTTCCCAAACAAAATGATTTCCAGCTGCCTGCATTTGCCCCATATCCCTCCAAACCTATCCTATTCATAAGCTTATCCAGAGGTCTTTCAAACATTGTAACAGTATCTGCATTCACAACTTATTCTGGCAGTTTATTTCACACACAAACCACTTTCTTTGTAAAAATGTTGCCTCTCATGTCCTTTTTAAATATTTCCTCTCACCTTAAAAATATGCCGCCTAGGTTTGATCTCCCCACCCTTGGGAAAAGACCGTTGTCAATCACCTTATCTACGCCACTCATGACTTTATACACCTCAATAATGTCACCGCTCAACCTCTTATGCTCTAGTGAAAAAAGTTCCAGCGCTTCTAGTTTATTTTTATTCTCATGATCTAGTCTGCCTCTGTGTCTCATAATTGTGTATACATCAATCAGAACCCTCCTCAGCCTCCTCTGCTCCAAGGAAAACAAACCCAGCCTATCCAGTCTGTTCTCATAACTGAGACTTTTCATCACAGGCAACATCAGTGAATATCCTCTGTACCCTCTCCAGTACAATCGTGTCCTTCCAATAGTGTGACGACCAGAACTGTACATAGCATTCCACTTGTAACGTAACAAGTGTTTTATAAAATTGTAACAAGACCTCTTTACTCCTATATTCTGTGCCCCGAATCATGAAAGCAAGTATCATGAAGAGCACTGCTGCCTCACAGTGCCAGGGACCCAGGTTTGATTCCAGCCTCGGGTGACTGTCTGTGTGGAGTTTGCAAATACTCCTTGTGTCTGTACGGGTTTCCTCCCACATGGGTAATCCAAGATGGAGGACAGGAAAAATATCTGGCTGTAAGACCTGCTCCTTTTTTTGAGGAGTTGGAGGTGATTTTCTCAAACTCCAGGAGCAGCAATTACTGTTTTATATGCTGTTGCACTGTTTTGGAACTTTGGAAAAGAAAAATCAAAATCACAGCAGTTTAAAAGGGAGAAGAGCAGACAAAGGAAGCACATGGTGAGGACAGTGCAGGAGAGAGAGAGAGAGAGAGAGAGAGAGAGAGAGAGAGAGAACGAACGTGCACAGTTACCGCCTTTGCTGTTTGAATTCGTGTTTCACTGGACATCGGAGTGCATCTGGGAAAATTAACAAACAGTGAAATTCACAACTAATCTTGGAGGAACTGTTGGGTGAATTTCACAGCGCAGAATCAGATAAGTTAATTGTCGTTTTAAGTCTGTCCAAGAGAAAGGCTGCAGTAATGGGTACAGTGGATTCTTTCTTGATTATATGTTTTTGGGGATAAGTCTCTTGATTAAACTTAAAATATAAGCCATAGCTATTAATTTAACCTGGGGCAGTGTTTGTAGAGGAATAAGACGGTGTTATTTTCTGGGTCTGTAGATTGTGAAAGAGCAAAAATGGCCTTTGCAGTGATATGTATCTTCTTGTCAGATGTGGGAGTTTAAAGAGAGTTTAAGGGTTACTGTGGATTATATCTGACATAAATGCTGTTGGATGCGAATCTAATCAGATCGAGTGGATCGGTTGGAGAGACAGATAGAAGCAATGAAGAATTTGCAACAGGAACAGTATATGATGGATGGCAGTTATAGGAAGGGGGAGAGTCTCAGATGCAGTCACATAGATGGGTTAACTCCAGGAAGGGTGAGAGAGGTCGGCACCTAGGGCAGGGGTCTTTTGTGGATATACCTATTTCAAACAGGTATCCTGTTTTGGAAAATGTAGGGGGTGATGGATTCTCAGGGGAACGTAGCACAAACAGCCAAGTTTCTGGTATTGAGACTGGCTCGAATGCAACGAGGGGTATGTCGGCTTCCAAGAGATCAATTGTGTGAGGGGATTCTGTAGTCAGAGGTACAGACAGACGTCTCTGTGGCCAGCAGAAAAAAAGCAGAATGGTGTGTTGTTTCCCTGGTGCCAGGATCAAGGATGTCTCAGAGAGGGTGCAGAATGTTCTCATGGGGAGAGGGGCCAGCAGGAGGTCATGGTCCACATTGGAAACAACGACATTGGAAGGGAAAAGGTTGAGACTCTGAAGGGAGATTACAGAGAGTTAGGCAGAAACTTAAAAAGGAGGTCTCAAGGGTAGTAATATCTGGATCACTCCCAGTGCTATGAGCTAGTGAGGGCAGGAATAGGAGGATAGAGCAGATGAATGTATGGCTGAGGAGCTGGTGTGTGGGAGAAGGATTCACATTTTCGGATCATTGGAATCTCTTTGGGGGTAGAAGTGACTTGTACAAGAAGGACGGATTGCACCTAAATTGGAAGGGGACTAATATACTGGCAGGGAAATTTGCTAGAATTGCTTGGGAGGATTAAAACTAGTAAGGTTGGGGGGATGTATTGGGCCCCAGGGAGATAGTGAGGAAAGAGATCAATCTGAGACTGTTGAGAACAGAAGTGAGTCAAACAGTCAGGGCGGGCAGGGACAAGGTAGGATGAATAAATTAAACTGTGTTTACTTCAATGCAAAGGGCCTAACAGGGAAGGCAGATGAACTCACGGCATGGTTAGGAACATGGGACTGGGATATCATAGCAAGTACAGAAACATGGCTCAGGGATGGGCAGGACTGGCAGCTTAATGTTCCAGGATACAAATGCTACAGGTAGGATAGAAATAGAGGCAAGAGAGGAGGGGGAGTGGCATTTTTGATAAGGGATAGCATTACAGCTGTGCTGAGGGAGGATATTCCCAGAAATACATCCAGGGAAGTTATTTGGGTGGAACTGAGAAATAAGAAAGGGATGATCACCTTATTGGGATTGTGTTATAGACCCCTAATAGTCAGAGGGAAATTGAGAAACAAACTTGTAAGGAGACCTCAGCTATCTCTAAGAATAATAGAGTAGTTATGGTAGGGGATTTTAATTTTCCAAACATCAACTGGGACAGCCATAGTGTTAAAGGTTTAAATGGAAAGAATTTGTTAAGTGTGTACAAGACAATTTTCTGATTCAGTGTGGATGTACCTACTTGAGAAGGTGCAAAAATTGACCTAATCTTGGGAAACAAGGCAGGGCAGGTGACTGAGGTGTCAGTGGGGGAGCACTTTGGGGCCAGCGACCATAATTCTATTGGATTTAAAATAGTGATGGAAAAGGATAGACCAGATCTAAAAGTTGAAGCCGTAAATTGGAGAAAGGCCAATTTTGATGGTATTAGGCAAGCACTTTCGAAAGCTGATTGGAGGCAGATGTTCGCAGGTAAAGGGACGGCTGGAAAATGGGAAGTCTTCAGAAATGAGATAACAAGAATCCAGAGGAAATATATTCTGTCAGGGTGAAAGGGAAGGCTGGTAGGTATAGGGAATGCTGGATGACTAAAGAAATTGAGGGTTTGATTAAGAAAAAGAAGGAAGCATATGTCAGGTATAGACAGGATAGATCGAGTGAATCCTTAGAAGAGTATAAAGAAAGTAGGAGTATACTTAAGAGGGAAATCAGGAGGGCAAAACAGGGACATGAGATAGCTTTGGCAAATAGAATTAAGGAGAATCCAAAGGGTTTTTACAAATATATTAAGGACAAAAGAGAAACTAGGGAGAGAATGCGGCCCCTCAATGATCAGCAAGGCGGCCTTTGTGTGGAGCCACTGAAAATGGGGGGGATACTAAATGAATATTTTGCATCAGTATTTACTGTGGAAAAGGAAATGGAACACTGTAGGGAAATAGATGGCGACATCTTGCAAAATATCCAGATTACAGAGGAGGAAGTGCTGGATGTCTTGAAATGGTTAAAAGTGGATAAATCCCTAGGACCTGATCAGGTGTACCCAAGAACTCTGTGGGAAGCTAGAGAAGTGATTGCTGGGCCTCTTGCTGAGATTTTTGTATCATCAATCGTCACAGGTGAGGTGCTGGAAGACTGGAGATTGGCAAACGTGGTGCCACTGTTTGAGAAGAGCAGTAAAGATAAACCAGGGAACTATAGACCGGTGAGCCTGACCTCAGTGGTGGTGAAGTTGTTGGAGGGAATCCTGAGGGACAGGATGTACATGTATTTGGAAAGGCTAGGACTGATTCGGGATAGTGAACATGGCTTTGTGCGTGGTAAATCATGTCTCACAAACTTGATTGAGTTTTTTGAAGAAGCAACAAAGAAGAACATAGAACATAGAACATAGAAAAATACAGTGCAGTACAGGCCCTTCGGCCCTCGATGTTGCTCCGACCGAAGCCTACCTAACCTACACTAGCCCAATAACCTCCATATGCTTATCCAATGCCCGCTTAAATGAGCATAAAGAGGGAGAGTCCACCACTGCTACTGGCAGGGCATTCCATGAACTCACAACCCGCTGAGTAAAAAATCTACCCCTAACATCTGTCCTATACCTACCACCCCTTAATTTAAAGCTGTGTCCCCTAGTAACAGCTGACTTCATTAGCGGAAGAAGGTTCTCACTGTCAACCCTATCTAAACCCCTAATCATCTTGTACACCTCTATCAAATCTCCCCTAAACCTTCATTTCTCCAATGAGAAAAGCCCCAAGTGCCTCAGCCTTTCCTCATACGATCTTCCTACCATGCCAGGCAACATCCTGGTAAACCTCCTCTGCACTCATTCCAATGCCTCCACATCCTTCCTATAGTATGGCGACCAGAACTGTACACAATACTCCAGATGAGGCCGCACCAGAGTCTTATACAACTGCAACATGACCTCAGGACTCCGGAACTCAATTCCTCTACCAATAAAGCCCAGTACATATGCCTTCTTCACAGCACTATTTACCTGGGTGGCAACTTTCAAAGATCTGTGTACATGGACACCAAGTTCCCTCTGCTCATCCACACTCCCAAGTAGGCGACCATTAGCCCAGTAATCCATCTTCTTGTTACTCCTACCAAAGTGAATGACTTCACACTTAGCTACATTGAATTCCATTTGCCACCTTTCTGCCCAGCTCTGCAACTTATCTATATCCCGCTGTAACCTGCCACATCCTTCTTCGCTGTCCACAACTACACCGACTTTCATGTCATCTGCAAACTTGCTCACCCAGCCTTCAAGCCCCTTCTCCAGGTCATTTATAAGATTGATGAGGGCAGAGCAATAGATGTGATCTATATGGACATCAGTAAGGTGTTCGACAAGGTAGACTTATTAGCAAGGTTAGATCTCATGGAATACAGGGAGAACTAGCCATTTGAATGCAGAACTGGCTCAAAGGTAGGGTTGTTTTTCAGACTGAAGGCCTGTGACCAGTGGAGTGCCACAAGGATCGGTGCTGGGTCCTCTATTTTTTGTCATTTACATAAATGATTTGGATGCGAGCATAAGAGGTACAGTTAGCAAGTTTGCAGATGACACCAAAATTAGAGGTGCAGTTGACAGGGTTACATCAGATTACAACAGGATCTGGACTAGCTGGGCCAATGGGCTGAGAAGTGGCAGATGGAGTTTAATTCAGATAAATGCGAGGTGCTGCATTTTGGGAAAGCAAATCTTAGCAGGATTTATACACTTAATGGTAAGGTCTTAGGGAGTGTTGCTGAACAAAGAGACCTTGGAGTGCAGGTTCATAGCTCCTTGAAAGTGGAGTCGCAGGTAGATAGGATAGTGAAGAAGGTGTTTGGTATGCTTTCCTTTATTGATCAGAGTATTGAGTACAGGAGTTGGGAGGTCATGTTGCGGCTGTACAGGACATTGATTAGCCAATGTTGGAATATTGCATGCAATTCTGGTCTCCTTCCTATCAGAAAGATGTTGTGAAACTTGAAAGGGTTCAGAAAAGATTTACAAGGATGTTGCCAAGGTTGGAGGATTTGAGCTATAGGGAGAGGCTGAACAGGCTGGGGCTGTTTTCCCTGGAGCGTCGGAGGCTGAGGGGTGACCTTATAGAGGTTTACAAAATTATGAGGGGCATGGATAGGATAAATAGACAAAGTCATTTCCCTGGGGTTGGGGAGTCCAGAACTAGAGGGAACTTGTATGCCTCATTATCAAAAACACCCCCAATTTAAAGTGAGAGGGGAAAGATATAAAAGAGACCTAAGGGGCAAAGTTTTCACGCAGAGGGCGGTATGTGTATGGAATGAGCTGCCAGACAATGTGGTGGAGGCTGTTACAATTGCAACATTTAAGAGGCATTTGGATGGGTATATGAATAGGAAGGGTTTGGAGGGATATGGGCCGGGTGCTGGCAGGTGGGACTAGATTGGGTTGGGATATCTGGTCAGCATGGACGGGTTGGACCGAAGGGTCTGTTTCCATGCTGTACATCTCTATGATGCTATGATTTCAAAGATATGCAGGTTAGGTGAATTGGCCGTGCTACTTTGCCCATGGTGTTCAGGGATGTGTAGGTTAGGTGCATTAGTCATGGGAACTGGAGAGTAGTAGGGTAGGCAAATGTGTCAGGGTGGGATATTGTTCAGAGGATCAGTGTGGACTTGTTGGACCAAAATGACCTGTTTCCACAATGTAGGGATGATCTTGTATGCCTTCTTCACCAACTTGTCTTCCTGTGTTAACATCTTTTGGGATCTATTGACTTGTACAACAAGGTTTGTTTATTCCTGAGTACTACATAGGGACATACCATTCGTTGTGGTTATCCTTCCCTTGTTCAGCCTACCAAAAAGCATTACTTCGCACTTATTGGGATTAAATTCCATCTGACATTGCTGTGCACAATTTACCAGCAGAACAATATCAGGCTGTACCCTAAGATCATTCTCCTCATTGTCAAAAACACCCCCAATTTTCATGTCATCTACAGACTTTATGCATTCACATTGAATCGTTAGTATACAGAACAACAGCATGGGTCCCAGCATTGATCCCTATGGTAAACCACTGGTCACAGGCTTCCAATTATAAAAGCAACCTTCCCCCATCACCCTTTGCCCTTTGCCTCCTATTTTTAAGCTAGTTTTTGATCCAGTTTGCCATCTTACATTGGTTCCCATGGGCTTTTAGACTAGATTCCCTACAGTGTGGAAACAAGCCCTTCGGCCCAACAAGTCCCCACCGGCCCTCCAAAGAGCAACCCACCCAGACGCATTCCCCTACATTTACCCCTTCACCTAACACTACAGGCAATTTAGCATGACCAATTCACCTAACCTGCACATCTTTGGACTGTGGGAGGAGACCCACGTAGACACTGGGAGAATGTGCAAACGCCACACAGACAGTTGCCCAAGGCAGGAATTGAATCCAAGTCTCTGGTGCTGTGAGGCAGCAGTGCTAACCACTGTGCCACCATGCCACCCCTGGCTCTTACCATTTAGACCAGCTTTCCATGTAGGAACTTCTCAAAGGCCTTCCTTATGCTCATGCAAACTACATTGATGCCATCTTTTCAAAAAACTCAACTAAATTAGTCTGATAGGACATCACTGCAATAAATCTATGCTGATTAATCATGATCGATCCCTGCCTTTCCAAGTGATGATTAATCCTGTCCTTGGGCAGGTTGAATCTTTTTTACAATTCCTTTCCAAGTCTATTTGCATGACCCTTTCACAGTTCAGAGGGTGAAATATTTTCAGTTGTAATAGCTGGAAGGTTTCAATTAAAATCTCTTAGCTTGAAAACTCCACATTATGTGCCTTCAGTGAGGGCTCCAATTTTTGATTTGGTGCATTTCAGATTCCTAGCATCTGTAGTTCTTTGTTTTACTTCAGCTCAGGTGATTGGTTTCCTTGAACTGACTTGACTCACCTGCTATGAGCAACTGTTTTGTCATCTGAACTAAACTCGGAGTTCTTCCAAACTATAAGTTGGAACTTTTATAGAGTCTTGCATTAATCAAAGAATCATTGAATTATTACAATGCAGAAGGGTGCCTTTCAGCCCAACATGCCTGCACTAAATTTACTATCTTATGTCAATCTTCTGCTTTTTCCCTATTGTCCTGCTTAACATTACAATATAAATAACCTCTTGAATGTCTCAGTTATATCTGCCTCCATCACATTTCCAAGTTTTTCCATTTAATTGGCTTATTCTGCTTATCATAAACTCAACAGTATAAACACTGTATCCATTAACATGACAAAAGCCTTCCAGGTACTCACCTGCAATCACTTGCTTTCTTGGAACTGATTTATTTGTACAACTCCTCAAAATTGACTTTCTGACCTTTCAAAACAAAAATTTCATTGAGCTGACCAATATCCATCTGCCTCTATTTTGAAATCTAAATTCGCAATATATGACCCAGATTTAATTCCAACCTCAGGCTGCACATTCTCCCCATGTCTGCGTGGTTTTCTTCTGGGTGCTCCAGTTTCCTCCCACAGTCCATAGATGTGCAGATTAGGTAGATGGGCCATGCTAAATTCTCAATAATGTCCAGGGATGTGCATGCTAGATCGGCTAGCTGTGGGAAAGTAGGGTAGAAGGGTAGGTCTGGGTGGGATGTTGTTCAGAGGACTTGACAGGCCGAAAAGTCTGTTTCCACACTGTAGGGATTCTATAACTCTGAATTTACTTTTCATCAAAAATACAGATATCTCAGAGGGATAATGAGCCTGGGAGTGATTACAGAGTTCAAGGGTGGAATTTTGCGGAGATGGTGAATAGTTCAATGCCGTAACCACTGTGTCACTGCCTGCCTTTAACAACTGGATAAATATTCATGGGAGTTGGTTGAGGCCTTTCATGGTCATTAATTGACTACTTCTGAATTTTCAAATTGTTGTACAGTAGGAAGGTTAACTACAAGCCTTCCTGCCCCAGACTAAATTAGAATTGAGTTGGGATGGTGAGAGAATGCTAACCTAACACGTTCTTGTTCAAGTTTAGGTGGCACGGTGGCTCAGTGGTTAGCATTGCTGCCTCACAGCTCCAGGAACTTGTGTTTGATTCCAGCCTCAGGTGGAACTATCTGTGTGGAGTTTACACATTCTCCCTTTGTCTGTGTGGGTTTCCTCTCACAGTCCAACAATGTGCAGGTTAAGTGAATTGACTGTGCAAATTTGCCCATCGTTTCCAGGGATGTGTAGGTTAGGGGAAACGTACAATAACAGGGTAAGGGAATGGGTCTGAGTGGGATAATCTTTGGAGGGTTGGTGAGGACTTGTTGGGCCAAATGGCCTGTTTCAAAAGTTTAGGGATTTTATGATTCTATTAAATGCCCTCCCTGCCTACAAGTTACATCGCACAGGGTGCATGTTAGCTAAGATCAGCATTATTTGAAGTTAGAGAATCCATTTATCAACTAATTGAACCTGCTGATGCATGTGTTCAAACTTTTGCATCTTCTGCTGAATGGAAAAGGTTGTAGGAGAGTATTACCAGGGTGTAATAGGTCATTGATAATGGTGGCAACCTTTCCGCAGCAATGGGCCATGCAAATGAAGTCCATGGATGGAGGTTGGCTTCTGGGATGGTCTGGCTTGTGCACAAAACCTTCTGTAGTGTCTTACAGTGCTGGGCAGATTTGTAGGATGTGGGCATTGCTGGCTGGCCAGCATTTATTGCCTATCCCTAGTTGCCCTTGCATAGGTGGCAGTGAGCTGCTTTTTTGAACCACTACAGTCTACCGGCTGTGAGTTGACCCACACTGCCATTAGGAAGGGAATTCCAGGATTTTGACCCAGTGACAGAGAAAGAACCATGATGTATTTCTAAGTCAGGATGGTGAGTAGTTTTGAAGTGAACTTGATGGTGGTTTTGTTCTCATGTATCTGCTACCCATGTCCTTCTAAATGGAAGCGGTTGTGGGTGTGGGAGGTGCTGTCTGAGGATCTTTGGTGAATTTCTGCAGTGCTTCTTTCAGATAATACACATTGCTGTTACTGTGCATTGACAGTGAAGCAATTGAATGTTTGTTGATGTAATGCCTATCAAGTGGGTTGCTTCGCCCTGGATGGTGTCAAGCTTCTGGGGTGTTGTGGGAGCTGCATTCATTCAGGCAACTGGGGAGTATTCCATCACACCCCTGACTTGTTTGCCACAGGTAAGTTGTTTGCCACAGAATTCTTAGCCTCTGACCTGCTCTTGTTGCCACTGTGTTTATGTGGTGAGTCCAGCTGGGTTTCTGATCAATGATAAACCCCAAGATGTTGATACTGGGGGATTCAGTAATGATAACATCATTGAATGTCAAGGAGCAGAGATGGATTTTTTTTATTGGTGATGGTCATAGCTTGGCATTTACATGGCATGAATGTTATTTGCCATTTGCCAGCTCAAGCCTGGATAATGTACAGATCATGTTGCATCTGAACATGGACTTTCAGAGGAATCATGAATGGTGTTGAACATTGTGCAATCATCAGCAAACATTCCCACTTTTGACCTCATGAAGGAGACGAGATCACTGATGAAGCAGCTGAAGATAGTCAGGCCTCAGACACTACCCTGAGGAGCTCCTGCGGAAATGTTCTGCAGCTGAGATGACTGACCCTCAACAACCACACTCATCTTCCTTCCCATCTGCCAGGTATGACTCCAACCAGTGGGGTGTTTGCCCCTGGTACACATTGATCCAGTTTTGCCAGGACTTCTTGATGCTATATTTGGTTAAATGCAGCTTTGATGTCAATGGCTGTCACTCTGTCTGGAATTCAGCTCTTATGTTCATGTTCTAACCAGGGCTGTAATGAGGCCAGCAGCTGAGTGGCCTGGCAGAACCCAAATTGGACGTTACTGAGCAAGTTACTGCTGAAAATGTGCTGTTTGATAGCACTGTTGATGACATCTTCCATCAGTTTACTGATGATAGAGAGTAGACTGATGGGGCACTAATTGGCCAGGTTGGATTTGTCCTGTTTTTATGTACAGGGCATTTGGGGCAATTTTCTGCTTTGTCAAGTAGATACCAGTGATGTAACCATTCTGGAACAGCTTGGCAAGGGGAGTGGCACATTCTGGAACATATGTGTCCAGGCCTAATGCTCAAATATTGTCAGGACCCATAGCCTTTGCAGTATCCATTGTCTCCAGCTGTCTCTTGATATCATGTGGAGTGAATCAAGTTGGCTGAAACATTGGTATCTGTAACATTGGTGATTACTGGAGAAGGTCGAAGTGGATCATCCACTCAGCACATCTGGCTGATGATTGCTGTGGAAGTGTCAGCCTTATCTTTTGCATTGCTGTGCTGGGCTCTTCCATTATTAAGTTTGGGGATATTTGTGGAGCCTCCTCCTCTTGTGAGTTGCTTAATTGTCCATCACCATTCACAGAGCTTAGAGCTGATCTGTTCATTGTAGGATTGCTGAGCTCAGTCTATCATGTCCTGCTTATGCTGTCTGATATGCAAGTAGTTCTGTTTGGTAATTTCACCAGGTCCTTACCTCATTTTTAGACATGTCTGATGCTGCTTCTGACATGCCCTCCTGCACTCTCAATTGAACAAGGGTCAATCCATTGGCTTGATGTTAATGATTGAGTCAGGGACATGTCAGGCCATGAGGTTACAGATTGGGCTGGAGTACAATTCTGCTGCTGTTGATGGCCCACAGCATGTCATGGATGCCCCACCTTGAGATGCGAGATCTGTTAGAAATCTGTCCCATTAAGCATATTGATAATGCCAAATGACATGATGGAGGTTATTCTCAATGTGAAGGTGGGACCTCATCTCCACAAGGACTGTGCAATGGTTACTCTTAGCAAAACTATCATGGACAGATGCATCTGCAGCTGGCAGGTTAGAAAGGATGAGATTAAATATGTTTTCCTTCTGTTGGTTTCACCTGCTGCAGTAGTAATGTCCTTTCCGATCTGACCAACGTCATCAATAATACTGTTGCCAAACGACTCTTGATGGCAGATATTGAAATCCCCCACTCAAAGTACATTTTGTGCGCTTGCCATCCTCAGTGCTTCCTGTAAGTGCTGTTCAACATGAAGAAGTGCCGATTCATCAGCTGAGAAAGAAAAGTATGTGATAACCTAAAGACACGAGACTTCATGAGGTCCAAAGTCAATGTTGAGGACTCCCAGAGCAACTCCCTCCTGACTGTGTACCACTGTTGAGGTATATTTGTTCCACAAAGCTGGACGACACAAGTTTCAGTACAATGGTAGATGCTTTATTATCGGGCAGCCGGTGAGAGATTCTCAATGTCCCCAGAAGTAGTCATGCGTCTACTTGTAGTAACACTTCTCCATGGATCTCTGCTCTAGACACAAAGGCAGTACTTTTTGTAGGAATAAAACAAAAGGTCTATAAGTCACATGGTTAATTGTCGAGTTGTCATTATATTGTTTAAGATGAACAATTATAATTTTACAAAGCCGGTGAATGTCAATGTCCTGTGATAACGAGTGAATGGATTAGAGGGACCAATTATCATATTATTTATGATCAAGTGTTCGTGGGAAGAGATTAAAACAGAAGGGCTTAGTCTGTTGTTAATGGGGGATTCACATACTTATGCTGATATGGAGGGGAAGCAAGATAATGGGAACAGGAGGCAGTTTAACAGGGTTGTGGCCAAGGCTATCGGTCTTGTCTGGGAGGACAAATACCTTTGCCTAAGGCTGCAGAGGAATTCACATGTGTGGTTCCAATGAATTATTTCTCTAAAATTCAGTCAGCCTCCTCCCTACTGAGATGTTCTGTCTGTACAATTGATACTGCAGTGATTCTTTTTGGTAGTGGAATGTTTAACCCTTGAGTCCCCAGTATACCTTGAAAGAGAAGTAAAACATGGAACTGATCCCTTTGTGGCTTTCTAACTTCTTCACCCAATATGCTGCCTTCTTGATGGGTCATCCTGCTGGTGAGACAGCACATATCCACGGATGGTGATGATGGTGTCTGGGACATTGTCTGTCAGGTATGATTCTGTGAGCATGTTGCTTGAATAGTCTGTGAGACAACTCTCCCAATTTTGGCACTGGCCCAAGATATTAGAAAGAATGACAGTTGGCAAGACTGTTTCTGCTGTTGTCTTTCACGGTGCTTTGGTCAATGCCAGGTGATCCACATGGTTTCATTTCTTTGAGATTATAATGTTTGGTTCAAAAGAATGGCTTCCTAAGCCATTTCAGAGGGCAATTAAGAGTCAACCGCATTGCTGTAGGTCTGGAGTAACATGTAGGCCAGACCATGTGAGAATGGAAGATTTCTTTCTCTGAAGGATATTAGTGAACCAAAACCAGAAATTTCTGGAAAAGCTCAGTGGTCTGGCAGTTAATGTTTCAGGTCCAGTGACTCTCCCTCAGGACTGATTAGTGAACCAGATAGATTTTTCCTGACAATTGATTTTTAGGATTCATTTTCTAGTTTTTATCTAAATTGATTTCAAATTTCACCACCTGCTGTGATGGGATTCAAACCCAAGTCTCCAGAACATTAGCTGAGTTTCTGGATTAATAAACTAACAATAATACCACTAGGTCATCGCCTCCCCTCTTGCTTTGTTGTTTTTGAAACTCTCATTCTGGTCTTCAAATAACATTCTGGTTTTGCCAGACCTATTTCTGTACCTTTCTTAGTTTTAAAACGCTCTGAAACATCGTGCTTCTCCAATTCAAGCTTCTCGAGCATTATCAGTTCCAACCTCTCCTTAATTCGTCACTATGCATTCAGGCTTATATCTCTGGTATTCCCTGACTAAACATTTGCATTTCTGCCACCTTTAGGATTCTCCCTAAAACTGACCTCTTTGACTAAATAATTGATCATCTGCCCTGATGCATTCTTGAAAGGCTTGGTTTCAAATTTCTCTTGACAATATGGAACATTGCTAAGTGAATGCATACTTTTGTGTAATGCTGCAAGGATTAGTTACAAACTATGACAAAGAGGCTATTGATACATCTCTCACTGGGGTACAGTTCCACGGGCAAATACTGGAGTATAAACTCCACAGAAACTGAGGGCAGAATCTTATAGTGTTATCATCAACATAGAACAAAGAACAAAGAATAATAAAGCACCAGAATAGGTCCTTCAGGCCTGCAAGCCTGTGCCATCATATTTTGACCTTTCATACTAAAACTGTCTTCACTTACAGGATTATTATCCCTCTATTCCTTTCCAATTCATGCATTCGTCCAGGCATGTCTTGAATGTTGCTATTGTGTCAGTTTCCACCACTTCCTTTGGCAGCTTGTTCCATGCACTCTCCACTCTTTTGTGTGAAAAACCTGCCTCGCACACCTTTTCTGTACCCTCTCCAAATCAATCAGATCCTTCTGGTAGTGTGGTGACCAGAACTGCACACATTACTCAAAGTGTGGCCTAGTTAAAGTTCTGTAAAGCTACAGCATAACTTGCCTATCCTTATATTCAATGCCCCTTCCAATGAAGGCAAGTATGCGGTAGACCTTTTTATGGTACCTTATCTACCTGCACTACTACCTTCAGTGATCTGCATACCCAGATCCCTCTGCATATCAATACATCGAAGGATTCTGCCATTCCATCTGTACTTGACCTTCCAAAATGCATCACCTCACATTTGTCTAGATTATACTCCATCTGCCATTCTGCTGTCCATGCCCCCACCTGACCTATGCCCTGCTGTATCCTCCTCATTACCATTCAAGTCCATCAACCTTTATATTGTCCACAAACTTACTGATTAGATCAGCTACAGTTTCCAACAATTTAGTTACATAGGCCACAAACAGCAGAGGTTCCAGCACTAATCCCTGTGAAACACCACTAGTTACAACCTTTCATTCCCGTAAAGCATCTTTCCACCTCTACCCTGTCTCCAATGACTAAAGTAATCATAATATCTGTAGCAGAATTAGGTGTTAAGTACAGCGAAGTCCATCGTGAAAATAGATCTTTTGTGATTTTTACAAGTGGCATGGTGAGATTCTCACTAGGCAGTGCAAGATACTAATTGGTGGTCATTGTTGATTGTTAAGTATTTAGTTAATGGCACAATTCAATTCATTAAAATTCAGCCTCCCAAACTTGCTAAACAAGTTCAACATTGACGAAAAGAGTGGCACCGAAAAGCATAGCAGGTCAGGCAGTATCTGAGGAGCAGGAGAATCGACGTTTCAGGCATAAGCGTTTCATAATTCAGGCTTATGCCTAAACATCGATTCTCCTGTTCCTCCGATGTTGCCTGACCTGCTGTGCTTTGCCAGTGCCAGTATCTGCATTCCTCACTTTCTTCAAGCTCAACATTGGGAAAATTTGACAAGGAAACCAGAGAAATATGTGGTAGACACAGCTCACCATTTGATCTGATTGACCTCAATGTTGCTTGCAACCAAACCACAGCCCAGGGCATTAGCCATGGGTACCAGCTGCCCATATTCCTTAACCACAGAAGGAGACACGTGGCATCTGCAAACTCCTCATGGCTATCCTGGAGCTTACTGGCACCATGTTCTGAATGCACAAACTTGCATTGCAGGATAACCCAGCAGTGAGCATTAGAAGGTTGCAGCAAGGCACTTTACTCACAGGTTCAGGCAGCCAGCTCACTGACAGAATCAGGCTGCATCTCAGGTGCTCACTCGCTCTCTTAGCATTCACTCACTGAGTGCCTGTCTGCTCTCACTATCCTTACCTTGCCATTGGACAACATCCTCAGTCAAGAGGGCACACACCTTGCTGTATGGCAGTGTGCTAGGTTAAGTTCACATCTGCTCCATATGTCAGAAGCTTACACAGTAGACACAGGAGCAGTCCTGGATGAAGTCCATGGAGGCACCCATTAGTCAGGAGTGCTTGTATAGTATGGTAGATAGATTAACAGATAGATAAAGAAAAAGAGAGAGAAGAAAAAGTACCAAAACCAAACTCCTATGACCATCCTCTGTCTTGAGATGACCGGACTAAACCCCCACCAACTAACTCCCAACCACCTGTTTACAGCTCCAGATTCCTCCTCGTCAGCTCTACTACCCAGCATCCAGTTACTCAGCCACCTTGCCCATTCACTAGCCCACTCACTTACTGATTTGAATCCTAAACAATTATCTCCATGCTGAAATGAATGCCTTGTTGTTTACTCATTCCTGGGGAAACTTTGCTGGCTCAACTTTGCTTCTGTCAGGATAAGAAGTCGAGGATCAACATTAAGGTGTTCCATAAGTGTACATAAAATGTCTGTGGCTGCCATGAAGGAGACATTCTGGCCCTGGACTTTATGCCTCATGTGTCCTGTGATACTGCTCTGTTTTCAGCAATGTACAGGGGTCCACTGAGACATGTGACTTCCTCATTCTCTTTCTTTCACTAAGATGTTGACTGAGTTGTATTCAGAGTGACAGTAATACAGTGAGATCAATGAGTCCTCCTAGAATCATACAATGCAAAACTCCTATGACCATCCTCTGTCTTGAGATGAGCCAACTAATTCCCCACTAACTAACTCCTTAACCAACTGTTTACAGTTTACAGCTAATAACCCTTTGGCCGATTAAGTCTGTACTGTCAAAATTTTACTAAATCTGCTTGCCAACACTAGACCCAGAGCCTTATTTGTTAATACTCTTCACGCATTCATCTAGGTTTACCCACCTCAACTACCCACCCAGACAGTGGGTTTCAGACCCGCATTACCACCTGGGTGAAAAGAACTTTTTCAAGTTTCCTCTAAACCTTCTCTTTTCACTTTAAAAGTGAGGCCTATTGCTATTGAACCTTCAACTGAGGGGAACAGCTGTTTCAATGCCCCTCATCATCTTATATACCTCTATCATGTACTCCCCCAATGTCCTCTGCTCCAAAGAAAACTACCTGAGCTTACTCAGCCTCTCTTCAGAGCGAAGATGCTCCACTCCAGGAAACATCATTGTGAACCTCCTTTGCATGACCTCCAGTACAATCATATCCTCCCTATAACAGTGACCAGAACTGCACTCAGTACCCCAGGCCTGACCTGTAAAGTTCCAACATAACCTCTAAGCTCTTGTAATCTATGCATCAACTGATAAAGGCAACTAGGTACAAATCAACTGTCTCGTGTGCCTTCTTTCCTACCTTATTAATCTGTTCTACCGCCTTCAAAAATCTGTGGACAAGCATCCCAATATCCCTCTGAACTTCCTAGTGTCCTGCCATTCATTGAGTACTCCCTTGTCTTGTTGTTACTTACAAAGTGCTTCACTTCACATTTAACAAGGTTAAATTTCATCTGCCATTAATCTACCCATTTGGCCAATCCATTTATATCCTCCTGTAACCTAACACCTTCCTCCTTACTGTCAATAGCTTGGCCAATTTTGGTGCCATCCACAAACTTACTTATCATCCTCCCGCTTTCTCCCTCCCACAGTTTCACGTTCTCATCTACATCATTTATGAAGATCATAAACGATAATGGAGCCATACTGATCCTTGTCATAGACCACTGGGCATCGGCCTCCAGTCACACAAACCACCACATGCTGTCCCCTGCCACGCTTGGATCCGACATGCCAAGTTACCCTAGATCTCACATGCTTTTAATTTTTCTTTCAGTTTCCCAGGTATGACCTTGTCAAAGGTCTGACTGAAATCCACATAAACTACATCAATTGCACTACCTTCAACCACATGGTTGGTCACCTCCTTCAACATATTCAACCAGATTTATTAGACATGACATTTATTAATAAAGCCATGCTAACTACCTCTGATCAAACTTTGCCTCTCTAAGTGAAGGAAAAATGAATCTCCATTATTTTCTCTAATAGTTTCTCTACCACTAATGTTAGACACACTGGTCTATAGTTCACTGGTCTATTATTCACTGGTCTATCTCTTGCAATCTTCCTGAAAAATTGAACCAATTAGCTGTCCTTCAGTCCTCTGGTACCTCTCCTGTGGCCAGAGACAATTTAAACATTTGGGTCAGGGCCCTTGTGATTTTCCTATGGCAGCCTTGGATACAACTTAACTGGACCTGGGAATTTGTCCACTTTTAACCCACCAAAACCTCCAATACCTCTTCACTTCTTTCATCAAATTGCTCAAGAACTTCACAGTCTATCAGCTACCTAAATCTTGTACCTACATCCTCCTTCTCCTGAGTAAATACAGACATAAAGTATCCATTTATCACTATCAATTTCTGTTGGCTACACACACACACACACCAGTTCCCCCTTTGTCCACAATGGGTCCTACTCTTTCCCTGGTTATTCTCTTCCCCTTGACATACTTGGAGAATATCTTGGGATTCTCCCTAGTCTTTCCTGCAAGTGTATTCCCATGCTCTTTATTGCTCTCCTAACTGCTTCCTGAAGTTCCTAATACACACATTTGCAACAAAGTCAGATCTAACACAGGTCTGAGTAAACTGAGATATAAGGGATCACTTTGGGCATTAATGGCTTTGTACAAGTATGCCCAACTTACCTTACATTGACTTCAATGGAATAATGAATCAGAAGTGTTGAAAATTAAATGTAAAGTTCAATCTTATGCATTTTACAGTATGGGCCAAAGTTTGATTTAACAGTCTGCCTCTTTTCTTTTGCATGGAAAATTCTGTCACTTAGAGGCCTGAGGTCAAATTGAATCTCTATAAATTTAATCAATCTGTGAAAGAGACTGATGCTCAATAACTGATTTCAAAATACCTACATCCGCATTACCAAATTGCTACAAAAACTAAAATGCAGTATTTAAACGGAGTATTGTTTCCATTGAGGTATTTTGGCGAGCAACAGTTAATGCTCATCTAATTCTAAGTAAAATTGTCAGATCATGGATGATATTGAAAAACACGTTTATATGTTGGAATGTGTCAGTGATGAGATTAGTTTTGATCTGCCTTCTTCCTTCACACACGCATACTTTTCCACCGTCTCACGAGCTTATTTGCATCCCTCATTCTTTTACTCACACTCATTTACTCCACCGCCCTCACTCATACTCTCCATCTGTCACATTCACTCAAAGTCACTCCCTCACTCTCACTCAGTCTCCCTTGTTCACATTCACTCACTCACTCATGCACACTCTCCTAGTCTTACATGCATTCACTCTCTCTGTCTCACATACAACATTGTTGCTCCCTCACATTCACACAAATTCCCTCCATTTCATACTCTTTCTCCTTCACATCCCTCACTCACATGCCTTTTCATTCACTGTCCCTCCCTCCATCATTCACTCTTTTTTTACTCACTCACTCAAACTCTCTACCTGCCTGAGAGCCTCCCTTCTTCCCTCTCTCACACTGTATCTCTCACTCACCATCTCACAAACATTCCCCCTCATTCACAGTCCCATGGTTTCAGAAGTCTCATTCTGGAATCTTGACTGCAGGCCACACATGCTTGTGTTTGACTGAGAGATCTTCACAGTGCCAGGATGAAGCAAGCACCACTCTAATCTAGACTCTGATCTTCAGCACCTGCAGTCCTCACTTATGCCTAGATCCTCACAGTGCCCTAAATAAACTTCATTTTGCAGCCCTGCTTCATGCTATCTGCCCACCCAACTTTCTCCCTAACTGCACTGGCCCAAGAAGGCTCATCACCACCATTGTCACTGCTCTTGTTATACAGACCTCAAGGTGAATGAAACAATCCATTCTCTTAGCTCACTGCTCTTCTAATCAGGGGCTATTACTTTCCCACCTATGTGGCTGATAGGCTGAGTACTGATCCAATCAATAGCAAACAAGGAAGATAACTGGCCTTTAATTGGATGACTCCCACATTAGGGAATCCTCCACATGTACTTCTTGGCTGTGGGCCACATTGTTGGACAACTTTAAATTAGATAATTTTACCATTTGTTGGATGCAGAACTTCATCAGCTCACCTGTCTTGATATCAAAACAAGTTGCCTACATTACTACGTGCCACCAATGACAATGTCTTTTTCTTTAAAGTCTTTTAAAATTGAAACAACCAAACAAAAAAATAACCTAGCAATTCATACAAAAACGGACTTATGAGGCACAGAAGGAGGTCACTTGACTCATTGCTGCTGTTTTAACTCTTTGGAAGAGCTATGTACAAAATGAGGAAAGGTTCACTCCTGCATCAACTACCAAATCTACTTTTTAAAGACAACTCCCCGTTGTGAGAGTTTTGGCCAAATAGGTTTTTGACAACATTAGTTCTGATAAGCTGTCATCAGCACAAAATGTTAACTCTTGATTTGATTTGATTTATTTTCGTGTATAATTATTATAAATATGGTGAAAAGTGTTGTTTAGTGTCACCACTTTCTGATGCTATCTTAAAACACAGAAAATAAACCACAATACAGAATATATAATCACAAAAATAAAACAATAAAGTTAATCTTATAGTCTTATCTCATCAAAGATAGATAGTCTTTGGAACAGCTCCACTTCTAGCTTAGCCATGTGCCTGGATCCAGGCTCCTTCACCCTGGTGCCTTGAATTCCTGCTGCTAAACTAACTATACTGTTGCAACTGCACTTCACCATGCCGCCTTTGGAAGAAACAGTTCCCACTCTCTGCTGCCATCTTGCCAAAACCAACGCCGTCGCCATGAGTTCATGCTGGGCCGACCTCACCAATGTCAGGTCCTGCACTGGAACCAAACTTGCCGTTGTTGCCTCCTCTGCAGTCCACTGCCTGGATTTAGCCACAGACTTGGAGCCTCAGCTCAGCCGGTGAGTCTGGGCCGGGAGATTAAACCTGGGACCTGCTCCGCGTTCGCCAAGAGACCTCTGGCTGGGGTGGAATCATGTCTGCCTCATTCTAGCGTGGGTGTCACTGCCACCAGATGCCTTTTCCTTTGTCATTTACTTGGCCTCGCTAAACCTCAGGCCTGCACCACCATCATTGTCTTGTTTTTATGTTTCTCTTTTCATTGATGCTACCCAACCCTCGGGTGTTTTCAAGAATTGTTAGTTTCAATCTCAGATTCCCAGTATCTGCAATATTCTACTTTTGTTTTAGAACAACTGTTAGATTCTAACTCGAGCCATTGCTTCTCTTGATCAATAGTTCTCTAAACTCTCAGAGCATGTTTTTCAGCCTCTCATTTGAGTGTAACTGTGATTTGTTAAATACTCATTGACTTTTTTTTGTAAACGATGCATAAACCAATTATTGTCATAGCTCTATCAATATCAACGAGGCATTCTAACTGCTTAACTTCCTTAAGTACATAATGAATGACCATATTCCTCAACTGTTACATTCACATACCTCTGAGGCTGTGTCCATTAGGATTAAAATCATTATGGCTTGCCCAATGGGGCATAAATAAATTAAGCATAGCAGCTCGAACACATCTATTACTGGCTGCACACTCTTGTGCCAAAGGCTGCTTTAGAATTTCCAGCTATAGACTTTAACCTCATTGAACCTAGTAAAAATACTTTGTTTCTTCCACAACTGGATCATTTCCCCACCTCAACTGAATGAGTTTGGCAATGGGCTGTGCTACCATATAAAATGTTATGATGTGGAGGAGCCAGAGTTGAACTGGGGTGGACAAAGTTAAAAATCACACAACACCAGGTTACAGTCCAACATGTTTATTTGGAAGCACTAGCTTTCGGAGTGCTGCTCCTTCATGTGGAACAGAACCATAAGACACAGAATGTATAGCATATGATCACAGTGTCATGCAACTGAAATGATATATTGAACAAACCTAGATGGCTGTTACATTTTTCATCTTTTAGAATGGGTCGCGGGTTTCAGTTCATTAATATGTAAATCTCAGAACTTCTTTTAAATCACATTCATGAGATAACTTAAGGTTTTATAAAAAAAGGGACATCTCAGCTTAGACAATGTATTCAAAGTGTGAGGTTAAAGTTGTCTATATTCCAATCTTCTGACTCAAGATTGGGATACAGACAGACTCTAATATTTTTACATATTAATGAAACTGAATCCTGCAACCCATTCTAAAAGATGAAAGACTTAACAACAATCTAGGTTTGTTCAAAATATCATTTCAGTTGCGTGACACTATAATTTTTTGCTATAAATTCTGTGCCTTATGGTCCTGTTCCACAATTAATGCTTCCAAATAAACCTGCTGGACTAGAATCTAGTGTTGTGTGATTTTTAACATAAACTAATAAAGCAGAGTCAGCATAGCTTCATGAAAGGGAATCATGTCTGACTAATTAATTAGTTTTTCAAAGATGTCTCAGCCAGATTGGATCAAGGGTAACCAGTAGTTTGTTTAGTTTGGTTTTGCAGATTGCACTTTACAAGGTATGTCACAAAAGGTTAAGTCATAAGAGACCATGGTTTTGGAGATAGTACATTGGTGTGGATAAAGAATTGGCTCATAGACAGGAAACAGTTTGTTGCCCTGTAACCACTGGAGTTATATAAGGATCAATGATGGGACTGAAACTGCTTGCCATATATAATAATTACTTGGAGGAAGGAAGTGAATGCACCGTAGCCAAATTTGCCAAAAATAGATAGTAAGATAGATTGTGACTGGGGTACAAACAGAGAGATTGATAGGTTAAAGCAAACAGTTGCCAAATGGAGTATAATGTGAGATAAAGCAAAGTTGTTCATTTTTGAAGGGAGAACAAAAGAATAAAGCATTGTTTACATGGAGAGAAACTGGAGAAAGTTGCAACACAAAGAGACTTGAGAGTCCTTGTGCGTGACAGATGGAACGTTAACACACAGATGCAAGAAGGTGAATGCAATAATGGCCCTTATTTTAAGGGGGTTGGAGTGTAAGAGAAAGGAAGCCTTAACTGCAACTAAACATGGTGGTAGTGACATCATGTCTGGAATACTGTGAACAGTTTTGGTCCCCTTATTTAATGAAAGATATCATTTTATTGAAAGATATCTGTTCAGAGAAGGTTCACCAGCATGATCCCTTGTATGGAGAGTATGTCTTACAAGCATTGATTATACAGGCTGGGACATTTTTCATTGGAATTTAGAAGAATGAGAGAGGTGATCTCATTGAAACATATAGGATTATTACGGAACATAACTGGGTAAATGCTGAAAGGGCAGTGCAGGACTTGGAAACATAGTCTAAGAATAAAGGGGTGCCAATTTAAGACTGATTTAAGGAGGAAATTCTTCTCTCAGAGAGTTATGAGTCTTTGGAACTCCTTGCCACAGAGAGCCTTGTATATATTTAAGGCTGAGATAGATTGATTCTTGACCAGTAGGGGAAACAAAGGTTATGGGAAAGAGCAGGAAAATGGATGTGAGGAATGTTGGATCAGCCATGATCCTATTAAATTGAAAGGCCAAATCGTTTCCTCCTGTTCCTATTTCTTATGGACTAATGAAAAGATGAGCTGTGAACTGAACCACAGTCACTAATCTCTTTGGTAAAAAGATCAGTGGCAATAGGAAGGGACCATTTGGTAGTAGTGTTGAGCTTTCCTAGATGATGTATGGAGACATTGTAGAAAGGTATTTTGATGATGTGATGGAGACTTATCCAACATTCCACAACACAGCTGGAGATGGATGGTAAAGTCATACAGCATTGAAATAACAGAGACAGAAGGAGAGAGAGCACAATCCTGACTTCAGAACCTTAGGGCAACCCTTGTCCTCTCTGTCCAAAAAACATGTAGCTCCAAGTTTGACCTGCTGAATCAACTGAGGACACAGACATCTGGAATTCTGGCAGATATCACCTTTGATTTGAGGGATTAATACAGCAACAATAATGCCATCTGTGTGATGGGTTAAATGGTTTGCTATGGTAAGGAGATGTTGTGATATTGTTTTCACCCCACTGAGGCTTTCCCCAATTCCCCCACAATCCCTCATCCCCCACAGGCTGTGTCAGCAAACCAGAGCCACAACTTACTCTCTAACACCCCTGATTCAGCAATAGCTGTAAAGCTATTTTTCAGACACTTGTCTACCAGGAATGAGAGTTTATCATGCAGAGACAGTAAAGTGGGAAAAGAAGGTTTTTATAGAGACTGTGACACTGTTTTGCTCCAGGCAATAGTTTGAAATGTAGAATTATTAGCGTGTTCTGGTTTGAATCTTACAGTGTCATCTGCTGTGATTTTCCCATTAATGATTGTCTCTAGGTTGCAGTGCCTCTCGATTACAAAGTGGAGAAGCTGAAATAAGAAGGAGGGCCCTTTTAAGGTTTGTTTTGGAAAAGATTAAAATGACAGATAACATGCCTCACTTCTTTGTAAACTTAACATTTTTGCAAGACCCAAGTGACTGCTGATTGCAGCTTACAAAGCAAGGAGCAAAAATGGCCCATTCAGCCCCTTAAGCTTGGTCTTCCACAGCAAAAATTAAGAGCAGCATTAAAATTCTGCAAATAAAAACCGAAAGAACAACGGATGTTGTAAATCAGGAACAAAAACAGAAATTGCTGGAAATGCTTAGCAGGTCAGGCAGCATCTATGAAGAGAAATCAGAGTTAACATCTCAGGTCAAGTGACCCTTCTGAGAACATCACTTACCACTTACCATTTAATTCCCAACTTTAATCTCCTTGTAACCATGTCTCTATAATGACTACAAGATCATACCCGTTAGCCTCTTTGTGTCATTAATTATTTTATGTTGTTCTGAATGCCGCACAGATTAAAGAGACAGAGTTCTGAGGAAGGGTCACCGGACCTTGAAATATTAACTCTGATTTCTCTTCACAGATGCTGCCAGACCTGCTGAGCTTTTCCAGCAACTTCTGTTTTTGTTTTTGAAAATTCTCCAATAGCCTGATTAAACGCAGCCCCAATAATGAATTAGACATGTTTGGCACCCACAACATCACAATCTGTCTATGTCAAGGGTAGTACTGCAGTCAAACTGGGTAACAGTAAGAAAGTTTGAAAGCTGTCATCTTCTGAATGAGATTCTAAGACCCTGACTATACACCAGAGATTGGTTTGACACCTGGTTAAAGTCAATGCCAACTCGTGCAGCATTTCAAGGAACATCTCTGGGACACATGCAGCAAAAACCCAACGCCCTGTGGCCAACTACATTTACTCCCCCCAACACTCCCCCAAGGACATGCAAGTCCTGGGCCTCCTCCATTGCCAAATCCAAGCTACCTGATGCCTGGAAGAATAATGCCTCATCTTCTGCCTTGGAACCCTTCAACAACACAGCATCGACACCACAACTTCTCTAGTTCCCAAATCTCCCCTCCCCCCACTTCATCCACGATCAAATCCTCCAGCTTGACACCGCCCTCTTGACCTGTTAAACCTGTCCATCTTCCTTCCCATCTATCTGCTCCACCCTCCCCACTGACTTATAACTGTCCCTCCCCCCCATCTACATCCACCTTCCCAGCTACCTTCCCCCCAGACCAACTCCTATCCTCCTATTTATCCCTCAACTTTCTTCCTCCCACCACATTCCTGATGAAGGGCTTATGCCCAAACATTGACTCATCTGCTCCTTGGATGCTGCTGGACCTGCTGTGCTTTTCCATTGTCACATTTTATAAACCTGGTTAAAGTATCAAACTATCAAACATAGTCATAGAGCTGTTTCGTTTTTAGTTTTTCAGTAGTCTCACTGGGAATTTAGAATAGTAAGAATGGAGGTTAGGGCAGTTGAATACTCCTCCTGCAGAATGAGGAAAGTAAAGGTCACCACTAGTGTCACCGCTGACTGCATCTGTGGGATGTGCACCCAACTCCAGCTCCTCGAAAACCGCGTTAGGGAATGGGAGCTGGAGCTGAATGAACTTCCGACCATTCCGGAGGCATACAGTTATTGACAGCAGTTACAGGGAGGTAGTCTCACCTCCGGTAAAAGAAGAAGATGGCTGGGTTACCATCAGGGGATAGAAAGGGAACTGGCAGGCAGTGCAGGGATCCCCTTTGGCTGTTCCCCTCAACAACAAGTATACCATGTTGGATACTGAGGGGGTGGGTGGACCATGTACTTACCAGGGCTAAGCAATGGGGCACAGGTCTCTGGCACAGAATCATGCCTGTTGCTCAGAAGGGAAGGGGGGGAGAGGAGCAAAGCATTAATCATTGGGTACTCCATAGTTGGGGGGACAGATAGGAGGTTCTATGGGAACAAGGCAGACTCATGGTTGGTGTATTGCCTCCATGGTGCCAGGGTTTGTGATTTCTCTGATCATGTTTTTGTGATCCTTGAGGGAGAGGGGAGTAGGAGCAGCCCCAGGTCATGGTCCATATAGGCACCAACAATATAGGTAGGAAGAAAGGTGGGATCTAAGACAGAAATTTAGGGAGCTAGGGTGGAAGCTTAGAACTAGAACAAATAGAGTTGTTATCTCTGGTTTGTTGCCTGTGCCACATGCTAGTGAAGTAAAGAATAGGGAGAGAGAGAAGTTGAACACATGGCTATAGTGATGGTACAGGAGGGAGGGTTTTGGATTCCGAGATAACTGGGGCTTTTTCTGTGGTAGGTGGGACTTCTACAAACAGGATGGTCTTCACCTGAACCAGAAGGATACCAATATCCTGGGGGATAATTTGCTAATGCTCTTCAGGTGGGCTTAAACTAATTCAGCAGGGGGATGGGAACCAAAATTGTAGTTTGAGTATACGGGAGGATGAGAGTAGTGAAGTCAGAACTAAGAGTTCAAGATTGTAAGAAGGCACTGGCAGGCAAGAAGTTGGTTTGAAGTGTGTCTACTTCAATGCCAGGAGCATCCAGAATAAGGTGAGTGAACTTGCAGCATGGGTTGGTACCCGGGATTTCATGATTGTGGCCATTTCAGAGACATGGATAGAGCAGGCACAGGAATGGTTGTTGCAGATTCCAGGATTTAGATGGTTCATTAAAAACAGACAAAATCGTGAAAGAGGGGTGGTGTGGCACTGTTAGTCAAGGACAGTATTAAAGTTGCAGAAAGGATGTTTGAGGACTCCTCTCCTGAGGTAGTATGGCCTGAGATTAGAAACAGGAAAGGAGAGGTTACCCTGTTGGGAGTTTTCTATGGGCCTCCAAATAGTTCTAGAGATATATAGGATAGAATAGCAAAGATGATCTTCAATAAGGGCGAGAATGATAGAGTAGTTGTTATGGGGGACTTTAACTTTCCAAATATTGACTGGGAATAGTAAAGTTCAAGTACTTTAGATGGGTCAGTTTTTATCCAATGTGTGCAGGAGGGTTTCCAGACACAGAATGTAAACAGGCCAACAAGGGGCGAGGCTACATGAGATTTGGTACTGGGTAATGAACCTGGCCAGGTATTAGATTTGAAGGTAAGCGAGCACTTTTGTGATAGTGACCACCATTCGGTTATGTTTACTTTAGCAATGGAAAGGGATAGATGCATACCACAGAGCAAGAGGTCTAACTGGGTAAAAGGCAATTACAATGTGATTAAGCTAGATTTAGGATGCACAGGATGGGAAAGGAAAGTGCAGGGGATGGGCACAACTGAAACATGGAACTTACTCAAAGACCAGCTACTGTATGTACTTGATAAGTATGTATTGGTCAGGCAGGAAAGAAGTTGTTGAGTGTGGGAACCATGATTTACTAAGTAAATTGAATCTCTTTTCAAGAGGAAGAAGTCTTATGTTAGGGTGAAATGTGAAGTCCCAGCTGGGGCACTTGAGAGTTACAGCTTAGCCAGGAAAGACCTAAAGACAGAGCTAAGAAGAGCCAGGAGGGGACATGAGAAGTCATTGGCAGATAGGATCAAGGAAAACCCTAAGGCTTTCTATAGCTATATCAGAAATAAAAGAATGACTAGACTAATATTAGCGTCAATCAAGCATAGTTGTGGGAAGTTGTGCGTGGAGTTAGATGAAATAGGGGAAGCACTAAATGAATATTTTTTGTCAGTATTCACACTGGAAAAAGTCAATGTGGTAGAGGAGACTACTGAGTTACAGGTTACTAGATTAGATGAAATTGAGGTTCATAAGGAGGAGGTGTTAGCAATTCTGAAAAGTGTAAGAATAGATAACTCCCTTGGGCCAGATGGGATTTATCCTAGGATTCTCTGGGAAGCCAGGGTGGAATTTGGCTTTGATCTTTATGTCATCATTGTCTACAGGAATAATGTCAGAAGACTGGAGGATAGCAAATGTTGTTCCTTTTTTCAAGAAGAGTAGAGACAGCCTTGGAAATTATAGACCTGTGAGCCTTACTTTGGTTGTGGCTAAAGTGTTAGAAAAGGTTATAAGAGATAGAATTTATAATCATCTAGAGAGGAATATGTTGATTAGGGATAGTCAACTCGGTTTTGTAAAGGATACGTCATACCACACAAGCCTTATTGAGTTCTTGGAGAAGGTGACCAAACAGGTGGATGAGGGTAAAGTGGTTGATGTGGTGTATATGGATTTCAGTCAGATGTTTGATAAGACTTCCCATGGTAGGCTATTGCACAAAATACGGAGGCATAGGGTTAAAAGTGATTTAGCAGTTTGGATCAGAAATTGGTGAGCTGAAAGAAGACAGAGGGTGGTGGTCGATAGGAAATATTCATCCTGGATTTCAGTTACTAGTGGGGTACTGCAAGGATCTGTTTTGGGTCCACTATTGTTTGTTATTTACATAAATGACCTGGATGAGGGCATAGAAGGATGGATTGGTAAATTTACGGAAGACACTAAGGTCATTAGAGTTGTAGATAGTGCCGAAGGATGTTGTAGGTGACAGAGAGACATAGATAAACTGCAGAGCTGGACTGAGAGGTGGCAAATGGAGTTTAATGTGAAAAAGTGTGAGGTGATTCACTTTGGAAGGAGCAACAGGAATGCAGAATACTACACTAATGGTAAGATTCTCAGTCATGTAGATGAGCAGAGAGATCTTGGTGTCCAGGTGCATAGATCCTTGAAAGTTGCCACTCATGTTGATAGAGTTGTTAAGAAGGCATACAATGTGTTAGTTTTTATTGGTGGAGGGATTGAATTTCAGAACCATGAGATCATGCAGCTGTACAAAACTCTGGTGCAGTGACGTTTGGAATATTGCTTACAGTTCCAGTCACCGCATTGTCACAAGGATGTGGAAGCTTTAGAAAGGGTTCATAGGAGATTTACTAGGATGTTGCCTGGTATAGAGGGATGGTCTTACAATGAAAAGCTGAGGCACATGAGGCTGTTTTCATTCGAGAAAAGAAGTTTAAGAGGTGAGTTAATTGAGACATATAAGATAATCAGAGGGTTAGGTAGGATGGACAGTGAGAGCCTTTTTCCTCAGATGGCAATGGCTGGCACGAGGGGACATAGTTTTACATTGAGGGGTGATAGATAAAGGTCAGATGTCAGAAGTAGTTTCTTTACTCAGAGAGTAGCAGGGCCATGGAACACACTGTCTGCAATAGTAGTAGACTTGCCAACTTTAAGGGCATTTAAATAGTCATTGGATAGGCATAGGGATGAGAATGGAATAGTGTACGTTAGATGGACTTCAGATTGGTTCCATAGATCATCGAGGGCTGACGGGCCTGTACTACGCTGTAATGTTGTCTGTTCTATGTTCTGTCATTGCTGTATTAACCAAGATACATTTTTCTTATTAGATTTTAGCTAACTTTAAGAAGATTTGAAACACCATTTGATAACCTGTCAATTTTAGTTTACTGGGTATGTTTTCAACTTAACTTTCATTCTAAGGCAATTTTCCATGTAAACTGCATATCGGTAATTGAATATATTATCACCTCTATGACTCTATGAACTGTCCTCATGCTGTTTTCTTTTCTTTGCTCTTTAAAGGAGTGTAGAAATCAAAAACAAGCATTTGTTGCCAATTCATAATTTCCTCAGCCATATTCACTATTGTTCTGCAGTCACACAAGAGCTAGACCAGGACAGCAAATTTCCTTTGCTGAAGGAGTAAAGGACATGATAGGTTTGTTTCCCTGAAGTGCTGTAGCAAACCAGATGAATTTTAATAGTGATCAATGATTGTTGTCACCTCCATCTCAGAGACAAGCTTATTTCAGTTGCATGTTTATTACTTAAATTCAAAAACCATCAATTGCCATGATGGCTTTGAACCCATGCCCTCAAATCACCACCCTGGGTTATCCAGCTTGCGAGCCCAATGACATTCCACAATGCTATCCTGCAGCTGTTTGTAAGGCCAACTTGTCACATTTATTATATAATGTTAATATTTGGTCAAAACTTTGGAATTTCATGTCTAAATGCATTGTGGGAGAACTTACACCACAAGGAAAACAGTGCTTCATGAAGGCAACTCACTACTACTGCTTCAGAGGCAATTAGGGATGCCAGTCTATGTAGTGATGCCCACATCTTGTAAAATGAAGTGTTTTTAAACATGCACTGTAACCAGGCTGACTCATGTACATAAGACTCAGGTGAGCCCATGACCTGCTGCCTCAGAGAGAAGTGTGTGACGAACCAAAGAACACATGAATTAGAAACAGCAATAGGCTGCTCTTGACTCAAGGGTGTTCCACCATTCAATAAAATATGGTTGATCTAATTGTAGTCTCAATTTTCTTTCCTGTCTGTCCCCAGTCCCCTTTCACGTGAAGTTAGTCAAACATCGATCTAATGCAGCCTTAGAAATATTCAATAACTGTGTTTACTGCTGTTGGGAAAGAGAGTTCTGGTATTAGGCAAGAACTTTCAAAAGCTGATTGGGACAAATATTCACAGGTAAAGGGATGACTGGAAAATGGGAAGCCTTCAGAAATGAGATAACAAGAATTCAGAGAAAGTATATTCCTGTCAGGGTGAAAGGAAAGGCTGGTAGGTACAGGGAATGCTGGATGACTAGAGAAATTGAGGGTTTGGTTAAGAAAAAGAAGGAAGCATATGTAAGGTATAGACAAGATAGATCAAGTGAATCCTGAGAAGAGTATAAAGGCAGTCGGAGTATACTGAAGAGGAAAATCAGGAGGGCAAAAAGGGGACATGAGATAGCTTTGGCAAATAGAATTAAGGAGAATCCAAAGAGTTTTTACAAATACATGAAGGACAAAAGGGTAACTAGGGAGATAACAGGGGCTCCTCAAAGATCAGCAAGGCAGCCTTTGTGTGAAGCCGCAGGAAATGGGGGAGATACTAAATGAATATTTTGCATCAGTATTTACTGTAAAAAAAAATTGAAAGATATAAAATGTAGGGAAATAGATGGTGACATCTTGCAAAAGGTTCATATCACAGAGGAAGAAGTGCTTGGTGTCTTGAAACAGATAAAGGTGGATAAATCCCCAGGACCAGATTAGGTGTATCCAAGAACTCTGTGGGAAGCTAGAGAAGAGATTGCTGGGTCTTTTGCTGAGATATTTGTATCATCGATGGTCACAGGTGAGATGTCAAAAGACTGGAGGTTGGCTAACATGGTGCCACTGTTTAAGAAGGGTGGTAAGGATAAGCCAAGGAAGTATAGACCTGTGAGCCTGACGTCAGTGGTGGGCAAGTTGTTGGAGAGAATCCTGAAGGACAGGATGTCCATGTATTTGGAAAGGTAAGGACTGATTAGGGATAGTCAACATGGCTTTGTGCATGGGAAATCATGTCTCACAAACTTGATTGAGTTTTTTGAGAAAGTAACAAAGAGGATTGATGAGGGCAGAGAGCAGTAGATGTGATCTATATGGACTTCAGTAAGGCGTTCGACAAGGTCCCCCATGGGAGACTGATTAGCAAGGTTAGATCTCACGGAATACAGAGAGAACTAGCCATTTGGATACAAAACTGGCTCAAAGGTAGAAGACAGAGGGTGGAGGTGGAGGGTTGTTTTTCTGACTGGAGGCCTGTGAGCAGTGGAGTGCCACAAGGATTGGGGCTGGGCCCTCTACTTTTTGTCATTTACATAAATTATTTGGATGCGAGCATAAGAGGTACAGTTAGCAAGTTTGCAGATGACACCAAAATTGGAGGTCTAATGGATAGTGAAGAGGGTTACATCAGATTACAACAGGATCTGGACCAGATGGGCCAATGGGCTGAGAAGTGGCAGATGGAGTTAAATTCAGATAAATGCGAGGTGCTGTATTTTGGGAAAGCAAATCTTAGCAGGATTTATACACTTAATGGTAAGGTCTTAGGGAGTGTTGCTGAACAAAGAGACCTTGGAGTGCAGGTTCATAGCTCCTTGAAAGTGGAGTCGCAGGTAGATAGGATAGTGAAGAAGGTGTTTGGTATGCTTTCCTTTATTGGTCAGAGTATTGGGTACAGGAGTTGGGAGGTCATGTTGCGGTTGTACTGAACATTGGTTAGCCACTGTTGGAATATTGCATGCAATTCTGGCCTCCTTCCTATCAGAAAGATGTTGTGAAACTTGAAAGGGTTCAGTAAAGATTTACAAGGATGTTGCCAAGGTTGGAGGATTTGAGTTACAAGGAGAGGCTGAACAGGCTGGGGCTGTTTTCCCTGGAGGGTCGGAGGCTGAGGGGTGACCTTATAGAGGTTTACAAAATTATGAGGGGCATGGATAGGATAAATAGACAAAGTCTTTTCCCTGGGGTTGGGGAGTCCAGAACTAGAGGGCATAGGTTTAAGGTGAGAGGGGAAAGATATAAAAGAGACCTAAGGGGCAAAGTTTTCACACAGAGGGCGGTATGTGAATGGAATGAGCTGCCAGAGAATGTGGTGGAGGCTGGTACAATTGCAACATTTAAGAGGCATTTGGATGAGTATATGAATAGGAAGGATTTGGAGGGATATGGGCCGGGTGCTGGCAGGTGGGACTAGATTGGGTTGGGATATCTGGTCGGCATGGACGTGTTGGACCGAAGGGTCTGTTTCCATACTGTACATCTCGATGACTCTCTGACTCTATGAGATGAATTTAGTCCTTACTGATTTAAAGCGGAAAGCCATTATTTTTTGCAGAGTTGTCTTGCTCCAGTCTTTCCGAGAATAGGAAATCTCCATTCAGTATCCATCCTGTGAATTTTGAAACAATTCTGAGCGATAGGATAAGATCAATAAGATCACCTCTCATTCCTCAAAGACCATAAGACCATAAGATATAGGAGCAGAATTAGGCTATTTAGTCCATTGAATCTGCTCCACCATTCAGTGATGCTGGTCATAGCCCATTCTTCTGCCTTCTCCCCTTACCTTAACAATTAAGAAGCTATCCATCTCTTAATTAAGAATTAATTACTCGGCCTCTGCAGACATGGAACATAGAACATAGCAAAATATAGCACAGAACAGGCCCTTCGGCCCACGGTGTTGTGCCGAGGATTATTCCTAATCTTAAATAAAATACGTACCCCTCAACTCACTGCTATCCATGTGTATGTCCAGCAGTCACTTAAATGCCCCTAATGACTCTGCTTCCTCCACCTCTGCTGGCAATGCATTCCATGCATTCACAACTCTCTGCATAAAGAACCTACCTCTGATGTCTCCTCTATACCTTCCTCCTAATATCTTCAAACTATGACCCCTCATGCCAGTAAGTACTGCACTGGGGAAAAGTCTCTGGCTATTGACTCTATCCATGCATCTCATTGCCTTGTATACCTTGATCAGGTCACCACTCTTGCTCCTTTTCTCCAGAGAGAAAAGTCTGAGCTTAGTCAACCTCTCTTTATAAGATAAGTCCTCCAGTCCAGGCAGCATCCTGGTAAACCTTCTTTGCACCCTCTCCAAAGCCTCTGTATCTTTCCTATAGTAAGGCGACCAGAAATGGATACAATATTCCAAGTGTGGTCTCACCAGGGCCTGTAGAGCTACACAAAACCTCACGGCTCTTAAAGTCGATACCCCTGTTAATAAAAGCCGAAACACCATATGTTTTCTTAACAATGCTATCCACTTGGTTGGTAACTTTGAGGGATCTATGTACTTGAACACCAAGATCCCTCTGTTCCTCCACACTGCCAAGAATCCTGTCTTTAATCCTATACTCAGCATTCAAGTTCGATCTTCCAAAATGCATCACTTCATATTTATCGAGGTCGAACTCCATCTGCCATTTCTCAGCCCAGCTCTACATCCTGTCTATGTTGCGCTGCAGCCTGCAATAGCCCTTGATGCTATCAACAGCACCTCCAACCTTTGTGTCATCTGCAAATTTACTAACCCACCCCTCAACCTCCTCATCCAAGTCATTTATAAAAATTATAAAGATCAGAGACCAAGCACAGAGCCCTGCAGGACACTACTCAACACTGACCTCCAGGCAGAATACTTCCCATCTACAACCACTTCTGTCAGTGAACCAAATCTGAATCCAGATAGCCAAATTTCCCTGTATCCCATACCTCCTGACTTTATGAATGAGCCTATCATGGGGAACCTTATCAAATGCCTTGTTGAAGTCGATATACATCACATCCACTTCTTGACCTTTGTCGACCTCTCTCGTCACCTCCTCAAAGAACTCAATAAGATTTGTGAAGCATGACCTGCCCCTCACAAAGCCATGCTGACTGCCTTTAATCATGCTATGCTTTTCCAAATAGTCATACATCCTATCCCTCAGAATTCTTTCCAAAACCTTGCTGACCACAGACGTAAGACTGACTGGTCTGTAATTGCCAGGGATTTCCCTATTCCCCTTCTTGAAAAGAGCAACAGCATTCACCTTCTTCCAATCCTCTGGTATGACTCCCATGGAGAGTGAGGAAGCAAAGATCTTCGCCAGTGGCTTAGCAACCTCCTTTCTTGCTTCCCCGAGCAGCCTTGGATAAATCTGGTCTGACCCTGGGTACTTATTAATCTTAATGTTTGCCAAAATTTCCAGCACATCAACTTCATCAATCTTGATCTGTTCAAGCCTGTATCCCAGCTCCTCAACGTTCTCATTCACAACAAGTTCCCCTTCCTTCGTGAAAACCAAAGCAAAAACCTCATTTAGGGTTTCTCCTATCTGCTCAGACTCCATGTACAAATTCCCTACGCTATCCCTGACTGGCCCTATCTTCTCCCTGATCATTCTCTTATTCCTCATGTATGAGTAAAATGCCTTTGGGTTCTCCCTA
The DNA here is from genome assembly GCF_047496795.1 of Chiloscyllium punctatum. NCBI lineage: Eukaryota > Metazoa > Chordata > Chondrichthyes > Orectolobiformes > Hemiscylliidae > Chiloscyllium > Chiloscyllium punctatum. The sequence goes on from NC_092741.1 coordinate 109,788,823, forward strand.
ATCCTTCCTGCCAAGCCTTTCTCATTCCCCTCCTGGCTCTCCTCAGTCCATTTGTGAGCTCCTTTCTGGTAAGCCTGTAATCCTCTAAAGTCTATGAGTTCTTCAGTCTCCCTACTGCTATTAGGGCGTCTGCAGAAAACTCCCAATGAGATGGCTGCTGCCTTGTTGTTCCTAATTTCCACCCATACTTCCTCAACAACCTTCATTTCTGTAGCTGTGATGCACTCTCTGATTAACAATGCTACAGCCCCTCCTCTTTCCCCCACCACTCTGTATTTTTTTAAACGTTCTAAACCCTGGAACATCTCACAACCATTCCTGACCCAGTGAAACCCACATCTCTGTTATGGTCACAACATCGTAGCCCCAAGTACTGATCCATTTTCTAAGTTCATCACTCTTATTTCTGACACTTCTTTGCATTAAAGCAGACACATTTTAACTGATCCCTTTGTTTTATCACATGAAAAACCTTTCCGATAGATTAATTACATCCTGTTAGTGCCCCATCTACAACTACCCCCTTCTCAGATATGTGGCTCTGGTTCCCACCTCATGCCAAACTAATTTAAACCCTCCCAAACCACACGAACAAATATCCTACCCAGGACATTTGTGCCCCTCCAGTTCAGATGTAACCCGTAAGGTCCCACCTTCCCCAGAAGGCATTCCAATGGTCTAGGTATTTGAAGCCCTCCCTCCTGCACCAGCCTCACAGCCACATGTTAAGCTGCACTCGCTGATTGTTCCTCACCTCACTATTCATGGCACCGGTAGCAAACCTGAGATCATTGCTCTACTCGTCCTGCTCTTCAGTTTCTAACGTAGCTCTGTGTAGTCACCTTTTAAATCCTCAATCCCTTTCCTGGCTTTATCATTGGTGCCAATATGTAGCACAATTTATGGCTGCTCACCCTTCACCTTCAGAATCATGTAAACCCAACCGGCAACATCCCAGATCCTGACACCAGGGAGGCATAATACCTTCCAGGAGTCCAGTTCCTGACCACAAAATCTCTAGTCAATCCGTCTAACTTCTGAATTCCCTACCACTAGCCTTTTCCTATTCTTCCCCCCTTCCCTTCTGAGCCACAGTGCCAGGCTCAGCGCCAGAGACCTGACAACTATGTCTTTCCCCTTGTAGGCTGTCCCCACCAGTGGCATCAAAAATGGTATATTTATTGCTGAGGGGAACAGACACACGGGATCCCTACCCTATCTGTTGGTTCCCTTTCCTCCCCCTGACTGTAACCCAGCTGTCCTTATCCTGTGTTTGAGGAATGACCATGTTCCTATACATCCACTCAATTTCTCCCTCAGCCTCCTGGATGATCCACAGTTCATACAACTCCAGCTCCAGTTCCCTAACTCTGTTTTTGAGGAGCTAGAGTTGGGTGCACTTCCCGCAGATGTGATCGGCAGAGACATGTGTCATGTCTCTCACCTGCAGGAGGAACATACAACTGCCCTATCAACCGTAACCACCTAATCTGAAAGCCCACACAGGACTAAACAAGAGAAGAAAAGAAACAAAAAATGAGAAAACTTGAAAACGTACCAAGTTAGTAAGGTTAGAGGAGATGGGTGGGAGGGAGACCCTACGGTGTACAGTTTCGCGTTTAGATATCACCCACTTAAAAACTTCTTGGCAGCCCTCATTTCTTTCCGCCCTCTCTCCTTGTTGCTCTGTTCAAAATGGAGGGCATCTTTGGCAATGAGTTCTACAACGCTCTGTTTCAAGAAATTCCTCCTCACCTCAGTTCTATAGGGTCATCCCTTCACTCTGAGGCTGTGTCCTCTCCTACTAGTCTCTCCTACTAATGGGAACATCTTCTCCACATCCATTCTATCGAGGCATCTCAGTATTCTGTAAGTTTTGAACAGATTCCCCCCTCATCCTTTTCAACTCCATCAAGTACAAACGCAGAGTCCTCAACCCTCATATGAGAAGCCCTTCATCCATAGGAACATTCATGCAAACCTCCTCTGAATACCCTCCACTACCAACATGTCCTTCCTTAGATATGGTCCCAAAACCATTCACAATATTCCAAATGCAGTCTGACCAAAGGCATGTACACCCTCAACTGTACATGTCTACTCTTGTATTGTAGCCCTCTTTAAATGAATGCTAACATTACATTTGCCTTCCTAAGTGCTAGCTAAACCGACATTTTTACCTCAAGAAAATCCTGAACTAGGACTCTCAAGTCCCTTTATGCTTCAGATTTCCTTTCCTCATTTAGAGTCCATGCTTCTATTCTTTCTACCAAAATGCACAATCTCACACTTTCCCACATTGTATTCCACTTCTTTGCCTACTATCCTAGCCTATTCAAATCCTACTGCAATCTCCCCACTTCTTCATTACTATCTGTCCCTCCAGCTTACTTTTTGTCATCTGCAAACTTAGCAACAATGCCATCAGTTTCTTCATCCAGCTTGTTAATACATAAAACCCAATGGACACAGGCTGAAACTGCCCAACCTTTCTTCATAAAAGAGGCCCTTCATCCTGGGAATCAGATGAGTTAAACGTCACTAAACAGGTACTAATAGAATTACACTTTTAAAAAATAAAAAGACCAAATTGTACACAGCACTCATGATGTGACCTCACCAATTCTCCATACAACTGTAGCAAAATGTGTCTTTTAAGTTCCATTGCCTTTGCATAAACAACATGTTTCATAATCAGGGAGCAATCAATCTTTTAACTGCAAATTCCTTATTATCCTTCCCTTTGTTCGTGATAATTGGTAGGTACAACTACATGGGATCATATCCTGCATTTTCTATCCCATTTCCAACACCATTGTTTAGAGAAACAAACACAGAGAATTTTGTCGAAACTCAGCAGGTCTGAGTTTCAGACATTTGTGGAAAGAAAAACAGAATTAAGTTTTTAAGAATTATTAGGAGTTGAAATTTGTTTTCATGTCTCTTGACAGAAGCAGAGACCCAGTGCAAACAGCAACGTGATTGTTAATAGTGGAGAGAAAAAAAAGATGTAAAATTGATGTAAATTAAGGTGAAAGGGAGAGAATTGAGCCTTTATATGGTGAGGATTCACTGTTTACAATCACTTACAACAATCTGGATCTCGTCAGTATTTATTGCACTGTGACTAATTGTTCTCATAAAATGACAAGAAAGCCCTCTTCTTGGCAAGCAAGAGGCTTGCTAGATACTTTTAGATGGTTGTCAAAAGCAACCAAATCATAATGGGTCTGCAGACAGTTATAGGCTAGGTTGGCAGAGATTTGCTTTAGTTTGAAGGGTTTTAGTGAAGCAAATAGATTTTTACAGTATCCTACATCAGTTTCTTCATTTCATTCTCTGAATTCAAAATCCCCAGCCAGGATTATGGAGTATCCGGTCTTTGAATCACCAAATTTATTCCACGATCATCATGCTACTATTCCTGTTCTGGGACCTGTACTAGTTTTACTGAAGCTGTTGGTCAACTCAACTCTGCAGGAAGAAAATTGATGCTTATTGTCAGCTGAGGCATCCTCAGGACTTTGAAAGCAACAAATGTTTCCTCCTTAATCGATAGTTGTGAACTCTGAACTAGCCTAGCTAATTTCTACTTTGATTGATCAAAGTTCACAACACATACTAAAAAATATTGTTGACACTTGTGACACAGGTTTTTTGTCCCTAACTCTGGGCAAAAAGTCTGAGTCTAAGACCCATTTGCTGTAAGAATAGTTTTAAAATGATTATTCATAACATATTCCAGAGGTCTGCTCGTCAGCATTTCACCTTGCTGACTCCAAAATTAGCTGTTTGAAAACCTTGCTGTTTATTTCCAATACCAAATCAAGTCTCGTTTACTTATCTCCCCTGTTCTTGCCAATGATTTGGCAAAACATTGACATCATGACGGCAAAACATTGACATCTTGAGAGCAAAAGCTGCATAGACTGGTGCACTACCAGAGGAAAGGACTTGCCATTGAGAAATAGGTAGGATGGTCAGAAAACTTTAACATGCAAAATTGACAAATTCAGTTTCTTTGCATTTTCCTGGATAGATCCATACCTTGAAGATCACAGCGGTAAAACCAGCATGTAGCTAATTCTTCACTTGGATAATTCTGAATTAGACCAATTAAAAGTCCTGTCTAACAATCAGGCAATAAATACACAAGTGGTATCTTGATTCAAAGACTGGAAATGATAAAACAACTAAAGGATCAAAAAACACTGAATGAAATCTGGGCATCCATAAGTAAAATAATGAATAAAATATTTTGTTTGTAACTTAATCATCATCAAAAATTAAATAATGTAATTACTGCCATTTGAAAGGAGTTCTGTGCCAATGAACAGGCCTTCTGTTTGTAATGTGTATGTATGTTTTATGACAGTAAAATTTCAATGAGTGATGTACTATTTAAAGATTAACCGTGCTGCTCTTCTAAGTGTAGGTAGTGAAAAATGCACTTGTCACTCGTGTAGTGAAGTCTTGACTTTATTACAGTGGAGGGAATATGGTGTCAGCACCAAATACATTTAAACTGGCTCTAGTATAAGACACCATGTTGCCTTCAGTTGGAATATTGTATCTAGTTCTGGGTGCCACACTTCTGGAAGAATTGAAGGAATGGGAGCTGGTGTACAAGTTTACAAGCATGGTTTCAGAGATAAATATTGATTTAAGATGTTGATACAGTTTTTCTTGGAATAGAGAAGGCTGAGAAGAGACTTTAAAGAAGAAATTAAAATCAGGACCAATTAATTAGCGAGAAAAGAAATCAAGTAATTAATAAAAGATATAAAAATGAAATGAAGGAAAATTTTCTTACACAGCAAATAATTAGGTCAGGATTGTGCTGCTTGCGAGTGTGGCACAAGCAAGTTCAGTTGAGACATTACAAAGAAATTAGATAGCTATTTGGAAATGGAAGCATATGAAGAGCTGAGGGAAAAAACAGGAAAATGGTACTAAGTAAATTGTTCATTCGGAGAGGTATTGTGGATATGACAGCTGAATGTTTTTTTTTCTGTGTTGATTCTATGTTATTTGAGATGTTGAGCTATTGCTGCTGCCACACAACCAGAATGAGGCCAGGGTCATTTTAATCCAAGTTGGCTTCAATAACATGCAGCTGACTGACATCCTGCACACTCAACCAAGAAACCATCCGTGATCTACTGTCATCCAGCAACCAAAAGCTACAGTCAGGAAGTACACAGACTGGGCATGTGAAGTGGGCTGGCAGAAGGGAAGTAATATGGTGGGCACAATGTGGGAGGCCAACATCTTGGTCTTAACTCCACTTTCTTATTTGCTCTTCAGAATCATCCAACCCATTTCTAATTAAAAATCTGTCTTCTTTTCCTGACATTTATTCAATGACTCATCATCCACTGCACTCTCAGGCAGTGAATTCCAAAGATTGACAACCTTTTGACAAAAATGAATGCCTCCTCATCTCTGTTTTAACTCTCTCACCAACTATCCTACAACTCTGACTTTTCATTCAACACAAGGGGAAATGTCCAGTCCATGTCTGAAACATTCCTCTCACCTTCTACTCCTCCAGAAATTTAAAGTCCCCCAAATTCCTGTTGCTAGTGTCCTTCCCTGTATGAGATTCCATTCCCCTATTATCCCTTTACTCAATGATGTATATTGGCTCACGGTTAAGCAATGCCTCAACTTTAAAATGCTCATCCTTGTTTTTAAAACTCTCCAAGGCCTCACATCTCTCTATCTCTATAACATCCTCAAGTCCATGACCCTCTGAGATTAATTCACTTCCCCCCCCCCCCCCCTGTTCTGGACCCTTGAGTATTACTGATATTCGCTGTTCCTGCTTGGGTGGTTGTGCCTTCTGCTGGCAGGGTCCTGAGCTCCAATTCTCTTTCCCCAAAGGACTATACTTGGTCTCCCTCTTTTTCCTGTATTTGGAGGATCCTCTGTAAAACCTGACTCTTTTATCAAACTCTCAGTCAACTGCGCAAATGCAGCCCAGCATCTAGCATTGGTAAAACACTCAACAGAAGTCTTTGGAGATGTAGCAGTGTTTTATGTTATTTACATGTCCACTCTTATAGTTGTTGCTCCCAATCAGCACTGGCCCTAAAGACCACAGTGGAAAAGCATTCAGAGAAAGTATTTTTTTTCCTTTAACTCAGGGTTGGGAGTCCATTGTGCTCAAAAAATCTAAGAAAGTTTATGATCCAGAATTGGGGCTATTATGACCATTGTGGCTGAAAGACAGTTCTTCAGTTTAGCTGCTCTCTCTTGATCTGTAATCCTAGAGGTTTCAGAACATCAAATCCATATCCAAGTATTCTTACATATGTGAAGACAGCTCCTAATTTGTCCACCTTGACAGACGTTCCAGACACTCACCATTCCATGGCCGAAAATGTTTCCCCTCGGTGTTTATACCAATTTCTTTTAATCTCTGCTGTCCCACACCCACATCACCCGTCCAGCCAGGCGTTTAATTTAGGTAAATGTGAGGTGCTGCATTTTGGAAAGGCAAATCAGGACAGGTAAATAGACAAGGTCTTTTCCCTGCGATGGAGGAGTACAAAGCTACAGGGCCTTGGTTTAAGGTGAGAGGGGAAAGATTTAGAAGGGATGTAAGGGTAATGTTTTCACGCAGAGAGTGGTATGTCTATGGAATGAACTGCCACAGTACGTGGTGGAGGGTGATACAATTACAACATTTAAAAGGCATCTGGACGGGTATATGAATAGGAAGGGTTTAGAGGGATATAGGGCAAATGTGACTAGATTTATTTAGGGTATCTGGTTGGCATGAACGAGTTGGACCAAAGGATCTGTTTCCATGCTGTATAGCTCTATGAATCTATGCTGCTATACTCAAATGACAGGCACATAATTTTATTCCTAGGATTTCATCCGTTTGATAAACTCCAATAAGTAAACAACCCCTTGAATGATAAAGGGAAAAATAAGATCCCAATGTGATAATAGTCTGTGGATGGAGTATACTTAATAGATGGAGAGGAAGCAGAGATAAAGAATAACTTTGTGTAAACAAGTAAAAAGGCAGGGAAAGTATCCTGACAACAACCAAGTGTGATGAAGGTATATAATTTATATATGTTAATATTATTATTGGAATTTGAATTTCAAATTAAAGGCAGATGGATGTTGGTTACTTCTGAAAAAGTTTTTTTTTAAAAGTCACCAGGCCAGAGAGTCCTGCAGGAACAGTGACCTAACTCAATCTTTTGTCAGTAAGTAGATGACTGCAGATCCCTGTAGAGTTAATGGAAAGATCTTTATATTGTTGGTTTATGTCAGGTAGGGTAAACATATAAGGCTATTAACTTGTCTTCCGCTCAGAAGAATCTAAGATTGAACATGCTTTTAGATTCATATAAGCAGCAGACAATGCCATTGGCTATAGTAAAAGATATTGCTGTTCAAAAGTTCCATGTACTGACCCAAATAGGCTGCCACACGGCATGCCTATATGCTACAATAAATACCATCTGGTCCATGCCAGAGGTGTATACATGAAGTTACCAATGAACTGAACTTGACAATTTATGCAACGCAAGTGTAGTGAACATATGTTTTATACTGTCAGATCTTGTGAAAAACATCAATGCCATCACATTATCTGAAGTGTTTTGTGAAAAAGTTCTAATTATCTGTCCTCAGAAAGCTAGCTGCTTTATTATTGGCTTAAACTGATAGAGGAAAAATGCCAATATACTCCCACCACTAATTCTCAAATATTGACATGGGATACCATGTTGAAACATACAAATGTAAAATTTCCAGCATACAATGATTCACCAATTCCATGTTTTGAGCCACTGAAGTGGGACTACATCAATCCACTTGAATATTGCTGATGTTTTACTTCATAATCTAATCTAATCTAATCTAATCTAATCTAATCTAATCTAATCATACACACTGCTGAACCAGCAGATCCAGGTATACCAACATGCTGCAATCTCATACTAGTCACAATCCATGAATTCAATTAAACACCAGAGACACAACAGAAACTGTAGTCAAATGTCCAGGAAATACCTACAGAGCCAAATATGAAAGAGTAACGGAACATCTTACTTTCTTCTGAATTAGTGGAACTAAAATCTCAGCTGTTTGCTGTGAAGAGAAATATAAAAATTCCAGGAAAAAAGATTTTGAATTATTATCTGAAAATTGATTAAGACTTGAGAACAACATCTCTGAGCTGATGATAGCCTGAAGCAAAAAGAACAGAAAGACAAAGAATGGTAGCAAGATGAATGATAAGCGTTGATTCATGAATCCAATGAACGTTTTGTGAATTTACAGAAGGAACTGGGGCAACTAGCACACACTCATTAGGCCCAGCTGCAGAAGCATTGGCTTTAAGTTAAAACAATATTGGAGAAGTGATAGACTGAAGAATACAGGTAGAAATCCAAAGCAAGTACGACGAGCTGTGAGTCACTAATAAGAAAGTCTCATCAAAAATAAATACTACAAATGATATATTAGTCAAAGAATGCCAACAGGATAATGCATGAATAGAATACAAAAATGGTGTAATTATGCTTCAGTTATATGGGGGACTTGTGAGACCACATCTGAGTACTGTGCACAGTATTGGTAACCTTCTTTAAGGAAAGTTGTACATGTATGGAAGCAGTTTAGAGAAAGTTTACTGAACTAGTACTGGAACCAAAGAGGTTGTCTTATAAGGAAAGATTGGACCATCTCGACTTGTGTCTCTTGGAGTTCAGAAGAGTAAAAGGTAACTTGAATGGCATGTGTTAAACCCTGAGGAGTTTTGACAAGATAGATGTGGAGAGGATGTTTCCCCTTTTGAGAGCGTCTATAACTAGGAGTCACTGTTTAAAAGTCATGGCTAATCCTTTTGAAATGTTCATTAGGCTTTTGTTTTGCTCTGAGACAGGTGTGGAAAAGATGGTGGGTGCAGTGTTTTTGAATGTGAGTGAAATCAGTCAATGGGTAATAAGGGGTAAAACATGGCTATAGTGCATCAGGGTAAACAAATTCTGGAAAACAACTATGTTTCTTGAAAGAAAATCTTTATAGAACCTGCAGATAAAGATCTGGGCATTTCATCAAATTACTCAAACATTAATCAGATACTCATAGACTCACTTGTTATTGTAAAAGAGGGAGTTGTTGTCCATTTACCTTATCTTTAAAAGAATTCACCATTAAGGACTCCATGTTTTGTGTGCATATTATGTTGTGATTCTTCCTGACAATTCCTCTGCTTTGTGCTTTCAAACTGCATACACAAAATCCCTTGCTTTTGCTGTAATGTCTCCTTCAGAACTTGACATATGTTGTACTGCTTTAAATAAATTAATCTATTGAGTCAATTAAGCTTGATGAGATCTATTATAGGACCGTTATTATTAATAAGCTGTAGAGAAGTAGGACTAATTTGTTTTACCAACAAGATTTTCAGTTTCCTCCCAAAGTCCAAAGCTGGGCAAGGTTAGGTCAATTGGCCATCTAAAGTACCCTGTGGTGTCCAGAGATGTGTAGGCTGGGTGCATTAGCCATGGTAACTGTGAGGTTAAGGGGATGGGGTGGGTGTGAATGTGATGTTATTGAAGGGTCAGTGCACACTTGATGGGCTGAATGGCCTCCATCTGCATTGTAAGGATTCCACGATTCTAAGATTTTATTTCTTTACTGCAGAAGCTCAACCAAAAGTGTACACGAAGCCAGATGTTTGCAATCATTTGTTATATAATGGAAGGTTAGTGATAGAAACCACCAATCTTTATTTTGTCTTTCTACTACAGTGTATGTTGAATGTTGAAAATGCTTTCAACAAACCTCTTGGAGAAATAGAAAAAGATTTACTCTTGGTATTTTAAGTAATTGAAGTGAATTTTACACATTTAAAAGTTACTGTTTTTTGTGTCTATATGGCTGTGTGAGTGAGAAGTGGGTATTTATTCAACTTAAACATATTTGGGTGTGATGAGAAATGCACAATCACCCCTTCTTTTGATTTACATTGAGGAGAAAATCTGTTGCATTTCTGATCTTACAGCACTCAAGGGGTAAAACACTTATTATTAGAAATACATCCTGTAGTCAGTCAAGAGATCAGTAAAAAGGGAAGTTGTTCCACACTTCTCCACTCTCTATAACATTTGTCATACGTCTATGAGACAATGCTGGGCGTTCTGCTGTAACTCTCCAGAATAACTGCTGTGAAAAGCCTGCAATCAATCAACTCCATCATCAGCAATTGGCAGTTCTGTACGCACCGTGGAGATCAGATTGTCTGCCCATACATGGCTAATTGTGAGTTCCCACAGGGATCTGTACTGCTTCCTTCAACAAATATGCCAGTGACTTCTGCAAAAAGTCATGTCTCTTCACACATTTTGACAAACTGACCCTGGCATTCTGTACATTCACCTACTAACACTTGCAGAATGAGGGAGCCAAAGTTAAGACAACAGTGAATTTCACACAGAAACTGGCAAATAGGAACTGGGATAGTAAAGTGACTATGCCGTACACTGCTTTGCTCAACTTTGCAACCCTGCTGTTCCAGAGCCGGTGAAGGTTACTGCAACCTTCAATACTTATGACATGGGCGGGTGTCAGAAATGCCACTGGAGATATAGCTCACATTAATGAGGGTGACAGGCATATTATTCACAAGGGGCAAGCAATACATTCTGTTTCTCACAAAATTGGTGTGTGTAGCAAACACAGGTACTAGGATTTCAGCTACTTGGTAGAGTTCCCAAAGTTCAAGGGTATCTTTGTGTTCCCGTCGTGTCATTAATATGAACTAAAATGGAAATGAGGAAATCGCAGTCCAGGTGGTGTGCAACCACCATCACTAAGTTATGTAAATGAATGCCAAATTTCCTGACAGCTTATCTAATTCCTTCATTCTGAGGCAATTTGCTGTTCAACTCTTGCTTAGAGACTCTGGGATTGAAGGGCAGACTCCTATCAGACCTTTGTTGCCTCCTGTTGTTACTGTTCTTGACTGCTCCTCTTCCCATGGCTTCATTCCAGTAGAAAAGATTACATCACAGCTCATACATACAATGAAATGGCCAGTAAGAAATCTAATGAGTGTAAAATTAACACATTGGAGCCTTGAGTACGCATGGAGAATACCTCTATAACAGACCTTGAAAGCTTTTCAGAACAGAACTTTCGAAGAGAAAGTTGAAGTCCCATGAAAGATCACAAACTGCTGAAGCACCATAACTGAGCTGATACCCACAAGAATACCCAGAACCAAGTCCAGAACTCTGACCCTGCAGCAACCTGACCAGTTGGTGAGGCATGTTGGCCTGGAACAAAACTTTATCGTGACTTGTCTCCAAGGGAGTCCCTCCAGCCCAGGACTGTACTCCAAACTGGCATTGACACAACCCCAAGGAAGCCCAACCAGTCCTGGCCTGGTCTCTGATCCTGTGGTTACTCGATCCCGAGGAGGCCGGACCATCCCCCTGAACTCTGACCATGTGGTGACTCATCCATGGGGAGACCTAGCCAATCCCGATCTGACTCTCTTACCTTCCAGATCAGCAGATTCACACCATCAATGCCTAATACTGACCAGGAGTATGAATCCTACAGCTGCGACCCATCACTGGAGGAGAGCAGAGCAGTCCAGGCCCGAACTCTGACCTCACGGTTTCGCGCCCTCCGGGAGGCCCAGCCCAACTATACCTTCTGGAGCAGCAAACTTGCACCACTGATACCCGGGGTCATCCAGAAGCAGGAAACCTACCAGAAAATTGGGAAGAGGGTGTCATGGTGGCTCAATGGTTAGCACTGCTGCCTCATAGCGCCAGGGACCTGGGTTCAATTCTGGCCTTGGGTGACTGTCTGCATGGAGTTTGCACATTTGCCCTGTGTCTGCATGGGTTTCCTCCGGGTGCTCTGGTTTCTCCCACATTCCAAAAGATGTGCAGGTCAGGTGAATTAGCCATGCTAAATTGTCCATAGTGTTCGGTGCATTAGTCATGGGTAAATCTAGGGAAATGAATCTGGGTGGGTTACTCTTCGGAGGGTCAGTTTGGACTTGTTGGGCCAAAGGGCCTGTTTCCACACTGTAGGGAATCTAACCTGCTCTAATCTGATGTACTGGCCTGCAGGTGGGACTGAAGCAATGAGGTTTCAAGAACCCATCTCCAAATACTCCTGGCAAACATCCAAGCTATAGAAAACAAAATGGATGAATTCAAATCTAGATTTACCTTCCATAGGGAAATTAGAGACTGCTGTGTGCTCTGTTTTTCAAAGACATGGTTCACTCCTAGTATACCTGACTGTGCCTTGAAGGCTGAGATCCTTGGTAAGGTGAAAAGTGGGATCTGCCTCCTAATCAACTCCTCCTGATCCTCAGATGTGGTGACCCTGGCAAAAGCTACTGCTTCCCGGACCTAGAATATCTTACAGTGAAATTCCGTCCCTATTACCTGCCATGTGAATTCACTTCTGCCGTTCTGACAACAGTCTAAATACCATTCCTGTGAAGAATGCTCTGGATGGAATTTACACCATTACACAAATGCACTGCTGTCATTAGACTGCTGAATGGACCTCTGTAACTTCAAATAATGTTGATCTTACTAATGTTGATCTTGCTTTGTGCACATCCTGTGTAGCCGTAACCTTGTATTTCTCTCTCTGTCAAAGCACACTATGATATGTATGTCCTTGTTTGCTATCATCTGCCTGTTCTGCTCACAAAACAAAGCTTTTCACTGTACTTAGGTACATGTGACAACAATAAATCAAATTTAAAAAATCAAAGAGATCTGCATCATTACCTGCCTTGAGTCTGCGAACACACAAAATAGTAAATAATGATTGTTAATTAAAATATAAATGATACTGTTTTGTGAGCAACATTGCTTTAATCTCCACCAGACATATATTCCCCTCCCCTCCCTTATCTGCCTTCCATGGGGACCATTCACTCCAGGACAGCCTGGTCCATTCTTCCTTAACTCCCTACATCCCCCACAGCTACATGACTTTTTATCTGCAACCACCAAAGGTATAACACATGCTCATTCATCTCTCCATCCTCAGTATCCAAAGGAGAAAGTGAGGACTGCAGATGCTGGAGATCAGAGCTGAAAATGTGTTGCTGGAAAAGAGCAGCAGGTCAGGCAGCATCCAAGGAGCAGGAGAATCAATGTTTCGGGCATGAGCCCTTCTTCAGGAATGAGGAGAGTGTGCCAAGCAGGCTAAGATAAAAGGTAGGGAGGAGGGACTTGGGGGAGGGGCATTGGAAATGCGATAGGTAGAAGGAGGTTAAGGTGAGGGTGATAGGCCAGAGTGGGGGTGGGGGTAGAGAGGTCAGGAAGAAGATTGTAGGTTAGGAAGGTGGTGCTGAGTTCAAGGGTTGGGACTGAGACAAGGTGGGGGGAGGGGAAATGAGGAAACTGGAGAAATCTGAGTTCATCCCTTGTGGTTGGAGGGTACCTAGGTGAAAGACCATCGCCAGACCATAGCAACACGACGGCTGGAGGAAGTGCGCTTCATCTTCCACCTAGGAACACTGTCTCTCATCCATCTGGATGAAAAAAACATTTCCTCAGATCTCCTTTAAGTCACTTTCTCCTCACCTTAAAATTATGTGGTTTTAGACACACCAGCCATGGGAAAGAAAGTATCACAATTACTCTGTCTATACTTTCCTTAATTTTGTGTATCTCAATCAGATCCCCTTTCAGCCTCCTCTGCTCCAAAGATAACAAGCCAACTTATCCAAACTCTCTTCATAACCGAGATCTTTCATCCCAGGCAACATCCGTTGAATGCCCTTTCCACCCTCTTCAATGCAGTCTCATCCTCCCAACAGTATGGCAACCATAATTGCACACAGTATTCCATCTGTGACCTAATGTTTTATAAAGTTGTAACTTCCCCGTTTCTATATCCTATACCCGAACTAATGAAGGCGAGCATCCTGAATGTCTCGTTCCCCATCCTGTCTAACACCTTTAGGGATTTATGTATTTGTACACCACACTTTCTTTATTTATCAGTCCTCCCGAAGGACCTATAATACATTGTGCATATCCTTCTCTTATTAGAACTCCTAAAATACATCACCTCATACTTGCTGAGATTAATTTCTATCTGCCATTGTTACCAGTCAATTAATATCAGGCTGCAGTATGAGAAAATCCTTCTTAGTAGCAACTACAGTTTTTATGTTATCTGCAAACTTATTAATTTATAGTTTCTTCATTCACATCCATTTCATGAATGTACTAACAAATAGCAACACTCCCAGCACCGAACCCTGTGGAACACCAATGGTCACAGGTTTCCAATTACAAAAACAATCTTCCACCATCACCCTTTGCTCCCTATTTGTAAGCCAATTTTGGATCTATTTTTCCAACTTGCCTTGGATTCCATGGGCTCCTACCTTTTCGATCAAGCCTTCCATGTGGAACCTTATCAAAAGCCTTACAGAAATCCATGTAAACCACGTCAACTGCACTATGCTCATCAGTATATATTGTCACTATTTTTAAAAAAGTCAATTAAATTAGTCAGACAGGATCTCTTTCTAACAAATCCATGTTGACTATAACTGATCAATCACTACCTTTCCAAGATTTGGAGATGCCAGTGTTGGACTATGGTGTACAAAGTTAAAAATCACACAAAACCAGGTTATAGTCCAACAGGTTTAATTGGAAGCACTAGCTTTCGGAGCGACGCTCCTTCATCAGGTGGATGTGGAGGACACAATTGTAAGGCACATTCTGTAATTCTGTGCCTTACAATTGTGTCCTCCACTATCACCTGATGAAGGAGCGGTGCTCCGAAAGCTAGTGTGCTTCCAATTAAACCTGTTGGACTATAACCTGGTTTTGTGTGATTTTTAACTTTGTACCTTTCTAACTATTGATTAATCTTGTCCTTCAGAACTTTTTCCAATAATTTCTCTACTATTGATGCCAGAGTACCACGTCTGGAATTACAAACCTACCCCTGCTGCCCTTCTTGAACAGTGTCCGCCAGACATCCAGCACTTCACCACCTGGTAAAGTATTAAATATTTCTGCCAGAATCCCAGCAATCTCTTCCCTTGCCTCTTACAGCAGCCTGAGATACATCTCATCAGGACCTGGGAATTTGAGCATGATTACACCTGCTAAAACGTCAAATACCTTCTCTTTGGTAATCTTACCATGTTCTAGAACCTCACCATCCTAACTCACCTGTGAGTACAGGTGAGAAGTACTTATTTAAATCCTCACCCACATACAGGCACAGGTTGTCCCTTTGATCTTGAATAAGTTCCAGTATTTCCTCTTTACATACTTATAAAAGCCTTGGGGTTTTCCTGATCCCATCTGCCAAAGACATTTGATCACCCCTCTTTGCTTTCCTGATTTCCTTTACTTGCAAACTCCCGATTCTCTGTAATTTTGAAGGGCACGCTCTGTTTTTAGTGCTTTTTACCTGATGTATGCTTCCTTAGAATCATAGAGTCAAAGAGATGTACAGCATGGAAACAAATCTTTTGGTCCAACTTGTCCATGCTAACCAGATATCCCAACCCAATCTAGTCCCATCTGCCAGCACCAGACCCATATCCCATCAAACCCTTCCTAGTCATATGCCTATCCAGATGCCTTTTAAATGTTGCAATTGTACTAGCCTCCACCATTTCCTCTGGTAGCTCATTCCATGTGCGTACCACTCTCTGTGTGAAACTCTTGCCCCTTAGGTGTTTTTTATATCTTTTCTCTCTTACCCTAAAACTATACCCTATAGTTCTGGATTCTCCCACCTAAGGGAAAAGACTTTGTCCATTTATCCTATCCATGGCCCTACAGGTCACCCCCCAGCTTCTGACGCTCCAGGGAAAACAACCCTAACCTATTCAGTCTCTCCCAAAGTTCAAATCATCCAACCCTGACAATATCCTTGGTAAATCTTTTCTGAACCCTTTCAAGTTTCACATCTTTCCGATAGGAAGGAAACCAGAATTGCATGCAACATTCCAACAGTGGCCTAACCAATGTCCTGTACAGCCACAACATGACCTTTCAACTCCTGTACTCAATACTCTGACCAATAAAGGAAAGCATACCAAACACTTTCTTCACTACCCTATCTACCTGTGACTCCACTTTCAAGGAGCTATGAACCTGCACTCTTTCTTCAGCGGCTCTCCCAAGAACCTTATCATTAAGTGTATATGTCTTGCTAAGATTTGCTTTCCCAAAATGCAGCACCTCATCCAAAGCAAACTCCATTTGCCACCTCTCAGCTCATTGGCCCATCTGATCAAGATGTCATTGAAATCTGAGGTAACCTTCTTCACTGTCCACTGCACCTCCAATTTTGGTGTCATCTGCAAACTTACTAATTATGCCTCTTAGTCTCACATCCAAATCATTTATATAAATAACGAAAAGTAGTGGACCCAGCACCGATCCTTATGGCACTCCACTGGTCACAGGCCTCCAGTCTGAAAAACAACTTTCCACCACCACCCTCTGTCTTCTACCTTTGAGCTAGTTCTGTATCTAAATGGCTAGTTCTCCCTATATTCCATGAGATGTAACCTTGCCAACCAGTCTCCCAGGGGAACCTTGTCAAACGCCTTAGTGCATATAGATCACGTCTACCGCTCTGCCCGCATCAATCTTCTTTGTTACTTCTTCAAAAAAACTCAATCAAATTTGTGAGACATGATTTCCCTGCAAAAAGCCAGATTGACTATCCCTAATCAGTCCTTGCCTTTCCAAATACTATTGGGAGGCCTATAGTATAATTCCAGTAAGGTAATTGTTCCTTCTTTTATTTTTGTGCTCTACCCAAATAATCTAATTTCAAGGCCCTTCTAAGATGTCCTCCCTTATTATAGAAGTGATGATTTCCTTTATCAATAATGCAGTGTCCTCCACTCTGTAACCTTTCCCTCCTCCCATTATGCCTGAAACTTTTATATCCTGGAATGTTGAGCTGCCAGTCCTGTCTTTTCTTCAACCATGTCTCAAGTTTGATTAATGCTCTAAATTCATCAACCTAGCCAGTCAAGCTCCTTGCATTAAAGTAGATACAATCGAGCTTTCTAGACACCCCATGTGCCTTACTTTTTCTATGTCGCATCTACGTATTGGACTACCCTCACATTCCTTCTGTATCTAATAGAACCTTGCTCCTGGCATTACATCCCCTTTGTGATCCCTCCTCCTGCCAGATAAGTTTAAAATGCCTCCAACACCACAAGCAAAACTCCTAGTGAAGATTTTGGACCTATTCCAGTTCACATGCAAACTGCCCAGCTTGTACAGGTCCCACCTACCCCAGAGGTTGTCCCAGTGATCCACAAATCTGAATCACTCCATCCTACACACTCCCTCTAGTTATGGATTCATCTGATCTATCCTCCTATTTCAATAATCTCTTGTACATAGCACTGGAAGTACTCCAGCAATTATAACCTTAGTTGTCTTCCTCTTAAATCTACTAATACTTTAAATTACTGCTGCAGAACATTTTTTTTGCCCTTCTCATTGGTAGTGACATGTACCACAACTGTTGGTTGTTCACTCTCCACCTTCAGAACCTTTTGCTGTGACTCTGTGACCTCCCGGACCCTGTCACCACGGAGGCAATTTACTATTCCAGTCTCATTTTCTGCCACAGAACCATCTGTCAATTTCTTTTATGATAGAAACCCCTATCATTAAAGCTCTCCCAGTCCTTTCTCTCCTCTGCTGTGCAGCAGAGTCACCGTCGTGCCACAAACTTGGCTGTTGTTGCTTTCTCCTGAGAGGCTATCCCCTCAACAGTATCCAAAATGGCATATCCATTTGAGAGGGGGATGACCACCGGGGATTCTTGCACTCCCTGCCACATTTACTGGTCTCCCTAGTGGTCACTTTTCTGATTGTGCAGCCCTTACTTGAGGTGCAATCAGCTCGCTAAATGCGCTATCCACAATGTCCTCAGCATTATGGATGCTCTGTAGTGAGTCCATCCATAGTTCCAGCACTCCATGTGTAGCTGAACACACTTCCTACATACACGGTCACTGTAGAACAGTTAAATTTCAACAGAAACCTTTGTAAAATTGCCTATTTTAATTGAAAAAAGGATAGTTTTTATATTATTTTAAATTGTGAAATCTTATGAATAAGGCAAGTTCGATAAATTTAGGGATCTATTTACGTGAGTAACTTAAATGAAATATTTGAAGTACAAGAATAATAGAACATTAGAGAATATATCGAGAGAAAGTAATTTATCAGAGTAATACGAGATAGGCCAATGGTGTTTTAGAATTAGTATTGAATAATAAAGCAAAAGTAATTAATAATATCATAATAAACAATCCACTGGGAAAGAGTGATCATAAAGGAAATGATTGAATTCTATATTAAAATTGCAAATGACATACTCCAATCACAAACAAGAATCTGAAACATGAACAAAAACATTCCTTGTCTAATTGTCCCTCTACATGGCTTGATGTCAAATCTTGTTCCAAAATTGGTGCTGCGAAGCACCTTGAAATATTTTACTATGTTAAAGGTGTGATATAAGTGCAAACTGCTGCTTTTTCTGACTGTTATGTATAATCCTTTACTTACCAGCTGGGTAAATTGTTCAACAACTGTGCCCCTTCTAATTGTAACATTTCACTTATCAGCACAATGCTTACAAGATTCTTTACCTCATTATTGTATGAATTTAGTTTATTCCTCCCGTTTCTCGCTGGAAAAATGCAACTATTATTGTCAATAAGAGGGGCAGGCAGGCTTCAAAAGCCGGCACCTGACTGTGATGCTTATGGCATTGTTCATCCTGATTCAGACTGACTGCTAAGTAACATGCTGGCATGAAATGAGATGGCAGATTTGCTATCCACAGGGCAGATCTCTCCAAATGGAGAGAAGAACACTTGGCCCAGTCAGCCTGTCGTGAAGTGGCCAAACTAAATACATCCATGTCATCCTGTACTTGGCCTCCAACCTACGCTGTCAGGATGCAAATTGAACCCATCGCGCTTGAAAAATTCTTCCTTTTTGTCATATTTAAATTGTGTCATGTTATCTGTGTTTTCTCTTTAACTCTTATGAACATCTGAAATATGAACATTTCTGCCATGAACTGAAAGGGAGACGTTTCTTTCATATATCAAGTTAGTTTCAATTTCTAGAGAGCATTTGCACTTAGTAATATTGTACACTGACTTCCATTTCAAATCTAATTTAGTCTTGTAAGAATTTAAGTGTCTTTTAAAGCCACAATGTTAGAATAGTTGAAGTTCATCTGCAAGTATTCTCTTTAAGTAACTGTTAACAATTTTAACTCTATGCCTCATAGGCAATTCTAATCTTAAACTGCTAGACTGAATGATGTGCATCATTCATTTTGATAGCTGCACATCTGGAAGTACACTAGAATGAGACTTCTGTCTGCCAAGCATGATCCTTTTTAGGCACCTTCATTGCATGGTCCATAATCAAGGTCCTTATAAGATTTGAGGCACAGTGATCAACATTCATGTCTGTCCACTCAGCATAATTGTGATGGATACTTCCTGCACAGTTGCCAAAACAGTGCCAGCACAGCCATACCTGGTGTCCACATCATTAATGCTATTTTTGAAATAAAGCTATGTCTGTATCACAGATAAAATGGTTGTTATGCCCCAAGTATTTCAGCTATTGTGTTTGATGGAGCTGGATTAACCTCAATTAAAATTCAATCAGTACTAGGTATGTCTCAGTTTCATCTGTATGTTTTGAGCCAGGATTCAATTAAAACCTGATTTCCAAAAAGCATCATCAATTCTCTTTCATTAAACAAACTTTAGCATGATCAACATAAGTAATAGAAGATAAAAGAGGATGATAATTTAGTTTAAAGAGTGGCACTGATTATAATTCACTTCAGTGTGCCATGGTTTTGCATTATGAAACACTTTTCACAGATTGCACTGGGCAAGATGTAATCAAAACTGATTTCAGTAACAGTTGGTACTGACAAAATTGTTCAGTGGCAGATTAGAAGGTTTAAAACAACATGGAATAATTGAGACCACTAAATTAATGGGTTAGTGATAACAATGGTCACTAATGAAGTAAATTGTTAAAAGTCAGGCAACCTTTTGGGCTGTTATCACACATCTGTATTAAAATATAAAATAGAAGTGAATGGATTGGCAGTACTGACTAGGAATGCAGAGAAAGTAAGGCCATATTATCAAATTTTCTTAAACAGTGTGATTTTTTTTAAAAAACAATTTCATTTTGTTCTGCAGCAATCAATAGAATGTACATATAATTGAGAAATAAATAAAATATAGAGAAATCATGCATTCTGATCCCTTTGTTTTGAACTACAACATGTTATACAAGCCATTGTTAACCTCATTAAAGAATTCTGAATCTCCTGCCTGCATACCTTCAATGATTGCTGCCATGATCATTAGCCCTTCAGTGTTACTGCCATGAGTGGTTGACAGTATCTGCACTGGTAGCAGAGTGATCGAAAACAAAATGAGGCAGAGCTATAAAATACACAATGTCTATAACATTCAAGAATTTAGTATATGGAAAGCAAGATAAAAGGAAGTGGTCTAAGGTGCTTTTCAGGGTTTGGTGGCTTCAGATGATGACCATCTATAATGAGTAAAGTTTGCAAATACTTCCATCTAAACATTACCCAAAGGCAGATGATTGCTCTTAGTGTCCTATTCTCTGCAAATAATAATATATTTATGCCTTGTGCCTTTTTCAAATTGTCCAAGAGGTTGGCGAGTCTATATATTTCTATCCTTTTTCCAAAGCAGTGCCTCAGTCAATGAAAGTGGACTTGCTGACTAAATAGCAGTGGTCTGTGAGGAAACTAGAACAAGTACATGGAGAAAGGTTAAAAACAAGGACATGGAGAGGCAGTCCAGGGAACACAATCACAACAACGATACTGGAGTTACATTCAGATGGAAATAATGGTGTGAGATGGATGTGTTGTGTAAAGGCTCCTAAATAGCATAGAGTCAATACTTCTCCCTTTATCCACTGTTGGAACATTTTGTGATGGGATAAGACCAAGAATTCATATAATAAGTAACATAAAGCCTGTTATAAGCATCTAGGTCAGACAACTAACTAAATCACCCACAAATCTCGAGGTCAGGTCAAAACCTGCCACTGCTAAGTTGTTCTGCTTTGTATCTATTCTAAAAATTAGTTAAGACAAAAGTAGGTCCCTTGCAGTCAGAAATAGGGGGAGATATACCGGAGAGGAAATAAATGGCAGACTAGTTAAATACATATTTTTGTTCTGCCTTCACAAAGGAAAACATAAATAATGTCCTAAAAATATTAGCAGGGAAAAGGGTCTAGTCAAAGGGAAGACTGAAGGAAATCAGTATTAGTAGGAAAAAGGTGTTGAAAAATTGATGAGACTAAAGGCCGATAAATCCTCAGTGCTCGATAATCTAGACAATAGACAATAGACAATAGATGCAGGAGTAGGCCATTCAGCCCTTCGAGCCTGCACCGCCATTCAATATGATCATGGCTGATCATTCCCAATCAGTATCCTGTTCCAGCCTTATCTCCATAACCCTTGACTCCACTATCTTTAAGAGCTCTATCCAATCCTTTCTTAAATGAATCCAGAGACTGGGCCTCCACTTCCCTCTGGGGCAGAGCATTCCACACAGCCACCACTCTCTGGGTGAAGTAGTTTCTCCTCATCTCTGTCCTAAATGGTCTACCCCATATTTTTAAGTTGTGTCCTCTGGTTCAGCACTCCCCCATCAGCGGAAATATGTTTCCTCCTGCCAGAGTGTCCAATCCTTTCATAATCCTATACGTTTCAATCAGACCCCCTCTCATTCTTCTAAACTCAAGGGTATACAAGCCCAGTCGCTTCAGTCTTTCCGTGTAAGGCAATCCTGCTATTCCAGGAATTGACCTCGTGAACCTACGCTGCACTCCCTCAATAGCCAGAATGTCTTTCCTCAAATTTGGAGACCAGAACTGTACACAGTACTCCAGGTGTGGTCTCACCAGGGCCCTGTACAGCTGCAGAAGCACCTCTTTGCTTCTATACTCAATTTCTCTTGTTATGAAGGCCAGCATGCTATTAGCCTTCTTCACGACCTGCTGTACCTGCATGCTTGCCTTCATTGACTGGTGGACAAGAACACCCAGATCTCTCTGAACAGCCCC
The DNA here is from genome assembly GCF_047496795.1 of Chiloscyllium punctatum. NCBI lineage: Eukaryota > Metazoa > Chordata > Chondrichthyes > Orectolobiformes > Hemiscylliidae > Chiloscyllium > Chiloscyllium punctatum. The sequence continues at coordinate 109,811,028 of NC_092741.1, forward strand.
TTTACCTAATTTGATACCATTGAGGTAGTAATCTGCCTTCCTGTTCTTGCCACCAAAGTGGATAACCAGACATTTATCCACATTAAACTGCATCTGCCATACATCTGCCCACTCACCTAACTTGTCCAGGTCACCCTGTAATCTCCTAACATCCTCATCACATTTCACCCTACCACCCAGCTTTGTATCATCAGCAAATTTGCTAATGTTATTGATGATACCATCTTCTATATCATTTACATATATTGTAAAAAGCTGCGGTCCCAGCACGGATCCCTGCGGTACCCCACTGGTCACTGCCTGCCATTCCGAAATGGAGCCGTTAATCACTACCCTTTGTTTCCTATTAGCCAACCAATTCTCTATCCAATCTAGTACTTTGCCCCCAATACCGTGCGCCCTAATTTTACTCACTAACCTCTTGTGTGGGACTTTATCAAAAGCTTTCTGAAAGTCCAGGTACACTACATCCACTGGATCTCCCTCGTCCATCTTCCGAGTTACATCCTCAAAAAATTCAAGAAGATTTGTCAAGCATGATTTCCCCTTCATAAATCCATGCTGACTCTGTCCTATCCTGTTACTATTATCCAGATGTGCCGTAATTTCATCCTTTATAATAGACTCCAGCATCTTTCCCACCACTGAGGTCAGACTAACTGGTCTATAATTTCCTGCTTTCTCCCGCCCACCCTTCTTAAAAAGTGGCACAACATTAGCCGCCCTCCAATCCTCAGGAACCGACCCCGATTCTATTGAACTCTGGAAAATAATCACCAGCGCATCCACGATTTCCCGAGCCACCTCCTTCAGTACCCTGGGATGCAGGCCATCAGGTCCCGGAGACTTATCAACCTTCAGACCTAACAGTCTCTCCAACACCAAATCCTGGCAAATAGAAATTCCCTTAAGTTCAGGTCCTTCAGCCACTGTTACCTCAAGGAGATTGCTTGTGTCTTCCCCAGTGAACACAGATCTGAAGTACCCATTTAATTCCTCTGCCATTTCTTTGTTCCCCGTAATATATTCCCCTGTTTCTGTCTTCAAGGGCCCAATTTTTGTCCTAACCATTTTTTTGCCTTGGACATACCTAAAAAAGCTTTTACTATCCTCCTTTATATTCTTGGCCAGTTTACCTTCGTACCTCATTTTTTCTCTGCGTATTTCCTTCTTACTAATCCTCTGTTGTTCTTTAAAAGCTTCCCAGTCCTCAGTTTTCCCACTTATCTTCGCTAAGTTATACTTTTTCTCTTTTAACTTTATATGTTTCTTTACTTCCCTCATCAGCCACGGCTGCCCATGTCTCCTCCTGGGATTTTTCTTCCTTTTAGGAATGAACTGATCCTGCAACTTCTGCATTATACACAGAAATATCCGCCATTGTTCCTCCACGGTCTTCCCTGTTAAGGTATTGCACCATTGAACTTTGGCCAGTTGCTCCCTCATAGCTCCATATTTCCCTTTATTCAACTGAAATATTGTCACTTCCGATTGTACCCACTCCCTCTCAAATTGCAGATTGAAGCTTATTGTATTATGGTCACTACTTCCCAATGGCTCCTTCACTTCGAGGTCACTGACCAATTCTGGTTCGTTACACAATACCAGATCCAGAATCGCCTTATCCCTGGTCGGCTCCAGTACCAGCTGCTCTCAAAATCCATCTCTGAAGCACTCCACAAAGTGTCTTTCTTGAGGCCCGATACTATCCTGATTCTCCCAGTCTACCTGCATGTTAAAATCCCCCATAACAACTGTAGTAACATCTTTGCGACAAGCCAATTTCAGCTCCTGATTCAACTTACATCCGACATCCAGACTACTGTTTGGGGGCCTGTAGATGACTCCCATGAGGGTCTTTTTACCCTTAGTGTTTCAAAGCTCTATCCACACTGACTCTACATCCCCTGACTCTAGGTCCCCCGCGCAAGGGACTGAATATCCTCCCTTACCAACAAGGCCACCCCACCCCCTCTGCCCGTCAGTCTGTCCTTACGATAGCACGTGTAGCCTTGAATATTCATTTCCCAGGCCCTGTCCCCATGAAGCCACGTCTCAGTTATCCCCACAATATCGTATCTGCCAATTTCCAAAAGAGCCTCAAGCTCATCCACCTTGTGTCTAATGCTTCGTGCATTCATATATAGAATTTTTAATTTGTTACTGCTCTCACCCTTCCCCTCAACCCTTATTTCACTCAACTTTACAGCATGATGCCTTTTCCAGTTTTCTGCCTCCTTGATACACCCTAGAGAACTTAAAGAAGTGACCCTAGAAATAACGGATACAATGGTAGTCATCTTCAATATTCTAAAGCTTCTGAAACAGTTTCTGGGATATGCAACCCCACTATTTAAAAAAGGAGGTAGAGAGAAAACAGGGAATTATAGCCTAGGTAACCTGACATTGACAGTAAAGATGTCTGCTGAATTGTGCAGGGCCTTGGTGAGGTAACATTTGGATTATTATGTGCAGCCTTGGTTTCTTTATCTGGAGAAGGAGGTACTAATTCTAGAGGGAATGCAACAAAAGATATGGGGTCAGCTATTTAAGACTAAGATGAATAAAAATTTCTTCCCATAGAACATGGTACGTCTGTGGGATTCTCTGTCACAAAAAGCAGTTGAGACCAAAATTCTGGTTGTTTTCTAAAAGGAGTTGTATATAGTTCTTAAGACCAATGGGATCAAAAGGTATTGGAAGAAAGTAGGAACAGGATACTGAGTTAGATCATCAGACATGATTGTCTTGAATATCAGAGGAAGTTCAAAGAGCTGAAGACCTAACCCTGTTCTTATTTTCTGTCTTTCTATGTTTCCGTGTATGGCCAAGAATTAGTGTAATGCATACGAATTTCTAACCACTAGATGTTCAGAAGAACTTGATCACAAAGGTTGAATAAACAACCTCTGAAATGAGATATTGTGATTTGAAATGTCCCTGCCCTTCTCAGTTGTACATTTTGTTTTGCTATGGAGTCAAACAACAAAACTCTATCAAAAATAAAGGGGGAAAAACAGAAAGTGCTGGAGAAACCGCGGGTCACTTTGTTTCTCTCTCTACAGATGCTACTAGATCTGCTGTATTCTCTAGCTCTTCTTTCTTGTTTCATATCTCCAACATCTGTGATACTTTGCTTTTAGAAGAACATTGTATCATACTGTTCAAACTGTATCAGATCAATATTTTACTTATGCATTAACACTACATTGTAGCCAATGACATGGAGCAGATAAGATGTGGGACTGTTGGTGAGTGGGGCATCTGTGATGTGTTGAAATTGTTCACAATGAATCAAATGATACATGTGGGTGTTATCCCTGCAACACTCGTCAAAATATAGCAGGAATTATATGTGATACCTATTGCTGGTTCTCACTGAGCACAGCAATATAGTTTATTCTTTCATATATATATAAAATGTCAGGGAGCTTTTAGCTCAGATGGCTGATATATGGCTCAAAATAACACCAAGTGTATGATGCTGGCTGAGGTTTGCTTGGAACCTGCCTCCTTGCCCTGCTGCTGAGAGTTAAAGGCAATGGCAAACCGCTACTGACAAAAAAATGCATAAGAAAGAGCTCAGAATGAAGCATCAGAAGTCAATGAGCCAAGGATTTGTCTTCAGACAGAGCACACATGGAATGGAACAGCATATGTAACATTATTTTTATTCAGTGTTTTGATTCAACTTTGAATATATTTTTTTCAGATGAGATTAGCCATTCAACATGAATTCAGAGTTCCAATATTCTAAATGGACAATGATGTTTGTACTGAAGAACTAATGACTTTGATCATAGTGATGCACCTATATTGAGAAAATGGTAGACGTGACTCACTGGGAAATGATATGAGTCCATGTATATTATAGCACAATTACAATTTTTAATTTGCTCAGATAGCACAGAGTGAGAAACAGTCTTTGAGTCTGCATGCTGCTGTCATTCTGTTTTCTAAAATTAGATCCATTTCAGAAAATTACTCCTGCAGCTGCCATATATTAGGGAAAAGATATAGTTTGATTGTATTCTAAAAGATGAAATAGTCTCTAAAGTACTAACATGGTAAAATATTCCCATTTTCACTGGAGGAAAACTAAGATGTGACTCATGTTAAACTCGCATAATAATTTTAAAAGGAAATAATAGTAATAAGGAGGAAATGGGATTGAATTGGATAATGACTGTTCAGTAATTTGCAGTATAAGAAATGGTGCTTAGAAAAAATAAATTGTAACAGACAAGCTATCTGAAGGAAAGTAAGACACAAACAATATGAAAATTAGTTGTATACTTTAGGACAGAACCTGACAATTGTGGAAACAGCTGGAAGCAGAAATCAACTCCAACTATTGTTGCCATTCTTAGATTCAGTGTTTACCATGATCAGGGAGAAGAGACTCCATTGGTTTATGCTTCTTAATGTCAGAACCATTAGTTACAGTGTGTCCCCATGTTGAATATTGACCTCTCTCAAGTCATTGATGAAAACTGAGTTCATCCCTGACAGGCTCAGTAACTTGATACATGAGTCACACAAACACAATATAGTCCAAGGGATTGATTGTGACTTTCTGCAATGGTATAAATAGGCAAGAGCAATCTGATTACCATTTTGATTTAAGTCAATGGAAATCAAAAGCAGGGGAGCTACAAGCTGCCTGCTGACTTACCTCCTGCATTTTACACAATTACAATAGTGCGTGGGTGGGTTTTCCATGAAAGAGAGTGTTCATGTATGTTTCTCATTGGGCTTTTGCAAGACTGGAGTAGGTGCCATTTCCATCATTTTCCAGTTGATGTCCACTGTTGGATATAAGCAAAGGCATTGGAGCCCTTTATCAAAGAGAGCTGAAGGAGAACAGTCTGCAAATAATGAACATGTGGTTTCTTTAGGATTGCTGACTTCCACAAGGTGAAAGCTTCTATTGGACACTCACACATTGCTTTGTGGCCACCTCATGTTAATTTTGAGATTTATGCTGGCCAAAAGGGTTAACATTCCATAAATGCTCAGGTAAAGTGTGACTATATAGAGCATCCCACTTTAGAAAATATCAATATCCTGGCAGCGTTTATGATGTCTTCAGTCTATATTAGGCCATTTGGTCATCTGTCTTTGGACCAGCAGAAAAAACTGAATGCTTGGTAATGGGCAACGTGGCTATTCACGAATGGCATGACCCACAGCTCCAGCATGCAATCCTTGCCCAAATAAGCAGGCAGCATGCTCACAATAACCACCATTGTTCCATGTGAAATGGGAAAGAGCATAGTCTTGGGGTGGTTATGAGCAATAATTCCACTATTTGGACTGCATTGGAGGAGTCCTGCTGTCCTTAGTAGCATGGATGTCAAGGTTCTTGGTGGAGTTCTCCATGCACAATTGTGTCACTGTGAGCAGACAGACCTCACCATCAATCATACGGGAAAGAAGCTGAGGAGGAAGAAGATCAGGAGGAGCAAGAAGGGATGAGGTAACCAAGGTATTCCCTTTCTTGCCAGGCTTTCTGTTATTGACATCTCTAATTGTAATAGTGAGCAGAACATCAGTTTTGATTCCCTTAAGCAAAAACAAAATGATGAAATGATAAACTGAGCCATTCAATTATTTCTCTTGTCTATTTCTCTTGTCTGCCTTCAGTAAGTCTTTTTACCCATCATAGTGCTTCCTATCCTGTATTCCCCCAGTCACTGCAGAATGCCTCAGGCTGAGTTTTAAGGAGGAGAGTGCTGATGGCCTTGTAAGATGACTAAGTGGGTTCTGTTGCTGCAGATTATGTTATCTCAAAATGGGTGGCAGAAGCCTGAGCTGGCCAGCAGGCAACACAGGAAGAGCACTGGCAGAGTGATACTGTTAGTGACATTAATACTGTTATGAGAAAGAGGACAGTAGATATATACTCCTCGCTGAGACTGTCACTGTCCTGGGGCAGTACCTCAACAGTCCAAATGATGTGTTTGTTAGTGGATAGACTGCTGGGCTGTTGGGAGCCCCTTTGTACACTGGTGTTTGCAGCCAGCACAGTACATATTTAAGCTTCTTCAGCAACTAGATCTTGTGTAATATTTGTCTGAGCTTTCACTGTTTTACACAGGCTTTAGTTGGATTCATTTTGGGTTGCAGTGAAAAGTGAGACATCAGACATGGTCAGATCCATACATATTGTCAGGAGATTGCTATCATTTCCACACTAGAAAGAATGAGCTCCAAGCTCTGCCAATTTTGCCCTGCGCAGAATTCATTGACTTCCTTTGATGCCTACCAAGCCACTGACTATTCAATGTGCATATTATCAGTCTTGTGCCTATCGAATATTTCAGATGAATCCTCTGCAGCAGAACACTTGTGAGATTTCACCCTTCAGTAAGTTGCACTGTGTTAATATTGTTCTCCAACCTATTGGTGTCAATAGTCTCACCACATAACGATCCCAATTGCAAGCTTCTTCATCATCATCGAATCTTTCTGTGATTCCACTTCTCCCTGCTCCATGACTGTCAGTTCAGTTCTTGGGTATCTTCAAAGGAGAATTTTAACATGGTAGGGTTACAATGAGGGCTGTGAGGAAGCAAGAAGAGATTGTTCACAGCATTTCAGGTGGGATTGTAGGATGACGAAAATGGAGTGCAAGAAAAAGGAAATCCCCATTTTGAATGTTTAATCTCCCATACTGGCTATAGCAGAAGTTGTAGCCTCTACAGTGATAAAGACTTTCTGTGTTCTATGGAGTTTAAGTACTACTGCCAGTTTAAGTACTACTGCTTCCAGTCACATACCTCAGTGAAATTCTTTTTATTCCTCCAATGGATTGGTGCATCTATGGTATGGTGAGGCAATCCTAAATTGCCCTTAAATAGGATAATTTGCCAGATCATTTCAAATGCAGATCAGAGTCATTTACATTTCCTGTGGCTGTGGATTCATGTATAATATTTTAGAGTAGCTCGTGTTTGTGAATCAGATGATTATTTTTAACAATAATCAATGATAATTTTAATTCCAGATTTTCTGTTAATTCAGTTTCCATGGATGGATTTGAACCCATGTTCTCCAAGCATTAATCTGAGCTTTAGTATTCTAGAAACAAGAAATTGCTGGAAAAACGCAGCGGGTCTGGCAGTATATGAAGAAGTTGTGAAGAAGGGTCACAGGATCTGAAACATTAACTCTGATTGCTCTCCACAAATGCTGCCAGACCTACTGAATTTTTCCAACCATTTCTGTTTTTGTCTAGTCTAGATTCTAGTCTCGTGGCATTACCATGACACCATTGCAGCCCTGTGTACAAAGTGGGATCTCCACCTCAATATTTGTACACAAGTGAGGTTTCCTTCACATTAAGTTTTCAATACGTGTGCCCCTTTTTAAAGGAATGTATGCTGTTTCTCTTTTAATAAAAGTAGGCCTACTCAGGGTTTCATTGTATTCGATAAATATGCCAGATTCTGTGAATCAGATCTGAATCAGAACCTGAATCAGAACCTTATGTCTGCTTCTCTCTTAAATGGTGTTGCTAGGCCTGCTGAGCATTTCCAGCACTTTCTGGTTTTCAATTCATCCACAGAATTGTGCTTCAGAATGACTTGGATAACTCACAAATGCTGGTTGATGGGAAGTGAAATGAGGTGAGGTTTCAAGCATTCAGATATCTCTTGACTTCAGCAGCAAAGAAGACGTTTTCAAAAATTTTTAAAGAACAGTATCTCTCAAAGAAACAGATTTTACAAGACAGGAACTTCACAGAATGAATTCAATGTTAAGAATTGTATCTCTCAAGAAAACAGGTTTTTACAAGACAGGAATTTCATTGAATGAATTTGATAATAGCCAATATTGTGACAGTGGAGAGTTTCATTACTTTTCAGAACAAAATACAAAGGAACAATATTGTTTCTATCTTGAAAGTTCATCTTGGTGTGTTAACACATATTTAAATGGTGAAATGAGTGAATAAAATGGAAGTAAGCAAATCCCTTCAGGCACTTTCGAAACAGAACCAATGCAGAAAAGCTTTAGGATTAAATATTTTCAACTCAACCTGTTCAATTGCACATTTCTGGAGCAATGGAACTAGAACTCAGGCCTTCTGGCTCAGAAGTAAGGACACTACCACTGTGGTACAGAAACCCTCAACTGAATTCACTCTTTTTAAATACATTAATCAATCTATTCAGGCACTTTAGGATATACCTTCAGGAGAGATGGGACTTGAACTTAGACCCTCTAAACAAGAAATGCCATCATTGCACCACAACAACCATTAAAATCAGGCATCTGTTTGTGCGATTGCAATAGTGCTATTTGTCGATTTTTCCTCTAAGTATGAGATAGTGTTTCTAATCAACTTGTTCAAAATGTTATGACACACTTCCGGAGCAGGTGGGACTTACAACTCAGCCTCCTTGCTTAAAGGTAGGGATAGTACCACTGTGTCACAGAGCCCCCAAATGAGTTCAATATTACATAGGAAGAAATGCTTCACATTTTCAATCATTGACTCACAGAATTGTATCTCACAGAAGGCAACTATTTGGCTCATCAAGGCTCTGCCAGCTGCTTCAAAGTGCAATCCCGTGGGCCATGTTTGGTCTTCCTGGCCTCCACGTGTAGAGACAAGAGTGATTGTGACCTGTGATAACCACTCCTCCTGGAGCTGTCCATCTCCTTCTATAGTCTAGGAGATTCCAATCTTTCATCCATATATGTGCCTTTCATTCTATTCATTATCTGAGTGAATGTGCAATTTTGACAGCTTTCTCCAGGATTTCATGGATGACTTCCCTGATAAGCACATGACCATAATTGAACAAATCCATATGTCAGACTATGGCCCAACCATGGATTGCCTTGTCAGGATAACCCTGTCTGAGAATGGCTCAGTGCCCAAACTGATATGACCACAGCTACCTGTAATCCCCTGCTTACACTTGACTGCAGGACTGATTGTGGCTCAATCCTTGAACTACAAAAGTACAGATCACTGGAGTCTAATAGGACCAAGTACCTGACAGAATGAAGGCAACCCATAGACTAGGATTTGATGAGCCTCTTGACTGACTCACCCTACATTTCAATGAGGACTAGTCCCATTTGGCATCCAGATTTGACCACTTGCATGAAACATAGAGTCATAAAGTCATACAGCACGGAAACTGACCCTTTAGTCCAATCAATCCATACCAAACATAATCCCAAACTAAACTGGCCTTATCTGCCTGTTTCTGAACCATATCCCTCCAAACCTTTCCTGTTTATGTACTTATCCAAGTGTTTGTTTTTAATGTTGTAATTGTGCCCAAATTTAAAGAAAGCCTGGATATACTGGGACTTGTTTCACTGGAGCATAGTAGTTGAGAAGTGACCTTATAGAGGTTTATAATACTATGAGGGATATAGATTGAGTTAATGGTCGGTGCCTTTTCCATAGAATGGGGCATTTCAAGACTGCATATTTTTAAGCTGAGAGGAGAGAGATTTAAAAAAGACATGAGGGGCAAATGTTTTACATAGAGGATGGTTCGTGTGTGGAATGAATTCATGGACAATGTTTGTCATGGAAACTGCTGACATATTGTAGGTATGATGTTATTGTAACACAGTGCTGAACAGCAACATGTCCGCCCCCTTGACTGTTGAGTGCTCCTGACTGTCACAGACTGTCTGCTTCGCCCTCAGTGCTAAAAAGCAATGCAAACCATAAAGGCTGGTAGCCTCCATGTTATTCCAAAGTGAGTAAGTGCTAAGAAAGCGTGCATTCAGGTGTGCTATAGATATGAGAAAAGTTGGGATAATGATAGGATACAGATTAATAGAAGTAAGATATTCGATACTCAGTAGTGGGATTTCAATATAAGACCAGAAGACATAGGAGCAGAAATTAGGCCATTCTGCCCATTGAGTCTGCTCCACCATTCAATCATGGCTGATAGGCTTTTCAACCCCATTTTCCTGCTTTCTTCCCATAAACTTTGATCCCTTTGACAAGGAAGAACGTATTTTTCTCTGTTTTAAATATATTCAATGATCTGGCCTCCACAGCCTTATGTTGCAGTGAATTACACAGTTTCACTGCTCTCTGGCTAAAGACATTTCTCCTTGTGTCTGTTCTAAAGGGTCTTCCCTTTATTCTAAGGTTGTGCCCTCAGGTCATCATCTCTCCTACCAATGGAAACAACTTTCCAATGTCGACTCTATCCAAGCTGTTCAGTATTCTGAAAGTTTCAATCAGATCCCCCCTTCCACCCCCCAATCTTTCTAAACTCCATCCATTATTATCCCAGAGTCCTTATATGCTAAGCCTTTCATTCCTGAGATCATTCTTGTAAACTTTCTCTGGACTCGCTCAAGGGCCAATATGACTTTCCTGAGGTATGGAGCCCAAGATTGCTCACAATACTCTAAATATGGTCTGACTAGAGCCTTATAGAGCCTCAGAAATACACCTCTGCTTTCATATTCTAGTCCTTTTGAAGTGAATGGCAACATTGTGTTTGCCTTCCTAACTACCGACTCAATTTGTAAGTTTATCTAAAGAGAAATCTGGACTAAAACTCCCAAATCCCTTTGTATTTCAGATTTCTGAATTTTCTCCCCATTTAAAAAATAGTTCATGCCTCTATTCATCCCACCTCACACTTTCCCACGTTTTATTTCCGGCTGTCCGGGCGGAAAATGAGGTGTTGTTCCTCCAATTGTTAAAGTGGCAGAGATTGGCACAATTACAACATTTAAAAGGTATCTGGATGGGAGTGTGAATAGGAAGGATTTAGGGGGATCTGGGTTAAGTGCTGGCAAATAGGACTAGATTAGTTTAGGATAGCTGGTCGGCATGGACAGGTTGGACCGAAGGGTCTGCTTCTATGCTGTACATATCTATGACTGTATGACTCTAGCTGCCACTTCTTAGCCCACTCTCCTGAGCTGTCTAAATCTTTCTGCAGCCTCTCCTCTTCCTCAATACCACCTGCCCCTCCATCTATCTTTGTATCATCTGCAAACGTAGTCAGAATGCCCTCAGCTCCTTCATCTAAGCCATTAATGTATAAAGTGACAAGTTGTGGTCCCAACACCAACCCTTGTGGAACACCAGTAATTACCTGCTTCCATCCTGAGAAGAACCTTTACATACCGACTCTCTGCCTTCTGCCAGACAGCCATTTTTTTATGCATGCTTATGTCATGCCTCTCACACCATGGGCCCTTATCTTACTCAGCAGCCTCCTGTGTAGTACCTTATCAAGGGCTTTCTGGAAGTCCAGATAGATAACATCCATTGGCTCTCCTTGGACTAACCTGCTCATTACCTCCTCAAAGAATCCTAGCAAATATGACAGGCATGGCCTCCCGTTGATGCAACAAGCTGACTTTGTCCTATTTCAACATGCACTTCCAAGTATTCAGAAAACTCTTCCTTCACAATGGACTCCAAAATCTTACCAATGACTGAGGTCAGGCTAATGTCATTACTTAAAGCTTAAGGGGAAAATAGAATAAAAAAATTGATGTCAAGATGCTGATTTTGTTTCATTCTAGCCCACACCAAACCAAGGAAGGGAATGTTTTGTACAACGTGTAACTTGTTTACTCTGCATGACAGATACTCACTGGCAGTCCATTGTGAAGGATGAGTTTTCTGAATACTTGGAAGTGCATGGTGAAATAGGACAAAGTCAGCATGTTTCATCAAGGGGAGGCCATGCCTGTCAAATTTGCTAGGATTCTTTGTGGGTGGCACGGTGGCACAGTGGTTAGCACTGCTGCCTCACAGCGCCAGAGACCTGGGTTCAATTCCCACCTCAGGCGACTGACTGTGTGGAGTTTGTACATTCTCCCCATGCATAGGTTTCCTTTGGGTGCTCTGGTTTCCTCCCACAGTCCAAAAATGTGCAGGTTAGGTGAATTGGCCACACTAAATTGCCCGTAGTGTTAGATGCAGGGGTAAATGTAGGGGAATGGGTCTGGAAGGGTGCATCTCGGCAGGTTGGCGTGGACTTGTTGGGCTGAAGGGTCTGTTTCCACACTGTAAGTAATCTAAATACTCATCGATGGAAGATGAGCAACTGTTTTGTTTAATGCACTTTGGTAGGACACACTGTAGGAGGTGAAATTTCTCAAAGTGCAGCATAATGAATGCAAGTTGGGTTCATTCCACAATATTCCATCCTGTACCTACAAGAATGCTGTCAATATATGTTCAAAGACCTTTGATATGCTTAAACAAATATGTAATGTAGTGTCCTAGCTAAAGGCTCTTGCAGAAATACTGAAGAAACTGAATAGCTGATTGACAAGTCGAAATAGGGTTTCTGATTACTGCCATTTTGGAGTTCAGAGTGCAACATTGGAGGGAGATGAGTAGCAGAACCATCCTTACTTGGTCACTCTTATTCTTTATCTGACCAGCACACTAACTAATGGCATGTGGGTCAGTAACAAGTGATGTGAGGCCCTTCATTAATCAGGTACTTACATAGTACAAATTCAAATTATCTGTGGTCATATTCCCCTACATTGTGGGATGTATATGTGTCACCATAGACTTACATAGAGCGATTACTTCATGACAGAGAGACACACACACAGTGATGATTTAACCTGAGGGGCATCATACCTCAGGCAAGGGAAGAGGTTGAGAAGGAGAGTCCTTCATGGTAACCTCAGTCAATGTGAGAATTGAACCCACCCTTTTGATATCACACTGATTCCCAAACCAATCATCCAGTCAACTGAGCTAAATTGATCCCTTGTCAAATGAAGAATGAGAGTGACCAAGTTGTGAAATGGGAAGTAGTTCACAAATTGAAATGGATTAGCTAGTTATTAACCCATTGTAGACTATGATGGACACTGTTGGATGGTACCATACAGTAAGGTGTTATGCCTACAGACAGGTCGCAATAAGTAGTTTTATTGACAATTGTATGAGATTAAAGTTGAAGGGCCAACATTTGGTGCCCGTTCCCTAGCTGCCCTTGAATGGATGTTTGTGAACTACCTTCTTGAATAGCTGTAGTAAATGTGCTGTAGATAGACCTACAATACCATTAGGGAGGGAATTCCATGATTTTGCTCGGACGCCCTAAAAGAAAGGTAATATATTTCCAGCTACCAGGTATTGTTTAGATTTCATATCAGGCAGGTGGGAGATGGATCAAGCTTCAGAGAGAAAAGGTCACTGTGGGTAGATAGAGGAGGGGAAATTATTGATGATCATCACAAGCCTGGCCTCAAAGGAGGTATAGTGTAAGACAGTAGAATCATAGAATTCAATGGCTGGCAAAAAAATAAGTTATTGGCCTGGGACTGAAGTGGTAAAGTAGACCAGTGTTGTCTCCCTGCAGATGCTACCAGGCCTGCTCTGTTTCATCAGCAATTGCTGTTTTTGACTTAGATGAAAGAGTTGGCTTGGAATTTAGCTCAAAACTGATGTATTTAACAGAAATTATAAAAAAGGAGGGTTTGAAGTGGAGACCTTAATTGTCATACTTAGTCTGTGACTCACCGCAATATATTGTCTTCCATTTCAGCTGAATCACAAACACACGACTGAAATTAAATTCAGCTTCTACCATAACCACAGTGGGTGAAGTACGTTCTTCCTTTCTCTCTGATGAAGTAGGTTCTACTTGTGAGTAATGTGAGGCTCTTTGAGGGTGTGCATTAATCAGGCGCTTAAACAGTACTAGTTAAAATTATCAGTGGTCATGGTCCCCGTATGTGAAATGTGGGATACAATTCCTGATCACAGAAATCTTGATCATGTCATTGGTCATTCCTGATTGGTCATAGTCATCTCTGTGAAGCAGAAGCAATTATAGGCAACCTTAACAGTCTACAGGACAAAATTCATGAATACGGTCCAAGAACTCATAGGCTGTGCAAAGGCAAGGGACAGATTTCCTTTCACCTTAAACTGCAGGCATTTTGGGCAAAAGCCCTTGATCAGGAATGAGGAAGGGCTTTTGCCCGAAAATTTGATTTTCCTGCTCCTCGGATGCTGCCTGAGTTGCTGTGCTTTTCCAGCATCACTCTAATCTTGACTCTAATCTCCAGCATCTGCAGTACCCACTTCCGCCTAGTTAGACTGTAAGCATTCGACCACATGTTCCTACAGGGAATGGGACATTTCTTGAGTGATTTGGACACACCCATTCTCAGGGATCCAAATTGGATGAAGTGGTCATTAATTGACTATAAATTTGTTGTTCATCAAAAAGTGAAACAGTCCTTGCTGAACATTTTTGTTTATTTTTACTTGGTTTTCTTTTTTGTTTAATAGAAATTAATGTTAACAACTGTTCAAAGGATTTACAATGTGTTACTCCAACATTCAACAATGACAAACCGTTATGCTACACTGGACAGTAGGGAAAGTGTAGTTCTCCTTCAGGAAGGGTTTAGCATGCTATCAGACCAGGAAAGGGTAACTTCTATAGCCTCATTCATGCAGCTTCACTTAAAATGACTGTTGATCATGCAGGTGATAAATGAAGTTATCACAATCTATCTTTGAAGGTGATATTCTATGTACAATGAACTAGGCCCTCAAGCTTTTCTTTTTCATTTCCCTTCCAGTCAACAGTGAAAGTTATTCTTGGTTGGCAGCAATTAACTTGGTGCATGGCTACTCTTTAATATGGTGACAGAGGTGGAAATTCAGAAAGTCTTGACAATAGTGAATACTTCAACTGTTGGTGAATATACAATGGTGCGAAAACAGTGCTATAGGAGAGTGTTAGATGCATAATGAAGTGAGCATTGAGAATTTCAAGAGAACTCATTTAAGTTCACAGAGTGAACTTCTCTAAAATTGACAATTAGATTTTGTTTTTGGTAAATTCAGCTGTGTGTTGATTGGCCACCCGATCAAAACAGAAACTTAAGAAAACAAAAACTGGAAGTGAGAGATTTATATTTGCGTTAATTATTTTGTTATGTAAAATGGCAACTTTCAAATTTGATGATCCAATCCAACTCATGACAGATAAGGGTGATAGTGCTGGAACAGTGAGAACAGAATGAATCCCTGATAGATTCCGGCTTGTAGAGTGTAACTTTACACGTTTCTGCCTGTAAGGATACTGTCTACACAAAAAGGATTGATTTCAATGTTTAGGTGGTTCGTGATCATCAGTCTGCATGATAAAGTGCAGTCAGTGGTGCAAAGTAAAAACTGGATTATAAAAGGTCAAGTCAACAAAGGACAGTCCTGGGCATACGCTTAAGAATCCCATATGTGTGATAAAGTTTGGGATGGCATGGTGGTTCAGTGGTTAGCACTGCTCCTTCACAGCACCAGGGACCCAGGTCCAGTAGCCTGGGGCTACTGTCTGTGTGGAGTTTGCACATTCTCCCCATGTCTGCGTGGGTTTCCTCCCACAGTCCAAAGACTGCATGTTAGGTGAATCGGCCATTTAAATTGCCCATAATGTTAGATGCATTAGTCAGATAGAAATGGGTCTGGGTGGACTTGTTGGGCTGAAGGACCTGTTTCCACACTGTAGGAAATCTAATGTAAAGTTAGAATTCTGAATCAATAAAAGACCTTGAGAAATTACCTATTAAAGGCAAGAGATTTTTGTTAAAGCAGTCTGTTAGTTAAAGGATGTTATGCATTACACTTTATTGAAGATGAGCATTTTCAAGAAATTGGGGTCACTTTTAGGCAACAGGTTCCAACACGTATATGTACAGTTCCGCAAACTTTGACATGGTATGCTGTGCAGTGCACTTAAAAAAACAGTCTGTGCATCGGGTTTGCTGTGGAACACTGGGAGACAGGTTTGGCCAATTCCTGAACATTGTCCATTGCAAGAAGCTCTTCCTTTTAAATGTCGGCTTTTTAAAAGTTGAATATAGAAGGACTATATTAGATTCGATTAGATTACTGAATAGTTACATGGAATGGCTGAATTCACAACTATTCCAACTTTAAGAGGAAATATCATAAGCATTAGAAGAAAAAGCAAGGAAATAGAACTAGTATTGGGGTGCCCTGGCATAGCAATGTTATCGATATAATGGGCCAATGGCTCCCTGTGTCGTACACAATAATGGCCCCAGCTATGAATGGTGTCAGATTTTGCTGCCAGTTGTGCATATAACTCCCTAGAGTCATGCTGACATGGTCTGCATATGCTACTCAACCATATGTAGTAAATTTCTTGAAATGTGTTTCTGCAAGTCACCTTTTAATTAGAATGAGAAAGACATTTGGATGCTAGTTCAACATTTGCACAAAAATCTTTACCCTAACAAACTCATCTATTCTTAGTCTAATGAGGTACAAAGCAATTGTTTAGGTCCTGTCATCTTTAGCTAGCATTCCAACAGCAATATACTGTGGTTCACATCCATGTATGCTTTCCTTTAACAGAACTGATGAAACTTATTGGACTGCAGCAAAGGCACTCTGCACTCACTTATTTTCACACCAGAACCTATGGGTAGATGCATACATACCTTTAAATTGGTCAGAGCAATATGATTTGCAGAGTTTTTGCATTGTTAGTGATTCGCTTTCCAACCTCTGCAGCATTGCACTGTCAGTGTCTGTTAAGGTCACAACAACCTTTGCATCTTTCAGCTTAAGCCCAAAGAGGCAGTAACAGTATACAAGCCAACCAGCTTTCTATATAGAGCTGGTTACTGACATTTGGCTAATTTGAGCACAAATTTTTATCCATATTCCTTTTGGGTAACCATGTGAAATACCTGAAAATTTGAAGGGGGAATGAATCCCTGATAAATTCAGGCTTGTAGAATGTAGCTTTCCACGTTTCTGTATGTAAGGACACTGTCTACATGAAAAGGATTGATTTCAATGTTTAGATGATTTGTAATCATCAGTCTGCATGATAAGGTGCCATCAGTGGTGTAAAGTGAAAACTGAATTATAAAAGACTTAGTCAATACATGTAGATTTTTTAAAAATACTCAATTTTGAGCCCTAATTCTGTGGACTTCTTTCACTTTGACATTTATTAGACTTTGTGTACTTGTTCTGCTGTGTTTTTTGATCAATCTTCAGCTTGAGGGTTGGTGTGTTCACTTAGTAAGCCTGAGTTGCTGTGGCAACATGCATTTTTATATAGATATTGCAGATTGGAGCTCTGGATAGTGATAGCAGAGACTTTAATTTGTTTACTCTCTATCATGTGGCTGAGCAAGAATCATTCTTGCTAATACTGCCTGTCGTTGGTGTGTGTTAAAAGAATTTGAGAGTTCATGAGCAACCTGTTTGTTCGAAAGTCCCATTGTGGGAAAATGAGCTCAATGATGGTCTAAAACTTGCTCCTCAAATGATGACAGTTTCCATTCTTGATGGCCTTGTCGATAGCCAGTGGAGATTTCTGATTCCTGGGTTGGTGGGACTGACTGGACTGGGAAGAGAGTGAGTTGGTTTCATTGGAGTTTCAAAGAATGAGAGGGAATCTTCATTGAAGCCGGTACAATTCTAATGGCAGGGAACATGTTTTTAATGATTGGTGAGTCCAGAACTAGAGGTCACAGTCTAAAACTAAAGAATAGACCTTTTAGGAGTGAGGTGAGAAGAAATGTCTTTATTCAGTGAATGATGGGTGTGTGGCATTCTGTGCCAAAGAAAACAATAGAAGCCAAACAAGTGAACATTTTCAAGAAAGATGCAGATATATATTTTTAGGGTTAAAGCGATCAAAGTGTATGTGAAGAAAGTAGGAGCAGGGGACTGATTTGGAGGATCAACCATGATCATATTGAGTGGTAGAACAATCTCAAAGGGCCAAATAGCTACTGTGTCCAATGCACAGAACCTATAAGCTGCACGCAGGTACAAGTGCTGTTTTGGGAGTGGAGCAGTATCTCAGTTGTTTCCATTCTTCTGCCAATCTCACACTTTTAGGCTGTGGTGATCTTGGTGATTCTCCTTTGTCTAATTTTCTATGTGAGAATTTCAAATAACACACGTGGGACCTTGATTTTCCCTCCTACATTACTTGAAGATATTCTTTTCACCCTTTCGCTGAACAATTGTTGGCTGTCCTGCGATCCAAGGACACCTTCTCCTCAGGTTGGTGAGTTTCTGCGAGGATCTTTGTGTGACTTAACAGATCGATTCTTGATTTGCAAGATTTTGAGCACATGGACCAGGACATTTTGTTAGGTAATGGGGTCCAGAAAGCAAAGTCTGCTTACTTTTGTTGCCATTGCTTTGTCTTATCACAATCTTAATAATCTCCAAATTGTAAATGACCATTACAGCGAGCATAAACTTCAGTAGGTCACGAACTCCTGCAAATATTTTAGGTTTCCAACTCAACAAATAGTGAACTCCCAATAGAAGGAGATTTGCTTAATTATGATTTGGGTGACCACAGGAAATGCACATCAGGTCAGGTTGCTCAGAATTAGCCAGCTTTTCCTGCCTTCAGGACCAGATTGTTTTCTTGTATGGAATCTCTTACTCGACCATACGGACATCCAGCATAAGAGCAGAAGTAGACCTTTTGGCCCCTTGTGCCTCCTCCACCATTCAGCAGGACTCCTTAAAGAATAGATTGAAGATGGCTACCACCATACACTAATGCCATGACTGTGGTCTACATATCTTTAATATAAAATAATTGATAACTATGTAGTTATAAATTAATGTTGTTGTATTGGCTATCATTCTATGTACAAGATAGACTATTGCAGAACTTCTTCAGAACCTTTCTCTCTCAGGTTATAACTAAATGTGATTTAACATTATTTAGCAACACTGATGCACCCTAATGATCAGCCTCATAGTTATCCTTGTGTTTCATTATCACAAAATGTGTGGAATGAACCAAATGAAAGTATATTTTGGCTATTTTTCTCATTCAGTCCATTCAATGAAGATTAAGTGATAATGAAAATATAAAATGTTGGAAAACACTTTGCAGATCTTTTAGCGTCAGTAGAGTGGGAGAAATAGTTAACATTTTGAGTGTAATTATGAATCTTCCTTAGATTCCCAAATCTGCAGTGTTTTACTTTTATTTAAAAATTGTGTGATCTTGAATAAGTACATAAAAATATATCACATAAAAGAAAATATTAGCTTATTGTAAGGGAAAATTACAAGGTGAACAAGCATGGTATTTTTGTTCAACACAGGATATCCTTAGTTACTACAGGCCAGTTAATTTACCATCACTGGTGGGTAAGGTTTTTGAGACAATAATCAGGGAAAAGTTTAACAGGGATATGGAACCATCTGAGTCAAATAGAACGTGGAGGTGCTGATGTTGGACTGGGGTGGACAAAGTTAAAAATCACACAACACTAGGTTATAGTCCAACAGGTTTATTTGGAAGTACTAGCTTTCAGAGTGCTGCTCCTTCGTCAGGTAACTAGTGGGGCAGGATTAGACACAGAATTTATAGCAAAAGATCACAGTGTCATGCAATTAAAACAATATATTTAACAAACCTAGTTTGCTGGTAAGTCTTTCATCTTTTAGAATGGTCTGCAGGTTTTGGTTGATTTATTTAAAAAAAAAGGTGAATTCTCAGCTCAGACAATGCATTAAAGGTGTGAGGTTAGAGTCTGTCTGTATCCCAGTCTTGAGTGAGTCTGGTTTTATAAGTAGGAACTTATAAAATGTTACATGAATTGACTGTCGGCATTGACTGCCTGCAATGTGTGTGCTTTTTGAGTAAAAATAGAATGTAACTGCAAATACAATTCTGCAAATGCAAATTCAACCCATAGACTTATATGTATATGTGTGTGCATGTGAGGGAGAGAGAGAGAGAGAGAGAGTTTGAGTGTGTACATGTGATTGTGTACATTCTATTTTTGACTAAATTAATCAATTTTTTGCTAAAGAAACGAGAGTTAATGAGCGGTGAAAATTATTGTTCATGTACATTTTTTGAAAGCATTTTCAAAACACACATGAAAAATTAATAAAATTGGCCTTTATGAAAAAGACCGGGTGTTTATAAATTTTGGCTTAAGGAAAGAAAACTCTATTTCCAAAGGAGCAATGTTATGACTACTGCAAGCTTACTGCTAATAACCTGTTATACTGGCTGAAATCAAGATATAGAGGAATCTCGATTATCTGGCATTTGATTATCCAAGTTTCAGATTATCCGGCAAGATCGCAAGGTCCTGTTGCTTGGCTAAACTGTGTTATCCAGCATTCAATTATCCGAACATTCGATTATCCGACAAAATACTCCCCACCCGTGTTGTGTGGATAATCGAGGTTCCATGTATATTTTCCTTTAACCATAGGAAACATGAATAGAAGTAGACTTCTCAACCCCCTGGATCAGCTATGCCATTCTTTAGGATCATGACTGATCCAAAACTCATCATATCAAATTCCTTGTCCTTTCCCCAAATTCTTTGATTCCCCTGCTGATCAAGAATCAACCTATCTCAGCCTTATGTATACAAAAGAACTGCCCCATATCTCTCTGTGTCAAGAAGTTCCAAAGACTTACACCCCTCAGAAGAAATGCCTCCTAATTTCAGTTTTAAATTGGTGCCCTTTCTGGTCATTGACTCACCCATGAGGGGAAGCATCCTCTCGGTCATTGAGCTGTCAGGCCCTTAAGGAATCCAATATGTTTTAATGAGATCACCATGCAATCTTCTAAATTCCAGTGAATAGGGAGCCAACATGTTTGACCTTTGCTCATAAGACAGTCCTTCCATACCAGAGATCATCTTAGTGAGCCTCCTCTGATTGCTTCCAATGAAGTGATATGTTTCATTAAATAGGGGACAAAAGCTCTCGCAATATTCCAGCACGTTGTACAGTTGCAGTAAGATTTCCCTGCTCTTATATTCCAGCCCCCTTGAAATAAATGCTAATATTGCATTAGCTTTCCTGATGCTTCCATGTTAGCTTTGTGTTTTGTGTACACATTCTCCCAAGTCCCTTGTGTTGCAAATTTCTGCAGTTTTTCTCCATTTAAATAATTTCCTTTTCTTTTGTTCTCTCTTCCACAATCAATAACTTCACATTTTCATATATTATTGTCCATTTGCCAACTTTTTGTGCACTTAATTAACCTATAAATATCCCTCCGTTAACTGTTTGTAATCCTTTTGCAACCTGCCATTCTATTTTGTCTGCAAATTAAGCAACAGTCTGTTAACTTCCTTCTTCCAATTCAGAGGTATATACTATAAACAGTTGCAAACCCAGCACTGATCCCTGTGGAAACCTACTGGTTACAGACTGCCAACCTGATAAACAACCCCTTATCAACATTCACTATTTCCTACCGATTTTAGCCAATTCCCTATCAATATCAACGTGCTATCTCCAACATCATGGCCTCTAATTTTATGACTTAACCTTTTGTGAGGTACTTTGTTGAATGCCTGGTGGAGGTCCAATGCAACATATCTAATGATTCTTTCTATCCACTGTGACACTACCTCAAAATCTCTTATAAATTATTCAGTTATATGCTGTCTTTCATGACTCTATACTGACTTTGCTTGATTAGAATCTAAATGCTCTATTATTACTTTCTTAAAACTGATTACTTTTTTCTCAATGTTAGAACTGTTTCTTTCCCTGTAGATGCTTCCAGAACTACTGAAAACTGAAAATTATTCATTTATTCCTACTGTCTTCTCGTCATTCAAAGTCCCTTAGATCCTGAAACACTCCATGTTGCAGCCACCTCTCCAATCTATCCCTGTGTCTCAGGACCATGCCCAGACAGTGTCCACTTGCATGCCAAGCCAAAACACCACCACGAACTGCCGAAAAATAAGCCAACATACCGCCAAGACATCAGGCTGCAAGCTACTGAGAGGCCAGGCCTGGACTCGCCATGAGCTGCTGAGAGACTAGCCAGGACCCACCACGAACCGCAAAGAAACCAGGCCAGTACAATGCAGAAAAATCTGGGCAAAATCCATGTTTGGACTGAAACATGGTAAGAAACATACACACCATCAAAGTGCTAGGTTATCACCATCTCAAACAAGAGAGAATCTTACAATCGCTCCTTGACATTTAATGGCATGAATCCCCCACTATCAACATCCTGGGATGCTGACCAGAAATTGAACTGTGAGTCAGAAGTGAGGAATACTACAACAAATAACTAACTTCCTGACTCCCCAAAGTCTGATCACTATCTGCAAGTCATAAGCTGGCAGTGTGATGGATTATTCCCCATTTGTCTGGATGAATGCAAATCTAATAATACTCAAGAAACTTGACACCGTCCAGGACAAACCATTTCATTTGATTCAGGCCCTTCACCACTGATGCACTGCAGCATCAGTGTGTACAATTTAAAAGATGTGCTGTCAAAATTCACCATCTATACCCATGAGCATTGCAATCTAGATGGACAAAATCAGCAGAGACATGGGAATACCATCACCTGCAAGTTCCCCTCCAAGTCTCTCACCTTGGAACTATATCACCAGTCAATATTGCTAGGTCAAAATCCTGGAAATCCTTCACTAATGACATTGTGGGTCTATTTAGAATGTATAAACTGCAGTGGTTCAAGGAGGCAGTTCACTACTACCTTCTCAAGGGCAGCTAGGGATGGGCAATAAATACTGGTCCAGCCAAAGATGCTCACATTCCATTAATTAATATATAAGACAAATCTCAATCCATTCCTCCCCATCCATGACACTTTAATTTTCATCTTACATTCTTCAAAATTCTTGGGAGTACAGGTCTAGCTTCCTCCATCTTTCCTTGCAACCCAATCTTGCTATCGCAGGAATTAATATTGCAAACCTTCATTGATGCCCCCTATGAAAGGTAGTACACCAGCCTGCTTCAGAAATGTCCTATTTCAAACCCTATGTTTCAGTCATGCCCAAACCTTATCAATGGATGAGTTAACTTATCCCAGCAACCAACTCTCATACTGCCTGTATGGACAAACAATTGCCAAAATTAGTGGTGCTTTTGACAGGCTTTGTACATCAGATAGGGAGTGGAGAATAGTAAGCCTGCTTATCAAACTGAAAGCCCATTAAGCAATAAAACTATTGTTTATGCACATGAAATGAAAACCGTGCCAGAATCATGCCAAGAAGCTCTTTTCTTTTCAAATTGGCGTCAAAAATATCTGACAATCCAATGATGCAACAGAATAATGGATACTGAGTTTCCTCTCTACTGCCTCAAAAGCTGACATAGCATACACCTATGTCAAATTGAAAGAACCACATTGAGTTGGGTTGGGCATGTAGCCAGAATGTCTCATACTCACTTACCTAAACAAATCTTATGTGCAGAGTTTGTCATTTGTGTGCTTTCATGATGGTCAAAGGGGGAACTACAGGACTGTAGACGTCCTTTGGAATCCATAATATCAACTTTGATTCCTAGGATAAATTTGTCATGCATTGCTGTATGTCCATGGCCCAGTAGTAAACAGTGTAGCCTATCAGAGTCGAAAGAAAATGCGAGAAGACAAAATTCCAAGCCAGTAACTCATCCAAAATGCAATCATCTACAATATCCTTTCTAAATTAACAAGAACCTCTGGCACAAATCATTCTTAGCACTTCCCTACATTTCCATCAGAATCCCACAGAGCAGCCTTGATGAGCATAATCATCTTCAACATGAAGGGCAACCAAGAATTAGTTAGAATTCCCCAAATTTCTCCACCTCTCTGTCTCTCTTTCTTCCTTTAGAACATTTTAAAACATATATCTTCGGTAAAACTTTTAACATCTGACCTAATATCGGCTTAAGTGCCTCAGTGTCATACTTTATAATGTTCCTGTGAAGTGCTTTGGGGATGTTTCATACATTAACGATGCAAGAAAAATCTAAGTTCTTGTTAATGAGAAGGCTGGGGAGAGTCTTTTATTTAATACATTCTCCATGTTTGCAGAATATTCTTATATTTTTAACATTTTAATTTGTTCTGCAAAATAAGTAAGCACAAACTAATTTTTAAAAAATTTGTTCAGAAGATGTGAGCATCACTATTTATGCCAGCATTCATTGCCCCTCCCTCATTGCCCAGAGGGCAGTTGAGAGTTAACCACCTGGTTGTGGATCTGGAGACACATGCAGACCAGATCAGGTGAGGATGGCAGCTTTCCTTTCCTTTCCTGAAGGACTTTAGTGAACCAAATGGGTTTTTCTGACAATTGACAATGGTTTCATTACTATCAGCTGATTCTTAATTCCAGGCTTATTTTGTTGAATTCACATTTTAGCATCTACTGTGGTGGGATTCGAATGTGGCTCCCCAGAGCATTAACTGAGTTTCTAGTATAATAGGCTAGCATTCATGCCACTCGGTAATAAAGGTAATTCCAATTCTAATTCTAGGCCATTCCTTCCTCAGATTAAGAAAGCTCAAGATTAAGAAAGATTAAGAAAGAGGGGGTTTCAACTGAGAAGAGCAAGATCGCATTGCATGATCTACTTGGTTAAGGTGGCAAGGCAGGTGTTTGGCACAAAGTAAAAATGCTCAGAGCTGGTATAGACATGCTGAGCCAAATAGCCTTTGTGTTTACAATAATAATCTCTCATTCTTTCCATGACCTGACAATCTTCAAAAAGCTGAAGAACCTTGAATGTATCTCCATGAAATTCCAAAACTACGATGCCATGCAGTCAGACAGCTCAAACAGAAGTCCCTCATCTAGATAAAGAAGTTTAATGAAAACAGAGTAATAGAAAAGATATGAGAGCTCCTGGAAGTTTCTAAACCTGAAATTTGTGTGGGTCTCAACTGGATGCTGCACATTATATTTCATCAGCACAATATCACAGACTTGGTACTGTCTTGTCAAGCACCCAGCTTGAAGTATTTTGAATGTGAAGAAGATATCTTGTGATGTACTGTATGTGGTCGTTTTAATTACCAATTCTTGCAAGTGCAGGCTGTGAATAACTTTCCACTGAATCTACAAGGTATCTTATTTATTAATACATGAGATGGAATTTATTTTCCTGCTTTACAAATCCCTGATTCGAGTACACTTAAGAGTACTCTGAATGTCATACTTTAGAAAGGTTAGGTTGTCCTTGGAAAAAATTTTAAATGTGAAGGGAGGTCACACTCAACCGCTCCTGAGTAGACAGTCCCTCCATACTTGGTATCAACCTAGAGAATCTCCTCTGGACTGCTTCCAATGCCAATGTATGTTTCCTGAGATAAGGAGACCAAAGCTGTTCACAATATTCCAACTGTGATCTGACAGAATTTTAGCAATACATCCTTTTTTTTATATATTCCATTCCTTTTGAAATAAAAGCCAACATTCCATTTCACCTTTCTATCACCTGCTGAACCACTGTACCAGTTTTTTTATGATTTGTGTACGAGGACTCCCAAATTCCTCTGTGCTGTAGCGCTTGCAGTCCTCTATTTTTATAAAATTCAGTTCCACGTTAGTGTCGATATTGTGAAAATAAAGGAAAGTCAACATAAAATCAAAATTATTGCTTTGGCATTTGCCCAGTGTGTACTGTTGCCTGTAGAGAGAAGGTGTTGACTTCTGCCATACCTCAGCTCTTCTGACATGAAGTTTATTTTTATTCACTTGTGGGACATGCGCATCGTCAGTTAGTCAGTGCTTATTGCTTGTGCTCATCAGCATGCATTAGGAAGTAGTACCCCTTATGTACCCAAATCCCAGTTACACCCGCTTTGATCATGCCTGACCGCTTTCTATTTTCTCCCCTACCCTTTATCAAAACTAATATAAACACAAAAATATAGTAAAGTCCAGGCTGCCTGAAATCCTCTCAAAACATATTACGAGGCTAAATAATCCGTATACTGCTCGAACAGAGCTCTGGGCCTCATTCTAGGCTGGACATGGGCCAGCTTCTGAAAAGCCTGATCTCAGCATGGATTTCTGATCTACAAATTTGCTATATCACCTGGGCTTCAATTTAAAGGGGCTCCAAGAAAATGGCTACAAAAATGAAGAAGCAGGAGCATGTGCCATGTACACAGTCAAGAGCAGGCATGCATTTGACAAAGTGAGCAATCTCAACAAGATACAATCAGACCAATGAATCATAGAATGCTTACAGGAGGACATTCAGCCTATCAGGTAGATAAAAACAAGGACTGCAGATGCTGGAAACCAGAGTCTAGATTGGAGTGGTGCTGGAAAAGCACAGCAGGTCAGGCAGCATCCGAGGAGCAGGAAAATCGACGTTTCAGGCAAAAGCCCTTCATCAGGAATAGAGGCAGAGTGTCTGCAGAATGGAGAGATAAATAAGAAGGGGGTGGGGGTGAGGAGAAAGTAGCATAGAGTACAATAGGTGAAAGGGGGTAGGGATGAAGGTGATAGGTCAGAGAGGAGGGTGGGGGAAGGTAGCAAAGAGTACAATGGGTGAATGGGGGTGGGAGATGAAGGTGATAGGTCAGAGAGGAGGGTGGAGTGGATATGTGGAAAGGAAGATAGGCAGGTAGGACAAGTCATGGGGACAGTGCTGTGCTGGTAGGTTGGAGCTGGGGTGAGGTGGGGGAAGGGGAAATGAGGAAACTGGTGAAATCCACATTGATGCCATAGAGTTGATGTGTTCCGAGGTGGAAAATGAGGTGTTCTTCCTCCAGGCGTCTGGTGGTGAGAGAGCGGCAGTGGAGGAGCCCAGGACCTGCATGTCCTCGGCAGAGTGGGAGGAGGAGTTGAAATGTGGGGCTAAAGGGCAGTGTGGTTAATTGGTGCGGGTGTCCTGGAGATGTTCCCTGAAGCGCTCTACTAGGAGGCGTCAGTCTCCCCAATGTAGAGGAGACCTCATCGGGAGCAACGGATACAATAAATGATATTGGTGGGTGTGCAGGTAAAATTTTGATGGATGTGGAAAGCTCCTTTGGGGCCTTGGATGGAGGTGAGTGAGGAGATGTGGACGCAGGTTTTGCAATTCCTGCAGTGGCAGGGGAGGGTGCCAGGAAGGGAGGGTGGGTTGTTGGGGGGCGTGGACCTGACCAGGTAGTCATGGAGGGAACAGCCTTTGCGGAAAGTGGAAATGGGTGGGGAGGGAAACATATCCCTGGTGGTGGGGTCCGTTTGAAGGAAATGTCATTGAATGATGTGGTTTATGCAAAGGTTGGTAGGGTGGAAGGTGAGCACCTGGGGGGTTCTGAGCTGGAAATGTGTTGCTAGAAAAGTGCAGCAGGTCAGGCAGCATCCAAGAAGCAGGAGAATCGACTTTTCGGGCATGAGCCCTTCTCCTGAAGAAGGGCTCATGCCCGAAATGTCGATTCTCCTGCTCCTTGGATGCTGCCTGACCTGCTGCGCTTTTCCAACAACACATTTTCAGCTCTGATCTCCAGCATCTGCAGTCCTCACTTTCCCAACCAGGGGTGTTCTGTCCTTCTTACGGTTGGAGGGGTGGGGTTTGGGGGCAGTGGTGGGTGGGGGGGGGGGGGGGGGGTGGGGGATGTGGGCAAAGGTATCTTTAACTACATGGGAAGGGAAATTGCGGTCTCTGAAGAAGGAAGGCATCTGGTGAGTTCTGTGGTGGTCCTCCTGGGAGCAGATATGGCGGAGGAATTGGGAATAAGGGATGGCATTTTTGCAGGAGGTAGGGTGGGAAGAGGTGTAATCCAGGTAGCTGTGGGAGTCGGTGGGTTTGTAAAAAATGTCAGTGTCAAGTCAGTCGTCATTAATGGAGATGGAGTGGTCCAGGATGGGGAAGTAGGTGTTAGAGATGGTCCAGGTGAATTTAAGGTCAGGGTGGAATGTGTTGGTGAAGCTGATGAATTGCTCAACCTCCTCGCGGGACCACAAGGTGGCACCAATGCAGTCATCAATGTAGCAGAGGAAGAGGTGGGGAGTGGTGCCAGCGTAACTACAAAAGATGGACTGTTCCACGTAACCAACAAAGAGACAGGCATAGCTGGGGCCCATACGGGTGCCCATGGCTACCCCTTTGGTCTGGAGGAAGTCGGAGGATTCAAAAGAGAAATTGTTAAGGGTGAGGACCAGTTCAGCTAAACGAATGAGAGTGTCGGTGGAAGGGTACTGTTGGGGACGTCGGGAGAGGAAGAAATGGAGGGCTTGGAGGCCCTGGTCATGGTGGATGGAGGTGTGGAGGGATTGGATATCCATGGTGAAGATGAGGTGTTGGGGGCCAGGGAAACGGAAGTCTTGGAGGAGGTGGAGGGCGTTGGTGGTGCCATGAACGTATGTGGGGAGTTCCTGGACGAGGGGGGATAGGACAGTGTCGAGATAGGTAGAGATGAGTTTGGTGGGGCAGGAGTATGCTGATACAATGGGTCAGCCAGGGTGGTCAGGCTTGTGGAACTTGGGAAGGAGGTAGAATCGGGCAGTACGGGGTTCCCAGACTATGAGATTGGAAGCTGTGGGTGGGAGCTCTTCTGAGGTGATGAGGTTCTGTATGGCCTGGGAGATGACAGTTGAGTGATGGGGAGTGGGGTTATGGTTGAGGGGGCGGTAGGATGAGGTGTCCTCGAGTTGGCATCTGGCATTCAACCTATCAATCTACATTGGGTCTCTGGAGGAACAATTTTCTTAATAACAGTCCCATGACATTCCCTTTAGACCTGCAAACATTTCTATTTCAGATGATTATCCAATTCCCTTTTCATAGCCTCAATAAAACCTGCCTCCACTACACTCTCAGTCATTGCATTTCACACCGCAACCAATCACTGCCATGAAAATGTTTCTTCTCAAGTTACCACTACTACTTTGGCCAATGACCTTAAATGCACCCTTTGGCCCTTGATCCTTCCTTACACTAACAGAGTCATAGAGATGTACAGCATGGAAACAGACCCTTTGGTCCAACACGTCCATGCTGACCAGATATCCTCACTAAATCTAGTCCGATTGCCAGCATTTAATCCTTCCTATTCATATAGCCATCCAGATGCCTTTTAAATGTTGCAATTTAACCTCTTCCATCACTTCCTCTGGCAGCTGATTCTATGCATGTGCCACCTTCTGTGTGAAAAAATTGTCCCTTAGGATCCCTTTAAATCTTTCTCCTCTCACCTTAAACCTATAGCCTTAAGTTTTGGACTCCCCCACCCAGGGAAAAATACCTTGTCTATTTACCCTATCCATGCCCCTCAAGGGTGATCACCATGAGGTCACCCCTCAGCCTCTGATGCTCGAGGGAAAATAGTTCCTGTCTATTCAACCTCTGCATATAGCTCAAGCCCTCCAACCCTGGCAACTTCCTTGTAACTCTTTTCTGAACCTTTTAAAGTTTCACAACATTGTTCCTATAGGAGGGAGACCAGAATTGCATGCAGTATTCCAATAGTGGCCAAACCAATATTCTGTATAGCCGCAACATGATTTCCCAGCTCCTAAAATCAATGCAGTGACCAATAAAAATAAGCATACCAAACACCTTCTTCATTGTTTCTCTCTGTTGTGATCATGTTTTGAACACTTTTATTCGATCTCCTTTCAACGTTCTCCAAAAAAGAACATTCCCAACTTCTCTAATCTATCCACGTAACTGAAATTTCTCAAAACTGGAATCATTCTTGTGAATTTTTTTCTGCACTTTCTTGAATACATTTTCTTTTTACATCGGAAGACTAGCTATTTTACAATATCAATTGCAGAGTAAGGGAGATAGACAAAATGGTAAACAAGCAAAGATAATACGGTCTCTGTTACATCTTAAACATCTTGTAGGCAATGAGTTTAGCCTAGCTTGTGCATTTGAAGAGATAATTTTGCATGTAAGTAATAATCAGGAAATTAAGTAAATAAAAGTACATTGTACATAAAGTGGGATCACATCCCAGTTGGAAAATATAAACACCTTTCCCTAATATGAGCAAATCACAGGAGACTACAAAACTTTATTAAATATGCGCCCAACTGGGATACTTCCCTAACTATGAAACAATTACACATCTACAGCTGTATTGTTGTGCAGAAGTGGTACAAGAAGCTCTGGACTTGTGAAGCTCACCTTTTTAGTTATCCAGTATTACTTTCTTTGTGTGAGATTGTTCAGTGTAGAGCCAAGTTCATGCATGTTTCAAGGTAATATAAAACTCTTAAGTGAAACCTTTGGAGTGTCTAAGGAGTACTTTTTGAACCCTTCAATGACTACTTCCCTTCAAATACTCCACCACAGAAGAGTCTAATTTGCTATTTGCCCATTAGGCTTTCTGGTAATATGTTCTGCTCATTCCATCTGAGCAGTCTTCAACAGAATATGCTGTCGGGGAGAAGATGTTAGTATTTGGAACATTGTCTTTCCATCTCATCTGGAGCACTCTCCTCAAACTGACTGTATGAAAATAATGCAACTTGTTTGGATGCCTGAAGTAAACTATCCACATATCCCAAACACGGACAAGGTTGAGGAGGATTACCAATCTGCACAGCTTTTTATAACTTACCAAAGGCAATGAAGGCCTTAGCTGCTCTATTGTTGACTTTGTCATCAAATGTGAACTACTTTGGACAGGGATGCTGCCAAGGTAGGCAAATTTGTAAACTGCTCCAAGCCTTTCACCAAGTAATTGTTGACTCCACATATCACTTTTGCAGAGAAGGCTGATACACAACCTCAAACATTTTGGTGCAGATGGTGAGATTGAAGTTGCCATGGGTGTTTGAAATAGGATTACAAGCAGGTCCAAGCAATGCTTAATGTTTCGCTTTGGAAAGGAATTCTATTTGTGGTCACCAATGAAAAGAAAAGCATCACTCACAGCCTCTTGCCCCTTGAGTTTGGCTTCTAGTCTCCTCAAAGTGAAGGCTTTGCTGTTTGTGATATCTAATAAAGATAGCCTTTCTTTCACACAGAGTGCTTCAACATACTGAATGATGTAGGAACCAGCACTCATTCCGACCACTCTATTGTGATGGCAAAGCCCTCGGGAGATTGCACACCATTCAGGATATGAGCAAGTATAGAAGTACTATGGAAGTAATGCTACAATATGAACTTTTCTGAAGGGCTATCATCTTCCATAGACTACCATGAGTAGCCATTTTTGAAGGCTTTTGTCTATTTAACAAATATTGCATTCTACTTGCCGTTCTCTTGACATTCTTCATGGAACTATCGTGCAGAAAACTTCATGTCAGCTGTACCAAAACAATTTTTGTTACAATATGATGCGCAAGGGAGCATTTCTGAAATTGTTGTCAATCACTGCCATCAAGGTAGGAGGCAATGAAAAGTAGTCCCATGATTCTGAACATAGTAACAGCTATTGAGCTTAATAACAACAAGAAGCTCAATGCCATCCGATTCAAAACAGCCCGCATGTTTGGTACTGATTCAGCAGCATAAACATTCATTCTCTTCACTATTGATACATGGTGGCAGCAGTTTGACATCTACAAAATGCATCAAGGGAAATCATTGAGTGTCTTTTGGGGGCAGCACCTCCAAAGCTCTTCTTCTACTGTCTAGACGGACAAGGTCAGCAGAAACATGGCAACAACACCACCCATAAGTTCTCCTTCAAGACCCTCACCTGACTTAGAAATATATTATCATTTCTTCAATGTCACCAGGTCAACATCTTGGGACTCCCTCCTTAACAGCACTGCAGGTGGCTGTGCAGTACAAAAGGACAGGTCACCACCAACTTCTGAAGAGTAATTAGGTGTGAGTAATAAATAATGACCTTGCTAGCAATGCCCTCATCCTGTGAAACCTTTATCCCTTCAAATAATTATCCAATTTCCTTTTAATAGTAATTATGGATTTGATTTTCACCAGCATTCCAGATTATAAATCACTGCAGTTTTTGAAAATATTATCATCTCACTTCTGATTCTGTTGGTAATTATATTTGTGTCTGTTATTTGCGATTTTTTCTTACACTGAAAGCAGTTTCTCTATAAATTACTAATCACCGATATCAGGACTCATCCCAATAATCACTAAACTGGTCCTGTCATTAGTGCTGAGTCCACTAATAGACTGTTATAACATCTCTCACTGCAAATGTAGGTGGAACCTTTTGAACACAGCCTAGCTTTGTTCTGTGTTATAGATTAACCATTCACAGTGGCTTAAGTTATTGCAGGGCGCTTGAAGTTTGGACCCTGCTGGGCTTGAGGCTGGAATTGGGTAGATGCCAAAACAATATTGCTACTAACCTATGTGCCAGTTTCCTAGTACCATTCTACTCCCAGCCTTTCTCCAAAGGCTGGATTGGAGTTGGAATTGGACAGATGAGTTGGAAGTGAGGTTGGTTGATTTGCCCCAGTGTAGGTCACCAATGCAACTCATTCAAGGCTTGTAAAGGAAAATTAAACAAGTTCAATCATGGTTTTCCAGTTGACTTCCAGCTTCCTCCTGATGGAAGCACCTATACAGCTGCTTGGAAAGTTACTGGGTTAACACTGCAGGAAGCTCTTGAGCCCTGCCCTCCATTCCATTATAGTCTGCTGTATCTTTCGAGCCAAGCTATTCCCATCTCCAGCAAGTTTTAGGTATAGTTGATCAAGCCTATGAAACTTCTTTGCTGAGTTCACTGGATGCAAGAATTTGATTTTTCTCTGATGCATTGCTTCCCTTGTCTCCTAGTAAGTGGATGTCAGATGTCCAACCTTGAAGCACCTTCTGATTTATCAAGCATCTTTTAGCTCGAGCACATCTTATTATCAATTAAATGATCTTCCTTGTGTTTTTCGTTAGCAACTGTTTTTCTCCACTGAGCTCAGTTATTTTTGACTTTCTATCATCGAACAGCACAGGAGGAGACCATTGGGTCCACTGTGCTTCAGCCAGTTCTCTAAAACAGTAACACCTTCCCCTTCGCTTCACAAATGAAACATTTTTAATTATAAACCTATTTCCATTTGCACTATCAAATCCACTTTCTTTGCATTTTTAGAAAGTGTGTTTTGGAATATAGATATGTTGATGAGAGCTTTTAAAGGATCTTTTCATGTTCCTCTAGATCTTTTGTCAATTACATTAAACCTTTGCCCTCAGGTTACTGAACCCTACCTGTAGAAGTTGTTCCTTCCCATCTACTTAATCCAAATTGCTTTCTGAAGCATTTATTTTTTTTTTTAACCTTCCTGTCCTTTCTAAAAAGAAATGAAAAAAAATATATAGTTATATATTAATTTCATGGTCAATGGATGTTTCCAAGCACTTCTACAACCAACGGTGTATTTTTTAACTTTCCACATCTTTTTCATTGAAATTCATTGAAAACTTATATTCTTTTAGGGAAAAAAAAAATTCTTTTATGTTATAAATTTAGCGCCCAAGGGATATCCCAAAAGATTTAACAAGCAGTTTATTGATTTGAAATACAACCATTGTATTGTAGGCAATTGCGAAAGTCTGTATGCATCCCAATCATCGAAATGAGATGACTAATCAGTAAAATCCTAAATGGCACTAGTTCATGGATTAACAATGCCCAGGGTCTGTTCTTATACAATGTCATGCAATGTTCATGGTTGGTAAGTTAGCAGTACACAAAAAGCATATAACACAATGATGTAACACAAAATGCAGGATAGTACAGATGCTGAAATAAGAAGAGGAAAAACTGGAGATTTTCACGAGGTCAGGGATTACCTGTGGAGAAGGAAACAGAATTAACACTTGAAACATGAACTCTGCTTCTCCCTCCAGAGATTTTACCTGATCTGCTGCATAGTAGGGCTGCCATGGGGATGGGTCTGGGTGGATTATTCTTTGGAGGGTTAGTGTGGACTTGCTAGACTGAAAGGCCTGTTTTCATAGTGTAGGGAATCTAATGTTTTTGACATTTACTGTTTAATTTGCAAATCCACCATCTTAGTCACAAAATGACATTCAAATAAATTGGATGGAGTCAGCTGATGACGTGAAGCTCTGCGGTGGATACTGAGTGGTTGGAGTGAGGAGCATAGTGCTTTGGATAGTGGTTGAGGAAAATGGTACAGTAACAATATGGAGCATTTCAAGGAGACTCCCTGACCTTGACTATTTGTGCAAGCTTGGTGATTACCTTGTTACTGAAGAACAAGATATTGACTGTCTATAATTATTTTCTCCCACTGCCTTCTGAGTGTGTAGCCAAAGGTGGCTTTGGGATATGTTTCCTTTATTACAGCTCCCACACCAAAACTTGCAGTCTGGTCTCTGAAAACATTGGAGATTGCTCTATCCCAATATACATTCTATCAATGTTATATGTGAAAGGTTTATTTCTGAATGATCCTAGTACCTGCGCCAGCCACCAAACAATTCTGCTTTAATCTAGGGTGAATGTTTTAGTAAGGAAAATTCTACAGAGTCAGTAATGCTAACTAGACACTGAAATGATTGAATTGGACAGGCTGGATAGAGTTGGTATGTTGAGTGCATCATGATTCTTCACCCCAACCCAACCTGCCTGTCCAATTTTCAAGATTAGTAGAATTTAGTCACTAATGTCTGAGCACTTATACTGTTTAATCTTTGAAATATAACTGGACATATTAAAGAACTGAACATCCTGTGCACTCCATCTTTAATCAAACTATTAAGATACCTTATGACACAAAACAAAGAAAATCATGTCCTGTTCTTTACTCATTCATGGAATGTGGGTATTACTGGCTAGGTATTAATTTATTGCTCATCCCTAATTGCTTTGAAGCCAGACCTGAATGTGAACCTTCTAGTCTAGAGGTAGGGACATATTACCCTCACAAAAGCTCCTACTTGAACTTTATTTTGATAATTTAGTTTGCTGTCAATTAATTGACAATATTTATGTCCATAATTCCTAACTGCAATGTGTTTGCTTGTTAATAAATTTTAGCCCTAAACAGTATGATAAATCTTGAGCTAGGAAGCCCAATATAATTCTGCAACATTGGACTTCCGAAAGTAAATCTGTGAAGTAAGAAGGATTGGGAAGTTGAATTGAAATCAACAGGCATATGAAGACACAGGACAAAATAGGAGATTAGTATAGTTGAACCACCCAAGCAACATGCAACATGCTAAAATATCTCCAAATAAAAACTCCATAAAAGAGCATTTACTTTTATTAGATGTATGAGAGCAGTAACACTACTTGAAAAGGTAGAATTGAGAGTTGACTTAACACCATTCATGCAGAATCAAATAGGTGCATGTTTATTGGATGTATGGGCGAGATTTGTTC
Organism: Chiloscyllium punctatum; assembly: GCF_047496795.1. NCBI lineage: Eukaryota > Metazoa > Chordata > Chondrichthyes > Orectolobiformes > Hemiscylliidae > Chiloscyllium > Chiloscyllium punctatum. The sequence goes on from NC_092741.1 coordinate 109,846,088, forward strand.
AAATTCATTGCCCTTCAAAGGATCACTAATCGGGTACATTGCAATGCTGTAATTACATCATACCAACTCTGAAGTGAAAATGGTTGGTGACAGTTAACTTTCTCATCAGCTACTCAAGGCAGTGAAGAATTGTTCCAGATTCCATCCCTGAGCAGGGCCTGCTAATTCTGTGCTTCACTGCACTGGCAGGTTCTATACACAACCTAATGGAATCCTGTATTGATCTTTCCGTTCCATCCACAGTTATGTCATAGCATCCTGAAAGAATATTTTTGCTTTGATATTTTTTGCAGCTTGGTCACGGATTCTGAAACACAGGTTAATGGAAGGCCACACAGAATAATAACCTGTCAGTTACGGTGTCAGATCATAAATGGTAAAGTAGATTATTTTCCATGTACCCTTATGTAATGGTTCACAGAGCTACACCAAAAATCTTTGAGGTAAGGATGAGAGGAGAAAGGATAGTCAAATGACAAATTTTGTAATGCCACTTAACATAAGTACAATAAATTACATATGCCAACAGAAACCAACACTGGAGGAGATCATTTAACCTATCAAATCTGTATCAACATTTTGGTAGAACAACAAAGTAGTTCCCCATTCCCAAGAAGCTTGCATTGTTTTCACATTTCAGTTACCTGTCTGATTTTTTTTTTTGCTAATTACTATATAACCTTTTTTCTCTAATATTTACCACAAAATGAATGCAAGTTTGCAAATAAGCGTAATTTTCACTATCTGTTTAAAAAAAATTATTTTCCTTTTTTGCTTTGAATCTATAATCTTACCTCATTTTTTTGCAAAAAAACACAGGAAATACTTAAGGAACTCACCATGTTCAGGAGTATCATGGAGAATCTCTTGTTTCTCTACCGACCAACAGTATTTAGCTTGTATATAACATTATTTTTGTGTTTATGATCTAACTAGTAAGGAAGTGCCTGCATTTCTTTAGAACAATTCATGAGCACCAAATAAAGAGCCAAAGCCAATCAATTACAGCCAATAAAGTTCTCTTTGAAGGTGTCATATATGACAAAAACTTTATGCGCAGGAAAATCCCACAAAAAGCAATGTGGTAATAACGAGATAATCTATTTTTGTTTTCTGTAATGCTGATTGAAGTACAAGTAATGGCAGGTCACCAGGGATAACTCCCCTGCTCTTCTTTGAAACAGCATTATGCAGAGTAGGTAAAAGGAGGCCTTTGTTTGCCATCTCTAAAAATCCGATACTCTCAAATGCCCTGGAATGTCAGTTTTGGGTCTGTGCAAGGCAGGAGATGGCACAGTTTACATTAAAAACTATCCCTAATGTGAAAGCCACTAAGCAGAACAAACCCCTCCTCTATACATGCACAGTAAGAGGAGGAGAAACAATACCAAGAGACTACAATAACTAGTATATCCTCATTCATCATGAATCACAAATGGCCAAAAGATATGAGAGCAGAAATAGGCCAAGTAGCCCATCAAGACTGCTTTGCCATTCAATGAGAACATGGCTGATCTGATCATTCTCAACTCCACTTTCTTGCATTTTCACCATAACCCTTGCATCCTTTATTGATTAGAAATTTGTTTGTCAAGGTAACCTTGAAAATATCTACTGCTCCAGCCTCAAGATGGTCAGAAACCCTATTTTCTTCTCTGACCTCATTAAAAATTACCAACTTAACCTCAGATGTCCCTTCTATGCTGGAGATTCCAGAATAGGGGCTCTTGTTATGAACCTGTCCATGAATCCAGCAGCATAGGGAATTGAGAGGAACCTGCCCTTTTTCCCACTTTTATAATTGATGTGTTCTGTGATTTAAATGTCCAATAACAGAGCCAGCACTTACATAGTTGCTGTGGAAGGGTGTGTATGTAAATGTCAGGTTGGAGTGTCAATTGGTTAAGGGGCTCAGGTGCCAAGTAAGGAGGCTGCTTGATGGGTAGAGAGTGCAAAGTGATGGGCTGATGAGAGTAAATCGGGGTCATGGAGGATGGGGTCATTGTCCAGGCAAAAGAAATTGGTGTGTTAGTTTTGGCAGCAGGTAAGCTGTTGTGGTGTTCAGGGGGGAGAGATCAGTGTGTCATGTGTCTGGGAGTTTAAGCCAATGAGTTGTTGGGGAGAATTGCCTGTGGAAAGATCTAGAATGGGGTGAGTTGTTGGGTGTAGCAGGTCAGGTTGCTAGCCTTGAGGTGTCAGGAGTGGTATGGGAGGAGTTGGGGAGTGGTGGTCAGGCCAATGTCCAGAGTATGTTGAGCCCAGGCTGAAGGGTGTTGTCCAATCCTGGATGTCAGTTTGGCAGCAGGGAAGGTGGGGATGAGATTGTTGTCAGGTCCCACAGGTGGGGGATGATCTGAAGTTATGTTAGGAGGCCTCTGATCAGGATGCTGACTGCGAGGTCAGCTGCCCAAAGAATGTATGGGATTGACTGGAATGTAATTAGAGAAACAAATTGTGAGTTCTGTTTTCTTTAACTGCTCTCCAAGAGATACAGGAGTCTTCTTTATCTTCTAAAATTTCTTGATAGCTTTTAGTTTCAGTACATTAGATCCCTCCAAACTTGTGAATTTTAATGAACTCTTTTCAAGAATTTTAGATGCAGGGGAATTGCTTATGGGTATTTTCAGCTCCCCCAGCAATTCACAAAGTCAGCTACATATGAGATTCTGCATAGTCACATGCACAGCTTTGGTTTATGCTACAGAAACAATTATCTTGACAGTATGAGTAAACAGGTATTCAATGCCTGAAGTATATACTTTTAATCTTGGTGCTTTAGGTTAGATGCTACATGAGTGCATAAAGTAGTCATCCATTACAGTGCAACAAAAACTTCTTGTGTGGTCCTTAATAATAGAAAAGTGTTGAATGGACCCATTCCAGTGATAACAGCATGGGCAGCCTGGTGTCAGAATATTTCTGAACCTCGTGCTGCCTTAGAAAGGGATACTGTTGAGGCCAGGTAGAAGAGCCTCCAAGACGAGGCGATAGCATCATGATAATGTCACTACACAAGTAATCCATTAAACTCAGGTTAATGTTCTAGACACATGGAATTGAATCCCACCATGGCAGGTAATGAAATTTAGCAAAAGTCATGAGTTAAAAAGAAGCTAGACCATGTCATTGTCATGTCACAAAAACCCCATCCTTAGCTCATTTGACCTACATGTGACTCCTGACCAAAAGCAATGTGGTTGATCTTAATTACTGAAGGGCAATAAATACTGGCTGAGCCAGTGACATCAATATCCCATAAATGCGTAGAGCAATTTTTTTTATCTCATGTGCTGGCACCAGCATCAATGTCCGCTCATGTTATTCCACATAGTGTTTCGCCAGTGTAACTACCAACCTGATACAAATCTAAAAGGCACACCATATAATGCTCTTCTATAAGGATTTAGAAGATTGTAGTGATTGCTCCATCCAGTCTAGAATTCTTAGCACATATGTCAGGAGTAAGCTTTCCTTCGAAGGCCTCATGACAGGACCCAGCAGCAAATATCACAGGGACTGTCACATCTCAAGATGAACATCAGAGTTGCAAAGTCATTTTCCAATGTCATAGTCTAAAGTGAGTTTGGCTGTCAGTAGCAATCTTCTGGCTCCATTCCTAATGCCTGCATGAATGCTTAATCATATGCACACACAATTCTCTAAAACAAGAAACAGTTCCAAGACTGTGAAGATTTTGAGCCAAGAGTCAGCCCAAATTGATATGCGTATCAGTGGTGTGTTTCTTGTGCTCTAACTGTCTAACTCTGATATCTTTATTCCCAGGAATTCTGTACCTGGCTCTCATTGTGCTAAATGCTACCTTTGTGAAGAGAGGAGACAAAGGTGAACATTTTGTGACGTAATATTGGAGCTCGAGTATCTGCAAACAGCCGTTAACTGCGGAGATAACAAGCAATTGTTTCCATGCAAGTTATATACTGTGGGGGTGAGTCTGACTGGGTAATGCACAATCAGGTGGGAGTGAAGAAACAACACAAAGTTAATCATCAGGCTTCAGTACCACACAAGGTTCATGGACATGGATGAAAAATAAGCAAAAGAGAGACAGAAATGCTTTGTGCATCACTCTCATGGAAGAAAGAGTTGTCACTTTACACATCTGTATATCACCTTCAAAATAGAGATACAAATCTCTCTAATGTATGTCCATTGCATTTTGAATAAAATTCCCATATTTACTGTCTTTCTGAATGAAAACAGACACAGAAATGAAAAGCAAGTAGACAAATAATATTGTTTTACACCTTTTCTTGTGTCAGGAGCATTTACCACGATTACAGTTGTCGTGGCAGTGTACAAAGGGATTTTGAAGAGACCGATTCTTTCTTTCTTTAACATAGCCTACCTTTATAAATTTATTTTTAAAATAATGCACATTGAGATGAGATAAGGGGGAAATTTAAAAACTCATTTTAAAATTATCCAAAATTATTGTACTGTTGTAAAGGAGCAAATCCAGATAGTGATATCAACGTACAAACATTCAAATTTGGAGTCGCAGAAGACTATTTGGCTCCATGAGATGATCCACCATTTGATAAAATCATGGCAAGTTAGTCTGTGGCTTCAAGTAACCTTCTTGTCTACTGTCTGCAACATTAAACATTCTTCTCAGTCAAGAAGTTATGTAACTCAGCCTTAAAAATGTTCAATGACCCTGCTTCTACTGCTTTCTTGAGTAAAGGATTCAATAGACTCATGAGCTTTTAAGGGAATAAAAATCCTCATCTCCATCTTAAATCAGAGAAATCTTATTTTTAAGCTCTGACACTTAGTTCTAGTCTTTTTTCTATCATGTGGTTTGCTGTGATACTATGAGTTTGGGATTAAGACAAATTTATTAAGGAGAAGGCAAAATCAGGAATGGTCTTCAGGTTATATTTCACACCAACTCATGAATGGAATACTGTAGGTTAGAAGGGCTTCAGATTGGTTCAACAGGACGGCGGAACATCGAGGGCTGAAGGGCCTGTACTATGCTGTAATGTACTATGTTCTATGTTCTATTTATTAAACTCTGTTGTGCATGGCAATCATATGTATAACAGTCTCTGAGTGATTATTAGATCTTGGATATTGTTACAATGTCCTTCATATGTTCATGTCCATGTGCTCTCAAGACTTTCTCTCATTCTGGAGTGTACTGTTGTAATCTTCTCCCAGAGAGTATAAACTCTGTCCTCTCTGTTTTATTTATACCTAGTGATGTGCAGCTGTATGACATCATTGTAAGATTGCTCCAGGGCTCCGATGCCTGTACATGATGCTACTCTATCCCATAAGGGGAAACAACTTTGCTGCTTCTTTGTCTGTATGTGTATGTAAGGGGAGCTTATAAGGGAATTAGATTTTAATTTTTAGAGTTCACCTAATTTAGTTTAATTGTTTATCTGTACCTAGCAATGAACTACCTGTAATGAACCATGATTCCTGATAAGTTCAGAAACCTGGTTCACCTTTTCTATAAACATGGATCTAAAAATCAGGTAGTTAAGATATTATATATTTCTTTTGCAACCTTTAATTTACGTGACAATTCCGGGAGTAACAGGCTATGATTTCCCATGCTCTACTCCAGCGAGTTGTGACAACATTTTGTGGGTCAAAATCCTGAAATACCCTCCTGATATCTCTGTGGATGTACCTACACTACATACACTGCAGTGGTTCAAAAAGATAGCTCACCATCACTTCTCCGGAGCGATGAGCAGCAACAAAACAGGCGTACCAATTAGACTAAGAAGGACATTATGTTGGCAAAACAGCTAAGAATGCTTCATATTTTGTTTGAAACCTGCAAGTGTGTGGCTAAGTGAGTGACATTATTGTTTTAACTTTGTGGGTTTTCTTTATCTGCACAGAACATTAATTGCAAGGGATACATTGCTTATAGCAGAATAAAATATAAAGTATAATTCATCGAATAATGCTTAACATTTAACTCATATTACTGGGTACTCTAATTATTTCTTGTTGTTCTTTTTGTCCAAAGCATGAATCATTCTAATATAGGAGTTTATCTTCTACCCCAACCTACCTCATCACCTCTCAGATTATCAGAATTATTATTTATCATTTGGTTGCTACTGAAAGAGTATGAATTTCAGAATTTTATGGGTCCAATTAGCACATGATCAATCATTGAAGTGTACTTAGTTCATAATAATGGGACGCCGTGTCTAACATTGTCTTCCCTTTTTGAGGAGAATTTTCCTTAATTATTTTCTAAAATAGAGCACAATTGATTCTCAGTAAAGGACATTCAATTTCTACATTTGGCTTTTACAAAAATAAGTGAGGTTACAGAAGCAGGTGGGACTAGATTGGGTTGGGATATCTGGTCGGCATGGACAGGTTGGACCGAAGCGTCTGTTTCCATGCTGTACATCTCTATGACTCTCCAACTCTAAGTTAATTAGAGAGTTGAATGAGTGTTGAAGGTGGTCATTGCACCTTTTCCCAAGCCTAATACTGTTGGGCAGATGCGCAAATCAGTGGCTGATGGAACATAACCCTAATAAAGTTGAGGTGACGCACTTGGAAGAAGGGACAAGACAAGATTATACTCCAAAAAGTGGTAAGACACAAGGAAGCTCAGATAAACAGAGAGGTCTTGGAGTGTTGTCAACAGATCTCAGAGGATCAGAAATCAGGGTAAGAGGGTAATTCAGAAGGCACACAGGATGTTTGTCTTTATCAGCCTTTGTATAGAATTTGAAAGCAGGGAGGTCATATTGATATTGTGCAGAACTTTGGTTAGACCATAGCTGGAGTATTCCATGCAGTTCTGGTCACCATACAATAGGAAAAATATGATTACACTAGAGGGGGTACAAAGGAGCTTCATCAAGATGTTGTCTAGGATGGAGCATTTCAGCTGGGAAGAGTCTGGATAAGATCAGGTTATTTTGTTTGGACCAGTGAATGTTAAGGGGGGACATGACATGAGATTATGAGGGGCATGGTGAGAGTGAACAGAAAGCAACTATGCCCCTTAGTCAAAGTGTTAATAACAAGGGTCATAACTTTAAAGTGAAAGGCAGGAAATTTAGAGGAGATTTAGGGAAGTGCTTTTTTCACTCAGGGGATTGTGGGAGTTTGGAATGCACCTCCTATAAGAATAGTTAAGGTGGGAAACCTTTAAAAAGTACTTGGATGAGCACTTGATGTGTCATAACATTCAAGGCTATAGACCTAGAACAGAAAATTGGGACTGGTGTAAGTTATGCATTTTTGACACTATAGACTCAATTAGTTGAAGAGCCTCTTTGATACTGTATGATTCTATGATTATGATAAATCTTTTGTAGTATTTCAACCTTTGAGGATTATATGGTGTGAGTTGCAGACCTGGAATATGCCCAGAGTAGAATTCACTAACTCTCAAGACCCAATGGGTCAAAGGTAATTAATATCTGTTGGATCCTTTCCAACTTGCTGTGTTGTTCAATAAAACTAAACATTTTCCAACTAACAACTCGTGACAAATAGATTCACAACTGCAGTCAATGAGAATCAGATGAAAGATCACTTCTGATTGGACCATATCTAGCAAAAAGCAAAAAGATTCTAGTTGTTGTAAATCAATAATCTGAGACCAAGGTCATTGCTTCATTTCTCAAGGTTGTGTCTTATGTCCAACTGTCTTCAACGGTTTCATCAAGACAGTTCTTCTGCTGTAAGATTAGAAGTGAGGATGTTCACTGATGGCTGCACAATTCTCAGTACCAATCACAACTCCTCGGATACAGAAGGAGTACCTATGTCAATATGCAGCAAAACTTGGACAATATTCAGACCTTAGCCAATGAGTGAAATTAACATTCACACTACTCAAGTGCCAGGCAATTGCCATCTCTCACAAAAGAATATCTGATTGAATATGTTGGCTCAGATTCCAGACTATCAGGTTCAACCAGGGAGCCAACAATGCAACAGCCTCAGTTGCACCACTAATACATTAGGATTCTGCTGAGGCTGCAGGATGAAGGAGGGACAGTCTCCAAAGTAAGTGCCCTCAGGGTAAACGTATGATTTCTACTTAAGCTACTTCCCAGCACCGGGAAAGCAGGTCCAGATGTTTTGAGGTGATGGATAGATCCTGCCATTGACAGCCCTTTTAACAATCCAAATTTCCATCGTCACATGGGAGACTTTCTAAGTGAATGGAGTGGTCTAAAAGCAGGGACTCCTGCAGGAACCAATGAGGCTATCAGGATTTACCTAGCATCTCCCTCTGCACAAGCAGCCTGTGCTGACACCACAAGCTGGAGATGATGCTTAATTGCGCTCTTAATTGTAACAATTTGATTGGCTGAAAGGAGGCTAGAACGTTGGCCTCTCCTGGTAACATGCCTGGTGGTAGAAATGTCTTGGACTGCCTGCCTCCTGACATGTAGTGTATCTATTTTACCATCACACCTCCCAAAACAACTCTTAACTGTTAGCATTAACTAGTTCAAAGGTTTCAGCCCAAAGCTCTCCATGACTTCTTCTATATCGCTTCTGTTTTGGTCCCCTGTAACATTTTCATAATGTTCTTCATTTACTTAGGGTCAGAGCCTAAGGACATAGGATAGACATTTAGGAATGAGACAGGGGGAAATTCCTTCACGCACAGAGGTTGTGTCTGTGGAATTGTCCGTCATAGAAAGTGGTTGAGGCCAAAATATTGAATTGCAGTGGGAAGTGTGGAGACTTTGGTGTATAAAGGATAGGGAAAAGTTCCTCAGTGGCTTTATCCACAATAAAGTCGCAATCTTGGAGAAAGATATAGCTTCAAGAAATGAAGTATGTGACCAAAAGGCAGCCAAGAAGTAGTGCTTTAGAAGAGGTCAAAAAGAAGGTTCCACAGACACTATCTGTCCAATAACTACAATGTACATACTATCTGGGAGGACATGGTCAATGGCAAGCGAGGACAGTATAGTCCAAACTGTACGGTGAAGTGTCCATAATCTACCAGTCCATGGGGCTACTCTCTCATAAATGAAAGAGACAACCGATGGTGGTTTAATCCAACAGTCACCATGTCTCAAGCAAGGGATGTGGTTGAGAAGGAAAGCACTTCATAATTAACTCACTCAGTGCAGGAACTGAAACCACACTGTTGGCATCACTTTGTATTGCAAACCAGTCATTCAGCCAACTGAGCTAACCAAACTCCAGACCAATATGTTCTGTTTCAGTTCCAAAGTATGCTGAGAATGTGAAACAGGCTATGAAAGAGAATGTGAGTAGTGTAAACTTCTTTAAAAATGAAGTTAGGAGTGCTTCAGATGGAGAAAGTAGTGGAATATTCTGATGACAGATTAGATGTGGCAAGATGAGTGGAGGCTTATGTCATGCATAAACGCTGGCGTGGACTGGTTGGGCTGAATAGACGATTTGAGTGCCATGTATTCTGAGCAATCTGAAGACACCATCAGAATATGTCATACTAGGGTTCCATGGCCAAGATATCAAATAAACAAAACAAAGACGGGTAAGGAGCAGTGTATTGACAGTTGGTTCAGTTTCAGCTTTTCAGTGTTTATGAAAGTCCTATTATCCATTATCTGTAGAACAGCTGCTGCATTTAATAACAAAAAAGAAACATTTGTGAATTACTGAATAGTGTAAAGGCACAGTAATCGATGGCCATCTGCCTGTTGTTCTGTGTCCATTGGAGCATTTATTTGCTTCCAGTTGGTGTATGGAGACAGTTGGGTTCAGCTTTCTCCATCTCATTTACAAACGTGCCAGTTCAAGGACCAGCTGGGGAGCTGGCACTGATCATTCATGGGAGGGTAGTTTGGGCAGATATAGTCATAGCAGAAATAAGTTCATCATTTTAATGCATTTATATTTCTCTGAACCAAGCCATGAACCAAGCCATGAAGAGGCTACATTTATTTTCAATTTTGATTATTATGTCAACAATTCACTTGAACGTATACTTTCCAGCTGTAATTGCATTGAATCTCACCAAAAATGAAAGGGCAGTTTCTTAAAAACACAGAGTGACAGCTATAAGCAGGTAGTTAAGTAATAGACAAGCAAAAAGCTTTATACTGTGGCCAAATGCATGTACACTGTATATCTAATTTATTTACTCCATAACGATCTTCATACGCGTGATGAAGATGCATTTGAGTATTGGCAGATGTTGTTTTGTTGCTGCCGATCCCTAGATTGCAATTCGCAGTAGAGATATTTGTGAATCTATCAAGTTATAAAATTAACTTGGACACATCTGTTTTTCACTCTGTCCTCTTTATGTTTGCCTCCTTGAACTTCCAGATGCTTGGCTGTGAAAGTTAGACTATCTTGAAACTCTATTCTATTCACTATTGAAAGGAATGGTGATGTGTCTGTGCTCCACGTTTTTCAAATTAAATGATAATCACCATTTTTTCTTTCTTTCTTTTCAGCGAGTCTGCATCCATAAAGGTCTTTGAGAAAAAAAATTATGGGTTTTTCTGGCTGGGCCATCATTTATTGCCCAAAGGCAATTAAGAATCAACCACGTTGCTATGGACTGGAGTCACTAATGTAGAGCAGATAAGGGTAGGAAATCTCTTTCCTTAAAGTCATTAGTGAACCAGATGGGTTTTTACAACGATCATCATTGATTACACACCCATTAGAGCAGCTTGTAATTCAACATTTCTATTGAATTAAAATGCCATCATTTACCACGGTGGGATTTCAAATTATCCTATTGATCTTGCATTTTTAATTAATAATCCCATAATTTTACCATATGCTATCATCTCTCTTCCAGCCAGCCTTCTTTGCCTCTCCAAATGATGTCTCTGGTTTTGTAGCTCACCCCAGTCAGGGAAACATGCTTATGCCCTACTTAGAAATTTAAACTTTGGGTCATCCACCTGTGGATTAATTTGGGCTAGTTCTCTTTTGAATTTTAATTACGTGCTAGCTTACCTTGGGTCCCTGAAGTCTAGCATCGACAAACATTTCCCTGTTTATATCTGGCTTCCTTATCATGGCAGGAAGACATGCAAGCACAGAGAAAATAAATAGGTCTTTGCTGATCATTTCCCGGCTTGACCTTGTTTTGGGAAAGCCTTCACTGCTGAGTGCACATATTAAGTAACCAAGTCTGCAGTGCTCACAATAGCCTTCTTAAAAAAAAGCGGCAAATCAGTTGTGCATGCAGATGAGAAGACTCATACACACAGTTAAAATACTGGGAGCTTGCTTAATCATTTTAACCTGATAGAATCAGAATTTTAAAAGCTGCCTGTTGTTTGGTGACGACATAACACGATTGAACCTTATAAAATCTTCTGGACTCGACATTGAATTCAGCAATTGTAGCACTCCCTCTATTTTACTCCCTACTTTCCTGCTTTTGAAATCTCTCTCTTTCCCTTTTGCTTTTTTTCTTAATCCCTTTTAAATTTAGACTGCTGCTGTCCTGCCATTCATATCTCATCTAGATCTTTTTTTATTTACTTGTCCTATTACTAACGCTTTGGCTTTGAACCAGGAAACCTTTTGTTATTTAATTCATCCTGCCATTCACCTAATCACAGGCATTACTTTTTGTTCTCTTTCACAGCCTTTTCACTTGCCTTTCTAACTTTTCCCAGTTCTGATCACAGGCATAAAATATTAACTCTGTTTCTTTTGTCATCAGAGGCTGCCTGACCCAGAACGTACTGTGCTTATTTCAGACATAATATTATTGGAAAAAGATCCAGGGGGAAAAGAAAGTCAATTTTATTTTCAGAAAATGAATTAAGAATGCTGGAAATCAGAAATAAAACCAGAAATTACTGGAAAAACTCAGCAAGTTTGGCAGCACCTGTGGAGAGAAAACAAAGTTAACATTTCAGGTCCAGTGATTCTTCTCCAAAACACAGAAAATTGTGTGATCTGGAATGTAAAGTGCTGGCAGCAAATTCAATCTTGTCCTGGGTTTTCTGCTGGCCAGACAGTCATATTTCAGCCTAGGTGGGAGTGACGTGTGGGAGGGAGGGATCCTGTAGAATCTCCATTGTAGCAGACTCTGAAGAAATTACCCATGAAATTGAAGACACTACAGGACAATTCCACTGTACTTGACACTCTCCAAATATATTTATTTGAACTGGAGAATTTGGAGGGTTCTGCTGAAACTAAGTAAATGGCTACTCAAGATAACTGAGACTGTTAGCTATGGAGACTGTTAGCTATTAAACCCAACCCATACATACCTCACTAAGTATATCACCTGAGACCACATCCATCCTCAGAACCTAAGCTGACATCTTCTGCTGTGTACCTGAGACCTGGTAGGTCAGCCTTGCTCTAGACCCAACATTCCACTTTTTCTGCTATGGTCTCAACACCCCTTCCACACTGCTAGCCTCAAGTCCCCTCCATTGCAGCCATACCTGATCCTCTGTGTCTCCTCTGGATCTGATTTCTACCCTTCCTCCCACCTCATCCCCTCCCTCCTCCCCTCCTCCACCTCACCCCACTTTCAACCACTCCTACTTGAACACTTGTCCAATCAAGCGCCGGACCCAATACCTATTCCCTCAATACTAAGTCTGACTACATTCCAGCACCCATTACAGATTTGCTCTCCCTTCCTCTACACAGAACCCAACCCCCATTTGCTGGTTCATACCAGTTTCCCCTTTCTCCACTCTGTACCTGAATCCCATCTTACCTTGCTATTCCTTGGTACCAAATTTTTCCCACTCATCCTGACCTAACCAAAAGACTGCATGATTTAACTGCTCCCTTTGCAACTTTGCAACATGACATTCTACCCACTTGACACCCAAAACACAAACTGCTTGTCATCTAACTTTTGGCATCCTATCCTCTACCCACTTGCTGACTGACTTAGCACGCTATCCATCCGACACTCTTCCCTCCCAGCAGCTTAACTGTACACTTATCTTATTTACGACCCATTTGACAGCAACTGTCAAAATATCGATCCGTGATGTAGACCTTTAAATTTCAGAATACAGCAGCTGCCTGCTGTGAAAAAGGAGCATGTTTTCTCTTCCTCTGTCAGTTCTGCATGGTAGGAAAATAAGTTAAATTTCTTCAAAAATGTGGCTCTGGCAACTTTCTGAGATTGCCATTTCTTGGAAAAGCCAACTTAATACTTTCCAAACAAATACTGGATAAATACTTGAAAAATATATGGGACTGTGGGGGAGAAAGCAGAGAAATGCATTATTAGATTGCTTTTTCAAAGATACAATGGACCAAATGGGAGGCAGTATTGTGGGAACATCATTGGACTAGTAAACCAGAATAATGTCTGGGGATATTCAGTAAAAAAATCTGTAATTAAAAGCTAGCCCAGTGATGACAACGTGACCACTATCAATTCTTGCAAAAACCTAATGACCTTTAAAGAATGAAACCAGTCATCCTTACCTGGTCTGGCTAACAAATGAATCCAGACCCATAGCAGTGTATTTAACCTCCAACTACACTTTGGGAAACAAGGGATAGGCCAATAACCATTTCCCTAACCAATGATGTCCAACAAATAAAAGTAAAATATCTGACCTCTGTTGCCTATAGAGTCATAGAGATGTACAGCATGGAAACAGATCCTTCGGTCCAACCTGTCCATGCCGACCAGATATCCCAAACTAATCTAGTCCCACCTACCAGCACCCCACCCATATTCCTCCAAACCCTTCGTATTCATATACCCATCCAAATGCCTCTTAAATGTTGCAATTGTACCAGCCTCTACCACTTCCTCTGGCAGCTCATTCCATACAAGTACCACCTCTCTGCGTGAAAAAGTTGCCCCTTAGGTCTCTTTTATACCATTCCCCTCTCACCCTAAGCCTATGCCCTCTAGTTCTGGACTCCCCGACCCCAGGGAAAAGACTTTGTCTATTTATCCTAACCATGCTCCTCAAAATTTTGTAAACCTCTATAAGGTCACCCCTCAGCCTCCGACCCTCCAGGGAAAACAGCCACAGCCTGTTCAGTCTCTCCCTATAGCTCAAATCCTTCAACCCTGGCAACATCCTTGTAAATCTTTTCTGAACCCTTTCAAGTTTCACAACATCTTTCCGATAGGAAGGAGACCAGAATTGCATGCAATATTCCAACAGTGGCCTAACCAATGTCCTGTACAGCCACAACATGACCTCCCAACTCCTGTACTCAATACTCTGACCAATAAAGGAAAGCATACCAAACACCTTCTTCACTATCCTATGATTCTATAATCTAAACTTAAATGCCAAAATTACAATTATTTTGTACCAGCACTGTTGAATTATCTGTACACTGTGTTTATCTCACAGTGAGCTTCACCTAGGTACATTTTGTAGTTATATCAATTCTCATTTATTTGGAATGAGACTTGCTGGCAGCACTTTAAAATGTGACCTCTTAATTTATTTTTATAAACTTGCACTTCCACATGGTTAAATTGGTCCATGATCTGCCTTGACAATCAAAGTCTCAATTACCCAAAGGTTTCAACTCTCTGATTTTCTGTCTCTAGATAGATTCTGATGGTAATTGTAAATTCATATGTGCACATAAATCTTTCTATATCTGTGCAGAAGAAATGCTGTTTTAAGATATGTTGCCTTTGCCTGCAGGAATCATAACTGACTGACTTATATGATTTTTTTTGTGCTTCATCATTGGCAACCAGGCCTTCAGCTGTCAAAACCCTTGGCTGAAGTCTTCAAAATTATTTCCCGAGATACCACCCACCTTCCCCTTTTTAAGATGCTGCATGCAATCTACCTCATTTTTAATCAATTACACTAATTATCTGTGCTGGTCAATTTCAAATTTTGCATGACTGCTTTTTGCATGTGCCTTGTTACATTTTTCTATTCTTACACAAGGCTTTATAAGGTAGTTATGTTTTAGACTATCTCTTTAATTCAAGCTAAGCTTGAATAATGGCAAGAGTAATGTGATCTGTTGTGGGTTCTACTTGATAACCAGCTGTGACCATAGAGACTGGAGGTTGGGGTTGCTTGAGTGAAGTGGTGAGTTCAGGTTAAATGCTATTGAAATGCATGTGACAGTATTCAAAAACCAATGCAAAAGCTGTTCTTGATGTTGCAGACATCCAGACTCAGGATGTACTGTAGGTGCCAAGCAGCTGATGCTGATGGCAGCTGGGCCTATTGTCAAACAGAATGAGCTAACAGGAATTAGAAAAAAAATCTCTGAAAGAATCTTCCTGGTGTAGCTGGGAGAAGGAACCATTGAGTCATAGAGATGTACAGCATGGAAACAGACCCTTCGAGCCAGCTTGTCCTTGTTGACCAGATATCCTAAACTAATTTAGTGCTGATTTGGAGATGCCGGTGTTGGACTGGGGTGTACAAAATTAAAAATCACACAACATCAGGTTATAGTCCAAATAAACCTGTTGGACTATAACCTGATGTTGTGTGATTTTTAACTTAATATACTCCTATTTGCCAGCATTTGACCTATATCCCTCTAAACCTTTCTGATTCATATACCCATCCAGATGCCTTTTACATGTTGTAATTGTACCAGCCTCCACCACATTTTCTGTTTGCTCATTCCATACACACACAACCTCTGCAAGAAAAAAATAACCCTTGGGTCCCTTTTAAATCTTTCTCCTTTCACCTTAAACCTATGCCATCTAGTTTTAGACTCCCCTATCCTGGGGAAAAGACTATTTGCCCTATCTATTCCACTCACAATTTTATAAATCTTCTTTAAGGACACCGCTCAACCTCCAATACTCCAGAGAAAATAGCCTCAGCCCATTCAGCCTCTCCCTGTAGGTCACACCCTCCAACCCTGGCAACATCTTTGTAAACATTTTCTGAACTCCTTCAAGTTTAGCAACATCTTTCCTACAGCAAGGAGATCAAACTGAACACAATATTCCAAAAGTGGCCTAACCAATGTCCTGTATAGCTACAACATAGCTTCCTAACTCCTATACTGAATGCAGTGACCAACAAAGGCAATAATACCAAATGCTTCATTGGGACCTTACATTTATTTTTACCACAATATTTCCTACATTAGGATTTATTTCTGATTAAAATGTACTGCAATCTTCAAAATTATTTATTAAAATTATTAATTAAAATAAATGTCAAAAAATATCTATCTGGAGGACATATTGCTGTAGCATATATTACGATGAGTCCAACTTTGACAAGGGAGCCTCTGAAATGTCGACCCTCTTCCTCAGCTGAGGATTCCGCAGCACTGTTGTTGACAGAGCCCTCAACCAGGTCCAACCCATCTCCCGCACTTCCGTTTTCATCCCCTCTCTTTCCTCCCTTTGTCCTTACCAAACACCCCACCAGCATCTACAGCCAGAAGATCATCAACCCCATTTCTGCCACCTCCAGTGAGATGCAACCCTCCCCTTCCTTGTCCTCTTTCTGTAGTGACTATTCCTTCTGGGACACCCTGGTCTACTCTTCCTTCACTCCCAACACCTTCCACAGCCTCACAGCACTTTCCCCGCGACTGCCAAAGATGTAACGTTTACCTTCTTTCTCCTCATTATCCAAGGGCCTAAACATACCTTCCAGGTGAAGCAGCAGTTTACTTGCACTTCACAAAATCTAATCTACTCTCACAACTGGGGAATTGGGGAAGTTAAGCGTAGCCTGGGTTACTGCTTTGGAAAACATCTATGTTTTGCCTGCAAGAAAAGACCTTGAGCTTTCAGTTACCTGTCACTTTAACAAACATCCTATTCCCTAACTAATATCTCAATTGCAGGCTTGCTGCAGTGTTCCTGTGAAGCTCGAAGACCAACATGTCATTTTCCACTTGGGAACCCTACAGCACTCCGGACTCAATATCGATTTCAATAGTTTTGGGTCCTGAACACCCTGTGTCCTAGGCCTCTTCCCCACATACCAGGCCACAAATTGTCATTGTACACAACCTATTGTTAGCCACAGCAGTCTCTATTTACGGCTATTCACCCTACCAGCCAGATTATTATTGAGCTCTTTATCTGTCCAACTGTTCTTGTCTCTCTTTGGGCTCTATTCCCACCTACTTTTTACTCTTCATCCCTTCCCACACCCTATCTTCTGCACATAAACTGACATTTTCCCTGCTACCATCAGTTCTCAAAATGTTAACTTTGATTTCTCTCCACAGATGCAGCTAGACCTGTTGAGCTTCTCTAACTACTTCTGTTTTTGTTCCTGATTTACAGCATCTAGAGTTCTTTCAGTTTTTATCAAATCTTTTAGTGTTTTGTTTGATTTGATTTGATTTGATTTGATTTATTGTAGTCACAAATACAATCAAGGACATACAGATCATAGGGTGCTTAGATAGAGCAATGATGTGGAGGAGCAGGTGTTGGACAGGGGTGAACAAAGTTAAAAATCACACAACACCAGATTATAGTCCAACAGCTCCCTGATGAAGGAGCAACCGTCCAAAAACGAGCACTTCCAAATAAACTTGTTGTATTGTGATTTTTAACTTAGACAAAGAGAGGCATACAAGGTTATGGCTGCATAGAAGATGCACAAAGCAAGATCAACATTAGCAAGATCAACATTATTTCATGTTAGACAGGTTCATTCGGCAGTCTAAAACCAACAGGGAAGAAGGTGTCCTTGAACCTGTTAGTATGTGTATTCAAGCCTTTGTATCTTCTCCGTGATGGAAGAGGTTGGAAGAGAGCATTACTGGGTTGGGGGGGAGGGGGGTCTTTGGTGTTGGCAGCTTTTCTGCGGCAATGAGAAGTGTAAATGGAGTCAACAGATGGGAGATTGGCTTCTGCAATATTCTGGGCTGTACACACTGCTTTCTATAATTTCTTACAGTCCTAGTTAGAGCAGTTACAGTACCAGGCCATTTTGTTCCCGAATAGAATGTATCATAAAAGTTGGTGAGGGTCCATATGGGTATGCCAAATTTCCTAAGCTGCCTGAGGAAGAAGAAGCATTATTGTGACTTCTTAACCATTACCTCTATGTGGGAGGACCAGGACAAATTGTTGGTTATTGTCACTGCAAGGAAATTGATGCTCTCGACTCTCTCCCCCTCAGCTCTGTTGATGTAGATAGGGGTGTGTCTTCTTCCTTTCTGCTTGAAGTAAATGAGTTCTTTTGTTTTACTGACATTGAGTGAGAGATTGTTATCATTGCACCATGGCAGCAAGCACACTATCTCCTTTGTGGGCAACACAGTGGCTCAGTGGCTAGCACTACTGCCTCATAGCACCAGGGACCCGCGTTCGATTCCAAACTCGGGTGACTGTAGAGTTTGCTATTTTTCCTTTGTCTGCTTGGGTTTCCTCTGGGTGCACCAGTTTTCTCCCACAATCTAAAGATGTGCAGGTCAGGTGAATTGGCCATGCTAAATTGCCCATAGTGTTAGGTGTGTTAGTCAGGGATGAATATAGGGTGGGGGAATGGGTCTGGGTAGGTTACTCTGTGGAGGGTTGATGTAGACTTGCTGGGTTGAAGAGCTTGTTTCTATGCTGTAGAAAATCAAATCCTTTCTGTATTCTGACTCATCTATGTTTCGTGCTACCATGGTGAATTCATCAGCAAACTTGTACATGGCCTTTGTACGGAATTTGGCTACACGGTTGTGGGTGTACAGGGAGTTAACATGAAATAAAGTCTCTCATTCGTTGAGACTGTTTTATTTTGGAGTGAATGTATTCCTTGCCACAACAGTATTAGTTCTAAACTAGAGTTTCTCCATGTTGGGCCGAGAGCTGAAAATCTGAGATTGTGAAGACTGAGACCACAATGTCCACCATGGAGTCTGACCAAGGCATAAGAGCTGTAACAGCTGAGTTCTCACTCTCTCCATTCTCATTCAGAGCTCATGACAATTTTCAGGCTTTGCAATGAAGCATCCAAACGAAAACGTGAATAGGAAGGGAATAGAGGGATACAGACCTGTTAGTGAAGACAGCTTTAATATGAAAGGGTAAAATATGGCAGCACAGGCTTGGAGGGCTGAAAGGCCTGTTCCTGTGCTGTATGGTTCTTTGTTGTTTGTTCTACAATAGAATCTTACTAAAGTATGATGGTCTCACTCATCAGCTGGCCAATTGGCAAGGAACCCATGGTCCTCCTTCAGGAAGGCCCATCAAACCACATGCCAATCAGGCAGTGGGTGAAGTCACTAGTGTGGCCTTCCCCTGACCAAGTCCCAAAGGGAAGCCATCTCACTCGTTCTGCTGTCAATCAAAGACTGATAGCTCTTGTGCTGAGCAGCACCACATTCAGCAGCACCACATTGAAAGTTGTGTCTGCTGACGGAACAGCACTCAAAATCTCAGGACTAAGTTAAGTGATGTGGAGGGGTGGGGAGATCCCTCACATTAGGGTCAAGGGTCATTGGGTTGAGCCATTTTCAGAAATAAGGACACTACATTGGCTTCCAGCAGGCAATAAAGAAGGGCTCATGCCCGAAACATCGATTCTCCTGCTCCTTGGATGCTGCCTGACCTACTGCACTTTTCCAGCAACACATTTACAGCTCCCAGCAGGCACCCTTGTGTCTGGTATTCAATTTCTCAACGAGACCTTTGCTTGAGGAATCATTCCCATTGTACTGACAAGCTGCCTGCAAGCTAACAGCTATCAGGAACTCAGGATGACATAGGCAGCTGAGTTAATCTCAGCAGGGGCAGACAGAGCTTCTTAATTGGCCACATGAAAGGCTTTTATTTACTGTGGGACAAGAAGGTCAATCATGAACGCCTGCTCAGAACTGAAATCTGGTGGATGAAAGAAAATTGTGGAGTTTGGGTCTGCCACCACCCACTGAATTAAGTGTTCCTGTTTCGAAGATTGCAACATCTGTGAGAGGATTCCATCCATCACGACAATTCTATTTCCCTGCACTTCATATCTCCTTTTATAAGCCAGAGCTGTGCGCTGTTATAGACATATGTCTTTGTATGTACTATTCCCAAATGAACGTCTTGTTTGAAATTAAGTAAATTTCAACTTGTGCTCAACGTTCTTGCGAAGTTCTATATGTGCATAGCTGGGGGCATGATCGTGTTGGAATTGGTCGGTATCATTGTGATACTGCCCCCTCCATTCAGTGTAGTAAAAAATGTGTCTAATTTCATGGCCAATTAAAATACCAGTACTTCCTGACACCAAGATATATGGGCAACTATGCATGTGTATTCACTGGAAAAAACATGGTTCCAAGCAGAGACTTCTTCACATAAACTTTACATGTGATGTCATGCATAAAAGCATCACTGCACATGCCCAGAGAAATGCACGATATTGATCGGGGCTTCAGTGGATTGGAGACAAACACTTTGAGAGGGAACACTCATTGGAAGAATTGTCTATGCACAAATGTCAAATTTTAAAGGGAGCATTACTGTATATTCTAATTCTGTTCTGGTAATACAAATTACATAACTTTCTTGCCATCTATTGAAGTATTTTGAAAACTTCCACCTTGTTTCCTTCTGAGTAAAAGCTACTTAATGCATTCTGTTAAGAAGTAACTAATACGTCTGTCAAGCAACATTGTTCTTGTCACTTTTTGAACTACTTGCTTTGTTCTGAAAAGATCCTCAGACACTTCCACTATTTTTTCCTGTTCACCTCAGCCACTTCCATCCATCCCAGCTAAGTTTGATGGAATGGGCATCCCCTCTCTGTCTTGGAAAATGGTCAATATTCCAATCCCTCAGAACCCACACAATGACTTCCAGCTAGATATCTGAAACTGAGCGGCTGCCTCCCCAATTTCCGACTCTTCCTGAGGGTTCAACTGGATAGTTGAATCATTCTCAGCTCTGCCAGGCTCAAATGTTATCCAGGGGATTCCAGCATTAGCACTGACCTGCCATGAAAACCTGAACCTCATAAACAGTCCATTCTGTGACAGATTCAGTGTACAGCTGACTCAACCTCTCTTATTGTCTAACAAATGCTCTGTCTGAGTAAAGGTACCACAGTAAATTCCATTCCAGAATAAATGGTTTATTAAACCAATACTGACTTCACTGCAATGTGTAGATATATTGTTCTAAATTTGACACTAGACCCATAAAGTAAGATTCCTCGTGCAACATTTAGACCCCATAAGAACAAAACAGAGCAACAAATCTGTGGATTTTCTTTACTGCAGAGGAATGTTGAGGTTGGATTGTTGAGTATATTCAAGGCTGAAATAAAAAGCTTTATAATCAGGAAGGAAGCCCGTGGTTCTAGGGGAAAGGCAGGAAAGTGAAGATAAGGATTATCAGATTAACCATAATCCAAATGAATGGTGGAGCAGATTTGATGGGTTGAATGACTTAACGAGTTGGGAGCACGATTCCACATTTGGTGGTACGGTGGCTCAGTGGTTAGCACTACTACCTCACAGCACCAGGGTCCCAGGTTCAAGTCTGGCCTCGGGTGACTGCCTGTGTGGAGCTTGCACATTCTCTGTGGGTTTGCTCTAGTTTCCTCCTGCAGTCTGGGTGAATTGGCCATGTTAAATTGCCCATAGTGTTAGGTGCATTAGTCAGAGGGAAATGGGTCTGGGACGGTTACTTGTCGGTGTGGACTTGTTGAACCAAAGGGCCTGTTTTCGCACTGTAGGGAATCTAATCTTTTGGATGTTTCCATCATCTGTATAACTATGCAGCCACTCTGAATTGCGCATAGATTTCTAATTCAGGATTGGAATGCATAGTTAATTATCAACTGTTGCAAATTGACAAGAGGAATGTTACTTTTTCACATGCAATCCTTAAGAGATTGCTGCACAATTCCAACCGTAAAATTGGGCAAAACTCCCCATCATCTAAAATGCTGGTCAAGACCCTGAATTATTCTAACATCTAAAATACTTCACGAAACCCTTGGCTCAGGCTGCAAATACACAACAGAACCAGAATGATTTCAGTCTAAATTTAAAAATCAAACAACACCAGGTCATAGTGCAACAGGATTATTTGGAAGCACTAGCTTTTGGAGCGTGGCTCCTTTATCAGGTGTTGTGGAGTGTAAGATCGTAGCTCAGAGAATCTACAGCAAAGGTTTAGTGTGATGTAACTGAAATTATATATTGAAAAAAACCTGGATTGTTTGGTAAGTCTCTCATCTTTTAGAATAAGCATGTTAGTTTCAGTTCTTTCATATGTAAATTCCAGAACTTTCTTAAAGTTACTTTCTCAAGTGGACTTTAACAATAGGTGCTATATTGGCCCAGATAATGTATTGAAGGTGTGAGGTGCCCAGTATGAGGCTTCAAAATTGCGTTTTCCTCAGTGGTGAGTTGAAATTTGTGAGACACCAAAGTTCCCGATCTAGCTCGCAGGAAGGTGAAGGCAGATGGTGACAGTGCATGGGAACTCAAGGGTAGGAAGCTGATGAGGAATTCTTGATTAAAACTGTTACTTTTAGGTTGTAATAGTGTTTAATCTAGCTAAAAGTGTATTTAATATTATTACTGTCCTCTGTACTGTTGTATCAATTTCCCTGCTAATTGCAACTACCTATATTTCTTTTGTATTGGAAATAAATGCAGAGATTTTTCTGCCCTGAAACACTTGTCTACTGCCTTCTTCATTTCACATTCCCTAAATAAGTCCAATATTTAGAGCCAGGGATCTGGGGGTAATTCAAACCACTTAAAAATCAGAAAATTACTGATTGCAAGCTACAATCATTACAACAACGCCTACATTTCATTGACTGTAAAAAGATTTAGATTTTCTGTATATAATTCTTTTTCTTACTTTTCACGAAATCATTGAAGTAACTCCTTGCAATGATTCTTCCATTGGCTCCCATTTGCAAAGAATGCCCTCTTACCACATAAAACAGGGCAATGCTGAACTTGAAAATTTTCTTGCTATTTGTGTCTATAGATGTGAATAAATATATTGCTGCGGTATTCCCAGCACCATGGGATGTGGACACAATACATCACTTTGCCACTTTGCCTCACACAGTATTAAGCATCTTTAGACTCGATTACCAGTAAATTTATAATGACTAAACTCCACATCCAGCCTTGGCAGAGCTCTATTGTCCCTCAGTCAAGCTTAATGCTTCATGAACTGTCTGATAAAATGGTAAGTGAGCTTAAATTGAAAGTGAAATATTGTTACACCAATTCCCTGTGTGTATTCAATTAAATACCACCTGAGGATAGATGGAAAAACATTGATGCTTACTGTGAAGACCGACACACTGGGATAACTCAGTTGTATCACATTGGAAAGATAAGTGCATATTCTAATACAACACAAATGATGTCAGAAAACATGTTGCTAAAAATGGGCTGCATGTTTAAATCTCATCTAAGTGAGACTTAAGTCTTTATTGATTAGTTCTTTTATCAATATCAAAAATTGTGCTAAGCTAACAGAGTGTTCATAATATATCCAGAGATCAGCCATTCACATGTGCACATTATTCCTAATGGAATAATATCTATCAAAGTCACAATATTTAACTCTAACAGAAGGTCTGTCCAAAATAGTTTCTTCAGATATTAGCAGAAAGTAATTTTCTGGCATGGCTTTCCCTTAAATAATGTTACAGTTCCAGAGGGGATACCCCAAACAGCAAAGCTCCTGGGCGAGGAAACATAACCAGCTCCACTTCTTTACTCATGCATCCCCATGGTTGATTTCAGAATGGTTAATCTGGAAAGGATCCCAAACCTTGTGGATAGCTTTCTCCTACATTCAATTGAACTTACATTTTAAAAGGAGTCAATATAACCAGGTTTTCTTAAATTCATGATAAGCGTAAGTTTATTAATTACCAAATCTGAGCAGAATTAGTGGTGAGGCACACAGATTACAAATAAGCAACTTCCAGTACTCCCTCCAACCTCTTTTCTTCTTTCGTCTTGCTACTTATACAGCTTTTTTTTTTCTATTTTATTACATCTTATTTCTTTTATTTTCCATTTCATTTTCCCTGACTGCTACTCTTGTATAAGATGATGTTTCTGAAAGTGTTCATCCTAAAGACTGCATGAAGTTCCACATAGTATGATATAATTTGGATTTGAGTGGAAAGACAGAACATCTTGGGACTTGAAGGAGACAGACTGTCTGGACCACCCAATAGTTTTAGTAAAAATGTCTATATAATTGATGTAATTTGTAGCTAGTTGCTTTCATGCAATAAACTATATCTAGTTTAAGACAGGAGCTTCTTCTAACTACCAACTGTTTTATTCTACCTCGTTAGAAAAAGCTATTATTATGGATTCCAGTCTAAATGGAGGATAGTGACTAAAATCTTCCCATGTTGTGCATCAGTGTAGATCACAATGCAACAACTACTACCTCCACATCATGGCTACCATTTGACACTTACTGTATGGTAATTTTTCTAATTAGAAATAGAAGTTTATTTTTTATAAAAAACTGTTCTAGCTGAGTAAATAAACAGTATATGTTTTCACTTAGAAATGTAGGCAAACCACAGGTCACAACTTGACAAATAGAAAAATTGAGGAAAAGAGTGAAGAAGTTTTATTGAACCTTTATTAAGCTCTTGACAGGTTACAATTGAAGGATCCAGTTCTGGTCCCTTTAAGAAGGGTGTGAAGCTCTTTGAGATAATATTGAGTGAATGCCTAGAAGCATGGAACAGCAATAGGAGTATAGTTAAGAGGGAAATCAGGAGGGCATAAAAGGGACATGAGATAGCTTTGACAAATAAGGCTAAAGAGAATCCAAAGGGATTCTACAAATACATGAAGGACAAAAGGGTAACTAGGGAGAGAATAGCGCCCTTAAAGATCAGCGAAGCCACCTACATATGGAAGCACAGGAGGTGGGTGAGATACTAAACGAGTATTTTGCATCAGTGTTTACTGTGGAGAAGGATGTGGATGATGTAGACCATGGTGAAATAAATAGCAACATCTCAGAAAATGCCCATATTACAGACAAGGAAGTGCTATATGTCTTAAAACATGTACAGTTGGAAAGATCCCCAGGACCTGATCAGGTGAGACATTTGCTGAGATATTTATATTATTGATAGTCATAGGTGAGGTCCCAGAAGACTAGAGACTGGCTATCGTTGTGCCACTATTTAAAAAGGTGGTAAGGAAAAACCAGTGAACTATTGATGGTGAGGCTGACATCGGTGATGGGCAAGTTGTTGGAGGAAATCCTGAGGACAGGATTTACATGGATTTAGAAAGGCAAGGACTGATTAACAATAGTCAATATGGCTTCCTGCATGGGAAATTGTGTCTCACTAACTTGATTGATCTTTTTTAAAGAAGTAACAAAGAGGATTGAAGTGGACAGAGTGGTGAATGTGATCTATATGGACTTCAGGAAGGCATTAAACAAGGTTCCTCGTGGTAGACTGGTTCGTAAAGTTGAATCACACAGAATACATGGGAAATTAGATATTTGGATAAAGCATAAGCTCGAAGGTAGAAGACAGAAGTTGATGGTGGAGGGTTGCTTTTCAGACAGGCATTGTGACCAGTGGTGTGCCACAAGAATTGGTGGTGGGTCCACTGTTTTTTGTCATTTATATAAATGATTTGAATGTGAACACAGGAGGTATGATTAGTAAGTTTGCAGATGATACTAACATTAGAGGTCTAGTGGACAAAGGAGGTTACCTCATCGTTTTACATGATCTTGATCAGATGAGCCAATGGGTTGAGGAGTTTAATTTAGATAAATGTGAGGTGCTGCATTTTGGAAAGGCAATCACGGCAGGACTTAGACGGTTAATGGTAAGGTACTGGGAAGTGTTGCTGAACAAAGAGACCTTAGCAGGCAAGTTCATAGTTTCTTGAAAATAGACTTGCATGGAGATTGGATAGTGATGAAGTTGTTTGGTATGCTTTTCTTTATTAGTCAGAACATTGAGTATAGGAGTTGAGAGGTCATGTTGTGGCTGCACAGGACATTGGTTTGGCCATTTTTAAAGTATTGCATGCAATTCTGGTCTCCCTGCTCTGGTAAGGATATTGTGAAATGTGAAACGGTCCAGAAAAGATTCGTAAGGAGGGTTGGAGGGTTTAAGCTATAGGGGAAGGCCGAATAGGCTGAAGCTGTTTTCCCTGCAGTGACAGAGGCTGAGGGGTGACCTTGTAGAGGTTTATAAAATCATGAGGGGCATGGATATGGTAAATAGACAGGGTTTTTTTCTCTTAGATGGGTAAGTCCAGAACTAGAGGGCATAGGTTTAAGGTGAGAGGGGAAAGATGTAAAAGGGAGCTAAGAGACAACTTCTTTACGCAGAGGATGATGCTTGTACGGAATGAGTTGCCAGCATAAGTGGTGAAGGCTAGTACAATCACAACATTTAAAAGGCATCTGGATGGATGTATGAATAGGAAGGGTTTAGAGGGATATGGGCCAAATGCTGGCAAATGAGACTTATGTAGGATATTGGTCAGCGTGGATGAGTTGGATCAAATTGTCTGTTTCCGTGCTGTATATCTCCATGACTCTGTTACTCTATGACATAGGTTTAAAATTTGAGCGAGAGATACATGAGTAATATAGCAATTTTCCGCAACACATGGTTATGACTTGGTTTTCACTGGTTAAGAGGAAGTTGGAAAGTGAATTTTGAAAGATGTCAAAAGGAAACTGCGCTGGGCATTTAAGGGAATGAAGAACAAAGGACAGAGAAAATTACAGCACAGGAACAGG
This sequence comes from Chiloscyllium punctatum, assembly GCF_047496795.1. Taxonomy (NCBI): domain Eukaryota; kingdom Metazoa; phylum Chordata; class Chondrichthyes; order Orectolobiformes; family Hemiscylliidae; genus Chiloscyllium; species Chiloscyllium punctatum. Next base: position 109,872,729 of record NC_092741.1, read on the forward strand.
TCCTCTGCACTAATCCAGATTCTCTATCTAAATCTGTCGGCTATTTTCTAAGGATCTGTGTCCCTCTGCTCACTAACCATTTATGTATTTGTCTCGATACATCTTAAATGATGCCATCGTGTCTGTCTCTACCACCTCCGCTGGCAGCATGTTCCAGGTACCTACCACCCTCTGTGTAAAGAACTTTCCATACAACTCCTATACAACTGTGACATGACCTGCCAACTCTTGTACTCAATACCCTGTCTGATGAAGGAAAGCATACCATATGCCGTCTTGACCACTTTATTGACTTACGTTGACACCTTCAGGGTACAATGGAACTGAACACCCAGGTCTCGCTGTACATCAGTTTTCCATTTACCATATGGTTTGTTTGTGAACTGAATCTTACAAAATGTATCATCTCACATTTGCTCAGATGGAACTCCACCTGCCATTTTTCTGACCAACTCTCCAAACTATCTCTGCTGCTTTCTCTGACAGTCCCCTCCACTGTCTGCTACTCCACCAATCTTAGTGTTATCTGCAAACTTGCTAATCAGACCATCTATACCTTTCTCCAGATCATTTATGTATATCACAAACAACAGTGGTCCCAACATGGATCTCTGTGGAACATCACTGGTCACAGTTCTCCATTTTGAGAAATTCCCTTCCATTCCCACTCTGCCTCCTGTTTCCCAGTCAGTTCTCTATCCAGCTTGCTAGTACATTCTGGACCCCATGTTCTCCATCAGCATACCAAAGGGAACCTTATGAAATGCCTTTCTGAAATCCATGTATATGATACCTACAGCTTTTCCCTGATCAATCAACTTTGTCACTTCCTCAAAGAATTCTATTAAGTTGGTAAGACATAACCTTCCCTGAACAAAACCATGTTGCATACCACAGATAAGCTCATTTTCTTCCAAATGTAAATAGATCCTATCCTATAGGTGCTAGCTATGAAGAGAGGTTGAGTAGGTTAGGTTTATTTTCACTAGAAAAAATGAGGTTGAGGGGGGACCTCATTGAGGTTTACAAAATCATGAAGGGTATAGACAGGATGGATAGAGACAAGCTTTTTCCTCGGATGAAGGATTCAATAACGAGAGGTCATGCTTTCAAGGTGAGTTGGAAAGTTTAAGGGGGATACACGTGGTAAGTACTTCACACAGAGGGTGGTGGGCATTTGGAATGGGTTGCCAGCAGAGGTGGTAGAGGCAGGCATGGTAGATTCATTTAAGATGAGCCTGGGCAGATGCATGAGTAGGTGGGAGTAGAGGTATACAGATACTTAAGAATTGAATGACAGGTTTAGACAGTCCATTTGGATCAACTCAGGCTTGGAGGACCGAAGGGCCTGTTCCTGGGCTGTAAGTTTTCTTTGTTCTTTGTTCAGTATCTTCTCCAGCAGCTTCCCTACCACTGACGTCAGGCTCACCAGTCTATAATTACCTGGATTATCCCTGCCATCTTTCTTAAACAAGGAGACAACATTATCAATATTCCAGTCCTCCAAGGATGCTACAAAGTTACCTGTTAAGGACCCAGCTATTTCCTCTCTTGCTTTCCTCACTAATCTGGGATAGATCCTATCCAGACCTGGGGACTTGTCCACTTTAATGCGTTTTAGAATACCTAGTACTTCCTCCATCCTTATGCTGACCTGTCCTAGAGTAATCAAATATCCGTCCCTAATCCCAGCATCTGTCATGTCCCTCCCCTCAGTTAATACCAATGCATAGTACTCAAGAATATCACCCATTTTCTCTGATTCCACACATAACTTTCCTCCTTTGTCCTTGAGTGGGCCAATCCATTCTCCAGTTGCCCTCTTGCTCCATATAAATGAATAAAAGGCTTTGAGATTTTCCTTAACCCCGTTTGCTAAAGACATTTCATGACATCTTTTAGACCTCATTTTAGATTTATCTTACTTTCCCGATATTCTTCCAAAGCTTTGTCTGTTTTCAATCACCTAGACCTTATGTATGGTTGCTTTTTCTTCTTAGCTCATCTCACTATTTCACCTGTCATTCATAGTTCCCTAATCTTGCCACTTCCATCCCCCATTTCACAGGGGCATGTCTGTCCTCCACTCTAATTAACCTCTCTTTACAAGCCTCCCACATATCAAATGTGGAGTTACCTTCAAACAGCTGCTCCCAATCTACATTCCCCAGCTTCTGAACTGATGTGGGTAGATGCCTTGGCTTGACCCAATTCACATTCCTTCAATGTTAAGTGGCTTCAGGGCAAGCTGCCAGTATATGTTTGATTCTCCACTTGTTTTTGTTGGAAGCTATGGGAACCCCAGTGAAATAAAATAAAATCCTGTCCATGATTTGATGACTATAAAAGAACTACAGGGATATGGAGTATATTTGTTCAATGAGTTATAAGAAAGAATTGGATATAACAAGTATTAATATCCTGGGGGTGCCATTGCTTAATAAAATATGTTATTTATGAGTAATGTTGAACATGCTGGACTTTTATTATTGCCTTCCCCAGTTTAGCACTCTTTAGGACCACTGTCATCTTTGTCCATGAGTTTTCTAAAACTTACAGAACTGTGATCACAATTCCCTAGTGGAACTTCAACTACCTGGCCTGGTTCATTCCCCAACACCAAGTCCAGTATGGCCCTGTCCCAAGTTGGACTATTTAAATGCTGCTATATGAAACCCTCCTGGATGCTCTTTCAAATTTTGCTCCATCTAGACCTCTAACACTAAGTAAATTCGAGAGACGTAAACCTCTGAGGCTAAAGTATGTTGATTCATCCATAAGGAGCTCCCATTGAATCAATGGGGTAAACACCCTCTTCCTCAGCTGTGCATGACCCATTTAAGCATAAATTAATGCTCCCCAGGTGCAGTTTTCCAGGCCAGCAGCAAATATAATGCCCCAAGTGCCTTTCTTAACAGCTACCATGCCCCACAACTCCATTTCAACTTTACAGATGGTGGAGATGTGACAGGTAGCAGAAGCCCCCTCAGTATAAATGAGCTTCAGAAATATTTAATTGATAAGCTTGTAAAAAAAACCCTGCCTTGACACTGTAATTTTTGGCAATGTCTGTTGAGTTTGGAGCCAAGTTTGCTGTTTACCAGGTCTTCCGCTGCTATTGGCAGGGAATGGGGCTGTCCTACATTCAAGACTCCTGGGTCCTACAGAAGCTCCTCAACACTAATCTTTCATCTTCTGCCTGGGCATTGTACATGGCTCTTCCCTGCTAAGAATGTGCTCAACATAACTCTCTGTAGAGCACTGGTGAATAGCTCTACAGTGGGCTGGCTGCTGTACCACTGCTCGTAGTGGCATTGGAGATTGTGCTTCTGAACTGATGTGGGTAGATGCCTTGGCTTGACCCAATTCACATTCCTCCAATGTTAAGTGGCTTCAGGGCAAGCTGCCAGTATATGTTTGATTCTCCACTTGTTTTTGTTGGAAGCTATGGGAACCCCAGTGAAATAAAATAAAATCCTGTCCATGATTTGATGACTATAAAAGAACTACAGGGATATGGAGTATATTTGTTCAATGAGTTATAAGAAAGAATTGGATATAACAAGTATTAATATCCTGGGGGTGCCATTGCTTAATAAAATATGTTATTTATGAGTAATGTTGAACGTACTGGACTTTTATTATTTTGTGTTTAGAAAATTGAAGCACGATCATATGGTGACATATAAGACCCTGTGGTGACTTGACAGGGCAGATGTGGAAATAATTTTTCCTGTGGAGAAGTTAGAACGAGGGGACACAGTTTAAAAATAAGAGGGCCTCCCATTTAATCCAGAGAAATGTGAAGTGATGCACTTGGGTGGAACAAATAAGGCAGGGTATACATGATGAATAGAAGGAAGCTGGGAAGCAGATCAGAGGGACCTTGGTGTGCATGCACACTGGCCCATCAAGGTATCAGGACATCTGGATAAAGTGGTGAAGATAGCATACAGTATTCTCACCTTTATTTGTCAAGGCATGGGGTTTAAGAGCATGGAGATTTTGCTGGAGCTATATAAAGCATTGGTTAGGCCATAGATTTTTGTGGTGAAAGTGAGGACTGCAGACGCTGGAGATTAGAGTCGAGATTAGATTGGTGCTGGAAATGCACATCAGATCAGGCAGCATCTGAGGAATAGGAAAAATCAGCATTTCAGGCAGGAGCCCTTCATCAAGAATTTTTTGTGTGCAGTTCTGGAATCCACATTATAGAAGGGATGCAATAGCACAGGAGAAAGTGCACAGGAGATTTATTCAGATGTTGCCTGGGCTGGACATTTTAGTTATGAAGAAAGTTTGGAAACTCTGGGGTGTTTTCATTAGAGCAGAGGAGATTGAGAGGGGACATGACTGAGATGCATGAAATTATGTGAAATATAGACAGGGTAGACAGCATAGATTTAAGGTAAGGTGCAGAAGTTTAGAAAAGATGTGAGGGAAATATTTTAACTCTGAGTGTGGTGGGAATCTGGAACTCACTGTCTCTAAGGATGGCAGAGGTAGAAATCCACTTAATATATTTAAATGTACACTTGTGATAAGGCATGCAAGGCTCTGGGCAGTGTGCTTGAAAGTGGGATTAGAATACTTAGGTGGTTGGTTTTGACCGGCACAGGCACAATAGATTGAAAAGCCTTTTGTTGTATTATAGAACTCCATGATTCTATTACTTGAAAACATAGATGAGGAGATTTTGTTTTTCTCCGAGAGTCATGCATTTTTGCAACCAGAGATCATGAAGCATAAATAAAAACCGAAAGAACTATAGATGCTGTTGCAAAGCAAATGGATGTAAAAGAAGATAAATTTCTGACAAATATGGGAGTCAGAGGTTATCAGGTGATGCAGGAATGTACAATGAAGGCCACAATCAGAGCAGTTGCAATATTAAATGGCACAGCAAGCTGGAGGGGTCATCCTCCATTACAGACTATTGAACAGTCACTTAGATCAGCATGACAGCATCCTACTCCAATCACAAGTTATCCAGCTTGGTACCAGGTTTCACATGATAATAGCAATTATATGTATTTATTATCTTAACTGTAAATAAAATGACCAATTTTAGTGAAGAAATTAAGCTATTAGTTTAATTAATGGAATTCAAGAAAAATGTATTTTATGAAAAATTTGTACAGTTGTTGAGAAAACACATCTTTTCGGAACCTTGGAGAATTACTAGTGGAAAACTGCAAAGCACCTGTAAAAAAGAAAACAGACAAACAGTGACTTGTCAGAATTCAAAAAATTGACAGCTTTAAACAAATAATAAGACTTTGGTAATGATAGAATGCAATGAGCAACAAAAGCCTCTCTCTTTCTGCCAAAGGGACAGACTATAAGTTTGAAAGAGCAACATGCACATGTATAAAACAGGGAAGCAGGCAAGGATGAGTTTTAAGATAATTTCCCCCTGTGAAGATTGTGACAAAGAAACCCTAAAGTAAGCATATTGGATTGAAGTATAAACTTTAACACGTGTATTTGTTTGAAAATCTAAAGGGTTTTAAAGATGGATGTCAATGCTGTGAATACATTTTAAAGTAGAATAATTGTTATCGCTGTTTTGATAGTCTATCTTGCAGTATTCATTACAATAATGTAGTTTAGACTAGATTCTTGTAAATTTGCTCTTGTAATATTCATATGTAATTGTATGAGTTGGAGTTTCATATTTATATCCTTGCCAGCCCACATCTAGGTAACAATTTCCTAGAATTCTTAAGTTAGGTTTCTAAGTGCTGATATTGGTAAACATTAAAGAAATTAATTTACTCTACCTGTAAATTTATTCTACTCGAAGAATGATCTTATTCAATAACCTTGGTGGAGGATATTTTATTGTAGTGCCCATTTTATAGCTGGTACCGGTGAATACATTCCTTTAATGATCTGAAATTTCTCTTCATTCAGGTTTTAAGATGACAATAAGTTTGACAAGGTTGCTTTATCATATGAATGAGTGAAGGCAGCACAACCATTAACAAAATGAGATGGCAATGATGTCCTCATCACTGTTATAATTGGCAGCTGAAGACATGGCAGTGAACTGTTGAATGATTAAATCTGGAAATGTGCAAGAAACCAGGGATGGAGGAGTGCCGAGATCTTGGAAATGTTATTTAGCTGAAGAATCTTACAGAGATGGATAGGCCCTAGAAGGAGGTGAAGAAAAAGTGAGGATTTTAAAACACATGGCCAAACCCCACATTGGTCAATGGAAGTAGTGGTCATGGTAAATGCAATTTGCTGTAAATTAAGATGTGGGCATAAATCTTTTGGATCATCTCGAGTTTACAAAAGTGTAAAATGAAAGGTAGGCCAGGATGAATGCGCCAAGAGTTCATAGGGCTGCTGTGTCATCAGAGGGAGACAATTGATGATGATTTCATTTGAGAGTCGCCATGCCTCAGGCAAGGGGAGAGGTTGAAAAGGTAAATCCTTTATGGTAACATCAACCAGTGTGGGAATTGGTCTGCATGACAAACCAGCAGCTCAGCCAACTGAGCTAACTGATGCCCTCGGTAAGATCTACAATAAGTATTAAATTTCTCAAATTAGCAATGGTATTAAAGCTTTCAATGTGATTCATTGCTGCATTCTTCCATCTCAAAAAGGTGACGGGCATGGAGCAAACAAACCCATATTATGTGGGAATTTCACTTGTGTGAGGCCTAATGGTGCATTGAATAGCTACTGTGCCTGTCTCTGAGACAGAAGCTTCAAGTTCAATCCCACTCTGGGACTTGATGGTCAAGGACAATATGTTCATTACATGGCCAAATAGGTTAGGTATCAACTTGTAAATCTTTGAGACATTCCTGATCATCTACTTGAGAAAGAAACTGGATGTGTGTGTGTGAGTCTCTGTGTGTCTCTGTGTGTGTGAGATAGAGCATGTTTTCTTGATCCACCATGTGGATCACAGGTAGGTAGGATAGTGAAGTCACAGGTAGGTAGGATAGTGAAGAAGGTGTTTGGTATGCTTTCCTTTATTGGTCAGAGTATTGAGTACAGGAGTTGGGAGGTCATGCTGCAGCTGTAACAGGACATTGGTTAGGTCACTGTTGAAATTTTATGTGCAATTCTGGTCTCCTTCCTATCGGAAAGATGGTGTGAAACTTGAAAGGGTTCAGAAAAGATTTACAAGGATGTTTTCAGGGTTGGAGAATTCGCGTTATCGGGAGAGACTGAACAGGCTGTGGCTGTTTTCCCTGAAGCATCAGAGGCTGAGGGGTGACCTTACACAGGTTTATAAAATTATATAGCATGGATAGGATAAATAGACAAAGTCTTTTCCCTGGGCTCGGGTTTTCCAGAACTAGAGGGCATAGGTTTAGGGTGAGAGGGGGCAGATATAAGAGAGACCTAAGGGGCAATCTTTTCATGCAGAAGGTGGTACGTGTATGGAATGAGCTGCCAGAGGAAGTGGTGGAGGCTGATACAATTGCAACATTTAAAAGGCATCTGGATGTGTATATGAATAGGAAGGGTTTGGAGGTATATGGGCCGGGTGCTGGCAGGTGGGACTAGATTGGTTTGGGATATCTGGTTGGCATGGATGGGTTGGACCAAAAGGTCTGTTTCCATGCTGTACATTTCTATGACTATGACTCCATAACCTATTGTATACTAACAATTGCTGATCAGCTATTAACCAACACTGTCCAAAAACTTTGTGACTGTGGCTAATGACTGTGCAAAGTACCTAACCTGCTCATTAGACTGTAATTAACAGTTTTCTAATTGTTAAATGATTGTAACCTATATAAATCACACAACTCTCTATCTCGTTGGAGTGACTTGTGACCATTAGGTCAACTTGTCTCGCCCCATGAGCACATGAATCAACAGTCAATAACTCAAGGTTTGTGCAACACGATTTATTGTTTCCCTAAACTGGACGACTATGATTGAGTCACCCACTGCATAATTCATTTAATCTGTAACAGTACTCAAGATTGCACTGGATAAGCGAAAGATTTAAAAAAGGGAATTGAAATAATATGGGAAGATGATGGGTAACTGTAACATTATTTGCTTGCAGTTTAAAGATTTAATCTGGGAAGATATACTTCTGCAGTATTGTTGTCTCTGTCCTCTCAAAATCTGAGTGTCATGATGATGAGATATTGATAAACTATAATCATAAGCCTGCATGTGTCACTGGTGTTTCGACATTGATAATTGTGAAGCTCAAAGAGAAAGTTCTTTTTAAGAACCCCCATCTGTCATTCTTTCCCTAGCTCCTTTCAAAGTAACAATTAGCAATACAATATTCTTAGGGCACAAGCTATGGATAAATGTACATTTCCTTTTGAGACAGTGAATTTACAATTAAATATTGTCTCACTGAAGTTCCAAGTCACAACTTTGCAGCTTCTTATTTGAATCACTTTGCGTTTACTATAAACCAACTGACTTACCAACAATATCCTGTAGAACAAAGAACAGCACAGCACAGGAACAGGCTCTTCGGACCACCAAGTCTGTGACGACACATTTTAAATTAAAATTCTTTTGCCTCTATGTGGTCTGTATCCCTTTGTTTCCTGCCTATTCGTGCATTTTTCAAGATGCCTCTTAAACATTGCTATTGTATTTGTCTGCACCACCCATTTACATTCTAGGCACTTATCACCCTCTGTGTAAAAACTTGCTTTTCACATCTCCTTTAAACTTAGGCCCTTTTACCTTAAGCCCATGTTCCCACTAATGGATATTTTGACCCTGGGGACAAGACTCCGACTATTAATGACTCTCATAACTTTGTAAACTTCTATCAGATCACTCCTTATCCTTCAATGTTCAAATGAAAACAAACCAAGTTTGTCAATTTTCTCCAATAACTAATACTTTCCAAGCCAGACAACATTCTGGTAAACATTTGAAGAACTTTGATCATCCGAAGAACACGGGCGGGGTGTATTTTGTTTGGTTAATCAAATGCTGGATAACAGTGTAACCAAGCATCAGGACCATGCAATCTTGTTTGGAGAATCCAAAATTTGGATAATCGAATGCTGGGTAATAGAGATTCCTCTGTATATCCCTTTTCCAAAGCCTCCACATTCTTCAGGTAGTGTGGTGACCAGAACTGTACACAATATTTCAAATGTGGCTTAACCAAAAGTTCTATACAGATGCAACATTTCCTACCAATGAAGGCAAGCATGCAATCTGCCTTCTTGATCATATGATCCACTTGTGTTGCTACTTTTGGGGAACTGTGCACCTTTACACCTACACCCCTCTGTATGTTATGCCACTAAGGTTATGCCACTTCCTATATACTTCCCTTCAGAATTAGATCTCTCAAAGTACATCACCTCACATTTGTCTGGATTAAACTCCATCTGCTCTTTCTCTGCCCAAGACTCTTATCCTATTTATATCTTGCTATATCCAGTGGAAATTCCCTTCAACAGCTCCACCAATCTTTGTACCATTTGCATATTTACTGAACAGGGCATCTACATTCTCCTCTATTCTGATTTATGCATATTACATTTATTTTTATCTCAACACTGATCCCTGTAGAATGCCACTGATCACAGATCTTCAACCCCCCCAAAAAAAACACCCTTCCACCACTACTGTCTGCCTCATATGACTAAGCCAGTTGTGTATCCATCATGCTAACTCTCCATGGGTCCCATATGACTTCACCTTTTGTATCAGCCGACCATGAGGATCTTGTCGAAAGTTTTGCTAAAGTTATATAGACATTATTTATCACCCTGCCCTCAATCACCTTCATCAGTTTTTCCAAAAAAACTCAATCAAGTCTGAGACACAACCTTTCCCACACAAAGTCATGCCACCTATTGCTGATATTTCAGTACCACTGATGTAAGGGTCATTGACCGATAATTTCCTGCATTATCCCTGTTACCCTTCTTAAACAAAGCAACAACATTGGCTATGCTACAGTCCTCTAGGATCTCTCCTGTAAAAAGAACATTTCATCCAATGCCCCAGTAATTTCCTCATTGCCTCCCTCAGCATTCTGGCATAGATTCCATCAGGTTATGGGGACTTGTCAATCACTATAATTTCCAAACACCCAACACCTGCTCTATTTTTGCATTGATATGCCCTAGAATATGAACACACCCTCCCAAGACTCACCATCCACCATGTCTCCTTTGTAAATTCTGATGCAAAATATTAAGGACCTCACACTCTTCCTTCAGCTCCACTCAAATTCTCTTCTTTGTCCTTGAGTGGACCTATCCTTTTCCTCACTACCCCCTTGCTTGTTACATATGTACAAAATGCCTTGGTTTTGGGTTGTAATCTCAGAAGGGAAGGTTTGAGGGATGTGGATGATTGGAATGTCTTCTAGTGCAAGTGGGACCTGTACAAGAAGGATGAGTTGCACCCAAATTGGAAGGGTACTGATATCCTGGTAGTGAGGCTTGCTAGTTCCACTCAGGAGGGTTTAAACTAGTATGGCAGGCAGGTCCCCCACAACCCCGAGACATAGGTTAGCAGTAAAAAGAACAAGGAGGAGTCAGAGACTAAGGCCAGTAAAACTAAGAGGAAGAACAGATGGGGACATTAATGAGCATGACAGGACTGGCAGTCTGAGGTGCATTTGTTTTAATGCAAGCAGTGTGACTGGCAAGGCAGATTAATTAAGAGCTTGGACTAATGCATATAATGATGATGTTGTAGCCAGTACAAAACTAAGGTGAGAAAATAGCAACTTCACATTTTAGGATTTATATGTTTCAGGCGTAATAGAGACAGATGTAAAAGTTGTGTGGGAGGTATTTTTCAACTTACAAATACAGGTAACTATGACTCCTGAAAACTGCTAAAGGTATTGGGTTGGGATGATTTTGGAATCTGACAGCACTGACATTGATTGTTTTTGTGACCTTAGAGGTTTGCTGAATTTGGCAAAGAAAGTATGTCTTTCCATTGAGGGGCTAAAGGGCCTGTCAAAGATCAGCAAGACAGCCTATGTGTGGAGCCACAGAAGACGGGGAAGATACTAAATGAGTATTTTGTGTTAGTGTTTACTGTGGAGAAGGACTTGGGAGGTATAGAATGTAATGAAATAGATGATCATATCTTGAAACATGTCCATATTACAGAGGTGGTGGTGCTGGATGTCTGGAAATGCATAAAAGTGGATAAATCCCCAGGACCTGATCAAGGGTACCCTGGAATCTGTGGAAAGTTAAGGAAGTGATTGCTGGGCCCCTTGCGGAGGTATTTGTATCATCAATAGTCACAGGTGAGATGCCAGAAAACTGGAGGGTGGATAACGTGTTGCCAATATTTAAGAAAGATGATAAGGAAAAGCCAAGGAACTATAGACCAGTGAGCCTGACATCGGTGGTGGACAAGTTGTTGGAGAGAATCTTGAGAGACAGAATTTACACGTATTTGGAAAGGCAAGGACTGATTAGGAATAATCAGTGTGGTTTTGTGCATGGGAGGTCATGTCTTACGAACTTGATTGAATGTTTTGAAGAAATAACAGAGGATTGATGAGGGCAGAGCAGTAGATGTGACTGAAATAGACTTCAGAAAGACATTTAACAAGGTTCCTCATGGGAGACTGGTTAGCAAAGTTAGATCTCATGAAATACAGGGAGAACTAGCCATTTGGATACAGAACTGGCTTGAAGGTAGAAGTGGTGGCGAAGGGTCGCTTTTCAGACTGGAATTCTGTGACCAGTGGTGCACCAAAAGGATCAGTGCTGGGGCCACTGCTTTTCATCATTTGTATAAATGATTTGGATGTGAACATAGGAGAAGTTTGCAGATGACACCAAAATTTGAGGTGTAGTGGACAGTGAAGAAGATTACTTCAGATTACAATGGAATCTTGATCATATGGGCCAATGGGCTGAGGAGTGGCAGATGGAGTTTAATTTAGATAAATGGGAGGTGCTGCATTTTGGGAAAACAAATCTTTTGGGACTAATACACTTAATGGTAAGGTCCTAGGGAGCGTTGCTGAACAAAGAGACCTTGGAGTGCAGGTTCATTGTTCCTTGCAAGTAGAGTTGCAGGTAGATAGGATAGTAAAGAAGGTGTTTGGTATGCTTTCCTTTATTGGTCAGAGTATTGAGTATAGGAGTTGGGAGGTCATGTTGTGGCTGTGCAGGACATTGGTTGGGCCATTTTTGGAATATTGCATGCAATTCTGTTCTCCTTCCTATGAGAAAGATATTGTGAAACTTGAAAGGGTTCAGAATGGATTTACAAGGATATTGCCAGAGTTGGAGGATTTGAGCTGTAGAGAGAGGCTGAATAGGTTGCAGCTATTTTCCCTGGAGCGTCGGAAGTTGAGGGGTGACCTTACAGAGGTTTACAAAATCATGAGGGGCATGGATAGGATAAACAGACAAGGTCTTTTCCCTGGTGCGGGGGAGTCCAAAACTGGTGGGTATAGCTTTAGGGAGGGGAAAGATATAAAAGAGACCTAAGGGGCAAGGTTTGCATGCAGAAGGTAGTGCGTGTATGGAATGAGCTGCCAGAGGAAGTGGTAGAGGCTAGTACAATTGCAACATTTAAAAGGCATCTGGATGTGTATATGAGGAGGAAGGGTTTAGAGGGATATGGACCAAGTACTGGCAAATGGAACTAGATTAGGTTAGGATGTCTGGTCAGCATGGATGAGTTGGACTGAAGGGTCTGTTTCCATGCTATGACTGTATGAATCACTGGTACCATGTCTCAGTTGTTCCCGTGTTTGGTTTGAGTAAGCACATCACTGCAAATTCACCTCAAGTGCAGAAGGTGCCACTCATGTTCCTTCTTTTTCCTTCCCCCACATTGTCAGTTGCAGGCAATAGCCCTGAGGGATAAATTGTATTCTTACAAAAGGCTGAGAAAGTCTCAGAGAAGGTAATGTTGTAGCCTTGTTATGCACCTAATATTAGTACAGAGAGGCACTCCACAATGGGTATGCACAGTTTGGTTCTTTTGGAAGACCAGTTTTAATCACAGTTGTCAGTCACTGAGGCAGTGGAGACCCCTGGAACTTGGAAGAGTGCTGGGGAAGACCTGAATGCTGAGCCCCAGTCTGAAGACAAGACTCTGGAGTCAGCTTTCATGGAGCAATTGCAGGATGTCCACTGTAAGGTATCTGAAAATGTGGCAGAAATATCGAAGCAGAATCACCTGCTTTACTGAAAGCATTGAGGGCCTGACAACTGTTCTAGAGGACTAGCCCCAGCAGCTTATTGACAAAACAGTGGTTATATGCTCCGACCTGCATTCCATCACCTTACATCTGCACTCAGGGCAAGAAATGGACAACAAGTCTACAGTTACAGCCAGGTTCCCCTCAGGAAAGCGGGGAGAATAAAATAGACTTCTTGGCATTGGATGAGTTGACATCATCAAGGGGGACACCTTTCAAGCACTCCTGTTGGGGACAGTCTCTCCTCGTGCCCTCTGCCATTGGCCCAGTTGCCTCTGCGCCATGGTGCCAGTTTAGCAGGAGCCCTCAGTCTCAAGCACCCAAATGGCAACTGAAAGTCATTACAGAAAATAAGTTTCAGCAGTCTATCTCCAGTACAGCAGGCAGTGAGGGTGGGATTGGGAATGGGGTTGGGGGTGGGGGGAGGTGAAAATAATCAAGAGAAGTCCACATTAGTCACATGTGCCTGTCAACTTTTTCTCTCCTTAATTGCAAGATCTGAACATTGTTTTGACAATTATATACACAAGTAATTTTCTTACATGAAACCTCATCTGTATATATGTATGATTTATGTCTGATATGATACAATCGAATTGAATTGTTCAGTTGCATTTTGGAAGCTTATGCTCATAATTGTTCTTCTGCTCTACATTGCTTTGACATGGCCCTGGGTTTGGATGAGAGGGGGATAACAGTCAAAGGTGCCCAAGGACCAGCAAGGGAATGTTTAGCTTACAACAGGAACATTGGCTTTACAAGAGATTTCCATGTCAACAGGCCATCCAGGCACACCTACAGACTGGCATATACACTTGGCTGGCATGGCTCACCATTCTCTCCAAAGACATCATGGGGTAGAGGAGATATCTCTAGGAAATCTTCCTCTGCCAGACCGTCTCTGGAGGGCCACATAGTGCAGTAGGGGGTTGGTTCGCTCAGTTAGCTGGACATCTGCTCTGCAAAGCAGACCGAATCTAAGAGCATTGATTCAATTTTTCTATGATTCCTGCACCAATTGACACAGACACAAAGACCCACATGCACACATATACATATATGTTCGTGGGGTGAATTTGTACTTGCAGAGTTACATTGTATCTTGCTCAAAAACTCCATGAATTCATGTAAAACTCTGTTATCTCATTGATTCTAATCTAAACAATATAAACATCATGGCACAGACAGAGAACACAGGGGGCTAACACCTTCAACATATTGTCTAACTAACGCCAATTGTTAGTTAACCTGAGAATGCAACCTTTTTAAAAAAAGTTTTGTGATTTACACTTGAAAGAAGTGAAACTATCATGGTATTTAAATAGATGAAAGATTCAACAGACAATCAAGGTATTTTTCAATGTATAATTTCAGTTACATCACACTGTAAACTTCTGTTATTAAATTCGGTGCCTTACAATTGTGTCCTCCACAATCACCTGATGAAGGAGCGGTGCTCTGAAAGCTAGTGCTTCCAATTAAACCTATTGGACCATAACCTAGTGTTGTGTGATTTTTAACTTTGTACACCCCAGTCCAACACTGGCATCTCCAAATCATGCACCAATTGAGGTTACCACAAAGAACTCTATTTCCCAATTTCTCCCCTCACCTGAGGCATGGTGACACTCAGGTGAAACTACTACCAGCCCTATGGTCTGGTAAGACTATGGTGACTTTTTCCTTTTATTGTGCAGTGTACAGTAGACAACAACCTCAGTGATTGTCTCACATGTACGCATTGACGAATGCCACCTGATTTCTCCAGACAACTAAAACATGATCCTGATCAGTGCATGGCTCAGGCTCCATTCATCGATTCATCTTGATGTCAGTAGCCATCTCTTTTGTAGGTATCCTTTATTGCTGAACAGCCAGCCATCCATAAGAATATCCCTGCTACCTTGGAATATCTAAGTGTTGTGGCTCCCACCTGTATAATGTACATGTTGTTTATCGTGTATAATTGCATACGCTCTAGACGTGGATGAAGTTTATCAGACCCTGGCTGTCCAAGTGAGGCCTTAATTGAAACAAGGGTGCAATTACCCCTTAACTCCTTCAAAATTCAGCCATAGACATTAAGCCTCTAGTTTTTCCCACTTGACTTGCCTTGCCACATGTGAAGGAGATATGCTCATGGGTTTGAACATGGCATCTGTGAAAACCTTAATGCAATGATGAGCTTTAGGCAGGGTGATCCCACTGATGTCTTCACACACTGTCCAGAATGAACTGAAGTTCAAGGCATACAGTGTTACAGCAACTACACATTTGGAGGCTATCTCCTGACAGAGCTTGGTGATTGACTCTGTTGAGAGACATACTCTTCAGAGGTACTGTACACCTGCAAGTCAGACCCCTGGACCTGTAGACTGGGTTGGCATGTCTTGGCCTTTCTCTGTCTATTTTCTCTCAGTAGCAGGTTGTCCATATTGCTGGGCCTCTGTGGAACGCTTCTCCCTAGCCAGCTGCCCTCCTCTGTTTCATTCGCTTCCCTACGAGAAGAACTGTCTCCAACAGAATTGGCAAACCCCATATCAGGTGACAATTCACAATACAAATACAGCAGTGCTGTTTTCTTGCAAATACTTCCTTTGTTAAAAGCAATGTTAACATCACCAGACAAGTCTCAACATTTGCAAGGACTGCTCTGCTAAAATCAGCAATTTCACTTGCAGCCTTTATGTTTGCCTTCTTGACAATTTATAGAGCAAAGCAGACCTTCCAACAAGCTATTCCCTGTCCACCCATTGCACTACAGTGTGGGAAACGTTTTATTCCAACCAATTGGATTTCAAACAAACTTAAACATTAGCGTGGTATTTAAAAATTATGTCCCAATTTTGGTGCCTGCTTGACTATGGTAGAACTGATACCGGGTTCATGACCTTATGTCTTCACACAGTTTAGACATATGTGGGACTGAAGGAACCCTAACATCTGTACATAAAATTCAGACTGATGTCTGTTGTTTCAGTGACAATCTTCCTCCTCGCACCTAAAGGGAGAGTACCTCCCATACAACGCCTCTCTCCCCACAGCATTACATCCAAGGATGTGTCATTTAAACGAAGCACAACTGTGAATGTGTGCACTTCATTCAGACAGAAGTTCAAACCACTTCATGGTAGCTGTTAGAATTAATTCAAATTCAGTTCAGAAACCTTAAACTCGAAGTTCGTCTCAGGAATGTGGTGGTGGAGCTTGCCTGCTGGTGATGAAATGCCAAGAGGTGCAAAGTAGAAGCTCTTGATGTGCCGTCTCATGACAACTATTATTGATTTTTGTAAAATCCCAACCAGTTCATAAATATCTTTATTCGAGGGAAATAGCTGTCCTTATCTGGTCTAGACTACATGTGACTCCAGACTCAAAGCAATGTAATTAGCTTTTAACTATCCTCTGAAATGGTCCAGCAAGTCACTTAGTTCAAGGATAGTTAGTGTTGGGCAACACATGCTGGCCTAGCCAGCCACAGACACATGCCATGAAAATAATTTTTAAAAATATTTTCAGGACCCAATATTTGTCATGATAATGAGACTGAAAACGTTACTATTTTAATGCTCTGAATCTGACAGAAACTTTTGCCAATGCACAGAATAACTGAGATACCCCAAGGTCACTGTCAGTGATTCCACCATATTTCAGGCAGAGTCCACAATGTACAAACCCAAAGTGAATTGATGGAACCCTCCATTTTTAAACCAAATGCCTCATAGTAGAAACAAGTGAAGAATTTGCACTGTGGTGAATGAAACATCATTGGGTTTGTAAACAGTGTAAGAGTGTCATAATTACTGCCGGACACACTCACTGACCCTACAAAGTGCTTGAAACATCAGAAGAGTGCTCTACATGTTGTGGAGAGGCAAATATTTTCTCTTGCATTTGGCTTTAACTCTCTGTAGGGGCAGTGATAGAGCATACGTTGTGTTCCCATGATCATGGTTTTTTTTACCAACGAGGTGGTGAGTGGGAATGTGGAGAGCATCTCTCCTACACAAAAGTCAATTCAGCCACTGAAGTGGAACATCAATAGTTTATGCCTTGCACTTCTTGGTAATTTATCATCAATGCCATCCTCAGCACCATATGAGAAGACCACCTGGAAAGTCAAGGTGGCCTTCTTGTAGGCCTAATGGATGGTGGACCCCTCCTAAATTTGACACTAGGTGGACCACAGACTGCACCCTACCTACTATGCCAATAGCCATCTTTTGCCTTGAACCCCACGTCCCCTCCACCCTTGTTGGTGTTTGTCTGATTGTCACTGGTGATCCCTTTCCCTCAAGCCCACATACCCACTTGGAGGAGCTGTCCTGCTGCATTGGTTATCGTGCTGGTGAGTGCATTTTCAGCAATGTGACCAGTTTTCTCATTAGCTATCAACTCTTGATGAGGAGATGTTAGGGAAGAAGAAACAAATCGTCTCCTTTACAAGGGCAAGAGTTGTGCTAGCAGTCAAGGTCTGGCCAAATAACCAATAGGCTCCACCAGAGGTCTACCAAAACCTTAAAGCAGATTGTCTTAGTTAAATTGTTGGCTTATTACTGGGGCCCCTACTGCAGAAACAAAATAATGGACTTGCTCTGCACTTGTATGAGGTAGCAGGCATTGTATAAGACAGAAGACTAATTCAAGAAGAAATCATGCTCTGGGTAATATTGTTGCATATTAACATGAATATAGTGTTTTGGGTTTGCCTATCACAATATTTTACAATTAGAATTCCTCCAGTGTAGAAGCAGGCCCTTCAGCCCAACAAGTCCACACTAACCCTCCAAAGAGTATCCCACCCAGATCCATTACCCCACATTTTCCCTGAGTAATGCACCTATCCTGCATATCCCTGAACACTATGGGCAACCTAGCATGGCCAATTCACCTAACCTGCAAATCTTTGTACTGTGGAAAGAAATCGAAAGCCACACAGACACAAGGAAAATGTGCAAATTCCACACAGACAGTCACCTAAGACTAGAATCGGGTCACTGGCACCGTGAGGCAGCAGTGCTAACCACTGAGCCACTGATTAATTCAGTCTCAATCAGTGGAAAGATGTTACATTTTCTGGAAACTCTACAATCCGACCCCACCCTGAAACCAAGGTGGGCATACTTTGTTGGACTTGGTGAAAGAATGGCTTCGGAGTTAAACCTACCATATTGGTTTTCTTCATAGACTATGCAGCAATGTCTATGACTTCAGTGCAACTTATTCCAAGTTGGTTTAATCCAATAAACTACATCATGTTTAATCCAATAAACTTCTCATTCAGTGGTATCCTCTACTGACTACACCAAACAAGCCCTGTAAATCTTTACCAGAAAAATAGAACAGAAACAACAGATCTGTGAGACAGTTCACACAACATGACAACCAGTGGCAAGAATTCATCATACAACAGAAGTCAGATCAGAAGTGGTGTGGAGAATGTTTCAACAGGGCCAAGATATGAGATTCTGAATAATGTGGATTGGGGTTTTACTGCAAAGTCTGGAATTGAAGGGCTGAAGGGGGAAGAGAAGATCTGTGTATGGGGAGATGATGTTTTAATAGGATCCCCTGTAAAGAAGCCAGCCATGGTTTCAATTTCTGGCCCCCACCATTCCGCTCATTCACCAGCCCATTACTCGGTCATTTACACACATCAATTAGTTCACACATGGGTATAGTCACCTTTAAAACCCATTGCATTTAATCACATTTTTCATCTCATGCCTGCCTGACACCCTGATCGCTGGGGACAAAATAGACCATTCCCACGTGGTTGATGATGCCCTCCAATGGATCCCCTCCACTTCCTGCTCCTCTGCCCTTGAGCTCCACCTCTCCAACCACAACAAGGACAGAACCCCTTTAGTCCTTACCTTCCACTCCACCATCAGGGTACAATGCATCATCCTCCACCATTTTTGCCACCGACAAAGAGATCCCACCACCAGGGCTACATCTGCCTCCCCACCCCTATGTGCATTTTTGCAGAGACCATTCTCTCCGTGACTCCGGCGTTAAGTCCACGCCACCCCACCAACCCACCCTTCCCTACTGACACCTTCCCCAGCCACCGCAAAAGTGCAAAATCTGCACCCACACCTTACCCTTCACCTCCTTCCAGGGTCCCAAAGGATCCTTTCAATCCAACAGAGATTTATCTGTACTTCCACACTAGTCATCTAATGTGTCCATTGCTCTTGATTTGGACTCCTCTACATTGGGGACACAGGACGCCAACTTGCAGAATGTTTCAAAGAACATCTCTGGGACACGCACTAAACAACCTCACCGCCCTGTGGCTGAACACTTTAAATTCCCCTCCCATTCCTCCTAGGACATGCAAGTGTTGGGCCTCCTACATCACCTAACTCTAGCCATTCAATGCCTGGAGGAAGAATGCCTCATCTTCTGCCTTGGCACCCTTCAACCACATGGAATCAATATGGATTTCACCAGTTTCATCATTCCCCTCCCCTCACCTTTTCCAGATCCAACCTTCCAAATTGGAACTGCCCTACCTGTTCATCTCCTTCACATCTATCCACTCCACCCTCCTCTCCAACCTATCATCCCTCCCCACCTTCATTGATCAATCGCATTCCCAGCTGCCTTTCCCACTGCAACCGCCACCCATTTATCTCCTAGCCCCCTTGGGCCACCCCCTCATTTCTGATGAAGAGCTCATGCCCACAATTTCGACTCTCCTGCTCCTTGGATGCTACATGGCTGGCTGTGCTTTTCCAGCAACGCACTTTCTGACTCTGATCTCCAGCGTCTGCAGTCCTTACTTTCTCCTAATAACAGCATGCTTGTGATAAGTACATTTTATCATTTTGCTGTGGTATTTCCCCGTTGTCAAATAGTGTGAAAGGAGACAACTTTGAGAACAAAAAGTGATCAATTTTCCCATGTTTATCAATATACATAAGTTCCTTGATCAGCAACCTTTAAAAGTCTTATGCTGATTCAAATTCCTCAATAGACTTGCCTCTCCATAGCTCAATAATCATTTCCTCTTCTACAACACTGTATTCTGAAAATTATGTTCTCTACTATATCTCACATTTTCACTGCCTCATCATTGGTAGCTATGGCTTCAGCTTCCAAGGTCCATTGAAATTCCTTTTATAAAATTTTCACATCTCACTGACCTCCTTTTAAAATATTCCTTAAAATCTGCCAGCAAAGGTATATGAACTCGAAAATCTCTTTGTCTGGCATGATGATAAATTTCTCTTGATGACAATTTTTTAAAGTGCCTTGTGATAGTTTGTTATATCAAACACAATACATCAATCTACCAGTTGTATTAAACAGAATTACTTTCCATCTCTGATCTAAATTCAACTGACAAAGTGGAAAGGTACTTTTCAATTGCATTCTTGGAATGGTTTTGCTCAGACTGTCATTTTACAAATCCTGCTCAGAGATTTAGTTTGTTTTGAGAGAAAACTCTACTCATTTAGGCAACTGAGTAATTAATGGCAATTGAAAACTTGTGAATCCAATGCTCAGGCTTCTCAGAGAGGCGCAAGTTTCTATTGTAAGATATTGCCAGAGAACTACTGAGAGAGGGAAAATTCATACAGCAAAAAGTAAATATTTATGTGGGTATGTTTAAGAACTTGTTTGTCATTTTTATAGCACTTTAAAACTTTTGTAGTCTGTAGTGATTGGAACCAAGTTGTCCTCATTGACTTTGAGATCATTGATTGGGGTTGTTAACCTGATCAGTTAGGAAGGCCTTGGTTGACCAATATCAACAGGAGTAGCGTTGCTTGCTCTGGGCTTTGTTTGTCACTGGTTCATTGCATACATGGGTGTCTTTTTTGGTGGTGGAAATTTGATAAATTTATTATCATTTGATGTTTTTCATTGTCTTGCAGCTGCACGCACACATACAAACATGGGTACTGGGAAATCGGAGCGCTACTGCTGTGTGGCAGTAGTGTGTGTGGGGTGGGGGGAGTGTGAGAAAAAAAAATATGAACAGGGGACTGACACTGAGCGACTTAGAAGAAAAGTAATAATATAGCCAGGAGGTTAGAATCTCCTCAGTTCAGGTGACTGACTCAGAACTGGCTGGTTACAGTCTGAGTACTATATAATAATGAAGTTATTTTCAATTGGTATTTTTCACTGTATCTTGCACTAAAAAACACACACACACACACACACACACACAAAGCTTGTGTGTACTGTTGTATGGGAGTAGTATGGAGGGGAGGAAGAAAATAAATATAGCCAAGAAATTAAAATCTCCTCAGTTAAAAAGCAATATAACCATGAGTTTAGAATCTCCTCAGTCCAGAGAGTACTGCTGGAAAAGTACAACAGGTCAGGCAGCATCCGAAGAGCAGGAGAATCACTCTTTCGGACATAAGCCCTTCATCAGGAAGAATCTCCTCAGTTGAGTACTGACTCTAAGCTGGCTGACCACAGTCAGTTTATTGTGGGGAAATGTTCTCTCAGCTGGAGAGAACATTACCTTCCTTCTTTTGTTTTTGTTTTGTTTCTTAAAAAGCATACAGGAAGTCACAACATGAGTGCTGGGGAATATAAGCCCTACTGTCTTATGGCAGTTGTGTAGGGGAAGCAACAAAAATATAAACAGGAGTTTTTACTGTGTCTTGTACCTACACAAACACAACATGGTCGCTATGAAACATAAGCACTACTATTGTATGGCAGTAGTGTGGGGGATGTGGAATATATATGAACCAGAGATTTATATCTTCTCAGTTCAAACTACTGACTCCAACCTGCTAGCCACAGCCATTCTACTGTGCACAAGTTAAATAAAGGGTGATTTGGTGATTGGAAACTGGCCTCCATGCCACTATTTCAGTGGCAACAGGAGTAAACACCATGTTCACAAAGAACATTCAAGAGCAACAGTCATTTTGAGAAACATCAGGGCTCCATCTTGGCACGCTTACACCTGCTATTAAAAAAGGGTCAGCCTTGGAAATGGTCAGGTAGCCAAGAAATAGCCTTTATTGAAGTGAAAAAATAGCTGTCATCTTCATGGAGAGGAAAGCCTGATAGCGTATCCTTCCCGGACTTTCACTGATGTCAAATACGAATATGCTCAGATAAAAGAAGGAAGGTTTGGCAGTCATCTTTGGTATGAGAAAGCTTATGGACTGAAACTTGTCAGTGTAACAGATCAAAACCCCTGCTAAGTCTACCGAAGGAAGACAAGGTAGTACAATCCATAGCTTCTGGTAGAATTCAGCATTGAGCCCTTATTTTCAGTGTGTGCAAGTACAAGTTAGAATGCCATCCAGGAAGCTAAGTAGCTCGTGTGAATGAATTGATCCACCTCCCCTACCAGTGGATATTCCACTGATGATGTCTCCCCTGGATGGGTCAGTTTGGTTTTCAACTTCCTGTACACCCTTCTGGTCACCACTGACAATATCCAACAGTGGAAACAAAAATATTCTGTCCTGGTGAAACTAAAGCAGCTGGCATTAATGAGGGAACCAGAAGGACAGTCTCAATCAGGATGAAAACCTTTCTGGACCCGGTGAGACCAGATCACCGTAGATAATGGCATATTACTGTGGTGAGCAAGGGTGATTGTCACATGTAAAGGTCTCCACCAGATATTGGCTGAACTCCACCAGTGTCATCCAGGAGTTTCCAAAACAAAGATGCTAGCAAGAAACTCTGTCCGGTAGGCAGGGATTCGATGCTGACATTACTGTTCTGGTGGGGCAGTGCCCATCGTGCCAACAAGGTCAAAAATGACCATTAACAGAAACTCCACATTCATGGGAATGGCACAAAAACCATGGCCTCAGTTCCATGTTGACTTTGCCAGTCCCTTCATGGCGTCAATATTCCTGGCCATTATGGACACCCATTCAAAGTAGTTGGAAGTGTATAAAGCCCATTCAGCAATGACAGGGTGATTGAGAAGCTGTGAGCATCGTTTGTGATACATGGACTCCCAAAAATATTGGTCACAAGCAATGGGACATCATTTACCAGCAGGGAATTTGAATATTTCTGAAAGTCAAATGGCA
Organism: Chiloscyllium punctatum; assembly: GCF_047496795.1. Lineage (NCBI taxonomy): Eukaryota > Metazoa > Chordata > Chondrichthyes > Orectolobiformes > Hemiscylliidae > Chiloscyllium > Chiloscyllium punctatum. The sequence goes on from NC_092741.1 coordinate 109,895,937, forward strand.
TTCGGACAGCTCCATACCATCCATCACTAAATTGTCTAGCAGAAAGAGCGGTCCAAACATTAAAAACTGGCTTAATGAAGCAGCTTACCAAACTATCCCTGTTCCTGTTTCATTATAGATCTCCCTACACACAACAACAGGGATAGTTCCAGTAGTGTTGCTGGTTTAATCTGATAGTCCCAGACCTGGGTTCGAGGCGAGGTTGACTTGACTTCCAAAGTTTGGGTCGGTGATACAGTCCTGAACAAACAGATAGATCACCCGGAAGCTGTAACCTCACAAACATGGCAGGAGCAACACATACCTGGGCCTTCAGAAGGCCTGTTGGAAACTGTAAGCTCTCCCCCTCCATCTTACATCAAGGAAACCTCAGAGTCTGAGATGGATTGAGCCATGATACTGTTATTGCTGGAAAAAGAGGAAGAAATTCTCTGAAGATGTTCTGGACACAAGAGGCAGGCCATAGCCCAATACATGCTGCCCGTGCAAGAGTCTGAATCAGAGGGTCAAGGTGTGGGGTGAAAACATTACAGGAAAAGCTACAAACAAAAGGCTAGGCCCACAGCCCTGGACCTGTGATGGGGGGAGGAATATAGTGATTGGAATCAGGTTGATTTCATTGACTAAGAGGTCATTGATTGCATTTGTTAACCTGGGCCAATCAGAAAAGCCTGGCTGTTAAAATACACAGGAGGTACGGTACGGAGGAGGGAGGGCAGGTCCGAAGACCTCCTCATGGGTCTGCTCCTGGGCCTGACCAAACTGGCCATCAACAGGTCCAGGCAGCGGGCCGTGGAGGGGATCGTTAGGGCCGACTGCCTGCCCCTCTTCCGGGGTTACGTTAGAGCCCGGGTGTCTCTGGAGAAGGAGCACGCGGTGTCCACCAACACCCTGGAGTCGTTCAGGGAGAGGTGGGCGCCGCAGGGAGTGGAGTGCATCATTTCTCCCTCCAACTCTATTTTGATTTAGTCCCTACCCTCCCCTTCACTGTTTTGCTCACACAGCATTGCCCTGTGGGCAGTGCTTGTCACTGGCCACTCGGGTGTCTTTCCTATCTTCCTGGTGGTGGAAATTGAATAAAGATTCGTGCACTTTGTGTCTTTTCACTGTGTCTCACACCTGCACACACACACCATGGGTGCAGGGGATAAAAATAAGCACTACTGCACTTAGGTGGTAGTGTGGGGGTTAAATTAAAAGAAAAAAAAAAGAAGAAAAAAAAAGAAAAGATATATATAAAAAAAAATATAACCAGCAGATGAAGACCTCCTCGTGAAAAAAAAAAGCTATAATGTTCTTCGGGCACCCGGTACGGAGGAGGGAGGGCAGGTCCGAGGACCTCCTCGTGGGAAGAAAAAAAAAAAAAGAAAAAAAAAAAGAAAAAAAAATACACAGGAGGTACGGTACGGAGGAGGGAGGGCAGGTCCGAAGACCTCCTCATGGGTCTGCTCCTGGGCCTGACCAAACTGGCCATCAACAGGTCCAGGCAGCGGGCCGTGGAGGGGATCGTTAGGGCCGACTGCCTGCCCCTCTTCCGGGGTTACGTTAGAGCCCGGGTGTCTCTGGAGAAGGAGCACGCGGTGTCCACCAACACCCTGGAGTTGTTCAGGGAGAGGTGGGCACCACAGGGAGTGGAGTGCATTATTTCTCCCTCCAACTCTATTTTGATTTAACCCCTACCCTCCCCTTCACTGTTTTAACCACACAGCATTGCCCTTTGATGTGAAGGGCACTGCTTGTTACTGGCCACCCGGGTGTTTTCCTTTCTTCCTGGTGGTGGAAATTGAATAAAGATTCGTACACTTTGTGTCTTTCACTGTGTCTTACACCTGCACACACACACCATGAGTGCTGGGGGCAAAAATAAGCACTACTATGGTTAGGCGGTAGTGTGGGGGTTAATTAAAAAAAAGAAAAAAATTTTAAAAAGTAAAAAGAAAAAAGAAAGAAAGGAAAAAAAAAGTAGAAATTAAAAAAAAGAAAAAAAATACACAGGAGGTAGAGGTGGGCACTGCGAGGCATGGAGTGTTTTATTTCCCCCTCTGATTCTATCTGATTTAATCCCTCCCCTCCCCTCCCCTTCACTTTTTTAATCACATAGACAATGCCCCTGAAGAAAAGGGTATTGCTTGTCACTGGCCAGTCAGGTATTTCTTTTTCTTCACCTGGTGGAATATGAATAAAGTTTTCTGCACTCGTTGTTTCTTCACTGTGTCCTCCATTTACACGCACTTGACAAGGGTGCTGGGGAGAAATAAGCACTACCGCTGTTTGGTGGTAGTGTGGGAATTTACGAAGAAGAAAAATAGATAAGCAGGAGGTTTAGCATCTCCTCAGTAAGGGGGACTGGATCCGAGCTGGCTGGCCATAGCCAGTAGTGCTGTGGCAAACTAGTGATTTGCAGGATGACTTGTTAAATGGGAAAAAAAAATAAGCAGGAGGTTGTGCGTCTCCACAGCCAGTGGTACTGCACCCTCGTAAATAAAGAGTGATTGGTGATGAGACCCAGCCTCTGCGTCATTACATCAGACTGAGCCTTCTAATGTGGATGGGCCTTTGCGTGTGGGCCAGGCCTTTGTGTGTGGACCAGGCCTTTGTGTGTGGACCGGGCCTTTGCGTGTGGACCGGGCCTTTGCATGTGGACCGGGCCTTTGCGTGTGGATCAGGCCTTTGCGTGTGGACCGGGCCTTTGCGTGTGGACCGGGCCTTTGCGTGTGGACCAGGCCTTTGCGTGTGGACCAGGCCTTTGTGTGTGGACCGGGCCTTTGCGTGTGGACCAGGCCTTTGCGTGTGGACCAGGCCTTTGCGTGTGGACCAGGCCTTTGCGTGTGGACCGGGCCTTTGTGTGTGGACCAACAGCTCAGTGTGTAGGTTGAAACATTTGTGAAATGTGTGTTTGCTGCATATTTTTAAATAAAATTGCTTTCTGCATACTAATATGTATACTACATATACCAATGCAGTTTATTTTACATACGGTCTTACATTCAGCATTTAAGTTACTGTATAAATTGAACAACATTCTGTTAAAAAAAAAGAAAAAATATAAACAGGAGATTTAGAATCTCCTCAGTTCAGGCTACTGACTTCAAGCTGGCTGGCCACAGCTGGTGTACTCTGCACAAGTAAATAAAGGGTGGCGTGGTAATGGGACACCGACCTCTGTGTAGTTACTTCACAGTCTTTAATTGTTAATTTTCAAGAAATAAATGCTCAGCCTATTCTTACAACACATTTCCTACCACACAATTCTCCATGGCATTTCTTTCCATGGCATTTCTTTCAATGGCTTAAAAACCTTCTGTTTTCAAAATTGAGAGTGTAGCTTTTGTCAAGCTGTTAAGGACATGAATAACTGTCGAGTTAAAAATGAAACAAAGAGTTACAGATGCTGGAGATCTGAGAAAACAGCAGGAATTACTGGCATAAATCTGGCAGTATCTGTGGAGAGAAAACAGAGTTAACGTTTCAAGTTTGGTCATTTTGCTTTCTCTCCACAGATGCTGCTGGACCTGGTTTGCCAGCAATTTGTTTTTACTTCAAAATTGTCAAGTCATCTAAAATTGATCTATGCATCCAATATTATACTTAATTTCTTACCTCCTTCAGAACATGAATATGTGGAGAAACAGGTCAGAGATTTTACCAGTTTTCATATTCGAAGGCATTTTCAGTTTGATCCATACTCATATTGTTATCCTTTCGCTACTTGTCATATACTTACATGTTTCCCTTTTCTTCCTGCTGACCTGGATTTTCTGATCCTGTTAAATTTATGCACACTGATAACTTGCCATCACTGCCAATTTTATGTTTGGCACATTTGGATGCGTTCCTTTCAGCTGTCTATTTTAAAGCAGTTACATCAATCTCAGTTATCATTGCAAATGTAACCATGAAAGATAGAAACTTACTGTAATGATCAGCCAAGGTAGGACGAAAGAAATGATTAACGTAATCTAATACAGTATCACATACTTTGCTTTGAGCAGTAGCCTATTTTGTCTTGTCTTTACTTTCTCCACAATTTGGGAAAAAGCAGCTCCAAATCATATGTCTTCCAGTCAAAGGTACAACAGCTTGATTTTCCACTGGTCAGGCAGTCATTATTTCAGGAGGTGTGTACTGAGGTCCTGTGGAGTCTCTATTGTAGCACATTTTGAAGCAATTGTTCGAGAGTTTGAAAAGGCCTGGATCTCACTTAAGAGCTACCTTTTAAATAGGCAGGATACCCCGAAATTATATAAAATAGTTATTAAGTGCAAGCCTAAAACCTGAATAATTTTTCAACTGACCCCCTACTAAATTAATATAATGCCCAATTACACCTCCTCCTGACCCCCTTACTATTGTCACTAAAGCTCCAAGCCAATCCCATCTTCCCCATCAAACTAATCAGCACCCACTTTCCTTCTTCATCACATTGGACTAGATCCAACTGAAACCCTCATTATCCACCCAAAAATGCCTTAAATACTGGGCCACTTATCCCTTGTACAATTGGGCAAAAATCCCAATTTCTAAAATACTGGATAAGACCCTGGACTTTTCTAACATCTAAAATACTAGATAAAATCCTGGGCTCAGCTGCAACAAACACGCAACAAAGCCAGTATGATATCTGTATTGTTCAGCTTGAAAGTCCAATTTACACCTGCACTCCAAGAGAAAAATCAACCAAACCCAACACTGTAGGCTGAAACTAACATTTACAGCTCAGGCTGCTCATCACAGACATTATGTGGCTTACACAGATACTGAATATTCAACTTCAATCAAAATCCATTCACATACACTCAATAATCAGGAAACCAATTTACTTCAGAAGGAAACACCTGCGCTACAATGGACAACACGGATTTGAGGGGAGATAACGGGGCACACAGTCTGTATAATTACCAGCCCCAATTTCATCAGAGAGAGAGCCATTTTCAACAACAAGCCTTGGCATTAACAGCTTCCCCAGGGCATCCACACTTAACAAGCAGCTTTGGAACCAAGAACCACAGAGGCTGAACAGAGAAGCTGAGTCAAGAAGCCAAAGCAAGAGCATCATCACAACAAAGGATATCCGAGAGGGGAAAAGTCAACCAAGAGCTATCCAGAAAAGAGCTTCCAGACATGGCCCTGTTCTGAACCAAGAGAACTGACAGCAAGAACCTTGGGAATTGTGTGCACTTTAAAATCACGTTTTCTTCAGTGAGCTGAAACTCCCAAGACCCCAAAGTCTGACCTAGCTACCAGGGAGGGGAAAGTGGGTGCTGACAGTGCATTCGGACCCCAAGGGTAGGAAGCCTGATTAAAGTTTCTGTATTTAAACCTGTTGTTTTTAGTTTCTAATAGTGTTTAATCTAGCTAAAAGTGTATTTAATAATATTCCTCTTTGGTTGATTGTGTTAATTTCCCTGTTTATTGCATTTACGCTTTATTTCTTGTATCATACTTACCTTCTGTATTTTAAATAAACCAAAATTGTTTTGCCTTGAAATACTTATTGACTGCCTTCTTCATTTCACATTCCCTAAATGGGTCCACTGTCTAGAACCAGGGATCTGGAGGTGTTTTGAAACACTTAAAAATCAGAAAATAACTGATTGCAAATGAGAACCTTATACCTGGCATGCTACCCACTTGAAACCCAAACCCCCTTCCTATTTGGAATCTTGCCCATCTGCTGCCCTACTTCCTGTTCAGCTGGCAGCCTACCAACCGGCAGTCTGCTAACCTGAAACTCTATCTCCAACTCGTCTGAAACCCTACACCCTACCCGCCTGACACCTTGCTCAGCAGGAACACTATTTCCTTCATTGCGTATCCTAATTCATCTGGCAAATCCCACCTACTCCTCTGGTCCCCAGCTGGGACTCTACCAAACTGAAGTTGCCTTCACTTGGAAAATCTGGCCCATCAACTTTTATGATGTACAGACACATAAGCAATTCATTAGGATGCAGCAGGGAGGGATACAGGAACGTAGATGAAACCACAACAGAGGCATTATCTACTTACTTGCCTTTTACACAGATTTGTGAACAGTCTAACCTTCATTAAATTTTAAATGATCCAATATATATGTCTTTTAAAACTTATTTTAGGAGAAAATTTCTGCCAAGTCTGAAAGTAAATGAGAGTACAAATGAAGCACTTGCTTTAAAGTGTCGATATGTGGTATGATGGTGGTTCAACAATTTTGAGAAACAGTTAGTAGAGTTATTGAATCCCTATAATGCAGAAACAGGGCATTTGACCCATTGAGTCTACACTGAGATGTGGACAGCATGGTGGCTCAGTGGTTAGCACTGCTGCCTCACAGCGCCAGGGACCCTGGTTCAAGTCTTGTCTTGGTTGACTGTCTGTGTGGTTTTTGCACATTCTCCCCATGTCTGCGTGGACTTCTTCTGGGTGCTCCGGTTTCCTCCCATAATCGCTCGGGCGCCATTAACCACGCGGCCGCTGCAGCAACCGCTGCCGCGAACCATGACGTTACTTCTGCCCCCAACGACCATGCAGCCTCTGCGATCGCCGCCCAGACAACCGCCTCCACGATCGCCAGGAAGACCATCGCCGACAGATTCGCGGTCTCCGCGGGGTCCACAGCCACCGGGAACAACGTTTCTGCTGTCTCCACAGCCACTTCTGCCCCTGGAGTTGCCGTCACCACATCTACTTCCGCCCCCAGTGACGTCACTCATCTGCACAATGACCATGCTGCATGCGTCTCCGCCCCCATGCCTAACCCTGCCCCCACGCACAACTCCGCCCCCACCCCCACCTCCACCCCCACTCCCATCTCCAGCCCCACACCAGGTCCTAGCATCCAGCCCTGCCGTATTTTCACCATCTCTCCAGACCTCCCCCTCTCTGAGGATGAAAGATCAGTTCTCAGCAGAGGCCTCACCTTCATCTCCCTATGCTCCCAGATTAACGAGTTCAACACGCAGCGAGACATCGAACAACTCTTCCGACGCCTTTTCCTCCGTGTCTACTTCTAAAACCAGGATTCTCGCCCACCCACTGACGACCTCTTCTCCTGCCTCCAACACACCTCATCCACCTGGACACCCCGTGCTGGCCTCTTACCTGCCCTCGATCTCTTCATAGCCAACTGCCGCCGCGACATTGACCGCCTCAACCTGTCCACTCCTCTCACCCACTCCGACCTCTCACCCTCGCAACGTGCAGCCCTCCACTCCAACCCCAACCTCACCATCAAACCGGCAGACAAGGGAGGAGTGGTGGTAGTTTGGCGCACCGATCTTTACACCACTGAGGCTAAATGCCAGCTCACGGACACCTCCTCCTACTGCCCCCTTGACCATGACCCCACCTCCTACCACCAAACCATCATTACCCAGACCATCTATAACCTCATCACCTCAGGGGATTTCCCATCCACCACCTTCAACCTCATAGTCCCACAACCCCGCACCACCCGTTTCTACCTCCTGCACAAAATCCACAAACCTGACTGCCCCGGCCGATCCATTGGCTAGGCTTGCTCCTGCCCCACCGAACTCATCTCTGCATACCTCGACACGGTCCTGTCCCCCTTAGTCCAAGAACTCCCCACCTATGTTCGGGACACTACCCATGCCCTCCACCTTCTCCATGATTTTCACTTCCCCGGGCCCCAACGCCTTATCTTCACCATGGACATCCAGTCCCTGTACACGTCCATCCCCCATCATGAAGGCCTCAAAGCCCTCTGCTTCTTCCTTTCCCACTGACCCAACCAATATCCTTCCACTGACACCCTCCTTCGACTGACTGAACTGGTCCTCACTCAGAACAACTTCTCTTTCCAATCCTCCCACTTCCTCCAAACCAAAGGAGTAGCCATGGGCACCTGCATGGGCCCCAGCTATGCCTGCCTCTTCGTGGATATGTGGAACAGTCCATCTTCCGTAGCTACACTGGCACCAACCCTCACCTTTTCCTCCGCTACATCGATGACTGTATCGGCGCTACCTCCTGCTTACACGAGGAGGTTGAACAGTTCATCCACTTTACTAACACCTTTCACCCCAACCTCAACTTTACCTGGATCGTCTCAGACTCCTCCCTCCCCTTCCTAGACCCCTCCATTTCTATCTCGGGCGACCGACTCAACACGGACATTTACTGTAAACTGACCAACTCCCACAGTTACCTAGATTATACCTCCTCCCACCCTGCCCCTTGTAAAAACACCATCCCATATTTCCAATTCCGTTGCCTCCGCTGCATCTGGTCCCAGGAGGACCAATTCCAATACTGAACAACCCAGATGGCCTCCTTCTTCAAAGACCGCTCTCCACCGCATCTCCTCCACTTCCCACTCCTCTGCCCTTGAACCCCACCCCTCCAATTGCCACCAGAACAGAGCCCCACTGGTCCTCACCTACCACCCCACCAATCGTATCATCCTTCGTCATTTCCGCCACCTCCAGGGATATATTTCCCTCCCTCCCCTATCAGCGTTCCGGAAAGACCACTCCCTCTATGACTCCCTCGTCAGGTCCATACCCCCCACCAACCCAACCTCCACTCCCGGCACCTTCCCCTGCAATCGCAAGAAATGCAAAACTTGCGCCCACACCTCCCCCCTCACTTCCCTCCAAGGCCCCAAGAGATCCTTCCATATCCATCACAAATTCACCTGCACCTCCACAGACATCATTTACTGCATCCGCTGCACCTGATGTGGCCTCCTCTACATTGGGGAGACAGGCCGCCTACTTGCGGAACGATTCTGAGAACACCTCTGCGACACCCGCACCAACCAACCCAACCGCCCCGTGGCTGAACACTTTAACTCCCCCGCCTCCTCCATCGCCAGACCATGGCAACACGGTGCCTGGAGGAAGAGCACCTCATCTTCCACCGAGGAACCCTCCAACCACAAGGGATGAATGCAGATTTCTCCAGCTTCTTCATTTCTCCTACCCCACCTTTTCTCAGTCCCAACCCTCGGACTCAGCACTGCCTTCCTAACCTGCAATCTTCTACCTGACCTCTCCGCCCCCAATCCCCTCTCCGGCCTATCACCCTCACCTTAACCTCCTTCCACCTATCACATTCCCAAAGTCCCTCCCCCAAGTCCCTCCTCCCTACATTTTATCTTAGCCTGCTTGGCACACCTTCCTCATTCCGGAAGAAGGGCTTATGCCCGAAACATCGATTCTCCTGCTCCTGAGATGCTGCCTGACCTGCTGTGCTTTTCCAGCAATACATTTTTCAGCTCTTTCCTCCCACAATCCAAAGATGTGCAGGTTAGGTGAATTGGCCATGCTAAATTGCCCATTAGTCAGGGGTAAATATAGGGTAAGGGAGTGGGTCTGTGTGGGTCACTCTTCAGAGGCTCAGTGTGGACTTGTTGGGCCAAAGGACCTATTTCCACACTGTGGGGGATCTAATCTAATCTCTGAACAGCATCCCATCCAAATGTAGTCCCCCACTTTATCTCTGTAACCCTGAATTTCCCATAGCCAATGCACCTACACTGCATATCCCTGGACACTATGGACAATATAGCAAGGCCAATCCACATAACCTGCAGTGTCGGAGAAAACTGGAGTATCCGGCACAAACCCACTTCGACATGTGAAGTAGGTATAAATTCTCCACGGCCAGTCATTCAAGGCTGGAATCGAACCCGGGTCCTTGGTGCTGTGAGAAAACCTTCTGTTTTGTCCTTTTAGGATCAGCTGTAACCTGGCCTTTTTGATCAGGATCACATGTCCTTATATCTCAATATTGTTTCCATGGCCTGCTCTGGGATGTTTCTATGCACCAAATATAATATATTCGAACATTTTGGTGATGCTGAAGATGACAATGCTGTCCTGCTAGCTTTGTTTTGTTCCTCGATGTGACTAGTTATCCAACTTTTACTCAGGTTATTGTAGGAACACTGGGATCTCATTCATTCAGAGGGTTGAATGTACAGCTGCAAATCAGACACATAGTCCTGTTGCCTGAAAGGGAGTATTCAAACCTTTTTATCCAGGTAATCTTCCGTTGTGTGATGGACAAGGAACTGACTCAGACTCTAAGTAAACATACCCTTCTTTATTTAACCCTTCAAGTACCAAGACTCAATTTAAAACATACATTCATTGCAACAGTTTTTACTTATTTCATCTAATTTAACTTAGATGAAAGTTAGGTCAGGCAGCATCTGAGGAGCAGGAGAATTGATGTGCGGGTATAAGCCCTTCATCAGGATTCCTACCTGACCTGCTGTGCTTTTCCAGCACCAGACTCTCGACTCTGGTCTCCAGCATCTACAGTCCTCACGTTCTCCCTGTAACTAACAAGTTTGGCTTGAATCAAATGCAAGTCGGATTCAAGTGAAGTGTCCAACTTTATTCTCTGTGTCAATCCTTTCTCATGGATCTTTGTCTTCTCTGTAAATTCCTTCAGGGCACATGCTTCTCAAATGTAATCTGAAAAGTTTCTTCTGAGAAAATCCCTTTCTTCTGTTAATTTATCTGAAAATGTGCTCCTTTCCAGAAAGATCTCTGGCACTCAGTCAATGAACTGATCAAAGCCTGAGCACACTGTGCGATCCTAGCCAATGGAGTTTACTGAAAAACAACTCCCAAATGTTTGCACAAAGTCAGAAACAGTGACATTCCATACTTCGCATAAGATAATATGGTGCCAGTACATCTAGGTACACCATGACTGCACAGGAAACTGAGGTCACAATATGCCTTGGCTACAGTTTAACTGAGGTCAGAGTTTAAATTAGTTGATCAAAATTTCCAGCATGATTGATTGTAGCTCATAAACAGTCTAGTAGCCATTGCTGCTGCTGGCCACCTGACCACAGTCCCCTGCACTCACAGGAAATTTTCTATAACAATGTCAAATTGTCACGCCAATGCCGTCATGCAAGCTTTAATATCACAGAAGGCACCTCTAAACCTCCCTCCCCTAAAACCCCTACCCTTTAACATAAACTTATGCACTCTGGTCAGTGATCAATCCATCATAGGAAAAATTCCTCCCTGTCTCTGCCCCTCATAATTTTATCCAACTCAATCATGTCCCATCTCAGTCTCCTCTGCTCCAAGAAGGACAACCCCAGTCTATCCAATCTTTTCATAACTGAAACTCTCCAGGTCAGACAACATTCTGGCAAGTCTGCTCTGTCCTTTCTCCAGTACAATCATATCCCTCTGGTAACATCAATTCCAGAACTGCACTCAATACTCTTGCTGTGTCCTAACCAATATTTCACATGGTTTCAGCATTCCTTCCCAGGTCAAGTTGAAACAAAAGGAAGATGGATTTTGCTTAGCAACAGATTGAAAGTTTTTTATTTATTCTTTCATTGGATGTGGGCATCACTGTCAAGGTCACCATTTTTTTTGCTCATCCCTAATTGTCTTTGAACATAATGGCTTGTTAGGACCATTTAGAGTCACAGAGTCATAGAGATTCACAGCACAGAAATACATCCTTCGGTACAACTCGTCCATGCTGACCAGATATCTTAAATTAATCTAGTCCCATTTGCCAGAATTTAGTCCATATCCTTCTAAATCCATCCTATTCATATATCCATCCAGATACCTTTTAAATGTTGTAATTGTACCAGCCTTCACTACTTCCTCTTGCAGCTAATTCCCTATATACCCCACCTTCTGTGTGAAAACGTTCCCTCTTATGACCCTTTTACATTTTTTTCTCTCTCACCCTAAACCTATGCCCTCTAGTTCTGGACTCCCCATCCCAGGGAAATGATTTTATCTATTTACACAATCCATACCCCTCGTGATCATATAAAACTCCACAAAGTCACATCTCAGCCTCTGACGCTCCAGGAAAAACAGTCCCAACTTACTCAGCCTCTCCTGATAGCTCCTTCAAACCCAGCAACGTCCTTCAGAGGCTAGTTAAGAATCAACTACTTTACCATGGGTCTGGAGTTAAGCTAGTAACAGACCTGCAAGGATAAAAGAATGGTCTTATTTTTATATTTATGAGTACTTCATATTTACATCTACTGTTAATCTTTGTTTCTGTATTTTAGCTAATAACTGCACTGTGTTTTTACTTAGCAACTTGCAGCAACAATTGTTTAAGAAACTAGCTTTTATCTTATTCAAGGATAAAGCTTTGCTGCTCTTCTTTATAAATTGCAACATTCAACAAAGCTAAAGGTTAACTAAAAAAGCCATACAAATTCAAAGTTCATGGTCCAGTCTACAGATGTAACTGACATGGAGATGACAGTTGTATCTGATATAGCCTTCATGGATGAAAGTGGGAAGGAGTCTTATTTTGTATTCAAGAGTCATGAAGGCTCACTTAATCATTTTGTTTAGGTTCAAATCATCTGTTGTCTGACTTCTGACTCCCTATGATAAGGAAAATAAATGGAAGATATCAGCAACCCTGATGCTGTTAACAGACATTGGTTAACCATAGACATTGAACAATAATTTCAGATTTTCAATAAGAATGTACTGCTGGCAAAAAAATCACCCTTCTTATACAAAAATCTAGGCATGTTGTGGCTGTATAGGACATTGGTTCAGCCACTTTTGGAATACTGTGTGCGTGTCTGGTCTCCTTCCTATCAGAAAGATGTTGTAAAACTTGAAAGGGTTCAGAAAATGTATAAAAGAATGTTGCTAGGATTGAAGGAATTGAGCTATAGGGAGAGACTGAGTAGACAGGCTGTTTTCCCTGGAGCATTGGAGGCTGAAGGGTGACTTTATAGAGGTTTATAAAATCATGAGGGGCATGGATAATGTAAATACACAGGTCTTTTCCCTGAGTTGGGAGAGACCAGAGATAGAGGGCATACGTTTAGTGTGAGACGAATTTATAAGGGACCTAAAGGTCAACTTTAGGTGTGTGCATGGAATGAGCTGTCAGAGGAAGTTTTGGAGGCTGGTGTAATTACAACATTTAAAAGGCATCTGGATGGGTACTGATGTAAAGCAGCGAATAATTCTCGTGATAGCTTGTGGTCCCACAGCATTTTTGGTTATTAGGAGTCTAACATTTCCTGAAGCACCAGGTACTAAAACCTTTGAAGAGTTGAGGCATTCAGATAAAGAATAATATGACTCAAAACCTCCACTAATCCGGAGACACTATCAGTTTTACTCGGCAGCTCGAGAACCAGGTAAGGTAGGCGATGGCATAGCGGTATTATCACTAGACTATTAATGCAGAAACTCACCTAATGTCATGGGGACCCTGGCTGAACCCTGCTACAGCAGATGGTGGAATTTGAATTCAACGTTATAAAATCTGAAACAAAGAATCTTTATTGGGACTGTTATCCATGACCATGAATCCATTGTTGATTGTCAGAAAAACCCATTTGGTTCACTAAAGTCTTTTTTGGGAAGGAAATCTGCCGTTCTTACCTGATCTTGCATACATATGACTCCAGACCCACAGCAATGTGGTTGACTCTCAGTTGCCCTCTGAAATGACCAACAAGCCATTCAGTTGTACCAATAACTACAAAGTCTCAAAGAAATAAAACTGGACAGATCATCTGGCATTGACCGAGGCACAAGAAAAGACAATGGTAGAAACAGCCCTGTCGATTCTGCAAAGTCATCCTAACTAATATCTTGGACCCAATGTCAAAATTGGGAGAGCTGTTTCACAGACTAGTCAAGCAACAGCCTGACATAGTCATACTCACAGAATCATCTCTTACAGACAAAGTCTCAAACACCACCGTCAGGATCCCTCGATATGTCTTGTCCACTGGCAAGTCAGACCAGGCTGAGGTACAGTACAGTGGTAGACAGTCGAGCCGGAGTTGCTCTGGGAGTCCTCAATATTGACTCTGGACCCCATGAAGTCTTGTTGATTCAGGTTAAACATGGACAAGGAAACCTTCTGCTGATTACTATGTACCACCTGCCCTCAGCTGATGAATCAGTACTCCTCCACATTGAACAACACTTAGAGGAAGCACTGAGGATAGCAAGAGCATAAAATGTACTCTGGGTGGGGGATTTCAATGTCCACCAGCAAGAGTGGTTGGGCAGCAGTACTACTGATCACGTTGGTTGGGTCCTAAAGGATATAGTTGCTTGGCAGGGTCTGAAGCAGGTTGTGAGGCAACCAACAAGAGGGAAAAACATACTTGACCTCATCCTTACCAATCTGCCAGTTGCAGTTGCATCTGTCCATGACAGTATTGGTAAGAGTGGCCACCGCACAGTCTTTGTGGAGGCGAAGTCCTGCCTTCACTTTGACAATATCCTCCATCGTGTTGTGTGCAAAATAGAACATATAACATTATGGCGCAGTGCAGGGCCCTTCAGCCCTTGATGTTGCACCAACCTGCGAAACCAATGTAATGGGACAGATTTCAAGCAGATCTAGCAAATCAAGACTAGTCATCCATGAGGTGCTATGGGCCATCAACAGCAGCAAAACTGTACTCCAGCATAATCTGTAACCTCATGGCCTGGCATATCCCCCATTCAATCACTACCATCAAGCCAGGAGATCAACCGTGGTTCACTGTAGAGTAGCACCAAGAGCAGCACCAGGCATAACAAACATGGGACAATGATAAAAGAAAAGCTGCAATCATCTTTAACAACACATAGGCTCCCAGAAATATTGTCACAGACAACAGGCCATTATTTACTAGCAGGGACTTTGAATATTTCCTAAAGAGAATTCGGATTCAACATATGAAGAAATCTCCATACTTCCATTGACTAATGGTCTGGTAGAAAGAGCAGTCCAAACTTTGAAGGCCGGCTGAAAGAAACAGCCTGTAGACTTACTCCATTCAAACTGCCCTGGTTCCGATTTGATTATTGGACCATCCCTCATGCAACTTTAGGGATTGCTATGGCAGAGTTGCTAATGGGGAGAAGACTGTGTCAGGTTAGTTCTTCCTGGACCTGTGGGGAGAAGAGTGAAATGGCATCAGAATACCAATGCCAGACACAAGATCCCTCTGAGTGAGAGAGACAGTTTAATGAGGGGACAACATTTTTTGCCAAAATCACAGAACTGGCACTGCATGGGTAAGAGGCATACATAAAAATTTCAAGTGGTCCTTAACAAACATGTGGACCACATGAAAGCTTCAAACATGCAAATGGAGCAGGTGCAAAACATTTCTGGCCCCTCAGAACAGCCAGAAAGACTGTCAGAACTCATGGGATCTCCCCCTCCATCCAGCATCGAAGGAAATTTGGAGTCTAAAATGGACACAGCGAACGGTGCAGCCTCGACACCTTCCCTATCTGACAAAGGGGCTGAATTTCTTCTGAGACACTCTAGGCGAAAGAAGCAGGCTGGGGTCCAGTACACCATATCCAAGGCTGAGTCGTCAGAACCGGATCCTGAGAAAAATGCCCCAGGACAGGCTACATGGAAAAGAACAAGCCTATGTCCGCAGGCAATAATGGGGTGGGATGTATTAATTGTAATGAGGTCAGCCAGGTGGACCTCAGAATATGAGTTCCCTGACTGGAGCTGTTAATCTGGCTGACAGATATAAACAGGAGAGTTAGAGGTTCCGTTCGCTCTGATGGCTGGCTCTGAAGAGGCCAGACCAGTGTCCAGTATAATATACAAGTAATTAATGGGTAACTTGGTGACAGGATTCCAGCTTCTGTGGAATTAGTTTAGGTATAATATAATTATAA
This sequence comes from Chiloscyllium punctatum, assembly GCF_047496795.1. Lineage (NCBI taxonomy): Eukaryota > Metazoa > Chordata > Chondrichthyes > Orectolobiformes > Hemiscylliidae > Chiloscyllium > Chiloscyllium punctatum. The sequence goes on from NC_092741.1 coordinate 109,911,575, forward strand.
AAATTAAATATCACCAATAAATTAAGACTTGTCCAGTTAAACATCAAAAGACAGATTCTCATAGGTTCTAAATGTAAAATTAATCTCAGATTAATAAAATAAACTCCAGAGAAAATTTGTTGGAAAATAAGCCAAAAGAAATTAATAACTCCCATGTCAATTTCCATCCCCAACTCCCCTCAGCACACTGCAATGATATCTTTGGACATGGGCACTCAACCCTTCCTCCCGTCTACAGTTGCTTGGCTTCTTCACCCTGACAATGAAGGCACCCAGTTACATGATGGCTAGCACTTTGATTCAAATGCATTTGAATGTCTTTGGTTTTAAGTAACAGCCTTATGAAATAAGATGTAATCCTGAGGATTGATCTTCTTTTCAAAGGTCTCATGAGAGACACCACCTATAAATTTGTTTGGGGTGGTTTGCTAAAGAGCAGCAGATGACCAGTCTGTGTTTTATGGCAGAGGAAGACAAGAAAGGTGGCTTTTCTGTTGGTCCCTTGCATGCTTTTTCTGCAGTGGCTGATCTCAATAGTTGTGGCGCTTGGAGGTGAGTTTGTCACATAGAAACATCCTAAAAAGTTACAATCTGAGGCAATTGTCCCTCTCCCTTTCCTTGCCACTGCATTTTTTTAGGTTACATTATTCTGGAAATGTGCATATCTTCACTTGGTGAAGCCTGCAAATCTATAAGATCAAACCACCTAGGTAAGCAGCAAAATGCATTCTATGAGGTAACAGGTTAAAGTGTGATTAAACATTCAACGCTTGTTCAAGACAAAAAAATCTGCTTGAGAGAAATTAATATTGGGTAATTGCCAGGAATACAATTCCATATTTATTACCTCAAGTAAAAATGTTGTAAATTCTTAAGTTAAATTGTTAGTTGTGAAAAATAAATGTAAGCACAAAAGGAATAGTTAAAATGTGTTTATTAAATAATGCAAGGGGTACATTTAACAGCTATTTTCACTCGAGGTAACTGTTGAAATCATATTAACCCTGATCGAAAGTTGAGTAACAAGGTTTACATTCCTTAAAGCTAATATTTTGCATACACACTTACATGGTCAGATTTATTTACAAATCATATCTGTAGATAGTACTGATTAGATTTATGCATGAAACACTTAATAAATTATGTGGTCTATAAACTCATGTGAGTGATAGGCTCATAATATGATTATGGTAAAAACATTTTTCATACCTGCTTAAATATGGATTTAATCTTTCTTTTCATAAGGAATTAAGGGAAATGAAGTGAGGTGAAGTTATTTCATACTAGCCCAACTACCATCATAAAAATAGATATAAAACCTAAAGGGTACTTAAAATTGCATTGGTTAGGCAGTTTAAATTCCTAATAAAATTCATACTTGGGTATAAGTTGCGTCTCAAAGATTTAATGTTCAGTCAAACATATGAGGTTGCCTTTTATACAAGTTATATTCATTGAAGGTTGGAGCCTACTCTTTGACATTAACTCACTATCAGTGAGTTGTCAGTAGGAGCCTATTCCCATTAACCCCATTCCTAAATGTTCCTCAAAAGGATCCATCTTGGTTGGCTCGCACCAGTGGTGAGATCATTCCAAGCGCAAAGAGCTTGGATTTCATTCCTAAATATCAGAGGTGGACACAAGATCAATAATTCCTTAACTTTATGGAATGTCGAATCACAATTTAGAAGCTTTCCAGAGCAATTGGGAACCCATAGTCAGTTTTTGTCTTTCCAATAAAAAAGTATTCTTTGATTTTAAAAAGAGTAACCTGTTTCAGGTTTATTGATATAGCTAACAGTGAACTATCAACAGAATTAAGCATTTTTCTAAGTTTCTTGTTACTGTACTTGCCAATAATATGATGTAAAGCCGTAGGTAATGATTTTGGAAAAAAAACTACCCAGTTTTATTGGTTTCATTGGTTTCCTTGGCTAACTTTGAGTAAATTAAATATTTTTTCATCTTAAAATAACTTTTAAAACATTACCTTGAAAAATGGGTGAAATTTGATCAGCCTTCAGAGAACTGGGACAATCATGGCAGAATGTAGTCGTTATAAATAGCTTGTGCTTGAGGTAACTTGTATCTAATATCGACATACAAGACCACAAGTGGACATGAGGGGTTTTGAGTATCACTGACTTGTAAATTCTCTGAATCATTTGCAGTGGTTTGGCTCCTTTCACCCAAATCACATTGATATTAATAACGTTGACAATCAGCTATCCAACTCTCCTCACCCTCAGGATGCTTTCAGTCTCAATTAAACCATTTCAAAGGGATCCAATGATGTAGTCGTAGTGTCCCCACTTCTGAGCTAGCAAACCTGAATTCAAGTCCTGCTTGCTCCAGAGGTTTGTGTTAACATGTCTCAAGAGTCTGATCAGAAAATTTCTACAACTGTTACAACAAAGAACTGTGAAGGTAGGATAACATTTGTGTAACCCTGTCACTTGATAAAAATACCAATTTAGAATGGATTTAGTCTGCTACAGACATAAAACTTGTGCATGCTTTTCAGCTTGCTATTTTGAATAGCATTTTTTTTAACAAAACGGTCACTTATTACAATAATTCAACTTGAGTTCAGGGCTAAGATTTTTAGTCATTCATTGTGATAAGAATAAAAGGGGAGATTCATTGGGAATTGTATAATTAAATGGTGTGTTCCAAGCCCTCAGGGGCATGCTGGAAATTTCAAAGTAAGTTGGGGGGTGGGGAGGGATGTTGGTGAGTGGTGCAGTATGGGGAAGCGGTGAATGTTTCTACCTCCAGTTAAAAGACAGTTAAGTGCCTTGAGGAGCTTATTAAAGGGACTGAAGAGAAACAGAAATCAAATTTTCTATTTGTGAATTAAAGTTTCCCACTGACTCATGGAAAGACATTAGGTTCAATGGAAAGTGCATGTCAGGAAAAATTGAGATTTTGAACAATGAGTTATTTTGGTGTGAGGTCTGATACTGTACCTTTCAATTGACCATTTGTTCATTTTTCTACTTAGTGAAGCTGTTGAGCCTCCAAGGTGCTGCCTATCATACATTATAAGAACTGAGTTTTTTTTTAATCCTGTCCTGTCTGCTGCACTGTCTGTTGCAGAGGTGTAAATAAAGTAAGGTCAAGGATGGCCATTTGGCAACTGAGCATACATTCACCTTTTCTCAGTATCATGCACAACAGAAAGGTGGTGACGGGAATGGCCAGGAATCTTTTTTTACGCTTCATATAAGATATAAAGGGCTGAAGAAAAACATTATGACACATTTTTGGAGCTTCTGAAGTTGATTCTGAGGAAGTGATTTGAAATATTTCTCGATGTTTTCCTTTACAACTCTGCACTAACACAACATACAATTGAATGAAGAAAACTGTAACAGATAATTTCTGTGAAAACTGGTAGACTTCAACTATAACAAAGAGTTATGAGTGTAATTATTAATAAAGGTTGCACATTGGTTGAAAGTGAATAAAACACAAAATAAAGTAATTTTGTGGTCAGTATTATGGGACTAGATAGTTTTGACCTAGCGATTATCCATTGTTGCCCACAAAACCCCAGTATTCTGGAATGTGCTAAAATGAATGCATTTCAGGACTCATGGAATGGCCAGAAATGGAAGTCAGAAATGAGAGTTGTGTTCATTGAAGGAGTAAGTTGTTAATCAAAGCTGTGGCAGATAACATTCTAGAGTTAAAGAAATTCATGACTGACGGTGTGACACAAAGTTAGAAATCAACTGAGAGACCCAAGCATAGAATGCTTAAAGTATAACAAATCTGGGCCAAGTATGAAGCCAAATAGGAAAATCATTCAGGGGAGCACACTTAGAGTAAGCACATGTGAATAATGGAGCTGAAGATAAACATTCTAGCACCCACAAAAGAAATGAACATCAGAAATGCTTGAAAAAGCACTCCATGGCCTGTTTGGATTTTTAATGGTTATAAACACAATTTAAAATAAGATCTGATTGTGAACGATACTTACCCTGTGAAGATGTGCCAATTGAAAGGTATTCAGTATGATAGTTCAGTCAAACGCATAGATGCAATTTGAATTAACCAACAAGAGTACGGAACTGTTTTCATTCATACATCCATGGAATTGTGTCATTATGAAATGTGCCCCTTGGGGCATCTACTGCTTTCAGCGTTCGAGATTATCAGAGGTCAAATGCTGAGTGGGATGAAAGAAATGTACTGCATCTGGGATGACATTCTGCTCAGCAGTCAAAGACAGAGTGGTTGAACAATGTCCTAGAATGACTTCAAACACATAGAGCTGAATAGTACAAATGGTAATTCATAGTGTCAATTATAATAAAACTAGCTCACCAAATCGACTGCAAGGATATTAACCCTAGAAGAAATGCAAGAGGATTTTGAAGCAGAGATCAGAGAATGAAAAAGAACTTGGAACCCTTAAGGGGATTGTTGTGTACTCTTCTGAGTTCATTCCTGATTTGGCTAATACATTTGCTCCATGAGATGAACTCCATAAAAAACAATGACAGAAATTGTTTCTTTTGACTCTATTCTTGACAAATTGTGACATTTTTGTTCAAGGCACTGTGGTGTTAAGGAAAAATGGTCTTGTTTTTTAAACATCTAATTTTAAACATCTGGGAATTTTGGTCCATCTGCCACTTCTTTGCTCACTCGCCTAAACTGTGCAAATCCTTTAGCAGGAGAAAGTGAGGACCGCAGATGCTGGAGATCAGAGTCAAAAAGTGTGGTGCTAGAAATGAACAGCCAGTCAGGCAGCATCCGAGGAGCAGGAGATTCAACATTTCAGGTACAAAATCTTCATCAAGAATGAGGGGGGTGGGTGTAATGGGGCTGAGCGATGAATAGAAGAGGCTAGGCTGTGAGGAAGGTAGCTTGGAAGGCGATAGCTGGATGAAAGTGAGTGGTGATAGTGATAGGTCAGAATGGAAGATGGAGTGGATAGATGAGAAGGAAGATGGACAGGTAGGACAGTTCAAGAGGGTGGTGCTGAGTTGGAGGGTTAGATCTGGGATAAGGTGGTGGGAGGGGAGATGAGGAAACTGGTGAAATTGCCTTTCATACCATGTGGTTGGTTGCATGTTGTTAGTAGTTATGAAGACAAATACATTTGTTTCAGTTGTAATTACAGTAAAAACAAATATACAAAAAAATAGTTAATTTCAGATAATAGAAATATTGGCCTATTCATATTTATATGCTGGAAATTACTTCCATGTACTAACTTTGATTTTATTGCATAACTGGGGAAGGAGTATAGTATGTTGCAATGACTAAATATTATGAAATACAGCTCTCTCTGCTGTCCTCTCTTCTGGCAGAAATAAACAAATTGGTTTAATAATGGTTGCTTGCAGTTGAACATGTCTTCCCTCAGTACTGAACATGACACTACCTTCTGTCTTCAGGAAGTCAACAACAGGCGTCAGCATGTCTGCTGTCTGCCTTTGATCATGCTCAATAAGAAATGTTACCATTTGGGCAGAGCTCACATCCAAATCTGAATAAGGAATTTATCCTTGAAGATAGTACTGTGTGAGTAAAACAGATGTGATGCATCATCATGACACTTAAATTATCCAGTGCATGGGGTGTAAACTGTGACCAATAAAGAATTTCATGAGCATAAAAATAACCTTTTATTCATGTGTCACCTCTCACATCTACTGCATATCCTAAGCATTGAATATCACAGACATCTTGCCTGAAGTGTTTTTTTTTAAACACAGGCTCTGCTGTCCCACAAACAGCAATAAGATAATCAGAGTTCCTGATAAGAAGTACATCTTGTCCCTACAGTTGAAAGATGAGAAGTATTTACTATATGACAAAACTTCAACATGCAGTGTTAAACAATTGAGGAAGATCTGTTCATTCATGTTATGGAGTCTTATAGCACGAAAATAGACCCTTTGGTCTATTTTTCAGTCCATGCCAATCATAATCCCAAACTAAACTAGTCCCACCTGCCTGTGCTTGGCTCATATCATTCCAAATATTTCTTATTCATGTACTTATCTAAATGTCTTTAAAACATTGTAACTGTACCCAGACCCACCATTTTCTCTGGAAATTTATTCCACACATGAACCATTCTGTGTGCTTAATAAAGGCTTACCATCATGTCTTTTTAAAAGTCTTCTCCTCTCACCTTAAAGATATGCCCCCTAGTCTTAAAATCCTCCACCCTAGAGAAAAGACACTTGCCATCCACTTTATCTATATCCCTTGTTATTTTATAGATCTCAATATGGTCACCTCTCAAGCTCTTACGTTCTAATGAAAAAAGTCTCAGCCATTCCTTATAACTCAAATCCTCCATTTTTGGCTACATCCTGGTAAATTTCATTTGAACCCTTAGAACTACAACAAATAAACCAAATGACATCAAATGTGTCAGCATTAGTGCCATGCTAGAGCCCCCAAGTACTTTATTTGCATTGCACTTTAGCATTTCCACATCATTCTTTCCACGGAATATAACACAGTTCCTTAACACATTTAAGCATGTCCCCTTGACCCAGTGATGAGTATTTCATTATATACCTTTAAAGAATATCTCAGGGTTAAAACTGCAATAACTTTTTAATGTCATATTTTAGCTCAGCCACCTCTCAGATTTACTTCTTATAACTGTATCTAAAACAAACTTATGCAACTAGAATCCTTTAGTCTGTATAATAAGTGCAGCTTTTGGATATAAATTGACATTCTGATTAATCATAAGCTTGGCTTGATCTTATAGTTGTAGATTTTTTGAAGAAGCACATCAATCCGTCTGTTATGTGTTTTGTTTTTCAGGTCCTTGTCCTGTTTGTACAAAATGTGTCAGCCTCTCGTGCATGACCAAAAATTTAGAAACATCAGGCATAATTTTGTGGTCCACAGCAAGTGATGTTGATTAGTGTTGATATCACAGAAAGCTGCCCAAACAAATCTATGATTTCTGTGGTGTAGATTACATCGGTTGCCAGGAAGAGTGGCATCAAGTAAGCAGCACAAACAATCACACTGAGGAATTCTTATAGACAGAAAACAAGGAAGTAGCAAAGTATTGATTATTCCTGACATTCTGATCATTTTACAGGGAGGAAGATAACAAGATAAGTTCACTGGTGTTACAGCAGGAGCTGCAATGTCACTGAAATAGCTTTAATATAATGTCATTACTTAGAAAATCTATGGAATTTTTTTCTCATTCTGAACAAAGTGAGCATTCTACAAACTTAAAAGTAATTTTCAGGGATAGTGAGGTTGTTTGGCAGTATATTATCTACTTTCTATTCATTCCACTTATTCCTAGTTTCAACACATTAACAATATGCAACATTCTCAGTCAATTCACAGTTCAACTAACAGTGTAAAATGTGGATGGATACAGCACATTGAGTGACATCAAAAATTTCCATTTGGAAAAACTTGAACAGTATTCCCCAGAAAGTAAAGAACCAGTGACAAAAACTTTTGATTTTTCATGTTGAACCGCACATGCCCAAGTGTCTAAAGAGTAACGGAGAAAATTTCTAGATGTTTACCATGTTTCTAACTGCTGAAAGTGTCAGGTCAATAAGGTATAAAATGTACATTCATGAGAAACAATGGCATAACAGCTGAACTAGCAATCCAGAGGAATAAGTTTGTTCTCTTAGTTTTATATTGAGGATAGAGAATGTAAATTTAATAAATTCATTTGTGTACTTATTTGAACCTGGAATGAAAAATTAATAATAGGTAAGATGACCATGAAACTGCTGGATTATCCATTAAAATTCCATCTGTTTCACCATAGTCCTTCACAAAGAGTAATCTGCCATTGTTGCCCGACCTGGTCTGTATATATTTGCAGTTTTAACAACATGATTAACTTTGAGTGGTTCTCTGAGATGGCTGAGCACTCAAGTCAATTATTTTTTTAAAAAGTGGCTTACCATCAAACTCTTGAAGGCATTTGGTGAAAGGACAACTAATGTTGGTCTTTTCAGCAATGCCTTATGATCATGAATGAATGAAGAAACTTTATTTGTTGCCTTCAATGTTTTTCGTTAAAACTGTGAAACATCTTCTTTAATTTGTCAGAAATAAGTTATCTAAACAAGAATCCAAACACTGGAATATGAATAAAAGGAATGTAATGAGCCCCAGTTCGCAATTCCCTTTCCCTGTCGAATAAATAAATTCAAATAAGGACTGTATTTCATTTTGTTTTTTGGAAGTACCTCTTCTTATGAAAATAGACATTAAAAGATTGCTAAGATGTTTTCAGAGGGTCAAGCAACTTATGAAACTTGTGCACAGCCATGTCAAGTCTCTGTAAATTTTGCATTTGAATTGGATGGGTTGCCTGCTTTAAGTGAAGAAAAAATCATTTGTATAATTGAAATCTTTATTTTCTGTGAAATCAACCAAAACACAAAATCTAAAGCTTCTCAGTCTCACATTCGCTGCTCTAATATTTAGCAAAAGAAGAGGTACAGAAACCTAATAATCCTCACTAAGTATGAATGGCCATCAACAATTCTGTATTGCGTGGCAATGCTTTCAAATTTCAAATCATTCTACATGGACAAGTTGTGGATTGCTTATGTAGACATCGAAGGGAAATTGTCTTCAGATAACTGATCCCATTTACTCTAAGCACTAGCTTAGAGTAACAAGGTCAATATATGAGCAAGAGAATCGACGTTTCGGGCAAAAGCCGTTTCCTGATGAAGGGCTTTTGCCTCAAACGTCGATTTTCCTGCTCCTTGGATGCTGCCTGATCTGCTATACTTTTCCAGCACCATTCTAATCTAGACTCTAATCTCCAGCAAATGCAGTCCTCACTTTTGCCAATCTGTGAGCAACAAAGCACGAAACACCAGCAGCAGCAAATACAGCAATATTTACCACATTGTCATAGGATCTCCACCAGTACAGATACCTAACCTATTGGCAATAAGACCACAAGCAATTAACTTTGTTATCTGCTGCAAATCCATTTTTTGAATGAGTCTCATAATAATTCTGAAATATGCCACCCACTATTGATTCTTGCTAGAACACCCTTCAGAATTACAAATTCTCTCTTCACTGCCAGCAACCTATGTTTATCGTAACATGAGCCAACCAAATTAATTATGAATTATTATTTAATTTACAACTTGGAGAAGCATCCTTTTGCCTTGAACTTTTTTTTTGAGCGAGGATGTCTGTGTGTATGTGTCTAGTTAAAAAAAATACATTAGACTTTAATGCAATGGATGAATAATTAATCCTACAGATTTAAACATACAAAAGCTTTCTGCTCATAAAAAGAAAAAAAGATTGCTTGGAAAGCTGAGCACATCTGGCAGCGTCTGTGGTGAGAAATCAGAGTTAATGTTTGGGTCCAGTGACCCTTGCTCAGAACTCACATAAGTTTCTTCTGGTTGTTCAAATTGGCCACATGCTCAGGTTCTAAGGAACACACACATCTTCCTTTTCAATACATTGATTACAGAGAGCAAGGGGAAGAGACCGAAGATTTCAATTCTCTCTCATTCATCTCCTTAACACACAATATATTCAGTGGTAATCTGCATTCTGTATTGCATCAATACATATGTTGTTGATAATTTGGCCCCAACTAGCACTGAAGCTTGCAGAACCTGATTTTTAAAAAATTCATTTACAAGATATTGATATTGTTGGCGAGACCAATAGCTATTGTCCATCCCTAATTTCCTAGAGTCAATCACATTGCTGGGTCTGGATTTACATGTAGGCAGACCCCTAGTTGAGGGCAACATGTCCTTTTAGAAAGGAAACTTTGTGAACCAGATGTGTTTTTCCAACAATCAACAATGATTTCATGGTCGTCATTAGATTCTTAATTTCCAGATTTTTATTGAAATCAAACTTTATTATCTGCTTTTGTGGGATTCAACATTTAGAATAATCATCAGTCCAATAAATTTGGTTGAATGCACAACTTGGCTTTTTAATTGCATCAAATATAGAGAAGAGGTATAGATCATTCTATCCAACTACAGAAATTTTATAAGTATATTATGTGTAAGAGAATTACCAGGGAAAGGGTAGGACCCATTCGGAACCAAATTGGCAATGTGCATGTGGAGCTGGAAAATACAGTTTACATTTTAAATGTGTACTTTGCATCTGTATTCACTGTAGAGAAGAATGATGTGAGTCTACAAGTCAGGCAGAGGAATCAGTACATCCTTGAAGGAATTAAAAATGAAAGAGAAGTATTAGATATTTTCCAAAGGTTGGAAGTGGATAAATCCCCAGGCTCAGATCTGACGTAACCAAGCTGCTTTGGAGGCAAGGGAAAAGAATGCAGATGCTCTGACATTAATTTTCAAATCTGGACACAGCAGATGTGCCAGAGAATGAGAGGATAACTACTGTAGTACAGTTGTACAAGATGAGTGATAGGGATAAATCAGGAAACTACAAGACAGTGAGTACCTCATCTATGGGGAAACTATTAGAAAATATTCCAAGGGACATAATTCATTTCCACTTTGAAATCCAAGGATTGGGTGGCACAGTGGCCCAGTGGTCAGCACTGCTGCCTCACAGTGCAAGAGATCTGGGTTCAATTCCTGCCTCAGGCAACTGTCTGTGTGGAGTTTGCACTTTCTCCCCGTGTCTGCGTGGGTGTGCTCCGGTTTCCTCCCACAGTCCAAAAATATGCAGGTTAAGTGAATTTGACATGCTAAATTGCCTGTAGTGTTAGGTGTAGGGGAACAGGTCTGGGTGGGTTGCTCTTCAGAGGATCAGTGTGCACTTGTTGGGCTGAAGGGCCTGTTTCCACACTGTAAGTAATATTATCAACTTGGCCTGGTAAGGGGCAAGATCTATCAAATTTGCATTTTTTGATGAGTATAAATGAGAGTAGTTAATGGGGATTTCAGTAGGTTTTTGACAAAGTCTGTTGTGGCAGAGGATTTCAGAAGCCAAGAGCACACATGATCCATTGCATTGTAAGTCTGTTTTCAGTCATGTATCACAGTGTTTGATGCTAGGTCCCTTGTTTACTGTGTATGATAATGATCTGGACATCAGTGAAGGAGGTGTAAATCGTTAAGTTCACAGATAACATGAAAATTGATGATGTGTTAAATAGTGAGGAGGAAAACCTTAGATTACAAGACAATAGATAGGAAATAGACAATACAGAAGGGCTGATCAGATGACCAAACCAGTGGCAAAAGATATTTAATCCTGAAAAGTGTGAGGTGGTGCATTATGAGAAGACTGCCAGGGAAGGGACTAAATGTGAATGGTAGGACTCAAGGAAGTACCTTGGTATGCACGCCTCTAGATCCCTGAAGCCAAATGGACGGGTAGATTGTATGAGTTATTTACCTTTATTATTCAGGACCTTGAATACAAGAGCAAGGAGGTTACTATGGAGTAATATTTAAATTGTAGGTCACAGCTTGAGTACTGTATGCAGTTCTGATCACCACACTATAGGAAGGCTGTGATTGCATGAGAGAGGATACAGAGGACATTCATTAGGATGTTGCCTGAGCTGGTGTGATTCAACCATGAAGAGGTTTAGCTCGTTTTCCTTGGACAGAATGTTAAGAGGGAATCTGATTGATATGTACAAAGATTTGAGTGCCATTGACAGGGTAGATTAGAAGAAATGCCTTCTCCTTAGTAGAGGGTTCACATTTTAAGTTAAGGAACAGGATGTTAAGAGGTGATTTGAAGATTTATTTTTTTATCCAGAGGGTTGTGGGTATCTGGAAATCACTGTCTGAAAGGGTGGTGGAGGCAGAAAACCTAATATTTTTAAGAAACACTTAACACACAAGACTATGGGCCAAATGCTGGAAAATGAGATTAGAATAGATGAATATTTGATCAGCATAGACAAAAGGCCCCTTTCCATGCTTTAAAAATTCAATGACTACTCCAAATCTAGAACAATTAACTTGCTCTTGAATTTCTGGCTGATCATCTTGTATATATGATGTAACTTTTGTATATGTTTTAATTATGAATTCATTTTTATTTGCCTCTTGTTTTTACATTCTGTGCTAAAATATAGAAACAAGCGGAATTATAAACATGATTGCTTGTTGCTTCGGATCAGAATGTTAAAATAATGTATTAGTATCTATTCAACACTCTGACAATTCACAGGTAAAAGGACAGCTAGAAAATGGAAGCTTTCAGAAATGAGATAACAAGAGTCCAGACAAAGTATATTCCTGTTAGGGTGAAAGGAAAGGCTGGTACCTATAGGCAATGCTGGATGACAAAAGAAATTGAGGATTTGGTTATGAAAAAGAAGAGCGTTGATCGAATAAATCCTTCGAAGAGTATAAAGGCAGTCTGAGTATACTGAAGAGGGAAATCAGGACGGCAAAAAAGGGGACATGAGATAGATTTGGCAAATAGAGTTAAGGAGTATCCAAAGCATTGTTTACAAATACATTAGGGACAAAATTAAAAATCACACAACACCAGGTTATCGTCCAACAGGTTTAATTGGAAGCACACTAGCTTTCGGAGCGACGCTCCTTCATCAGGGTGATTGTGGGGGGCTCGATCATAACACAGAATTTATAGCAAAAATTTGCAGTGTGATGTAACTGAAATTATACATTGAAAAATTGATTGTCTGTTAAGCCTTTCATCTGTTAGAATACAGTGATAGTTTCACTGCTTTCATGTGTAAATCACAAAACCCTTTTTTTTAAAGTTGCATTCTCTGGTTAGCTGTTAACAATGGTGATAGCTAGACAATATGTTGAAGGTGTAAGCCCCCTGTGTTCTCTGTCTATGACCTAATGTTTAGATTGATTCTAATCTAAAAAGTGAGATAACAGCGTTTTACATACATTCATGCAGTTTTTGAGCTCAGAGTTCTACATGAATGTATGCAGTTTTTGAGCAAAGTGCAATGTAACTCTGCAAGTACAAATTCACCCCACAAAATACATGTGTGCATGTGGGTCTTTGTCTGTATGTGTGTGTGTGTGTCTGGTGTGGGGGTTGTGAGTGTGAGAAAGTGTGTGTGTGTGTGTGTAGTGAGTGCAGAGTGTCTTAAGTCTGTGAGGGGGTGCATGTGTGGGAGTGTGTGTGTCTATAAGGGTGTGTGTGGGTGTCTGTGTGCGCGTCTGTGTGTACCTGTGTCCATGTGCATGTGAGAGTGTGTGTGTGTGTGTGTAGGAATATCTGTGTGTGCGTGTGTAGTGCACTGGTGATCACCTGTAATGTGACATGAACCCAAGGTCCTGGTTGAGGCCCTCCCTATGGGTACTGAACTTAGCTATCAGCCTCTGCTCGGCCACTTTCCTCTGCTGCCTGTCCTGAAGTCCACCTTGGAGGATGGTCACCCGAAGGTCCAAGGCTGAACTATAACCTGGTGTTGTGTGATTTTTAACTTTGTACACCCCAGTCCAACACCGGCATCTCCAAATCATTAGGGACAAAAGGGTAACTCGGGAGAGAATAGGACTCTTAAAGATCAGCAAGGCAGACTTTGTGTGGAACCGTGGGAGATGGGGAAATACTAAACAAGTATTTTGCATCAGTGTTTACTTTGGAGAAGGATATTGAAGATAAAGAATAGAGGAAATAGAAGATGATATATTGAAAAATGTCCATATTGCAGAGGAGGAAGTGCTGGATGCCTTGAAACACATAAAAGTGAATACATCGCCAGAACATCATCAGGTGTTAACTCGAATTCTGTGAGAAGCTAGTGATATTATTGCTGGACCCCTTGCTGAGATATTTGCATCATCGATAGTCACAGGTGATTTGCTGGAAGACTGGAGGTTGGCTAACGTGGTGACACTCTTTAAGAAGAGTGGTAAGGACAAGCCAGGGAACTATAGTCCAGTGAGCCTGAAGTCGGTGGTGGGCAAGTTGTTGGAGGGAATCCTGAGGGACAGGATGTACATGTATTTGGAAAGGCAAGGACTGATTAGACATAGTTAACATGGCATTGTGCATGGGATATCATGTCCCACAAACTTGATTGAGTTTTTTGAAGAAGTAACAAAGAGGATTGATGAGGTCAGAGTGGTAGGTGTGATCTGTATCGACTTCAGTAAGGCGTTCGACAAGATTTCCCATGGGAGATTGATTAGCAAGGTTAGATCTCATGGAATACAGGGAGAACTAGCCATTTGGATACAGAACTGGTTTGAGGGCAGAAGACAGAAGCTGGTGGTGGAAGGTTTTTTTCAGACTGGAGGCCTGTGACTGGTGGAGTGCTGGGTCCACTACTTTTCATCATTTATATAAATGATTTGGATGTGAACATTACAGGTATAGTTCGTAAATTTTCAGATGACACCACAATTGGAGGTGTAGTGGACAATGTAGAAGGTTACCTCAGATTACAATGGGATCTTGATCAGATGGGTTAATGGGCTGGGAAGTGGCAGATGGAGTTTAACTTAGATAAATGTGAGGTGTTGCATTTTGGGAAAGCAAATCATAGCAAGACTTATACACTTAATGATAATGTCCTAGGAAGTGTTGCTGAACAAAGAGACCTTGGAGTGCCGGTTCATAGCTCCTTGAAAGTGGAGTCGCAGGTAGATGGGATAGTGAAGAAGGCATTTGGTATACATTCCTTTATTGGTCAGATATTGAGTACAGGTAATGGGAGGTCATGTTGAGGCTGGACAGGACATTGGTTAGGCCACTTTTGGAATACTGTGTGCAATTCTGATCTCTTCCTATCAGAAGGATGTTACGAAACTTGAAAGGGTTGAGAAAAGATTTAAAAGGATGTTGCCAGAGTTGGAGGATTTGAGATATAAGGAAAGGCTGAACAGGCTCGGGCTGTTTTCCCTGGAGCGTCGGAGGCTGAGGGGTCACCTTATAGAGGTTTATAAAATCATGTGTGGCATGGATAGGATAAATAGGCAAAGTCTCTCCCTTGTGGTGGGGCAGTTCAGAACTAGAGGGCATCGATTTAGGGTCTGAGGGGAATGATATAAAAGACACCTAAGAGGCAACCTTTTCATGTAGAGGGTGGTGCATGTATTGAATAAGCTGCCAGAGAAAGGCTAGTATGATTGCAACATTTAAAAGGCATTTGGATGGTTACGTGAATAGGACGGCTTTGGAGGGACCTGGGCTGGGTGCTGGCAGGTGGGACTAGATTGGTTCGAGATATATGGTCAGCATGGACGAGTTAGACCGAAGGGTCTGTTTCTGTATTGTACATCGCTCCGACTCCATGAAACTAATAATTCTTGATTCAAGATGGTGGAAGCAGTTTAGGCAGTGGTTAGATTCTTCAGCCTGGGGCTCATCCAGCTATTGCTTTTTTCTTTTATTTATCCCTTTCCTTCATTTCTCTTTTTCTGAGATTTTACATTTTTTTTTGTATGATAAGATAACTTACCTTTGAGCAGCTGAGTGTTGAATCGAAGTGGGCTGGAGGCTTGGAATGGCTGAGAGTCAGAATGGAGTAAGCTGGAGGCCTGAAGCAGTGCGGAGTGGCTGAGAGTCAGAGTGGAGTGGGCTGGAGGCCTGGAGAGGTGTGGAGTAGCTGAGAGTCAGAGTGGAGTGGGCTGGCGGCCTGGAGTGGCTGAGAGTCAGAGTGGAGCGGGCTGGAGGCCTGGAGCAGTGCGGAGTGGCTGAGAGTCAGAGTGGAGCGGGCTGGAGGCCTGGAGAGGTGTGGAGTAGCTGAGAGTCAGAGTGGAGTGGGCTGGTGGCCTGGAGCGGTGTGGAGTAGCTGAGAGTTAGAGTGGAGCGGGCTGGAGACTTGCAGTGGTGTGGAGTGGCTGAGAGTCAGAGTGGAGTGGGCTGGAGGCCTGGAGAGGTGTGGAGTAGCTGAGAGTCAGAGTGGAGTGGGCTGGAGGCATGGAGTGCTGTGGGGATAGTTGTTAGACCGGACAGACTGGAGATTAAATGTCAAGGGGAGATTACTCAATTCACTTTGTCGAAGACATTCGTTGCCTTGAACTTGTGTTGCATGAACATTGTTTTCCATTTATCAGCCCTAGCCTGGATGTTAGCGCACATTGGTTCAGTCTGCTTCAATATCCGAGGAGTTTGGAACAGAACAAGAAACTTAGAAATCAGCAAACATCATCATTTTTGAGTTGGAAAGGCACTTTAACAGGAAGGAAAGAAGTTATCCATAAGATATTGGGACAGAAATATGTCATTCAGCCCATTGAGTCAATTCTGCCATGGAATGAGAAAATAGTTGATCTGATAATTCTCAACTCCACTTTTATGCTTTTCCTCCATAATCATTGATTCCCTCACTGATTATAAATCTGTCTGTCTAGGCTTTGAATATGCTTAAGAACACAACCTTGACAACCCTCTGCATTCAAAAATTTGACAGATTCACTACCCTCTGAGAGAAGACAATAAAATCATAAGACAGAGGAGCAGGAAGTAAGCCATTTAGCCCATTGAGTCTGCTCTGCCATTCAATCATGGCTGATAAGGTTTTCAAGCCCATTTTCCCACTTTCTCCCAATAACTTTTGATCCTCTTGGTAATCAAGAACTTATCTATCTTTGTTTTAAGCCTTCTGTGGCAAAGAATTTCACAAATTCACCACTCTCTGGCTAAAGATGTTTCTCCTCATAACCATTCTAAAAGGTCTTCCTTTTACTCTAAGAAGGAATACCTCCTCCTCCCCGTCTTAATTGGATGACCACTTTTTTCTGAGATTGGGTCCTCTGTTCCCAGGTTCTCCCACAAAGGTAACAATCTCACAAAGGCCCAAACTACTCAACATGTTGTCATAAGATTGTCCATCAATATCCAGGATCAACCTAGCAAACTTTCTTCAGACTGCCTCCAATGCCAATATCTCCTTCCTTAGACTCAAAAACATTCACACTATTCTGCCTCATAATCTGTGTTATAACCAGTGCATTCAAACATTCCTTGACATCATTTGCAGTACATCAAAATGGTTGAAGGCCAATAGCTGTGAATCTGGGGACCTCTGGAAGAAACTGGGTTGGGTAAAATGTTTGGGACTTTTGCTTTAAAATAATTGGACACAGCACAGTCTTGTCTTTTGCACTCATATGTTGGGATCTGCTTTCATCGAGTACAGAGATTTTCAGGAAGCCTTCTCCTTCAAATCCTCCCCAGCATTCATGACTGAATGTGGAAGGGTTACAGAGATTTGATGTGATCTGTCAATTGCAGGATGACATAGCTCTCTCACTAGCTGTTTATTTGGCACGCAAGTGGTCCTGTATTATATCTGCACCTCATTTTCAGGTATGTCTAATGCTTCTCCTGGCAGACTCTTTTTATTGAGCTGAGTTGCTGGCAATGGTAGACCAAGGGATATACAGGGCCGTAATGTTAGAGATTATAGTGAAACACAATTCTACTGCAACTGCTAGTCTACACCACCTCAAAGATGTTGGAGTTTGAGCTGATCAATCCGTCTGAATCTGTACCCTTTTGCACTCTGGTCATGTCAGACAAAAATACCCAGTGACCTCAGTGTGAAGATGGTATTTTGTTTCCACAAGTTCTGTGCAGTGCTCATTCCTGCCGTTAGGTTCATAGGCAGGTGCATCTGCAAAAGGGAGGTTAGTGAAGATGAGTTCAAATAAGCTTTTCCGTATTTCCCCATAATTGGTTCCCTCATCACCTGCCATATATCCAGTCTAGCAATTGTACCCTTGAGGACTCGGCTAGCTCAGTCAGCTGTGGTGCTATTAACTCACCCTTGGTGATGGATATTAAAACTCCCCTCTACCACCCTACACCACTATCCCCCTCCTCCTCTGACACCCCCCACATTCCTTTGTCACCCTCCCTATTTCTTTTAATTGGTGTTCAACATGAAGGAGTATTGATTCATCATCTGATGGAGGGAATTTTGATTTGAGGCCATGAGACTTCATGGGTCAATGTTCAGAACTGTCAAGATCACTTCCTCCAGAGTATACACTACTGCACCACCACATTTGGTCTTGCTGCTAGCAGAGGACTGGAGTGGTGATGCAGTGTCCACCAAGATATGAGTCAGTGACTATGATGATATCAGGCTGTTACTTGATTGGTTTGTGGAACAGTTTCCCTAGTTGCGACACAAAACCCGATGATAAAAAGGATGACTTTGCAAGGTTAACTATAGATTACATATGGCTTTGTCATTTCCATTATCTGGATTGATATTGAGTGGTTCTGGCTGGCTTTATTCTTATTTCTGTTCTGGAGTGGTTTGGTCAAACTAATTGGCTTGCTAGGAGTTAACCATTATTCTGCCATGTGTCTTTCCTAAAAAAACGACTCAGAAACTAAATTCTAAACCTAAACCTAAACAAATTCCCGCAATTCATTAGTTTGATGATTGCACATATATCAATTTTGATGCACATACTTGATTTAATTGACATAATTTGATGGCTATTAAAGCAGTGACTTCAGTTGTACAGAGTTGGGTGTACACTCCTAGATTAAGCTGTTCTGCAATGGTGGTGGGCTGTACCACATCATGATTTACAATTTATAGACTAACTGAAATTAATTGGATTCTGCCTGTATTATTTGTTCTTGTATCTCTGTTGCTTTTTGTTAATTTGTCTGGAAGATTAACATCATGTTAAACCTATAATGGAGTTTGCTGACTTGCACATGGATGCTGAATGAACACAAATGGTTTTGAGTGACATTGTACCAGATGTAAGTCAATATAAGATTTACCATCAATTGGAATGCTGCCCTCTTTTAAAACTGTTTTGGAAGCTAATATTTTCACTCAAGAATGCCTCAGTTTTGCTATAAATGAAGCATTACTGTCAAAGGCAAATTTATCTGGTCACACAGATGGATTCTGCGCCTTCAAACTTCGAAGTAGCAATAATATTATGCAGCAGAATTCTACTAGGGAAAGAACTATGGTAGTTTGTCAAGGTATATACTAATTGGATGTGTTTATTAATTTGCATTAAAAATCTTTATACATTATGCATCCATCTGGTGTTGAGAGAGCTGACCTAAAAAAGTTTCTCTTTTGAATTATTAATTTTTTTTTCAAAAAATAACTTTAAAGTTTTTTGTTCCTCTCCCAAAGGTGTTTTGTTTCCACAAGTCCTCTGGTTCTGCTGCGCCTATCACCATTTACAAGTTTAAGTGGGTCAGCCTGAGGTCATACGATGAGTTGTTTTACTATTGAAAGCTAGGACTTGATCCTGATCTCACATGACATTTTCAACGACTGGCTAGTGTGACTCTTTGTTCAGTTGTCTTCCTGTTGTCCCATTTAAGAATAAAAGCATAAGAATGTAAGGATGAGCAGTAGAAGGAGGCCATTCAGCCCGTTGAATCTGCTCTGCCATTTGACTGATTTGATTATGGTCTGCTAATTTAACTACTTTGATAACTACTTTTAAGGGCGGCACGGTGGCACAGTGGTTAGCACTGCTGCCTCACAGCGCCAGAGACCTGGCTTCAATTCCCGCCTCAGGCGACCCTGTCTGTGTGGAGTTTGCACATTCTCCCCGTGTCTGTGTGGGTTTCCTCCGGGTGCTCCGGTTTCCTCCCACAGTCCAAAGATGTGCAGGTCAGGTGAATTGGCCATACTAAATTGCCCGTAGTGTTAGGTAAGGGATAGATGTGGGGGTATGGGTGGGTTGTGCTTCGGCGGGGCGGTGTGGGCTTGTTGGGCCGAAGGGCCTGTTTCCACACTGTAGTAATCTAATCTAATCTAAAAAAAAACTGCTGTGTTCTGGATCTTTAAGTACAATCACAGGCTACAGGAACCAACCATCAATAGGTCTCCACTGAGCTGTATATTTTTCCAAAAGAGAGAGCTCATGATCCTGTCCATTTCTTTACCACATTATTTGTCTTCTGGATCCAGAAGGGCACTCTCATTGTTTATGGCATTTATATGCTGTTATATGTACAAAGCATTGCAAAACCACTCTGAGCAGAAAGGTTCTGCAGACATCGGTGAGCATTCAGTGAATATGGACAAGCACAGACCCGATTCTGGCATTGAGCATAAAACAATATGACCACAGAGGAGATAGTATCTCTATCAAAGCACATCTCATCATTGCTACCTTTGTTATCAGCCTTGCCTAGGGCTGGCATTCAAAATCAAAAGAAAGGAAAGAAGGACATTAGCCAGGAGGGGTTTACAGGGTCAACAGAGCTATGCTTTCCATTGTTGGTGCCATCCCTTAAGCAACTCACTGTTGGATAGTCGATACAATTTCACTCCTTTTCTCTTTTTTAACTATTTGAAATAACTGGTCAGTCTTTTCAGAAGACACTGAAAGGTCAACCACATTGCTATAGGGCTGTACTCACATGTAGGTCATACCAAGTAAGGATGTCAGAATTCCTTCCTTAAAAGACATTAGTAAACAAGATGTTTCTTTATGACAATCGATAATGGTTACGTGGTCATCAGTAGATTTTTAATTCCAGACTTTGATAAAATTCAAATTCTATCATCTGTTGTGGAATCCAAGATCCCAGATGTTGCCTGAGTCTTTGAATTACTCACCTAGCAACAATGAAACTAAACCATTACCTCCCCTCAGTGATAGATAAGTTGCATTTTGTTTTGTAAATATATTAGCAAATTTTTTTAAGCACCGAAAAGGTGCTTGTGGAATGTAGCAACAACTTCTCTGTATCAGCTTATAGGGCTTAATGAGAGCTCACTCTGATGCATCACCCTCCATGCCTTGACTGTACTAATGACAACGGGGTTCTGGCAGTGGTCCATAACTGTCCTCATCTTATCCATGAACAACAAATTAATAAGACGGCACTTTGCTTGGGAGGCCTCAATATCCAGCCATATTGAGTTTGGATTGTTCCCTACCCAGTCACAGACAAAGGACAATAGGGAACTCAATTGAAACCTTCTGACGAATGGGAAATCAACTCCTCCCCCTCCTGGAGGCAACTGCAATTTAAGTTTGAAGAGGGTCCGCCCACAATGCCAGACAAAGGAACCAAACCATCCCATAAGCTTCTGCAGCGTTGACCTGGGAAACATTATAGAGAGCATATGCATCGGATAAAGCAAATGAGGAAGAACATTCATCTCAATGAGAGATATTTGGCCCAACCATGAAATTGGAAGAGCCTCCCATCTCTGGAGATCTCACCTAATAGTGTCGAGCATTGAGCAAAGTTAGTCCGAAATAACAGATCAAACTTGGGGGTAATAAAAATGCCTAGGTATTGGAACCCTGCCCGTGACCACTTTAAAGGGAACTTAGGGCCACCTTCAACCTCTGGCACATCCTTAAGGTTCCCCAAAGGCATAGCCTCTGATTTTGCAAAGTTAATCTTATATCCTGAAATAGCCCCAAATGAATTGATACATTGTATCAAATAGGGTACGGAGGTCATCGGGTTCAATAAAAACAGAAGGACATCATCTGCATACAGTGTAATCTCTTGTGCCCTCGATCCCACTTCCGGAGCGGTTCTGTAGACGTTCTGACGAATGGTCTCTGCCAGCGGCTCTGTCACTAACATAAACAATAATGGTGAGAGGGGGGTAGCCTTGCTGACTATTCCTACCAATCCTAAAATTCCCAGACTTCACCCCGTTAGTGATGACTGCAGCCAGAGGGTGGCGATATAAAACCTCCACCCACCTAGCAAAGACCCTACCAAACCCAAACTGTTTAAAGACATAAAAAACATATGGCCATTCCACCCGTCAAATGCTTTCTTTGCATCTAAGGGAATCACCAATCCTTGAATCGATTGTTGCTGACAAACTTGGACCACATTCAGCAACCTTTTAATATTATTAGAGGACCTACAGCCCCTTATAAAGTCTGTCTGTTCCTCTTTAATAATATGGGGCAACACCCTTTCCAATCTCAGTGTCAGGATTTTGACTGAATCTTGAAATCTGAATTTAATAGAAAGATGGGCCTGTATGAGGCACAATCCTCAGGAATCTTCCCCTTCTTAAGAATTAAGGAAATATTAGCTTCTCTCAAAGATGGTGGTAGGCATTCATGTATATAGGAGTGATTGTACATGTCCAACATCAGCCCTGACAGAATCCCTATAAACTCCTTATAAAACTCACCTGGAAGACCAATGGTGCCAGGCGCTTTTCCACTCTGAAGTTGCCTAGCTGCCTCCTGTATTTCCTGATCTGTCAAGGGGACATTAAGGAGAGAGGCCTGTTCCAAGGTTACTCCTGGGAGATCCAGGTTCTTAAAAAAGGTCTCCATTTTAGCCCTCCTGTCTTTGCGACCTTCAGACCGATACAATTCAGAGTAAAAGCTCCGAAAGGCCTCATTAATCATTTTAACATCTTATGTAAGGACCCCGGCGCTGTCTCTGATTGCAGTAATGGATTGGGGAGCATGCTTTTTCCTAGTCAGGTACGTTAATATTTCCCTGGCCTATCCCCATATTTGAACAGCCTTCGTCTAGCAAAAGCAAGTTCTTTCTTTGCGTTTTGTGTCAGTGTTGAATTCAAAGCAACCCAAAGGGCCGTGATCTGCTGTAGCTTAGTCACCGAAGGCTGCACAAAATGTGCTGCCTCTGCAACTTTCAACCCCGTCTCAAGTAGACGCTGCTGTTCCTCCTTCTGTCATTTCCGGCTAGCCGAGTAGGTAATAGCTAATCCCCCAGCAAAGGCCTTAGCAATCTCCCATAGCATAGACGGACTACTAGCTGTGCCTGAGTTAATAGTCAAGAATTCCTGAAACGTCTTGAAAAAGTATTCCACAAATTTGGCATCCTTAAAGAGAAAGGGTCCATGCGCCAGTGCTGCAAACCTAGCCCTTCACTCTTGGCCTTAACATCCAAATATACTGCCGTGTGATCAGAGATGGCTATATTCCCAATTTTACGACCCATAATTGAATCCAGAAGGGCCGAGGGAGCCAGAAAGAGGTCAATCTTCATGTGACATTTATGTGGGTTTGAAAAAAGGTGACGTCCCTGCCGGTAGGGTGAAGACATCTCCAAATATTCACTGGCCCCAAATCCTCGCATAAGTCAACCACCTGCTTGGCCTGTGAAGAAATAGTTAAAGGGACCACAAGGCATCCTGTCCACTGTTGGATCCAAAAGACAATTAGCCCCCCCCCCCCATAATAATGTGCCATGTTCCAAAAGCCCTCAACTTAGAGAAAGCACTAATCAAAAATTTGAAGGGATGCACTGGAGGACAGTAGACATTCAAAATGCCATATTCCTCTCCATGTATCAGGCTTTAAGTATCACAAACCGTCCCTGCTCATCTTTTCCCTGCTCTAATAATATGAATGGAAGATTTTTCTGGATAAGTACCACCACCCCCCTACTTTTAGTAGTAAAGAATGAAAAGAATACCCAGTCATAAACCCACTGTTGTAATTTCATGTGTTCCCCATCATCAAGATAGGTTTCCTGCAACAAAGCAATATCAACTCTTTCCCTCTTAACTGAAAAATGTATTGCTGGAAAAGTACAGCAGGTCAGGCTGCATCCAAGGAGCAGGGGAATCGATGTTTTGGGCATAAGCCCTTCTTCAGGAAATGGGCTGAAGAAGGGCTTATGCCCGAAACATCGATTCCCCTGCTCCTTGGATGCTGCCTGACCTGCTGTGCTTTTCCAGCAACACATTTTTCAGCTCTGATCTCCTGCATCTGCAGTCCTCACTTTTTTTCCCTCTTAAGGCTAGAAAGCGCTTTTTTCCTTTTAACGGGTGAGTGACTTCCCTTAATGTTCCAGGTGCACCATTTAATAAGACACTTAGCCATATCCCCTTTCAGAGACCCTTGAACCCCTCAGAGGAAGAACCCTGCTTACAAAGTGCCGAGCATAAATAAAGACTCATAGAATCGAAAAACTATATGTACAAAAACTACTCTATCATAACTATAAACAACTATTACTACCAAAAAACTACAAAGAAAACCAACTATAAAACCTTGAATGGAAGACTCTTTCCCCTGCCCATAGGGGCACTCACCCTACCCATTCCCTCCTTCACAGCTCCTTCAAACCCGGACTGTGCCCCAGCCTTAGGCCAGAAACAAACCAAGGAGATGATTGTTAAATCAACAGAAAAAAAGACAAAGTCAGGATGAGCACACTACCCATCCCTGGCTTCATATCACCCCTACTTCTGACTAAAAGAGAAACAGCACAAACAAAAAAAAGGGGGGGAGACAACAAAGAACATCCACAAAATTTCCCATCAGAAAATCCAGTTATTAAAAAAAAGAAACAAGTTATTCCAAAGTCTTTTCCCCCCCTTTCCAAAAAGGAAATTATAAGGGAGATAGAAAGGAATAAAAAAAGGGAAGGGAAAACATGGGGATAGATAGAAAAGAGAACAAACATTGACCGTATTCTTCAGGCCAGACCATCTATTTTAAAGTATCTACAAAGTGTTTAGCTTTATCCGATGAGTCAAATGTATAAACTGAGTCCTCGTGGCTGAAACGAAGTACTGCGGGGTATCTCATGAAGTACTGGATGCGCAGGTTCCTCAGCCTCTTTTTAACTTCATCGAAGGACTTCCTCTTTCGAATTACAGCTGCAGAGAAATCCTGGAAAAACATGATTATTGACCCCTTGTACAGCAGTGCCTGCAGATCTTTTCCCAGGGATCTGGAAGCTACTATGTCTTTTTGCTTGTCCTTATATGAATGGAAGTGCTCTAGGACCGAGCAGGGGGGCTGCACTAATCCTGACCTGTGCACTGTAACCTGAATAGCCCTTTCAATCTGAAGCCTACTGGACTCGAGGTGAAGGCCCAAAATGTGGTGTGGTAGCTGCTGCAGGCGAGTGTCCTCCCTGCTGCTGTTTGCTTGTTCCTTTGCCCTTTGGCATCCTTCTCACTCCCAAATATTAACAAATATGTGTTCTGTAAGGTTTTAATCTAATAATTTCACCACATTAGTTGGCCAGGGATGGCAAAAAACACCAGTATGCCTTGGCTGTTAGGCAGAGCTGTCCACAGCAATTCTACAGAATCGCCGTCATCATGTTGAGTCTGATAAGTTGCATTTAACACAAATTAAGATTCAAATGATCAACAATTTTTTTTAATGAGACGCTGATAATTATACACTAGTAAAAAATATAAAAATCCTACTCCACTATTGGAAGAAAATCAGAAGAGTTTTCATGGTATCCTGGAGCACAAATTACCTCTCTACACAACCATGATTAAGAAATACTCAATTGGTTAACTTTAAAGTACTTTGGTTAAAAGTGAGGACCTGTAAGCTGTTTTCCAATTATTTGAACATTACCTAGGATACTGCACTGATGCTGATCTTGTTCCACAATGAGCCTGGCCATGGGGATGTCTTTGCTGGTCAGCAAGAAAAATGTACTGCCCCTTATACCTTCACCCATTCACAGGCACCTTTAGGTGCCAAACAACAAACCAAGGAACTAATTTGTCTCTCTTAGTTATTTCCTCAGAGATAACAGTATAGGACTAGTGTGAAGGACAGTTCCTGGATTGCAACATCTGATGTGGTGTCATCTGGGGTTCAAAGAGGGTGACAGTCGTGTGAACATTGCAACGTCCAGCAGAGGCAGGCATTTCCGCATCTCCTAACATACAATTCCATGAGATGTGCACTGTAGAGGATAGTTGCATAATTAATGGATGAAAATACAAAGATTACATGTGAAAAGTTGCCATGAGCAGTGGCGTACCATGCCATGTTTCTTATTTGAAAAGGCACGAGGCCAAAAAAATGTGAAAGTTAACTTCATACCACTTCAGCCTGAAATTTATGTTATCCAGGGATGAATGGATCAATAATATTGCATTTGCCCATGACTTAATTGTTTTGAATCAGGCTGTCTTGTAAAGATGATCAATTCTGAACAGATATTTGGGCAAAACTTGCAACAATCTGGATTGGAATATTATTTTAACACCTATAGGCTTTCAGGTTTGAGAGTCACATATGACACAAAACAGGCAGTCAAGGATTATTATCAATAATAAAGATTTTTTAAGATTAACTAAGAAGTAACAATTTGGATGTGATGTAGAAGCTTATAGGCAGCAAAAACCTGCAACCTATAAAACATGGTTTACTGATCCCAGAAAATGAATGGATGCATGACACAGACCGAGTTGATAACTATAGGTTGTGTCAGCAGAACTTGGTCACTGAGGAGTTAGGAAACCTTTCTAAAAAAATGAAACGAAGGCTTAAAATTAAATTTGTACCTTGTTTTGTAAACTATAACATAATGTAGTGCTAGATGTGCTGCAAACAGACTTCCAAGAGGACCTCTGTGGTCATGGTCTGTAGTTGCATGACAGAGCTGCAATAGCCATAACTTCTGTAGTCAGCTTCTAAGAACAACCCGTAAGACCTTCAGTGCTCTGTGTCACCTCAGCTGGGTCATGTGATTGTCTGGTGGATCTGTGTAAACCTTTAGCAATTGCCTGTAATCTGTGGGAAGCTAGATTTGACTGCCATGTGGTAGCCTCCCAAAGGCTTTTATCTTCAATAAATGACTTCCAATTGACTTTTAAATTTGTAATGAGGCATAATTTTGCCTACAACATTTCCTCCAGTCTTCCTTAACCTTCCGTTACCTTACCATTGCCCATCTGAAGCAAACTGACAAGGACTGCCCTCTGCTTCTGAGCATCCATTCACACACTTGTTTTTAAGAAGCTATCAGGTCACACTAAGTCAATAACTCATTGGAAACGTTTGCACAACTGAACGTGAGATATGTCACAAAAATGTCAGGATGGTTACTTTCCTTTTTGTCCAAGCTTTTGGCTCAGGATCACCTCATTATGAGGGTCACTTATTCGCTGTTACCAGAGGCTTGTGTACAGGTCGTTCTGGGATAACATGCGTTTCAGCAGCATGATTTGGTTTGTAATGTCGCTGAAGAACTAGGGGATGATATTTTGGAGCACCTTTACTTCTGTTGGCAAAATGTGATTCCAGCGAGAATCGTTTCACACGCTTCGTTCTGCGTATGCACCGAGGCGTTCTTGCCGTTCTGCGCATGCGTCAGTGTCCACATTATACCATGCGTGCACGATTATCAGTGTCACTCTCCATGCCTTTGCCTGCATGTGCCGAAGTCTATGAGCTGCCCAGTGCATGTGCGATGTCAGTACTGAAGTCTCCGCACTGTTCTGCACATGGACCGATGTCAGCTGCCGAAAGAGCAGCTTTCTGTGAGAGGTATTGTACAGAAAGCAGCTTTTTTTACACTTCTTAAATTGACCTTTGCTTTGTTAATAAATATGATTTCAACCTTCATTTAAACTGTGCTATACTTTGCATTAGATGTTTTGGTGATTTTTGAGCGATTGTGAGTGATATTTTTGCTGGTCTGCCCCAAACCCACTTTTCCTATCGGCCCCATTATTTCTATCAAGGAATTTTCTGATAAGCGAGATTTCACTGGAATGCAACCACGGCATTCTAGGAGAACTACCTCCAGTTGAAAGAGTAGATATTGTCCGATAAATGTAGAAATTCTATCATGGAAGGCTTGAATCAGGAGAACTCACCACTTTTGTAAACTGATGATGTGTCTTATTTTGAGGGAGATAGAAGCAGTTACTCTTCCAAAGTGGCCTGAAGCCATACCTACCAATTCCTTCAGAATTTCACACCAATTCTGCAAGTATCATTCATCAGAATTTTCATTTCTTATCCACATCCAAAGGAACTTTTCATTTCATTCATCAAACTCTTTCACTAAAAGTGACTTGTGTCATTTCCCAAAGGATAATTGCATTTCTAGTCACAGATTGTGAGTTATTTATATCTTCTTTCATATGGCTAAAATGCTGAATGGTCATGGCATTGTTTCATCCTGGGGGAAAATGTATCAGGCATGTAAGGGATAGGTCAATGGAATAATTTTGTCACTGTAAAGAGAGTGAGAGCTAACCCATGCAATAAATCGACAATCATACAGCTGTAGCTGAAGAGATGTGGGTGAAGAAGGTTGTATTTGGAATGGTGGTGAGTGCTTCAGTGATGCCAAACTGTCAGAAGTGAATGGAATTTATAGGCCCTGAGATGGACAAAGAGGCAGGTTGCTTTTGCCAGTGTATTCACCATGTTCTCTGGGAGCAGTGAAGTCTGCTGGGAGAAATACTTCTGCTCTGTCTCTAGTCTCTCTAGCTTGCTGGATCGCTTCACAGTCTTGGAGCATGATAACATTAAGATCCTTACAGATTTTTTCACATCTTTCCTACCTTGTTTTGTGGTTTGAAACCCCTTGAAGTCTGCTATAACTTTGCTGGTTCTAATAAAAGGTCATCAAACTGAATAATTAAACCTGGCTTGAAAGAATAGTGAAGAATAGTTACCAGAGAGAAGAACTCATGTATCCCATGTCACCACCTTTTCCCCTTAACTCTGCACTTTTATTTCCTCTTCTGGCAATGAAATAAATCTCTGCAGAAAGTGACAATTGAGTCTTCCTCCTAGGCTATCTCAAAGCAAAGTACTTTAGCACTTTTCACAAACATAAAAGAGATTTTCCTTTTTTTACTTTTGGTTCTTTTGCCACATATATTGAACCAGCATTTTCTGTTCTTATTTCAGATTTCTAGCATTTTGCTTCGAAGTTAAGCTTTCCCTGTTCAGTTTCTGCCTCCCTTTCCGTCCTATGATGTTCTGTTGTTTGTTCTGCTGCATGTTCACTAATGCACGCCAACAGTGCAATGAGAATTCTCAGCTGCTTGCCAAAAACATGCACTCTTCATGCATTAATCTCCTATATTGTGCAGTCACAAGTTAACACACTCACTTCCCTTGTTGCCAGAGGCTACTATCACAAAACAAGTCCCTTTTTTCTAAAAGCTGTTGCTTGGCTCAAGGAGACTCTGTCCTTGATTTGTTTCCAAGGGGCAATAAACCAGGCCAGGCACTGATCAGTCTGGTTTGGTACAGAGATGAAAAAGATTTTGAGAGGTCTTTTGTTTATATGTAAATAGATGAGACTTCAGGTCAAAGTGGTCATGCTTTAGAAATTACCTGTATAATGAAAGGGGAGTGGTCAGCTCTCAAGCTGACCTGAGCAGTTTTAGTTCAGTCTTGAACTGGTAAAGTTCAACATTGAGCTGTGTGGAAACTCTTTTTTCTGCCCTTCAACTTCAACCTATAGGCATATGTTCCATTTAAACTGGTTTTTAAAGGGAGTTTGCTTTTTGGGACTGTTGTGTATATTCGGAACAGCATAATTAAGTTTAGTTGGCTCTGTTTAGTTCAGTAGGGGTTCTTTATTCTGTTCTTTGTGTTTCATTGTGTAATTTTGTGAATAATTTTTTGTTGGTTTTAAATTCTAGTGGTCAACCTAGCTATCTTACTTCGGGTAATTTTCACTATACACTTACCAAAACAAATTGCAAAGTTATGGTCTGGGACTGCCTGCTTAAGAATGTTTTGAGTGGTCGGGCCTAGTCCACAACACTATATTTCCATGAATGAATGAAAAGGCAGTTTACACTTTTCTTTTTACTCGGGATCAAACCTGTTCCTGCCTTCATGGGACAAGGTCGATAACACAATGAGCTTTAAGGGTGCAGGTCAAATTAGTTTGCTAAAATGAGATATATTGGATAACATGCACACTGACAGATGCTGATGCAGCTGCAGATATTATTTGATTTCTATTAAGGTGGCCCCTCTTGATTTAGCCTGATCTAATCAGTTTGCCACCAATCTGCCTCCAGCATGCAGATTAGCTTGGCTTATTTGTAACGCTTCTGATGAACTTTTATGTGATAACATAGTTGGTGGAGCTGCTGATACATCTTAATAGAAATCCAAAATTTGAATTACTAAAACAAATACTACAGGAAGATGTTAATACAATCATCGCTTGATTATGGAGACATTTGGTATATTAAAAACAAGCTTTCTAAAGCAGTTAAATGACATTGGCAGGTGATCGATGGAAGTTATATTGGAAAGCTACCTCTGCTCACAGAATGCAAGATGAGGTCCAGAGCTGTCAATCAACATTGTGATGGTGATATCTAATGTCAGAGACATGCCTGATGAAACAGCAATAAAGACACCTTGAAGGATTTCTTTTCCTTTTTGTGTGTTTGATGAAAAGTGGCTTCACACTTGACTACATTGTGCAAAATAATAGTGTTATGTGATTTCAATGCAGTGAGCTCTTACTTTGTAATAAATTAATTATCAATGCATTATCTGGGCCAAGATGGTACCTATTGTTAAAATTCACTTAATAATATAACTTTATCAAAAGTTCTGAAATTTACACATGAAAGAACTGAAACCAACATGCCCATTCTAAAAGATGACAGACTTAACAAACAGTCCAGGTCTTTTTCAATATATAATTTCAGTTACATCACACTGTAAACGTTTGCTATAAATTCTGTGTCCTACAATCTTATATGTACTCCACAACCATCTGATGAAAGAGCAGTGTTCCAAAAGCTAGTGCTTCCAAATAAACCTGTTGGACCATAACCTGATGTTATATGATTTTTAACTTTGTACACCCAAGTCCAATACCAGCACCTCCAAATCATGTCTAACAAATGACTTTGTGTCAACATAAATCAAGGGTTAAACACATTGAATCCACAAGGAATGACCTTATTTCTTCCAAATCATTATAGTCCATATTAGTTTTGTTTTAAAATTCATTCATGGAATGTGGGTGTTGGTTGGACCAGCATTTACTGCTCATCCCTAGTTACCCTTGAGAAGGTGGTGATCAGTTGCCTTCTTGAATTGCTGCAGTGCATATGCTGCAGGGAGGTCCACAGTGCTGCTAGATGGAATTCCAGGATTTTGACCTTGAGACAGTGAAGGAATGGTAATATATTTCCAACTCAGGATGGTGAGTGGCTGGAGTCAGTCTCGCAGTGGCAGTGTCCTCATGCTGCCTTGTCCTTCAAGATGGAAGTGGTTATGGGGTTGGAAATTGCTGTCTAAGGGTCATTGGACAATTCCTGCAATGCAGCTTCTGCTAAGCATTGGTGAAAAGTCATAGAATCATAGAAGTGTACAGGATGGAAACCCTTCGGTCCAACTCGTCCATGCTGACCAGATGTTATAGAGTGATAGAGTCATAGAGATGTACAGCATGGAAACAGACCCTTCGGTCCAACCCGTCCATGCCGACCAGATATCCCAACCCAATCTAGTCCCACCTGCCAGCACCCGGCCCATATCCCTCCAAACCCTTTCTATTCATGTACCCATCCAACTGCCTCTTAAATGTTGCAATTGTACCAGCCTCCACCACATCCTCTGACAGTTCATTCCATACACAGACCACCTTATGCGTGAAAACATTGCCCCGTAGGTCTCTTTTATATCTTTCCTCTCTCACCCTAAATCTATGCCCTCTAGTTCTGGACTCCCCGACTCCAGGGAAAAGACTTTGCCTATTTATCCTATCCAGGCCCCTCATAATTTTGTAAACCTCAATAAGGTCACTCCTCAGCCTCTGATGCTCCAAGGAAAACAGCCCCAGCCTGTTCAGCCTCTCCCTATAGCTCAAATCCTCCAACACTGGCAACATCCTTGTAAATCTTTTCTGAACCCTTTCAAGTTTCACAAGGAAGGAGACCAGAAATGCACACAATATTCCAAAAGTGGCCTAACCAATGTACTGCCACAACATGACCTCACAACTCCTGTACTCAATATTCTGACCAATAAAGGAAAGCATACCAAACGCCTTCTTCACTATCCTATCTACCTGTGACTCCACTTTCAAGGAGCTATGAACCTGCACTCTAAGGTCTTTTTGTTCAGCAACAGTCCCTAGGACCTTACCATTAAGTGTATAAGTCCTGCTAAGATTTGCTTTCCCAAAATGCAGCACCTCGCATTTATCTGAATTAAACTCCATCTGCACTTCTCAGGCCATTGGCCCATCTGGTCCAGACCCTGTTGAAATCTGAGGTAACCCTCTTCGCTATCCACCTGCAATTTTGGTGTCATCTGCAAACTTACTAACTGTACCTCTTATGCTCGCATCCAAATCATTTATGTAAATGACAAAAAGTAAAGGACCCAGCTCCGATCCTTGTTCTAACCTAATCTAGTCCCATTTGCCAGCACTTGGCCCATATCCCTCTAAACCCTTCCTATTTATAAACACATCCAGATGCCTTTTAAATGTTGTAATTGTACCTGCCTCCACTACTTAATCTGGCAGCTCATTCTGTACATGCACCATACTCTGCATGGAAAAATAGGCCCTGAGGCCCCTTTTAAATTTTTCCTCTCTCACCCTAAACCTATGCCTTCTAGGTCTGGGCTCCCCCACTCCAAGGAAAAGACCTTGTCTTGAAAGTGCATTGAAGAAATGTATCTGGGCTCCATAGATAGCACCTTCTAAATCTACAAACATACCATTTAGAGGGCAACAGTAATAGACACATGTGAACACCACTGGCTGCAAATTCCCCTCCAAGTCACTCACCATCTTGACTTGGAAATATATTGATATTTCTTCAATATTGCTGCATCAAAATCCTGGAGCTCTCTCCCTAATGACATTGTGGGGATTCATCTATATCTCACAGACTACAGTGATTCAAGAAGGCAACTTACCATTACCTTCTCAATTGTAACTAACAATGGGCGATAAATGGCGCCCCAACTTGTGAGTTTCCCATTCTATGAATGAATATAAAATAAGTGATTGAAGTCTCTGATGAGGTGAGGGGGGGTGGAGGGTGGAGGCGGGAGGTGTTGATCAAGGCAAATTTGTGGACAAATGTCTATGGAATTGTAGAGGCATTCAACACAATTTAGGAGCTTTTTTGAGATCTTAGAAATTAGATTAGATTGCTTACAGTGTGGAAACAGGCCTTTCGGCCCAACAAGTCCACACCGCCCCGCCGAAGCGCAACCCACCCATACCCCTACATCTACCCCTTACCGAACACTATGGGCAATTTAGCATGGCCAATTCACCTGACCTGCACAATTCTTCAAATTAAAGGCAGTTTGGTGGTTGTAATATATAATTGCCTCTGATGAAAAGCATATTGTGGTAGTGGTGGATGATTTTCAGACCAGGAGGTGGTATGCAGTTCTATTCCTCAAAGTGTAGTTTCAAGATAAACTGTCTTCACAACTATTATCAACAAACTAGATTTGAGTGCAGGGGGCAGCATTATAAAGGTTGAAGATAATACAAAATTGGATAAGTGATACATTATGATGAAGCCAGTCAGGTTTCAAGATGATGATGGGAAATTGATAAAATGTGTAGGAATGTAAACAGTGGACTTTAATGGCATTAGAAGAGTGAAGTGACCAAATCTAGAAGAGTCAAAATAAAAAGTAGCCTGTAAGTTGCTCAATTTTGAAAAGTGTAAATGAGCAGGGAGACATTGGTGTCTTGATTCAGAAATCCTTCAAACTGAGAGGGCAAGTTGATAAATTGATTTTAAAAATCCATTTTGGTTACTTGGCTTTATAGAGAAGTCAATGTAAAAGCAATGAGATCTTGCGAGAACCTATAAATCACTGGTTAGGCCTCAGCTCAACTGTGTAGATCAACATCAGAAAGATGTCATGGCCTCAAAAAGGTTCCAGAATGGTACTGGGGACAAAGGAGACCAGTTAAGAGGAGAGAGTTTTATTCAGATATTTTTGGCTTCCAACAATAGATTTAAGGGGTAAATCTAGGTTGACATTTCAGTGTGCTGGCTGAATGAAAGCGAGACTCAATTTGAAGAAACTGCTGGAAGTAGATTAGAGATGTTCTCCTTGGCAGCATAACCCATCTTGACCAACAACACAAAAAAAACAAACTCATCATTTACTTACATTTGCTGTCACTTCTCCGATAGAAAATAAAGCTGGGGAAATAATCATTGGGAATGCAGAGGACTTACTTTGCATCAGCCTTCACAGTAGAAGATATGAATAATGTAACAAATTATCAAATAATCATCATATTAAAGAGGCGAGGAAATAAATAGAATGACTGTCACTAGGGAAAATGTGCCAGAGAAACTAATGGTGTTACACCCATTAGACCTGATGGGATGCATCTGAGGATATTAAAGGGAGTAACTGCAGAGTGAGTGAGTGCACTAGCAGGAATCTTCTAAGAATCTAAGAATTCTTGGGCAAGTACTAAAGGATTGAAAAACAATAAACAACTCATGAGGGTGGCATCTTGCCTCACTGTGCCAGGGACCCAGGTTTGATTCTGACCTCAGGTGTCTGTGTGGAGACTGTATATGCTCCCTGTACCTGTGTGGATTTCCGTCGGGTGATTATGGTTTCCTCCCACAATCTGAAGATGTGCAGGCTCAGTGGGTGAGCCATGGTAAGATTGCTCAGCAATATCCAGGATGTGCATGATAGGTTGATTAGCCATGTAAATGTAGGATTATAGGGATGGGGAGAGGACGGGTCTGGGTGGGATACTCTTTGGAGGGTAGTTGACACTCAGTGTGGCAAATGGCGTCTATCTGCACTGCAGGGACTACATGATTCTACTTAATGTAACACATTTATGTAAAAGGAGAAAGGTTCACTCATGTCATTTAAGAGAAGGAAACAGCCATCCTTATCAGGTCTGCACTACATGTGACTCCAGACCCATCGCGATATGGTTGACCCTCTATGCCCCTGGTCATTGAACCCTTCAGCAAGGAGAAACATTTTTTTTCTGTGCATCCTGTTTATGCCCTTCATAATTTTAAATATCTCAATCATGCCCCACTTGGTCTCCTCTGCTTCTAGGAAAACAACTGCAATCTATCCAGTCCCTCTTCATATGTAAAATCTTGGACCCAGGTAACATCCAGGTAAATGTCCTCTGCACCGTCTCTCATGCTAGTACTTCTCTCTTATACTGTAAGTTCCAGAACTACACACAATATTCTAGCTATGGCCTCACTAACATTTAGTACAGTTCCAGCATAACCTCCTTGCTCTTAGACTTGATTCTTCGGTGAGAAAAGCAACTTCCCATATGTCTTTTTAATTATAATATCTATCTGTCCTGCTTTATTAAGCACCTGTATACTTGCACACTAAGATCCCTTTCTCTCTGCTCCTCAGTGTTACTCAGGATCCTATCTTTCAGTTTCTTTGACTTTCTTGTCTTGCACCTTACATTTATCCAGATTGAAGTCTATTTATCATCTATCAGCCCATCTAACCAACCACTCAAATCCTCTTATACTCTAAGGCTATCTGCCTCACTATTTACCATCCCATCAATTTTTGAATCATCCTCAAGCTAACTGATCTAACCATCCACATTAAAGTCCAAAACATTAATACATATCACAACTAGCAAGGGCTCCAGCACTGAACCCTGTGGAATTCCACTGGATACAAGCTTCAGTTAAAAAACATTCCTCGACCTTCACTCTCTGTTTCCTGTCACTCAGCCAATTCTGGATCCAGCTAACTAAATTTCCTTGAATCCCATGGGTTGTTACCATCTCTATCCATGCGCCATGCAAAATTTTGTCAAATGTTTTGTTGAAGTCCAAATGGACTATTTTGAGGGTATCGTCTTCATCTGTATCCTTTCCTGAATAACAATACCACATTTGCGGTTCTCCAGTCATCTGGTACATCTCCTGTGGCTCAAGAGGAATTAAAATTATTGCCAACACTTCTGCTATTTCCTCCTTTTGCTCACTTAATAAGTGGGATACGTTTCAGCTGTCCTTGGAGCTTTATTTACTTTTAATCCTGCCGGACCACTTAGAAGCTCATCTGTGCCTATGCCCATTTCCTTAAGTAAATCATAGTCTTTTTGTTTGATTTCTAAAGTTGAGAGTGTGGTGCTGGAAAAGCATAGCCTGTTGGGCAGCATCCAAGGAGCAGGAGAATCAACATTTCGGGCATGATGAAGGGCTTATACTTGACTCTGATCTCCAGTATCTGCAGAGCTCACTTTCTCCTGTTTGATTTCTATATACACCATCCCTCGAACCAATGAACACCAACACAGTTTATTCATTTAGAACCCAACTTACTTGTTTGCCTCCTTACACAAGAGGCCTTAGTGGTCCTTAATGGGCACTACTCTTGCTCTAGTTATACTTCTATCATTTATGTACTTGTCAAATAACTTAGAATTTTACTTTATTTTACCTACCATTAGGTTTTCATATTCTGTTTTTACTCTCCTAATCTCCTCTTTAAGTTTTGCCTTGCATATTCTTGTAGAACTTCTGCTGTTTTAAGCCTTTGGGTTTCTGAAGTCATTCACAGGTTGCATGTGTTGCTGGCTAGGCCAGCATTTATTGCTCATCTCTAGTTGCCGAGAGGGTTGTTAAGAATCAACCGTATTGCCGTGGGTCTGGAGTCAGATAGAGACCAGCTCAAGTAAGGATGGCAGATTTCCTTGCCTAGAGGACATTTGTGAAGCAGATGGGCTTTCCCCCAACATTTGGCAATGGTTTCATGGACACCACTAGGCTCTTAATGACAGATTTTTATTGAATTTGATTCCACCATCTGTTCCCCAGAGCATTATCTTGGTCTCTGGATTAGTATTCAAGAGTTTGTACCACTTGGCCATCGACTTCCCTTAATCTGCCATAAGCATTTTTTTTTCTCTCTATCAATCCCTGTATATCCCTTGGTTTTCAGAAATTAAATGATTTGTTAGTCCTATTTTTTGTTCTTATTTGTTTAAGCATTTTGAAGTACTTTCCAGAATTTGTGACACGAACATGCTATTATTTATTATATTCTATTGAATTTGACTCAATTTTTGTAGGAAACACAATGGCTGAGGTATATGGGGAAGAAATGAATTAAACGGTGAGGGGAGAAAGTAACAGAGTGATATTTGACAGCATGGTTCATGTGAATTAAAGCACCAGCACAAACTGAATGCATCAAATGGTGTTAGATTGTGATTGAATACTATTCGGTCATTTCTTGATTTTACAGCCGAATTATAGATTAAAGTATTTAAAATTGATTTCTAGATTTTAATTAGCAGAGTTGCATCTTGAGGGTTATTTAAAATTCTGTATAATATGAAAGAAGGCTTCATTCCTCTTCTGTATCACAGTATTTTTAAAATGTGTGGTTACTTATACTAAAGGCTTCTGTATTCACCCCATGTGTATTTATTGTTGGCTCAACTACACTTCAGGCATATAGCTTCAGCAAGATAACCATCTTTATTCCTAGCAACAACAATTCACAAGCCTGGGAAAATGTGACATGAGCTGGAAGTCAAAAAAGACTGATTATACTTGAAAATGCTTTGGTTTTTCTGATTAATGTCAGACTGATATGTTGAGTAATTTGGAGCTAATAGACCAGTGTATGCCTTCAATTGCTGATTAGTCCTCCCGCATATGGGGGATTTTCTATATTGAGTTTTTAGAAAGTGTCTCCAACTATTTCCTTGTGTTTGATATAAAGCGGAAAATAATTTCCAAATCATAACAAAGCAAGAGTGTGTATGTTTCTAAATAATCAGTTGCTAAGTAAGTAATATGTAGTAACCATACAGTCCAGTGGAATGGAAAGATTCACTAGAATGGCAGGCTTTAGAATTAGCTGCCATTCACGTTGCAAAACATTCCAAGCCTCCTTTTTTGTATTCTTTGGCAATCACTCAAATGGATATCCTAACTGAGGTCGCCCTTTACTGTTCCATCCCAAATGGAAGAGAAGAGAAAAACTTTCAATTATTTATAGTGTACATCTGTTCAGATAAGGAAAAACGTGACAGGCATTTCGAAGTAGTTAAAGATGCCCTCATAACAATAGGGTACGATGTTCAACTCATTAACCATCAGTTCCAATGTGCCACAGAGAGAAACCGTAACGACCACCTCAGGAAACAGACACGAGCTGCAACTGACAAGGTACCCTTCGCTGTCCAGTACATCCCAGGAGCTGAAAAACGATACCATGTTCTTCACAGCCTGCAACACATTATTGATGAGGCTGAACACCTTGCTAAGACCTTGCCTATGCCTCCACTTCTCACCTTTAACCAATCACCAAACTTCAAACAGATCCTTGTTCGTAGCAAACTTCCCAGCCTTCGGGACAACATCATATAATCCTGTCATAGCAGATGCTGCAAGATGTGTCAGCGTGTCAACACAGATACTACCATTATACTTGGAGACACCACCCACCAGGTACTCATGTGACTCAACGGCTAACATTGTCTAACTCATTCGCTGCAGGCAAGGATGCCCTGAGGCACGGTACATTGGCAAGACCGGGCAGAGGCTACGGCAACAGATGAATGGACACCGCACAAGGATCACCAGCCAGGAGTGTTCCCTCACAGTTGGAGAACACTTCAGCAATCCGGGACATTCGGCCTCAGACCATCGGATGACCATCCTCCAAGGCGGACTTCGGGACAGGCAACAACGCAAAGTGGCTGAGCAGCGGCTGATAGCTACATTCGGTTCCCATGGGGATGGCCTCAACCGGGACCGTGGATTCATGTCACACTACAGGTGACTCAATTGCACTACACACACACACAAACACATACAGATACGCGCACACACACACACTCCTACAGGCTTATACAGTCACGCAGACCCTCTCTCATTCACAAGGTCTCTCTTATACGCTCACACATACACAGTCCCCACACTCACACCCACCCTCTCACATACTTACACACCTTTACACGCGCACACATAAACATACACACTGACACTTTCTCACAAACACTCATATCCCCCCCAAATGCACAACCACATGCACATACATATAAGTTTGTGGGATGAATTTAAACTTGCAGAATTACTTTCCATGTTGCTGAAAAACTGCATGTAAGATTCTCTAAATACATTTTTTTAGTAAAAGAATCAGTGTGAACATTGGGACACAGACAGACTTTAATCTCACACCTTCAATGCATTATCTGAGCTGACATGGCACCTATTGTTAAGGTTCACTTGAGAATGTAACTTTTAAAAAAAAGTTCTGGGATTTATGTATGAAAGAACTGAAACCAACAGGGTCATTCTTAAAGATGAAAGACTTAACAAATAATCCAGATCTTTTTCCATATATCATTTCAGTTGCATCCCACTGTAAACTTTTGCTATAAATTTTGTGTCTTACAATCTTATACTCCACAACCACCAGATGAAAGAGCAGTACTCCAAAAGCTTGTGCTTCCAAATAAACCTGTTGGACTATAACCTGGTGTTGTGTGGTTTTTAATTTCAAAACTTGAGTTTATCTGAAAACACTTCAATGCCAATGAATTGTTAGTTCATGCTGTCCAGGTGGAAAATGCGGGAGTGCATTCAAAAACAGTAAAATCTGTTTTAGATACCATTAGATAATTGACCATGATTATATTATTGTTTGGAAGCTCTTTCATCCTTTTGAGAGAGTAGGCAGGACATTAGTTTAACATCTCATCCAGATGAGGTTAACTCTTTAGAGTGCTGAATTACGCTGGAATGTCAGCTAGGGTCATGTGCTCAAGTTTGTGGAGTAGAACTTGACACTTGGGATCTAGCATCCAAGCTAACATGTATCTCTCAACCAAAATATTAGGGAAATTTATTGTTTGTATGACCTTGCTTGTATAATTTGACTGTAGGGGAGTGGCTATGTCAATATAAATATTACATTGTTCATTCCAAAGTTGGAATAAGCTCTATTGAGAATGAATGTTCTTCATCTCTGAATGTCTTTTCTTTTTCATAAAAAAAA
This sequence comes from Chiloscyllium punctatum, assembly GCF_047496795.1. Lineage (NCBI taxonomy): Eukaryota > Metazoa > Chordata > Chondrichthyes > Orectolobiformes > Hemiscylliidae > Chiloscyllium > Chiloscyllium punctatum. The sequence continues at coordinate 109,951,195 of NC_092741.1, forward strand.
CACTCTTACCAGTTTGCACCAGCATGCTTAGCCCATATGAAATCCATGTCAGCCATGGATCAATTGGTCACATTCATAGGAACAGGAGGAGGCTTTTGAGTCTACCCCATCAACCTAGAGAATGCCTTATCATTTCAAACCCACTTTCCTGCTTTATCTGCATTCCTTTGATGCCATTAGACTCCAGAAAACTTTTGATCTATTCCCTGAACGCATTAAATGATTGAGCTTCCACAGTCCTGTGGGATAGAAAATTCCAAATATTCACCACCCTCTGACCGAAGAAATTGTTTCTTTTCTCAGTCTTAAATGGCCTGCTCCTTATCCTGAGACCATATACACGGCTTTAGATTCATCATAGAGTCATAGAGATGTACAGCATGGAAACAGACCCTTTGGTCCAACCTGTCCGCTCCGACCAGATATCCCAACCCAATCTAGTCACACTTGCCAGCACCTGGCCCATATCCCTCTAAACCCTTCCTATTCATATACCCATTCAAATGTATCTTAAATGTTGCAAATGTACCAGCCTCCACCACTTCCTCTGGAAGCTTATTCCATACAAGTACCACCCTCTGCGTGAAAAAGTTACCCCTTAGGTCTCTTTTATATCTTTCCCCTCTCACTCTAAACATATGCCGTCTAGTGCTGGACTCCCCAACCCCAGGGAAAAGACTTTGTCTATTTATCCAATCCATACCCCTCATAATTTTATAAATCTCTAAAAGGTCACCCCTCAGCCTCCGACGCTCCAGGGAAAACAGCCCCAGCCTGTTCAGCCTCTCCCTACGGCTCAAATCCTCCAACCCTGGCTACATCCTTGTAAATCTTTTCTGAACCCCTTCAAATTTCACAACACCTTTCTGATAGGAAGGAGACCAGAATTGCACGCAATATTCCAACAGCGGCCTAACCAATGTCCTGTACAGCTGCAACATGACCTCCTAACTCCTGTACTCAATACTCTGACCAATAAAGGAAAGCATGCCTTCTTCACTATCCTATCTACCTGTGACTCCACTTTCAAGGAGCTATGAACCTGAACTCCCAGGTCTCTTTGTTCAGCAACAGTCCCTAGGACCTTACCATTAAGTGTATAAGTCCTGCTAAGATTTGCTTTTCCAAAATGCAGCACCTCACATTTATCTGAATTAAACTCCATCTGCCACTTCTCAGCCCATTGGCCCATCTGGTCCAGATCCTGTTGTAATGTGAGGTAACCATCTTCGCTGTCCACTACACCTCCAATTGTGGTGTCATCTGCAAACTTACTAACTGTATCTCTTATGCTCATATCCAACTCATTTGTGTAAATGACAAAAAGTAGAGGATCCAGCACCGATCCTTGTGGCACTCCACTGATCACATGCCTCCAGTCTGAAAAACTACCCTCCACCACCATCCTCTGTCTTCTACCTTTGAGCCAGTTCTGTATCCAAATGGCTAGTTCTCCCTTTATTCCATGAGATCTAACCTTGCTAATCGGTCTCCCATGGGGAACCTTGTCGAATGCCTTACTGAAGTTCATATAGATCCCTTCTAGTGCTCTGCCCTCATCAATCTTCTTTGTTACTTCTTCAAAAAACTCAGTCAAGTTTGTGAGACATGATTTCCCACGCACAAAGCCATGTTGACAATCCCTAATCAGTCCTTGCCTTTCCAAATACATGTACATCCTGTCCTTCAGGATTCCCTCCAACAACATGCCCAGCATTGAGGTCAGGCTCACTGATCTATAGTTCCCTGGCTTGTCTTTACTGCCCTTCTTAAACAGTGGCACCACGTTTGCCAACCTCCAGTCTTCCGGCACCTCACCTGTGACTATCGATGATACAAATATCTCAGCAAGAGGCCCAGCAATCACTTTTTAGCTTCTCACAGAATTCTCGGGTACACCTGATCAGGTCATGGGGATTTATCCACCTTTAACCGTTTCAAGACAGCCAGCGCTTCCTCTTCTGTAATCTGGACATTTCGCAAGATGTCACCATCTATTTCCCTACAGTCTATATCTTCCATATCCTTTTCCACAGTAAATACTGATGCAAAATATTCATTTAGTATCTCCCCCATTTTCTGTGGCTCCACTCAAAGGCCGCCTTGCTGATCTTTGAGGGGCCCAATTCTCTCCTAGTTACCCTTTTGGCCTTAATATATTTGTAAAAACCCTTTGGATTCTCCTTAATTCTATTTGCCAAAGCTATCTCATGTCCTCCTTTTGCCCTTCATTATTTCCCTCTTAAGTATACTCTTGCTTCCTTTATTCCATTTCTCAGGATTCACTCGATCTATCCTCTTATCAGCCACGGGAAACATCCTATCTTTGTCCACCCTGCCTTATCCTGTAAGTTTGTTAAAAATATTGCAATACAATCAATTTTCAAAACTCCCGGAAATATAGATTCTGTTTCCTTAATATCTCCTCATAAAACAGTCTTGCCATTCCAAGGATTACTCTGGTGAACCAATGTGCGACCTACCTTCATGGCAATATTTCTCTCCTTAGATAAGGACACCAAAACTGTACACATTACTCTAGTTGAGAACCCTCTATACAACTGCAGCAAGGCTTCCTTATTTGTGTATTCAAATCCCATTGAAATGAATGCCATCATACTCAGAAATAAATCCTTGCTCCTGAACATGAACTCGCTATGAAAGCCAACATACAACATTTGCCTTCTTCACTGCCTGCTGCATTTGCATACTGACATTCAGAGGTTGGTGTGTAAGGGCACCAAGGATTCAGTGCATCTTCTCTTCTCTGAATATGTCACCATTCAAATAATACTAACCTGCCTCCCTGTTTTTGCTATCAGAGTGGATAACCTCACATTTATCCAAATGCTACCTCATCTACCATGCAGTTGCCCAATCACTCAACTTATGCTGTCCTGCTATGTAAAAATTGGTTGTTCAGAATCCCAGCTGGCAACAGTCATCAAACATCAAACACATAAGGATAGCCACTGGTCATGGAAGGCATGACATAAAATCAAAATTTTTACCTTTTCTTTCCTCCCTCTACTCCGTTTTTATGGGCTTGTTGCATGGCACAATAGCAAATCTAGGTTCTGCAAGGAATATGCCTGCCTGCTGAAATATCCAATCAATCATGTGTTGTAGTTACATTCCTATGGCCCCTCAGAGCTAATATATATGTGTACATCAACCCAAAAATGGCTGAGCACATCAAATAATGTTTTTCTTAAAAATTGGCGCAAAAATAAACCTCCCTGTGGTGTCACACAGGGTAGTTAAATAAGTGCAGGAACTGATAATGCTGATAAAGCTTGTGGTGCATTATGCGTAAGCACACTAACAAAATATTATGCATCAAAGATTCATTTTAATGTTCAAAAAAATGTGCTTTTAAAAACATTAACCTCAGGCTGTCGGCGCTAATAAAGCTTATTAAATGGGAATGTATGGTGCAGGTGGTGTTGTGCTTTCTAATACCAGAAATGGTACTTATTTTGACTGAATAAAATATGCCTTTTTAAATTTTGTTCAGTCGTTGCATTTAAAACTGCCCTCTAAAAATTTCAGCCCAAGCAGAGGTAGTTTATTAGGTAAATAAATTCCATCCAGGTGCAAACTGAAGTTATGCAACACAAGAAGAAAACAAGGGAGTGGGGCTAGCACAGAACCTGTGAACAAAGGTTTGAGAGCCATGTGTATCAGCTGTAAATATGCTGTATTTGTATTCCAGATGTTTACTGCCTTAGCTTTAGTGCAAGTGACAACTTTCTTTATGCCGAGTCAAACTTACAATATAGATAGCTGACACTGAGGAATATCTCCACTCTTTACCTGGCACAGGTAAGTCATATGCAGTTATAATTATCTTCATGATTTTGTTGTATTAGCTGGAAAACAAATTCTAGCTGGGGTTTGGGTGGGAGAGCTGTGAACTAAAGGGGAGGGAACCCAGATCAAATCAGATTCAATGCAGAAATCCAAAGGCTGTGGTGGACTATATATTTCCAAGTCCCAGCCAACTAAGCTACTTTCTTAAAATGAAGCCATGCTTGTCACGGAGACACATTAGGACTCACCTGAGTAATCAATCCATTCGAAAACATTGTAGATTGGACTTTCATTACTGAAGTGGATCACTCAAGGCAGGATGTTTCCGAACTCAATGCCCCTGTCTCTGTAGAAAGAATGCTAATTGACATGATCCCCACTCTATTATAACAGATGCAGTTTACCCAGGATTACAATCCCCTACCTGTTCCAGAAGTAGATCAGGGAAGACCATTGACAATTGTGTGATGAAGCAACTAGCTATGAGAAAACCTTGGTTCTTAGGTCTTGGGGGCTCTGTTACTGTTATGGCTGTTAAGTTGTCTAATCCATTTCTCAATACCTACTCAATGATAACTCGTGGAGGAGAAAGTGAGGGCTGCAGATGCTGAAGATCAGATGCGAAAATTGTGGTACTGGAAAAGCACAACCTGTCAGGCAGCATCCGAGGAGCAGGAGAATAGACGTTTTGAGTATAAAGTGCTTCATCAGGACTGTGACTGGCTGTGCTTTTCCAGCACCACAATTTTCATCAATGACAACTCATACCTGAGTTCCACTACCACAGTCTTGGGTTGAAATTTGGAATCCCAGAGGGAGCAGCTGATTAAAAATGTGATACTTGGAAACACAAGTGAATGTAACAGTCAGGGCAGGCAGGGACAAGGTAGAACTAATAAATTAAACTGCATTTATTTCAATGCAAGGGGCCTAACAGGAAAGGCAGATGAACTCAGAGGATGAATAGGAAAATGGGACTGAGATATCATAGCAATTACAGAAACATGGCTCAGGGATAGGCAGGACTGGCAGTTTAATGTTCCAGGATACAAATACTACAGGAAGGATAGAAAAGGAGGCAAGAGAGGAGGGGGAGTGGCGTTTTTGATAAAGGATAGAATTACAGCTGGGCTGAGGGAGGATATTCCTGGAAATACATCTAGGGAAGTTATTTGGTGTAACTGAGAAATAAGAAAGGGATGATCACCTTATTGGGATTGTATTATAGACCCCCTAATAGTCAGAGGGAAATTGGGAAATAAACTTGTAAGGAGATCTCAGCTATCTATAAGAATAATAGGGTGGTTATTGTAGGGGATTTTAACTTTCCAAACATGGACTGGGACTGCCAAGTGTTAAGAGTTTAAATGGAGAGAAATTTGTTAAGTATGTACAAGAAAATTTTCTGATTCAGTATGTGGATGTACCTACTAGAGAAGGTGCAAAACTCTTGGGAAATAAGGCAGGGCAGGTGACTTAGGTGTCAGTGGGGGAGCACTTTGGGGCCAGCGACCATAATTCTATTAGATTTAAAATAGTGATGGAAAAGGATAGACCAGATCTAGAAGTTGAAGTTCTAAATTGGAGAAAGGCCAATTTTGACGGTATTAGGCAAGAACTTTCAAAAGCCGGTTGAGGGCAGATGTTTGTAGGTAAAGGGATGGCTGAAAAATGGGAAGCCTTCAGAAATGTGATAATGAGAATCCAGAGAAAGTATATTCCTGTTAGGGTGAAAGGAAAGGCTGGTAGGTATAGGGAATGCTGGATGATGAAAGAAATTGATGGTTTGGTTAAGAAAAAGAAGGAAGCACATATAAGGTATAGACAGGGTGTATCGAGTGAGTTCTTAGAAGAATATAAAGACAGTAGGAGTATACTTAAGATGGAAATCAGGAGTGCAAAAAGGGGACATGCAACAGCTTTGGCAAACAGAATTAAGGAGAATCCAAAGGGTTTTTACAAATACATTAAGGACAAAAGGGTAACTAGGGAGAGAATAGGGCCCCTCAAAGATCAGCAAGGCGGCTTTTGTGTGGAGCCACAGAAAATGGGGGCGAGACTAAATGACTATTTTGCATCAGTATTACTATGGAAAAGGATATGGAAGAGATAGAAAGTAGCGAAATAGATGGTGACACCTTTCAAAATGTCCATATTACAGAGGAGGAATGGGCTGGATGTCTTGAAACTCATAAAGGTGGATAAATCCCCAGGATCTGATCAGGTGTACCCTAGAACTCTGTGGGAAGCTAGAGAAGTGATTGCTGGGCCTCTTGCTGAGATAATTGTATCATCAATAGTCACAGGTGAGGTGCCAGAAGACTGGAGGTTGGCAAACGTGATGCCATCTTTAAGAAAGGTAGTAAGGACAAGCCAGGGAACTATAGACCAGTGAGCCTGATGTCGGTGGTGGGCAGGAGGGACAGGATTAGGGATAGTCGACATGGCTTTGTGCGTGGGAAATCATGTCTCACAAATTTGACTGAGAATTTTGAAGAAGTAACAAAGAGGATTGATGAGGGCAGAGCAGTAGATGTGATCTATATGGACTTCACTAAGGCATGTGACAAGGTTCCCCATGGGAGACTGGTTAGCAAGGTTAGATCTCGGAATAAAGGGAGATCTAGCCATTTGGATAAGAACTGGCTCAAAGATAGAAGACAGAGGGTGGTGGTGGAGGGTAGTTTTTCACACTGGAGGCCTGTAACCAGTGGAGTGCTACAAGGATCGGTGCTGGGTCCTCTACTTTTGTCATTTACATAAGAGCATAAGAGGTAAAGTTAGTAAGTTTGCAGATAATACCAAAATTGGAGGTGTAGTGGACAGCAAAGAAAATTACCTCAGATTACAACAGGATCTGGATCAGATGGGCCAATGGGCTGAGAATTGGCAGATGGAGTTTAATTCAGATAAATATGAGGTGCTGCATTTTGGGAAAGCAAATCTTAGCAGGACTTGTACACTTAATGGTAAGGTCCTAGGGAGTGTTGCTGAACAAAGAGAAAGTGGAGTCTCAGGTAGATAGGATAGTGAAGAAGGCATTTGATATGCTTTCTTTTATTGGTCAGAGTATTGAGTACACGAGTTGGGACATCATGTTGCAGCTGTACAGGACATTGGTTAAGCCACTGTTGGAATATTGCGTGCAATTCTCGTCTCCTTCCTATCGGAAAGATGTTGCGCAACTTGAAAGGGTTCAGAAAAGATTTACAAGGATGTTGCCAGGCTTGGAGAATTTGAGCTATAGGGAGAGGCTGAACAGGCTGGGGCTGTTTTCCCTGGAACATCAAAGGCTGTGGGATGACCTTATAGAGGTTTACAAAATTATGAGGGGCATGGATAGGATCAATAGACAAAGTCTTTTCCCTGGGGTGAGGGAGTCCAGAACTAGAGGGCATAGGTTTAGGATGAGAGGGGAAAGATATAAAAGGGACCTAAGGCGCAACCTTTTCATGCAGAGGGTGGTACATGTATGGAATGAGCTTCCAGACGAAGTGGTGGAGGCTGGTACAATTGCAACATTTAAAAGGCAATTGGATGTGTATATGAATAGGAAGGGTTTGGAGGGATATGGGCCGGGTGCTGGCAGGTGGGACTAGATTGGGTTGGAATATCTGGTTGGTATGGACGGGTTGGACCGAAGGATCTGTTGCCATGCTGTACATCTCAATGACCATATGACTCTCTGACAAATGCTCGCCATATCTGTTCTCATTTCTGTAATATCAAGGCAAATCTTTTTCATGATTTGTCCATGAGATACGGGAATTGCTGGCTGAGGCTGAGATTTATCACCCATCACAGAAAGCAGTGAAGAGTCAATGATGTTGCAATGGATTTGCAGTCTCATGTAGGCCAGACCAGGTAAGGATGGCAGTTTTATTCCTGTAGAGGATGTCAATGAACCAGAAGCATTATTATTACAATGATTATCAGTGGCTACATGGTCACCATTGGACTAGCTTTTATGTTTATTCTAGATGTTTTGAATTCAAATTTCACTATCTGCTCTGGTGGGATTTGAACATGTCTCCAACATATTTATTCGGTATTTTGGATTACTAGTGTAGACTAGTACAACCACACTGCTGCCTTGCCAAGTCAGAGCAGTTTGTCTAATTCACCAGTTTTGCTGATTTTCTTCTGTTTTATCTGAGGCACATCCTTCCCTCATCTCATCTCCCCATCAGTTCCTCTCTCAGAAGTTGATGTTTTTGCTTCTGCACTGCAATGCAATGCTGCAAGAGATTTAAGGTGACAGAGCTTGGAAGGAGATATTTATTCAATGCAGACAATCACACTCCTGAACTTTGCCCTAATTGATGGTGGGTGTGGTTTGGGGAACTCAGGAGTTGCCACAGTATTCCCAGCCTCTCACCTGCTTTTGTCAACACACTATTTATATAGCTGTTCCTTTATCATTTTAAAATGAATATGCAGCACTACAGGGAAAAGGCAGTAGATGTGCATAAAGTTAAAAATGTTCAGCGAACAAGTGCAGACATGGTGGGCCCAATTACCTCTTTCTGCACCATAATGCTGAGATTCTGATCAGTGATTTCACCAAAATGTTGATACTAGGGGATTCAGAGTTGGTGATGACATTGAATTTCAAAGGGAAATACTGGGGCTCTTGAAGAAGAATAAACTTTGACAATTATCGTTGCCAGTTGATCTGCAAGGCAAAGAGTTTGACAACTGATAAAGTTCGACTGAGTGAGTGCTTCAAGTGCAAAACCCAAATATCTTGGGCAAAAACTGACAGCTATAATGAAAACATGGAATTGGAATTGTGAAAAGAGACTTGAGGTGATACATTCCTTATTTCTTGTCTTCTGGATGATATGTTGCAAGTTTAGACGTGCACTCGTATTGCTAGGTTGTGCAACCTAAACCTAGAAGTTTAAACATACATTCTTGACAGGTAAAGGTAAAATGATGTTTTCTTTGTGTTAGTCCATGTAACACATAGCTCGTTCTAGTTGAGATGTGTTAAAGTTTATTAACAGCATTCACCATGTATCTTGATGTAACATCTTAGACTTACATATACCGTCTGGGTTCTGTGGTTACTTAGATTCCTGTTGCATTAACTGGCTGACTAGTTGAACTGCACAGTGCTCACTGATCAGTTTGAACAGACCAATTCACTATTGTAAGTAAGATTGAGAAATTTTATACTAAATTTTCAGATGTCATCGTGTGATCTAGCTGTCTGAATGGTACAGAACCTTGCTGAGATTGGTCCAACCATTCAATGTTTCCCTTTTAACATTAAAAGAATGAGAACCCTGTTCCAAAAATGTGTGTCCATTAGTCCATTATCTTGATACATTAAGAAAGCACTTTGGCAGATGTACAATATGAGCAAATCTAGTCCTTATGTAGTTAATTTGGCTTGGCTGCATACTTCACTTTGTGGTGTGTTGTCTGCCATTGTCAATGAATGTGTATCTTGTGTATTACCAGTATGTCTGCTGCCTGTTCTGATACTTTCAATGTCTGACTATGTATTGATTCCATATAATAGATGGTTCATCATTTATAATATGTTTGTGTAACTATCTCATTTGACCATTGTGGCAATGTTGTATGACTTGGACTGAACAGAACATTGTTATATCGTTTCCCAAACTTATGTGTTCCCATGAAAATCTTGAACACTGATGCTTTGCCGTGGTTCAAGTTATGATAACTGTCTGCTTGCTCATTAACCATGCTCTTATACCATTTCTCACTCCTTTCCAACAATACATCTTGTCCAAGTGGCAATAGTGAATGATAGAGGTCTGTGTAGAGTTGCCACTGAGGATTGCCAGGAGAAATAACGGACAGATATTCTATGGTTCTCGAGAAACCTTGGCAACTATCTTTACATTTAATGGTCATGGCCATTATTGTACAGTGTGCTCTGCAAGATCACAAGTTTGAGAATAATGAGGAGTGGAGGTAATGTGTTGAATGTGTTGAGCAGTTGTCTCTACTCCCCTTGAACAAGGGGACAACATTTGTTATCCCCCAGTTTCCTGGCACTGCTCCTGCAAACAATGACAACATAATGGATAGCATAAATCAACAAGGTATTTTACCTGGTTTGGGGGTAGTCCTAAAGGGCATAGGTTCAGGATGAGAAGGGAAAGATATAAAAGGGACCTAAGGGGGAAATATTTCATGGAGAGGGCAGTGCATGTATGGGATGAGCTACCAGAGGAAGTAGTGGAGGCTGGGACAATTACAACATTAAGGAGGTATCTGGGTGGGCATATGAATAGGAAAGATTTAGAGCAATATGGGTCAAGTGTTGGCAAATGGGACTAGATTAGGTTAGGATATCTGTCAGCATGGATGGGAGTTGGACCGAAGGATCTGTTTCCATGCTGTACATTTCTGTCTCTATGACTCTACAAAGATCAAAGCCAAAGGCTCTGCAATCTCCTCCCTGGCTTCCCAAAGAATCCTAGGAAATATCCCATCTGGCCCAGTGGACATATCTATTTTCACACTTCCCAGAATTGCTTACACCTCCTCTTATGAACCTCAATCCCATCTATTTAATAACCTGTTTTGCAGTATTCATCTTGACAACATTGTCTTTTTCCTGTGTGAATACTGACAAAAATTATTCATTTAGCATGTCTCCTACCTCCTCGGACTCCACGCACAACTTCCCACTACTTTCCTTGACTGGCCCTAAACTAACTCTAGTCATTCTTTTATTCCTGACATACCAAGAGAAAGCTTTCGGGTTTTTTCTTGATCCTCCCTGTTAAACACTTCTCATGTCCCCTCCTAGCTCTTCTTATATCTCTCTTTAGGTCCTTCCTGGTTAACTTGTAACTCTCAAGCACCCTGACTGAACCTTCATGCCCCATCTTTACATAAGCCTCCTTCTTCCTCTTGACAAGAGATTCAATTTCTTTGCTAAACCACAGTTCCCTCGCTCGACCACTTCCTCCCTACCTGACAGGTACATGTATATCAAGGACATGCAGTAGCTGTTCCTTGAACAAGCTCCATATTTCAATTGTGCCCATCCCCTGCAGTTTCCTTCCCCAGCCTATCGATTCTAAACCTGCCTAATCACATAATATACCTATCCCTTCCCATCACTAAAGTAAATGTAACCAAATTGTGATCACAACCATCAAAGTGCTCACCTACCTCGAAATCTAACACCTGGCCAGGTTCATTACCCAGTACCAAATCCAAAGTAGCCTCACCTCTTGTTGGCTTGTCTGCATACTGTGTCAGTAAACCCTTTTGCATGCATTGGACAAAAACTGAACCATCTTAAATAATCAAACTATAGCATTTCCAGTTAGTATTTGGAAAGTTAAAGGCCCCCATAACAACTAATCTGTTACTTTCATTCCTATCCAGAAGCACCTTTGCAATCCTTTCCTCTATATCTCTGGAACTTTTCGAAGGCCTATGGAAAACTCTCAAACGGGTGACCTCTCCTTTCCTGTTTCTAACCTCAGCCCATACTACCTCAGTAAACGAATCCTCATCAAACGTTCGAATTATAGACCAGTGCACCTTACTTCAGTTGAGGGTAAAGTGTTGGAAAGGATTATAAGAGATAGGATTTATAATCATCTAGAAAGGAATGATTTGATTAGGGACAGTCAACATGGTTTTGTGAAGGGTAGATCGTGCCTCACAAACCTTATTAAGTTCTTTGATAAGGTGACCAAACAGGTGGATTAGGGTAAAGCATTTGATGTGGTGTATATGGATTTCAGTAAAGTGTTTGATAAGTTTCTCCATGGTAGGCTATTGCAGAAAATACGGAGGCATGGGATTAAGGGTAATTTTGGCGGTTTGGATCAGAAATTGACTAGTTGTAAGAAGACAGAGGGTGGTGGTTGATGGGAATTCTTCAACCAGGAGTCTCGCCCACCCTCTGACGACCCCTTCTCCCGCCTCCAACACACCCCATCCACCTGGGCACCCCGTGCTGGCCTCTTACCTGCCCTCGATCTCTTCATAGCCTACTGCCGCCGCGACATTAACCGCCTCAACTTCTCCACCCCTCTCACCCACTCCAACCTCTCACCCTCAGAACGTGCAGCCCTCCATTCCCTCCGTTCCAACCCCAACCTCACTATCAAACCGGCAGACAAGGGAGGCCTGGTAGTAGTTTGGCGCACCGACCTTTACACCGCTGAGGCTAAATGCCAGCTCGTGGACACCTCCTCCTACTGCCCCCTTGACCATGACCCCACCTCCCACCACCAAACCATCATCTCCCAGACCATCCATAACCTCATCACCTCAGGGGATCTCCCATCCACCGCCTCCAACCTCATAGTCCCACAACCCCGCACCGCCCGTTTCTGCCTCCTGCCCAAAATCCACAAACCTGACTGTCCCGGCCGACCCATTGTCTCAGCCTGCTCCTGCCCCACCGAACGCATCTCTGCATACCTCGACACAGTCCTGTTCCCCTTAGTCCAAGAACTCCCCACCTACGTTCGGGACACCACCCACGCCCTCCACCTCCTCCATGATTTTTTCTTCCCTGGTCCCCAATGCCTTATGTTCACCATGGACATCCAGTCCCTGTACACCTCCATCCCCCATCACGAAGGACTCAAAGCCCACCACTTCTTCCTTTCCAGCTGAACCAACCAGTACCCTTCCACTGACACCCTGACTGAACTGGTCCTCACCCTGAACAACTTCTCTTTCCAATCTTCCCACTTCCTCCAAACCGAAGGAGGAGCCATGGGCACCTGCATGGGCCCCAGCTATGCCTGCCTCTTCGTAGGATATGTGGAACAGTCCATCTTCCGCAGCTACACTGGCACCAACCCCCACCTTTTCCTCCGCTACATTGATGACTGTATCGGCACTGCCTTGTGCTCCCACGAGGAGGTTGAACAGTTCATCCACTTTACCAACACCTTCCACCCGACCTCAAATTTACCTGGACCGTCTCAGACTCCTCCCTCCCCTTCCTAGTCCTCTCCATTTCTATCTCAGGCAACCAAATCAACACGGACATTTACTATAAATCGACCGACTCCCATAGCTACCTAGACTACCCACCTCCTCCCACCCTGCCCCCTGTAAAAACGCAATCCCATACTCCCAATTCCTTCGTCTCCGCCGCATCTGCTCCCAGGAGGACCAGTTCCAATACCGAACAACCCAGACGGCTTCCTTCTTCAAAGACCGCAATTTCCCCCAAGACGTGATCGACAATGCTCTCCACTGTATCTCCTCCACTTCCCGCTCCTCCACCCTTTAGCCCCGCTCCTCCAATCACCTCCAGGACAGAACCCCACAGGTCCTCACCTACCACCCCACCAACCATCGTATCATCCGTTGTCATTTCCACCACCTCCAAACGGACCCCACCACCAGGGATATATTTCCCTCTGCTCCCCTATCAATGTTCCGAAAAGACCACTCCCTCCGTAACTCCCTCGTCAGGCCCACACCCCCCACCAACACAACCTCCACTCCCGGCACCTTCCCCTGCAACCGCAAGAAATGCAAAACTTGCGCCCACACCTCCCCCCAAAACTTCCCTCCAAGGCCCCAAGCAATCCTTCTATATCCGCCACAAATTCACCTGCACCTCCATACACATCATTTACTGCATCCGCTGCACCCGGTGTGGCCTCCTCTATATTGGGGAGACAGGCTGCCTACTTGCGGAACGTTTCAGAGAACACCTCTGGGATACCCGGACCAACCAACCCAACCACCCTGTGGCTCAACACTTCAACTCCCCCTCCCACTCCACCAAGGACATGCAGGTCCTTGGATTCCTCCATCACCAGACCATAGCAACATGACGGCTGGAGGAAGAGCACCTCATCTTCCGCCTAGGAACCCTCCAACCACAAGGGATGAACTCAGATTTCTCCAGTTTCCTCATTTCCCCTCCCCCCACCTTGTCTCAGTCCCAACCCTCGAACTCAGCACCACCTTCCTAACCTGCAATCTTCTTCCTGACCTCTCCGCCCTTCCCCCACTCCGGCCTATCACCCTCACCTTAACCTCCTTCCACCTATCACATTTCCAACACCCTTCTCCAAGTCCCTCCTCCCTACCTTTTATGTTATCCTGCTGGGCACACTTTCCTCATTCCTGAAGAAGGGCTCATGCCTGAAACGTCCATTCTCCTGCTCCTGGGATGCTGCCTGACCTGCTGCGCTTTTCCAGCAACACATTTTCATCAGTTGATAGCAATTGTTCATTCTGGAGTTCAGTTACTAGTGGGGTACTGCAAGGGTCTGTTTTGGGGTCACTGCTGTTTGTTATTTTTATAAATGACCTGGAGGAGGGCAGAGAAGGATTGATTAGTAAATTTGCTGATGACATTAAAATGGGTGGAGTTATGGACAGTGCAGAGGGATGTTACTGGTAACAGAGGGACATAGATATGCTACAGAACTGGGCTGAGAGGTGGCAAATGGGGTTTAATGTGGAAAAGTGTGAGGTGATTCACTTTGGAAGGAGTAACCAGAATACGGAGTAATGGGCTAATGGTAAAATTCTTGGTAGTGTCGATAAGCAGAGAGATTTCGATGTCCATATACATGAATCCCTTAAAGTTGCCACCCAGGTTGATAGGTTTGTTAAGAAGGTGTGCAATAGGTTAGCTTTTATTGGTAGAGGGATTGAGCTTTGGAGCTATGAGGTCATGTTGCAGTGTACAAAACTCTGGTGCAGCCGCAATTGGAATATTGCATACAGTTCTGGTCACCACGTTATAGGAAGGATGTGGAAGCATTGGAAAGGGTGCAGAGGAGATTTACTAGGATGTTGCCTGGTTTGGAGGGAAAGTCTTATGAGGAAAGACTAAGGGACTTGAGGCTGTTTTTGTTAGAGAGAAGAAGGTTGAGAGGTGACTTAGTTGAGACATATAAGATAATCAGAGACTTAGATAGGGTGGACATTGAGAGCCATTTCCCTGAGATAGTAATGGCTAACATGAGAGGACATAGCTTTAGATTGAGGGGTGATAGATATAAGACAGATGTCAGAGGGTCTTTTTTATTCATACAGTAGTAAGGGTGTGGAATGTTCTGCCTCCAACAGTAGTAGGCTTGTCAACTTTTGGGCATTTAACTGGTCATTAGATAAACATGAATGAAAATGGAATAGTATAGGTTAGGTGGGTTCAGATTGGTTTCGCAAGTCGACGCAATATCGAGGGCTGAAGGGTCTGTACTGCACTGTAATGTTCTCTGTTCTATGTTTTATTTTCTGTAACCTATTAAGGAACATCAAGTATTCTGACAATGGCAGTCAATGCTTCAACAGCTGCTCATGGAATCTTTATTTGTTCCTTTCGTAGGAACAGGATTAGACTATTCCTATTTCATAGGAGTAATCTATTTAGCCCCTTGAGCCTGTTCCACCATTCAATGAGATCCTGGGTATTCTGTGGCCTAATTCCATACTTGCCTTTGGCCCATGTCCATTCGTACCTTTGCTTAGCAAAAGCTTATTTATCTCTGCTTTAAAATTAACAAATGATGAAGCATCCACTGCCATTAATGGAAGAGAGTTCAAAACATGCACCATCCTTTTTGTCTCAAAGAACATCCTGACATCTCTCCTGAATTGTCTGGCCCTAATTCTCAAACTATGCCTCTTAGTTCTAGAAGTCCCAATCAATGCAAAAAGTTATTTTTATCTGCACTATCATATCTTGGTAATAGCTTGAAGACTTTGATTAGATCACTGATCTCTGAGCACTTGCATTATTTCCACATTTTAGCCCAATGTTTTCTTGTTGAACACAGTTGGCATATTGGACATTATTTAAGCATGTGAGAAACCCAAACCTCACACATAACTTCAACAGTTTGTTATTCTTATATTGATCTTGGTGGCCAGGGGACAATTTTCAAAGTTTGCAGATGACACAAAACGTTGATGAATTATAAATTGGGAGAGGACAGTGACAAATTTCAAAAGGACTTTGGCAGAATGGAATGGATGAGGTTCAATGTGAAGAAGGGTGAGGTGATGTAATTTGGAACAGAGCATGAGGAGAAATAATATTAAATTAAAAAAAATTCTCAAAGGTTTCTAGTTGTAGAGATTCTGTGCTATATCTGTATAAGTCATTAAAAGTGGCAGGACAGGTAGAGAGCTTTTACTAAAACATGTAGTGTTTAAAGCTTCTCAAATAAGTGCAAAAAGCACAACAGTATGCTGGTTATGATGAACTTACATAAGACAATGGTTAGATCTTGGGTAAAGCGTTGTGCACACTTCTACACACTGTATTGCAGGAAGAAAGTGATTGCAAAAGAGAAAGTGCAAAAGAGGCTTCCGGGAACATTTCCAGGGATAAGGCGCTCCATTTATCTGGATTGATTGGAGAAGAAGGGATTGTGTTCCCTGGAGCAGAAACAGTTCAGAGGAGATCTGATGGAAGTTTTTAAAATCATGAGGGATTTGGACACAGTCGATAAGGAGAATCTATTTTCACTGGTAATTAGATCCAAGCTCCGAAGGGCACAATTTTAATGAGTTTTGCAGAAGTAAATGTGAGATGAGAAAAGAAAACCTTTTCACCAATCTTCCGGCTAGGGCCTGGAGGTAAGATGGAGGCAAGTTTACTTGAGGCATTCCTGAGGGCATTAGATGATTATTTCTATTTAAATAATGTGAAAGATTTTGGGAAAGGCTAGATGTTGGCTAAATGACCCCCTTCTATATTCAAACACATCTGTGGCTGTGTTCTTCATGAAAGCTGCAAACGTTATTGCAGAATTAAACACCTATAGATGTTGCTGTCCTGCCACAATTATTTTCAATGTGTACCATTCACCAACCAGTGCAGAAATTTCATATTGTTCTCACGCACAATCCAGAAGTGCCTTTGGCAAAGGTTTAATAGACTGGCGAAGACTGTGAAAAACACTACATAGGACCAACAGGAAGAAAACTGATCATATGAGTACATGAACATCAGCTCATCACTGTCAGACACAGCCAGTACACTCTCATTTCCAACCACACGGACAACGAAGGACACAAATTCAACTGGGATGATATAACTGTCCGAGCACGGGCGAAGCAGAGATGGGCCAGAGAATTCCTTGAAGCCTGGCACTCCAAGGGAAACTCAGTCAGTAGACACATTGAACTGGATCCCATTTACAAACCACTCTGATACAGAACTGGAAGTACCAACAAACCGAGACCTATAAATACAAAGTAGGACAGGACATCAACACCTTACCAAAGATGCACTGACGATGTCAACTAGTGAGGCGACGAAATGTTTGCTGAAAAGCACATCAGCTCAGTGAACGAATCCATTACTTCAAAGATTTAACAGAGATAGATGCAATGCATATTAGCTTTGTAAGTCCTTCATCCAGGTTAAGTCTGGTGAAATATAATCACAATATGTATTCACAACCTGGATATGTAGGCTAAATGTAATATTTGCAAATTTATAGTCAGTACAAAGTAAAATGGGAATGTGTGTTGTGAGGAAGGTTTAAAGCAGTTTCAAGTTGTACAAAATACTGAAAGGCATAGTCAGAGTAGATGCAGGTAAGATACATCTGCTGGTGGGGAGTCTAGTATCAGTGGGCACAATTTAAAAGAAAAGGAAATGGCATTCCGGTGTGAAATAAGGAGAAATTGTTTTACCCAGAGGGTTGTGAATCTTTGGAATTCTCTACCCGGGGTTGAGGTGAGGGGGTGGGGTGGGGGGGTGTGGGGGGTGGGGGGAGTGGGGGGGGGGTGCGTGGTGCTCTGGTGGGATGCTGTGGAGGCTGAGGCTTTGTGTTTATATAAAGTACAGGTTAATATTTTAATTATCAATGGCATAGAAGGTAATGGGGTTAGTGTGGGCAAAAGACAATAAAGTTTTTGATCAGCTATGATTATTCAATGTTTGTGAGAAGATTTGTAGCTCAGGTGCTCGTTGTTGTGGTTCTGTTCGCCGAGCTGGGAATTTGTGTTGCAGACGTTTTGTCCCCTGTCTAGGTGACATCCTCAGAGCTTGGGACCCTCCTGTGAAGCGCTTCTGTGATGTTTCCTCCGGCATTTATAGTGATTTGAATCTGCCGCTTCCGGTTGTCAGTTCCAGCTGTCCGTTGCAGTGGTTGGTATATTGGGTCCAGGTCGTTGTGCTTATTGATTGAATCTGTGGATGAGTGCCATGCCTCTAGGAATTCCCTGGCTGTTCTCTGTTTGGCTTGTCCTATAATAGTAGTGATGTCCCAGTCGAATTCATGTTGCTTGTCTTCTGCGTGTGGGGCTATTAAGGATAGCTTAAGGATAGCAAAACCAATGTAGTGTACAAAATCCCATGCAAGGACTGCACAAAACACTGCATAGGACAAACAAGAAGACAGCTAACGGTCCGCATCCATGAACACCAACAAGCCACGAAACGACACGACCAGCTATCCTTAGTAGCCACACATGCAGATGACAAGAAACATGAATTAGACTGGGACAACACTACTATTATAGGACAAGCCAAACAGAGAACAGCCAGGGAATTCCTAGAGGCATGGCACTCATCCACAGATTCAATCAATAAGCACATCGACCTGGACCCAACATACCGACCACTGCAACGGACAGCTGGAACTGACAACCGGAAGCGGTAGATTCAAACCACGACAAATACCGGAGGAAGCATCACAGAAGCGCTTCATAGGAGGCTACCAAGCACTGAGGATGTCACCTAGACAGGGGACGAAACGTCTGCAACACAAATTCCCAGCTCGGCGACCAGAACCACAACAACGAGCACCCAAGCTACAAATCCTCTCACAAACTTTGAACACCTACAGGCAAGAGACGCTAAGATAAGCCGGGAAATGGGAATCCTATACCAACCACCTAAGCACCACATACGAACAATTCCGGTTCCTGCATGAATGCCGAAAGAATCGAATCCTTCCACCATGTGTCAGATACAGACCACCAGTCAACAACCAACAAGCCAGGGACACAGCCAGACAGAACGGATTCAGGATGATCCAGGTAATGATTACAGATGCTCACAACAGACTTCACAAATACAGACAAGAGGTTGTGCACCAAAAATCATTAATTTCAAAAACTACCAATCAGGAATGGACCCGGACCATAGAACAGGCTGTCACCATAGGACAGAACAGGACCACACATCGCAAAAAAACGACACTAAAAGAAAAAATGGCCAAACTAACACACAACGGAGAGGACACCACAACACACACACCTGGGTTAGAAACCTCTCCAACAGACAGCTCACAGACACGGAAAGAACAATACTGGCCAAGGGACTCAACTACAACCACAGGGACGCCAAGACAGCAGACTTCCTAGCAGCACTAGAATGCACACTCAGGAACAATGGACTGACAGAAGAGACACAACAAGCTGTGAGACAAAGTATCGTACCGCTGATAACAAGAAAAAAACAAACACATAACCTCAACACCAAGGAGAGGGAAGCACTAAAATCACGAAGAAACGATAAGAACATAATCATACTACCAGCAGACAAAGGCAGAATGACGGGCATCCTGGACAAAGTAGACTACATCCAAAAAGCACAACAACTGCTTGCAGATGCCAACACCTACCAAAAGAGGGAGTTTGACCCCACCCCACAGCTCACCAATAGGATAAACAACACACTGAGGATCCTACAAAAAAACGGACAGATAACTAGGTTTGACCTACAAAGAATAAAACCTGAAAGCAACAACACCCCAGATTCTATGGACTACCTAAAGTGCACAAACCAGACATCCCACTCAGCCCCATAGTATCACTACCAGGGACACCATCACACAAACTGGCCAAAGAACTACAGCAGAAACGGAAACACCTGATCAGCGGATCCAGACAATCTATACAATCGACACAGGAATTCTTGGACATCATCAGAAATATACACATAGACAAGGAAGAAACTATGGTCTCATTCAATGTAATGGCACTGTTCACCTCTATCGACAAAACCCTAGCTGAGAAACAATAGCCAACCTGCTGGACATACAGAACAGACAACAGGACGTTGAACCTATCAACAAAGACAGCATACTCAAACTACCGGACCTGTGCCTCACAACACACTTCATATTCAACAACCAAATATATGAACAAATCAACGGCACACCCATGGGCTCACCCATCTTTGGACTCATAGCAGAAGCGGTAATGCAAAGATTAGAACAAACAGTCTTACCGCAAATTCAACCCAAACTCTGGGTCAGATATGTGGATGACACCTTTGTAATCATTAAAAACACAGAAATAGAGAACACACACCGGATCGTCAACGCCACACTCACAGGAATACGATTCACTCGAGGAAGAAAAGGACAACCAACTCCCATTCCTAGACGTGATGGTACAGAGAACACCAAACGGAGAATTCACCACAAAGGTTTACAGGAAAGCCACACACACAGACCAAGTCCTGAACTACGAAAGCAACCACACCAACACACATAAACAAAAGAAGTTGTATCAAGACAGTATTCAAAAGGGCAACACACTGCAGTACACCAGAACTGCAAAAAGAGGAAGAAGAACACCTTTACAATGTATTCGCCAAAAACCGATACCCGTGCAATTTCATCAACAGATGCCTAAGGGAAAGATAATGGAATGAGGGCATGTCACAACCCAAAGGACTAGCCACACTACCATACATCAAGAGCATTTCCGAACTGACAGCCAGACTACTGCGACCACTAGGACTCATAACAGCACACAAACCAACAGCCACTCTCAGACAACAACTCACCAGAACGAAGGACTCAATACCCAGCATGAGCACAACCAATGTAGTGTACAAAATCCCATGCAAGGACTGCACAAAACACTACATAGGACAAACAGGAAGACAGCTAACGATCCTCATCCATGAACACCAACTAGCCACGAAACGACACGACCAGCTCTCCTTAGTAGCCACACATGCAGATGACAAGCAACATGAATTCAACTGGGACAACACTACTATTATAGGACAAGCCAAACAGAGAACAGCCAGGGAATTCCTAGAGGCATGGCACTCATCCATAGATTCAATCAATAAGCACATCAACCTGGACCCAATATACCAACCACTGCAGCGGACAGCTGGAACTGACAACCGGAAGCGGCAGATTCAAACCACTATAAATGCCGAAGGAAACATCACAGAAGCGCTTCACATGAGGCTCCCAAGCACTGAGAATGTCACATAGACAGGGGACAAAACGTCTGCAACACAAATTCCCAG
Source organism: Chiloscyllium punctatum (assembly GCF_047496795.1). NCBI lineage: Eukaryota > Metazoa > Chordata > Chondrichthyes > Orectolobiformes > Hemiscylliidae > Chiloscyllium > Chiloscyllium punctatum. The sequence goes on from NC_092741.1 coordinate 109,972,235, forward strand.
CTTGGCGAACAGAACCACAACAGCTATGATTATATTAAAAGGTGGAGCAGGCTCAGTTTTGTTTTGATCAGGCCAGTTGTTGGTATTTTTTAAATGGGAAAGGAAGGGAGGGTATTCACAAAAGCTTCTTCCATCGCTAGAGATATAGCCATTAGATTTGTTTGTAGTTGCAACTTCACCTCTGAAATTTGTCAGGTGGGTGTGGGATCATGTTCAAATAGCGACTGAAATCAGTGAGTGGTGAAAAATAGCCTCTTTATTGAGCATCTGCAGTCGCACAGTTTGAGGTAGCAATGGAATCCCGAAGTACAGTTCTTACATACATTGAAATTCCAACATGATATGTCACATAATTCTATCTATTGTACGCAAAATGTTTTGCATGACATTTGTCCTGGTGAAGCAGAAGATTGTTTAAACACTTAGTAAATGCTAGCTGCTACACCTGATCGGCTTACAGCGTCTGGCCAACCTGTTTGCATTATTCAAAGGTGTTAGTCCTTTCATATTTTAAGCTAGTAAATGTTAGTAAAAATACTAAAACTATGTGATCTAAATAAGTTAGAAATTAATGAAGTATAAAGGATCTTAAACTGATTATTACAGCTGGGTCGTGAGATTTTATTTACTGTTAATGGTTTTAACAGATATTCATGCAGTTTCACGGAAGCGCTTTCTTAATCATAAGATTCTTAAGGGGGATAGCAATCCTATTTACTATGTATTTAACAGGTATGTACCAGTTGAGGAAACTGTTTGATGCTCTAACACTGTGGGCAATTTAGCATGGCCAATTCACCTGACCTGCACATCTTTGGATTGTGGGAGGAAACTGGAGCACACGGAGGAAACCCACACAGACACAGGGCGAATGTATAAACTCCACACAGACAGTTGCCCAATGTTGGAATTGAACCTGGGACCCTAGTGCTGTGAGGCAGCAGTGCTAACCAGTTGTTAAGGGCTGATTAGTACTATGATCTTTCCATAGTTTTGGGTGAGTCATGGAGACACGATGGCAGGTTGGCATTGTTCTGAATAGGTTACTAAATTGGCACTTACTCAGGGGTATTTTTTGATCTAGAAATAGGTCTAAGCACTGCTTGCAGCATGGGGTCAATAAGGATTGATAGTGTGAAGAAGCAGTAATGGGTTGAAAGGGATGTTTTAACTTTGTCTACCTTGTAATAATGAAATGCGCAACAAAAATGCAATTTTATGAATGAATAAATGAAAATGCAATAAGGTAAACATAGCGAGCTAATGAGTGAGTTAGTCCAGAGTTATGAATGAATGGATGGGAACGCGGTATTAGTAAACATAGAGCGCCTGTGGGTGGGTTAGTAAGGACACCTATAATACAATATCTTACATGGGAATTTGGAAAATAACTCTTCAGAACTGTTTTATCTTCTCTCCTTTTAGTCTTTAGTACCAACTTGCTGTGACAAGCTTTGAGTACTCGCTTGCTGGCTTCATGATGTGATATGATTTTCTATGTGCTTGATTGGGTTTTTGTTGAGACAGACATCTTGAAGTTTATTAATAACACCAACTATGAACTCATTCAGAAAGTTAGGAGGTGTGGGATACATTAGGAAAATGTGGCTGTCTGGATACAGAATTGGCTGGCTGAAAGAAGACAGTGAGTGGTAGTGGATGGAAGGTATTCAGCCTGGAGGTTGGTGATCAGTGGTGTCCCGCAGGGATCTGTTCTTGGGCCTATGCTTTTTGTAGTTTTCACAAATGACTTGGATGAAGGAGTGGACGGGTGGGTTAGTAAGTTTGCCGATGACACAAAGGTTGGTCGTTTTGTAGATAGTGTCGAGGGCTGTTGCAGGATATAACATGATATTGACAGGATGCATGGCTAGGCTGTTAAGTGACAGATGAAGCTCGACCTGGACAAATGTGAAGTGATTCATTTTGGATACTGAATACAGGGTTAAAGACAGTGTGGAGGAACAGCAGGATCTTGGGATCCATGTACATAGATCCCTCAAAGTTGTCACCTAAGTTAATAGTGTTATTAAGACGGCGTATGGTGTTTTGGCTTTCATTAACAGGGGGAATTGAGGTTAAGAGCCATGAGGTTTAGCTCCAGCTCTATAAAATCCTGGTTAGGCCACATTGGAATATTGTGGAAAAAGTGAGGACTGCAGATGCTGGAGATCAGAGCTTAAAAATGTGTTGCTGGAAAAGCGCAGCAGGTCAGGCAGCATCAAAGGAGTAGGAGAATTGACTTTTAAGAAGGGCTTATGCCGGAAACATCGATTCTCCTACTCCTTTGATGCTGCCTGACCTGCTGCGCTTTTCCAGCAACACATTTTTAAGCACGTTGGAATGTTGTGTCCAGTTCTGGTCGCCTCATCATAGGAAGCATGAAGATGCCTTATACAGGGTGCAGAGGAGATTTACCAGGATGCTGCCTGGATTGGAGGGCTTGTCTTATGAAGAAAGGTTGAGTGAGCTTGGTCTTTTCACATTAGAGAGAAGAAGGAAGAGAGCTGACTTGTTAGAGGTGTACAAGATAATGAGAAGCGTATATAGAGACCCTTTCCCAGGGCAGAAACGGCTGTCATGAGGGGCCATAATTTAAAGATGATTGGAGGGAGGTATAGAGGAGATGCATAGAGGAGGTAGGTTCTTTATGCAGAGAATGGTGGGTGCATAGAATACACTGCCTGCAGTGGTAGTCGAGTCAGAGACATTAAGGTGACTGCTGGAGTAGCACATGGATGGCAGAAAATTGAGGAGTGTATAGGTTAGGTTGATCTTAGATTAACATAAATGCTCGGTACAACATCGTGGGCCAAAGGGCCTGACTGTGTTGTACTGATCTAACATTTATGTTCGATGTATATTGATATAATAGAGCAAAACTCAATATACAGTCAAGGCTCTGCCTGCTTAGAATTTGATTATGTTTGGTCAATCCATGGTTAACACTGCTGTCTCACAATGCCAGGGACACAGGTTCAATTCCACCCTCGGGTAACTGTATGTGTGGACTTTGCATGCTGTTCCCGTGCCTGCGTGGGTTTCTATCAGGTTCTCTGGTTTCCTCCCACATTCCAAAGATGTGCAGGTTAGGTGAATTGGCCATGATAAATTGCCCATAATGTTCAGGGATGTATAGATTAGGTACATTAGCCATGGGAAATATAGGGTTACAGGAAAAGGGTAAAGAGATTGGTCTGGGTGGGATGCTCTTCAGAGGTTCAGTGTGGACCTGTTAGCCAAATGGCCTGTTTCCACAACTTAGGGGTTCTGTGATGCTATTGTGCACTTAGTTTACTGGGTGATGAACTGAACTGTACCAACTGACTGCTGTGAGAAAGATTTTATATGAGGTCACATATTGTGAGATAATGCAGCTATTTTAAAGATAAAGTACATGTCTAAGATCTTGCAATAATCTACCAAGTCCTTCTGCTGGGTATGATGAGTCACAAAATTGCCCATAATAAATAATATTTCAATGAAAATGTAAATTGAGCTCTGAACTCACTGTTATCTCTTTGATACTTATTGCAATTATGAACTTATCACCTGAAGTCATGCATAGCACAAAGGAAGACTGTTTCATATGAATATACAAATTCAGCTCAGAAGTATGCAATTTTGCCCCTGAGCCTGCTTCACCATTTGATAAAATTGTGGAATATCCAATTGTGACCTAAACTTTCCTGTTTATCTTTATACCATTTTAGTTCCTTGTCAAACAAGAACTTTTTAAAGTTCATTTGTGAGACGTGGGCATCGCTGTTTAGGCCAGTGTTCATTGCCCATTCCCAGTTGCTCTGAAAAAGGTTGTGGTGAGCTGCCTTCTTAATCCACTGAGGTCAGTGTGCTGTGGGTAAACTCACAATGCTGTTAAGGAGAGAATTTCAGGATTTTGGCCCAGTGACTGTGAAATAACTACTATTATTTCCAAGTCAGAATGGTGAGTGGCTTGGAAGGGAATTTGCAAATGCTGATATTCCCATTTGTCTGCTGTCCTTGTCTTAATTGATGATAGTGGTCTTGAGTTTGGAAGGTGCAGTCTTTGGTGGATTTTTGATAAATTACTTCTAGTACTGGGTGTCAGTGGTGAATTAAGTGGATGCTTGTGGATGTGGTGCCAATCAAGCAGGCTGTTTTGTCCTGGATAGTGTCAAACTTCTTATATGTTGTTGGAGCTGCACCCATCCAGGCAATTGAAGGGTATTCCATCACACTCCTGATATGAGTCTTGTGGATGGTGGACAGGCTTTGGGAATCAGAAGTTAAATTTCCTACTAAAATATTCCTAGTTCTTGACCTGCTTTTGTAGCTATATTTATGTAGCAAGTCCAGTTGAGTTCCTGGTCAAAGGTAATGCCTCCCAGAATATTGATAGTGTGGGATTCAGTAATGATAATACCATTTAATGTCAGGTGGTAATGGTTAGATTCTTTCCTGTTGATAATGGTCATTCCCTGGAACTTATGTGGTGATAATTTTGAATGTCATTAGTAAGTCCAAGCCTGGCTATTGTCTGTATCTTTCTGCATTTGTACATTGACTGTGTCAGCATCCAAGGAGTATTGAATGGTACTGAACATTGTGCAAGCATCAGTGAGCATTCCCACTTCTCACTTTATGATTGAGGTAAGGTAATTGATGACACAGCTGAAGATGTTTTTGGCCACGGACACTATCCTGAGGAACTCCTGGATAGCTAGCAACAAACTACCACAACCAATATCCTTTTGGTATAATTCTAACCAGCAGAGAGTTTTCCACTGATTCCCTTTGACTCCAGTTTTCCTGGAGCTCCTTGATGCTACATTCGATCGAATGTGGCCTTGATGTCAAGTGCCGTCACTCTCACCTCACTTCTGGAATTCAGCTGTTTTATCCAAGTTTAAAACAAGTCTGTAGTGAGGTCAGGAACTGGATGACTGTGATGGAATCCAACTGAGATGTGATCTCATTAAAACATATAGGATCCTTAAGGGGCTTGAGCTTGGCATGGAACACGAGTCTTCACTACTATTGCTGGAATGTTGTCAAGATCTGATGCTGATCAAGAACCTGTCCATCTCAGCCTTAAATATGCACAAGGACTCTGCCCCATAGCCCTCCAGCAAGGATTTCCAAAGATGCACAATCCACTCAGAGAAGAACTTCTTCCTCATCTCAGTTTTAATTTGGTGCCCATTTACTGTGAGACTATAGCCTCTGGTCCTAGACTCTCCCAAATCAAAGGAACATTCTCTCAGTATTTACTGCAGTAAATCCAAGGTGACAGTGGATTAGGATGCTTCAGTCAGAGTCAACCACTCTCTGTTCCTTTTCTGTTATTGTCGTCTTTGCTTTCATCTTTGTTCTTTTTCCCTCCTCTTTTCTCTTAGCCTCAGCGGTTGCGGACTTCACAGCCTCTGACCTCTAAGCCTTGTACCTCGCAACCTTTGACCTCCTAGCTTCGGATCTCATGGCCTTGGAACTCCTGGTCCCTGACCTTCCTGCCTCAGAGCTCCCGGTCTCCAAACTCTGGCCTCAGCACAGGCCCAGTGTAGTGGTCTCCTGGTACAGCATGGAGTCCTGTCCACCTGGTGTGGTATTCTTTCAGCCTGGCATAGCAATCTCACCTGGCCCAACTTGCTAGTCTTCGGGTGGTCTGTGGTGGTTTCTTGGCCTGGCATGGCCTTGGTGAGGATGTCTGGTTTCAAGGTGATACCAGTGATTTCCCAGTCTTGTGAACCCTGAGGTGAAGCTGTGGTCTGCAATCAAGGTCCGATGCAGACTGGAGACCAGGTGGCAGCATGGATTGGGTTGAAAGACCGTTGTTCCGAGCTTTTTGTTCTCTGTTTTATAATTTATTCTTAAAATTTGCAATGCTGGACTTTATAATTCTCCATTTTTCCAAGAACTCCCAGCTGTACCTGGGGATCTTTGTACCTAAGATGACACCTTGAATGGCAACTTGTAGACTTTTCACTATACGCTTTTGAGTGCATGCGATAATAAAACTCATTCTAATTTTTGTCAAGCACCTCAAGGATCCTGTAGGTTTCAGTGAGATCACTTCTCATTCCTCTATATTCCAGTGAATAGAATCATCAATTGTTTAAGCTTTGCTCATCAGGTAACTCCTCCATATCAGGGATCACTCTAGTGAACATTCTCTGAACTACCTTCAATGAAATTTTTTTTTAAAAACAAGGGACAAGGACTGCCCACAACTCCAGTTGTTGTGTCAACAGTGCCTTGCACAGTTGCCCAAAACTCCCCTGTTCTTATAAACTAGCCTCTTTGAAATAATGACCAACGTTCCAGTAGCTTTCCTGGTTACTTTGTGCTCGCTTTCTATGTTTTGGACACAAGTACTCTCAAGTCCCTTTGTGTTGCAGCTATTTGCAATTTTTCTCTATTTAAATAGCACACTGTTCTTTAATTTCCCTCCAAAATGAACAACTTCACATATTCCTACCTATATTCTATTTGCCAATTTATTGCCCAATTACTTCACCTATCAATATTTTTTGGTAAACTGTTTATATCCTTCTTGCAATCTGTCTTTCTACCTATTTAATTTAATATCAAATGTAGCTACGTTACATTTGCTTCCTTCCTCCAAGTCATTGATATAAATTGTAAATTGTAGTGTATAAGCACTGATCCCTGTGAGACTCCTTTGGTCACAGGTTGTCAACCTGAAAAGCAGCCCCCCTTGCAGTTTCTTGGTCATTAGCTAATTCTCATTTGCAATTGCTTCAGCCTTATCTCTTGCACTGATGTGCTGAACACTCCTATCTTTGAGGATGGGGATATTAGTGGAACCTCTTCTGGTGAGATTTTTCAATCGCCCACCTTCATTCATTGTTGGATGTGGAAGGACTGCAGAGCTTAAATCTAATCTGTTAATTGTGGAGTTGTTTAGATCTATCACTTGCTGCTTTATTTGTGTGACACAGATAAAATCACCAAGTTGTCATCACCTTTTTAAGTTTGCCTTGTGCTGGTCCTGGCATGCCCTTTTGCACTCTTCATTGAATTAGGGTTGTTCACCTTACTTGATGGGAATGGTATAATGTAGGATATGCTGGGCCATGAGGTTGCAGATTGTATTGGAGCATAATTCTGCTGCTCTTACAGAGAATTTTGATGGGAGAAAGTGAGGACTGCAGATATTGGAGATTAGAATCAAAAAGTGTGGTGCGGGAAGAGAACAGCCTGTCAGGCAGCATCTGAGGAGCAGGAGAGTCAACATTTCGAGCATAAACTCTTCATCAGGAGCACATTCCTGCTGAAGAGCTTATGCTCAAAACTTTGACTCTCCTGCTCCTGGGATGCTGCCAGATGGGCTGTGCTTTTCCAGCACGACAGAGAATATTGATGGTCAACAATGCTGGTCAAAGTCCGTTCCATTTAGCATGGTGATCATGCCACACAACACAGCCTGAGGTTTTGTCAATTTTAAGATGGCACTTTTGTCTCCATCAGAACTGTGCAGTGGTCAGTTGTACCGATAGAATGTCTGCAGCTGGCACATTATTTAGCATGAGACTAATATGTTTCTCCCTATTTTTGGCTCCCTCATCACCTGCCAAAGTCCCAGTCTCACAGCTATGTCCCTCTTCCAGCTCAGTCAGTGGTGCTGCTGCCAGAGGTCACTTAGCAGAGGTCTCTGAAATCTCCAGCCAACGTATATTCCACACCTTTGCTAGCCTCAGTGATTCCTTCAAGTGTTGCTCAGCATGGTGGATTGATTCATCAGTGAAGGAGGACAGTACGTGGTAATAAGTTTAAAGGTTCCCTCTCCAGGTTTGACCTAATGTGAGGCTTTATGATGTCCAGAGTCAATGTTGAAGACTCCCAGGGCAATTCCTTCCTGACTGTATGTTCGTGTATTGTCATCTCTTCTGGCCCTGTCCTACTGGTGGAACATGGCATACCCAGGGATGGTGATGGTGCTGTTTGGGACATTGTGTGTCATAGATGGTTTCATGATTATGACTATGTCAGCCTTCTGTTTGACTAGTCTGTAAAACACCTCTCCTAATTTTCATACCAGATCCGAGATGTTAATAAAGAGGATTTGCAGGATTGTTAGAGCTTGGTTGTTATTGTCATTTTTGCACCCTAGGTCAATGCCATGTTGTCAATCCGATTTTATTTCTTTTATTTTGAAGCTTCTTAATGATTGGTATCACTGAGTGGCTTGTTAGACCACTTCAGAGGGCAGTTAAGGGTCAATATAGGACAGACTAGCTAAGAACAATAGTGGAATTCAAATCCAGGTCCTTAAAACAATGCCTATACTTATGTATCGTTGGCTCTGCAACAATGTTGTTATGGTATTGCCACCTCATCAACCTGCCAAATTCAACCTGAAAAATATTCACTTCTCTTGTCACCATTGTTCTTTGGGGAAGAGACTTCAACAGCAGTTGTTGGAAGCCAAACATGGTGGCTCAGCACTGCTGCCTCACAGTGACAGGGACCTGGGTTCGATTTCAGCCTCGTATGACTGTGTGGAGTTTGAACATTTTCCCCTTGTCTGTGTGGGTTTCCTCCGGGTGCACCAGTTTCCTCCCACAGAACAAAGATGTGCAGGCTCGGTGAATTGGCTATGCTAAATTGCCCATTGTGTCCAGGGATGTGTAAGTTAGGTGCATTAGTCAGGGAAATTTAGAGTAATAAGGTAGGGGAATTGATCTGGGTGGGTTACTCTTCAGAGGGTCGGTATGAACTTTTTGGGCCAAATGACCTGTTTCTACACTGTAGGGATTCTATGAATTTTATTCTATCTCAGCTCCAAGACATCTCTAGACAGAAAGTTGGCAAGTAGGGAGCAACCCTATATGGTTTTTGATTAAACTCTAGAAATCGGTAGCCTAGTTATCACTTGAAACTCTTTCAAAGGTGGTAAAACTTGAGCTGACCTTTCTTTGATTAGTCAATGTCCTAGTTTTCAGCCTGCTTGCTTCTTCATGAATTTTAATTTCCATTCAAAAAATATGCTAATAGTCAGTATTTGAGAAAAGGTTTTGTTGTTCTTGTGTGTAATTCAATAGGTGGAAGCTGCAGTAAGCGTCAGTTGTTCTGAGAGGTCACTTTGACTATCCAGTAAAAAGACTTTTTGTTTTTCAAACTAAATTTATATTATTCCCATTGGATCCATAGCATTACATTTAGAGGAATCTTTGGTGTTCTGAATGGGAAATGGTCGGCACTTCTCAGAGTGTGTCTGACAATTAACAATGTGATTGTGATGTTTCCAATACAATAAGGTGGCAGAAACAAAAGGCAGTCATGCAACAAATATACAAGATACATGGGAGACTTGTTTTCAAAATGTAAGAATCAAAATTAGCTGGTTTAATTCAAAAATTGTTAATCAATCAATTAAGTCGATGTTGCTTCAAGAACGTGTTGAACTGAAATATCCCTTGCATCAGTGTAGAAGATCCTTTGTCAACATCCAGAAAGAAATTATTGAACAGTAATGTAGTAAAGTAAAATATGAAAGAATCAATATCTATATATTTGTAATTAAATTTGCAGTGCTAAGGATTAGTTTTATACAAAGAAAAGGTTATTAGAATTCAGTGATGAAAACAAAAGGTGGTGTTTTACAGTTCACTCAGGGAATTTAAGTTACTGCAGAAACGTGCTTGTACATGCAGCCTATAGCTCTGGGTTGCATAGCCAGCCTGGAATCTCTGCTGCTTTCATTGCTTACCATTGACATATATTGGCAGAATTTTCAGATTGATTCTCAACCTGTTCGGTTATGTTAAAATACAAACATTTGAATGAGGAGCAGAAGGAACTCATTCAACCCTGCAAGCCTGCTTCACCATTCAATAAGATCACAGCTGACTCATTTGTGTTCCAAATGCCACATTCCCATTCACTTCTGAAAACCCTTAACTCCTTGCCTAGTAATAGGAAGATATCATACTTGCACTACAGTGATTCAAGAATCCTACTGCACCTTCAAGGGAAATTCTATTTAACTGAATTAAAGGTTATGATTCCATAATTCAGTATTAATATGGTTTTATGAAAGGGGCTACACCAGACAAATTTATCAGAATTGAGTTGGTTTTAGGTCTTGCTCCTGCCAAAGGATCCATTATCTGTAACAAATGTGTAATGGCATAACAATGGAGAATACATTTTATTGGTTTAGCCATTAGTTGTTTAATTTCTCCAGTAAGTAAGATTTCTAAAAAATACTGAACTTCAGCTTGATGCTATATTTGTCTGCATGTTGGCTATTATTGCAGCTATGGCTTATAGCTGCTCGAAGTGGAGTTAAATATTAAGCACAAGTAAGATACATGGGTGATGTACATATAGAAAAGGAAGTGATAGTCTTGTTACCTGTCAAATGTTGTAGAAACTGGTATATGGCAGGAGTGCATTTGTCTCTGAATATACTTTCCTGTGATGTAATTTGATATTGTCACAGAAGAAAATGTAGTGAATAGTGACCTCTGGTCACTACTTCTAGGTCCGGTTGGACCAGCCCGATGAACTCCGTTCACAGTGTTTATAAATCTGGAGCAAACAGAAAGCACTATAAAGCAGAATGACAGCTTCAGACCATGGATGATGATCTGGAGTTGAGCTCTTTTCATTTTGGATGCTTGTTGAACTGTTCACTTTGTGATGGGTCTGCTTCACTGTAGATATCTTAAAATTCCCTTTCCACTCCTGCCCACAGCACACCATAGCACCACCTGCAAAGCGAGTGTTTCCTAATAAACTTGTTGGACTATAACATGGTGTTGTGTGATTTTTAACTTTGTCCGCTGAAGTCCGACACTGGCTCCTCCATATCAAGGTAACGAGAGGCGCATATTGATAGATAACCAGAGGCGCTTCTCCAGGGCAGAAATGGCTGTCATGTGGGGTCATAATATTAAGGTGATTGGAGGAAGGTGTAGGAGAGATGTCAGAAGTAAGTTCTTTACACAGAGAGTGGTGGGTGCGTGGAATGCACTGCCAGCAGTGATAATAGAGTCAGAGACATTTAAGCAACTGCTGCACATGGAAGGCAGCAAATTGAAGGGTGTATAGGTTAGGTTGATTTTAGATTAAGATAAATGCTTGGCACAATATTGTGGACCAAAGAACCTGTACTGTGCTGTAGTGTTCTATGTTCTATGTTCTATATGATGGGAGAATTCAAAGGGCCTTGATGGAATGATTGTAGAATGGCAAGTATGGAATATGTGTGGAGTTGAGATGAGGGATTGGCATGGAGGATTGAATAGCATGGAATGAGAAAGGGACAGGAGGAGGGTGGATAATGTAATGAAGTCAGTTAAGTCGAAACAAAGAAACACAGAAAGTAAGAACAGTAATACCCTTTTCCATTCAGCCCTTTGAGCCTGCTCCAGCTTTTCAATATGGGCGTCTTGCTGAGATATTTGTATCATCGATAGTCACAGGTGAGGTGCCGGAAGATTGGAGATTGGCAAACATGGTGCTACTGTTTAAGAAGGGCGGTAAAGTCAAGCCAGGGATCTATAGACTAGTGAGCCTGACCTCAGTGGTGGGCAATTTATTGAAGGGAATCCTGAAGGACAGGATGATAGGTAGGACTAGATTGGGTTGGGATATCTGGTCGGCGTGGACAGGTTGGACCGAAGGGTCTGTTTTCATGCTGTACACCTCTGTGACTCTATGACTATGATCATAAAGATCATCCAAGTCAGTACCTGTTCCCATTTTCTCCCCATTTCTTTTGATCTCATTATTCCCAAGAACGATATCTAACTCCTTCCTGAAAACATTTAATGTTTGACCTCAATAACATTTTGTGGCAGAAAGTTCCATAGGCTACTACTCCCTGGATGAAAAAATGTTCCTTGTTTCAGTCCTAAATGGCTGCTGTGACACATAGGTATGTTAACTTGACCACAAATACTTCTTGCTCATGAATATTTAGTCAATAAAAATGCTGTGGAGAAATGAAGAAAAAAAGATTTTTATTCTTTAATGTGCCTTATGAATTATCTTTCCAGGTTGCTCCTGATGTAAATTTATTTTTAGTTCCTGGGGATTATAGAAACTTTATTTTCCTATTTTATTTTCAATTCTGTCACTCTACTGAAAACTGTGGAGAACAAGCAGGGAGCTGGTGAACAAGTTTACATCTTCTGTTGAATGTTCACTGCAGAATCAATATAATTACTGCAGCGGCATGGTGGCACAGTGGTTAGCACTGCTACCTCACAGCGCCAGAGACCTGGGTTCAATTCCTGCCTCAGGTGATTCTCTGTGTGGAGTTTGCATGTTCTCCCCGTGTCTGCGTGGGTTTCCTCTGAGTGCTCCAGTTTCCTCCGACAAGTCATAAAGATGTGCAGGTCAGGTGAATTGGCCATGCTAAATTGCCCGTAGTGTTAGGTAAGGGGTAAATGTAGGGGATGGGTGGGTTGTGGGTCGGTATAGACTTGTTGAGCCGAAGGGCCTGTTTCCACGCTGTAATGTAATCTAAATCTAAAGCTAAGGTGCCATATAGCATGGGGAGAGAAAGGAGGGATTACATTGAAAATGATGCACAGAAATTTTGAAACTGGCCAGTCTGAGTAATATAAATTATGTACAAAGGTAGTAAAACTAGAAACCATGATTATAAAATAAATTTCAGTGCTCAGGACTGGAGTGCTGAGTGACAGTTTGATTGTAACTGCCTCAACTCAGGTCACCTTCTCCTCTCAGGACTGGTGGAGAGAAAGAGCCTTTATACAATTAACCTGGGGTTGACTTAATATTGGATTCTGGAGAGGAAAAAAGCAATTTGCAAACATACTGAACTACTCCGAGCTCTGATCCATGTACAATGGAGTGAACAGAGGTATCTCTTAGTGTTACAGTTAAATAAACAGCAAAATAACTGTCAGGGGAACAATCATGTTTTGATACATTTTTCCCCAATACATAGCAGTACATTTATGTTTTCATAATCATTCCAATTCACTTCTTCTCCTCCCAAGTCTCTCTTTCTTTTTCTCTCTCTCTTTCTTCCTCCCTTTCTCTCTCTCTCTCTCCCTCCCTCTCCATGATTAGGCCATCCATGATCTTGTTGAATGATGGAGCAGTGTCAACAGACCAGATGGCTTACTCCTGCTCCTATTTCTTATGTTCTCCTTTTCTCTCTCTTTTCTCCCTTTCATTCTCTCTCCTTTTCTTTCCTTCTCCCACCAGAAGGTAGGGCCAAGATTTGTAGTGACACTGACACCTTCATATGACTATTGGACCATTCAAAAATGCTTTGCAGACAATAAAAGTGGTATCAAATTGCAGTCATCATTGTTATGTAGGAAGCATGGTGAACTATTTTGGGCACACAAGCATTTGACAAACTGCAAAATGATCATGCCCAGATAATCTGTTTTAGTAATGTTTCTTTTTGAGAAACTGATGTTAGCCTTGCTGTTCTTTGAAATAGTGCCATGTTATGGGGGAGGGAGCCATTGACAATTCCCTCAGAGTGCAGATGGATAATGTATTTAACATCTCATTCAAAAGTTACAACATCAACATCTTAGGATCATAAAAGAGTGAAGCCTCCCACTAGATCTTCCTCGTAATCTCAGTAGCAATGTCTATCACATTGATTTTAACTTGCATCTGCTTGCTACCATAGGATCCCTACAGTCTGGAAACAGGCCATGTGGCCCAACAAGTCTACACCGACCCTCCAAAGATAGTCCTATCCAGACCCATTCTCCTACCCTATTACTCCATGTTTCCCCTGACTAATCCACCTAACCTACATATTCCTGAACACTATGGCCAATTTAACATGGCCAGTTCACCAAACCTGCAGATCTTTGGACTGTGAGAGGAAACTGGAGCACCCGGAGGAAACCCACATAGACACAGGGAGAATGTGCAAACTCCACACAGACAGTCACCCGAGGCTGGAATCGAACCCGGGTCCGGGCACTGTGCGGCAGCACTCCTATCATGCAATAAACTACATCTTGTTAAAGACAACAACATCTTCTCACTGCATTCTTAATTATTCCTCTATCACATTTGATCAAACAGACTTAGCTTATAGTGGGCAATAGACTACACTTACAACACAATGGGCTGTTGTATGATTGCTCATACAACACTACTGAAATGCGGTTTTGAAGTAGCAATGGTTTGACAGCTATGCTGAGCTGTTTCGAAAGAGAAGGTGATACCTGGCAGAGCAGATGATCTTGTTGAATGGCAGCGCAGGTTTGAGCAGCTGAATGTTCCATTCTTGCTATTATTTCTTATATTCTTATGTGGCAACTGGTCAGCATGAATGACCTATACATCTTTATGACTCTAAGTTCCAGAGGGGTCCTTCATCCCACACCTTTCTAACTTGGTACCATGAGTACTGTAGGGTTTTTGGTTTGCGATCTGGTTTGCTGCTTTTTAGGTGGTTCAAATAACCTCCAGATCCCTGGTTCTGACACTGGACTTATTTAGGGAATGTGAAATGAAGAAGGCAATAGACAATAGGCAAAAGAATCTCTGCATTTATTTAACTATGAAGAGATAAGTATAATGCAAGAAATAAAAAAAAAGACAAATGCAATAAAACAGTGAAATTGACACAATTATACAAAGGACAGTGATTAGATACACTATCAAATTAAACAGAGGTTAAAAAGCTATTCGAAGCTAAACAACAGTTTTAATCAAACACTTTCTTCAGGCTTCCTACCCTTGGGGTTCCCTGTGCTGTCACCATCCACCTTCCCCTCCCTGCTCGTTAGGTTGGAAACTTTGGGTCTCATGCTGCCAAGTTAGAAAGGTGTGGGATGAAGGATCCCTCTGGAACTTAGAGTCGTAAAGATGTATAGGTCATTCATGCCGACCAGTTGCCACATAAGAATATAAGAAATAATAGCAAGAATGGAACATTCAGCTCCTCAAACCTGCTCTGCCATTCAACAAGATCATCTGCTCTGCCAGGTATCACCTTCTCTTTCGAATCAGCTCAGCATAGCTGTCAAACCATTGCTACTTCAAAACCGCATTTCAGTAGTGTTGTATGAGCAATCATACAACAGCCCATTGTGTTGTAAGTGTAGTCTATTGCTCACTATAAGCTAAGTCTGTTTGATCAAATGTGATAGAGGAATAATTAATAATCTAGTGAGAAGATGTTGTCTTTAACAAGATGTAGTTTATTGCACGATAGGACTGCTGCCGCACAGTGTTCACCACTGTGGTAAACACAATTATAAAGTGCATCCAGTTGCCGAGGTTCTTGCCATCGGATTTCTTGGCTTGGAATTGGCCGTGTCTGGAAGCTTTTGTTCGGATAGCGCTTTCTACCCTCTCAGAGTCCTTTGTTGTGATGATGCTCTTGGTTTGTATTCCCTATTCAGCTTCTCGGTTCACCCACTGTGAGTCTTGCTTCTGATGCTGCTTCTTGAGGTTAAAGCCTGTGGAGAAATTGTTTCTACAGGAGCTTAATGTTGGAAAAGCCTCTGCCTCTCTCTCTCACATCAGAATCAACAGTTATACAGACTGTGTGCCCTTCTCAATACTCTGTTGCCATTGTGTTTCTGGTACTCCCTTTGGTGGTCAATTGGCTTCCTGATAATTAAGAGTAAGTGTGAATGTATTTTGATTAAGTGGAATGTCCGGTACCTCTGTGCATGAATATTGATTGAAGTTGATCTGCCAAGGCCCTGTTCAGTCTGGGTTGGATGAGGTTTAGGCCTGGTTGATTGCTTTTTTTAAAAAGCATGTTTGAATTGGATTTTCAGACTGAACAATACAGAGGAACCTTGATTGTCCGAATATCAATTATCCAAATATTGGATTATCTGAATGAGATCTCAAGGTCCCGATAGAAACATTGAACCAAAGACGTGTCTCTAACAGTGTTCGTGTCTTTTGTTTACAGTGATTAAACAGGTACAGTCTCCAAATGACTGACCTCCTGCCCTTTCTCCCTCCTCACACTTTCCCTGGAGTTCTACAGAGGGGTGAACCCTAACCCCCTCTTCCTCAACTAATCTCTCCAACATTGTCCTATACAGGGTAAAGGTGGAACCTGCCAAACATTGCAGTAAAAAGGTGTGTGTACACACACTATTTGGAAACGTGGATGGGGGGACGCATGGGGTGGTGGGCGGGAGGGCGGTTTTGGGCGGGGGATGGTGTTGCATGGGGGCGGGCGTTGGACAAGGGTGGGCTGGTGGAGGTGTTGGACGGGGAGTGGGCAGGGGCTCATGGTGTGCTGCTGCCTCATCTCCTGAACAGGGAGCAGACTTAAAAACCTCCAAGCCCCAGAGGAAAGGCATTTAATCGATTAACCGCATAATCGATTATCTGAATGAAAGAGTGCCCGCCCATCTAGTTTGGATAATCAATGTTCCTCTGTAGCTCCAAGTCCTATCAATCCAACACCTGGAGGAAGAATGCCTCATCTTCCGCCTAGTGATCCTCCAACCATATGGCATCAATGTCAATTTCACTCATCTCCCCTCCCCCCACCTTGTCCCAGATCCAACCTTCCAAGTTGGCACTGCCCTCTTGAACTTCTTCCACCTGTCCATCTTCCTTCCCACCTATCAACTCCACCCTCCACTCTGACCTTTCACCATCATTCCCCACCTGCATCCACCTCCCACCTGACTTGCTATCTTCTACCCCAGTCCCACCCCCTCCCATTTATCTCTCAGCCCCCTTGCACTGCCCCCCCAACATTCCTGGTGCAGGGCTTATGTCTAAAACATCGACTCTCCTGCTCCTCAGATGCTGCCTGACATGCTGTGCTTTTCTCTTTTTCACTCTCATCTCCAGCATCTGTAGCCCTCACTTTCTCCTGAATAGTTCAAAGCAGTTATCTTTGTGTCTGTGTCATTCTCCCAGAACCTAGCCCAGCTGCCTGCCTTGGTATTTTCCTTTTAAAATTTATTTGAAAAGTCCAGTATTTCAGAAATGGGGATTTTTGCTCAATCCTACAGTACTACCCACTGAGTCACAGCACTCTCCAGTATGCTTTCTTCCTCTAACCGAAGCTTCAGATCAAGTTTTCAGCCTGATCAATAGCTTGGTCCAATTAGGATCTGCCAGTTTGGAGTCTTCTTGAACACTTGATTCCAAATGCAAAAGCTACAGGAAACCTAACCTACAGCTGATCTTCTGAAATTGAATACCTCTCTTTCTCAACATTGCTTCCAGTTCTCCTCCACACTGGAGGATAAGATTTTTAACCATAAGAATACTGTTTGATGCATTCTCAGTATCATTTTCAATTAGAAGACTTATATTTCACATACTGTACCTCTTTTTCTGTGAAAAAAAGGATTTGTAACCTTATTTGTGTGTTGTGCCCATCCTGCCTTTGGTCTTCTGATCTTAACTTTTCATATTCTGTACAGAATCACTGAATTGTTACAGCAAAGAAGGGGGCCATTCACCTCATCCTTTCTTCATGGCTCTCCAAATGAGCATCTAGCCTTGTACCATTCTTTTGTCTTCACCCTATTACCATGCAAGTTCTTCCTTTTCAAATAACTTTTCTAATTTCCTTGTGAGTGTCTCGTTTGAACCTGCCTCACCACACTCTTAGGCAGTGCACTCTATACCCAAGCCACTTGCTACATGAACACATTTCCCTGATTTGCTGGATGAAAAGACACCCAAGTCAAAATCGTAACTCTGCTTTCTGCCCACAGATGCTGTCAGACCCACTGAGTTTCTCCAGCAATTTCTGTTTTTGTTTCAGCTCTCCAGCATCCACAGTTCTTTGTTTTATTCCATAATATCACTAATTTTACTAATTATGTTAAATCTGTGCCCTCTCTTGATTTTTTCACAGTTTGAATATTTTCTTATTTATGCAGTCCAGAGGCCTGATTATTTTGACATTTTAATCACATTTGCTCTCAGCCTTTTCCAAGAAGATTAGTCCAAGCTTATCCAGTCTATTTTCATAACTGAAATCCCTCGTCCCTGGAACCATTCTAGTAAACTCTTAAAAATCTTATCATACGATCCTTGCTCTTTTGAGTTCCCATCAGTCTGCAGGTGCACTTTCTAGCCAAAGCCTCTCTGAACTATGAACGATTCCATGTAAGACCAGTTATTGAACACAAAAAGACTTGTGTACTTAGGTATATTTTTAAAGAGTATAGTGTCTTGATAAGAATCACATGTTGCAATTACTGTAATAGCCTCATAATACAGTGACAATAAATCTTCACTCACAAGGTCAGATTAAGCTTGTCACTGACAAACTACTTTCCCCATTCAGTTCTTGTTCATTAAGTTACTTAGCCTGATTACCTGTCTGCTGTGTACTGGGTTTGAAACGTTATTGGATATGTTTTCTATTTTTGACTGTGATTATCACTATTCCTATTTTTCAACTAATTAACGTTGGCATCCTTGCATGTGAAAATTCATGTTCTCTGCTGGTACTAATCCTTCACCACTTTAGAGTTAGTGTTATTATTGGAAAGCTGGCCAGTTTGGACTTAGTCCAGTTATTGCTGAGCTCGCAATTCTGATGTAGTTCGCATGATTTCTACATGTGGATAAGTTGCATCACAGAGACCAAAGCTGATGAAAATCACTACTCTAGTCTACTGTGTCTCAATGTGCACAACAAAATCTTGCTTCAGGTCTGGACTGAGAGCAAAGAGGAATATGCTGGATCATGTGGTGTTAAGTCTTGCCAAAATACCTCTGGTGGAGTGATATTACAGGTTATATGACTTCCTTGAATGGGGAGTGTGAGTGTGGAGGCAAGTATGATAGGAGACCCATAAAGAATTCGTTATATACAACACAAACTTTTATTGTGTAGTCCTAATAACTGTAATATCAGTTGAGGAGACCATGGTGGGTATTCTCATTACAATTATTATTCTCAACCAAAGTAATGGTTTGAACCAAATAAATCAAGTCATGTATTTCATCAGAGCATGATTCAAATTTGCCCAGTTTATTGTCGTTTGTGTTTGTTGAAATCTTTATTGAATATTTTTTCTTTCTGTAATGTTTTTTGCTTTAAATCAAAAACGTGCTTTTTAAAAATTGAATTGAGTAAGCTAATCATCTGTGGTTAAGGGGATAATTCTCACTTTCAACACAGAGTTTGTGGATTCAAATTTCGCAACAAACCCTTGTGTAAAACTATAGGTCTGGATTATGAGATTGTTATGCAGTTGGAGATGAGCTATTGAATCACAATGTTGCCATCACAGATAAATCATAATAGTTTGAAGAAATTAGCAGTCAAGTTTTTCCAATATCCTGCTATTTCCTGGCCAACATTTCATCCTTCTCATATCCTGGCTGGCATTTTTAAACCTCAACTAACATTACCAAAACAAATTAAGCAACCATTATTACATTGCTGTCTGTGAAACCTTCCTTTGTCTAATTTGGTTGCAACTGAGATAATTTTACAAAGTACTCCAGTTGATTGTAAAGTGTTTTGGGGTGTCTTGCAAATTAAAAAGTTGCTACATAAATCAAAGGATATTTTAACCATTTCTATATTCTACAATTGTGTTTAATGAATAATGTTTATTTTTGGATGGGAGTATTTGACACCCACTAACTTCACTTAAAATAATTTCAAACTATGAGAGGACAAGTTTTTAAGGATGTATCTAGTGAAATTTTCCAACTTAACTGACTACATTTGAGACAAAATGACATGTTTAAAGACAATTCAGCTATAGATTTTGACGTGTTCAATTAACTTTTTAAGGCTTGTTAAACTGAATTTGAGAGAGCCAGTGGGCTTTCTTCATTAAATCATGCACTAATTTTTAAAAACATGCTCAATATTGAAGCCAATAATTTCTTCAACTTGTGTTTTGACAAAAAAGGTTACAAATAATTACATTCTTCTGTGGACAGATTTTAATTGCTGAAGATGGAAAGCAACATACAAAGGGCAGGTGGTGGTGTCATGGTCAGGTTATTGGACTAGCAATCCAGAACCACTAGCTAATGTTTGATTGGTAAATGGCACAATTTAAATTTAATAAAATCTAAAGCATAATGACAACCATGTAGACTGTCGATTATCATAAAAAGCCATCTGGTTCACTAATGTCCTTAGGGTAGGAATTCTGCTGTCCTCACCTGGTCTGTGACTCCATATTCACAAATGCCTGATTGTCTTTTAACCAGCTTTTCGGCAATTCAGAATTGGTGATAAAAGTTGGTCTAGCCAGAGATGCCCTCATTGAAGGAACTTAATTTTTTTTAAGAAGTCCACAAAAGATAATTTCCATTCTAATTTGAATTTTTTTTAAAGTTATGTTTTAATACAAGAACAGCCTGCTTTATGGTAAACTGACAGCAAAGAATAGTTAGGGAGAATAAGATGAGTTTAGAGTGTGGTAACTTGCTCCGTCATTATCCACTCTGAAAGGCAAAAACAGTTTTGACTGGAGGCACTCCTTAGAGAATTCAGCAAGAAGTTTGTGACAGATTTGGGAGAAAGTTGGCATGGTAATTGTAAGATGGGGCAATAGGGAAGTATGATGGAGATGTTGGGAAAGTGAGTGAGGGAAGATTGGTGATGAGTGAGGTGACGGGGGAAGGAGATGGGAAGTGAACTACTGAGTGTCATTTATTTCTTTGCAAATACTGCTTACAGCTGCTAGTGGCCCCTTTCCATCTCAACAATCTGCCATCTCCCACCATAAAGGGAAAGAAGGGGAAAACAGAAAAGCACAGCAAGAGGATGAGAGAAAAAAGGAATAGTTAGCAAGAGAGAAGCAGCAGAAAAATGAATCAAATCTGCTCTCGTGAGCACTTGTATGGGTTTCTAATCTCTTCTCCACACTAATCTCTCATGAATGTTGCTGTAAAGTCACACAGCACAGAAACAGACCCTTAGGTCCAACCAGTCTGTGCCGATCATGATCCCATAAACTGGCCCCACCTGCCTGCTCCAAGCCCATATCCCTCCAATCTTTTCCTACTCATGTACTTATCCGAATATCTTTTGAATGTTGTATTTGTACCCATATCCAACACTCTCTCTGGAAGATCATGCCATTCGTGAACCAACCACTGTGTAAAATATTTGCCACCTCATTTCTTTTTTAAATCTCTCTGTCCTCTTATCTTAAAAATGTGCCCTCTATGAATTGAAGTCCCCCATCCTAGGGAAAAAAGAAACAACAATTGTTAAGTCTACCTAAAGCTCTCATTATTTTATGAACTTCTATCTGGTTGCCTCTCAACCTCCTACAATCCAGTGAAAAATGTCTCAGCCTTTTCAACCTTTCTTTATAACTCAAACCTTTTGTACCAGGTATCATCCTAGTAAATCTCTTCTGAACCCTTTCCAGCTTAATAATATCCCTCTTATAACTGAGTGACCAGAACTGGACACAGTATTCCAGAAGAGGTCTCACCAATATCTGATGACAATCCCTTTTGTAACACAAGGAAGGGTGCATATTTGGTTGTCAAGTTGACTCTAATTGGCAAAGGTACTACATTGGAGAAAACAATGTGGCTTCCCAAGATCCAACCCTATTGGGGCATTTCAAAAAGTCACCAGACTTGAAAGTATTTGTTTGCAGAGTACATGTTCCTGAATTTTATTGGATATTGCTTTTAACGGGTGTGATTCAGTCAGGTCTTATTATTTATTATTAGACTACCCAGTTTCACTGATTATTTAAAACTGGTCCCTGATATCATTTTTATTGCATTTTGGAATGTTCAGCAAGTAAATAACAATGTTACATAATTACACTTACAAATATTCAGCGAGGTAAAAAAAGTGTTACATAATTTTAGACCCGATTTCCTCTCTGAGTTCTGAGCTTACACATCAGTACATCAACTAAGTTGGATAACTGCTTTAATGATGGAATAATTTTGGGGGCAAATTATCTTCCTTCAAGTCACTCAATTTCAGCAGCTTTTGTCTTTTATTTTCAATTAGTGTATCTATGTTGGGTCTGTCTAAATTAACTTTCAATCATCCCACTTGGTTAGAAGTTTATATTTATATTCATGTGCAGCCTACAAAGCCTCCCAAAATAATTTGCATGTTACCAATTTGTAGATGAACTGAAAGAATGGAATGAATACCAAAAATAAATGCTGGAAAATACTTAGCGGGTCAGCCATATTTTGGAACAAGGGACCAGAATGAATCTGTTAGGTTAATTATGAGCAGGAATTTGCATCACAGAACTGTAATAAACTTCCGGTAGACTGGACAATTCAAAATATAATTGCAGAATATGGAATGATACATTTGGCAAGACGAATAAAGAGACAAAGTATATTGAGTAAGAGATGCAGTGTATGAAAGAGTTAAAAGACACAGATGTTGGAATGAACACAACTTGGATAGAAATGGGATCTTCCTTTCGATGAACCATGCTGAAGAGGATGAATAAAGAAGTAACACTGAATCTGTGCAATTTTTTCATTCAGAATGCAATTGTACTAATCTGCTGAATTTTCAATAACTCGTTGAGGTACACCAACTTTCAAATAGCTCTGTGATATACTGTCATTTTTAAAGAGATGGTGGAGTGTGATGCTTACATTCTCCATATTCCCAGTTAAGATTGTCTGAAAGCTTGTTAACAAGGTTAAGACTGTTGTGTAGCAGTAATGTAATTGAACTAGTTCTCTGGAAATCTTACTAGTTCTGTGGGGACATGGGTTTAAATCTACCATTGCTTTTTGGGGGTTTTGTCACCTGATTCAATTAATTGCTCATTTGAAAGCAATCTTCATATGGCTTATAGAGTTTGTTAAGAAACATCAGTTTAGCGATGATACATTCTTTAATTTGAAGTATATGACTGGAATGATTGGGGAATGTTCACTGGTACCCCCAGAGAACAAAATGTTGGTGTAAAATGTGTTAGTATCATTAAATTTGTGCAAGTAGAATCTTGCTCTCTAGCTGAGGTATTAGGAAACTTATCCCTGCTTCTTTCTCCCCTTTTTTCTGGTCCATCTTCCATCTGGAAAAACTGGCTCCTTGACAAAGACTGCTACCTACAAGCACTGCCTGATGGGGATTGCTTTCTGCCATTGAGCCCTTCTTGATATCTCCTTTTTTTTCTCTGGGCTTATGTCGTCTGCTGTGTCAATTAGCTGAATTATTTTCATCAATGTCTATGGGACAGCTACTTGTGCCATTGAATGACTATTGTCCCCTTGCATAGTTTCATTTTGAAGGTTAGTTTTCAATCCTTCCAAGAACAAAGACTTCTTAGTTTCAAAAACATTGCCTTCAAAATAGGATACTGCGGTACTCAAATATTCTTTTCTGTATACTTATGGAGGGGTAATTACGACTGTAATTGAAATCTCATACAATACAGGAAATACTAAATACAGAATACTAAAGTTACACTGTTTTAAAAGAGACCCTAATTTCTAAGGCCACCACAGCGGCTGGTGGAATTTAAATTCATTTAATAAATCTAGGAGCTAAGGCTGTCTCAGTAATGGTGATTCTAAAACTATTATTGGTTATTGTAAAAGCCCACCTGTTTCACTAGAGACATAGAGTCATAGAGATGTACAGCATGGAAACAGACCCTTCGGTCCAACCCATCCATGCTGACCAGATATCCCAACCCAATCTAGTCCCACCTGCCAGAACTCGGCCCATATCCCTCCAAACCCTTCCTATTCATATACCAATCCAAATGCCTCTTAAATGTTGCAATTGTACCGGCCTCCACCACATCCTCTGGCAGCTCATTCCATACACGTACTACCCTCTGCGTGAAAAGGATGCCCCTTGGGTCTCTTTTATATCTTTCCCCTCTAACCCAAAGCCTATGCCTTCTAGTTCTGGACTCCCCACTCTCAGGGAAAAGACTTTTTCTATTTATCCTATCCATGCCCCTCATAATTTTGTGAACCTCTATAAGGTCATCCCACAGCCTCCGACGCTCCAGGGAAAACAGCCCCAGCCTGTTCAGCCTCTCCCTGTAGCTCAGATCCTCCAACCCTGGCAACATCCTTGTAAATCTTTTCTGAACCCTTTCAAGTTTCACAACATCTTTCCGATAGGAATGAGACGAGAATTGCACGCAATATTCCAACAGTGGCCTAACCAATGTCCTGTACAGCCACAACATGACCTCCCAACTCCTGTACTCAATACTCTGACCAATAAAGGAAAGCATACCAAATGCCTTTTTCACTATCCTATCGATCTGTGACTCCACTTTCAAGGAGCTATGAACCTGCACTCCAACATCTCTTTGTTCAGCAACAGTCCCTAGGGCTTTACCGTTAAGTGTATAAGTCCTGCTAAGATTTGCTTTTCCAAAATGCAGCACCTCGCATTTATCTGAATTAAACTCCATCTGCCACTTCTCAGCCCATTGGCCCATCTGATCCAGATCCTTTTGTAATCTGAGGTAACCCTCTTCGCTGTCCACTACACCTCCAATTTTGGTGTAATCTGCAAACTTACTAACTGTATCTCTTCTGCTCGCATCCAAATCATTTATGTAAATGACAAAAAGTAGAGGGCCCAGCACCAATCCTTGTGGCACTCCACTGGTCACAGGCCTCCAATCTGAAAAACAACCTTCCACCACCACCCTCTGTCTTTTACCTTTGAGCCAGTTCTGTATCCAAATGGCTAGTTCTCCCTGTATTCCATGAGATCCAACCTTGCTAATCAGTCTCCCATGGGGAACCTTGTCGAACGCCTTAATGAAGTTCATATAATGACCTTCCAGTGAAGTAAATCTGCTGTCTTTATCTGGTCTGGCCTATATGTCTCTACAAGCTCAGTGTAATATAGTTGAACCTTAATTATTCCCTGAAATAGATAAGAAACCATTCAGTGCAAGGGCATTTAGCTGATAAATGATGACCCAGTCAGGACATATAATGAATAAAAAATACACAAGCTGGAGAGGAACAGAATCATATTTTCAAAGTTACAAATGGAAGGGATAAACTTCAGGTACAAGTGATATGCAGCTGTCAGGAACACAAGAATTTTCAATTGTGATCACTGGTTTAAAATATGATGACAAAAACGAGGAGAATAAATTACTGAGGAGCCCAGATTGTGACATACTGTTGTTATTTCTTCAGTCAAGCAGGTTGAAAATGAGGCATTTGCAGGTCCAGCAAGTGATTTGGAAGGAAAATGGAGCGTTGTCATTTATTGCAAGGGGTTGCAATTTGTGAGACTACATCTGAAGTATTGCATACAATTTTGACTTCCCTATTTGAAAGAAAAGATTTTTTTTGCATTAGAAGCATGTCTGAGATGGTTCATCTGACTCAATCAGGGCCTAGTTTTATGAAGAAACATCAAGAAGGTTAACCATGTATGCACTGGAGTTTAGAAGAATGAAAGAATTTCCTTAGAAACATATCAAACCTACAAGGTACTTAATAGGGTCAATTCTGAGGTGATAGCTTTTTCCTTGTTCGAGAAACAAAAACTCTAATGATCAGAATTCCTTCTTAGGAACAAGATGACATAAAATACTTTCTCTCAGTGGATCAATAGTTCAAAGAACATTGAACAGTACAGCAAAGGCCCAGCACATCTGTGCCAACAATGATGCCATTCTAAAGTCCTATTTGCCCATACATGGTTGCATCACTGTATTCACTGCCTGTTCATGTGTCTTGCTCAATGCTTCTTAAACTTTGCTGATATATATACTTTTACCACCTCCCTTGGCAGGGTGTTCCAGACATCTACCCCTTTCTGTATAAAAGAACTTTCCTTGCATATCTCTTTTAAACCTTCCCCTTCTCATCTTAATCCTATGTCCCCTAGTATTTGACATTTTCATCTTGAGAAATAACCAACTATCCACCTGATCCATGCCTCTCATAATTTATATACTCTTAATAGATATCCCTCAGCCTCTGATGCTGTAGTAAAACAATCCAAGTTTGTCCAATCTCTCCTTATGGCAAGTACACTCCAATCCAGGCAAAATCCTGGTAAAGCTCTTTTCACCCTCTCAAAAGCTTCTACATCCTTCCTATAATGTGGCGACCAGACTGCACATGCTACTCCAAATGTGTCCTAACTAAAGTCTTATATAGTTGGTGAAATTCTTTTATTGGAAACAATGAAGGCAGGTTCATTGAAATTATTCAGTGTTGCAAGGTTGATGAGTGAGTGTTTGACCATTTATTTTGAAGAGAGAGACTTCTAGCATTCTGCTTAGCCAGCTGCTCAATCTGCCCAGTTAACAACAAGCCCAGTCATGGCTGCCGTTTGCCATAAGGCACTGCTCAGAATAATCTCATGCCTCTGCCCTGAGCTTGCCAGCCCATGTTGGGAAACAAACCAATCACTGGACTGAATAGGGCCTACCCCTTTAAAAATATTGCATCAGCTGAATGTGGGACTAAAAATGGATCCACCTATCTTATTCCTCAGCCTGGAATGAAAATCCAGCAAAATATGTCTAATTTCATACTGAATGTTTCAAGATGGACACAAATATGGTGTTAGAATACATAACCCCTTTAGGGTGTCTGTTGAGGTTCCTTATAAAGACCGCAAGCCTGAATGAGTGACAAAGACGGTGCAATAGCCTTCAGTTGTCTATTTTTAAGAAAACTTGCTTATACTTGTTTCTGAGCTGGAGCTGCAGCATTGAGTGGAAGTCGCTTTCTTATACCATATCATAACACACAACTCATTAATATGATCAGCATTTTCAGGATACAGGTACCTAAAGATTAAAAAGGTTTAACATTTACAGAATATAGTTATCAGTTCATTAATGTGTCAAAAATTTACATGATGTAGTTGTCAGTTCATTGATATGTCTAGCATTTACAGGGTGCAGTTATCAATTCATTAAAAAGTATTTGAAACTGACCCATTCAGAGAATGGTACTTGAGAATTGTCTATTCAGTTACGTGTGTGGTTAAGTGGTTTAGACCAAAGACAAACACTCTGTGGTTACCTCCTGTTGTGCACTCAAGGGCTTTTACTATATTAGACGTAGCACCTACCTGCTCTCTTTAGTTCCCTTTTTGTTGCCATTGGAAACTTTGATACTGATCTAATGAAGATTCACTGATTGAATTCATTATCCCCTTTTATCCTTTCCTGCCCTGTGGGTTTCTGCTGAATCCCACAGTACCCATTCCAAGAGAAGCATTGAGAAAGATAATTTTGGTTGATAGAATTTTGTTTTATTTCCCTATCTGCTATTAGATTTCTTTAAATGTTGGATATGTCTGTTAGGTTGTACATTCCTGATAGAGTGAAAGGAAAGGCTGGTCAGTGTAGGGAATGCTGGATGATGAGAGATTTTGAGGTTTTGGTTAAGAAAAAGAAGGAAGCAGATGTCAGGTACAGACAGGGAAATTGAGAGGCTCCTTAAAAGAGCATAAAGGCAGTAGCATTTTACTTAAGAGGGAAATCAGGAGGGCAGAAAGGAGACATGAGATAGCTTTGGCAAATAGGGTTAAGGATAATCCAAAGAGTTTTACAAATACATTAAGGACAAAAGGGTAAGTAGGTAGAGAATAGGGCCCCTCAAAGATCATCAAGGCAACCTATGTGTGGAGCTACAGGAGATACTAAACGGGTATACTGCATCAGTGTTTACTGTGGAGAAGGACATGGAAGCTACAGGATGTGGGGAAATAGATGGTGACACCTTGAAAATATCCATATTAGAGAGGAGAAGGTAATGGATACATTGAAATGCATATAAGTGGATAAATCTCCAGGATCTGATCAGGTGTACCCTAGACCTCTTTGGGAAACTAGGGAAGTGATTGCTGGGCTCCTTATTGAGATATTTGTATCATTGATATTCACAGATGGGGTGCTGGAAGACTGGAGGTTGGCTTAAATGGCACCACTATTTAAGAAAGATGGTAACGAAAAGCCAGGGAACTATAGACTGGTGAGTCTGACATCAGTGGTGGGCAAGTTGTTGGAGGGAATCCTGTGAGACAGGATTCACAGGCATTTAGAAAGGCAAGGAACGATTAGGGATAGTCAGCATGGCTTTTTGTGTGGGAGATCATGTCTTACGAACTTTTGACAAAGAGGATTGATGAGGGCAGAGCGGTGGAATGATCTATATGGATTTTAGTAAGGCATTCAACCAGGTTCCCCTCATGAGACAGTTAGCAAGGTATAACCTCATGGAATAGAGGGAGAACTAGCCATTTGGATACAGAACTGGCTCGAAGGTAAAAGACAAAGGGTGGTGGTGGAGGTTTGCTTTTCACACTAGAAGCCTGTGACCAATGGAATGCCACAAGGATCAGTGCTGGGTCCATAATGTTTCATCATTTATATAAATGCTTTGAATGTGAACATAGGAGGTATAGTTAGTAAGTTTGCAGGAGACACTAAAATTGGAGGTGTTGGGGACAGCGAAGTAGGTTACCTCAGAGTACAATGGGATCTTGATCAGATGAGCCAGTGAGCTGAGGAGTGGCAGGTGGAAATTAATTTAGATAAGTGTGAAGTGCTGCATTTTGGAAAAACAAATCTTAGCAGGATTTATACACTTAGTGGTAAGATCCTTGGGAGTGTTGCTGAATAGTGCAGGTTCGTAGTTCCTTGAAAGTGGAGTTGCAGGTAGATAAGATAGTGAAGAATGCTTTTGGTATGCTTTCCTTTATTGGTCAGAGCATAGTGTATAGTGTTGGGAGGCCATGTTGCAGCTGTACAGGACATTGGTTAGGCCACTTCTGGAATATTGTGTGCAATTCTTATTGGAAGGATGTTGTGAAACTTGAAAAGGTTCAGAAAAGATTTACAATGATGTTGCCAGGGTTGAGCTATAGAGAAAGTCTGAACAGGCTGGGGCTGTTTTCCTGGACCATCAGAGGCTGAGGGGTGACCTTACAGAGGTTTATAAAATCATGAGGGGCATGGATAGGATAAATAGGCAAAGTCTTTCCCCTGGGGTGTGGGAGTCCAGAACTAGAGGGCATAGGTTTAGGGTGAGAGGGGTAAGATACAAAAGAGACCTAAGGGGTAACTTTTTCACGCAGGCAGTGGTGTGTATATGGAATGAGCTGCTAGAGGAAGTGGTGGAGACTGGTAAAATTCCAGCATTTAAAAGGCATCTGGATGGGTATATGAATAGGGAGGGTTGAGAGGGATATGGGTTAAGTCCTGGAAAATGGAATTATATTATGTTAAGTTATGTAGTTGGCATGGATGAGTTGGACTGAAGGGTCCATTTCAGTGCTGTACTTCTCTATGTCTCTATGATTCTGTATCCAATTCCTTTGAGGCAACGTTTGTATTTTGTGCTTAAGTGGACCTAAATAATACAAAAACACAAACACTGTAGATGCTGGAAATCTGAAATCAAGACAGAAACTGCCAGAAACAGAACTGCCAATTCATCAGACAGCACCTGTGGAGATATCTAGTCAATGGCTTTTCCTTAGAAAGGTTCCTCCATAATTTTTGCCTGATCTGCCATACAATTCTCACATGTTTTGCTCTGATTCTGGACCAAGGTGATCTCTGACTCTCATGGATTTTTTTCTGTTTCAAAGAATTACTCACTCTTGTGGCAAGAGATTATGATTGCCTCTCTTTCTGAATTGCTTCTGAAATGTGATATTTTACCACATCTATACCATTTTGATTGAAGACATTAATTAAGAGAGTTGTAACTAATTTTAATTAACATGTTATGACACATCCCCAAGTTGCACTTGAATTTGGATATCCTTCTCGGAGGCAGGGACACTATCACTGCACCAGGAGAGTCCTTTGAGTGAGCCATACACTCGGTCATAATCCTGATTTAGGAGGGAGATACAAAGCAGATTCTCTTTGCTCATCAATCTTTCGAAACTGTTGTTCATTTATCACATTTTGTTTAATCTGCCTGATGGGTTTATGGCAGGATAATTGTTGACAGGTGTCACGATTTTGTGACTTTCATGATGCTCAGTTATCCATGAACTGTTCTGCAAGAATATTCAGAGAACCTTTTTCTTCCCAAATAACTCTGCTTCTTACAGTACTTGTGCTTCAGAAGATGTTTTAGAAATCATCACTAGCTGAATAATACTGAGCAGGTAGGGCTTCTCTAATACATCAGAGGTGTCCTTTACACTTGCTGTCCAATGTTCTTAGATGTGACTTGTTTATTATTGCCATTCCTAATCCAAGTGGTACTGTTTAGAAACTTTTAATTGTAGCCTGTTAAACATTCTTGGCTCAATTTAAAATATCAATTTGTTATTATTCAGCTCTTATTTGCTTGTTTTTTTTTACTTTTCTTCTCTTTCTAATATTCAAAAACATCAGATATATTCTGACATAGTCTATTAATGTTTCATCCAGTACTAGCTTTTTATATGTAAATTTAGCATGAGAATGTTGGTCAGTGCATGTCAAAAGAAAGCCTCACAATTAAGATCAATTTTACCCTTGCTATGTTGATGCTTACATTTTTTCTCCTGTGGACATTGAATGCTAATCATGTTGACTTGGTCATGGCCCTGCTGCTCAGTTCATCAAACACAGACTAAGTTCAGTCTGAGACCATCTTAACCTCTATGGCTGATCATCAACTGGGCAGTGTATGTACTTGCTGAGTGGGGAGCCTCTTGAGTTCTTCTGAAACAGGACTCACCCTATTTACAGTTGATACATTTGGAGCGGTGTAATTGAACTTGATGTACTGGTTGGCTTTCTATAGTTAAGGTTCTTGTCTCTCTGCTGCAACCATCTCCTTCTGTAGTCTATGGCAGCCATTAAAAATGCAAAACTTGAAAGCTGGGGATGAACTTTATCATTTATTTTTGGCTAAGTATGAGTTATGTCGGGTTATTTGGAGAATTTCTCACCATGAGGCCTTGTGAGATTTCTGGCTATATCTTCCCAATTAAACTTTATTAACTAACAACCCAGCCCCTTTGGAATTCCTCACTTCTGATTCTATCCCCATCTTAATACACTCTATTCCTAGATCAATACAAACTCAACTAATGTCTGTTGAAAAGCTGGCATCCTTCATGCCCAGGCCATCTTTAAAAGGTTACAGTTTCCCTTGACAGATGTTGATAGGATGGTATTGTCCTCGGCTGAGTGGGAGGGGGAGTTGAAATGTTGGGCCACAGGGCAGTGTGGTTGATTGGTGCGGGTGACCCAGAGATGCTCCCCCTCCCACTCAGCTGAGGTCCTGGAGGTCCTGGGCCTCCTTCACCGCCACTCCCTCACCACCCAAAGCTTGGAGGAAGAACGCCTCATCTTCCATCTCGGAACACTTCAACCCCAGGGCATCAATATGGACTTCACCAGTTTCCTCATTTCCCCTCACCCCACCTCACCCCAGCTCCAAACTTCCAGCTCAGCACTGTCCCCATGACTTGTCCTACCTGCCTATCTTCCTTTCCACCTATCAACTCTACCCTCCTCTCTGACCTATCACCTTCATCCCCACCCCTATTCACCCATTGTACTCTTTGCTACCTTCCCCCACCCTCCTCCCTGACCTATCACCTCCATCCCCACCCCCACCCCTATGCTACTTTCTCCCCACCCCCATCCTCCTTTCATTTATCTCTCCACCCTGCAGGCACTCTGTCTGTATTCCTGATGAAGGGCTTTTGACAGAAATGTTGGTTTTCCTGCTCCTCGGATGCTGCCTGACCTGCTGTGCTTTTCCAGCACCACTCTAATCTACAATCTGGTTTCCAGCATCTGCAGTCCTTGTTTTTACCTAGTTGATTTTGGCCCCACAGTTTGCCTGTCCTTTGTTATATCCCATTTGAACGGCAGCTATGATTCTCTGTCTCCAGTGGCTAGCGGTCACCTACCTCATGTCATTGTCCGATAGCAGAACTTGACATATAGGCAAACACTCAGACATGAGCTTTTATTGACAGCCACTAAAAGGAAACACAAAGGAAATGGATCCAGGCTGCAGTTCACCCCAGCAATGCAAGTCAAATGCTCGTGTCTTGACTATGACAGTCCACAATGGTTTTCTGCACCCAGCTCTCACCATG
Organism: Chiloscyllium punctatum; assembly: GCF_047496795.1. Taxonomy (NCBI): domain Eukaryota; kingdom Metazoa; phylum Chordata; class Chondrichthyes; order Orectolobiformes; family Hemiscylliidae; genus Chiloscyllium; species Chiloscyllium punctatum. The sequence goes on from NC_092741.1 coordinate 110,004,201, forward strand.
GAGCCAGTTGTCAAGCAGGTCCTGTCTACTTTGTAATACCTGATGCACCTGAGCTCTGTCCTCCAGCAAACTACCTGCAGCTCAATGTCCTCCTCCTCTGATGATGATGATTGCTTACATTCCCCAGTTTCTCAGCATCCAGCCTTTTGCCTTGTTGCCTGCTCTTCAATTCTGCAGAGCACAGCATGCCAGGAGGGTGCAGCACACTCTGTCCTGGCAATACTGAAGGACTCCCAGAATGGTTAAATCCACAGAACCGGATCTTCAGCAGTCCCATTGTCTGCTCCTTCACTGTCCGGCTCACAGCATATGCACCAACAGGGTGAAGGTGCCTACCCAGCTGAGTGAGCAAAGCATTATGTCAAAGGGGGAGTGCCTGTTACACTCTGACCCACTTCCCATCAAAGACTCACATCGACAATTTCCTTTTCCATTACATTCATCAGACTCTAAGGTCATACTGATTAGATGTGATGCTGTACTGTTCCTTTTGTCCAACAGTATCCTTGGAAGTTCCACAAGTGATCTGCCACTTTCAGCCAGCATTCATTTTCTCTTAAGTTATCAATGCTAAATTCAACATCATTGAGATGGCATGGTGCAATCTGCCTTTGACTAACATTTCATGTCTAAGGAGAGGTCAAAAAGGTGGGACCTTCATGGTGACCTGCATACATTAATAGATATTGGAAGCTTGGACTGTATTTGCCCAGTGCGTGAACCGACTTCAAAGAACAGCCTCTTGACATCACTGACCAGATGCTTGGCTGCTGTATTAACGTGAGAACAGATGAGGCTTTGCATAGTGCTGTGACACATTCCACACTGAATGAGAACAACTTTTTGGGAAACAAAAGCAATATATTCGTAGAAGTATACTTAAGAGGGAAAGTAAACTGAAGAGGGAAATCAGGACGGCAGAAAGGGGACATGAAATAGCTTTGGCAAATAGGGTTAAGGAGAATCCAAAGAGTTTATCACAATTAAGGACAAAAGGGTAATTAGGGAGAGAACAGGGCCACTCAAAAATCAGCAAGGCAGCCAGTGTGTGGAACCACAGGAGATGGGGGAGATACTAAATGAGCATTTTGCATCAGTGTTTACCATGGAGAAGGACATGGAAGATATAGAATGTGGGGAAATAGATTGTGACATCTTGAAAAATGTCCATGTTACAGAGGAGGAGATGATGGATGTCATGAATGCATAAGAGTGCATAAATCCCCAGGACCTGATCAGGTGTACCCTTTAACTCTGTAGGGAACTGGGGACGCGATTGCTGGATGCCTTGCTGAAATATTTGTATCATCGATATTCATAGGTGAGGTGCCGGAAGACTGGAGGTTGGCAAACATGGTGCTACTATTTAAGGAAGGTGGTAAGGACAAGCTGGGGCACTATAGACCAGTGAGTCTGACATTGGTGGTGGGCAAGTTGTTGAAGAGAGTCCTGAGGGACAGAGTGTGCATGTATTTGGAAAGGCGAGGACTGATTGGGAATAGTCAGCATGACTTGGTGTGTGGGAAATCATGTCTCACGAACTTGATTGAGTAACAAAGTAGGATTGATGAGGGCAGAGAGGTGGACGGGATCTATATGCACTTCAGTAGGTGTTCCTCATCAGACTGGTTAGCAAGGTTAGATCTCATGGAATACAGGCGAAGTAGCCATTTGGATACAAGTGGCTCAAAGGTAGAAGACACAGGGTGGTGGTGGAGGGTTGTTTTTCAGCGTGGAGGCCTGTGACCAGTGGAGTGCCACAAGGATCAATCCACGACTTTTTGCCATTTCTACAAATGAGTTGGATGTGAACATAGGAGGTATAGTTAGTAAGTTTGCAGATGACACTGGAATTGGAGGTTAGCGGACAGCAAAGAAGGTTACCTCAGAGTACAACAGGATTTTGATCAGATGGGCTAATGGGCTCAGGACTGGCAGATGCAGTTAAATTTAGATAAATTTGAGGTGCTTCATTTTGGAAAAGCAAATCTTAGCAGCACTTATACACCTAATGGTCAGGTCCTGGGGAGTGTCGCTGAACAAAGAGACCTTGGTGTGCAGGTCCATAGTAACTTGAAAGTGGAGTCACAGGTAGATAGGATAGTGAAGAAGGCATTTGGTATGCTTTCCTTTATTAGTCAGAGCATTGAGTATAGAGTTGGGTGGTCATGTTGCGGCCATGCAGGACATTGCTTCGGCCATTTTTGGAATATTGCATGCAATTCTGGTCTCTTTCCTATCGAAAGGATACAGTGAAACTTGAAAGGGTTCAGAAAAGATTTACAAGGATGTTGCGAGGGGTTGGAGGATTTGAGCTATAAGGACAGGTTGAATTCCTGAGGCTGTATTCCCTGGAGTGTTGGAGGCTGCGGGGTCACCTTATAGAGGTTTATAAAATCATGAGGGGCATGGATAGGATAAATAGACAAAGTCTTTTCCCTGGGATCGGGGAGTCCAGAACTAGAGGACGTAGGTTTAAGGCGAGAGGTGAAAGATACAAAAGGGACCTAACGGGCATCTTTTTCATACAGAAGGTGGTGCGTGTATGGAATGAGCTGGCAGAGGAAGTGGTAGAGGTTGGTACAATTGCAGCATTTAAAAGGCATCTGGATGGGTATATGAATAGGAAGGGTTTAGTGGGATATGCAAAGTGCTAGCAAATCGGACTAGATTAGGTTAGGATATCTGGTTGGCATGGACGAGTTGGACTGAAGGGTCTGTTTATGTGTTATATTTCTCCATGACTGTACGAGGTATCAAGGAGACCAAGGTCAGAAGGCACAATGTAAAAATTATAAGCATATCACATCAAAGAAAAAGAAGCATCTCCCATGTGGAGAAACTACTGCGCTAGATGCAAGATGATAAATACTTCACAAATAAATATTATCTAGAAAGAGACAAAGCAACATGATAAACATGGCTTTTGGAGAGATGTCAGCTGATGGTTCTGACAAATCTTTCACACCATAAAGCAGGTTGGCTTTATCAGATCTAAAAGTGACAAATGGTTTGTGACTGTTAGAATGATGACAGCAAAAGGAGATCCTTAAGTGAATGTGTAGTATTAGGTAAACATTGCTGCTTCCTGCAACATTGAGCATTGCAAATCACCACAAAGTGCCTCAAGTGGGTGACTCAGAAATATTTCTCTCAAGGTAAGGTTGAGTCCACATGATTGAATGATGTTCATACCAAGCAGACAAATGTGGCTAAGAGCTCAGTATGATATCAAGAATGAAAATCTAAAGTTCTACTCAGTAGTCTCAATAAAAAAAAAATCACTCCTCTCAATTGAAGCTTGCCTACAATTTGAACTGAAATTGTTGCATGTGCCAGAAGATGTTTTCACCATTTTACAGGTCACTAAGTAATTAACTACAGAATAGATCCTCGAAGATAACAAAGATATTTTAACAGGCCCTGGATGTCTTCCAGATGAATATTATCTCAAAGTGGATGAAGCTGTCTGCTGAGGAATGTTCCAGCTGTCCTCCAGTGCAGCTTGAAAGATAAGGTAGAAGAACTGGAGAAGGAAGTAATCAAGAAAGTGACAACTCCTATAGCATGGATTAATAGCATGTTAGCAGTAATAGTCACCAGAGGACCAGAGGGCTGGTCTCTCACCGGAGAGAGAGATTCTCATGCTGAGTTTGACTTGTGGGTCACTAAGCCTCAGATTAAAAAAAGAGGTCAAGAAAGTGGGAGCTTCATAGTGGCCTCAACCAGTGTAGGAATTCAATCCGTGTTGTTGTTGTCAATCTGTATCGCAAACTAGCTATCCAGCCAACATAGCTAAACAACACCCTGTGGTAGTCGTGAAATAAGCTGGGAAGCTGACAATATGCTTTAATCCAATCTCAGTAAAGTTTCGAAGATTTCCACTATTCTATACCAATCCTCAAAGAAATTTTGCCACAACTTGCCAAAGCCAAGATTTTTACTACCCTTGAGGAAAAGAATACTTACCTGCAAGTGAAACCGGACAAAAGAAACAGATTTTTAATTATGTCCGAGATGCTTGTCTGGCAATACAGATAGTTTTGCAAGCTGTTTGGCATTTCTACTGCTCCAGAAGGGTATCAGCACAGATAGCATAAGATATTCAGTAATTTGCACAGAGTGAAAGCTAGTTTGAGTGATCTGCTTGACTATGAACGTGGAGCTACAATGGAAGGGCCACCTCAGACCACAATCAGTATCCAGTATGACTGCTAAAGAGAATTTATTTAAAATTCATTCATAGTATGGGAGCCTTGCTGAATCATCCAGCATTTATGGTCCCTAGTTGTCCTCGGAGAGTGGTAGCGAGCCACTTTTGAAATGCTGCAGTGTACCTGGAATTCCAATTTAGAAGAGGTTGGATGATTTTGAACCAGTAATACTGAAAGAATAGCAATATATTTACAAGTCAGGATGGTAAGTGGCTTGGAAGGCAAGTTGTAGTTGGTAGTATTCCCATGTATGTGCTGTCCTTATTCTTCTAGAGGGTGGAGATTGTGGGTTTGGAAGGTGCTGCCTAAGGAGCGTTGGTGAATTTCTAGTGCAGTGCATCTTACAGCTAGCCTACATTGCTCCTGCAGAGTGTTGATGGTGGAGACAGTGAATGCTTGTGGATGTAATGTAATCAAGGAGTAGTTTTTCTTCAATACATTCATGGGTGACAGGCATTTTTGGCTTGCAGGCAGTAATGTTCCATGTATCTGCTGCTCTCGTCCTTCTGATGGCAATGAATTTATAAGGGATTGTTTCAGTGTCCCAGTGGGACAACACTACCATTATAGGGCAAGCCAAACAGAGAACAGCCAGGGAATTCCTAGAGGCATCGCACTCATCCACAAACTCTATCAACAAACACATCGACCTGGACCCAATATTCCGGCCACTACAGCGGACAGCTGGAACTGACAACCGGAAGCGGCAGAGGCAGGCCACTATAAATGCCGGAGGAAACATCACAGAAGCGCTTCACAGGAGGCTCCCAAGCACTGAGGATGTCACCTAGACAGGGGACGAAATGTTTGCAAGACAAATTCCCAGCTCGGCGAACAGAACCACAACATACCATGTTGTAGATAGCATCTACCACTGCTATTGACCAATAGTGAAGGAAGTGAATGTTCATAGGTATGGTGCCAATCAAGCAGGTTGCTTTGTCCTGAATGGATGGTTTGAAACTATACTCATCCAGATAAATGGGAAGTGTGGGGAGTTTGGGATGGGAGACGGGGTTACTCACAGCTGGATTCTTAGCCTCTGACCTGTTGTTGTAGCCACTGTATTTATATGGCTAGTCCAGTTCAGTTTCTGGTCAATGGTAAACCCCATGATGATAATAAACCCCATGATGATAATAGTGGGGGATTCAGTAATGCTAATTATATTAACTGTCAAAGGATGATGCTCAGATTGTCTTTTATTGGGGCTGGTCATTATCTGGGACTTGTCTGGCGAGAATGTTAACTTGGCATTTTTCAGCTCATCTGGATTTTGTCCAGATTTTTGCTATATTTGCAAATCAATTGCATCAGTAGTTAAGGGGTTGGAAATGTGCCGACATTGTTTAATCATGTGTGAACATCCCCATTTCTGACTTTATGATGGAAGGGAGGTTATTGGTAGCTGAAGGTGGTTGAGTGTTGCAGTATTGCATTCATCACATGGTCTGGTAAATTGTTCCAGAAGTGAGCCACTCTGTATGCTAAAACGTTCCTTCTTGTCTGTACCCTGGTTCCATATATTGTATTGACACCCTCTGGTGTTCGCACCGAAATAACTTTAATAGTCCTGTCTTGCCAGTCCTGCTCCTATTACTTAAGATCTTGCTGTTTAATATTTCTCGAATTACCTTTAAGACATTGACTGAATTTTCTTTCAGATAAAATAAACCCAGATTTCTCAGGGTAACTGATGGTCTATAATTGAAGAATCCAGCTGTTGGCCTTCCTCTGAGGCTTTCCCAGCTCAGGACCATAATGTAGATATGGCCTGATCAAATCTTCTACAGATAGTAAAGTGAGTTTCTTATTTTTTATTGAATTATCCTGTCATTATCTCCTAATACATTATTACCATCTGCATTAATATTGTATGACTGACGTGAATTGCTCAGATATCTTGGCACCTAGGTCCTCGTCCTCATTGAGTCGCCTTGACCATGTAATCCTGACTTGCATTTATGTTCTTGGAAATATGCATCCAGTTTCATTTCTCCACATTGGAAGGTATTGATGAGACATTAGTCCATGTCCTCACTGTTTTCACATTTATCTGCAATCCATATCACTTCACAGAAGTCCTTATACCAGCACAGTTTTTCATGTGGTTGTAAAGTTTATGCAGTTGGGAACAACTTCATTCAAACCACTGACGATGATGAAGAAAAGTCATGTCTGAAGAGAATTCCACCCAAGACTCCCACCAGTGATCAGACTCTTAGCTGAATCACTTTATTTTAAAACCAGCTGAGAGTGCAATTGGCTACTTATTCAATCCTGCTACCTTATTTAGAGGGCACTTTGTCAAAGATGTTGGAAAATCAACATCCAGCAGCCCAGTAACTTTCTCAATAAAAAAAATTCACTTGGCTCATGCCACAGGGCTGCCTTCTAGAAATTATTTTATAACACTTTTATAATTCCCTCCAGATGATAGTAATGCAATGCATCACTAATGAGCAAGTTACACTCAAAATAATGATCCCCTTAAAAGTAAATGTCAACATGTGCATCTCATCAGTTCATGGAGACAATCCCAGCATCTATTCAGTCTATGAGCACAGTGTTCATAAGCCATGACTCCCATTTTTTTGAAAGACCTAAGTAGAATGTCATCAGGGCTAGTCATATTTTGAGATGGTTAATTCTCTTCAAAAACATTTGCATCTACTATGATACTGATTACTATCCGCAATGAGTTAAACGTGCGCCTTCTATAGTAAAGATTCATGAAAAATAGGCATCAGCATGCATCTACCCATATCTACATTGGTGATTCCTTCAGTGGCTCTCCACAACTTTAATTATCCTCTAACCCTTATCTTTGCTTCGATTACATCAATCAGCAACACTCATCTTCAGTGTTTTTAGTACTGATTTGCTGAATAGTGAATTTATCTATTTGGCATTGCTTTTTTGCAACTATTTAGCAAATTCTTGGGTGTGAGTTCCTGATTCTGGAGTTAAGTATCCTCTGCAGAATAGCTTCAGAAATTTCCACTGCAACTTTTATGACAGTGATGTTTTCATTGAATTGGGCAGAGTTATAAGCTGTAGGTGAACAATCAAAAGAGGAACGCCTTTTTCATGATTAGCAGTTTTGTTTTAAACCACTTGAAAAGTTTCCATTTTCATTTTTTTGGAAAAACTCTCACTTGAGTTACTCTCTGCACTTGAGAGAAAACCCAAGTGCACAATTAAGCCCTCATTACTCTTGGCAGGCATCCCAATTCTTACACAGCACAGCATTTTATATTTTATAACTCTATAACTTGATTTTTTTCAGCCCTGATATGACTACCAAGTATAAAAATTCATTGCAATGTTTCTCAAACATAAACGTTAATCCTTAGAGTTTTGAGCTTGATGTTGCCTGTTCATTAAATACATGCTGTCCCTCGCTGCGATCAATTCACGGCTTGAATTCAGTTTTTATATTGGTGTTGGTATGACGCTCAACTCTGTCTTTCATTTTGACTCATGGAAACACACCTGTGCTGCCCTAATAACCTTGATTTGACACTGAGGAATTGAAAGCTAATATTTAATGTTCCCAGTCTAAACCTGTAATTTAGATGGTGATATTGAAGGCAAGTTGGCTACATTTGCAGATGTCACTGAAAAAAGATAGGAAAACCTATTGTAAAGGTGGAACAATAAAAACGTGGACTTGTGTCGTGAATGGAAAAATAAATCTGGCAGGTTGAGTATAATATGGGAAAATGTTAAAAAACACACAACACCAGGTTATAGTCCAACAGGTTTAATTGGAAGCATACTTCCAATTAAACCTGCTGGACAATCACCTGGTGTGTGATTTTTAACTTTGTACACCCCAGTCCATTACCGATATCTCCAAATCATGGGAAAATGTGAATTTGTTAATTTTGGCAGAACAAATAAAAAGAAAATCAGAGTTTATGTAAATGGAGAGTGACTGCAGAATTCCAGAATGTTAACTCTTGATGTCAGAGCTGACAAGATATTTTAATGCATGATTCACAAAAGACTATAAAACGTTGGAGCATAAGTAAACCATTTGGCCCATTGAGCCTGTTTCACCACTGAATGATTTGATAATTCTCAGCTCTATTTTCCTGTTGTGGTTCTGTTCGCCGAGCTGGGAATTTGTCTTGCAAACGTTTCGTCCCCTGTCTAGGTGACATCCTCAGTGCTTGGGAGCCTCCTGTGAAGCGCTTCTGTGCTGTTTTCTCCGGTATTTATAGTGGCCTGTCTCTGCCGCTTCCGGTTGTCAGTTCGAGCTGTCCACTGTAGTGGCCGGTATATTGGGTCCAAGTTGATGTGTTTGTTGATAGAGTCTGTGGATGAGTGCAATGCCTCTAGGAATTCCCTGGCTGTTCTCTGTTTGGCTTGCCCTATAATGGTAGTGTTGTCCCAGTCTAATTCATGTTGCTTGTCGTCTGTGTGTGGCTACTAAGGATAGCTGGTCATGTCGTTTCGTGGCTAGTTGGTGTTCGTGTATACGGATCGTTAACTGTCTTCCCGTTTGTCCGATGTAGTGTTTTCTGCAGTCCTTGCATGGGATTTTGTACACTTCATTAGTTTTGCTCATGTTGGGTATCGGGTCCTTTGTTCTGGTGAGTTGTTGTCTGAGAGTGGCTGTTGGTTTGTGTGCTGTTACGAGTCCTAATGGTCGCAGTAGTCTGGCTGTCAGTTCAGAAATGTTCCTGATGTATGGTAGTGTGGCTAGTCCTTTGGGTTGCGGCATGTCCTCGTTCCGTTGTCTCTCCCTTAGGCATCTGTTGATGAAATTGCGAGGTATCCGTTTTTGGCGAATACTTTGTATAGGTGTTCCTCTTCCTCTTTTTGTAGTTCTGGTGTGCTGCAGTGTGTTGTGGCCCTTTTGAATAGTGTCCTGATGCAACTTCGTTTGTGTGTGTTGGGGTGGTTGCTTTCATAGTTTAGGACTTGGTCTGTGTGTGTGGCTTTCCTGTAAACCTTTGTGGTGAATTCTCCGTTCGGTGTTCTCTGTACCATCACGTCTAGGAATGGGAGTTGGTTGTCCTTTTCTTCCTCTCCAGTGAATCGGATTCCTGTGAGTGTGGCGTTGATGATCTGGTGTGTGTTCTCTATTTCTGTGTTTTTAATTATTACAAAGGTGTCATCCACGTATCTGACCCAGAGTTTGGGTTGAAGTTGTGGTAAGACTGTTTGTTCTAACCTTTGCATTACTGCTTCTGCTATGAGTCCAGAGATCGGTGAACCCATGGGTGTTCCGTTGATTTGTTCGTATATTTGGTTATTGAATGTGAAGTGTGTTGTGAGGCACAAGTCCAGTAGTTTAAGTATGCCGTCTTTGTTGATAGGTTCGACGTCCTGTTGTCTGTTATGTCTGTCCAGCAGGTTGGCTATTGTTTCTTTGGCTAGTGTTTTGTCGATGGAGGTGAACAGTGCCGTTACATCGAATGAGACCATAGTTTCTTCCTTGTCTATGTGTATATTTCTGATGATGTCCAAGAATTCCTGTGTTGATTGTATAGATTGTCTGGATCCGCTGATCAGGTGTTTCAGTTTCTGCTGTAGTTCTTTGGCCAGTTTGTGTGATGGTGTCCCTGGTAGTGATACTATGGGTCTGAGTGGGATGTCTGGTTTGTGCACTTTGGGTAGTCCATAGAATCTGGGGGTGTTGTTGCTTTCAGGTTTCATTCTTTGTAGGTCAGACCTGGTTATCTGTCCGTTTTTTTGTAGATTCCTCAGTGTTTTGTTTATCCTATTGGTGAGCTGTGGGGTGGGGTCAAACTCCCTCTTTTGGTAGGTGTTGGTATCTGCAAGTAGTTGTTGTGCTTTTTGCATGTACTCTGCTTTGTCCAGGATGCCCGTCATTCTGCCTTTGTCTGCTGGTAGTATAACTATGTTCTTATCGTTTCTTCGTGATTTTAGTGCTTCCCTCTCCTTGGTGTTGAGGTTATGTATTTATCTTTTCCTTGTTATCAGCGGTACGATACTTTGTCTCACAGTTTGTTGTGTCTCTTCTGTCAGTCCATTGTTCCTGAGTGTGCATTCTAGTGCTGCTAGGAAGTCTGCTGTCTTGGCGTCCCTGTGGTTGTAGTTGAGTCCCTTGGCCAGTATTGTTCTTTCCGTGTCTGTGAGCTGTCTGTGGGAGAGGTTTTTAACCCCGGTGTGTTTTGTGGTGTCCTTTTCTTTGTGTGTTAGTTTGGCCTTTTTTTTTAGTGCCGATTTTTTGCGGTGTGTGGTCCTGTTCTGTCCTATGGTGACGGCCTGTTCTATGGTCCGGGTCCATTCCTGATTGGTGGTTTTTGAAATTAATGATTTTTGGCACGCAATTTCTTGTCTGTATTTGTGTAGTCTATTTTCCTGCCTTTTCCTTGTAATCCTTAATTTCCTCACTGATTAGAAATGTGTCTATCTCAGTCTTCAATATTCTTAATGGCCCAGCCTTAACATCCTCTGCGGTAAAGAATGCTACTGATTCACTATCATTTGAGAGAAAAAGAATCCTCCTCAATCTCTGTCTTCAGTAAGTGCTATTATACTCAGAGGTTATGCCTGCTGGTCTTAAACTCTCCTACAAGGGTCCAAACCCCTTAAGAATCTCTTATATTTCAATACGGCTTCCTCTGATTTTTCTTCACTCCAAAGAGTAGAGATTAGATTAGATTCCCTACAATGTGGAAACAGGCCCTTTGGCCCAACCAGTCCATACTGGCGCTCTGAAGAATAACCCACCCAGACCCATTTCCCCTCTGACTAATGCATTTAACACTAAGGGCAATTTAGTATGGCCAATTCACCTGACCTGCACATCTTTGGATTGTGGGAGGAACCTGGAGCACCCGGAGGAAATCCATGCCTACATGGGGAGAATGTGCAAACTCCACACAGATAGTCGCCCAAGGCTGGAATCAAACCTGGGACCCTGGTGCTGTGAGGCAGCAGTGCTAACCACTGAGTCACCATGCCGCCCTGCTTGATGCTGCCACCATGCTCGATCTTGTCTCATAAGAAAATCCCTCCATATCCCCAGTCAAGCTGGTCGACCTCTAATACAGGTATAGCTTTCCTCAGATAGAAGTAGAACATAGAACCTGTTGTGGACCAGGCCAGACACCTCAAAACACTTCAAGAAAGTAGCCCAAACCCTAACCATCCAGTCGGTGTAAAGTGGATATTCTAGGAGAAATGCCACTAGTCAATCCCCTTAGTTTTAAACAAAACAGAATTTAATTTACAAGACTACTGAATGAAACATGAACAACAGAACACAGAATATCGAATATCTTTACCTCTCTGAAAACCCAACAGATCATCTTAACTTAACGATGCTGTTCCAAATACTTGCAACAATCCCCATAAACATCCCTTGGCACGAAAGTTAAAACCAAACACGTGCCCTAACAGGAAATAAGTCATAGAGAGAGTACTAGTCTGGGAATACTTCTTTGGGTCCAGCAGCTGAGCTAGGAGAATTAGCCACTACCCTTATATTGTACAAGTATATTTTTTTAAAGCTTGAAAGCCTTTTACTTGCGGCACTATCTGTTAGCTATGATCAAATTGGCCCTACAACCTTCAACCCCAGACCTTTCAGAGTCTGTGTCGTTTACAACGTATCCCAAAATAAAAAGGCCAAGGATAGCATTACCTTGTTCAAGGACCAGCTTCATCGTACCTCCCCCCCTTAAAAAAAGGAACCATCAATATCCAAAAATGGCTTCATTTTAAAACCCCTTAAACCTAAATTGTTAGTACTCAAAAACATATATATCCATTACATTGACTATAAACATGCACAACTACATTCCATTTCAGTCTGTATACTCCTACCACTGAACACCTCCGTTTTTCATTCAAGTTTAGACAATGCGTCAGCAATCACATTTTTTCATCCTGCCACATGCACAATTTTCAAATTGAATGGCTGTAACAAGCTTCATCTAAACAGTCTGGCATTTTTGTCCTGAAATTTCTCCAGAAACCTCGATGGGTTATGATCAGTGTCAGATATGTGACTGGTAACATAAACACTGAAATGTTGCAATGCCAACACTAAGCTCAAAGTCTCCTTCTCAACTGTCGAATATTTCTGCTGATGAATGTTCAGCTTCCTGGAGAAATGCTTGATAGGTCTTTCTATCTTCTCGGAGAAAATGAGGACTGCAGATGCTGGAGATCAGAGCTGAAAATGTGTTGCTGGAAAAGCACAGCAGGTCAGGCAGCATCCAACGAGCGGGAGAATCGACATTTCGGGCATGAGCCTTTCTTCAGGAATGAAGTTGGAAATGAGGATTTCCAATGCCCCTCCCCCAAGTCCCCCCACCCTACCTTTTATCTTAGCCTGCTTGGCACACTTTCCTCATTCCTGAAGAAGGGCTCATGCCTGAAACATCGATTCTCCTGCTCCTTGGATGCTGCCTGACCTGCTGCGCTTTTCCAGCAACACATTTTCAGCTCTTTCTATCTTGTCATCATCTTCTTGCAAGACCACAGCACTGACACCCACATCACTTGCATCGATAGTCACCTTGAATGGCTTTGTGTAATTAGATGTGGCTCACACTGGGGCAGTGGTTAACACAGCTTTCAGGCTATCAAATGCCTTCTGATAGTTCGCTGTCCACTGAAACAGCTTGCCTTTCTTTTACCATTCAGCGTGTAGAGCAGCCACACTGCTAAAATTTGGCAAAAATTTTCGATAAAATCCATTCAATCCCAGGATCTATAATACGGCTCTTTTTGTCGCTGGCATGGGAAACTCCCCAACTGCCTTTGTTTTTGCATCCTGTGGGGCCTTTTGTTCATGTCCAATAACATGACCCAGGAAGGTGACTTGGTCTTTGGCAAATTCACTTTTAGCCAGGTTTATCATCAAGCCTGACTTCTGAAGTTGACCAAACGAGTCTGATAAATGTTGAAAATGATCCTTCCATGTATGACTAAAGATCTCCAGGTCATCGATATATATGACATAGTTGGGTAGACCGGCAATGACCTTATTAAAATGTGGCTGTGCATTTTTCACGCCAAATCGCCTGATTTAAATTAATACAGTCCATTTGGTCTTACAAAAGGCAAAATTGCCTTTGCTCTTTCTGTCAAAGGTACCTGCCAGTATCCTCTGAGTAAGTCCAACTTAGAAACATAAGTTGCTTGTTCCACCTTCTCAACACAGTCTTCCAAATGCGGAATCAGATATGCATCAGTCATTGTATTTGCATTAATTTTGCAATACTCCACACACAACTGTTGGATACCATCTGATTTTGGTACCATTGCTATGGGTGAACTCCAGTCACTGTAACTCACTTCAATTATGTCATCTTAAAGTGTGTCTTCAATATCCTTTTGAACCTGTGCCAAGTTCTGAGGGTTATGTTAATGAGGATGATGCTTAATTGGAAAAGCATCTCCTACATGTACTTTATGCATAGTTAGGTTAGTACTTCCCAGCTTCTTTCCACTTATCTCCCCATGTGATAGTACTAACTCTTTCAGGTCATTCTGATTTTCCTCTGAAAGTTAACTCAATAATTTATCCCAAATTTTGACAACTTGCTTATTGTCTAATTTAATTTGAGGAACAACCAATTCAGAATCCTCTGAACTTGGTTCTTCCCTCTGTATTGAAAACAATAACACTCTTGCATTCCTTCCCTGTCAAAATACCTTTTGAGCATACTCATTGACATACCCTGTGAGAATTCTTTCTGTCTGGACTCTCTCTCAAGTAGTTAACCCCGCTCAATTACCTTTCAACTTGATAAGGTCCACTAGACCTTGCTTTTAGAGGTTCACCTACCACTGGAAGTAACACGAATAACATAACCCAGACAGCAAAATTGCAAATTTTTGATTTCTTATCTGCTTCCAGTTTCATTGTATACTGTGATACTTCTAAATGCTGTCTAGCCAACTCCCCCACTCTATTTAATTGTTCCCTAAACTTTGACACATAGCCCAAATAAGTGGTCTCTGAATTCTGACTTACCAATTTCTCCTTAAGCAATTTTAAAGGTTCTCCGACTTCATGCCCAAAAACAAATTCAAATGGAATTTGGTCGATTCATTTGGTGCATCACTGATCACGAAAAGCACAAATGGAATTCCCTTATCCCACTAGATAGTCTTGACTATAAGCTCTCAACATGGTCTTTAATGTCTGATGCCACCTTATGACATTCCCTGTGATTCTGGATGGTACGCAGTAGATTTGAATTGTTTTATTCCTAAGATGTCCATAACTTACTAGACTAATTTTAATGTGAAGTTTGACCCTTAATCTGATTGCATCTCTGCTGGTAGTCTGTACCTAATGATAGATTTGAGTAATTCCTCTACAATCCTTTTAGCTGTGATATTGCATAATGGAATGGCTTCCAAAAATATAGTTGACACATCCATTATTGTGAACAAGTACCAGTTCCAACTTTTTGTTTGAGCGAGGGGCCCTACACAATTACGACTCTTGTAAAAGGTCCTCACATGCAGGAACAGGTATTAAAGGTACGGGTTTTATTACTGCCTACGGTTTTCCTTTTACCTAAATGTGTGACACATTTAGCAAACTTCAACTGCATCCTTGTGCAGTCCAAGTCAGTAAAATGTTTTTGTATTTTAGCTTGAGTTTTTCTCACTCCTAAATGACCCCCTAGAGGTAGCTTGTGCACCACTCGCAACACCTCCGTTCGATTACCCTTTGGCAATACGATTTGCTGAACTTCTGCCCTTTCCTTATCTACCTGAATATGTGATGGTCTCCATTTCCTCATTAAGAAATCATTTTTAAGGTAATAACATTTAGGGATATGTTCGGATTCTTTTTCTGTGTGTGCCTTTTGATACAATTGCTTTAAGTTTTCATTTTTCTGCTGTAACTCAGTTAATTTATTTGAGCTAAAGAAATCTACTTTGTCATCTATCTGCTCCTGGCTTGTCCCAACCATCTGATCAAACAGGGTCTCTGCTAATGCCAATTCAGGTTTCTTATCAGTACTCTTTGATCTCTCCCAGTTCAACTAGTAACTTCGTGAACTTGTTATCACACAGTTAGCAAAAGTCCCAGGATATGTATTCGACAATAGTTCAGTTGCCTGAGTTTCCATTGGCTTTTCAATCACAGTAGGTAACACTCCTACCAGTGAATCAGTTATATCATTAGCAAGGACAAATAATACAGAGGAACCTTGATTATCCGAAGATCAATTATCTGAAAATCAGATTATCCGAAGGAGATCTCCAGGTCCTGATGGAAACATTATATCAAAGGTATGTTTCCAACAGTGATCGCGTCTTTTGTTTACAGTGATTAAACAGGCACCATCTCCAAATGACTGACCACCGTCTCTCTCTCTCTCCCTACACTTTCCCTGGAGTTCAACAGCGTGGTGTACCCTAAAGCCCCCATCCCCATGTAACCTCTCCAACATTGTCCTGTACAGGGCAAAGATGGAAACTGTCAAAACGTTGCAGTAAAACATTGTGTGTGTGGCTGTGGCTGTGTGTGTGTGCTATTTGGAGACTTATCCCATAAAAGCAACTGCAGCAGGAATCCTGTTATTGGTGTTCAGTCCGGCTGCCCCGGAGAGGGGGACAGGTGTGTGCGGGGTCGGGTGGATGCGGGGGGTGGTGTTGGATGGGGGCGGGAGGCAGTGTTGGACGGGGTGGGGGGATGGTGTTGGACAGGATTGTGGGTGGGGGGAGGTGGAGCAGGGGGCGGTGTTGCACGGGATTAGGGGGCAGGGGGCTGTCGGACGGGGTCGGAGGGGCAGGTTATGCGGTGTTGGGTCGCGTTGGGGGCGAGGGGGTGGTGTTGGGCAAAGCTATGTGCGGGGGCAGTGTTGGATGGGTTTGGGGGCAGGGGTGCAGTGTTGGCCAGGGTTGTGGGTGGGGGTGTGGTGTTTTTACAGGGTTAGGGGGCGGTGGGTGGTGCTGGATGAGGTTGCGGCAGGGGCACAGTGTTGGATGAGGTTGGGGGATGGTGTTGAATGGGGATGAGGGCGGTGTTGGGCAAGGTTGGAGGCAGGGGTCGGTGTTGGGGGCGGGGGTCGGTGTTGGGGGCAGTGACAGTGCTGGGGGTGGGACGGGTTGGGGGCCGGGTGTCCGGTTTTGGATGGGGTTGGGGGGTACGAGGGGACCGGTGTTGGACAGGGTTAGGGGGTGGAGGATGGTATTGGACAGGGTTATGGGGCAGGGCCTCATGCGCTGTATGCTGCTATGGTTTCCTGAACGGGGAGCACTCGTTAAAATCTCCGAGCCCCAGAGGAAAGGCGTTTAATCGATTAACTGAATAATCGATTTTCCTAACAAAATGGTGCCCGCCCGTCACGATCGGATAATCGAGTTTCCCTTGTATTTATGGAGCTGAGAGTTTGTCCACAACTACCACAACTTCCCCACTTTTCTGTGGACAGTCTAGCCTAACTTTACATAATTGAGCTCTTCTTGTCTCAATGTGATTTCCCGTTACTTGTACTTTTTCTGGTAATAGTCTATCAGAAGTACATATCTCCTCATCTTTCAGCATCACAGATTGAGAGGGTCCTGTGTGTCTTATTATTGTAGTCTCTTTGCCTGTTGCTTCTGGCCTATGTGAATAAACTTTATCTTTGCAGGTATATAGTTTAAGAAGATCTGGCACTTCCTCCTTTTTATAATAAATACTTAAATGAAAAGCTTTCTTAAATCTTTTACAAAGCATTTATATATAAAGAGAAAATAACCATCAAAACAGGAAAAAACAGTACAAAGAACAAGGCCATAACATAGTACCATTGTTCATAAACAACCCACTATTCTACCAAAACAAAACTACCTACTTAACTAAAACTAAACTACAACTTCCTCCTTAACGAACCTCCAACCAGCTTGTAAGTTCTGGTGCAGCTTTCTAGCCTCCACTGTGCTTTCTGTTACCACTCCAACAAAATTCACTGGCTTATCATGTTTTCCTACATTTGGCTTCCTTGTGCTTTTCTTAATCCACTGTGATTTCATGTGGCCTACTGTATTGCAGTGAAAATACCAGAGCTTTCTAACTTCAAGAGTCTCCTTTTTACCCTGTGGTAAGTTACCCTTATGATCTTCACCGAGATCTACCTTTCACTGTCCACGTGAAGATTTCTCTTTTCCCCAATTTCTATCCCTCATAGATTGAAATTGATTCTGGAAGCCAAACTTGGATTTATGGACCACCTCATAATCATAAGCCATTTCAGCTGCTAATCTTGCCATTTTAACTCCCTGCTCCCACATGAGTTCTCATTACGTCAGGAAGTGAATTTTTGAACTCCTTCACAAAAATCGTCTCTCAAAGAGCGTCATAGGTTTGCTTTGTTTTGAATGCCCTTATCCACCTGTCAAAATGATTTTGTTTGATTCTTTCAAACTCAATTTAGATTTGACCAGGGTCCCTCTTTAGTTTCCTGAAACGTTGTCAGTAGGTTCTGGCACAATCTCATGTACTGAAAATGGCTGTCTTCACCTCCTCATACGCTCCAGGTACCTTCTCTGATAGCAATGAGAAGACCTCACCAGCTCCACCTACAGGTTTTGTTTGGGTAAACAAAACCAACATGGTCACTGGTCACTGCATTTGTTTAGCCACTTTTTCAAATGAAATGAAAAAGGCTTCCACTTCCTTCTCATCAAATTTAGGCAATGTGTGAATATATTTAAACAGTTTCTCACTGGGCTTTTGGCTACCATGGGTTTGCTCATTCTCACTCTCTTCCTCACTAAGCTTTCACTCTCTTCCTCACTAAGCTTACCTTCAGCCTCCATCTCCATCCTTTTAAGCTGACTTTCCTAAATGCCAATTTCTAAAATACAAATTCCCTCTTTTTCTTCCTTTCCTCTCTTTCCTTTTCTCTCTCTTTTGCTTTTAACCATAATTCAAACTGTTTCATTTCTGTTGCCTTTCCTTGTCTTTTGTCTCTAACACAAGCTGCTTCATTTTCAATTGAATTTTAGCTACCTCTAATGATTCGGATGGCCTTTCCAGCAAATTTAAATGCTGAGCTATTGTTATAATTATCTCTCATTTACTCACAAAAGGAGGCAGCTCCAACTCCAGCTTGTCTGCTTATTCCAGCAGTCTGGCCTTAATCACCTTTTGTAAAACCCCCAAAGTCACTTCTTCCATCCGCAGAAAACTCTTGGTGACTGCAAAAGGCCGTTGCTATCCTAAACACTGTTTAAACCAACTGAATTGAATACACAGAACAAAAGACCCAAACACCTACCACTCACTGTCTTTGAGTCCAACAATCCTAAATCCAAATTAGTACTATAGAACAAATCCCCCAATCTGTTATGGACCAGGCCAAACCCTCAGAACATTTCCAGAAGGCACCCCAGACCCTAAGTTTGCTAGTTTTTTTAAGCAGATGTAAAATGGATATTCCTGGAGAAATGTCGCTGGTCAAACCATTTAGTTTTAAACAAAACAGAATTTAGTTTACAAGATTATTGAAAGAAACACGAACAACAGAAAACAGAATATTGAATAATTTAACCTCTCCGAAAACCCAACAGATCATCCCAACTTAACAATGTTGATCCAAACACTTGCAACAATCCCCACAAACACATCTTGGCACAAAAGATAAAATTAAACACATGTTCCTATAGGAGGGAAGTCAGAGAGAGAGTACCAGCCTGGACCTACCTTTTTGGGTCCAGCAGCTTTTTCTACACTACTGCTAAAAAACAAACCAAACCATAGAAAAGCCGAGCTGGGAGAACTGGCCAGTCCCCTTTCAATGTACATATGTTACTTTGATCATTATTTATGATCAAATTGGCCCTAAAACCCTTCAACACCAGACTTTTCAGAGTCGGTGTCACTTATAACCTCTCTGAAAAATAAAGCCAAGGACAGCATAACGTTGTGAAAGGAACAGCTTCGTAACCAATCACTTAGCACAGGTCCTTTGACCCAAAATGCTGTGTCAAACATGATGCCAAAACAAACTAGTCACCTCTGCCTCTGCCTGCCCTTGGTCCATATCACTTAAATTCTTGCATAGTCATATGCTTATCTAAAAGTCTCTTAAGTAATGGTATCATATCAGGTTCCAGCACCACTGGCAGTACATTCAATACTCCTACCACTTCCCACGCCTCCCCCCCCGCCCCAACATCTCGTTTGAACTTTCCCCCTCTTACCTTAAATGTATGATCTGTAATTTTAGACATTTCAACTCTGGGGAAAAGATTCTGACCATCAACCCTGTCTATGTACATCATAATATTATAGACTTCTATCGTTTCCTCTCAGCGTCTGCCTCTCCAGAGGAAAAAAACTGAGTTGTCCAATTCAGGCAGCATCCTGGTAAAGCTCTTATGCACCCTATCCAAACCTTCACATGCTTCCTGTAATGTAGAGACCAGAATTAAATGCAATACTCTAAGTGGCCTAACTAAAGTCTGATACAACTGCAACATGATATCCTGTCTTTTGTACTCAGTTCCCTGATCAATAAAGAATCCTGATGAAGGGCTTTTGCCTGCAGCGTCAATTTTCCTGCTCCTCAGATGCTGCCTGACCTGCTGTGCTTTTCCAGCACCAATCTGATCTAAACTCTGGTTTCCAGCATCTGCAGTCCTCACTTTTGCCTCCCTGATCAATAAAGGCAAGTTTACCATACGCCCTTTTACCATCTTATTTACTTGCATGGCTACTATCAGGGAGTTGTGGACTTGAACCCCAAGATTCCTTTGTACACCAATGCTATTTGGGGTCATGCCATTAATTGTATACTTTTCCTTAAAATTTGATCTCCCAAAGTGCAGCCCCTCTGCCTACCCAGATTAAACTCCATCCTCCCATATCTGCAACTGATCTATATTTCACTGTATCCTTTGATAACCCTACACTATCCACAACTTCACTGATCTTTGTATCATCTGAAAACTTACTAACCCACCCATCTACATTTTCATCCATGGCATTTATATATGAACAGCAGAGGTCCCTGTACAGATCTCTGCAGAACATGACTAGTCACATACCTCCAGCCCAAAAAATACCCTTCCACCATGACCTTTTATGAGTAAGCCATTTCTGAATCCATGTGGCCATGTCACCACGGATCCCACCCATCTTAATCTTTGGATGAGCCTACCTTGTGGGACCTTGTTGAAAGCCTTACTAAATTCATGTAGACAACATCCACTGGTCTAACCTCATTGAACACCTTTGTCACCTCCTCAAAAAATTCAGTCAAGTTAGTAAGACATGCCCTGATATGCTGACTGTCCCTAATTAGGCCATGCTTTTCCAAATGTGGGTAAATCATATCCCTAAGAATTCTCTCTAATAGTTTCCCAACCACCGGTGTGAGTTAAAGCGATCAAAACCATTCACTTTTCCAGGTGTGGTCTGACTAATTCTTATGTATCCCATTTCCAGAAGCATTCCTTTTTTTTAATGTTAAGGTCCTTTATACAGCTCTAGTTAATTACTTTAGAACATTGGGCCCAGAAAAGTTCAAGCAAAACCCATCCCACATTTTCCTTCGACTGCAATACTGTATCAGTGACCTATGAACTGAAGCCCATTCCTTGCACTCCAATCTTTGAGTCATAGAGTCATAGAGCTACACAGTATAGAAACAGACCCTTCAGTCCAACTCACCCATGCTGACCCGATGTCCTAAATTAATTTAGTCCCATTTGTCAGCATTTTCTCATATCCCTCTAAACTCTTTCTATTCACGTATCCATCCATATTCCTTTTAAATGTTGTAATTGTAACAGCATCCACCACTTCGTCTGGCAGCTCATTCCATACATACACCACCCTCTGCATGAAACAGTTGCCCCTTAGGTCCCTTTTAAATTTTTCCCCCTCTCATCTTAAACTGATGTCCTCTAATTTTGGATTCCACTACCCCGGGAAAAGACCCTGTTCACTCTATCCATGCCCCTCATGATTTTATAAATTTCTATAAGGTCATCCTCAGATGCTCCAGGGAAAATAGGCCCAGCCTATTCAACATCTCCCGATAGCTTAAACCCTGCAACCCTGGCAACATCCTCAGGGAAGGTGATGGCCTAGTGGTATTGCTGGACCAGAGAACCTTCATCATTCCCTGATGAAGGGCTTTTGACCGAAACATTGATTCTCCTGTCCTCAGATACTTCCTGACCTGCTGTGATTTTCCAGCACCCCATTCTTGACTCAAATCTACAGCATCTGCAGTCTTCACATTTGCCTTGACCAGAGAACCTATTAAACTTCCGGGGACCTGGGTTCAAATTGCATCCTGGCAGGTGGTGGAATTTGTATTCAGTAAAAAAAATCTGGAATTAAGAATTGAACAATGACCATGAACCCATTGCCGATTGTTGGGAACCAACACCAGCACCCCCCTCACCCCGTGTGGGAAGGAAACTGCCATTCTTACCTGGTTCAGTCATCATAAGACTCGAGATCCACAGCAATGTGGTTGACTCTTAATCGCCTCTGGGCAATTAGGGATGAGCAATAAATACTGCCTTGCCAATGATGCCCTCATCCTGTGAATGAATAAAGAAAAAAATGTCTTTTCTGAACTCTTTCACATTTCACAAAATCTTTCTTATACAGGGAGACCAGAATTACACACAGTATTCCAAAAGTGGCCTAACCAATGTCCCGTACAGCTACAACATGACTGCCCACTTCCTATACTCAATGCACTGACCAATAAAGGCAAGCATACCAAATGCCTCTTCATTATCCTTTATTAGTCAACTTGCAACTCCACTTTCAAGGAACTACAAACCTGTCCTCCAAGGTGTCTTTGTTTAATAATGCTTCCCAGGACTTACCATTATGTGTATAAGTTCTGCCCTGATTTGCCTTTCCAAAATCAAGCATCTTTCATTTCTCTAGCTTATTTAACTCCTTGACTTTATTTACTGTCTGTCAATTTATACCCTGGAGGATGAGACTGAGGAAATTATGATAGGAAACCAGGAAATTGCAGAGGAGTTATATAAATCTTTTGCATCAACCCTCACAGTAGAGAACATGTACTGGAACTTAGGTTATTCCTTGGTCTAGTCAATTATTATGGCTAATTCATATGTAATCTGGCCTCTGTCCTGGTACCTTACATCTGCTGTTGAAAAAAAGTCAGGCATGGAAATGGCTCATAGCCAAGATGTAGACTTCAGCAAAATGAAGAAATCAGCAATCATCATCTAAGTGTTGGCATACTATGATTCCAAGTGAGATGTGGTGCTAAAATGCAATGCCTCTTCATATGATTTTGGGGTAGTCTTGGTTTACTGGTGGCCCAGCAAAGAGGAATACTTGATAGCATTTGGCTCCTGGACTTTGGCTGATGCCGAACGAAGATACACCCAGATCAGAACAAAGGTTTGGCCATCAGCTTTTGTGTGAGAAAGCCCCAATAATACATTTACAGATGCAAATTTACCATAATGACAGATCATAAGCCCTGCTCATACTAAAAGAGGACAAGGCTGTGCCATCCATAGCTTCCGGTGGGATTCAGCAGTGGCTCTCATTCTGATTGTGTGCAAATACAAATTGGAACACCATCTGGGAGGCCAAGTGGCAAATCCAGATGCTTTGAGCCACCTCCCACTGGTGAATACACCATCAGTGGTGCTGCCAATAGAAGAGTCTGTTCTGGTTTTAATCTTTCTGGGTAGTGAAGAAGGCTTAGGTTTGTCTGCATTCTTGAACAGCGCCTTAAATATAGGAGTTGGAAGGATATGTTGTGGCTGTACAGGACACTGGTTAGGCCACTTTTCGAATACTGAGGTCAATTCTGGTCTCCCTGCCTGAAAGGGTTAAAAAATGACTTACAAGAATGTTGCCAGGATTGGAGCGTTTGAGCTATCAGAGGCTGATGATGGTTTATAAAATTATGACAGGCATGGAGAGGGTAATTAATTAAGGTCTTTACTCCATTGTAGGGGAGTCCAGAACTAGATGGCACAGGTTTAAGGTGAGAGGGGAAAGATTTAAAAGGGATCTAAGGGCAACTTTTTCACGCAGAAGGTGTTGCATCTATGGCATGAACTGCCAGTAGAGGAGGTGGAGGCCGGTACAATTACAGCATTTAAAATGCATTGAGATGGGCAAATAAATAGGAAGGGCTTAGAGGGATACTAGCTAAATGCTGGTAAATGGGACTATATTAATGCAGAATATCTGGTTGGCATGGACATGTTGCACCAATGGATCTGTTTCCATGCTGTATGTCTCTATGATTCACTGACTCTGTGCTTTCTAAAGAAATTGAGGGTTTGGTTAAGAAAAAGAAGGAAGCATGTATAAGGTATAGACAGGATAGATTGAGTGAATCCTTAGAAGAGTATAAAGGAAGTAGGAGTATATTTAAGAGGGAAATGAGGAGGGCAAAAGGGGGACATGAGATAGCTTTGGCAAATAGAGTGAAGGAGAATCCAAAGAGTTTTTACAAATACATAAAGGACAAAAGGGTAACTAGGGAGAGAATAGGGCCCCTCAAAGATCAGCAAGGCGGCCTTTGTGTAGAGCCGCAGAAAATGGGGGAGATACTAAATGAGTATTTTGCATCAGCATTTACTGTGGAAAAGGAGATGGCAGATATAGACTGTAGGGAAATAGATGGTGATATCTTGCGAAATGTCCAGATTACAGAAGAGGAAGTACTGGATGTATTGAAACGGGTAAAGGTGGATCCTAGAATTCCTGGGAAGCTAGAGAAATGATTGCTGGGCATCTTGCTGAGATACTTGTATCAGCGATAGTCACACGTGAGGTGCCGGAAGACTGGAGGTTGGCTAACGTGGTGCCACTGTTTAAGAAGGGCGGTAAGGACAAGCCAGGGAACTACAGACCAGTGAGCCTGACCTCGGTGGTGGGCAAGTTGTTGGAGGGAATCGTGAGGGACAGGACGTACATATATTTAGAAAGGCAAGGACTGGTTAGGGATAGTCAACATGGCTTTGTGTGTGGGAAATCATGTCTCACAAACTTGATTGAGTTTCTTGAGGAAGTAACAAAGAGGATTGATGAGGGCAGAACAGTAGATGTGATCTATATGGACTTCGGTAAGGCGTTCAATAAGGTTCCCCATGGGAGACTGGTTAGCAAGGTTAGATCTCACGGAATACTGTGAGAACTAGCCATTTGGATACAGAAGTGGCTCAAAGGTAGAAGACAGAGGGTGGTGGTGGAGGGTTGTTTTTCAGACTGGAGGCCTGTGACCAGTGGAGTGCCACAAGGATCGGTGCTGGGTCTTCTACTTTTTGTCATTTACATAAATGATTTGGATGCGAACATAAGAGGTACAGTCAGTAAGTTTGCAGATGACACCAAAATTGGAGGTGTAGTGGACAGCAAAGAGGGTTACTTCAGATTACAACAGGATCTGGACCAGATGGGCCAATGGGCTGAGAAGTGGCAGATGGAGTTTAACTCAGATAAATGCGAGATGCTGCATTTAGGAAAGCAAATCTTAGCAGGACTTTATACATTTAATGGTAAGTCCTAGGGAGTGTTGCTGAACAAAGAGACCTTGGGGTGCAGGTTCATAGCTCCTTGAAAGTGGAGTCACAGGTCGATAGGATAGTGAAGAAGGTGTTTGGTATGCTTTCCTTTATTGGTATTGTGTGCAGGAGTTGGGAGGTGATGTTGCGGCTGTACAGGACATTGGTTAGGCCACTGTTGGAATATTGCATGCAATTCTGGTCTCCTTCCTATTGGAAAGATGTTGTGAAACTTGAAAGGGTTCAGAAAAGATTTACAAGGCTGTTGCCAGGGTTAGAGGATTTGAGCTATAGGAAGAGGCTGAACAGGCTGGGGCTGTTTTGCCTTGAGCGTCGGAGGCTGAGGGGTAACCTTATGGAAGTTTACAAAATTATGAGGGGCATGGATAGGATAAATAGACAAAGTCTTTTCCCTTTGGTTGGGGAGTCCAGAACTAGAGGGCATAGGTTTAGGGTGAGAGGGGAAAGATATAAAAGAAACCGTTGGGGCAATGTTTTCACACAGAGAGTGGTACGTGTATGGAATGAGCAGCCAGAGGAAGTGGTGGAGGCTGATACAATTGCAACATTTAAGAGGCATTTGGATGGGTATATGAATAGGAAGGGTTTGGAGGGTTATGGGCCGGGTGCTAGCAGGTGAGACTAGATTGGGTTGGGTTATCTGGTCGGCATGGGTGGATTGGACCTAAGGGTCTGTTTCCATGCTGTACCTCTCTATGACTCTATGACTCTAATATTCTCTTCAGCCATCTCATGATAGCTAAAAAACACGGTCGGCTATTTTATGTTATCTTTAGTCATAGGCAGTTCCAGCAATGCCCCCATTTCGGCACTTGGCCTAAACACCAAGGTGGCCTACAATTTATGGCATTGACCATAGTAATGATATCTGTTTTCCCAATCCTTCACTGCCTAATTTTCCCCTTTATTTCAATTGCTCATTGTCATGTCCATTTAGTCCTTAATGAAAGGTTGCAGGTATCACTTTTGATCCTATCACTACATTCACCCCTTTATCAAGGCCTCGCATAAGCATGTACATGTTGTTCAATAATTACAAGCAGATTGTATGCATATGATAAAGTTTAAGATTGGCTCATGCTTAACTGGTGAGAAGTTATGCATGGACTTAAAATATTCTCCAACTCTTCCTTAATTTTTATTCATCTTGCAGATATTTCTTCAGTATTTTTCCCTCTTTGATTTCAGTTGTAATTTTTACTTCTTTCTCATCAATACTAAAAGTCGACTTCTCTATGGATTATGTGTCAGTGCATTTTCATTTAAACTATATTTTTGTGCTTTCCTAGGCCACACTAATCATTTTGTCAAGTAGGTGTGCATGTCTGAGTCCCGTTCTTCAGTCCATTTTCACCATACATTCCTGCATGCACATTACTTGAGAAGTAACAGCCCCACCACTGCATATTTACATCAGTTTCCTCAAATCATGTTAAGCACTTCTCACTATCAGATTATCTTTTCAAACAATCAAAAGTCACCAAAGGGGCCTTGTGTTTTCTCTTTGCCTGATCCAGTATTCTAAATGATGGCCAAATCAGCCAAAACAGTTTCCTTGAACCACTCACAGTGCTCACATATCTTCCAGAGAATACTGTTGATTATCTAATTCTATCTGCACTCTGACTTCATTGAATATATTCCATTTAACTGTGTTCGAGGTGAGTCATTCCCATCTTCATTTGAAGCTGTGTCACTTTTTTCCAGTTACTATTCTTTTATTCTAAATGTGGCTGCAGTGTTGTTGGGCTAATGGGTTTCAATTAATTTTTTCCAAAACAATCTATCCCAATTTTTTTCTTAAACAAATTAAAACCACCTTAATTGTTTCCGTTGGCTATTATTTTAATTTGACACGAAATATTCGTTTAGAGCCCTACCTGTATCCTTTGTCTCCATGCACAATTTACCACTGTGGTCCTTAATTTGCTCTACTATTTCTCCAGTTACCCTTTTATCCTAATGTACTTGTAAAATAACTCAGGATTTTCCTTCATTTATCCTCCCATTGTTCTTTCATGCTCCACTTTGCTCTCCTAATTTCCATTTTAAGTTTCCTTTTGCAGATTCTGTACTTCTCTAAGGCTTCTGCTGTTTTGAGCCCTCAGAATTTGCCGTAAGTTTCCCCTCTTCTCTTTATCCAAGCATATATATCCCTCAAAATCCAGGGTTCACACAATTTTGCTTGTCTCTTCCTTTGTCTTTATTGGAATATATTGGTCCTGTACTCTCCTTATTTCCTTCTTGAAGATGTTCCACTGTTCTGACACAGATTTACCTGAAAGTAATCGCTCTCTGTCCATGCAAGCCAAACCATATCTGATTGCATTAAAATCAACCTTCTCCAAGTTTATAACTTTGATTTCAGACTCATCCTTGTCCTTTTCTATAACAATCTCGAATCTAACAGACTTATGATCGCTGTCTGATAACTTCTCCCCTACTAATACTTCAACCACTTGCCTGGCTTCGTTATCTATAAATAAGTTCAGAACTGCCCTGTCTGTAGTAGTGACCTCTACATTTTGGCTTAAAAAGATGTCCTGGATATATTTTAAGGATTTTGCTCCCTTTAAACATTCCACACTATGACTAACCCAGTTAAAGTTGGGGAAGTGGAAATCCCCTACAATCATTCCCCTATTACTTTTACATTTCTCCGAAATTTTCCGACATATCTGCTGTTTAGTTTCTCTTGGCCTTTTAGAGGACCCATAGTATGCGCTGGTCATCAATACAGTTACAATTGTGTCTTGGGCTGGGGGATTGATGCTATCAGATCCTAAAATCTGAATTGCCCAATGCTAGAACAGAACTGTTAAAACAGAGAATGGAGAAGGCTGGTGAGTAAATGATAAATAGCATTACATCGGGATTTTATCCATTCCCTAACTCAGCTCATTAGGTGCAGTAGTGGTTAGGGTGGAGTCAAAATTGTGGCTAGTTTTTAAAAATTATTATAAAAACACGACTGTTTAAAACCAAGATGAAGTGGGTGATGGACTTACCAATTGTATTATTGATGTCAAAGTATCAGAAGAAGTAGTCGAAAAGTGTGGCACTGGAAAAGCACAGCAGGTCAGGCAGCATCCAAGGAGCCAGAGAATCGACATTTCAGACAGAAGACCTTCATCATGAACATCTGATTATGGTCTTATGCCCGAAACATCGATTCTCCTGCTCCTTGGATGCTGCCTGACCTGCTGTGCTTTTCCAGTGCCACACTTTTTGACACTCATCTCCAGCACCTGCAGTCCTCACTTTCTCCTAGTCACTATAATCTTACTGCAATGCGTCTTCCAAAGATGCCCACTTTCCTGATGAAGGGCTTATGCCCAAAACGTCGATTCTCCTGCTCCTCGGATGCTGCCTAGCCTGCTATGCTTTTCCAGCACTACAGTTTTCAACTCTGATCTCTAGCATCTGCAGTCCTCACTTTCTCCTATCAGAAGTATACATGGAGTCATGTTAGGGAATGTTGCTTGCTGAGAGTGGTCCCTGCAGATATTGTTATGGAACAGATTTGATTCCAGGCCAAAATCTGGCTTCACAGATTGTAATTTTATTTATTTTAACAAAGCATTCTCTCATTGAAGCATCAGCACATCAACTTTAACAACAAATCAAAAGTTCATTATAAAAGAAACAATGATAAAATGGAGTTCTCCAAACTATCCATTTATAATACAAAAAGAAACTTTAAACATATTGTAAAAGTATAACACCATCAATCCCAAAACAACTCTTTATAAATGGAAAGAAAAGAAAAAATGCCACCTTATAGTGCCTAACTTATCCTTGATGCAATTGTTAGAACACCACACCTGGTACAAGATCAAAAACACCCACTTGCATACTTTCACACCAGTATCCCTGTATCGAGTTCTTTGGTTGAATTAAATCAATTGGGACTTCACCTGTTAAACTGGAACTGCAGATGACTTCTTCCTGGATCTATCATACACTTGAGCTGCATTGCAATTAGCTTAACTAACTATTTCCTGGTCTTTATCTGTCTGGAACCAACACCAATGCCTCAGTCTGAGGATCTAGCTCACATTTTGCTTCTCAATAGTACTGCTCTATACAGCCATCCTGTTCCAAGATCTTCACAGATTGACACCACAACACAAAGATAATGGTGAAACTCAAAGTCTATCAGTTATGGGCATTTCCCTCCAACCTAAAAGAAAACAGATTTCTGAACATTCTAATACATCTGAGTCACAAAAAATCTAAAATAAACAATACTTCATTAGTGCATAAACACATTCACTCTGCAGTGACCTTTTTTTTAAAGAAAATGCTATAATTACAGAAATACTTACAACTTAACCATTACCTCTAAACACATAGAAAATCCTACTGGTTATTAACTTAAATTCACTCCAAATATCAGTAAATGCTACACATATAAATCCCACAGTTTACACACACAAGTTATTGTCTACTGGTAATTTGTGAATCTTGCTATATTTAAACACTTAATAAACATGTGTCAATTCAAAACAGAGATCAAGAAATTTCTAAGTACTGCTAACATTAAGGAGCATGGGGACAGCATGAAGATATAATGTTTAGGTAAGTGATCGACCATGATCCAGATTGACAGAGGAGGCTCAGTGAGCTAAATGGCCTCGTTCTAATATTTCTAACTCATTGATTTAAAAGTATATTAAATGCAAAAAACTATATTTTAATAATTTTTTTTTCATGGTTTCATTATTTTGAAAATCCTACCATCAGAGGCAGGTGTGCCTTTCAGCCAAAATATTAGACAACAAGATTTTTTCAAAGCTACCTGATATTCTTGCAGTAGTTACCAATTTTTTGCAATATTTAATCCAGAATGTATAGCATTTTGTGATTCTCAGTTCCACTTGCTGATATGTTTTCCCTGCTCTCTGCTGTGACTTGTTTTGATGAATATGAAATACAAACCAGTCATATGCAAATAACAACAGATATATTTGCATGCAGGCAGCAGTGTGTGACAGATCAAATGCAATGGTTGATGTTTTACAATGACAAGAATATTACACAGTGTCAGGTACAGTGCACGACTGAGCATCTGAGGTGGAGTTATGCTGAAGGGCAGGATGTTTAATCATTGGAACTGATGTTGCTTGAATTTTATTGAAGTAGTTTTATATAATTTCCATGTGCTCATTGATTAAAGATCCCGATCAAGGGCCCTCAGTGTTAACTAAATGGTCCAATATTTCTTTTGTATTTGCATCAAACTCTTCCCTTTTTTTGCTAAAAGCACAGGAGCTGCTTTCAAAACAGATTTCAAATCACAATCAGGAACGTGCATTGGGTTAACAGAGTGAATCAAGGAACAGGGAGATGTCGGTGGGGTGAGGAAAGTTTAGGCATTGGCACTAATACTATGCATGAGCACAGTGGTACAGTAGGAGGAAGAAAAGACTCGGTGGAATCAAACAGCAGAAGTTATAGGTAAGGGGAATCAGGAAAGGTGTGGGTACTTGAGACAAATGAGTGAGAGAGATAGTTAGAAATGTAAGGAAATAATGGGCGGAGAACAATCTTTAACTTTGCAAACTTCTGGAAGAAGGGTTACAGAGATAAGTGCTTCCACTGCATGATGCTCAAATGATAATTCAACTGTTAAAGTCAAACCTTTCATGATTCATGCCCTGAATTTCCAGAACTGCATCAGTGAAAGGGAAGGAGCTGAAAGTTTTCCGAGTGCTTCCTCTGCTGTTATGATAGTTGAAACACATAGCAAATACAATATAATACAATGAATGATGCATTTAAACTGGCTGTGTTCAAGAATACAACTTACAACAATTTAGAATGCAGAAATGGTCCAACTCCAGTGCTGGAGTCCTTAAAGCCAACCACTGGGAACAGAGGAAAGGAAAGGAGAAGTAGGTCTCAGAACAGCTACTCCAATGAAGCACATAGACAGAGCTATCATTTTCTTCCACGCAAAAAGTAATAATTGAATCAGTCAGATACTCATTTAAATAATACTGATAGAATTAGTGCAGTCCTCCATTTTGAATCTGATTGTGACTCTTGCTGTGATATCATGTTTTAGAAGATGTTCAAGGTGCACTGGCCTATTGATAACATAAAGTTCAAACTAAGGGTTTTTCAATATAATATTTACATTATACAAACTACAGACTTTTTAACTAAACACAAGGCCTGAGCTGCTACCTCCCACTCCAGAGTTTCTGGATCATCATGTGATCGTACCAACATCATTGGTATAATTTCATGTAAGTATGCTTGATAGTTCATGAGAAAGTTAATCCTTTACTTTATAATAACAACTTCTGTTTTAAGTTAAACTCCTTAAAAATATGAGGAATAAAGATGAAAAGAAATTTAACCACCATTATGTGAGAGGTTGAACATAATGTTATACTAAATTCTACTTCTATCTGTAATAAAATTGTGAAATATATACATTTTGCAAGGATCAGATTTATATGGGAGTATGGATGAGAGGCAACTACAGAGTAACCAGTCTATTGTCAGTGGTCCTGAGACAATTGGGGAATGGCAGCCTTCGCTTTTCAGCTGGAGTTGGCACCACTGTCTGAGAAATGACGATATTATTTGGGCAAATTTCACGGTGCAAATGAAGGAATGGCATGGTGCCGATTCATAATCTATCAGGATATCATTTCTAAACCAAATTACAATGTTCAATGAATAAAATATTTAACCCAACCAAAAACATGAGGTGGTGTATTGTTTCTAAAGGAATCAGTCGCCAATTGATGCATTTTCGATTGTAGCCAACATTGCGATCTTGTTCCACTTAGTTTCTTTCATGTGAATCTTTCAGATGATCTCAAAGAATAAACCATCACTTTGCTATCATTTCTGCATGTTCTCACCTTATACACTGACATCTTACCCCATCGAATCCTTTGATCATTGAGGTTTTTCACCAAATTCGACATTCTAGCTTTTCACTTCAACATGTACTCAACTGCATAGGATTTCAATGACCCTAAATGGGCCTCCCTCATCCAATGATTTGAATATCCACTGAGTGCACAAGTATTAAATTTGAAAATAAAGCTTAGACAACATTTCTCACTTCAAACTATTCTTCTCTGAATTTGCTGCTACCCAGGATCCAGTCTTAACATTGTCAACAATCTTGCTGATAAGGCTATATTGTTGTTGACTGACATCCTGGGTTCCATGTAGCAGAGGCTGAGCAACAACTTTCTGATACATCCTTTTCCAGGCAATGTATTCAGGACCATCAGTGACTGCATATGTACTTTGGAGATCTTCCATTCACTTTGTTCAACCCTCTAGTCCTCCAATCTCATACAGCCTATGGGTCGCTCTGTTGTAACATATGTTTCATTAATGCAAATTTGCTGTAATGCGACTGATGAATTGGAGACACTTTCTAAGGCATGAACTTTCAAAATGTGTGTTGGCTGTAACTCAATTACATCACCAACACTTTAAGCACAGTTTCTTAAGTGCAATTTTTGTACAACATGGGGTTGCACAAGAATGTGAACATTGCATTATAGAACTACCTGTACATCAGCCTCCTTTTACAAATCTACAAACAAGATTGCCCTCATAGGCCCATTGTTTCAGCCTGTTACTGCTACATCGTTAGTGGTGAAAATCAGGCTAACTACCAAACCACCTCCTGCTCCTACCCTGATAAACATTTTACACTTAATGGGAGGTTCCTAGGGAGTGTTGCTGAACAAAGAGACCTTGGTATGCAGGTTCATAGCTCCTTGAAAGTGGAGTCGCACGTAAATAAGATACTGAAGAAGGTGTTTGGTATGCTTTTCTTTATTGGTCAGAGTATTGAGTACAGAAGTTGGGAGGTCATGTTGCGGCTATACAGGACATTGGTTAGATCACTGTTGGAACACTGCATGCAGTTCTGGTCTCCTTCCTGTTGGGAAGATGTTGTGAAACTTGAAAGGGTTCAGAAAAGATTTACAAGGATGTTGCCAGGGTTGGAGGATTTGAGCTATAGGGAGAGGCTGAACAGGCTGGGGCTGTTTTCCCTGGAGCGTCAGAGGCTGAGGGGTGGCCTTATAGAGGTTTACAAAATTATGAGGTTCATGGATAGGATAAATAGACAAGGTCTGGGGGTGGGGGAGTCCAGAACTAGAGGACATAGGTTTAGGGTGAGAGGGGAAAGATATAAAAGAAACCTAAGGGACAACATTTTCATGTAAAGGGTGGTACGTGTATGGAATGAGCTGCCAGAGGAATTGGTGGAGGCTAGCACAATTGCAACATTTAAAGGCAACTGGATGGGTATATGAATAGGAAGGGTTTGGAGGGATATAGACTGTGTGCTGGCAGGTGGGACCAGATTGGGGTGGGATTATCTTGTTGGCATAGACGGGTTGGACCGAAGGGTCTGTTTCTGTGCTGTACATCTCTATGACTCTATGACTCCATGTTCGTTACAAGTCCACAAAATTCCACAGCCTGAATATACTTCCTAACAAACTGTTTCTTGGAAAGGTTCCATTTCATTCTATGTTTCTGTGACATGTGTTCTGACAATGTAACTTTCCACAATAACACTTCTAACACGTCCTCTTGTTCTCTCAGCTGCGGATTCCCACTTATTATGGTTGACATGGCCTTGAAACCTGCACAATTAATTTCACATGCTGTAGCGTTCATTCCCTCCCTTCCCATCCAGAACTTCTTTCAAACCTTTTCAACTCTATTCACTACTCAAGATGCTGTCTCCTCTACACTGTGAAGACTGAACGCTGAATACTTTGGAAGAATAATTTGCAGAACACCTCCTCAAGCTTGATTCTGAGCTTAACGCCTGCTTGTAATTTTATTTCTTCACTCGCTTCAATGAAGCTCAACACAAGCTTGAAGGCAACACCTTATCTTTCAACCTATTATGTTACAGACTTTCAGACTCAACACTTAGTGCAACAACCTTTGCCTCTATCTGGTTCTGATATTTTTCATTGTTTTTCTGGTTAATTCTTGTCTTATTTTCTTTCTTGATCCTTTCATGTTGCAGTCAGATGATTTTTATTTAGCCATTCTCCTTTCATTTGAATGCAAACTTATTTCACTATATCCTTAACATCATTAAATCTTTTATGATATATCTTTTCTTCAACTCCACCTATTGAGATCTCCTGCTTAAAGACTGTTTGTCTTGGTTCTCATCTGTGGATCACCTTTCCACAGGAGGATATTTTACTTCTTAGATCTCCTTTACGGAAGACATTGTTCTTTGTAGACCTTGTTGTTCGTTCATTATCTTTTTCTGGAGGACCTTGAAACTCTTGAATTTCCTTCGCAGTTGTTGTCTCTGCTAACCTGGATATCTGTTCCATAACATCACCTTGAATATCTGCGATTGAAGGCAGCCGTTTGAAGCAAGTTCTTTCTTCTTTATACTACCATAAATTTCTGGATGAAGCAATCAATTCTATTTGGAAGGCACTCTCTTTTTGACTGTATCATGAATGCTACCAGTCAGTTTATTGTTTTTGACTGTGTTCTGAATGTGCTTTGGCTCCAATGGAGTCATTTACAGCTTCGTGCCTCAAGTTGATGATCAGACTACATCTCTTCAGTTATCTATTGCATTTGTTTAACCAGTGAACTAATTTTTTTTTCGGACTGACAATTCTGTTATTGAAAGTTTGCTGCTTGATCAGCATTTTTTTTATCACTAGCATGAATTGTTCTGCAGATTTTGTCAACACCTTCAATTAAAGATCCATCAATGAGCTCAAGTGGCTTGTACTGCTCATGCCTGTTCTAAGTAATTGTTTCCTTTTTAAATAATCTGTGGGATGTGGCTGGCTGAGCATTAATTCCCTGTCCCTGTTTGTCCTTTACACGGTAGTGATCTGCCTTCTTGAACTGCTCCAGTCTATGTGCTCCAAAAACATAATTGGACAGTGAATTGCAAACTCTTGTCCCAAAGGCACTGAAGGAATGGCAAAATATTTCCAAATCAGGATAGTGACTGGCTTATAAGATTACAAGACATAGGAGAAGAATTAGGCCATTCAGCCCATCGAGTCTGCTCAACCATTTGATCATGGCTGATATGTTTTTCAATCCCATTCTCCTGCCTCCTTCCTTTAGCCCTTAATCCTCCTATTAATCAAAAACCTATCTATCTCTGTCAGCCTAAGCCTGGGTATTGTCTAGGTTCTGGTGCACTTAAACATGGACTGCTTCTATATCTGAAGAGTCAAGAGTAGTTTGAATGAAATCTCTGATTCTTTAAACTTGTACTCTTACATTCAACAGTGCTGTTGCAAATTACATGGCTTAAGTGGTGGATGCGGGCACTTACAATGTTTGAAAACACTTAGGCAAGTAAATGAATGGAAAATGTTTGCAAGAAAATGGGTTAGGAGCAGGCAGATGGGACCAATTTAGTTTGGGATGTTTCCGTGCTGTATGACTCCATGACTCTATGACTGTATGTAGAGTTTATTAGGCTCTGTATAAATTCTCTATTAAAGCTTTAAATGATATTAACCAGCTGTTCAACAGTGATTTATAGCTTTTAACATTTAAACATCTGTTTCTTTGTAATGTTGTATCATATTACTAATTGGGTTTCCTCATCAGTAAAATATGGTTGAAGGAAGGATAGAACTGGAAACTCAAAATCCAGGATAGAGAAGTTACAGACAAGGTGGGGGCTTAATAAATTGCAATAATCAGGGAGGACATCCTACTTTAATACTTAATATTTAAGACTCTACTGGCAATAAGCCAGGGGTCAGATGACTGGAGGATAGCCAATGTGGTTTCTTTGTTCAAGAAAGTCATCAGGGATAGGTCAGTAATTATAGACCAGTTTGTCTAACATCTGTTGTAGAGAAACAATTGGAAATATTTCTGAAGGACAGCATAAATTATACTTGGAAAGGCAAGGATTGATGAGGGATAGTCAGCACATATTTGTTAGAGGGAGATCCTATCTGACTAATTAAATTGAGTTTTTGAAAAGGTGACTAAATGTATTGATGAGGGAGTGCAGTTGATGTGATCTATAAGATTTCAGTAAAGCCTTTGACATGGTCCCACGTGGAAAACTAGTCGAAAAGGTGAGAGCCCATGAGATCAAAGACAAGTTAGCAAACTGGATCAAAAACTGTCTTACAAATAAGAGGCAAAGGGTTATGATGGAGGGTTATTTTTGTAACTGGAAATCTGTGACCAGTGGTCTACCACAAGGATAGATGTTGCAATTCTTGCTGCTTATCATGTTTACTAAAGACTTGGATGTGAATTGGAAGATATAATTAGTAAGCTTGCAGATGACACAAAAATTGATGGTGTTGCTCATAATGAGGAAGATGATTTCAGGCTACAGCTTGATATTGATTAGCTGGTAAATTGCACAGAGCAATGACAGATAGAATTTAATGATTAGATTAGGTTAGATTCCCTACAGTATGGCAACAGGCCCTTCAGTCCAACAAGTCCACACCGTCCCTCCGAAGAGTAATCCACCTGATAAGAGGGTTAATTCTGATAAGTGTGAGGTGAAATTGGTGGTGCAGTGGACAGTGAAGAAGATTACCCCAAAGTACAATGGATTTTGATCAGATCGGCCAGTGTCAAGGCAGTGAGGAGTGGTAGATGGAGTTTAATTTAGATAAATTTGAGGCGCTGCATCTTGGAAAGAAAATCAGAGCAGGACTTATACACTTAATGGTAACGTCCTCGGGAGGTTGCTGAACAGAGACCTTGGAGTGCAGGTTATATTTCCTTGAAAGTGGAGTCACAGGAAGATAAGATAATGAAGAAGGTGTTTGGTATGCTTTCCTTTATTGGTCAGAGTACTGAGTTTAGGAGTTGAGAGGTCATGTTGAGGCAGTACAGGACATTAGTAAAACCACTTTTGGAATATTGTGTGTAATTCTGGTCTCCTTCCTATCGGAAGAATATTGTGAAACTTGAAAGGGTTCAGAAACTATTTACAAGGATGTTGCCATGATTGGAGGATTTAAGCTAATGGAGAGGCTGAATAGGCTGGGGCTGTTTTCTCTAGAGCGTCGGAGGCTGAGGGGTGACCTTATAAAGGTTTATAAAATAATGAAGGACATGGATAGATTAAATAGGCAAGGTCTTTTCCCTGGGGTCGGGGAGTCCAGAACTAGAGGACATAAGTTTAGGGTGAGAGGGGAAAGATATAAAAAGGACCCAAGAGGCAACGTTTTCCATGCAGAGGGTGGTGCGTGTATGGAACGAGCTGCCAGAAGAAGTTTGTAAGTTGGTACAATTACGACATTTAGTAGACATCAGGATGGGTATATGAATAGGAAGGGTTTAGAGGGATATGGGTCAATTACTGGCAAATGGGACTAAATTAGGTTCAGATATCTGGTCGGCATGGACGAGTTGGCCCAAAGGGTCTGTTTCTGTGCTATACATCTCTATGACTCAGTGATGCATTTTGAGAGGTCTAATAAGGGAAGGATATTCACAATGGATATGTCCCTAGGGAGTACTGTGGAGCAAAAGGACCTTGCTGAACATGTCCATATCACTGAAGGTGTTAACACAGATAGACAGGTTAGTGAAAAAGGCATATGGGATACTTGCCTTCATTAGCCAGGATGTTGAATATAGGAACAAAGAAGTCTTGTTACAACTTTATAAAACATTAGTTACGTCACAGTTTATGGAATATTGTGTGCAGTTGTGGTCTCCACACTATTGGAAGGATGTGATTGCGCTGGAGACAGTGTAGAGGATATTCACCAGTATATTGCCTGGATGAAAAGTCTCAGTTATGAGGAGAAACTGGATAGATCGGGTTTGTTTTCCCTCGAGCAAAGCAGGCTGAGTGGGTGTCTGATTGAAGTATACACAATTATGCCAGGCATAGACTGTGAGAATCTCTTCCCCATGATAGACATGTCTAAGACCAGAGGGCATATGTTGAAGGCGATGAGTAAATAGGTTAAGGGAGATGTTAGAAAAATGTTTTCACCCAGAGGATGGGAGGTATATGGTATGTGCAGTCTGAGAGTGCTGGAAGCAGGTACTATTGCAAAATTAAAGAAACATTTGGATGACTACTTAACATGCCAGACTCAGCTACAACCCAAGTAGAATTAAATGGGATTAGTATAGTTTGTTGTGTGTTGGTCAGTATAGATATTGCGGGCTGAAAGGCTGTCCCTATGCTTCATGACTATGATGACGACTATCGTCCTTTTTAGACATCTCCTACATTTTAAAAAATCAAAGTGGTGGATAGTTTTAAATTTTTTAAATTCACTCTCATTGTAATGTTTTCTTGCATTCCACATCCAACATGGTGTTCCTCTGTATTTTCATAGTGCTTCTTACCAACTTCTGAATGAAGTTTTGCTTTTGAAGTGCTGAGCTTGTCTTTATACTGCTTTCATGGTTGGTGCTCTCTCTCTCTCTCTCTCTCTCTCTCCCTCTCAGTTGGTAATGACATTTCAGCTGCCTTTTTCTTCTGACAGTGTTGTGCACTTAAATTGGTAAACACAATTCTCTTTTGGATTTCTTTTCTTCCAACTGGGTTTCATTTTTAAAAATTCATTCATGGGATGTGGATGGTGATGACTCAGCCAGCAGTTATTCATAATCACGGCTTGCCCAGAGATTGTTTAGCAGTGAACCATATTGCTTTGACATTGGAGTCACATGTACACCAGACCAGGTAAGGATGGCAGATCTTGTTCCTTAAATGGAATTAGTGAACTAGATGTTTTTGTACAAGAATGACAATATTGACATGGTTAACATTAGGTTCACCTTTCTTCTAGATTTTTACACATTTTAAATTTCACAACCTGTCCATGGTGGGACTTGAACCTATGTCCTCAAAGCTTTGGCCTGGAGTTCTGGATCAATCGTCCAGTGACATTATTATTATGTCAAGACCTTTCAGACAACAGTAATCCTGTTTTATTTCCCCAAAGGTCAATTTCTGGCACTGTGCATCACTTTCGACCTTTATCAGTTTGAGATATGGGATAAGAATGGTTTGAGGTTGGTTGCTGCCATCAATTCTCCTTTGTCCTTTCCTTGCCTTTAGCCTATCTCATGATGTGTGGTAGAGTAATCATCACTACAGAAAAGGTAATGTTCGTAGACAACAAGAGGGTTAGTTACACATTAACAATCAATGCAACTGCATTTTGTCAGGTACAGTTGCTGTATCATTGTGGAACTGCGACAGATACATCCACTCCCTTTGAAAGATGGAGTAGAGCTGCTCATCTCCATCTGCAGACTTTGTGTGACATCCATAGAATGGTGTTGGGTGATTTTTAACTTCATCCTCCTCGTCCAACACCGGCACATCCACATCATTTGTAGAATGGTTGAGCCAATCTAACACCTTCAGAATCATGACCTGATGACAACTATAAAGTTGGTAATTACAGGCCAATTAATCTAATCACATTGGGGAAAATATCTTGAGTAAACCTTATTGGAGTAATGTACATAAAAAATAGGCACTATTTTTGGAATGAGCAGTCAGCAGAAATTTGGATGTAGTCTGTGATGTTTTACACGCATGTTAAAATTCTTTCAGCAAGTGATTAAATTAAATGGTGAGTCTAATTTCAAATAAAAAGAATTGTCTCACAATCGACTGCACTCAGGAAATACCATGTGGGATAACATGACTATGCCAAGATGTTTCACAGGACTGTTTGCCTGCTGTTTTCTAAGTTACAATACGTTCCTGCAGGATTATGATATGAACACAGGTCTGTATGTGTCTTTTCAAAAGCCTTTGGAAAAGTTGTTCTGAAGCTATGGTTAGAATAGCTGAGGCTCATTAAATAATAATGAGTTGAATAGTTGGGTGAAGAATCAAAACTAAAGAGTGGTTCTGAATAGAAAATGCTTGCTGAAAATATAGTGATGTTTGACAGATTTTTCTAGAATCCTTTCTCATTATATTGTTGAATAATGTGGAAGATGGAATGTGTGGTAGCATTAAACTTGTCATGATCCAAAGATATGTGCATAGATTATAAATAGAACAGAGACTCATTCAAATCTATTGTCATGGTCAATCATGTAGATGTACTGTACTATGGTAAATGGATTTAAATATGCTGAGAGTTAACTTAATGTATGTAGTACCAGGTAAGAATGAAATCTGTATAATATGAATGATTCTGTACAAAAAGGTGATGGAAAGACAAGTGAGCTGAATGATTCTTAATCTTGTTCTGAGATTGCTTCAATCTAAAGCACTGCAAAACCAGATAAAATGAAACTCTATACAGGGAAACCTCGATTATCCGAACGAGATGAGTGGGCATTATTTCGTTCAGATAACCGATTATTCGGTTAATCGATTAAAAGCCTTTCCTCTGGTGCTCGGTGTTTTTAAAGTCCGATCCCCGTTCAGGAGACGGCAAGCAGGACACAGCACGCAGGACCCCGAACCCAACCCCGGCCCACCACCCGCCCCCGCCTCCAACCCCATCCAATCCGACCCCCGCCACCGAGCAAAACCACGCCCCCATCCCTGAGCAAAACCACACCCCTAACCCCGTCCATCACCACCCCGCCCGCCCCAACCCTATCTAACACCCTCCCCCACTCCCCATCCCCATTCAGCACTGCCCCTGCCCCCTCTCCAGGGCAGCCGGATTGGACACTAACAACAAGACTGCTGCTGCTGCCTTTGTGGGGTAAGTCTCCAAATAGCGCACACACACAATTTTTACTGCAACTTTTTGACAGGTGCCACCTCTGCCCTGTACAATACAATGTTGGTCAGATTATCTGGGGAAGGAGGGATGGGGTTTAGGGTACACCCCTCTGTAGAATTCCAGGGAAAGTGTGGGGAGAGAGAGAGGGCAGGAGGTCAGTCATTTGGAGATGGTGCCTGTTTAAACACTGTAAACGAAAGATGCGATCACTATTGGAAACAAACCTTTGATGTAATGTTGCTATGGGGACCTCGAAATCTCTTTCGGATAATCCGATTTTTGGATAATTGGTATTCAGATAATCGAGTTTCCTCTGTATTAAAATAGAGAGCTAATTATGGTCATATTTCACAGATTAAACTTGGGTGTCATTTGCGTGTATGGTGTGGACAGATTTAGAAGAGAAATACCTACAATGATCTTGGATCTTAAGTGACTAGCCTGTGAAGAAAGAAACCAAATTTTGTTTTACAGAAGAAAAAGTAGCGGAAGATTCATCATACCGACTTATTAAAAAATATTACATTAAGGAATCTTCATTTCAGGTGAAATAATTCTGATAAATGGGAACAAGCAAACCATTCACAATCGACAACAAAACATAGAGATTAGGAAAAAGTTATCATCTGTTTCTTTCTTGCCACCAACACATACACAGGACAGTGAGCATATGGAATTAACTTCCAGACATGATAGTCAATTTAAATGTTAACACCGTTAAAGATCAATGTATCAATATATGTTGACAAAGCAATGGAAGGTTATAGCAATATTGAATGCACTACTTATTTATTTCAGCACATTTGTAAGGGATGGCATTGCAAGGGATCCTTGAGGAGCAGCCCCAAATTGTGGTCCACTTAGGTACTAATGACATAGGTAGGAAAAAAGATGGAGATTTAAGGCAGAAATTCAGGGAGCTAGGGTGGAAGCTGAGTGCTAGAACAAAGAGTTGTTGTCTCTAGTTTGTTGCTCGTGCCACATGGTAGGGAGGCAAAGAAGAGGGAGAGAGGCAAGTTGGACACTTGGCTACAGGGTTGGTGCAGGAGGGTGGCTTTTAAATACCTGGAGAATTGAGGCTCATTCGGGGGTAGGTGGGACCTCTACAA
Organism: Chiloscyllium punctatum; assembly: GCF_047496795.1. Lineage (NCBI taxonomy): Eukaryota > Metazoa > Chordata > Chondrichthyes > Orectolobiformes > Hemiscylliidae > Chiloscyllium > Chiloscyllium punctatum. The sequence goes on from NC_092741.1 coordinate 110,045,733, forward strand.
ACAGGAATTTCTATACCTGAGCTAGAGAGGTACCAATATCTTCGGGAGGAATTTGCTAATGCTATTCGGGAGGGTTTAAACTAATTCAGCAGGGGGATGGGAACCTAACTTGTAGTTGCAGTGTCCAGGAGGTTGAGAGTAGTGAGGTCAGAAATATGGTGTCAATTTTGCAAGAGTTCACTGGCAAACAGGAAGGTGGTTTGAAGTGTGTCTACTTCAATGCCAGAAGCATCCGGAATGAGGTGGTTGAACTTGCACCATGGGTTAGTACCTGGGACTTCAATGTTGTGGCTATTTTTTAGACCTGGAGAGAGCAGGGACAGGACTGGTTGTTGCAGGTTCAGGGATTTAGATGTTTCAGTATGAACAGAGAAAATGGTAAAAGGGGGCAGGTGTGGCATTGTTCGTCAAGGACATTATTACAGTAGCAGAAAGGATGTTTGAGGACTCATCTACTGAAGTAGTATGGGCTGAGATTAAAAATAGGAAAGGAGAAGTCACCCCGATGGGAGTTTTCTGTAGATCTCCAAACAGTTCCAGAGATGTAGAGGAAAGGATAGCAAAGATAATTCTGGATAGGAGCAAGAGTGACAGGGTAGTTGTTATGGAGGTCTTTAACTTTCCAAATATTGACTGGACATATGATAGTTCGAGTACTTTAGGTGGGTCGGTTTTAAACTAATGTGTGCAGGATGCTGTCCTGACACAGTATGTGGACAAGCCAACAAGGGGTGAGGCTACGTGAGATTTGGTACTAGGTAATGAACCTGGCCAGGTGTTAGATTTGGAGGTAGTTGAGTACTTTGGTGATAGTGACCACCATTCGGTTATGTTTACTTTAGCAATGGAAAGGGATAGGTATATAATGAAGGGAAAGAGTTATTGCTGGAGGAAAGGCAATTATGATGCAATTAGGCAAGAATTAGGATGCACAGGATGGGGAAGGAAACTGCATGGGGTGGGCACAATTGAAATGTGGAGCTTATTCAAGGAACAGCTACAGCATGTCCTTGATAAGTATGTACCTGTCAGACAGAGAGGAAGTGGAGCCATGGTTTACGAAATAATTTGAATTGCTTGTCAAAAGGAAGAAGAAGGCTTTTGTTAGGATGAGATGTGAAGGCTCAGTTAGGGCCTAAAGAGAAAGCTAAGAAGAGCCAGGAGGGCCAGGCAAAGTCGTTGGCAGGTAGGATCAAGGAAAAACCTAAAGCTTTCTATCGGTATATCAGGAATGAAAGAATGATTAGAGAAAGCTTAGGGCCAATCAAGGACAGTCATGGGGTGTTGTGTGTGGAGTCTGAAGAGATGGGGAAGCATGAAATGAATATTTTTCATCAGTATTCACAGTGGAAAAGACAATGTTGTCGACGTGATTACTGAGATACAGGCTACTAGATGAGAAGGGATTGAGGTTGACAAGGATGAGATGTTGGCAATTCTGGGAAGTGTGAAATAGATAAGTCCCCTGGACCAGATGGGATGTATACTAGGATTATCTGGGAAGCCAGGGAGGAGATTGCTGAGCCTTTGGCTTTGATCTTATGTCGTCATTGCTTACAAGAACAGTGCCAGAAGATCTGGAGGATTGTAAATGTTGTCCCCTTGTTCAAGAAGGAGAGTAGAGACAACCTGGTAATTATGGACTAGTGAGCCTTACTTCAGTTGTGGGTAAAGTGTTGGAAAAGGTTATAAGAGATAGGATTCATAATCATCTAGAAAGGAACAGGTTGATTAGGGATAGTCAACATGGCATTATGAATGGTAGGTCGTGCCTCACAAACCTTGTTGAGTTCTTTGAGATGGTGACCAGACAGATTGATGAGGGTAAACTAGCTGATATGGTGTATATGGATTTCAGTAAGACGTTTGATAAGATTCCCCACAGTAGTCTATTGCACAAAATATAGAGGCATGGGATTGAGGGTGATTTAATCGTTTGGATCAGAAATTGACTAGCTGAAAGAAGACAGAGGGTGGTAGATGATGGGAAATGTTCATCTTGGAGTTCAGTTATTAGTGGTGTATCACAAGGATCTGTTTTGGGGCCAGTATTGTTTGTTATTTTTATAAATGACCTGGATGAGGGCGTAAAAAGATGGATTAGTAAATTTGTGGATGACACTAAGGTCGGTGGAGTTGTGGACAGAGCTGAAGGATCTTGCAGGTTACATAGGAACATAGATAAGCTGTAGAACTGGGCTGAGAGGTGGCAATGGAGTTTTATGTGAGGTGATTCACTTTGGAAGGAGTAACAGGAATACAGAATACAGGGCTAATGGTAAAATTTTTGGCAGTGTAGATGAGCAGAGAGATCTTGGTATCCATTAAAGTAGGTCTCTGAAAGTTGCCATCCAGGTTGATTGGGTTGTTAAGAAGGCATATCGTGTGTTATCTTTTATTAATAGAGTGATTGAGTTTCGGAGCCATGATGTCATGCTGCAGCTGTACAAAACTCTGTTGTGGGTCCCACTTGGAGTATTGTATCCACTTTTGGTCACCTCATTACAGGAAGGATGTGAAAGGTTTGGAAAGGGTTCAGAGGAGATTTACTAAGATGTTGCCTGGTATGGAGGGAAGGTCTAATGAGGAAAGGCTGAGGCACTTGAGGCTGTTTTTGTTAGAGGGAAGAAGGTTGAGAGGTGACTTAATTGAGACATGTAAGATAATCAGAGGGTTAGGTAGGATGGACAGTGAGAGCCTTACTCCTTGGATCATGATGGCTAGCACGAGGGGAGATAGCTTTAAATTGAGGGGCGATAGATATCGGACAAATGTCAGAGGTAGTTTCCTTACTCAGAGAATAGATTAGATTCCCTACAGTGTAGAAACAGGCCTTTCAGCCCAATAAGTCCACACTGACCCTCCAAAGAGTAACCCACTCAGACCCATTTTCCTCTGCCTAATGCACCTAACACTATGAGCAATTTAACATGGCTAATTCACCTGTCTTGCACATCTTTGGACTGTGGGAGGAAACCGGGGAGAATGTGCAAACTCCACACAGACAATTGCCCAAGGCTGGAATCAAACCTTGGATCCTGGTGCTGTGAGACAGCAGTGCTAACCACTGAGCCACTATGCCGCCCTGTAGGGGCATGGAACGCATTGCCTGCAATAGTAGTAGACTCGCCAACTTTAAGGGCATTTAAATGGTCATTGGATAAACATATGGATGTAAGTGGAATAGTGGGTAGGTTTCAGATTGGTTCCACAGGTTGGTACATCAAGAGCCGAAGGACCTGTACTGCACTGTAATGTTCTATGTTCTATGGTCTAATTTCCTTAATATTAAGAATGAATCTGACATTCAGAAAAAGGATGTCAATGATGGAATATACTGTAGGTGCAGCTGGTTTAATGGGTCCTTTTCCTGCTCTGATCTTTGTGTTTTTTCACCTCTATAGTGCCTACACTATTACTTAGAGCAGCAGAAATTTAAGGACAGTTATTCTCTCAATAGGTTTCTACATTTGGAAGAGACTCATCTGGTGTCTCTTCACCTAATCAGCGTACCATTCTAGATATTTTCAAATCAAACTGTTCAGATATGTTATGACACACATTAATGTAGGTGGAATTTGAAATTGGGCCTCATGGCTCCAGAGTTCTGTACACTGCCCATTGCACTAGAAGAGCCTTCAAAATACCATTCTACACTTTCCTCCCTCAAGTATGGTCATTAATGACTGAGAGGTGCTCACGAGCAATCATTCAAAATGGCAACAATTTGTCCATCAAGCTGCATCATGACTTTCACTCCAGACATCTCAACGATGAGGTAGAGTAGTGGTAGAAATGGAACGGAAGCAAAGCCTGCACTCCAGAACCTACTGTCTTTGGGATGTTCATCCTTTATACCCAAAGATGTGCAGATCACAAATTGCCCTTTTCTGTTACATGAAGACCCATAGCAAAAATCCACAACCCAGTGTAGAAATCATTTTCAAATCAACTGATTCCCTTTAAGTGCATCTATGCTCCTTGTATTAAACACTGTGAGGTTCACATTCTATGTATTTTGAAAAAAGTTTAATTTTAAGATCCAAAACGTTGATTGTTTTCTCTATTCACATGCTGCCTGCTGAGTTTATCAGAAATTTCTGTTTTTGTTTCAGATTTCCAACATGTGCAGTTCTTTATTTTTCTTTTTGTTTCAAATATTCGCTGCCAATCATTTTTATTGGATTTATTAATGACCACCATACCCCCTCTTACCTATTTCCAATAATTGCAAACATTTTGACTTTGTCTATTTTATCAAAAATATTTTCTTTATTTGTTCTTGGTATGTGGGCATTTGTTGCAGAAGGGCTCATGCCTGAAATGTCGATTCTCCTGCTCCTTGGATGCTGCCTGACCTGCTGCGCTTTTCCAGCAACACATTTTCAGCATGTGGGCATTTTTGTCAAGGCTGGCATGTGTTGCCTGACCCTAATTTGCAAAAGTGAGCTATCTTCTTGCTTCATCGCAGTCCATTTTGTGGGAGATGCCGAGCTCTGTACTTAAAAAGGCCTTTGCACTGCACAGATTCTCATTGGCAGCATATCACGATTCCTACCTAGGCCTGTCCACTGAAGATAGCCAGTGCTGATTTAAATTTTTGAAGGAAGCCATCAGCCTGTCCTGCAGTCTATTTTCAACACAGGGCTTTGTCAGAGACTGTCAGATATGCAAGTGCTTATTCTACAATTTCTTTCCATGCACATCTGGGCATTTTTATCACAGGCCATCACTCACAATTGTATCACACTGATGCATTTTTTGACAGGGGCAGTGATTTATTTGCTGCTGACTGTTTCTCATAATAATTTCAAAGAAAAATTCTTCATTGCAGTGCAAGAGACCTGCATGTGCCAAATATTATTGACTGATGTGGACAAACTTATTCATGGCATCAACAACAATCTATGGTTTTATATTACCTGTATTACCAAGGTTCTTTCCAGGGGTTACAAGGTAGAATTTGACTCAACCACGGAAGGAGATTTCAGACCAGACACAAATTTGTTCAATACTATTGGACCACAAGATATCGGAGCAGAAGGAGACCATTCAGCACATTGGGTCTACTCAGTCACTCAGTGAGATCATGACTGATTAGATAATCCTCATCTCTACTTTTCACCCTTTTCCCTAAAACCCTTGATTCCCTTACTAATTAAAAAAGCTGCCTGTTTCCACCTGGAATATATTTTAATGATTCAGTCTTGACTGTCCTTTGTGATAAGGAATTCCACAGATTTACTAGATTCTGAGAGAAAAAGAATTCCTTTTCAACTGTCTTCGAGAAGATTTCCATGCCCTCTGGTCTAAGACTGTCTTGCAAATATCAACAACCTTTCAGCCTCTACCCACTAAAGATAGATTGTGTTTCGATAAGGTAGCCTTTCATTTCCCTTTTTTTGTATTCCATTCCCACTAAAACAAAGATCAACATTCCCTCTTCTTTCTCTGTCACTCACTAAGCTTGGAAGCTTGCTTTTTATAATTCATGCGCGAGGACAGAAAATTTGCTTTGCTTTGCAGACAGACACTGACCGACAAAAACAAAACTTTAGTGGTATGCATAGTGGGGAAAAAATTGAAAGAAAGCATTTCATGGGCTCCAGTCCACAGAGTTTACTGAGAGCTTACCAAGATTTTCTGTTGTTTCATCCCTCTTCTTCAGGTGCTCATTACTTCTTAGCAGGAGGCACAGGGACAGATTGCAAAGTCTCCTTGTTATTGGGTAATGTTAACAGCTTACAGCAAATGGTGAGGAAAAAATTAGTTGACTTTTTTTCATGCTTTAGGTATTTTACTGGACAGAATGACACACCATCTGCCCATTGCAGGAGTTGGAAGGCTTCTGCCATTACTGTTCACACCCACAAGCTTTTCAGCTATCCAAGAACCAATCAAATATTTGTTCTCACACTGATGGCCATGGATATCCACAACTGGTCACAACATTCCAAAACTAATCAACAACTTATTGCCAGCCAAATCTCATTCTGTATACACACCCTGGCTCTGCTCCATCTAAAAACAGACTCTCAAAACAACAGTGTAAACACAGCTTACAGCATGTTTCAGTAACATGCTTTTAAAAGATGTAGCATACCTGGTCTATCAAGGTCTACCTACAGCACATGAACTTCAGCTGTTCTGAAAGCAGTTGACCAACATCTTCTCAATGACAACTAGGGACAGACAATAAATGCCGTCCCAGCCAGAAATGCCCATGTGCATGAGTGAATAACAGGAAACATTTTGTCGACAATCCTTGAATTTAAAACCATCTTATTTTTTCATTTCAGTCCACTATCAAAACAATGCAAAATAATAACAAGGTCTTTACATTCTTTTTGACATGTTTTACAATTCTATGATGTAGAGTATATTTGAGTAGAGTTAAAAACAGCAAAGGAAAGAAGACACAGGTAGGAGTAGTGTTTAGACACCCCCAAATTTTCCCACTCTGTAGGAAAGGATATATATCAATAAATATTGGCATGGAAAAAATTATTAATGATAAGTGACTTCAATCCTCACGTTGATTGGTTTAATCAAATTGGAAATGGTAGCAACAACAATGAATTCAGACAGTGCATTTGGGTTAGTTTCCTAAAGCAAATGTCATGGAACCAATCGGGAGCAGGCTGCCTTGAATCTGGTAATGGATAATGAAGCAGATTTAATGAATGACCTTTGTGTAAAGATCCAATATTAAGAAGTGACCATATAATGATAGAATTTAATATTCAGTTCAAGAGTGAGAAACCTGAGTCAAAAAGAGCTGTGTTTAACTTAAATAAAGGAATATAATGAAATTACGATGTAGTTAGCAAAAATGAACTAGATGGATAAATTAACATGAATGACAGTAAGCAGGCTCTGGTAGACATTGAAGGAGGTAATTTATGACTGTCAGCAAAAATACATCTCAGTGAGGAGGAAAAATTCTTAGGGAGAGATGAACAAACTATTGAGGAGAATGTTACGTTGAGAGAAAAAAAAAACTTATGAGGAGGCCAAAGTCAGTGATAAACATGAACTGTGAGATAAATTCAGAATCAAACAAAGGAGGACTAAAGAGATAATAAATAGAGAAAATAAGGGCAAGCTAGTGAGTAATATAAACACCGAACATAAAAGCTTCTTTAAATATATAGAAAAAAAGAGAGAGGTCAAAGTGAACATAGGCACTACAGAAAATGAATCTGGAGAGATGGTTTTATAGAACATGGAAATGGAAGAGAAGTTAAGAGATTTTGCATCAGCCTTTATGGGGGGAGCGATGCTTCCAACATCCCACTAATACTAAAGAATAAGGGGGAGCAAGTACAGATCATCACAATGACTAAACAAGTACTGGTAGACCAGCTAATGGATTAGGCCATTGGCCCTGATGACTTGTATCCTAAGATTCTAAAAGAGGTAGCTACAGAGGTAAGGGATGCATTGCTACTAATTTTTTTCAAAAATTGTTGGAATCTGGTGAATTTTGGAATTATCGAATTCCTACTGTGCAGAAAGAGACCATTCAGTCCATCATGTCACTATTGACTCTATGAAGAACATCCCACTCAGACCCAGCCCCATTGCTAATCTACATAAACCTGGACACTACGGGGCAGATTAGGTTATTCCACCTATTCCATTGGAGAAATTACAATCTGCGTTCAGTTCTGGTCTCAATGTGATAAGAAAGATGTAGTTAAACTTGAAAGGGTGCAAAAAAGATTAATAAGGATGTTGCTAGGGTTGAAGTGTTTGAACTACAGGGCGAGGCAGAATAGGCTGGGCTATTTTCCCTGGAACATTAGAGGCTGAGGGGTAACCCTAAAGAGGTTTATAAAATCATCAGGGCCATGTGTAGGATAAATAGGCAAGGTCTTCTCCTGAGGGTAGGGGCCAAAATTAGAGGACTTGGGTTTAATGTGAGAAGGGAAATACTTAAAAGGGAACAAAGGTGTTACTTTTTCACGGATTAGGTGGTGCATATATGGAATGAGTTGCCAGAGGAAGTGGTGGAGGCTTTTATAATTATAGAATTTAAAAGCCATCTGGATGGGTAGGAAGGGTTTAAGGGGGATATAGGCCCTATGCTGTCAAATGGAACTAGATTAATTTCAGATATTTGGTCAACATGGATGAGTTGGACCGAAGATTCTGTTTCTGTGCTGTATATTTGTATGACAAGACTCTAGGTACCAGAGGATTAGAAAATTGCTGATGTAACAAACCTATTCAAAAAGGGACAAAGGAAAAAAATCTGTTAACTATCAATTAATTAACCCTAAATCTATTATTAGAAGAGCACTGGAATCAATTATTAAGAAAGCAATAGAGGAACATTTGGAATAATGTAATATAATCCACCAGAATCAACACGGCTTCATGAAAGGAATCATGTCTGACTAATTTATTCATTTTTTGTGGAAATTCCAGTCAGAGTAAATAGAGGGGAACTAGTAGCTGTGTTGTATTTGAACTTCCAGAAGGCTTTCGAAAAGGTACCTCACAAAAAATCGTCACAAGAGCTCATGGTGTTGAAAGTAGTGCATTTTTACGGTAGAGAATTTATGGCTAATGAGTAAGAAACAGCGAGCGGGGGCGAGGGTTTTGTTTTGTCAGGTTGGTGACCTGTGGCCAGTGCATTTGAATAAGGTTCAATGTTGGGTCTGAAACTGTTTGCAACATTAATTAATGACTTTGATGAAGGAAGCAAACACACATAGCTAAATTTGCAGACAACACAAAAGTAGGTGAAAAGGGAGATTGCAAGAGAAATACACAGAGAGATAGGTAGTGGTCAAAATATTGGCAAATGGAGTATAATATGTAAAAATGTGAGGTTGTTTATTTTGGAAGGGAGAAAAAGGGACAGAATATTGTTTACGTGGAGAGAACCGGCTGAAAGCTCCAACATAAAGAGACTTGGGGTACTTGGATATGAAATACAAAAGGCTAGGTAGGGCTCAGCTGCAGCAGATAATCAAGAAGGCTAATGGAATGTTGGCCCTGTTTCAAAGAGATTGGAGGACAAGAGTATTGAAATCTTATGGCAACTGCAAAAGGTGCTCATGAGACAACATCTGGAATACTGTGAATAGTTTAGTATCTTCATGTTAAGAAAATATATTATTTTATAAGAGGCAGTTCAGAGAAGATTAACTGGGAGGATCCCAGGTACAGAAGGATTGACTATGAGATTGAAACCTAAGAGATTTTTTAAAGCGGCTTGACAGGGTAAATGCTGAAATTTTGTTTCCCCTCTTGGGGGAGTCTATGACCAATTTAAGATGGAGATGAGGAGGAATCTATTCTCGAAGAGGAATGTGAGTCTTAAGAATATGTCTGGGTCAGAAATGTTATGCATATTTAAAGTTGAGATAGACTGATTCTTGATCAGTGCGGGAATCAAGGGCTACATAGAAAGGGCAGGAAAATGGATATAAGGAATGTCCAGCATCGTGATCCTATTAAATGGCAGAGAATGCTCGAAGGACCTAACAACCTACCAGTGTTCCTATTTCTTATGGTCTAATAATCTCATTGCAGCTACAAGTCCAGGAGGACAAACCTCAAGGTGTCACTTGTTTATATGAATGAGCAGTTCTGGTTTCCATTAGTGTAATGAAGGCTAACTCCCTATTGTGCTGCACTTTTCTTTGTTAGCTCTCACACATTCAGTTCAGGAGATTATGAATTGAAGACTGACTCCAAATGACTTGAGCATGTAATTTAAGTCTTTGTCTTGTGATCCACTCTTCCTAGTTACTGACTCTACCGTTTTCTTTGACAACAGTCTCAGACTAAACCAGTCTGTTTGCAAATTTGGCTGTATATTTGATCTGGCAATCAGCTTCCAACATCACCCCCATGCAATCACTCAGAACTGAGTTCTCCACCTCATAGGTAAAAACAATGACTGCAGATGCTGGTAACCAGCTCCACCTCATTGGGTCATAGTCAGTGTTATACAGAACTAAAACAGAGCCTCCAGTCCAACTCATCTGCGTTGACCAGCTATCCGAAACTGATCTAGTCCCATTTGCCAGCATTTGGCTCATGTCCCTCTAAACTCATGTACTGTCCAATTGCCTGTTAAATGTTGTAATTGTACCTACCTTCACCACTTCCTCTGGGAGCTCATTCCATACATGCAATACCTTCTGTGTGAGAAAGTTGCCCCTTTGGTCCCTTCTAAACCTTTCCACTCTCACCTTAAACCTATGCCCTCTAGGTTTGCACTCCCCAACCCGAAAAAAGATCTGGGCTGTTCACCCTATTTACGCCCCACATGACTTTATAAGTATCTGTAATGTCACCTTTCTTTGTATCATTGTTCAGCTTTGTCTCTGTTTAAGCTCGTTGTCTGCTGAAATCCTCAATTTTGCCTTCATTACCTTTAGCTTCACTGATTCCATTGATGTCTTTCCTTGTGTCTCACATTCTAGCCTCCATAAACTTGAGGTCATCCTAATCTCTGCTGCTTGTGTTCTAAGTCATAACATTCCTGTTTCCCTATCAGCCTTGGATCCTCTGACCTTTATTGATGCGTTGTCCTGATTTTAAAATTATTGCCTTTGTTTCCAGCTCCCTCCATGACCTTAGACCTGTCTATCATCACCTTTAAACTCTGCAACTGTTATGGCTGTGGGAATTCTGACCTCTCATGCATCTGTGATTTTAACAGTTCCATCACTGGTTACCATTCCTAAGCTTGAAACTTGAGAATTCTATTGCTGAATCCCTCTGCCTTCCTTTGCTGCTTTAAATTACTACCTACAGAGCTTGCCCAAGCTTTCAGTCATTTATCCTAATAACTCCTTATGTTACATGGTGTCATACTTTGTTTAATAAAGTTACCTGTAAAGAGACTTGTGAAATTATATTCTTTTAAAGCTGCAACATGAATATGAGTTGTTGCTGTAACCGAGTGCCACGCTGAGGGAATGCTGCTTTGTGCTAAGTGCAATCCTTCAGATGGAACTTTAAATTGAGATGCCGACTGCATGCTTTGTTGCACATCAGTGATTTAAAGACACTTCTCTGTGCCTCAGCCACACGTTTGCTCTTGTTACAATGATGACTGTATTTCAGACATACTTCATTAGCTGTCAAGGCTTAAAGGGGTGATAAAAGTTCTTTCTTTCTATTATTGTCTATGATTGGCAGATTAATATTCAAGTGATTCAGTCACTTCAATGAATGTATCTGAGGTGGGATTGGAAACCAGACCCACTCACAGAGAGGGACACTGCACATTACTGCACAAGACTGCCTTTCACTCCAGTGTATTACCAAAAAGCATACATAGTAAGTAAAATATTTACAACCTCCTGAAAGCGGTAATTTCTTTCCTCTGGATGAAGACAATCATGAATTCTACCCAAAAAAGATCATTTTGAAACTAGGTGTTCACACTTTTTAAATTTGTGTATTAACATCACCAGACAGTGAATATAGTTTTGAGATTACAGAAATGCAGCCGGCAACACAACATCTGCTATGTGCTATGAGGCAGTAACACATAAAGGATTTAAGCTGACACCATGAATTGATGAAGTTTAAAAGTGTCTCTGAAAATTAAGATGTGTTAGGTCTTAGAACACACTGTAGAGTGTTGTGTTCTATATAACTCCTAGTTGTCCTATCAGACTGCTGATGAAGGATATGATTTGGAGTAGGATTTCCAGTGTTTATGGCAGTGGCCATCTGTCCGAGACTGTACTAGAGCTAATTTACTGAAGCAGTAAATCTCATAATCACTTGAGGGAAAAAGTACTGTACACTTCTCTGACAGAGATGTACTCACTAATAGAGAGTAGATCATTTACCTCCCACTTCACAAAACTTTCTCAGGTCAGAAGCAAATTTGTTCCCCCTGAAAGCTTCCATCTTTCAATTATTTACAAAGGATGCTTGCAACATTTATTGACTCTCTGTCATTCTTACTTCCATGATTGCAATATGGACTGTTGTGTTATGTTTCCCAGTGATTACAGAGTACTCCTTTGACAGAAATTAATAGAATCACTACATTATTGAAACAGGCTATTCAGTACAGCAAGTCCACACCGACTCTCTGAAGAGCATCACACCCAGACTCACCCCCCTAACCAATTCCTGTAAACCTGCATTTCCCATGGCTAATCAACCTAACCTGCACATCCTTGGACAGTATAGACAATTTAGCATGGCTAATCCACGTACTTGCATACCTTTAGACTGTGGGAGGAAACCGGAGCACCTGGAGGAAACCCACTCAGATAATGTGTGAACTCCACACAGTCACCTGAGTCTAGAATTGAACCTAGCTCCCTGGTGCTGTGATGCAGCAGTGCTAATCACTGAGCCACCCTCTTTGTAATATCATCATCATATAATAGAATATAACTTGATGGTATAAAAGTCTTAATCTCTGTGTCATGCTGATAAGAGCAAGTTGCTGTTTATTGCCAAATAGCTTAATATTATCCTAGAACAGACTTATCTGTATCTTTTATTTATGTCTATACCAAGAGCTGTAACAAATGGCTCAGTGGTTAGCACTGTTGCCTCACAGCACCAGGGACCTGGGTTTGATTCCAGCCTCATGTGACTGTCTGTGTGGAGTTTGCACATTCTTCTCATGTCTGCGTGGGTTTCCTTTGGGTGCTCTGGTTTCCTACCACAATCCAAAGATGTGCAGTTTAGGTGAATTGGCCATGCTAAATTGCCCATAGTGTTAGCTGCATTAGTTGTGGGGGGGGGGGGGAAATGGGTCTTGGTGAGTTAGTCTTTGGAGGGTTGGTGTAGACTTGTTGGGCCGAAGGACCTGTTTCCACACTGAAGGGAATCTAATCTAAAAAAAACTGTTTATTTGAACTTTCAGTGCTATACTGCCCATACTAACGAGAACAAACATCAGTATTTCCTCATCAGGTGCAAATATCTTGCTGAAGGAAACACTGATAACATGGAGGTAGATTATAAATTTCTTCAGCTTTATGTCCCACATGGAGGTGATGTGTTCTTGCTGCAACCTAACTTGTTATGGAACTTTATTAGCAGTTTATTCTCCCATGTCTGATGGTCAATGACCAGCACCTGATGATGTAAAGGAATGGAGGAATTTCAGATACCGGCAGGGAATGCAGACAGAAAAGACCATAAAACTGTTAGGTGTGTATTGTTCTTGAGGGCTTGATTAAAAATGTTAGCAGGTCATGTTGACTTGAACTGAATAATGGTTCTAGGTTTCAGTTGGAGTAATGGATGCAGGTCTGTGCTGTCATCCCATGAAGGTTATCAAGGAAAATTGAATGATCAATTATGAGAACATCACCAAGAGGCTTTGGTTATGTAGAATGGCACAAACCTGAGAGTTCTTTCCCTGGCCCTCATTGGAATAGAGGAAACTAATCAAAGGCGTGTAACCTTTTAGAGGATTTGAGAGGAATTGCGGTAAACACATGAGTCGCTATGAGTGGAAGGATGAAGAATTATCACAAGGAAAATAAAGAGTGTGGTTAAACCTTATGGATTTTAGAAGATGATATGCACTTCCCAAAGTAGAAATTTAAGAAGAGACTTGATATCATTTAGAGTGATTTGGGTAAGTATTTCAACTGGAGTACAGCATGCAAGGGAAAAATATTGAGAAAATAATTGGAATTACAGCTTCTATCTACAATATTGACATGATAGACCTAATGGTTGCCTTGTGAATAGTGAATTGAATGACTCTGAGTCTTTTTAGCTGAGTAACAAATCTGGAAATCGACATGAATACAAATGGTCAAGTTTCTTACTTGGATAAAGGTCTCAAGTGAAATCCTATTCTACACAGGTAATTCAAGCATAAATAATATTGATCTTCTCCTTAGAATAGTGGTAGGGAGCAGTTCTAGTTGATTTAAAACCACAGGATGAATGAGTTTTTAAACAAGAGGATTTTTGCCCAGAGACTGACCTGACTGAGGAGCATGTTCCTCTCTCAGACAGGAAACATTGCATGGAAAGTCACAAAGTCAATAAAGTTTTTGATCTTTACTGTGCGAAATGTCAGCTCATTTAGTGTGTCAATGGTCTGATCATCATCTGACAGCATAGCTTGAAAAGCATGACATTTTGTGAATTATATCTTGATGTTGTTTGTAACTTGCTCCTGGTTGGTTAAAATACTGTCCCTCTCTTACCCCTAATCATGGCTTGTCATTATGTTCAAACACCTGTTTTGGCCTTTGCACTCCACATTGTCACTTCCAATGGGCTCTGGTGCCAAATCCCTTACATAAATGTTGGGAAACTACGTGAGACCACACTGTCTGTATTGTTTATGAGGCTTGCCTTTGTTCAGCATTTAATCGATTGTCGATAAATAATGCATAACTTATAGATAACCTCTGGGTTAAAAACAATGACTGCAGATGCTGAAAACCAAATACTGGATTAGTGGTGCTGGAAGAGCACAGCAGTTCATGATGAAGGGCTTTTGCCCGAAACGTCGATTTCGCTGCTCGTTGGATGCTGCCTGAACTGCTGTGCTCTTCCAGCACCACTAATCCAGTTATAGATAACCTCTGTCTACCCAATAGGATGGCTTCATGCTTGCAGGACTTTAGCAGGACATCATAGTTGCAATCTTTATATTGCTCCAAGTGGTATTTTTGGAATGCTCACATCAGGTACACCCCTTTCCTCTGCATCTATTTTAGAAATGGTCCAATGTCTCTGTTAGTTGTGCTGGGAAACAAAATTACAGCTTGGATATTTGGAAGTTGAGCTTTGTACAGAATTGATCTTTGAGTGTTGATTCTATTTTAACTGGATTTTAAAGAGGATCAACAGACAGACTTGAAATGTTCATTGCCTATAGCAATCTGAATCATAAGCAAATGTTTGTCTGCTTTGGAGAGATGGACTTGAGGGTTTAAGCTCTTCTTTTTGTCCAGATTTTGAATGGGATCCAGAGGCCTTATATAAACGGAAAGATTTATCATGTCATGAATTGCCACCCTTACACAATGTTTCAATAAGACTTTGTGTGCAGCTGGAAGTAGCAAATCGAAGGGCTTTCTCATTAGTTGTCTGTAGATATCCAATCTTCTCTTCAGTACAGGACTTCCCCACCCATTTAGTGGTCTGCTCCTCATTGGGGTAAGGGGGAGGTGCTGGATACCTAATGTCAAGCACATATTCTGCCACGGTCTGGACATATTCACTTTTATTGTACAAGTTCTCTTGCAGAAGGAGAGAAGTATTAAGAGACATTAGCATGAGTACTTGAGCACTACATGAGATGGAGATGTTATTTCTCAGGGTTGTGATTTTCTCTGTGTGTTGCTTGTCAAAACGAATGTGGAGAGGGTGATGTTAGGAGTTCAAGTTCTAAAGTCTCAGTTCCACCAAAGAATCACAGGTGATGTAAACCAATAAAGCACTATATGATGGTGTGTGAGAACTCTGTGAGGAATTTGTCCTGAGACCATTCGTTTATCATTGTGTTGTTGGCTCCTGAAAGCATTTGGTGAAAGGCTATCAGCTTTCTCTCAGTTACAAAGAAAGGCCAGTGAGTTGATGGTGTGTGAGATACTTAGTTTTGTTGCTCTTTTTACATTTTGAAAACCCCAGCGGATGTATATGAACAGTATAACTGTGGTGTCAGTAGCGTTACATTGGTAGCTGCAGTGAAATGACAGGCATTGACGGCAACTGAGGCATCTGGTGGAGATGCCTTTGCACTTGCATTCTGTCTGGCATTCGTCAGCAGCGGCAACCTTTCAATGCTAATCTGTACTGATAAGAGCATGAAGTATTGAAACTAGAATGGAACATGTTTTGGTGGAGGCTGCACATCATTTACCAGAGCCAGGTTCTCTTGTCCATGGGCACATCGGTACATGAGCACAGGCTTCCATTGCCACCCCTGTCCAGGGCTGTGTTTGTCAGTCAGGATGACCTCCTGTTTTTTTTAGATTAGATTAGATTAGATTAGATTACTTACAGTGTGGAAACCGGCCCTTCGGCCCAACAAGTCCACACCGCCCCGCCGAAGCGCAACCCACCCATACCCCTACATCTACCCCTACCTAACACTACGGGTAATTTAGCATGGCCAATTCACCTGACCTGCACATCTTTGGAGTGTGGGAGGAAACCGGAGCACCCGGAGGAAACCCACGCAGACACGGGGAGAATGTGCAAACTCCACACAGTCAGTCGCCTGAGGCGGGAATTGAACCCGGGTCGCTGGCGCTGTGTGGCAGCAGTGCTAACCACTGTGCCACCGTGCCACCGTTGCCATCCCTAAGGAAAAGAACATCCTTTTTTTTCCTGGACAAACTTCAGGAAAACCTCAAGGGAGGTATCATGAAAGCCTCACTTTTTTTTTCAGACACTGGGATCCACAGTGACTTGGCCACATGAATTCAGAATTATCTTGCCTGTAGAAAGCAGAAGGTAGTGGTGGAAGGGTGTTTTTCAGGCTAGAAGTCTGATGCTAGTGGTGTTCCACAGGGATCCATACTGGGACCTCTGCTGTTTAAGATATATAAAAATGATTTGGATGAAAGTCTAGATTGGTGGGTTGGCAAGTTTGCCGATGATGCAAAGAGCAGTGGAGTTGTGGATAGTGTAAAAAGTTGCCAAAGGATACAATGGAATACAGATTAGTTGCAGATATTGGTGGAGAAATGGCAGATGAAGTTTAATACAAATAAATGTGAGGAGTTGCACTTAGGGGGATCAAATGTTCAGGAAAGGTATACAGTTGATGGCAGAGCACTGAACAGCATTGCTGTGCAGAGAGGTCTTGGGGTTCAAGTCCGTAGCTCTCTGAAAGTGTCCACATTGGTAAATAAGGTGGTAAAAATGCATATGGCATGCCTGCCTTTTTTGGTTGGGAAACTGAGTACAAGTGTCAGGATGTCATGTTGCAGCTTTATAAGGCTTTGGTTAAGCCATACTTAGATTATTACGTTCAATTCTGGTTGCCTGCTCTTGGAAGGATGTGGAGGTGTTGGAAAGGGTGCAGAAGAGGTTTACCAGGATGTTGCCTGGATTAGAGGCTTAGAACTATAAGGAGAGGTTAGAAAAACTCAGGTTATTTTCTCTGGAGCAGCAGAGGCTGAGGGGAGATTTGATAAAAGTCTATAAAATGATGAGACGTATAGGTATTGTTAACTGTCAGATTCGTTTTCCCAGAGTTGAAATGTCTAAAACTAAGGGGTAAGCATTTAAGGTAAGAGGGGTGAAGTTCAAAGAATATGTGAGGGCAAGGTTTTTTACACAAAGCGTGGTAGGAATCTGGAATGCACTGTCAGGGGTGGTGGTTGAAGCAGATCCATTAGGGACGTTTAAGATATTTTTAGATAAGCACTTGAATAACAAGGAATTAAGGGATATGGACCGAGGGCAGACAGAAGGGATTTGTTTAATTTGGTGTCATGTTTAGTACAACATTGTGGGTTGAATGGCCCATTCCTGTACTCTGCAACTCTATGCTCTATCTTCTTTGTTCTATGTCATCTCCAGGTATGAGAAGCAAAGTATGAATGACGCCAGTGGGCTGCAAAGAATGGAGTGTTATCTGACGTTCTTTTAAATATGGCAACAGGTTGTCAGAACATCCAAAACATCCCTGCAGTGGTGGAAAATGTCCTGCCTGTTTGTCCATAAAATTTGTTGTTTATATATGTCACGTTTTGGGTCCACCTCTATGCTTAGTTTTCAAAAAACAAGATTCTATCCAGGATTTCTGATCCTGACCAGAAGAGTTGAGCCAATTTTGCTCTGAGCAGCAGTACTTTAATTGACCATCATCTTGGCTTTGCAACATTTATTGCTTGACTGCTTTGTGGCGCTGTTCAGCACTTTCTGATGTTTTTCTTGGATTAATTTAAGCTTTGATTTAGGTGTGAATATAAGCTGGAGACTTCAGAAGTAAAGTAAAGCAAAGATTGTTTTTTACAGTCTGCTAGAAACTGTTTTTGGATGAATTCCTTTCCCCAGATTTTTCTTTAACCTTTTGCTTCCTAGATCTCTTGGAGGGAGGGTAAGCAGTTATAACAGAGTCAGTACTTGGGTTCTGTTTAGTCCTTTTTGGAGTAGGCTGCTGAATTACTCTTCCTGCTTAAAATTCAAAGCAGGTAGGCTTACTTTGATTAAACTGGAAAGATCTTACCAGGGCTACTGGGGCTATGTGGGACTGTTACGGCCATAAGTTGAAATGGAGGACATGAAAGGCCATGGGGAGTGAATGGAGAGGTATATGTCAGCAAGGAAGATAGGTCCATCAGTGGGCATAGATAGCATGATGTGTTGATAAGTAGTGATGATAGTCTTACATGATAGGAGAGTGCAAATAACTTGCCAGATGATCTGATTAATGGCAAATGAAAATCAATTCAGATATGGCATGGTGGTTCAGTGGTTAGCACTGCTGCCGCACAGTGCCAGGGAACCAAGTTCAATTCCAGCCTCGGGCAACTATCTGTGTGGAGTTTGCACATTCTCCCTGTGTCTGTATGGGTTTCCTCCGGTTGCAGGTTAGGTGGATTGGCCATGCTAAATCGCTGATAGTGTTCAGGTTAGGTGCATTAGTCAGGGATTAATGTAAGGTAATATAGTAGGAGAATGGGTCTGGGTAGGTTACTCTTCAGAGAGTCAGTGTGACTTGTTGGGCCAAATGGCCTGTTTCCATACTGTAGGGATTCTATTCTCCAGATTCTAAATGTGAGGTGATGCACTTGGACTGGATATACAAGGCAAGAGAGTATATGATCAATAGTAGGACCTTGGGAAGCAAAAAGATCAGAGGAATCTTGGTGTTCATGTCCACTGGTCCCTTAATCTAACAAGGCAAGTACAAAAAGTGGTTAAGAATCTATATGAGATAGCTGCCTTTATTAGTTGAGGTATCGAGTTTAAGAGCAGGGAGGTTTTGCTAGAACTGCATAAAGCCAAAGCTAGAGTACTGTGTTCACTTCTGCGATTGACATTTTAGGAGGGATGTGATAGCATTGTAGAGGGTGCAAAGGAGATTTCCCAGGATGTTACCTGGGTTGAAGCAGTTCAATTATGAAGAGAGATTGTGCACACTGCTGTTGTTTCCCTTGGAGCAGAGGAGACTGAGAGGGAGCATGATTGAGACATTCAAAATCATGGCTTAGGCAGGGTAAACAGGAAGAAAGTTTTCTCCTTAGTGGAGGATTCAGTTACATTTAAGACACAGGGCAGGAGATTTAGAGGGGATGTGAAAAGATTGTTTTTCATCCATGGGCTGTTGGGACTCTCGAATTCACTGCTTGTTTGGGTGGTTCAGGCAGAAGCCCCCATAACGTTTAGGAAGTATTTAGATGTGCACTTGCGATGCTAAGTTATGTAAGGCTCTATCTATGCCAAGAGCTGGAATTGGGATTGGGCCAAAGGTCCTTTCTCTGTGCTTAGATCTCTGTGACCTAGTGCTTGCTGGCTCCAAAATGTGACAATATCCATGGAGAAATCTGTGACATGTAAATTCCAAGAGAGCTATAGATTCACATGCACATGCTAAGGTTTGTTTGTTTATTTCATTTGCACAACAGTTCTCTTTTTTTGCTTCATGAAAAGGATTGACACTCGTACATTTCTCTGCCAACTCTTCAAAGATATGCTGCCGCTAGCTGTTAGCATACCAATCACACGTAGGAGTTTGTGAAACAATAATGTGCCTTCCCTATTTGAAGAAAAATACCATATACAGATCGTATTCACTAGGAGACTAAATACATCGAGTCTCTACTGCTGACAAGCTAAGTACAAGTCATAGGACTAATGCACCTTCTGAAAATAGTAGAGATTAACTGCAGTTTGCAATATTATCCCTTAAAGGCGTATATGCATCATATCACATGGTAGTTCAATATGGATGAAGGAGGCCCAAAATTCATGTGTGAGGGATGGAGAAGCTGGTAAATGCATGAAGGGGACAGGTTTTCATTGTGAATTGGAACAAGTATCATTGCTCCTCGAAGCCCACAGCAGTGCTGAAAAGGCACTTGCCTCTTCAGTACAACAGTCTTTGATTCCTTTTAAATGACTGGGATTTCTAAGGTCTGGGAGATCTTGCAAACCAATGTTCACTTTTTTTTTGATGTGGAGATATCGGTGATGGACTGGAGTGGACAAAGTTAAAAATTGCAAAACACAAGTTATTGTCCAACAGGTTTATTTTGAAGTACCATCATAAGATTATTATTTGTAATCTTAAACCTGTTTCCTGAGTGAGATTAGCTGCCCATACATTGGCCATCTGCACCTCAGAATACATTTTGACTTCTCACCAGCCCATGCCCACCCATTTTTATTGGTTACAACCCTCTATTTGATTCATTGCACAAGATTAATATTGTCATGTAAAACCTCTGATGACTTTATTTTCTTTCAGTCTTACATGACAAACCTCATTTTCAGTAAGAGCTCTTGTGTTACTGGCAGAAGCAAAATGGTTGGTGAAAAGATTTCAAATTACATTTGTGTCTTGACTGATTTGACTTGTTTGTTTTTCTTTTCTTGCCTGCTCATAACAAAAGTCTTTTTAATTTACCACATTTCAAACTTCATTTTTGAGTTTCATCTCTACTTCTTTTGCAAGCACGTAGTGAACACAACAGTTATGATCCATTTAGGCACTTAAAGTGCTCATGCACTCAATCTTAATGCAGACAGAAAAACGTCCATGCATGTATGCTTTACCAATTTAATCTTTTATTCTCCAATTAAATCAAGATATTTTCAATATCTTCACTGTCCTAACATAAGCAAAAATAATCGTAAAATAAGACTAAAGAGCAAAATATAAATTAGCACATGGATTTGGTATATTGCTGCAAGTAATAATACCCATGTCGTCTGATTTCCCTTGAAATTGTTCATCAATTTCTGTATTATCTGTTTAAATGTTAGTATTTCCACAATGGCTCATTGGTTGCCAAAATGCAATTCTCATAAAAGACGCATTTCTCTGCAATCAACAAAGTAAAATCAGCAATATTCTATGAGTGACACATAAATGAACA
The DNA here is from genome assembly GCF_047496795.1 of Chiloscyllium punctatum. NCBI lineage: Eukaryota > Metazoa > Chordata > Chondrichthyes > Orectolobiformes > Hemiscylliidae > Chiloscyllium > Chiloscyllium punctatum. The sequence continues at coordinate 110,066,765 of NC_092741.1, forward strand.
TTGCACTGTGTTTATGACACAGTAATGGGCTAGTTCCCCCCCACTACTCAATGATGGTAATAAGCACGTGAGCTTCCTTCTGCCCCTCTTCTTCTCACTCCATTAATGTATTCTTTTTTTCCCTTATGTGGCTATTCAGGTTTACTGATTCACATCAACCTTTCCACATTGTAGTATAAAATGTGCACAAATTGGACTGAATGACCTATACTTGCGTTCCTCATCTCAATTCTAAGATGGAGCTGCTTCAGAACTATTACCCTAGAAGTCCCAATTATCTACTCTGTATCTCTCACATTGCAAAGGATTTGGTTAAATCTGATCAGCCATGTTCTTGCATGGATTACCTTGTCTCTGACTTTAGTTTACTCTTTGAAGTAGGTTGGCACAGCACTGCCTGAAGTTAAAGTGGATTTACTTTTCATGTTATTTAAATTTCAACATTTTCACTCTGAGCCAGAAAATTGCAGGATTTAGAGTCAGAAGAGTTGAAGTTTCTTAAATGTTTCATGGTGAGCCAGGATGAGCAGCATTGTCCATTCCTCAGAATATTATTCTAGGTTTCTCCTGACCTTTGGTACCACATTACTTCCATGAATTCTCCCAGGACCTTCTCCCCATCACTCAGGGAAAAGAAAGAACTTTACAATTCAGCATGTCCCAGCGTATCTTGTAGCTAATCATTCTGAAATGTTCATGCTGTTGTAATGTAGGAAATGCAGCAGCCCATTGCACACAGCACACTCTAAGAGACAGTCATGAACAGCAAATAATTTGTGGTTGTGGTGTGGGTTGACGATAAATGTGGACCAATACAGTGGGGAAAACTACCTTCGTTGAAATGCTGCAATTGGATTCTTTTTGTTGACTTTAGAGGTTAGATGTGACCTTATTGTAGCAGGGAGGAGAAAGTGAGGACTGCAGATGTTCGAGATCAGAGTCAAGAGTGTGTTGCTGGAAAAGCACAGCAGGTCAGGCAGCATACGAGGTACAGGAGATTGTAGCAGCCCATCTCACATGAAAACCTTTGTGCTGTTCTGAAGTCTCTTGTGAGTTGGTAAGCCTTGTCCTGTGGTCAAACAGAAATCTCAGGGTTGCAACAATGCCATGCTGACTGCTGGCCAGCCATTAACATCACCCCTTTCAGTAGGGCAGTTGATGGCATTCAAATGAAGACTAGGTGTTTCATTCTTCTGGGTGTTGTAGTTTGAGAATTTTTCTTCCAGCCCCAGTGTGACCCTTTCCAATTCAAACAGGGTCTGACAGTCCTGGAATGTACTTCGAATGCTTTGTGAATAGTAAAATAACTCCCAGCATTCTGCTTCTGGTTGCTGACAGGAATGCACATCAGTAATCGAACAAGGAAGTTGGTGGCCCCGATACACTGCCTTTCTCTCATGTGCCATTGAAAAAAGCCCATCTTGTGGATGTTGTTGTGAAATTCTGTGCTTTATGGACTTTGCCGGCTTCTGTTAGAGATTGCAGCAAAGTAAAGTGACCTGCTAGCCAAACATATGTCAAAGAAAGCATGTTTGTTGCAGCAAAACATTTCACAATGGGCAAAAGGTTGTACTATGTGAAAGCTTTGGGGTTCAATAGAGTCGGAAGATTTTTGAATGTTTTGGGACCTGACCACTTCAGTCCACAGTGCTATTATGTTATGAACGGGAAGGGTGTCACTTTTAGTGCTGAGTTATCCAAGCTAGTGCTTGTTGAGCAGGCACTGTCCATGGTCATATTTTAAAGAAAATCACTATGCCATCTCTGCGTACCTTGTAAACATAAATCTCTGGGTGCATTCTGAGCAAAGGAGGCTATTCTCTGATGCTGTGACTTGGGAAATGTCTGTTGTTATTTTAAGATTCAAACTGAGCTTGACTGTATTGAGTTAAATGCAGGACTGTAGCATGGCAGTTGATTTTTTTTATTACTAGTAAGATAGGAGGACCACAAATATCAAAGAGCATATTTTTCTTTCTTTCCGAAGGTTTTCAAGGTGCATCAGAATTCAGCCAATGTCCTCCACATCTCTTGTACATGCAACTGTTTGGTGACATTCAGTGGCAGCGAAATCGACGTTTCGGGCAAAAGCCCTTCATCGCTTTTGCCCGAAACGTCGATTTCGCTGCTCGTTGGGTGCTGCCTGAACTGCTGTGCTCTTCCAGCACCACTAATCCAGTATTTGGTTTTCAGCATCTGCAGTCATTGTTTTTACCTTGGTGACATTCAGTGTTTTGTTTGAACTTCGCTGAATTATAGTATACCTCCATCAACAAGATACCAGAGATAAGGAAAGTGCTATGTTATTTTCTTGCTTGCCAAGTTATATGCTATCCCACTTGCCATATTTTAGGGTAATGGAGTCCCAGGGGCTAACTTGCTTCTTTGTACTCACTCTATTTGACACTGATACCCAAATAGCAGTTTCAAAAACCAAACTAGCAACCATTTGTCCCTTCTTTGATTGATGTGGCATGCATAATGCCAGAGAATGGAAACAAATTGTTTTAAGTGTTGCCTGCAGAAAGTCTGCAGTCATGAGTAGAGTGGGTTCTTTCTTGATAATATGTTCTTTGAGATATGTCTCTTGATTAAACTTAAAATATAAGCCATAACTATTAAATTAACCTGGGACAGTGTTTTATAGAGGAGTAAGGCAGTGTTATTCTCTGGGTCTGTAGACTGTGACGGAGCAAAAATGGGCTTTAGCAGAGTGATATGGTGCTTCTTGTCAGATAAGGGAGTTAAAGGAGATTTTATGGATTACTGTGGATTATATCTGCAATAAATGCTGTTGGTTGTGAATCCTATCAGATCGAATGGATCGATTGGAGAGACAGTTAGAGGCAATGAGGAATTTGCAACAGCAACGATATGTGATGGATGGAAGTTACAGGAATGGGGGAAAATCTCAGATACAGTCACATAAATGGGTTAACTCCGGGAAAGGTAAGAGAGGAGGCAGGTAGTGCAAGAGTCTTCTGTGAATATCCCCATTTCAAACAAGTATGCTGTTTTGGAAAATGTAGGGGATGATTGATTTACAGGGGAATGTAGCACGAACAGCCAAGTTTCTGGTATTAAGATTGGCTGAAATGAAACAAGGGGTACATCGGGTTCAAGAGATCAATGATGTTAGGGGACTCTCCAATCCACGGAACAGACAGACATTTCTGTGGCCAGCAGCGAAAAAGCAGAATGGTGTGTTGCTTCCCTGGTGGCAGGATCAAGGATGCCTCAGAGAGGGTGCAGAATGTTCTCAAGGAGGAGAGAGCCAGCAAGAGGTCATTGTTCACATTGGAAACAAGGACATAGGAAGGGAGAAGGTGAGGGCAGGAATAGGAGGATAGAGCAGATGAATGCATAGCTGAGGAGCTGGTGTATGGGAGAAGGATTCACATTTTTGGATCATTGGAATCTCTTTTGGGGTAGAAGTGACCTGTACAAGAAGGATGGTATGCACCTAAATTGGAAGGGGACTAAGATACTGGCAGGGAGATTTGGAAGAGCTGCTCGGGAGGATTTAAACTAGTAAGGTGGGGACGTCAGACCCAGGGAGATAGTGAGGAAAGAAATTAATCTGAGACTGGTACGTTGAGAACAGAAGCAAGTTAAACAGGGCAGGCAGGGACAAGGTAAGACAAATAAATTAAATGACATTTGTTTCAATGCAAGGGGCCTAACAGGGATGGCAGATGGCATGGTTAGGAACATGGGGCTGGGATATAATAGCTCAGGGATGGGCAGGACTGGCAGCTTAATGTTCCAGGATACAAATGCTACAGGAGTAATAGAAAGGGAGGCAAGAGAGGAGGGGGAGTGGCGTTTTTGATAAGGGATAGCATTATAGCTGTACTGACGAAGGATATTCCCGGAAATACATTCAGGCAAGTTATTTGGGTGGAACTGAGAAATAAGAAAGGGATGATCACCTTATTGGGATTGTATTATAGACCCCCTAATAGTCAGGGGGAAATTGAGAAACAAATTTGTAAGGAGATCTCAGCTATCTGTAAGAATGTGGGCGGCACGGTGGCACAGTGGTCAGCACTGCTGCCTCACAGCGCCAGAGACCCGGGTTCAATTCCCGCCTCAGGCGACTGACTGTGTGGAGTTTGCACATTCTCCCCGTGTCTGCGTGGGTTTCCTCTGGGTGCTCCGGTTTCCTCCCACAGTCCAAAGATGTGCAGGTCAGATGAATTGGCCATGCTAAATTGCCCGTAGTGTTAGGTTAGGGGTATGGGTGGGTTGCACTTCGGCGGGTCGGTGTGGACTTGTTGGGCCGAAGGGCCTGTTTCCACACTGTAAGTAATCTAATCTAATCTAATGATAGGGTGGTTATGGTAGGGGATTTTAACTTTCCAAACATAGACTGGGACTGCCAAAGTATTAAGGGCTTAGATGGAGACGAATTTGTTAAGTGTGTACAGGAAAATTTTCTGATTCAATATGTGGATGTACCTACTAGAGAAGATGCAAAACGTGACCTACTCTTGGGAAATAAGGCAGGTTGGGTGATTAAAGTGTCAGTGGGGGAGCACTTTGGGGCCAGCGACCATAATTCTATTAGATTTAAAATAGTGATGGAAAAGGATAGACCAGATCTAGAAGTTGAAGTTCTAAATTGGAGAAAGGCCAATTTGGATAGTATGAGGCAAGAACTTTCAAAAGCTGATTGGGGCCAGATGTTTGCAGGTTAAGGGATGGCTGTAAAATGGGAAGCCTTCAGAAATTAGTTAATGGAAATGCAGAGAAAGTATATTCCTGTTAGGTGAAAGGAAAGGCTGGTAGGTATAGGGAATGCTGGATGACTAAAGAAATTGAGGGTTTGGTTAAGAAAAAGAAGGAAGTGTATGTAAGGTATAAAGACGATAGATCAAGTGAATCCTTAGAAGAGTGTAAAGGCAGTAGGAGTGTACTTAAGATGGAATTCAGAGTGCAAAAAGAGGACATGAGATTGCTTTGGCAAATAGAATTAAGGAGAATCCAAAGGGTTTTTACAATTACATTAAGGACAAAAAGGTAATTAGGGAGAGAATAGGGCCCCTCAAAGATCAACAAGGCAGCCTTTATATGGATCCGCAGGAGATGGAGGAGACACTAAACCAATAATTTGCATCAGTATTTACTGTGGAAAAGGACATGGAAGATATAAAATGTAGGAAATAGAAGGCAACATCTTGGTTAACCGAGGAGGAAGTGCTGGATGTCTTGAAATGCATTAAGGCGGATCTGATCAGGAGTACCCTAGAACTCTGTGGGAAGCTAGGAAAGTGATTGCTGCTCCTCTTGCTGAGATACTCATATCATCGATAGTCACAGATGAGGTGCCAGAAAACTGCAGGTTGGCTAACGTGGTGCCACTGTTTAAGAAGGGTGATAGGACAAGCCAGGGAACGATAGACTGGTGAGCCTGATGTCAGTGGTGGGCAGGTTGTTGGAGGGAATCCTGAGAGACAGATGTACATGTATTTGGAAAGGAAAGGACTGATTAGGGATAGCCAACATGGCTTTGTGCATGGGAAATCGTGTCTCAAAAACTTGATTGAGGTTTTTGAAGAATTAACAAAGAGGATTGATGAAGGCAGAGTGATGGATGTGATTTATATGGACTTCAGTCAGGCGTTTGACAACGTTCCCCATGGGAGACTGGTTAGCAATTTTCGATAACATGGAATACAGGTAGCCATTTGTTACAAAACCGGCTCAAAGATAGACGACAGAGGGTGGTGGTGGAGGGTTGTTTTCAGACTGGAGGCCTGTGACCAGTGGAGTGACAAGGATCGGTGCTGGGTCCTCTACTTTTCGTCATTTATATAAATGATTTGGATGCAAGCATAAGAGGTATAGCTAGTAAGTTTGCAGATGTCACCAAAATTGGAGGTGTAGAGGACAGTGAAGAAGGTTACCTCAGATTACATCAGCATCTTGATCAGATGGGCCAATGGACTGAGAAGTGGCAGATGGAGTTTAATTCAGATAAATGCGAGATGCTGCATTTTGGGAAAGCCAATCTTAGCAGGATTTAAACACTCAATGGTAAGGTTCATAGCTCCTTGAAGTGGAGTCACAGGTAGATAGGATAGTGAAGAAGGCATTTGGTATGCTTTCCTTTATTGGTCAGAGTATTGTGTACAGGAGTTGGGAGGTTATGTTGCGGCTGTACAGGCCACTGTTTGATATTGCATGCAATTCTCATCTCCTTCCTATCGGAAAGATTTTGTGAAACCTGAAAGGGTTCAGAAAAGATTTCCAAAGATATTGCCAGGGTTGAAGGATTTGAGCTGTAAGGAGAGGCTGAACAGGCTGGGGCTGTTTTACCTGGAGCGTCGGAGACTGAGGGGTGACCTTATAGAGGTTTACAAAATTATGAGGGGCATGGATAGGATAAATAGGCAAAGCTTTTTCCTTGGGAGAGGCATCCAGAACTAGAGGGCATAGGTTTAGGGTGAGAGATATAAAAGAGACCTAAGGGGCAATGTTTTCACGCAGAGTGTGGGTACGTTTATGGAATGAGCTGCCAGAGGAAGTGATGGAGGCTGGTAAAATTGCAACATTTAAAAGGCATTTGGATGGGTATATGAATAGGAAGGGTTTGGAGGGATATGGGCTGGATGCTGGGAGGTGGGACTAGATTGGGTTGGGATATCTGGTTGGCATGGACGTGTTGGACCATGGTCTGTTTCTGTGCTGTACATCTCTATGACTCTATAACTCTAAACCAGATTTTTAAAGTATTATTTTTGTTTAATAATGCTTCCTTGTGTGAATACGGGGTGGCACAGTGGCTCAGTGCCTCACATCACAAGGGTCCCATGCTCGATTCCAGCCTCGGGTTACTGTCTGTGTGGATTTTGCACATTCTCCCTGTGTCTGCGTGGGTTTCCTCCAGGTGCTCTGGTTTCCTCTCACAGTCCAAAGATGTGCAGGTCAGGTGAATTGGCCATGCTCAATTGCCCCATAGTTTTAGGTCAATTAGTCAGAGGGAAATGGGTCTGAGTGGGTTATTCTTCGGAGGGTCAGTGTGGACTGGTTGGGCCGAAGGGCCTGTTTCCAAACTGTAGAGAATCTAACCTGCTACTCTCTCTATTCTGAAATCACCTATCACTGATGTTACATTATCTATAATGCTATTTATATTCTCTGTTTATCATTGTACTTGAAAAATGTTTAAATTGACGTATCCTACACACGCCATCAAATGAATTGAAATAAGAAAAATGCTCCTGACTTCCACCAGGACAGTCCAAGAATAACACTTCAGTTCAATTATGGAAAAGTTTTATTTTTAAATTCAATATGTAAACATGACCATAACCTGCAGCTATTAATCTGTAGTTACCACAGTGAATGAAAGGGCAGCCTTAATAATTTTTCTCAAACAGTGTTCTATAATTGAAATTACAGTGCAAAAATTTTTACTTGCACCCATCAAACTGCATCCCTTATAATTATGGTTCCTTCAAAATCTTTTCTATGAATGCATTAGCAATAAAGTGTTGTTTAAGGAGGAAATAAAAGCCACTCAGAAAGGAGTTTGACAAGATTGCTATGGGAACTAGCATGTGGCAGAGTTGCCGAATGAATACATCACTTTGGCTTTTACAGGAGAGAATTGAAAGTCTTTAGAGACTTGTCACTGAGTTGGTGAAAGACCAGTTAATAGAACTATGCATCAATATTGTTACCATTATTAGTTGTCTAAATTTTCTATATTTTAGGACTTTGTCTTTGAATTGATGCTAAGTGAAGGAGCTTCATGTGTCCTGTTCAGAATTCTAACAGTAATAGAGTCACAGAGATGTACTGCACGGAAACAGACTCTTCAGTCCAACTCGTCCATGCCAACCAGATATCCCAACCTAATTTAATCCCATTTTCCAGCACTTGGCCCATATTCCTCTAAACCATTCCTATTCATATACCCATCCAGATGCCTTTTAAGTTCTTCAATTGTACCAGCCTCCACCACTTCCTCCGGCAGCTCATTCCATACACGTACCACCCTCTGTGTGAAAAAGTTTCTCCTTAGGTCCTTTTTATATCTTTCCCCTCTCACCCTAAACCTATGCCCTCTAATTCTGGACTCCCCCACCCCAAGGAAAATTTCTTGTCTATTTATCTTATCCCTGCCTCTCATGTTTTATATACCCCTATAAGGTTACCCCTCAGCCCCGATGCTCCAGGGAAAACAGCCCCAGCCTATTCAGCCTCTCCATATAGCTCAAATCCTCCAACCCTGGCAACATCCTTGTGAATCTTTTCAGAATCTTTCAAGTTTCACAATATCCATCCGATAGGAAGGAGACGAGAACTGCACGCAATATTCCAACAGTAGTCTAACCAATGTTCTGTATAGCCGCAACATGACCTCCCAACTCCCATTCTCAATACTCTGGCCAATAATGGAAAGCATACCAAATGCCTTCTTCATTATCCTATTAACCTGTGACTCTACTTTCAAGAAACTATGTATTTGCACTCCAAGGTCTCTGTTCAGCATCACTCCCCAGCACCTTACCATTAAGTGTCGAAGTCCTGCTAAGATTTGCTTTTCTGAAATGCAGCACCTCTCAATTATCTAAATTAAATTCCATCTGTCACTCCTCAGCCCATTGGCCCATCTGATCAAGATCCCATTGTACTCTGAGGTAACCTCTTTACTGTCCACTACACCTCCAGTTTTGGTGCCATCTGCAAGCTTGCTAACTATACTTCTTATGTTCACACCCAAATCGTTTATATAAATGACAAAAAGCACTGATTCTTGTGGTACACCACTGGTCACAGGCCTCCAGTCTGAAAAGCAACCCTCCACCACCACCCTCTGTCTTCTCCCTTTGAGTCAGTTCTGAATCCAAAAGACTAGTTCTCCCTCTATTCCATTAGATCTAACCTTGCCAACCAGTCTCCCACGAGGAACCTTGTTGAACGCCTTACTGATTACTGAATACTGTAGTGCACTACCAGAATGAAGATCTTCTACCTTACCAAAATGCAAATCAGGAACCTATTTTGTGTAGTTTAAAATATTAGTTACAACTGAAATGAAAACAGTATTTAGTTAATAGTGTAATTGATTCATTTATTCCAGTAAAGTTATAACACGAAATCTAGCTAACTTGAATTTGTTTTTCTGCATCAGTCTCCACAGATTGTAACAATATAGAAATTGTAAAATGCTGAGAATGCGAAAACAAAGTAGCAATATTGAACATTGAGGGCAGGTGACTGCCAAGGCAACAGTAGTGAATAAGATAAACATCATTAAATTCATTGGTGATTGGAGTGATACCAAAGGATCACAAGTGTTGCAAATCTTCAGAGATTCAAGTTCAGAATGAGAGAGAATTCACCTTTAAGCTGAAATCTTAAACCAAGATGGTGCTGTCCACTAAAGTTGGTTGTTGTGCAAAAGTGTTACTTTGATCTAAGAATTTAGCTCTGCTTCTCACTCCAAAATAGCTTCCATACCGGCTGAGTTTCTCCAGCTATTTCAGATTAGATTCCCTAAAGTATGGAAACAGGCCCTTCAGCCCAACAAGTGCATGCCAACCCTCCGAAGAGTAACCCAACAAGATCTATTCCCCTGCCCTATAGTTACCCCTGACTAATGCACTTAACACTCTGGGCAATTTGGCATGGCTAATTCACTTAGCCTGCACATCTTTGGATTGTGGGAGGAAACCTGAGCACTCCCCCACATAGACACAGGCAGAATGTGCAAACTCCACTCAGTCACCCAAGGTAGGAATTGAACGCAGGTCCCTGGCACTGTGAGGGAGCATGCTAACCACTGAGCCACCATGTCAACCATATTGTTATTGCAGAACCTTGTGTTGATGAAGTTGGGAAAGCCTTTACTGGTAGATAGTACAATGTTTGTTCCTCAAACATCGTCACTTTGGAAATAACTAGTTATTATCATGGAGCTGTTCTTGCCTTCTTTCCTTGAGCAAAAAGTGATAAATTGCAGGAGAGACAACTCTTTAAAGTACTCCATTGGCTGAAAAACATTCAGTATGTATGAAAGGCACTACAAAAATGTAATTTTTTTCAAGATCGCTGAATGGCTAACAGGTTTGGTCAACATTGTTTACTGCCCTTATCAAATTTGACTACATTGGACAGTAGAGTTGTGGAACTGAATCACAAATAACTATCATTAAGATTTGATAAAATGCCTACAGGAAATTGAGAGCATTTTGAAGATGGAATATTCTGATTGTGTGTTAAATGGTACAATATATGTGGTACATTTCTGAAGTAATTATTTTAGACAGCTGTCAAGATTACAACTTATGAAGTCCAGCTCAAATTGATATTTAGCTGCATTGATTGTCATAATTCTTAAAATCTCAAAAGAAATAGTTCAAAACTAATTGCATTATCTGATCCAGAATGTCACTTAACATCCCTTAAAAATATGGAATTGTCTTGGTTTTATCACATAACTTTATGACTTAACAAGCTATCTTTGGTGTGAAGATGCACTTCTTGTTTTTCCTCCATCTCTCGTTGCCTTCTCGTTTGCAGATACTGCAAACTGCAAATTGCAATCTGGCCACGCAGAAGCACAGGAGAAAATGGTGGAGGCAAAACAAACTGATGATAAAACAATATTGACACTTGCAGACACAACCTCAAACACTCTTTGTAGTTTAGAGGATATATTTGAAGCATGGTCTGCATTTAATGCAAAATTTTACACCTTATTGAAACATATAAGGTTCTTGAGGAACTTGACAAAAATAAATGAAGAGATGTTGTTTTCCCTTGTGAAAGAGTCTTGGACCTGTGGGCATAGTCTCAGAATAGGAAGTTGCTCATTAAAGACAGAAATGAGGTGACTTTTTTTATACCAAGGGTAGTTAATCTGTGTAGTTCGTTACTACAGAGGGCTGTTTAGGCTGGGTTGTTAATATGTTCAAAACTGAGATTGGGAGGTAAGAGAATCAGTAAGAGAATCGGGGCTATGGGCAAAGGCAGGAAAGTAAAATTGAGGATTATCAGATGAGCCATTACCTCACTGAATTGCAGAGCAGACTGGATGGGCTGACTGACTTGCTGCTGGCCCTATGTCTTATGAGTGGACAGAAACGCCAGCAGAGAGAAAGGGTAGTGCAGGTGTCAGTTCGTCAGAAGTTCAACTTCAGAAGAATGGAAGAAGAGCTTCGTTGAGATGGTGAGGAAGGCTGGTGGGTACTCACAGAAATGATTGGTGGATTGAGCAGCCTCCCAGCATGATGGAGACCCAGTCATTAAGTTCAAAATAGAGATTGGTGGATTTCTAATTTCTAATGATGGCAAGGGATGTGGAGATAGTGCAGGAATCTGGTTTTGAGGTAGATTATCAGCAGTTATCTAAGATAGTAAAGAAGGCTTATGGGACAGAATGGCCTACTCATGCTCCGATGTTCCTAGAAATTCTGGTTTAAATGTTAAGGAGGGAAGAGTTCACCATCAACCTTGCACAGGACTTTGCATAGACCCAGGAGCTAATAATTTCCAATGTAGAAGGACCATCATCCTTTCCTCAGTGAAAGACAATGGCCATGTGGCAAATACGGTGTGGAAACACTAGAAAAGGCAAAGATACCAACAACACCAGCACTGAAGTGATTAGTTGATGTTTCTATGGAGGATGGAATATTTGTTTGGAATGTTTGCTCTGTGGTGACTTTTAATTCAGCATCATCACCAAGTGGAGTGAAGGCAAGGGAAGGTTGGGGACTAGTCATGAATGGGGAAATGGAGCTTCGTTTACTGGGAGCACACTTATGTGAGCTCACTATGATCTGCAGGTCAGAGAGGAACATGTCTCCACTTCTTCTTGTCCCTCCTCACTACTTTTTGTATCTTGGTAGCAACAACTGCGTCCTCATGATGTCGAGACTGTGCAGGATGCAGACAAACACAACAAATCACCTGGTCTCCAGAGATCCTGCATATCAGGCTTGCCAGTGGGAATGTTGCATACAAGCAGAACAATATTCAACTTAATGATATAATATATGGCAGCACAACACTCATTGTGGGCCAACTGACTGCACAGAAACCTGTAAAATCCTAACAGAACTAGATAGGGGAAAGACAGGAAAGAAGATCCTGATGACCAGAGAATCTGGAACTAGGGTTCATAGTCTAAGGAAATGGTAGGTTTAGGGCTGAGATGAGGAGAAACTTCTTCACTCAGAGACTGGTTAACCTGTGGAATTCTCTGCCACAGAAAACAGTTGACGCCAGAATGTTGAATATTTTCAAGGAAGAATTATACATAGCTCTTAGGACTAATGGGATCAAAGGATATGAGGTGAAAATGGGAATGGGTTACTGAATTGGCTGATCAGCTATGATCAGGTGGAACAGACTCAAAGGGCTGAAAGGCTTAATTCTGCTCCTAGTTTGTTGCTACAAAAAAAAATGCAAATCTGCCATACTGTTTTTAAACATATTGTCTACATCCAAATGGAGCTCCAGTAGGATCAGGAGATTAATTTCAAAATATTGCTGTTTTATTTTCTAAATATTCCTTTCCCCCTGGGGAGTGCACAATTGGAGAGAGGAATGGTGCGGAAACCTGAAAAGAAGTCATGCCAATGGAAACAAAACCAAAAAATAAGGTGAGCTAGATTTTTCTTCCAGCTTTAAACTTGGCCCAGTGGGAGTGCCTATTAAACATTTGAGTATGTGCCCAGGTTCCTGATGGGGGCTCCCAACTGGCAAACCAATGTGCCAGTTCACTGAAAATGAATTCCTTTTATCAATTATTTTAATACTTCCATGCCCATTGCATTCGTCCAGTAAACCGCATGGGGATTTCCAAAATTCAATCCAATCTCTTTTCTACTGTCACATTTTGTCCACTATGTGAGCAATGTGGACACAGCTTGTCTTTTTTTTTTATCATTTAAAATATTCTAAGTTCTGTGCATTTCCTGCACTAGTTTTGCTTATATACTTGAAAGCAATCCCCTGATTCTCATTTTAAGGCATTTATTTGTACTGAGTTCTGCACTTATTTTGAATGTCTGTATCAGTTTATTGACAGTTAATTCCTCTTTATTGTATTTTGTGTTATTAGTTCTTGCTTTTTCTTAGAGGCAGTGTATATCAAGTCGCTTTACCTTTATCATGTCTCCAGCCCTCTTAGGTCTTGACTATAATGCCAGATGAACCCTGTGCTTCTCAGCTTTTGCCCTAGTTCTTCAACCAAGCAATGAGCCCATGTGCTGGTGATCTGCTCCTGTCAGTGGGCATACTCCCACATGCAGCTTCATAGACTTATCACTTTTCTTTCTGTGGCAGCATTGCATCTCCACTGACTGTCTCCCAGGAACCTTGCTGCAGCTGCTCAATTTTGTGCTTCAGTGGAAGTTGTTCATTCTATGACTCCTTAGTGTTTTGCCATCTCACTCCTTCTTTTATTGCTTGTAACAATTTGCTACAATGGGAATGGTTTGAATCCGTGGGGCTGTGACATTTCACCAATTGAGCAATGCAAATGAAACCAAAATAAATAATTTACTTTTGATTTCTTTTCACATCACTATGGAAGAATTTGTTCAGATTTAATAGCTAATCTCATGTAGTGTGGTATATGATCAATCAGGAAGGTAATGTTCTCTAAGGGGTGTGGAGGTGAAGCTCAGATCACCCATGATGTCATTGAAGGATAAAAGAGACTGCAGGGCCTGAATGTCCTAGTCCTGTCCTTTTGAACATCAGTGAAACTTGGCCTATCCCTTTTCACTTCATTCTTCAGTGGCCAATCTGTCTAATCAGTCAACAGCAAGTAAGATAGAAGGCAGTTATTAAGAAACATTTACCATTATTAGTAAATGACTAACTTCTACTCTTTTATGCTGGAAGGTCTCCTTTCTCTATTATTACTTCCTGAGATACCAAAGTCTGTTCCCTAACCTCAAATAATGTTGATCTTGTTCATGTTGATCTTGCTTCATGCACCTCTTGTGCAGTGTAACCTGTATGCCTCACTCTGTCCAAACATCCTATGACCTGTCTGTACTGCTCTCAAACAAAGCTTTTCACTGTACTCAGGTACATGTGACAATAAATCAAATCGAATCAAATCTAAAAACAATTCATGTGTGCTGGTCAAGAGAGATATGTAAAGTACAGTATTACTCATGATGGCTCAGGTCAACTGTCTTATGCAACATAACATGTAAAAGATAATGAAGCTCACTGATAATACAGTGAGTGAATCACTACTTAGAAGGGATTAGCAAGATTTAGCCAGGAGCATTCATACATAATTCAAAAAAAGCTTTAGAGTGATAGAGTCATTATGTATAGAAACAGGCCCTTTTGCCCACCATGTCTATACAACAAATACCAGAGTATACTAATCCCATCTACCTGCATTTGATCCTGAGCCTACTGTGCCCTGCCATTTTAAGTGCTTATGTATATGATTCTCAAAAGTGCCTGCCTCCACCACCCGCTCAGCCTGCATGATCCACATTTCTACCATGCTTTGTGTGAAAAAGTATTTCCTCAGATCCTCTCTAAACCATTGACTCCTCACCTTAAACTTATGCCCTCTGGTCTTGGATACATCCACCAAGAGGAAAAGATTCTCACTATCTACCCAGCTATGCCTCTCATAATTTTGTAAGCCTCTTCATAACATCTCTGGTGAAATATTGCAGATTTGACCTGCTCCTGTTACCACTACTACTGTCCTCCTCTCAATGAGAATTGGACACCCATTCCTGATCTATCCTTTAGTATTGGGGTATACTCCTTCCCACTGCCTTTCCTGTAATTCACACAGTCATGGTGACAGAAGGATTGAGGAACTGCTTTAAGATTCTTCATGCTTCTAATAAAATGGTTGGGATTAAGCTTGTTCCATGTATGTAGAGTTCCTTTGGATCAAATTAGAACACATTTATGTTTAGAGGAGGCCAGTGACAAGGAGGATAACAGAAAAGCATGAGTCAAGATTTTGGATTGTACTCCTATCTGACTTCACTTGGATTGTCACAGGTTGGATGCTGATCAGATAACTTTCCTCACTCTTTGGAATTGTCGACCCCAGAGGGCTCACTAATGGAGTATATTCAGGATAGCAATCAAGAGATGTCTAGATATTAGAGATATCAAGATCTATGTGGATATAAATGGCATTGAGGAAGTTAATCAGCCACAATCCAGAAGAGGAGACCAGTTTCAAAGGACACAATGGTCTGCTCCTGCTTCTATGTCCCTTTGGGCTGAATCTTATGCTTTTTGGATAATAGCAAGTTGTGATAATTCAACAGAATGATTTTCGTTTTGAGGCCAAGTGGGCTTTGTCATTGAATCTCACCAAACCTGTTGAGCTAATTGCTGTTCCCACTGCTGTGGGATGTAGCATATCTGTTTTCTGTGCCAATTTGCCATGTGCCATTCCAGGAAGGTCTCACAAGTCAATGGATATCCATTCTAAGACCAGTAACTTTTACATCCTGCTATCTTTAAATATATGGTAGTCACCTGGAGAAGCATTGGCATTTGGTAGCTATCCTGCTCGGTTCTACAAGCAGTGAGGAGAGATGGTGGAGAAGGGGATACTGATGCTATGTTGCTCCTAGAGAGACCTGAAGACCCTGGTGGATGGGATAGCGTAACAAAAAGATGTTCTCTTCTCAGAGGACTATTAGATAGGGCTGTTACACAAGACACTGCCAGGCTGGTCAATGATCACCACTTGGGCAATGCCACCTCCAGGGTGTGGAGTACTGAGTTTAAGTGCAGAAGGAAGGTCAATGACCTTCTCCATTTCCCCAGAATAAGTGCCATAATTTGCTCTCTGTTATCTCACACTCACTCCATTTCTGCGACAATAACACCTTCCATCAATGTTCCTGCTCCCACATCCCTTCTGTTTTGTATCTACCCTCAATCGTTTGCCTGACAACACCCCCGTCTCACACCACTAACCCTGTGCACCGAATATTTGAACACATTGACACACATTTACCAGCACTAACAGCTGTGTCATCTACTTGCATCTTACTCAACTACGTCCCATGTGTCATTGCAAATGAAGACATCCCAGAACCAGGCAAAGTAATGATGGATGGGTGAAGGGTGGGTCCAAACATGTCCTTGCTTCCTACAAGAAGATATTCCTTGCCCTTGCAGGAAAACAGACCACTTCCAGTCGGGATGCTGCAAAGCCTGGCTACCAAGGAAGTACCAACGCTGCAACATTAGCATTTACCAAGGTGTCAATGTCCTCTAGGGAACACCAGTTCAAACCATTGACCAGAACACTTTCTGCCTCTGATGTGGTACAGATGCAACATCTATTTACAATCTATATTAAAGATTTGAAGGAAAAAAAGCGTACTAGTTTCTCTAGTAGAATGTTGTATATGGCTGGTAGTCATTGATTGTGTTTTGCTCTGCTGTTTAGCCATGGGTGAGATGGATTACGCAGAGCAGATGGTGATCATAACTTAACAAAAACTCACTCTGGTCTCCATGTCAACTCTTCCCAATGGATAATTTGTTTGGTAAATTTGGTAAGATTACACCTGGAATATTAATTTGAAGTAATTTGGCATGTTATTTAGGACATTAACAAGGGTTAATAATCATTAATTGGCAACTCATGGCCGACTGGCGAGAATCTCGCCATGCTGCATGTGAAAAGCGTAAATGCTGGGGTGATACAATCTTGACGTCATGATGGGTCTCGACAAACATCTCCCCTGTTACTGATCTTGTCACCGCTCACATCGCTCAGAATCCCATAAGATTTTCAGCAGGGCCTAGGGAGGCAGGCTGGCACTGATGCCTAACAATACCAAGGACCTGGGTTTGATTTCAGTCTGTGTGGGAACAACGCATTCTCCCCATATCTGTGTGGGTTTCCTTTGAGTGTTTCAGATTCCTCCAATATTTCAAAGATGTGTGGGTTAGTTGGATTAGCTATGTTAAATTGACTCTTAATGTCCAGAGAATGGCAGTCAAGGTGGATTAGCCAGGGTAAAGTGTAGTTTTATAGGGATAGGAGGGTCTGGATGGGATGCTCATTCGAGATTCGGTGAAGACTCAATGGGCCTAATGGCCTCTCAGTACGTTATTGGGATTCAATGATCCTGCCCTTAGTTGTGAAGATTAAGAGCCTTTTGATAGATATTGATGAGATATTTAGAATGATTTAAAAGTGAAACTATGTCTTGATTTTGACAGTTGAACGATTGCGAATAGATTTTCTCAACTTAATTTTGTGAAGTTCAAATTGAATGCAAATCAATCCTATATTGAGTGTGTGATCAGCACATTTTCTCAAAGAGTACTTTGTAAACTTGAAATTATTTCCCTGAAGTAACTCAGATGTACCTTTCCCTGCCTGCAAATGCAACGTTAAATGTGAATTATCATTTTGTTGCTCTTTCTCAAGCAGTGCTGTAGTTACCTTACACACAGATATATCAATGAAATCCATGAATGCAAATTTTCCATTCTTATTCAATAGCTGTCATTAACTATATAAGAACATGTTGAGGTTGCTGCGTTGAGGTGTTAGTGTGTTTTGAACAGTATGAGTTTTTATTTCTGTGTAACAAGCAGAAAATGTAAGTTAAAAGTGTGAGTTCAGATTCTTTCAGAAAGTAATTGTTGATACAGACTATCTAAAATGTAAACTCATTCAGCTCCCTTGCGGGTAGGCAGAATGCCAACTGAATTATATGTGAGAGAAACCAAGAAATGAGGATCTGGAAAAGTAAAAGGCAAGGCACCTTTAAAAGTAACATTTACCCCCCAAAAGTATTCATTATATGAAAATACAAAATAAAAGCTTGATGCCATATGGCTCAGGGCAATCACTGCTACCTTTTACCATTCCTGCAGCCAGGTCACCTAATCTTAGTGAGAACAGAGACTTCTTGGTACAGCCATCCACAGAAAGCAATTGTGAAGAGTAGTGAAGAGACATGCCCTCAGTTCAACCCACCAACTACCATATTCCTGTACTGTAAATGTTTTAGTGAAGTTAGTGTGTGTGAGTTCCAAGGTGGGGCTTGAATAGAGAATTGGAGATAAGTGAACACACTTACTATAAGATTGATTTGCTTTCTATAAACCTGTCAAAATTAAGTTGAGAAAATCTGTTCTCATCAATAGTTCATTTGTCAAAGTTATGACACAGTTTCAGTTTTAAATCAGTCTAAATAACTCATCAATATCTATCAGATGGCTCTTAAACACCACTGATAAGAATACACAGCTAATGTGCTCAACATGAGCTTCCATTGCTGACTGAAAACTTTTGATTGAACACTGCAATGGTCACTGGAGACATTGACCATCAGGTACTGCATCAAAGTAGGGTCTGTTAGTATTCCCAGATGTTATTTACGTGACTAAGTTCCAGCCTGACTCCTCCACACTTCTCAGCAATGAGAAGAGGCTGTTAGACAGCCCTGCCAGTACATCATACATCTTTGTTTGCAATCCCATCAACATTCATCTCCCTATCAAAGTTCTCACCTGAGACTCTCAACTTGTATGTGGTCTCCACTTTAGGGGAAAGCATATGTGTTCCTATCTGCCTCCAGCTGATGGCTGCAGGCTTCAGGTCAAATGGTGACTCCATGATTTTGTTTCTTGTATATGTCAGCTGCCTGCACCACTTCCTGAGTGGAGTTGTTGTTCTTGAATGTAAGACTTGCATTCATGTGTCAAAGAGGTGTCTAAAGATGCACTCATTTACCTTAACCCCCTTTGGTGAGGTCATTGAACCTTTATAGTGCTGCATGTATGGTTTCACCAACTGCAGGGTAACATTAAACAATGTTAGACAATGGTTTCCTACTAACTTATGCAGACATTCAGAAGCATGGTTAGCATGCCTACTCACACAACTAATGTTTAAATTAGCAAGAAGTATGAAGTTTCCATTGCTGCATGTACTCCTTAAGGATCTGTGTAACAATTGGCATCTGTCACCATTCTCCAGTGGAGTAAAGGCAAATAAAAATTTCTATTTATATGCACCATTCACAATTTTCAGACATCTCAAAGGAACTCTTAGCTAAATATGTATGTTTGAAGGGAAGTCACTATTGTCATTTTGGCAACATGACAGCCAATTTGCACTGAAAGCTTCTACCCAATAGCAATGTGATAATTGCCAGATAATCTGTGTGTGATATGATATTGGTTGAGGGATTAATATTGTTCAGGACACTGAAGAAAACTCCCCAACTCTTCTCAGAAAAAAAGTAATGTCGGATATTTCATCTGCATCTGGGAAGAAAACAAGGGACCTGAGTTTAATGTTTCATTCTAAAGCAGGGAGCTTTGCCAATGCAGCATTCCTTTAGTGCTGCATTGTATTGCTAGCTGAGATTCTGAAACTTGAATTTGCAATTTTATGACTTGAAGTTGAGACTGCTATCAATTGAATCATGACTCACCGTTAACAAATACCGCTTTAGGGCAAGATCTTTAGCCCTATCTGAAGCATGTCTTGAGGAAGATGGGTACAGAATATAGCTCAGTTGGCTAGATAACTAATATGCTGGAACAATCCTGTCCCCACATGGAATAAATGACTATCTAATGCCTATTGCCTCCATTGCATAGCACTCTATACAGGCTTTGAGACCCTATTTGGATTCCATCTGCAGCTCAAGTCATCCCATGAAGCTCGTACCCCTTCTCCTCCATAGTGATGGCCCAAGTAGTCCCAGTTCTTTTTTTATTTTAAAGTTTAAAAGTTTGTTGAGTGGCTGACTCCAAATATTGGAGCCTCTTTCTCTCTTTTGCAATCTGTGCAAAACACTTTCCAAATGAGCAGACTTTTAGCTTTCCCCTTGCTTTTAAGAGCTCACTTGAAGATGACAAGCAGACCTATGGGCTAATAATTCAAAAAATTAGGTAAAAAATATTGTTGAGTGACTGTTCCCTACACAGTGCAAGGCTGTAGCAGTCTTTTGACCCCAACATAAAAGGAAAGTTTTCTGCCCTGTACAAATCTGCAATCATTTGAAATAAACTAAGCCCCATATTTGGGCTGACTTAGCACTTCAGTCTTGTTTTGAAGAAGAATGAAGTGATTTGTTGGGCTACTGTGCATCTGAGAATATATTCTGGATTCTGTTCAAATTGGAGCTGACCCATGTGGCTCTTGCCAAATGCACAAATGTACAATTGTACCTATGTGAACTGAATCCCACAATCAAGTGCTTATCACTGAAGGAACACACACTGGTGTGGATAACACCTGCAGCAAGCTGTGGGTTCCTCTCCAATTAACACAATTAGAGTCATAGAGTCATTGAAGTCTACAGCATGATACAGGGCCTTTCAGCCCAACTTACCCATGCTGCCCACTTCACAATTTAAACTAGTCCTATTTGCCTGCATTTGATCCATATCCCTCTATACATATCCTATCCAAGTACTTGCCTGAATGTTTCTTAAATTACAAAATTATACTTGCTTCCATCACTACCTCTGACAGCCCGTTCCAGACACACACCCTTTTGTGTGAAAAAATTGCCACTCTGGACCCTTTTGTATCTCTTCCCTCTCACCTTAAACCTATGCCCTCTAGTTTTAGACTCCACTACTATGGGGAAAAGCTTTCCGTTATCTACCTTATCAATGCCTTTCATGATTTTATATACTTCTATGCATCCCTTAGTCTCCTATGCTCCAGGGAAAAAAAATGTCTTAGCTTATCCAAACTCTCCTTTTGATTCAAATCTTCCAGTCTAAGTAGCATCCTAGTAAATCTGTTCTGCATTTATTCTTGTTTAATAAGATTCTTTCTATAAAAGGGTGACAGAACTGCATGCAGAACTCCAAATGTGACCTCTCCAACATCTAGTGCAGGTACATCAAGACATTCCACTTGATTCTGTAATTTTAATCATCAGTGATCAGATTTGAATTTGTTGTCCTGTATAAATGAAATTCTTTTGAGAGTTGCGAATTGAATGAGTGAGTTTTTCTATGTGATTCGCGAAGCGGCAAAGGTACAACTTGATGGAATGAGGCACTGGTCTGATAACACGGGGTGGGGGGGTGGTGCTAGCTATCACACATAGAACTGAGATAAATACATTAAGTAAAGGATTGAACATACTTGATAAAAACTGTTGGGATTTTGATTGCTAAAGCACACCATTACAGCAATGTTCGAATTGTTATAGTACAAGAATGAATAAGAATCAATAGGCTGGAAGGTGAGAGAATGTTCCTTCAGGGATTACTTTTAATAGCAGAATGAGATCAATAAATATACTGCTACAAAAAAGATCTCTTACGTGAAAATGTCCTTCAATCAGAAAAACAAAACCAAATATTTAACATTTTATATAAACAAAATACGTGTGGGTATACATTGATGTTTGATTAGGTCAAGTATATTAGCTGATATTTCTTGACAGTGCAAAGCAAGGTAGATTTTTTGTTCTCGGTCCACCAATATCAAGAAAATCAGAGATAGAGTCATGTGCCATTCGCTACAAAGATGATTGATTAACTCATTGTGGTGACACCTGAGATCAACAATCCAGCACATCATTTTGGCAGTGAACCTTGCCTCCTCTTTCACAGATCAGTTGTAAATATTGTACAGTGCATGTATACTGAATTAGAAATTAGCTGCCAATCGATTGGCTTGAGTACAAGGCCAAGCAATGCTGTGCATACAAATGGTCTGCCAAACCATTCTCAATGAAAGAGTTTATTAAATTTCATATGATAGCTAATTGTCTTACTAACTGGCCAACGTGATAGTCTTGGCCTGCCAGAATTCTGAAATAACTATAAGTATTCTGATGTTGAAAGACAGGGGTAATTTTTCTTATTGCAACACTTTTTAAGGCGTATGGTTTAAAACAAAATACAAAAGGTAGTTTTGAGAAAAAATCATGTTTCCACAATTCTGGCAGTTTGACCATCTGCAGCATTTTGGCTATCTATCACCAATTGATTGGCTAGAGCAGATGCACTGTAAAAGACTGAAATTTGAAGTTTTTGTAATACTGTGAATACTGAATACATCTTCTTGGAAGTAAATTTTAAAAAATGATTCTGTATGGAATCTTAGAGATAGTGATACATTATAAAAGTTCTTTAAAAAGATCCATATAGAATATAGCATCCATCTGTATATATGGAGAGAGAGCAGAATAATAGTTGACTGAATGGAACTGTATTGGAGCAAAGAGCACTTCAGACTCTGCTTTGAATTCAGGCATAAGAATTGATATCAAAGAGTTCGATGCAAAACAATGTTGGACATTGGGGCCTTCCCAAGGGTGCAAACATTTTTCTAGCTTTCTGTGTATCTCCAAGTTCCTTTGTGTTGCAGTTTTCTGCAGCCTTTCTCCATTTCAATAATACTCTGTTCTATTGTTCTCCCTTCCAAATTTTTTAACATTATACACCATTTGTTAAGCTTTCTCCCTACCTTCTTAACCTCTTAATATCAGTCTGTAAACTGTTTGCTTCTGTCTTGCTACCTGCCTTTTTACTTACTTTTGCGTTGTCTGCAAATTTGGGTACAGTACAGTCACATCCTTCATCTGAGTCTTGAATGCACAGTGTATAAAGTTATGATCCCAGCACTGATCCCAGTGGAACCCTGCAGGTCACAGGTTACCAACCTGAAAAAGACCTCTTATCTCCACTCCCATTCCCTGCTTACTAGTTGAGACTTCCTCAGAAAGTTTTAAGGAAGTAGTCAGACATGACTTCCTTCCATGAAACCATTTTTACTCTATTTTGTTAGATTATGTTTTCTAAATTTGCTGTTATTATTTCCTTAACAATCGATTCCAATACATTTCCAACAATTGATGTTCAGTTAATTGGCTCACATTTATCTGAATTTTTGCTTCCTTCCCTTTTTGAATTGAATCACATGGAAATTTTTCAAACCCCCAGTACTTTTCCAGAATCAAACAATTTTTTCAGAAATTGGCAATCAATGCAGTCACCATCTCTGTAGTTACCTCTTTTAGGAATCCAGGATGCAAACTGTTAGGGCCAGGGGACTTATCTGCTTTAGCTCCATTGGTTTGTCTAATACAACTTCTCCACTGATGATCATCCCACTTAATTTCTCCCCTATATTCCTTAGTATTAATGAGATGTTCAGAGTATCTTTCATTATGAACACTGATGCAAAATATCTTTTTAACTGCTCTGTCATTTCTTTGTTCTCCAAAAACGTCTCCAGAAGTATTTTCAGACGTTGGGGTTAGACTGAAAATCTTATAAGTGTGTAACATGTCGCTGTGTCTGACAATGTCATGGAGTCATAATACATTTGTTTCTGGTACCCATGTGGATCCTCCTGAAAGATAACAGCTCTTGTGGTTATAGCTGAAATATCCAACACTGTTATAGTTGGAAAGGATAGTTGTCATCAACCAGGACATCTTTGTACATCTGCATGTCCTTGATATTTTGGAAATTATTCTCTTAATGTAAGACCCAAGCACAAGCTTCCACCTTCTTATGGAATTGTCTCAAGGGTTCAGACCTGTTCCTAGTGAATCAAATATTCTGTGAAACTTATCATTCCTAGAAAGCTTTGCAGGTCATGAACTGATTTCAGATTGGGAAAATTCCTGGCAGCCTTCATTTTTTGTGGATCTAATTATTCCAAAGTTCCACATTTGTTAATGTGTCCCAAGAAGCAAATGGATTCCTTGGAAAATTTATACTGGCTGTTGGTCATAAAATCTTCAGCTTGTCAACATTTTAACATTGCACAAATCTTCTGACCATGTAACTTAACTATCTCCCCATTGATCAATGTGCATTCCATGTGGCATATGTAGTGATCGAAACTTACTAAAATATTGGACATAATCTGTTAAAAAAATTCTGCAGCTGAGGTGATCACAAGTCTGCTAAAGCAAATCACCCAGATGGAGTGATAAAAAATAGCCAGGAATGTGAATGACCCAGTGGCTGGAACTTACCAGAAACCACTTGTCATTAAGTTTAGAAAAGACTTTAACATTTTCCGTTTGCCTCAATTTCCTATACTAAATTGTACAGTTAACATTATTTCTTCCAACGTATCCTCAGATGGGAATATTTATTCTTTTTACCTTAAAGCTTTTAGTTCTTCTGTATCTCAATACTGTTGTAATCGCTTTTTCTTGAAGACCTTTATTCTAGATAAACTGTAATACTTATAAAGTGTGCTGCTTCTTGAGATTTTTAACTACATTTTTTCCTATAAAATGGAAGCGTCTCTCCCTCCTGTGGCCAAAATGAAGGTCCTTGGCCTTCTCACAGACAAAATAGATGAATCCCCATCTTTCACAGCCTATACTCAATGTGTGTCCTTCACCATAAATTTCTCAAAGGAAGACTAGTGATTGCAGCCTTAATAACATCTTTCAGTTTCAACCGTGTTTCAATTTAGAATTTTCCACTCTCGTCACAGGTTCAAAGTCTTTAATCTTCTTCTGTTAGACTCTGTCTGCTTTAATATTAAGTTGTCCTTTTTGTTGCTTTAATTTCAATTCAAGGCATTCCCAGTGCTGTGATCTTGTGAAATTACCTCTGTAGCCTTTGTGGCGAGGTGGTTTATATAACAGAAATTGGCTCCAGTACTGAAGCAACTCAGTATGATCTCTTATATAACATGGCAACATGGTATATAAGGCCAGCTAATGGGACAAAATCATAGACTTGTAAGATCCACAATGGAGCCAAACAGTGTTATGTTCTGATGCAGACAATTTTCGGAATCATCTCTGTTTGCTGCTGCCATATGCCTTCTTGTGACCAACAGAAGGTGGCAATTTATTTCCAGAACTGATGGAGAGTTGTTCAAAACTTGGTCACTGGAAACCCAAGACAGAAGTACAGCAACTGTTCATCAGTGAGTTGCTTAATGCCAATGATGTTGCACAAGTATTCCACACTTTGGTACCAAGAAACAGGCTCTCTCATGCCCATAAAGAGTTTGGTTTGACCAACAGCATTAGAAAGACAAAGTCATTATCCAGGATTTTGCCATCCCACCTTCTGCTGTATTGACAATGTGATGCTCAGGTTTGTGGATAGCTTCTCATATCTGGGTTCCTTTGTAATCAGTGATCTGTCACTTGATGCTGAAATCAACACAAGCTTCACAAAAGCTGCAGCTGCTATGTCTGAGCTGTCTGAGAGATCTGACTGAAAACATAAAACTGTGAGTCTCAGTCCTGTGTCCTAATGCACTGCTGACAGTGGTGACCTAGACAACATGCACTAGGCCAGGGAGGCAGAAGCATAGTGGTAATCTCATTAGGTCAAGTAATCCATAACACCAGGTTAATATTCTGGGGAGATGCCAGATAGTGATAATTTGAATTAAATTTTAAAAATATCAGATTGCTCTTGTGACTTAACATACTGTCCCATCCATAGAACATGTGTTGTTAAACTACCTTCCTTGCAGGGAAACAAAAATAAATTGAGTTGTTCTTGGCTTCCATTTAGGTAGTTGAAATGGTTGGAACCTTTTCTAGAAAAAAATTGATGTCAACTTACAGTTTTGTCTGCCTCCGATACATTTGAATCCCTTGTCGATTAACATCTACCTCCCCCAAATAGAGTTTGTCCCACCTTTTTCTCTTTCACCACCCATCTGTGATTTTACAATTGCTATTCTATAACTCCTGAAATGTCCTCAGTGACCTATTAAAACTCTTGCAATAAACCATGCCCTTATTGCAGGGTAAAATTGAATGTTGCCATCTTGCAACTTTTGGAGCTCTTTGTCATGTAAATGTTAAATTTTCACAGAATGCTGCAAAGGGACAGGTGGGACAGGTGGTGTGTGAAGAGCTTGGCTTTTCACATGTTCCTGCTGTTGTTTATATGTATCTTCCAATTTGGCACTCAACATGGTTGGCAGCATTCTTTTAATGTAGTGCATCAATTTCTCCTGAAAGTACATGCAGCCACAAAGGTTGGAAAGGGAAGTTGGCCGTTCTACCTCTCAAGCCTGCTCTGCTCTTCGATAATAACATGGCAGATCTGATCAGCTATGATCCACTCATTCGTCTCCCTGGATACAATTTAATTCTCTTGCTAGTTACGAGTTTGTGCAATTCTGTTTGAAAATAAATATTCTAAGACCACAATGTCTCCACTACTCCTTGGGAAAGAGAAATCCATAGAAACCTAATCAATCCTCTGAGAGAAAAAAGATTTTTGTCATCTCCATACGTAAACTGGAGATCATTTATTTTTAAATGGCATCCCACAAGGGGAACATCATCTCAGTGTCTACCAAGATAATGAGGGAATCTCACATCTAGACTCCTGTCCACCATTTATAAGGCATGAGTCAAGAATGCAATGGAATGTTCCCCATTTTCCTTGAAAAGTGCAGCACCTATAATTTTACATAGTCTGACACCCAGGAAAATGTGGCTCATTTAATTGATATCCCTTACATCATATTCAACATTCACTCAATTCACTGTGGCAGCTGTTTTCCCCATCTGCAAAATATACTTCCAACAACTCACCAAGGCTTCTTTTTGACAGCATATTCCAAACCCATGATCTCTGCCATCGAGAAGGACAAGGAAAACGCACCAGCAATTGCAAGTTCACCTTCACGCCAGTTAACATCCTGACTTGGGATTGTGTTCCTTCAGAGTTGTTGGGTCAAAACCCTGGAACACCAATCCTAACAGCACTATGAGTCCATTTATATCCCATGGATTGCTGTTTAAGATGTCATTTCACTGTTGTAAGATGAATCCTCACCAGAGGTCATCTTAGTAAAAGATCCATCTGGTGGATTTGCTATCACCATCCTCTTTCACCCTTGGTATCCACAAGGTCTGAATGGTCAGGTGTTGTAGAAGGAAGCCACTTGGCAGACTAATGAGAAGAGGCTCCTATTTTAAACAGGAAATAGCTTATTTCATGATAGCAACTAGGTTACATTCCTTTGATAGACAGTTTCACTGTGACTATGAGGAACATGGCTTACTCCATCAAGGTCCAAAGTTGAGAATCATGTCTTAATGAGATCAGTGCATATAGGGCCATACTTAATGCACTCATCAGCATTAATCTTTTCAGACCATTGCACAATGCTGATCAACAGTTTATCCAAGGCAATTAGGTATGGGCACTTGATGCTGAGATAGCCTGTGACATCTGTATCCTGCGAACAAATTTTCAAAAAAAGGACTCCATTCAGCTGTAGCTTACAAAATTTTTCCTGATTTTTGAGCAGCCATTGCAATTTTTTTTCTGTTTACTAACTGCGATGCTCATCTAAGTAGGCATGACATATAACTCCTTTACAATGCTTCACATAATTTGCATTCAAAAAGTGATCACTGTAATGAGATCAACCAACAGAAAAAATGAGTTGGGACCAAAGTCGGATGGTATTTGACATGGTTCTTGTTCCACCGTATGCTGGCTTCATAATAGATCTGCTCAGTCTCACAGTGACCTCTTGTATAATCGCAGTGTCAACCTGACAGCTGTAGCCATCAGCTGTTTGGCTTTCTTGATATTTTAATTGTACTAGTGGATTAGAAGCAGAATTTTGGCCTGTGACCAAAATGTTTGTTTGTGTGCCTTAATTTAATGGTTTACAAAAACAGAGCTGTTAATTGATTGGGCTGTGGAGTTCTTCCTTTATTCAATTATGTTTCAAGTTTTTAATGTTGAGATTATTCAATAATTATAATGATTCCTCCAGTTATATTAGATTCAAGTAGCTTCGGTTATAGTTCCATTAATTGGTTTGACAAGGCAGTTGAAATGCAATTGTATTCATGTCTCGAGGTTTCCTGTTGCATACTTTCTGATTCTGCAATGGTCATGCCTTCTGAAATAATTGAATAAAAGAATTGTAAAGCTCATGTCTCTGCACTCAGCAGGATGTCCTTTGTGAAATCACATGTGTTGGTTTTCTTAAGGATAGAATATTGTCTTGGAATGCAGTAGCTGTTAAAGGAATGTTTCTTGGTCATTAATTTGATGAAGAGTCAGCAAGTCATTCCAAGTCAGCAACATGGAAACAGGCCCCTTGGCCCATTTTGCCTCTGCTGCCCAATTTTCACAATTAAATTAGTCCCATTTGCCTGAACTTTATCCATATCCCTCCATACATATTCCATCTAAGTACCTGTCTATCTTTTTTTAATTGACGATATTGTACTCACTTCCACCACTACCTCTGGCAGCCCATTCCAGACATTCACCACCCTTTGTGTGAAAAAAATTGCCCCCTGGACCCTTTTGTATCTCTTCCCTCTCACTTAAACTTATGGTCTCTAGTTTTAAACCCCCTTACCATGGGGAAAAGCTGTCCATTTTCTACCTTATCTATCCCTCTCATTATTTTATAGATCTTTATGCAGTTACCCCTCAGTCTCCTTTGCTCCAGAGAAAAAAAGTTCCAGCTTATCCAACCTCTCCTTATAATCTACTTTCCAGTCCAGGTGGCATCCTTGTAAATCTGTTGTGCACTCTTTACAGATTAATCATATCCTTTCTATGGTAGGGGCGGCCATAACTGCATGCAGAACTCCAAATGTAGTCTTACCAATGTCTTGTACAATGCTCTGACTTACAAAAGCAATCATGCCAAAATCCTTCCTCATCACCCTTTCTACCTGTGATTCCACTTCCAAGGAGCTCTGTACTGCTTGATCTCTTTCCGCCATAACACTCTCCAGGGCCCTACCATTGACTGTGTAAGACATGCCCTGGTTTGATCCACTAAAATGCAACACCTTACATTTATCTAAATTAAATGACATCTGCCATTCCTCAGCCCAGGGGCCCAATTGATCAAGACCTTGCTGCTTTCCCAGATAGCCATCTTTATTGTCCACTATACCACTGCTCTTGGTGTCATCCAAAAACATACTAACCAAGCCTCCTAAACCTTAAACCTTTGAAAGAGATGTTGGGGGTTCTGTTAGAAACATGAACTGTGTTTTACGAAAAACAGTACTCTCCTGTTCAATCAAATATGAAGAAGATTAAGTTTTTATTTATTAATTCATTGGATGTTGGTATTGGGGGCTAGTTCAGCATTTATTGTTCATCCTATCTATCCAGTGTGCAGTTAAGAGTCAACCATATTCCTGTGATCTGGATCACATGTAGAATCATAGAATCATACAGCACAGAAACAGACCCTTCGGTTAAAACAGTCTGTGCGAACCATAATCCTAAATTAAACTAGCCCCACCTGCCTGTACTCAGCAGATATTCCTCCAAACATTTCTTATATCTGTGCTTATCTAAATGTCTTTTAAACATTGTAATTGTGCCCGCCTCCATCAATTCCTCTGGATGTTCATTCCACACAAACCACCCTCTGTGTAAAACAAAAATGCCTCTCATGTCTTTTTAAAATCTTTTTTCTCTCACCTTAAAAATATTCCCCCTAGTCTTGAAATCCCCCACCCTTGGGAAAAGACACCTGCCATTCAACTTATCTATACCCCTCATGACTTTACAAACCTCTATAAGGTCACCCCTCAACCTCCGATGCTTCAGTGAAGAGTCCCAGCCTATCCAACGCTCCTTATAATTCAAATCCTCCATTTCTGGCAACATCTTAGCAAATATCTTCTGAACTTTGCCCAGCTTAATGATATCTTCCCATAGCAGGGCAACCAGAACTGGACACAGTACTCCAGTGCTACATATAGTCTAGAATTTACCCATCACCATATCTCTGAGATAAAAGCCTTTTTTTTGGAGATCAGTGACCACACAGGAGAAATGTGGCAGAGAAATTGGCAGAAATGATTTCCACTCTTTCAATCACTGAAGTAAAAATAAATCAGATGGCAGAAACCTATAAAGTTTTCACAAAGATGCAAACAAAGAGAAAAATCATGAACGGTGTAACTTGCTGCAGCTCATTGATCAATTTTTAACTGCAAAAAAAAATCCCTGTTTTAGCAGATTAGTCATCTTCCATGAGGCCAATTGTGATATTAAATGTCTCCCGTATGATGTTATCAGGCAGCTATCTGGTGCAGCAAGAAAGTGTTTCACTGTGACAGAAATCCAGGAGATTAAGGTTCCACTGGATTAATAAACCCTCGACCTGTTTTAGCAGGAACAACATCCCCAGTAAAAGGTATCTAAGAGATAAATATTCCTCTGGTAGAAAGAGACTTTGCAAACGATGCAGGGTCAAGAATAGAACAAAGGTGATTGGTCCTCAAACTAAAAACCCACCAATCTTCCAAATCTGAAGAGAGAGTATTCCAGGAAAATTGTGTAACATCTAGATCACCTGAAATTGTAAGGTTAGATGCTGGGGATGAGATGAGGTTATGGTAATTGTAATTGTATAGTTTAATATATAAAGTTTATCATTGGAAAAACAAAGCTTCTGAAGATGTTTATGGGACAATGGTTCCAAAGCAATAAATGTTGGAGAATGCAATAAGCTTCAGCTAATCTAGTGATGTCATTTGAGTGGGCTTAAGGCTAAATATAATAGGATCTTGCGGCATGAACATACTTGTCCACTCATAATCTTGATAAAAGTCTTTTACTTACTAATGCTGTCATGCAAAGAAGGCTCTTGTTTAAATAAGATCCCTCTTCTCATTAAAACTCAACTGGTGGTAGTAAAGTATTCCAAACACAATTTGCCAGTGATTGGCAGTCCAAAACCAAATGCGACAGCATTCACCTAATGTTCGTTATCCCTATGGATATTGGTCACAATGCCAGTGAACTATGGACTTGAGGGGGGAAATTCTAATGCTGCCATTTTCTATTGGGGCATTGTACTCATCTTAAACTTGAATATTACAAATGAACAACAGCAATTTATATGTGGCATCATATACAGCTCAAGGCATTTCAAATGAAAATGTGAGACTGAACCACATAAGGTGATGTGATGGCAGTTAATCAATAGCTTGCTCAAAGAAGTACCTTTTCTACCAATTTTTATAGTCCCTAATTGCCCTTGAGAAGGTGTTGGAGAGCTAATATCTTGAACTGTTGCAGGCCATGTGCTGTAGATGGATCCACAATGCCATTAGCCAGTGAATAACAGGATTTTGACCCAGCGACATTGAAGGGAGGGTGATTTATTTCCAAGTCAGGATGTGAATGGCTTGGAGGGGAACTTGTCAGTATTGATATTCCCATGCATCTGCTCTTTCTGTCTTTCGAGATGGATGTGATTATGTGTTTGGAAGATGCTGTCTAAGATTGTTGGTGACTTTTCTGCGGTGCATCTTGTAGATAGTACATGTTGCTGCTAGTGATCACCAGTGATGGGGGAAACAACAAATACGGGAGATCACAGCAGGTCAGACAGCATCTATGGAGAGAGCTAATGTTTGGAGTCTAGATTACTCTTCATTAGAGCTGAAGTGAAGTGTGGAGGCAACAGCATTTATGCTATAGTTTGGGAAGGGTGGGAGTGGAGGTAGTGGGTGTTGGTGCTAATGGAAAAAAGATGTTGATAGTTCAGAGTGAGTGATTGGAAAGTGAGAATGTGAAAACAATGGGGTGTCTCCTGCCAGACTTGAAAGGATAGTAAGTGGAATGCGGGTAGTTGGGAACATGATAACAAGCTAAAAGAAAGGGAAGAATTGGGAGTTGGTTCACAGTTTAAAGGTGTTGAACTCAATATTAAGTCCAGAGGGCTGTAAAGTGCCTACTGTGAAGATGAGATGTTGCTCCTTCAATTTGAACTATGATTCATTGGAACACTGCAGCATGCCAAGGACAGACAAGTGGGCATGTGAGCATGATGCCATGTTAAAATGACCAGCTACAAGAAAGTTCAGGTCCTGCTTGCGCACAGGTCAGAGGTGTTCTGCAAAGTGGTCACCCAGCCTGCATTTGGTACTCCAAGTAGAGTAGGTCACATTGGTTGCAGTGAATACAATACGCAAAATTGAAGGAGGTACAAGTGAAATGCTGCTCCACCTGGAATGACTGTTTAGTCTCTTGGATGGTGAGCAGGGAGGAGATGAAGGGACAGGTGTTACATCTTCTGCAGTTACATGGGAAGGTGCAGTGGAAAGTGGGGGGGAGCGGTGTTGCTGTTGCTGATTGTGGAATTAACTAGGTTGTCCCAAAGGGAATGATCCCTACGAAATGCAGACAAGGGAATGAGGGGAAGTTGTGTTTGGTGGTGGTGTTCTGCTGGAGTTGTCTGAAATGGCAGAGAATGATTATTTGATTGCCGAGGCTGGTGGGATGAAAAGTGAGAACTAGGGGGCCTGATTATGCTGTTGTGAATGATGGGAAGGGGTAAGGGCGGAAACACAGGTGATAGGTCAGATGTGGTTCAGGGCCTGTCAACCACAGTGGCTGGGAAACCATTGTTATAGAAGAAGTAAGCCATGCCGGCTGCGCTGTGTTGGAAGGTGGCATCATTTAAACAGATATGACATAGGCAAAGTAACTGGGAGATGGGATGGAATCCTTGTAGGATGTAGGGTGTGAAGAGCTGTAGTGAAGGTAGCTATGGGAATCAATGGCTTTGTAGTGGATGGTAGTGGACAGCTTATTCCCTGAAATGGTGACAGAGAGGTAATGGAAAAGAAGGGAGGTTTTGAAAATGGATGATGTGAAAGTTATAGACGGGTGAAAACTGAATGTAAAATGAATGAAGCTGTCAAAGTTCTGATTGGAGCATGAACAGTACTAAAGCAATTGTTAATGTTCCACATACCCCATAATCCAATCAAGCAGGCAGCTTTGTTCTGGATGGTGTCAAGCTTCTTGAATATTGTTGAAGCTGCACCCATCCAGGCAAGTGTAGGGTATTCGAACATACTCCTGACTTATGCCTTACAGATGGCTGGATAAACTTTCGGGAATCAGGATATGAGTTCCTTATTGCAGTATTCCTAGCCTTTGACCTGATTTTGTAGCCATTGTATTTATATAGCGAATTGAGTTTCGGGTCAATGGTAACTTACCAGAATGTTGAGAGTGGGGAATTCAGTGATGATAACGCTGTTGACTGTGTGGGATTGGTGATTAGATTGTCTCTTGTTAGAGATGATCATTGTCCAGCATTTATGTGGCATGAACGTTACTTGTTGGCCCAAGCCTCTATATTGTCCAGATCTTGTCACATTTCAACACAGATGGGTTTGATATCCAAGGAGTTGCAAATGGTGCTGGACATGGTTCAATCGTTGGTGAACATCCCCACTTCTAATGATAGAGGACACTACCCTGAGGAACTCGTGTAGAGATGGAACTGAGATGGCTGACCTCCAACAACCACAACCATCTCCCTATGCGTGAGGTATGATTTCAATCAGCAAAGAGTTTTCCCCTGATACCCATTGATTCCAGTTTTGCTAGGAATCCTTTGCTGCTGCACTCAGTCATTTTGGAGTGATCTATCCTTGATAATTCATGCAGAAAGGGAAATGGTGTTTCGATAAACACAATTGTACAGACAATGGAACGTAAGGGCTCAGCCAGAAAAACATTGGAATAGCCAAGCTTGGATGTAGCTAAAGCACAGATAAGATTCTCAGTAGCACTTGAACTGAGATCAGATGAAATGCGAAGATGAAAATAGCTTGTCTCAGTGAACAGCACATCTATTTGGTCAGAAGTTCAAATTGTGACCAACTATCAATCAAAGATCATGAACAGTCAGCTTCACAGTCAGACAGCAGGATCAAGTAGTTCACAGATCATAGAATCCCTACAGTGTGGAAACAGGCCATACGGCCCAAATGGTCCGCACCGACCCTCTGACAAGCATCCAACCCAGAATCATCTCCTGCTCTATATTTCCCATGGCTAACCCACCTAACTTATATATCCCTGGGAACTATGGGCAATTTAGCATTGCCAATCCAACTAACCTTCACATCTTTGGTCTGTGGAAGGAACCCAGAGCACCTGTGGAAAGCCCACACATACACAAGGAGAATGTGCAAACTCCACACAGACAGTCACCTGAGAGTGGAATTGAACCTGGGTCCCTGGCTCTGTGAGGCAGCAGTGCTAACCACTGAGCCACCATTAGTTACGAAGTGAATTTGTATGTGGGAGGGATGCTGATGGCAGACAAAGTATATGATTCTCCCAATACTTAGTTTGATAAAATTTCAGCCCACCCAGTAATGGATGTCAGAAAAGCTGACCATTTCAGGTGGAAAGGATGAGCATGAGTCAAAGCTGGTTATCATCAGCACACAAAACTGACAGGAGTTTGGCTGATAGCCTTGAGAGAGGACACATTGCTGAGAAACAAGAAAGGAACAAATCGCAGAGGGACACAAACAATAAAAGAATCGGTCAAACTTGGAAATTAATGTACTGATGTTGTTAAAATTCCATTTTGATGCATACAAGTCAAGTCAGCATGCATCATTTACAAATTTCACTGGTATTATCCTCCTGGAATATGAGAGATGATTAGTGTAGGCCAAGAAGAGAAGCCTTCGCAGCTACTCTGCAATTGATAAGAATTGTCTAATCATATGTCATTTTAACTGATCAATCAGTCCAGCTTTTGTTACTTTCGGTCTTAACTCTTTCAGTGGACTGCTGGAGAATTCCATATCTTCAATCCTCCTGACTATTTTTTACAAAGAACAAAGAAAAATTACAGCCCAGGAACAGGCCCTTCAGCCCTCCTAGCCTGAGCCGATCCAAATATACTGTCTAAACCTGTCAATCAATTCCTAAGCATCTGGATCCTTCTGCTCCCCACCTACTCATGCATCTGTCCAGACGCATCTCAAATGAAACTAGCATGCCTGTCTCTACCACCTCTGTTGGTGACATGTTCCAAACGCACACCACCCTCTGTGTGAAGTACTTGCCGTGTGTATCCCCCTTAAACTTTCCACCTCTCACTTTGAAAGCGTGACCTCTCATTATTGAATCCTTCACCCTGGGAAAAAGCTTGTCTCTATCCACCCTGTCTATACCCTGCATGATTTTGTAAACCTCAATCAGGTATCCCCTCAATCTCCTTTTTTCTGATGAAAATAACCCTAACCTACTCAATGTGTCTTCATAGCTAGCGTCTTCCATACCAGGCAACCTTCTCTGCACCCTCTCCAAAGTGTCCACATCCTTTTGGTAATGTGACGACCAGAACTGTACACAGTATTCTAAATGCAGCCGAACCAATGTCTTGCACAATTTTAACATGACTTGCCAGCTCTTATACTCAATACCCCGTCCAACGAAGGCAAGCATACTATATGCCTTCTTGACTACTCTATCCACCTGTGCAGCAACCTTCAGGGTACAATGGACCTGCACTCCCATATTTCTCTGCCCCTCAACTTTTCCCAAGGCTCTCCCGTTCATTGTATAATTCGCTCTAGAATTAGACTTGCCTAAATGCATCACCTCACATTTGTCTGGATTGAAAATCATCTGCCACTTTTCCGCCCAACTCTCCAGTCTATCTATATCCTCCTGTATTCTCTGATAGTCCCTCCTGTATTCTCTGACAGTTCTGCTACTCCACCAATCTTTGTGAGATCTGCAAACTTGCAGATCATACCAACAGTGCCCTCTTCCAGATCATTTATGTGTATTAGAAACAACAGTGGCCCCAGCACTGACCCCTGTAGAACACCACTGGTCACCTTTCTCCATTTCGAGAAACTCCCTTCAACTACTACTCTCTGTCAACTGTTGCTTAACCAGTTCTTTATCCACCTAGCTAGAACACTCTGCACATCATGTGACTTCACTTTATCCATTAGTCTACCATGGCGAACCTGATTAAAAGCCTTCCTAAAGTCCATGTATATGACATCAACAGCCCTTCCTTCATCTATCAACTTGGTCACTTCCTCGAAGAACTCTATTAAGTTGGTAAGGCACAATCTGCCCCGCACAAAACCATGTTGCCTATCACTGATAAGCCCATTCTTTTCTAAATATAAATAGATCCTATCCCTCAGTACCTTCTCCAGCAATTTCTCCATCACAGACGTCAGGCTCACTGGTCTGTAGTTACCCGGAATATCCCTACTAACCTTCTTGTACAGGGGGACAACATGAGCACCCTTCTGTCCACCGGCACCTCACCTGTATTTAAGGATGCCACAAAGATATCTGTCAGGACCCCAGCTATTTCCTCTCTTGCCTCCCTCAGCAACCTGGGATAGACCCCATCCGGTGCTGGGGATTTGTCACCTTAATAACCTTTAGTCTACCCAACACATCTTCCCTACTTATGCCAACGTGATCCAGACTAATCAAACTTCTATCTCTAATCTCAAGATTCATCACGTTCCTCTCCTCAGTGAACACTGATGCAAAATAATCATTCAGAATCTCACCCATTCTCTCAGGTTCAACTCACAGCCTTCCTTCATTATCCTTTAGTGGACCAATCCTTTCTCTAGTTACCCACTTGCTTCTTATTTAAGAATAAAGTGCTTTGGGATTCTCCTTAATTCTGCTCGCTAAAGCTATTTCATGACCCCTTTTAGCCCACTTGATTCCTCTTTTAAGACTTGTCCTACTCTTCCGATATTCCTCCAGGGCCCGTTCTGTTCTTAGCTGCCTAGACCTTATGTATGCTTCCCTTTTCCTCTTGGCTAGTCGTACCATTTCTCCTGTCATCCACGGTCACGAGTCTTGCCCTTCCTATCCTTTGTCTTCAACGGGACATGCCTATCCTGCACTATCTTTAACCTACCTTTGAAAGCCTCCCACATCTCAAATGTGGACCTCCCTTCAAATAGCTGTGTCCATGCCACATTTCGGAGCTCCTTCCTAATTTTGATATAATTGGCCTTGGCCCAGTTTAGTACTCTTCCCTTTGGACCACTCTTCTTCATCTATGAGTATTCTAAAACTTACAGAATTGTGGTCACTGTTCCCAGAGAAATCCCCCACCACAACTTCTACCACCTGTCCTGGCTCGTTTCCCAGTACCAGGTCCAATATGGCCTCTTCCCTCATCGGACTATTGGCATACTGCTCTAGAAAACTCTCCTGGATGCTTCTTACAAATTCTACCCCATCCAGACTTCTGACACTAAGTGTATCCCAGTCAATGTTGGTAAAATTAAAATCTCCCATTACCACTACCCTATTGACTCTACATCTTTCCATAATTTGGTTATCTGTTTATTCTTCTACCTCACGCTCACTGTTGGGAGGTCTGTAATACAGCCCCAACAATGTAACTGCACCCTTCTTATTTCTCAGCTCTACCCACAATATTTCACTACCCAAGACCTCCATAGTGTCCTCCTTTAGCACAGCCGTGGTATCATCCCTGACCAGCAATGCAACTCCCCCCCCTTTTACTTCCTTCCCTGTCCTGTCTGAAGCATCTATATCCAGGAACATTTAGTTGTCAACCATCATGCCCTTCCTTCAACCAAGTCTCTGTGATTGCGATAACATCATACTCCCAGGCACCAATCTGCCTTACACACTATACTCCTTGCATTAAAGTAGATGCATTTCAGGCCATCAGTTTTTTTGCGCTCATCTGCTCTCTGTCTACTCTTCCCTTTATTAATGCTATCTTCATAATTCTTACAGTCTCCAGTCTCCACCTCGTTGCCTACTTGTTTTCTCTTCTGGTTCCCAGCCCCCTGCCACAGTAGTTTAAAACCTCCCCAACAGCAGTAGCAAAAACTCCCCCAAGGACATTGGTTCCGGTCTGGTTCAGATGTAGACTGTCCATTTTGTAATAGTCCCACCTTCCCCAGCACCGCTCCCAATGTCCAACAAATCTGAACCCCTCCCTCCTGCACCATCTCTCAAGCGACGTGTTCATCCTGCCTATTTTTTTCATTTCTACGTTGGCTAGCATGTGGCACTGGTAGTAATCCCGAGATCACTACTTTTGAGGTCCTTCTCTTTAACCTCTCTCCTAGCTCCCTGAATTCTCCTTTCAGGACTTCATCTCGTTTTCTACTTATATCGTTGGTGCCTATATGCACCAAGACAACTGGCTGCTCACCCTCCCCTTTTAGAATGCTCTGCAGTCGATCAGTGACATCCCTAACGCAAGCACCTGGGAGGCAACATATCATTGGGGAGTCCCATTTTCAGCCACAGAACCGCCTATCTACTCCCCTCACAATAGAATCCCCTATGACTATGGCCCTACGAGTCTTTTTCCCGCCCTTCTGAACAGCAGTGCCACCACAGTGCCATGATCTTGACAACTACTGCCCTCTCCTGGTGAGCCATCTCCCCCAACAGTATCCAAAATGGTATACCTGTTTTGGAGGGAGATGACCGCAGGGGACACCTGCACTGCCTTCCTACTCTTTTGCTGTCTTTTGGTCACCCATTCACTGTCTCCCTCAGCAATTGTAATCTGCAGTGTGACCAGTTCACTAAACGGGCTATCCATGACCTAATCAGCATCACGGATGCTCCACAATGAGTCCATCCACAGCTCCAGAGCCATCATGCGGTCATACAAGAGCTGCAGCTCGACACACTTCTTGCAAGTGTAAGAGTCAGGAATGTCAGCCACATCCCTCAGCGCCCACATCAAGCAAGAGGCACATGCCACGGGTCTGAGGTCCCCCGCCATTGTAAGCTTAGCTTCAAATGAACTAACTAAAACCAAAAAATACACTTAAATATATGAAAAAGATAGATAAGAAAGAAATAAAAGCCTTACCTTACAGAGTCTTTTTCTTCTGGTTAGAGGAGGGGGGCGGCAGCGTATCACGGGTATTGCCACTGCACAAATATAAATTAAGCCCTTACCTTCCCGGCAGCCCTCGCTTCACCTCACCTTCTCTCCTCGCCGGCAAAATTTTTCCTGTGTGAAACTTTATTACCAAATGAATTTGGAGTTTGGGATACCAGCACTGCTCTCAATATATCTTCCTTTGGTTCAAAATCAGTTGTTTTCATGTTATTCCATGATGTGCATTTGTATGATTTTTGTCTGTGAAACCTGCTGCAAAGTACAGAGAGCTGCCTTAGTGAGAATGTCCCTATGATACTCATGAAATATAGTGATGCAAAGTCATTAGCTACTTTCAGTACTTCTAACAGAAACACACGTACAGAAAATCCAAATTGCATGGCTGCTGCTCACCAACGAACTTTATTTGCTATCTTTCTAAGGATTTGATCGCAGTAGGTTCATTGTGTTTGATATGCTATTATGGCAACCATCTCGAAGGCATGATCTCAAACAATTAACCCCATTTGACTTTCAATTTACCATCCCTCAGACAAATCTAATGTAATAATACCGTGGCATTTTTTTTTAATCACTTCAGCTTCACAGCTTTTTGAGGTTTTGATTGACATGCAATTGCACTGTAAATTATAGAGATTGATAAAACTTGCTGTTGGAAAAGAAAAGTGTCACTTGAATCAAAACAATTTTGTGATTGACAGAATAAAAGAAAAAGCCTTCAAAGGACAGTTCATTTCAAGTGATTGGATGGTGTTAAAAATGTGAAATTTGCTCACTCTTCTAGAATCTGATAACACAGAAAGAGGCGATTTCACCTATTCCAACTGTAAAGGCTGTCTGAAAGAGTTATGCAATGGCTTTCTGCCCATTCCAGGGAATCCTGCAATATTTATCCTCTTCCCTTTAAGAAAGTTGCTGTTCAATCTTGTCACAGTGATCTTTCAGTTAGTGTTCATGACCATACCAGTTCCTTGTGTTTTAAAAAGTTTGACATTTTAATTGCCATCTTCCCTCTGATTCATATTGCTAATTATCATAAATTGGTATTGTCTGTGTACAGAGATTCATATCTGCTCAGTCCCAACATGGTATTATCTCGTTTCACAATTCTAAATATCAACCCAGTTTCTCTAAAAAGAACAAGAAGAATCATCGATTTATTGTGAAGACAATATTTCAGAACAAATATTAAGCAGGTTAACACACACTTTGAACTAGGAAAGTACAACTATTTAGCCTTCTAAATAATACCTCCACCCCCCTTTCTCCCCAGCAACAAAAACACACGCACATCAAAAGAGAAAGAAATAACTTTCTCTGCAGGGATTTTGAGTGAAAAAAATGGCCAAATAATTTTGGTTCTTGAAGGAAAAAAGGATGAGGAATGAAATGTTCAAAATGATTTCCAGTTGGTAGCCTGACACATATATGTAGGTGTTCTTAAACAAAGGTAGTTGTCATTAAAACCTTCAAGTGAAGTGTCAAGAGTTAAAAGGCTTTTCAAGGGAAGAGTTGTGTCAAACGTGGAGCTGACCCTCTGCATTGTCCAGTGAGATAGTCAAAGGGTGAACTAGGTAGCTTCTCCCTCTTGAGGCTGTGCCCCATCTGAACTCTAAACAATATCCAAAACAAAACCTTGAACAAAGGTTGTCGATTTCTAGTAATCAAGTCAGAACAACAGGCTTAAGCCATAAGACTTTCAAGAAGTGTCTTTAAAAAAAAGTGTCAGTGTCCCTTGAATGACCACATTAAAAAAAGAGTTCACATATCGCTCTTCAGCATAACTGTCCACAATATTTTGCATGATTAACTGTCAAGAACCAATAAAATGAAATTTGAATGTTGAATGGCATTGGATTTTAGAATAATATGATGCAGTTAAAACTTATGAGATCTTAAGGGGAATTGATGGCACAGATGCTGATAAAAAAGTTTTTATCTAGACTAGGACTACGGTCACCATTTAAAATTACAGGTCTAGATTTTCCACTGGCCAGACAGTCTTTATTTGTGTGTGTGTGTGGTGGGTGGGGAGCAGTTGATTAATTACTCATGACTGAGACTATGTATTCACAGTTTAATTTCATCAGAATTCTCTGAATTCTCCAGAATTTCTTGGGGTTCCACACATTAAGAAATCACTCAGCCAAAAATTTCATTTCATGGATAATTCCTTGGCAGTCTGATGTGATGAGTATTCTTCAGAAGCCCCAATTGCATCACTAGGTTTCTTCAGTAGACAGGCAGGTTGAAAGAACACAGGAAGCCAAGCAGCATCAGGAGGTGGTGAAGTGGATATTTTGGGTGTAACCTTCTTTTAGGACTGAGGGTGGGTATCGGGGGAGGTGCATATAAAGGAGGTTGGGGGGGAATGGTAGTAAAGTGGGGAAGGTGAAGACAAGCAGAGGGTATAACCTGGTGAGTCAATGGAAGGAATGAGTCCATTCAGTGGTTGAGAGGGATGGAATTGATGGGGAGGGGCTAGGAATGGAATCGAGGATGGGAAGGGAGATTATTTGAAATTAGAGAACTCAATGTTCACCCGGCCTCTTGGCCAGTATTTTCCCTTGAAGTAACATCACTTAAAAAAGGCTGATTATCATCATTTATCATCATTGGGTGACACGATGGCACAGTGGTTAGCACTGCTGCTTCACAGTGCCCGAGACCCGGGTTCAATTCCAGCCTCAGGCAACTGTCTGTGTGGAGTTTGCACATTCTCTCTGTGCCTGCGCGGGTTTCCTCCCACAGTCCAAAAATGTGCAGGTTAGGTTAATTGGCCATGCTAAATTACCCATAGTGTTAGGTGAAGGGGACTGGGTCTGGGTGGGTTGCTCTTCGGAGGATCGATGTGGACTTGTTGGGCCGAAGGGCCTGTTTCCTCACTGTATGTAATCTAACCTAAGAAGGTGATGATGTAGTGGTAATGTCGGGCATTTGTAGTTCAGAATCTCAGATTAATACATCTGGAGAAACTGAGTAGGTTTGGCAACATCTATGGAGAGA
This sequence comes from Chiloscyllium punctatum, assembly GCF_047496795.1. Lineage (NCBI taxonomy): Eukaryota > Metazoa > Chordata > Chondrichthyes > Orectolobiformes > Hemiscylliidae > Chiloscyllium > Chiloscyllium punctatum. The sequence goes on from NC_092741.1 coordinate 110,108,430, forward strand.
AAACAGAGTTCACACTTCAAGTCTAGTGACCCTTCAGAAATGGCCTAGACAACCACTCAATTCAAGGGCAATTAGGAATAGAATATAAATGCAGTTCCAATCAGCAATGCCCATAACTCATGAATAAATTAAAACAAACACGATTTATGTAGAGTATTATGTAAGTAGAGGCTACAGTGTTTTTAACATTACAATAAGGTCTATGTTAAAAGCTGCTTAATTGGCTGTAAGTATCACTTTCATCATGAAAGGTTATTGCAAACATGGACATTTTTCCACCTCTCTTTATGTTCATGATGTCGAAAATCATGATTCTAGGACACCCACATCTAGAAGCTGCTCTTAAACTGGTTCTTTCTTCTGACAATTGATTCAATCTGGCACATTCCCCTCTTTTTCTGACTTGGAGATAAAATGCTTCTGAGGCACTTATGTCCCAAACGAACACATCGACCTGCCATAATAATTAGAAAGCGCTGATGCACGCACTACCAAATCTCAAATATATAGTAAATGTTTCATCTGACTTCAGCTCTTCCTTGCAGACTAATCTTGATCATTGGAAATTGAGTGATTCTTCATCATAGTTGATTTACTGCCAATCATCTGAGAGTATATTGGCTTCTGATAACCTTCAAAAGTACAAGGGGCACAGGGTTAAATGGAAACTGTATATCTAGGGTATCTTTTGAGAGTTTTTTAAAAGAAGAAAAATAATTTACTTTTGAAAGTGCTGAAATGAGGAGGGGTGTCAGTTTATCATCTGTCCAATGTTTGCTATCTTAACAAGAAAGCAAGTAAGTGTCTTGCTGGCTTCTATCAGAGAATGCTGCAAAATTTTAATAATACATTTTTATTTAGAGTCATAGAGTCATAGAGATATACAGCATGGAAACAGACACTTCGGTCCAACCCATCAGTGCCGACCAGATATCCCATACCAATCTAGTTCCACCTGCCCGCACCCAGCCCATGTCCTGTCAAACCCTTCCTATTCATATACTCATCCAAATGCCATTTAATTGTTGCAATTGTACCAGCCTCCACCACTTCTTCTGGCAGCTCATTCCATACATGCACCACCCTCTGCGTCAAAAGGTTGTCCCTTAGGTCTCTTTTATATCTTTCCCCCTCACCCAAACCTATGCCCTCTCGTTCTGGACTCACCGACCCCAGGGAAAAGAATTTGCCTATTTACCCTATCCATGCCCCTCATAATTTTGTAAGCCTCTATAAGGTCACCCCTCAGCATCCGATGCTCCAGGGAAAACAGCCCCAGCCTGTTCAGCCTCTCCCTATAGCTCAAGTCCTCTAACCCTGGCAACATCCTTGTAAATCTTTTCTGAACAATTTCAAGTTTCACAACATCTTTTCAATAGGAAGGAGACCAAAATTGCACACAATATTCCAACAGTGGCCTAACCAATGTCCTGGAGAGCCACAACATGACCGCCCACCTCCTGTACTCAATACTCTGACCAATAAAGGAAAGTATACCAAACACCTTCTTCACTATCCTATCTAACTGCGACTCCACTTTCAAGGAGCTAGGAACCTGCACTCCAAAGTGTCTTTGTTCAGCAACACTCCCGAGGACCTTACCATTAAGTGTATAAATCCTGCTAAGATTTGCTTTCCCAAAATGAAGAACCTCACATTTACCTGAATTAAACTCCATCTGCCACTTCTTAGCCCATTGGCCCATCTGATCCAGATCCTGTTGTAATCTGAGGTAACCCTCTTTGCTGTCAACTACACCTCCAATTTTGGTGACATTTGCAAACTTAATAACTTGCACCTCTTATGCTCGCATCCAAATCATTTATGTAAATGACAAAAAGTAGAGGACCCAGCACCGATCCTTGTGGCACTCCATTGGTCACAGGCCTCCAGTCTGAAAAACAACCCTCCACCACCACCCTCTGTCTTCTACCTTTGAACCAGTTCTGAATCCAAATGGCTAGTTCTCCCTGTATTCCATGAGCTATAACCTTGCTAATCAGTCTCCCATGGGGAACCTTGTTGAATGCTTTACTGAAGTCCATATAGATCACATCTACCACTCTGTCCTCATCAATCCTCTTTGTTACTTCTTCAGCCAGAAGTGCTGAATGGATGATCTACCTCTGCCTCCTCCAGTGATCCCCAGCATGACAAATACCAGTCTTCAGCCAATTCAATTCACTCCACATGATTTCAAGAAATGATTGGAGACACTGGACATTGCAAAGTCTACAGGCCCTGACAACATTCTGGCATTAGTTCTGAACACTTGTGTTCCAGAACTTGCGGCTCCTTTAGCCAAGCTGTTCCAGTACATTTTCAACACTGGTATTTAGCTGACAATGTGGAAAAGGCCCAGATATGTCCTGTGCATAAAAAGCAGGACAACTCCAACCTAGCCAATCAGTGAAGTGATGGAAGGTGTCATCAACAGTGCTATCAAGCACCATCTGCTCAGCAATAACCTGCTCAGTGACATCCAGTCTGGGTTCCGCCAGAGTCTCTCAGCTCCTGACCTCATTGCACAACATTGGTTAAGCCACTTTTGGAATATTGTGTGCCGTTATGGTCCTGCTCCTGTTGGAAGGATCTTGTGAAACTTGAAAGCGTTCAGAAAAGATTTACAAGGATGTTGCCACGATTGGAGGATGTGAAATATAGGGAGAGATTGAATAGGTTAGGGCTGTTTTCCCTGGAGTGACAGAGGCTGAGAGGTGACCTTATAGAGATTTATAAAACCATGAGGGTCATGGATAGGGTAAATAGACAAGGTCTGGGTGGGAGTGTCCAGAAGTAGAAGGCATAGGTTTAGGGTGAGAGGTGAAAGATGTAAAAGAGACCTGAGGGACAACTTTTCCACGCAGAAAGTGCTGTGTGTATGGAATGGGCTGCCAGAGGAAGTAGTGGAGGCTAGTACATTTGTAACTTTTAAAAGACATGTGGATGGGGATATGAATAGGAAAGATTTGAAAGGATATGGGCTGGTTGCTGGCAGGTGGGGCTAGACTGGGTTGGGATATATGGTCAGCATGGACGAGTTAGACCGAAGGATCTGTTTCCTTGCTGTACATCTCTATGACTCTATGACACCATTGGTTCAAACATGGACAAAAGCGCTGAATTCCAGAGGTGAGCTGAGAGTGACAGTCCTTGACACCAAGGCTGCATTCGATTGAGTGTGGCATCAAGGAGCTCTGGCAAAACTAGAATCAATAGGTATCAGGGACAAACTCTCCAGTAGTTAAAGTCATATCTGACACATAGGAAGGTGGTTATGGTTGCCAGAAGTCAATCATATCAGCTCCAGACATCTCTGCAGGAGTTCCTCAGGGTAGTGCCTGAGGCCCCACAATCATCAGCTGCTTCATCAATGACCCTCCCTCCATCATAAGTCTTGAAATGGGGATGTTTGCTGACGATTGCACAATGTTCAAAACCTTTTGCGACTCCTCAGACACTGATATATTGCAAGCCCAAATGCAACAAGATATTGACTATATCCAGACTTGGGCTGACAAATGGCAACTAACATTCGTGCCACACAAATGCTAGACTATGACCATCATCAATAAGAGATAACCTAATCACCGCCCCTTGACATTCAATGATGGTACCATCACTGAATCCCCCACTATCAACACCTGGGAGTTATCATTGATCAGAAACTCAACTGGACTCACCACATAAATACAGTGGCTACAAGAACAGGTCAGAGGCGAGGAATATTGTAGCGAGTAACTCACCTGTTCACTCCCGAAACCCTGTCCACCATCTATAACGCCCAAGTCAAGAGTGTGATGGAATATGCCCCACTTGCCTGAATGAGTGCAGCCCCAATAACATTCAAGAAGCTTGATGTCATCCAGGACAAAACAGCCTACTTGATTGGCACTGCATCCACAAGTATCCCCTCCCCCACTCCCTCCACCAACAATGCTTAGTAGCAGCAAAATGTACTATCCATGAGATGCACTGCAGAAATTCACCAAAAGTCCTCAGACATCACCTTCAAAACTCACGGCCACTTCCATCTAGACAGACAAGGGCAGCAGATATATGGGAACATCACCACCTTTAAGTTGGAAATATATCAGCATACCTTCACTGGTTCAAAATCCTGGAATTCCCACTCTAATGACGTTGTAGGTTTACCCCACAGCAAGTGAACTGCAAGTTCAAGAAGGCAGCTCACCACCACCTTCTCAAGGCCAACTAGGAATAGGCAAGAAATGTTGGCCAGCCAGCAACACATACATTCCACAAAATGAATATTTTTTTTTTAAATGATGTGATCAAATATCCAAATGGGACATAAACTAGAGAGGTTTATTGCATGCGTGTGGTGCTGCTCCATGCTTTGTGAACCAACACCATTTATGTGAATTATGATTCCCAGTAGGATTGGATGGGATACTTTCACTGTGCTTGGAACTCCTGCAATTAAAATAATGCTCTTATAAAAGAAAGTAATCTTTCATTTTTGAGATTTTTCACAAATCCCATCAAGTGGTCTTCACTACATCATAGTGTAACAGGAGTAGAAAATGCAGCTTTAGCAGGATTTGTTAAAGGAAAAAACAAAGCACTTGTCCTGAAATAGCAATTTACTTTGAATTTGTGTAGTTCATGGGATAGGGGCATCGCTGACTGGGTCAGCATTTGTTACCTGTCCACAGTTACCCTTGAGAAAGTGGTGGTGAGCTGCCTTCTTGAACTGCTACAGTGCATGTCCTGCTGGCAGAGCCACATGCTATTATTGAGGTAGTCCAGCAACACTGAAGGAATGGCAATGTATTTCCAAGTCAGGATAGTGTGTGTCTTGGAGGAAAACTTCAGCCTGTGGTGTTCCCACGAATCTGCTTGTTTGTCTTTTTTTGGGACAGAAGTCACAGGTTTGGAACATGTTTATAAAGGAGGCCCAGTGAATTTCTGCAGTGCATTTTGTAGATGATGCACACTGCTGCAACTGAGTTTTGGCAGTGTAGAGAATGGATGTTCCATTTAACAGACATGGTCCAAATTATAAAGAGCTACTTTATCCTGGGCATCCAGGTGAGTGAACAGTATTCCATCATACTCCTGACTTGTAACTCGTAAATATGAGCAGGCACTGGGGACACAGTAAATGAGTTACTCAGTGCTGGATTCATAGATCTGGATCAACATAGACACAGTCTTTATATGGCTCATCTACTTCAGTTTCTGGTCAGTGGTAACTCCCAGTTTGTTGAAAGCGAAGAAATCAGTGACAGATTATATGTTATGTGTCATGTTCTGTGTTTCAGAATACCTTTAAGAGATATGTTCATGATATCATTATAAAGCATAGTATGAGGCTTGAGAATGTAAAAGTGTCAGATTCTATCTTACCCGAGGATCACTTGAAACATGACACACTATGTAAAGCATTCTGGTCCATGCAATTTAAGAACATAATATTTGCCCTTGATGCTGAAGTATCTTAAAAATGTAATATTTGTATATTTGTTCACTGTAATAAATAATAGAGTCAGAAAGTCATAGAGATATACAGCATGGAAACAGACCCTATGGACCAACTCAGACCAACTTTCCAAACCCAATCTAGTCCCATCTGCCAGCACCTGGGCCCATATTACTCCAAACCCTTCCTATTCATATACCCATCCAGATGCCTTTTAAATTTTGCAATTGTACTAGCCTCCACCATATCATCTGGCAGCTCATTGCATACACGTACCACCCTTTGCATGAAAAAATTAGGTCTCTTTTATATCTTTCCCCTCTCACCCTAAACCTATGCCCTCTAGTTCTGGACTCCCCCACCCCAGGGAAAAGACTGTCTATTTATCTTATTCATGCCCCTCATGATTTTATAAACCTCTATAAGGTCACTCCTCAGCCTCCGACGATCTGGGAAAACAGCCCAAGCTTACTCAACCTCTCCCTATAGCTCAAATCCTCCAACATTGGCAACATCCTTGTAAATCTTTTCTGAACCCTTTCAAGTTTCACAAAATCTTTCCGACAGGAAGGAGACCAGAATTGCATGCAACATTCCAACAGTGGTCTAACCAATGTCCTGTACAGCAGCAACATGACCACCCAACTCCTGTACTCAATACTCTGACCAATAAAGGAAAGCATACCAAACACCTTCTTCACTATCCTATCTACCTGCGACTCCACATTCAAGGAGCTATGAACCTGCACTCCAAGGTCTCTTTGTTCAGCAACACTCCCTAGGATCTTACCATTAAGTGTATAAGTCCTGCTAAGACTTGCTTTCCCAAAATGCAGTACCTCACATTTATCTAAATTAAACTCCATCTGCCACTTCTGAGCCCATTGGCATATTTGATCAAAATCCCGTTTTAATCTGAGGTAACCCTCTTCGCTGTCCGCTAACCTTCAATTCCAGTGCCATCTGCAAACTTACTAACTATACCTCTTATGCTCACATTCAAATCATTTATACAAATGATGAAAAGTAGTGGACCCAGCACCAATCCTTGTGCCACTCCACTGGTCAGAGGCTTCCAGTGTGAAAAACAATCCTCCACCACAATCCTCTGTCATCTACCTTTGAGTGAGTGCTTTATCCAAATGGCTAGTTGTCTCTGTATTCCATGAGATCTAACCTTGCTAACCAGTTTCCCCTGACAAACCTTATCGAACGCCTTAGTGAAGTCCAAATAGATCACATCTTCCACTCTGCCCTCAACAATCCTTTTTATTACTTCTTCAAAAAACTCAGTCAAGTTTGTGAGACATGATTTCCCACGCACAAAGCCATGTTGACTATCTCTAATCCAGTCCTTGCCTTTCCAAATCTATGTACATCCTGTCCCTCAGGATTCCCTCCAACAATTTGCCCACCACCAATGTCTATAATTCCCTGGCTTGTCCTTACCACCTTTCTTAAATAGTGGCATCACATTAGCCAACCTCCAGTCTTCCGGCACCTCACCTGTAACTATCAATGATACAAATATCTCGGTAAGATGTCCACCAATCACTTCCCTAGCTTCCCACAGAATTCTATGGTACACCTGATCAGGTCCTGCGGATTTATCGACTTTTACACATTCTAAGACATCCAGCACTTCCTCCTCTGTAATATAGACATTCTGCAAGATGTCACCATCAAGTTCCCTAAATTCTATATCTTCCATATCCTTTTCTACAGTAAATAATGATGCAAAATACTTGTTTAGTATCTCTTCGATCTCCTGCAGCTCCATATAAAGGCTGCTTTGCTAATCTTTGAGGGGCCCTATTCTCTCCTTAGTTACCACTTTGTCCTTAATATATTTGTAAAAACTCTTTGGATTTTCCTTAATTCTATTTGCCAAAGCTATCTCATGTCCCCTTTTTGTCCTCCTGATTTCTCTCTTAAGTATACTCCAAATGCCTTTATACTCTTCTAAGGATCCACTTGATCTATCCTGCCTATACCTCACAAATGCTTCCTTTTTCTTAACCAAAACCTCAATGTCTTTATTTATCCAGCATTCCCTATACTTACTAGCCTTTCCTTTCACCCTAACAGGAATATACCATCTCTGGATTCTTGTTGTCTCATTTCTGAAGGCTTCCCATTTTCCTTTTACTTGCAAACATCTGCACCCAATCAGCTTTTGACAGTTCTTGCCTAATACGGTCAAAATTGGTCTTTCTCCAATTTAGAACTTCAACTTTTAGATCTGGTCTATCCTTTTCCATCACTATTATAAAACTATTAGAATTATGGTCGCTGGTTCCAAAGTGCTCCCCTATTGATACCTCCATCACCTGCCCTGCCTTATTTCCCAAGAGTAGGTCAAGTTTTGCACCTTCACGAGTAGGTACATCCACATACTGAATCAGAAAATTTTTTTGTACACACTTAACAAATTGCCCTCCATCTAAGCCCTTAACACTATGGAAGTCCTCAGCGATGTTTGGAAAGTTAAAATCCCCGACCATAACCACCCTATTATTCTTACAGATAACTGAGATCTCATTTCAAATCTGTTTCTCAATTTCCCTCTGACTATTCGGGGGTCTATAATACAAGGTGCTCATCCCTTTCTTATTTCTCAGTTCAACCCAAATAACTTCCCTTGATGTATTTCTGGGAATATCCTCCCTCAGTACAGCTGTAATGCTATCCCTTAAAACATTACTCCCCCTCCTCTCTTGCCTCCCTTTGTGTCCCTCCTGTAGCATTTGTATCCTGGTACATTAGGCTACCAGTCCTGTCCATCCCTGAGCCATATTTCTGTAATTGCTATGATATCCCAGTCCCATGTTCCTAACCATGCCATGAGTTCATCTGCCTTCCCTGTTTGGCCTCTTGCATTGAAGTAAATGCAGTTTAATTTATCAGTCCTACCTTGTCCCTGCCTGCCCTGACTGTTTGACTCGCCTTATTCTCAACTGTTCCAGTCTCAGAATGAATTGTTTCTTCACTATCTCCCTGGGTCCCATCACCCCATCTTACTAGTTTAAATCCTCCCAAGCAGCTCGAGCAAATATCCCTGCCAGTATATTAATCCCCTTCTAATTTAGGTGCAATCCATCCTTCTTGTACAGGTCTCTTCTACCCCAAAAGAGATTCCAATGATCCAAATATGTGAATCCTTCTCCCATACACCAGCTCCTCAGCCATGCATTCATCTGCTCTATCCTCCTATTCCTGCCCTCACTAGCTTGTAGCACAATGAGTAATCCAGATATTACCACTCTTGAGGACCTCCTTTTTAAATTCCTGCCTGACTTTCTTTAATCTCCCTTCAGAATCTCAAACTTTTCCCTTCCTATGTCGTTGGTTCCAATGTGTACAGTGACCTCGTGCTGGTCCCTCTCCCCCTTGAGAACATTCTGCACCCTCTCTGAGACATCCTTGATCCTGGCACCAGGGAAGCAACACACCATTCTGATTTTTGGCTACTGGCCACAGAAATGTCTGCCTTTGCCTTGGACTAGACAGACCCTTAACACTATCGATCGCTTGGAACCCGACTTACCTCTCATTATATTAGAGCCAGTCTCAATCCCAGAAACTTGGTTGTTTGTGCCATATTCCCCGAGAATCCATCTGCTCCTACATGTTCCAAAATAGCATACTTGTTTGAAATGAGGATCCATTCGATTTGATAGGATTCGCAACCAACGGCATTTATTGCAGATATAATCCTCAGTAACCCGTAAACTCTCCCTAAACTCCCACACCCGACAAGAACATATCATTCTACTAAAGGCCATTTTTTCTTCTTTCAGTCTGCAGACCCAGAAAATAGCACTGTCTTATTCCTCTACAAGACTCTGCTCCAGTTTAAATTAATACTTATGGCTGACATCTTAAGTGTAATCGAGAGACATAACTCAATAATACATATAATCAAGAAATAACCCACTCTACTCACTACTGCAGACTTATTGTAAGGCCACGCTGAAAACGCACTTATCTGTTTCTCCCAAACAGGTTCCTCCAAGATCAGTTGTAAATTTCACTGTTTTTTAATTTTCCCAGACGCACTCTGATGTCCAGCAATACGTGAATTCAGCAGCAACTGTGCAGCTTCACTGGTCTGTCAGTTAGCAATGTGGGGTTCTTTCTTTCTTTCTTTCTTTCTCTCTCTCTCTCTCTCTCTCTCTTTCTCTCTCCTGCACTGACACCACCATATGCTTCCTTTGACTGTTCTTCTCCCTTTTAAAAGTGCTGTTGTTTTGACTTTTTTCTCCAAAGTTCCAAAACAATGTAACAGCATATAAAACAGTAATTGCTGCTCCTGAAATTAGAGGAAATCACCTCCAACACCTAAAATACCTCAGAAAAGGAGCAGCTGTTACAGTCAGAAATTTTTCCCATCCTCCATCTTGGATTACCCAGAATCCTTAGAACTGCTAGATTTTTCCATACCATGATACAGGGACCTAGTTTCTTATGTTACATGGGTTAAAAAGGTACATCTGCACATCAAGTAACATACCTTATTGGAGGCAGACCCATCACAATTGCATAGTAAAGGTCAGAACAAATTGCTGCATTCACAGTGATGGACTGCACGACTCTCCATAATGATTCTATGAAGCAAATCAACACAGTACCTTTGACCAGAACTGAAATGGATATGACACAGGAAATATTGATTAACAAAGCTATTGTGCTTCATTTGAAACTGAGTATAGCTTGTTGTAAATTCAGATTTTGCAACCACTTTTAGATTTTGCTTGTGCTGCCAGCTCCCAATCTGCAGATCCTCTTGGCCAATGATTTGAGTCAATTATAAAACACATTATGTGAATAATACCATTAGTTTTACCCTGATTTCACTCATAAATTACTATCCATATAATATTAAAAGAACAGAGAAGCAGAAAAATATTAATGAGAATAATTTGATGTGAATCCATATAATGAGGATATTAATGAGAATGGTTACTGATAACTTATTTTGAATTTTCAGTTATCGAATAAGTTACAATGCAAACACTCCAAAGAGCTTTAACCATTAGAGAGATGCTTCAAGAACAAGTACCTGGAGGTATTGACTGCATTACTGCTGTGCTACAAGGGTAATGCTACCTAGGATGGATGGATAAAAGGATGGTGCAGCAAATCTCTGGCTTGGCAATGGGAGATAGAAGCTGCAAGTATCCAGGGACCAGCCAGAGTTGTGATAGGAGAAGCAGTGAGTGCTCTTTCAATCCCAGTTTCTGCCTCTCCCACACTTGATGTTACAGCTTGTCCAATGACAGGCTCGCTCTGCTATTTTTACTGCTCTTCAAGATACAGAACCTCCAATCAGATGAATGGTGACAAAAACGGGAGATAAAGAATCAGGGATTGGAAGAATAACTCTAGTTCATCCACACTGGCTGCTCATCAAACTACACCCTTGCAAGTCACTTTCTGGTCTCAGCAACAGCCTATTTAACAGGCGAGCAACAGCATTTGTAACTAAAACTGACAGTTACTGAAAGCACCATGGTCCATTGACCCGTTACAAAAAAAGCAGTTGCCCATTCTGATTGGATTGTTGGGGAGATTGTTGGAGAGATTGTTGGGGGCGGCACGGTGGCTCAGTGGTTATCACTGCTACCTCACAGCGCCAGGAACCCAGGTTCAATTCCAGCCTCGGGTTGTGTGGAGTTTGCACATTCTCCCCGTGTCTGCGTGGGTTTCCTCTGGGTGCTCCGTTTCCTCCCACATTTCAAAAATGTGCAGGTTAGGTGAATTGGCCATGCTTAATTGCCCATAGTGTTCAGGGATGTATATGTTAGGTGCATTAGTCATAGGGTAAATACAGTAACGAGGAATGGGTTTGGGTGGGATATTCTTCAAAGGGTCAACGTTGAATTGTTGGGCCGAAGGGCCTATTTTCACTCTGTAGGGATTCTATGATTATCAATGAGGAATTCGACATAAGGGCATCAGGAACACATGGTGGGGTGCCTTCCTAGGCAAGAGATGAAAGGGATGTGACAGAGGGTGAAATAGATAATCTAAGATTAAAAACAAGCAGAAGTCAATATGTACAGTATATACTTCCCTAATGTGTTGGGAAAAGGAAATCATTGGCTGAGTTGGACCTGAAACAATGTTCACTGCTTCTTACCACCTCACCAGTTAAGTCTTAGCCATGAAAAGACACAACAGATTTTCTTGACTAACAATCGATTAAAATTCATATGTTCTCTCTTAATAGTTAAGTGCCTCATCTCTCAGCACTCTGGATTACCTGTTTTTCCAACAATTGAAGAAAATGTCTGGTCTCCCAACTGGACAACCAGGGAGACATTCAAGCCATATTGTGAAGCTTTTATTTGCCTCAGTCAGGGACAACTGGGAGCTCTAATGGGGAGGCAAGATGGTGGCTTTTGGAAGCCAACCCTCTATGCCTTCCTTTGGCACCCTTGACATCCCTTTCTCCCCTGACACCTACCCTGTGAGATCCACTTTCTCATTGTTAGATGTACTGAAGAGTCGGCCTCAGCTAAATGGTGTTTAGGACTCAAAGGCTGCTGGTTTCAGCTGAACTGGCAGTGTCTGGTGAGATGAAATGTCATGTCAAGGCCGGCAATAAACCAAAAAGCTATCTGATGCTTGGCTATTGGCTCTGAACATGCTAATTGATGCACAATGTGGAAAGTTTTCTTGACAGTGGGAGCAGTGAATTAATAAGACCCATTACATCAGTCTCCACACAAAAAAAAATCTGAAAAGGGAAAATCATGGAAACATATGTCCACTAAGTGTGAAGAATATATTAGGAGGCATCAGGGAATAGGTTTGAAGGGGATTGTTTGTGGAGAAAGGAATCCAAACATCAATAGTGCAAGACAGAATAATCCTGGAGCCAAGAATAAGCTTAGCCTGATGCAATCTTGTGATGAATGATTAAACATTTGAACAACGTGTATTTAAATTTGCAACCCTAGAGCTTACGAGTGAGTTTAGCTCAAAAGTCTTCAGCGTAGTGCCAAGTTAAACCAACAGTGTGGTTTCAGTCCTGTTCTAGCAGTGGTAGTTCATGGAGGCCTGCCTTATCACCAAAGTCCACTGCTAATGTACTGGCTAACCTCAAGCTGTACATAACCAGCTGTCTCTCTCTAATAAGTCTGACTGTCCTTTTTGAACAATGTCCCCCTTGTATTGCACTATAGACCATACCTTTTCTATATCATTAGTCCATGATGAGACCTCATTGTGTATATGTCTTTGAATCCATCAATTTACATATACAGCTTTAGGAAAAAGTGGGGACTGCAGATGTTGGAGATCAGAGTCGAAGACTGTGGTCCTGGAATAGCACAAGCAGCATCCAAGAAGCAGGAGAGTCAACATTTCGAGCATGAACACTTCATCAGGAATGGCAGGGTAAGATGGAGGAAGGGGGCTGAGAGATAAATGGTGGGAGTGGGACAGGGGGAAAGTAGCTGGGAAAGTGATAGGTAGACGAAGGTAGAGGGTGGTGGGGATAGGTCGGAGAGGAGGGTGGAGCAGATAGGTGGGAAGGGAGATGAAAAGTAGGACAGTTCAAGAAGGCACTCCAGCCTTAGAGAATTGGATCTTGGATAAGGTGGGGTAAGGGGCACCTTCCCTTGCCATCGCAAGAAGCGCAAAACCTGCGCCCACACTTACCCCCTCACCTCCATCCAAGGCCCGAAAGGATCCTTCCAATTCCGACACAGATTTTCCTGTACTTTCACACACGTCATCTACTGTTCCGTTGCTCTCGATGTGGTCTCCTCTACATCTGCCAAATTGTGGAACGTTTCAGAGAACATCTCTGGGACACATGCACCTATCAACCCCATTGCTCTGTGACTGAATACTTCAACTCCCCCTCCCACTCCACCAAGGACATATAAGTCCTTGGCCTCCTCCACCGCCAGGTTCTAGCCATCCAGCACCTGGAGGAAGAATGCTTCATTTTCCGCCTTGGGACCATCTAACCACGCGGCATCAATGTTGATTTCACCAGTTTCCTCATTTCCCCTGCCCCCACCTTATCCCAGTTCCAACCTTCCAACTCAGCACTGCCTTCTTGAACTGTCCTACCTGTCCATCTTCCTTCCCATCTATGCTTTCCACCCTCTTCTCTGACTAGGACCATCACCCTCCACCTTCATCAACCTATCGCACTCCCTCCAGCCCCAACCTACTCCCATTTATCTCTCAGCCCCCCTTGGGCAGCCCTCGTCATTCCTGATGAAGAACACATGCTCAAAACATTGACTCTCCTGCTCCTCAGATGCTTCCTTTCCAGCACCACATTTTTCAACTCATAAGCAGCTATATTGTCATCCAAAAATACTATTATCAAATAAGATTTCCTGACTTAACGCACTTCGAATTATTTGAAATATGGGCTTTATTAACCATTATCTTACTATATTACAGTTAGTGGATGTATCTATCAATGTTTAAAATCCTAGCCACTCAATTTCTTATTTTAATTAGATTTGCATGTCATTCGTGTTATTTATTCCCCTACAGTTGCTCATGTATGTACCAGCCAGACAACAGAAAAACTGCAATCGAGTCAGGCCTTCTTCTCATGACTGATTAAAACAATTCTATTTGTTTTTGAACCCCTGTTGTTTCAAGTTACAAAGACATTCAGTTATGAACCATTAACTTGCCAAGATGGCCAACATATCATTCTCCAGGATGTGCAATAAAGCATGGCTGTGTGTACTGTAAAAGCACTCTTGCTGCCAGCAATGATTGAAAAGAGGGGCAGGAGAGGCACAGTTGGATTACTTTTACTTATTAATGTGAATGTTGATGAATTGAAGAATTTGACATTTTATTTTGAACTATAGCCCATCTTGTAGCCTTTGGGTTGAACGTTCTTAATCTGTCCAGGTTGATTTTGAAATGAGGCATTGGCCTCATAGGTGTAAAAATAACAGTAGAGATTTCAAATTTCACGGCAGCTGATGCCTTGGCTCAAGTAACTGTCTTCTCAGAAAATATTTTACAAAACATGTTTTTTGTGATATCTGAGTGTGAAGCTGCTTTCAAATAGCAATTGTCCACTTTTAGTTTTGTCTTTGTTAATGAATTAGCACTACTGTAATAGCTGTTTTCCTTTTTGTGTATGATATATTAGCATTGAAACATACTGGATTATACCACAAAATATCTTGGAAAGCCACAACAATGAGTTGACTGAGGAGCTCGCTGGCCCTGCAGCTTCCCACAGTGTGGACCAGAAGATATGATCACAGGATCATTGCAGAAGTAAAAGGCATCTTTTTAACCAATGATCATAGATGCAGTGAGGAAGCTAATGGGTATTCATTTTTAGTTCCGGTTGTGAACTTAATGCATGATTCAGTTCCTGGTCCCAGCTTTGTGAAGCACTCATCATCACAGCGTGAATTGGTCAACAGCTTAAGTAACAAACTCTGTGCTTTGTCAACTCACTTAGCTGTGCACTATGTACTGTTTGACTTTTTGCCTAATGTGAATCCAATCTTTGCTTACCTACAGTGTTAAACAAACCAAGAGAAAACATGTTCTTCCAAGAGTAAACAAATATGTTTGTGTACAGCTCATGTGCAGTTTGACTTATCTCCATTTGCAAAGATTATGGATTTTGATGTTCTCCATTAATGCATCCGATATGAATGGTAGAATTTAGCATATAACTTCATTGGGACAATGGTGAGCTCAGGGTCAATCTGTGGCACCAAGTCTGTGGCACAGTGGCTGTCATTAAAATGACCCTGCAGGACCTGCAACCTTGATCGAGTACAAAAGTGTACAAAGTGGACAAATGGTCAAATGAAAAGCAATGAGTACAATCCAGAGCTTGTAGCTACAACTTTTCTAGGAATTAAAACAAAACCATTAATTTGCATTTGTATTGAACCCATTGTCTTACACAATAATATGCATCAGGCCCATTCACTTGCAGTGATTTACTAATTGAACATCTTCTTGCTCTGGTCCATGAACAAGCTCTTCAAGGGATGTAACAGACTGTAGTAGAGCTGAGGGCTTGTAGCACCCTAGCACTCATTTTACAAATTCTAACAATTCACAGAAATGCCAACACTAAGACATCATCTGGGAGCACTATTTTCAAAGCCTGTTCTGGCCCCAGGTCTAGAGTTCAATACCATCTCTACAACTTCCCTCCCAGTCACCACCATACTTGGAGAAGTTCCATTTTTGTTCCATTTGATTTTCTCTGGTGGAACCCAATCTGGCCTCAAATGATGGTTAACAGAATTTTTCTAATCATCAAAACTGAGAGAATCTTTTATTGGTTTATTCTATACTTTCTCAGATTGTACAGATTGCTCAGAGTCTCATTCCCCAAGTGTACAATCTGCTTTCTTAATTTCTCTTTGCAACAAGGTTGATAGTACCTCTTGGAGTTTCCAATCCTCACGAAACACTTTTTGCCAGTCTGAGGTTTTTGAGCAATGGTGTATCCGAATACCCAGGGTGACTTTTGAACTTTGAGGCATCTCACAGGAATCAAATATCTGTATGCTGTGGTCCATGGCTGTTATTATCTATCTACATGCCCTTAGAACTCAGCATCAATGCGCCTCACAAACATTAGCCTCCGATCTTGATGTCCCGTCAATGACACGTAAATGCTGTATTTCTTCTTATTGGAAGTTTTATTAACAGAATAGACTACATGGAAAATTGAATGAGTGTTTCATTGCTGGCCATTCTAACATCGTCATTGCCTGTTGGTTTTCTGTGTGATCTCTGTTCCTTTCATATTAGTGACATAGAACTTTGATTACATCAAACTTAAACCACATAAAAGAATTTGGAGACAATAGAGAAGATGCAAACAAGATGTACACTCTTCATATCAATACTGAAAGATGGTAAGTGCCAAGGAAATTTGAATATGCTGAGATGTCATTCATGAAAATTGAAAAAGCTGAAGCATTTGTAGAGAGACAAGCAGAGTTAATATTTCAAGACTAATATCACTGTTCTTAAGAACACCAATGATATTGTAGAGTTGTATTGAACTTACAACATCTCTGATTTTATCTCCACAGATGCTGCCAGACCTGCTGACTTTCCCCTGCATTTTCTATTTTCATTATGAATTTCCAAAATGAACAGTATTTTGCTTTTAATTAAGTTAATTAATTAAATAAGTGGTGTTTGTATACGATCAAAGTAGATACAAAATCCAACAGAAATTTCTGGAGTTTCTTTTACATTTCTGAAAAGAGAGACATGTTGCTGAACCATATTATCTTGCATGCATCAGGATAAATACAAAAATATCAAATTTCAATCATTCACAGCAGTTCATAGGAGGTACAGTTAGTAAGTTTGCGATGACACCAAAGTTGGAGGTGTAGTGGACAGCGAAAAAAGTTACCTCAGAATACAATGGGGTCTTGACCAGATGGACCAGTGGGCTGAGGATTGGCAGATGGAGTTTAATTTAGATAAATGTGAGGTGCTGCATTTTGGAAAAGCAAATCAGAGCAGGACTTATACACTTCATGGTAAGGTCCTGGGGAGTGTTGCTGAACAAAGAGACCTTGAAGTGCAGGTTCATAATTCTTTGAAAGTGGAGTCACAGGTAAATAGAAGAGTGAAGAAGGTGCTTGGTATGCTTTCCTTTATTGGTCAGAGTATTGAGTATAAGGTTTGGGAGGTCATGCAGCTGTACAGGACATTGGTTAGGCCACTTTTGGAATATTGAGTGCAGTTTTGGCCTCCTTCCTATCAGAAGCATGTCATAAAACTTGAAAGGGTTCAGAAAAGATTTACAAGAATGTTGCCAGGGTTGGAGGATTTGAGCTATAGGGAGAGGCTGAATAGGCTGGGGCTGTTTTCCCTGGACCATCGGAGGCTGAGGGGTGACCTTATAGAGGTCTATAAGATCATGAGGGGCATGGATAGGATAAATAGACTGGGTCATTTCCCGGGGGTGGAAAGATATAAAAGGAACATAAATGCTAATTTTATTCATGCAGAGGGTGATGTCTGTGTGGAATAAGCTGCCAGAGGAAGTAATGGAGGCTGGTACAATTGCAACATTTACAAGGCATCTGAATGGGTATATGCATAGGAAGGGTTTAGAGGGATATGGGCCAAGTATTGGCAGATGGGACTAGATTAGGTTAGGATATTTGGTGGGCATGGACGAGTTGGGCTGAAGGGTCTGTTTCCATGCTGTACATCTCTATGCCTCTATGGCTTGTATGACAGAAGACAAGGGAATTAATGGGTTAGCAAGTCAATCTGATTCGGCCAACTTTGCCATGGAGAAAGCCATGGGGAACTATAAGTTCACCAAGTACACTGTTACTTCACAAAGCTTTAACAGATTCTTTTAATTTGCAGAGGATGGATCCCTGTAAATACAAAATGTTAATTCTAGTGTGTGGAAATGAGAGATGCTGTAAACTTCACATTTTAACTCAATGAGTGACTAAAATGTGGAATGTGCTACCTAATGGGGAGATTGAGGAGGACAGCTTAGATGCATTGAAGCATCTTAAATAAGCACACAATGGCAAATAAGAGAGGAAAATGCTGACAAGTTGAGATGAAATTAGGTGGAAAGAGGTTCCTGTGGATGTTAAACTGTGCCGTGGATTTTTTGGCGTAATTAACATGTTTTCTGTGCTGCAAATGCTGTTTATGTACACAATGACTGAAGACTCATAGGAACAAGTTAATAACTAAAATTCATTTGTGCAGTTTTATCATACAATTGATAAATAAGCCTAGTTTAAGGATAATTTTTTACTTACTTTCCTGATTCTCTTGCAATGCAGTGTGTATTATAACTCAGTAGGATCAGTGTGAAAACCATACCCTGAAGCTGAAATTCTTTCTTTCAGGCAGAATTTGTTCACAGATTCTGAAAAGCTGCATCAATCAAGTTGGTAGCAAAATCTCCAAAACAAGGACTGGAAGAGAATCCAACTACCTGAATTTGAAAAGGAGAGGTACACTTTTACCTATTGTTTGTACATATGATTTTACGCATGTTTGATTTAATTTTCTGTGCTAGTTATGGTACATATATAGGATAATTGGTGGCCTGCATTCACATACCCCCCATTGTGTAACCTTTCCAAGTTTTCATGTATATCTTGATGGTTCTCAGGCAAAAATGTGTTACTGTTACACTGTTCTCCGTATCAGGCATCTCAATATGCAGTTTAATTGTGTTGTCTTTGAATGTTAAGTGAGAATGAAAAGGATCATTACAACCATATAATGAAACGCCACAGAAAGAGGTGTGTGTCAAATATTTCAAAGGCAATTTAAATAATCTCATGCTGCGCTCATTTTTTTTACTTGTTTTCACATTTTAAAAAATGATCTGTTTTGATGTGACAAAGCTGCTCCTTTACAAGATTATGCAGTCCTTAGTTTATTTTTAGAGAGATCATAGATAACACAGACTTTGAAAAGTATGGGGTGTAGAGTTTTAGGGCCAATTTGATAATAGCTAACAGATACTGCCTCAGACAGAGGCTTTCAGGTTTAAAAATAAACTTGTACAATGAAAGGGGAGTGGCTAGTTCTTTCAGCTCAGGTTTTCTCCGGGTTGGTCTTTTTTAGCAGTAGTGTGAAGACAAAGCTGCTGGGACCCAAAGAAGCATGTCTATGCTGGTATTCTCTTTCTGACTTCTAGCCTGTAAGAACTTGTGATTGATTTTACCTTTTGTTCCAAGAGGTGTTCATGGGGATTTTTGCAAGTATTTGGAACAGCATCATTAAATGGGAATGATCTTTTGGGTTTTCAGAGATGTTAAGTTATTCGGTATTCTGTTTTCTGTTGTTTCTGTTTCAGTCAGTAATCTTGTAAATAAATTCTGTTTTGTTTAAAACTAAATGGTTTGATCAGTTGCATCCATCCTGGAAAATCCACTTTACACCTGCTTAAACCAACTAGAAAGGTTAGGATCTGAGATACCTTGTTGAAATATTTTGAAGGGTCCATCCTGGTCTATAATAGTGTTAACATATGAGGAAGAAAAAGTGTAACTTAAAATAATTTGAAAATGCTGTGAATCTTTTGATTAGTTCATATTGTAATATTTACATATTACATCAGTTACATTATTGAAAAATTTAGTTGGTTGGAAAGTGATTGGTAGGTGTGTCTGCCAATTTTAGTAAATCTGATGGCTGTTTGTGACAGTTAAATAAGAGACTTGTAAAATCCATTTTTCTGTGTGCTGTGTAAGTTGGTATCAATGGATATTGCAGCATTGAAGGCACAGTTTGCTACAATTGGTTTTGCCTAGGAGTAAGAATGGGATCATGTTCAATTGTTTTAAAGTACTGTGAGAATAAATTAATCACTGTTCAATAGAGTCAGAGTCATAGAGATGTACAGCATGGAAACAGACCCTTTAGTCCAACATGTCCATGCCGACCAGATATCCCAAACCAATTTAGTCCCACCTGCCAGCATCCGGCCCATATCCCTCCAAACCCTTCCTATTCATATACCCATCCAAATGCCTTTTAAATGTTGCAATTATATCAGCCTCCACCACTTCTTCTGGAAGCTCATTCCATACACGTACCACCCTCTGCGTGAAAAAGTTGCCCCTTAGGTCTCTTTTATACCTTTTCCCCCTCACCCTAAACCCATGCCCTCTAGTTCTGGATACCCCGACCCCAGGGAAAAAACTTTGTCTATTTGTCCTATCCATGCCCCTCATGATTTTGTAAACCTCTATAAGGTCACCCCACAGCCTCCGACACTCCAGGGAAAACAGCCCCAGCCTGTTCAGCCTTTCCCTATAGCTCAAATCCTCCAACCTAGCGACACCCTTATAAATCTGTTCTGAAACCCTTTTAAATTTCACAACTTCTTTCTGATAGGAAGGAGACCAGAATTGCACGCAATATTCCAACAATGGCCTAACCAATGTCCTGTACAGCCGCAACATGACCTCCCAATTCCCGTACTCAATACTCTGACCAATAAGGGAAAGCATACCAAACACCTTCTTCACTATCCTATCTACCTGTGACTCCACTTTCAAGGAGGTATGAACCTGTGCTCCAAGGTCTCTTTGTTCAGCAACAGTCCCTAGGACCTTACCATTAAGTGTATAAGTCCTGCTAAGATTTGCTTTTCCAAAATGCAGCACCTCACATTTATCTGAATTAAACTCCATCTGCCACTACTCAGTCCATTGGCCCATCTGGTCAAGATCCTGTTGTAATCTGAGGTAATCCTCTTCGCTGTCCACTAGACCTCCAATTTTGGTGTCATCTGCAAACTTACTAACTGTACCTCTTATGCTTGCATCCAAATCATTTATGTAAATGACAAAAAGTAGAGGGCCCAGCACCGATATTTGTGGCACTCCACTGGTCACAGGCCTCCAGTCTGAAAAACAACCCTCTACCTCCACCCTCTGTCTTCTACCTTTAAGCCAGTTCTGTATCCAAATGGCTAGTTCTCCCTGTATTCCGTGAGATCTAACCTTGCTAATCAGTCTCCCATGGGGAACTTGTCGACCGCTTTACTGCAGTCCATATAGATCACATTTATCACTCTGCCCTCATCAATCCTCTAGCTCAAGCATCAGTTTGTTCATGAACAGTCAGAGAAGACAATGCAATTTTGTTAATCTATTGCTGTTTAATACCTCTGTGCAGTAGGAATGAAGGACAGCTGATAAGCAATAAGGTTCTACACAACATAATGAGAGAGCTGGAATCGTATCAGTGATTAAATGCTGGTGTGCAGCTTTGCAAAGTAAGTGGAAGAAAAGAATGAATAATTGGGATGAGAAAACATCAATGGCCACAGCCTAGCAGAGGAGCTGAAGACACTGGAGGGATGCCTGACAAAAATAATGGGGGGAGATCCCAGATCTGCAAGAAAAGAAACTCAATATAGCAGGATCTGGGAGCAGATCCAAAAGCGATTTGTAATATTGTGTCTTTTGGGTTAGGATCATGTCTGTGGAACTGGGGCGATATAAATATGCACATCTTCCTGATGAGGAGCTTATACTCGAAACATCAACTCTCCTGCTCCTCGGATGCTGCCTGATGAGCTGTGCTTTTTCAGCACCACACTTTTTGAGTCAGGAATAGATATGCAGTTGGTCTGGGATCAAACTAACGCTGAAGGAATGAAGCTAAAATTCCTCATGAGGGAGAGACTGTTCTCAAGAATTTCTGAGACTTTTAGTAAACTCTCTGAGCTGGGAAACTTGCTAAGAAATTTGTGAGAACTGCCTTGGTTATGTTTGTAATTTGATACACAGTTTGTGGTGTGTTTATTGAGCACAGTTTGTTTGTTAATTCATGCTTACCTTGTTAATTAAGAGTACAATTGGGCGCAGATGTTTCAGTTTTTTAATGTTGTACAATAAAATTTTACATTTTTGTTAAAAAAAAGAATCTTGTGACTTTATTCTCTCAGTAACCACTTGGGATTGCCAACTTTGTTTACTCCAAATAAAAAAGTTGAAAAAATGAAGAAGATGAGTGCCCTGACCAGATCATCCCAAATACTTGGCAGTCTCATCAGTGATTGTAACAATTTACCAAGAATCTTTGGAAGCATAATGTGTAAGATCAGCTTTCTCATGCTTAGTGAACCATATGCATATGGTGACTGCAAATGTTTTAACTGATTGGTGGAACTCAGGATTCTCAGGATCAGACTTGTGAGTTAGCCAATTGCCTCCTCTTGGGATTGAATATCTTACACTATAAACTGAATCAGTCAGATTATCATAAACCTGTACACTCTACTCCAGCAATATCAATTGGTGTGAGCTTATTAATTCCAAGGTGAGCATCTTAAAAAAACAGTTCAGAAGAACTGCAGGCAAATTCAGTTTTGCATTATTATTCGTACATCAAAGCACAGGGAGTGAGTGAGTTGAGCAAAATATTGTTTTCCCAAAAGGTACTAATGTAAACACGAGAATATTTTCTCACAATTTAAAAGCCATTCCAATGGTATTGTGCTTCCAGCTCTTTTTCTATCATTGTTTATCATTTCTTTTCTGTACAATTTAAACATGCATTATACTCAACAATGTAAACCTATGATATCATGCTAAATCTCTGAATGAAATGTTTAGTAAGATCAATTATTACAGATGATACGTTGCCATATTACTGAAACGTAATAACATTTATTAAATATAATTGTATACAAGAGATGATAACAGCAGACATCTTTGGAAACTTAAAGACTTGGATCCCAGTTTTAATGTCATTATGAGATAATTTCTTATGCACATGTTCTGTAGTAATTCTTAGAGTAATAGTATAGTTAACCATTTATTCCACAAAATGTGTACTAGTGTGGCATGCAGATCACTCTTTCTCCAGTTCTTGTTGTCCGATTTATGGGACAACTTATATTTCATAATAGTTGTCACCCACTGTGATAAAAGAGATATCAGAGTCCATTGTCCTTTCCTTGTTCTGTTATGGAATATGGTAATCTCTGGGAAAATCTGTATTTGTTCCCCAGCCCTAATTTCTTTGACCCGGCAGTTGAGATTCAACTACTTTGCTTTGGAGTTGGAGTTACATCTAGGCAGACCAGGTCAGGACCACGGATTTATTTCCCCAAAGGACATAAGTGCATTTGATAGTATTTTACAATAATTGATGTTAGTTTCATGGTTGCCATTATGCAGGTTAGCTTTATATTCTAGATTTATTTATTAATTTAAAATTTCACTGGCAGCTACGGTGGGAATTGAACTCCCATCCCCAGGGCACTAGCCTGGTCCTCAGGTTAACCAGTCACGTGACATTATCATGAACACACTGTCTTGACTTCAACACATACTTCAGTACTATTTTGCTGCATTAAATGATGATTTATTAACAAAACACCTTGCTAATTACACACAAATACAAAAATGTATTGATATAAAAAATCAGTGACCGTGATGAGTCTTCTCTTTCTGTTCTAAGTGTGATTTTAAGTCCATGAATTTGCTAATTTCACACTTGCTTTTATCTTGTGATTTACTCAACTAGAACTAAACTATTGTATATAGTTTTGGTTTCCTTACTTAAACAGAGATATATTAAGATTGAA
The DNA here is from genome assembly GCF_047496795.1 of Chiloscyllium punctatum. NCBI lineage: Eukaryota > Metazoa > Chordata > Chondrichthyes > Orectolobiformes > Hemiscylliidae > Chiloscyllium > Chiloscyllium punctatum. Next base: position 110,131,970 of record NC_092741.1, read on the forward strand.
AGCTGTTCAGAGAAAATGATTCCTGGGAAGAAGATGTGATTTGGAGATGCCGGTGGTGAACTGAGGTGTACAAAGTTAAAAATCACACAACACCAGGTTATAGCCCAACAGGTTTAATTGGAAGCACTAGCTTTCGGAGTGCAGCTCCTTCATCAGGTGGTTGTGGAGTATACAATCGTAAGACACAGAATTTATAGCAAACATTACAGTGTGATGTAATTGAAATTATACATTGAAAAATACCTTGATTGTTTGATAAGTCTCTCATCTATTAGAATAACCATGATAGTTTCACTTCTTTCATATGTGAATCACAAAACTTTTTTAAAAAAAGTTACATTCTCAGGTTAATTGTAACAATTGGTGTCAGCCCAGATAAGATGTTAAGATGGTGAAGGTGTTAGCCCCCTGTGTGCTGTTGTCTGTGCCATAATGTTTAGCCTGATTCTAATCTAAAAAGTGAGTTAACAGAGTCTTATATGGATTCAAGAAGTTTTTGAGCAAAGTACAATGTAACTCTGCAAGTAGAAATTCACCCCACAAACGTGTGTGTGTGTGTGTAGGGGTGGGGGTTGTGAGTGTCTGTGAGAGAGAGTGTATATGTGTGTGTGTGTGAGTGTAAAGTGGTCTAAGTCTGTGAGAGGGTGCATGTGTGAGTGTGGGAGTGTGTGTGTCTGTAGGGGTGTGTATGTGTCTAGTTGTGTGTGTGTGTGTGCGTGCGTGCGCATGTGCATAGGAGCATCTGTGTGTGTGTGTGTGTATAGTGCAGTGGTGGTCACCTGTAATGTGACATGAACTTAAGGTCCCGATTAAGGCCCTCCCTATGGGTACTGAACTTAGCTATCAGCCTCTGCTCAGCCACTTTCCGCTGCTGCCTGTCCCCGAAGTCTGCCATGGAGGATGGTCACCTGAAGGTGCAAGGTCAAATGTCCTGGACCACTGAAGTGTTCTCCAACTTGGAGGGAACACTCCTGTCTGTTGATTGTTGTGCAGTGCCCAGTCATCCATTGCCATTACCTTTGCTTGGTTTCACCAATGTACCATGCCTCCGGGCATCCTTGCCTGCAACATATGAGGTAGACAACGTTGGCTGAGTCGCACGAATGCCTGCCATGTACATAGTGGGTGGTGTCCCCACACGTAATGGTGGTATCCATGTCCAACTCTGACACGTCTTGCAGCGCCTTCCATGACAGGGTTGTATGGAGTTGTTCTGAAAGCCAAGCAGTTTGCTTTGAACAATGATGTGTTTGATGTTTGGCGGTTGTTAGACCCCTTTACACTCGCACACACACACACTGTCTCTCACAGAGACTCACAACTTGCCACCTCAGACACACACACACATGCACACATACACATTTATGTTTGTGGGGTGAATTTGTACTTACAGAGTTACATTGTACTTTGCTCAAAAACTACATGAATCCATGTAACTCTCTGTTTACACAATTTTTAAATTAGAATCGGTCTAAACATTATGGCACAGACAAGGAACACAGGGGGCTAACACCTTCAACATCTTAACATCTTATCTGGGCTGACACCAATTGTTACAGTTAACCTGAGAATATAACTTTTAAAAAAAAGTTTTGTGATTCACATACGAAAGAAGTGAAACTGTCATGGTCATTCTAACAGATGAGAGACTTAACAAACAATCAAGATATTTTTCAATGCATAATTTCAGTTACATTACACTGTAAACCGTTGCTATAAATTCTGTGTCTTATAATTGTGTACTCCACAACCACCTCCGGAGGCTAGTGCTTCCAATTAAACCTGTTGGACTAAAACCTGGTGTTGTGTGGCTTTTAACTGAGAATAAGAGATTGTCTTATAGGGAAAGGTTGAGCAGGATGTATTTATGCTTATTGGAGTTTAAGAAATAAAGTTTAAATTTTGCGAGGATGGTTCCCCTTGAGGGAGGATCTAGAGCTGCAAGCATAGTTTAGAAACAGAAGTGGTCCCATCTAAAGACAGTGATGAGAAGTAACTTACTATCTAAGTGTCATTGGACTACAATTTTCTTTCCCAGCGAGAGTAGAGGCTGGATCATTGAACCTGTTCAAGGCAAAGTTTAACAGATCTTTGTTTGATTAGGGAGACCAAGGTTATGGACGGTAGATGCAAAAGTGAAATTAAGCAACAATCAGATAAGCAAGGACATTATTAAATTGAGAAACAGACATGATAGACTGACTGATCTATTCCTGTTCCTTTATTTATAGTCTGGAGTTCTTCAGGATACTATTCCAGGCCATGGCTCAACCAATTTCAGCTGCTTTTTTAATGATGTGTCAAGCAGCAGCCATCTCCATGACAAATTAATCTAACCATCATCTCTTGAGATTTAATGGCATTGCCATCACCAAATCTGCATTGAGATACCATTGATCAGAAGTAGAACTGGACCAGCCAAATAGATCTTGTGGCCACAACAGCCGAGACTGGGAATTCAGCAGTGACTAACTCACTTGCTGACTCCCAAAAACCTGTCCACAATCTGTAAATTGAGAGTATGATGGAATACTCCCTACTTGTCTGGATGGATTCAGCTCCAATAACACTGTTGACACTGTCCAGGTCAAAACAGCACAATTTATTGGCACCCCGTTCACCACTTTCAACATTTACTCCATTCAAAACCAATGCAGAATGGCAGCTGTGAAGCTTGCATTGAGCTTCACTGGAGCAGATCTGAGACAAAGATGTTGAGCATGGAAGATGATGAAGTGTTGAAGTGATGGGCAACCAGAAACTTGGGACCACTTTTATGAATAGAGTGAAGACATTCGCAATGTGGTCACCCAGTCTGCGCTTCTTCCCCCCACTGTTGAGGTGATCACATTGTGAGCAGCAAATACAGTAGACTTGATTAAATGAAGTACAGCTAATTCCAGATTTTACTGTATCCATTTCACAAGACCTAACTTCTCCAATCAACATATTAAAGTGGTGCTAGTAGCACTGAAGTTTGAAGTACAAAATGCTAATTATCTTAAAAGTACATCAGTGGTTTTCCCATCCATTATCTCACATGTAAAAGGTCACAGTAAAGAATATGGGGGTGAGGGCTGATAAGTGTGCTAAACATATAGATCAATGATAACTATGCGATATATAAAGAAATCTACAGGAGGACCCCATCATTATGGGTTATATGGATCCCCATATAGGGACAAGGAAAAGAAAAATCATCTTTCATTTATACACATGATAACCAGATGCAGTCAGACTGCTGTAATACATGTAAATATTGAGCAATTATGAGGATCAGATGATAGCAGGTTAAGGGCTAACTAAATGAGAACACAGTGATACAGGGATGCAGGATGAGACTATTTGTCCTAAATGACCTCTACCAAACTTTAACACCAAAGTAATATATACACCAGAAGGGACAAGTGAATGGCGGATTAGCAAGATTACAGATTTCCATTAGAGGGAGAGAGAGGAATGACCAAAACTGTGACATCCTAACATTCCATTGAAAATTTATTCTGGAATTCCAACATAAAAGTATTCATATTAAATGATTGTGCTTTCCTGTATATTTCTCTGAGAGGTTATTTTGTGCTATCTCAATCACTGAGTTTTAATAACTCCTTTTTACATAACCAGTGCTGTATTACCACTCACTTCAATGCTGAGCTTTTCCAGCAATTTCTATATTTGCTTTTGACTTAAACATGATGTACTTGCAAACATCTCCTGGTATAAATCAATTGCCTCAAATGTTATTCATTTGACTGATCTGATTGTATGTTTTTCTTAGGCTCCTATCTGTTTCTGCAATATTCTTAATTTTAAATGAATGTCGTGCAAACATTGATTTGGTTTGATTTTATACTCATGTTCATTGAGAGCACAAATTCCTAAAAACCTGAATGAGAAATTTCCTTGACATTTATTCAAACAAACCTTACTGAGTTTTTGTTTTTTTTAACATTCAGCAGGCCCACAGAGTTGACAGAGATGGAGTGTCTTCCCACATCCTAATTTCAGTGAAATTTTCCATTAAAAAGGGTTGAACTTTGAAGCAAACAACCTTTGATTACCTCAGTTCTGCTTTATTAGTGCCTTTAAATGAATGTCATTTGACTTACTAAAATATAATTATATTTGCCTTTAAGTGATAGTAATAATTTTTCAATGTCATTGTGTATTTACTGTTGATAAATGATGTCACATCTATGTTAGGAATTTGAAAAGAAATGAAATATAAAATATAGATTACATTTATGTTAAACTGTCAAACAGTGGAATATCATATCTTAGCATTAAATGTGTATGAGCAGCAGCTTTTGCTGGTTTCTTTAATGTACTTGTCCCAAAATACCAACACTGAATGCATTCAAACTATCCAACACGAGTTGGCAATATTCTCTTTCAATTATTCTGGATTCAAACCTAAATAACAGATGTCAGAACTGTTTGTGCTTTGCCAGTTTATCACCAATGTTGTACTTCATTTACTTCACTGTACCTGGTATTCTTCTAAAAACATGAACTCATTCTTTCTGTGCCCCGTTTGACTGTGCTGATGAATTGAGATAAGACAAAAAAAATGCAGATGCTGGAATCCAAGGAAGACAAGCAGGAGACTAGAGGAACACAGCAAACCAGGCAGCGTCAGGAGGTGGAGAAGTCAATGTTTCAGTTGTGACTGTTCTTCAGGACTGGGGGTGGGTGTAAGGGGAGCAGCAGATAAAGGGGGTAGGGGGGGTGGGAAGGGGGAGGGTGGAGAGAAGGACAACACCCTCCCCTACCCATTTTATCTGTAGAATTGAGATGAGCAGCATTCAAGTTTTCCCAAGTCAGTTGTAAATCTGTTTTCTTGTTCAAATTCTTAATTTGGTGGTACCACTGGGCAATAAGTTCTCTCAAAGAACTGCAGATGTTGAAGATCAAAAACAAACTGACATTGCCTAGCTCCCATCAGTTCTTAGGAAGGGTCATAAGACCCAAAACGGTAACTTTGATTTCTCTTCACACATACTGCCTGAGCTACTGAGTTTTTCCAGCAACTTCTGTTTTTGTTTATGATCAACTTTTGGTCACTTAAGGATATTCATTCAAGGCTAAATGTGTTCTTTTACAATAGAACTAAATACAAGGTGCAAAATAAAGTTTCCTCCCAGTTCCCAACACCACCTACTACAGAGACTCAATTCCAGAGAAATTATACTCCTAGCTTTTCTTTAAATGTCTACTTTCTGATGCCTTCTAGTTTATTTTCTGTGGGCTGTGGAAATGTTATGATTCCTTTCAAAGTTTGCTAGCATGAATCTTTCATAATTCTGAAGGCCAAAACTTCTCATAACTTGAAAACATTTCTGTAATATCTCCCTTGCAAACACCACAGACTAAAACATATTTTTGTTGGGGTGATTAATTCCCTTGAACTGAATTATATTCTTATTTTTTTCTGAATTGACTAGACTGAGTAACTTGAGTATTCAGCTCTGAAGTTGAAATAACTCTTGTGGCTTTATTTTGTTTACTCTATCTGTCATAAACTCATCAGTATAAACACTTTATCCATTAACAGTCTAGGAAGTCTTGCAAAAGCTTAATTGCAGAGACATTCATCCATAGCACAAGAAAGATCTTTACAGAACTGACCTGGAGACAGTTCACCTCATTGTAATACAGTATTAAGAAGTTAATATTAAGAAGTGTATTTGTAACCCAATCACTATGATGACATTGTGTTGACTTTGTGGAAGAACAATGTGGGACCTTGGAAGAGTCAAAACGTCAATCTAGACTCTTCACATAATGTCTAATAATGTCTACCTTACCAGCCTAACCTGTATACTTCTGTTTACATGCAATAAAGTATACTTTGTTTAAGAGAAGACATTCTTCTCACTAAACTAGCAAGTAGGTTTCCTCTGCCGTACCAGACCTTTTAAATCCCTCCTGCAAAGAGATAATGGGAGCAAACCTACCCCAAAGTGAGACAACTTCATTCAACTTGGTGTTTAACAGCAGTAATGATTAGTCCTGCAAAAACCACTACCTTCTCAAGGGAAATTAAATGGTGGTCTAGCCAGTGACACTGACATTGCTTCCATGGATGTATTTTTCAAAAATGTAGCTCAAGCACCTATCATATCTGATGCGTAATAATTATCCTAAAAGGTTATACCAATACTGCAAATTCAGATAAAGGTTGTCATTTTGTAAGTTACTGTATCAATATGTTAAGAAAACAGTGGAATCTACATGTTGTCTGTATCCATGTATATAATCATTTAATTTATAAGTCAGTTCACATTGTGTTTCACAAATTAAACATTGTAAATCTAAATTGGGACAAACTGGTAAACATTTAACAATTAACAATTTGGGCATAAAGACAAATAACATTTTCAAGAACTGCATTTTTAGAGGATCCTTACTGATATTTATACATGAGTTTGATACTGATTTCATGTGGATTTACACCCTGGTGTTGACTTATCATCAGTGTATAATTTCTTACTGAAATAACATTACTGTTGCATTGCCATGTATTGTCAACATGGTATTTAAACAAAGGGCATGTTGACAACTTAATTATACTATCAACTGACTTTGCTTTAATGTGGATCACAGCTTACAAAGTGACACAGTAATTTACAACACGTACATTATCCAGGGAATACTATGAGCATGTAAAAGTTCAATGAGGAAATATCAACAGCTTTTCTCCAGTCCTTCAATTGAACTAGTGCATGTGCACAGCTCTAACCTGTAATAGATTGTTTCCTGTTTATTCTTCTTAATTGTTAAAACTTTAGCCCAGGGTATGACACTTAGTTATATCTTTGAACTATGTTCGAACAAATGCTTTCAAGAAATTTTTCCTACTATCTCAAAGTTTTTTAAAATCCTGCCAATAGTGTTCAGACATCTGGAAATTTGTTCACTAAAATTAACCCTGTAGCTCATAAATGAGGCACTAAAAATGGCAAAATGCAACACTGCATTTAATTGGATTGTTGTTCAAATTTGATTTTTCTGAGAGAAAAAAACAGACATTGAAAGGAGACCTGAGGAGGTTGGAGCAAAAGTCAATGCCTGGACTTTAACCTTAGAAATAATGAAGAGCAGGTGAAGGCAACTGAATGCATTCAGGTGGGGATAAAAAAAGCAAAATAAAATCAAACCCAGGAAAAAAAAAGCTTTTTGTTTTCCAAATCCAGGATGGGATTGTTAAAATTAAGATGGAAACAGTGAGTGTGAGAGTCAGGAGTGAGAGGATTGATAAGAGAGATGTTCAGGGAATAATAGAGGCCACGAGTTAGAGGCTTTAAATTAGAGGGTGGGTTAGGAAGCAGGAGAGGCCACATCACATTGGCTCCAAAATGGGACTGATTGGGCCGCATGATCCCCTATCTAACTGATGAAAAATGACTTCAACACAAAACCTGAAGCACTAAACTAGCCCCATGAATGAACTGACAAAACAACAAAAGTGAAACAATCTAAAACAGGAGACCATCAAACAGAAATTTAATTCAAAGTAACCTACAGGACATGGGTGGTACTGGCAAGACCAACATTTACTGCCTGTTTGCATAGAACTAGTTAAGCCATTTCAGAGGTTGGTAGGAGTCAACCATATCGGGTGTAGGTATTGTCACACAGACACCAAATTAGATGAGGTGACAGGTTTCACACCTTATTGTGCAAGTATGAGATAAAATTTTATGATAATATGGTATTTTCATGTTTTTTTTAATTGTTGCCAGATTTTTAAAAAAAATAACTAACTTGCAATTGTCCAGCTATGTGATTCTGTATGAATTTACGTCTTAAGGAACTGTTAAAGGCCCAATGAGCCAACATAGCCTCTTTATGTGCTGTCTTATTTGTGAATCTGTAATTTCAATGACTGACAAGCCTAATTCTCTCCAACAAACACGTTTAGACATCCTGACCATCTAGACAAAGCTTCATCTAGAGTGAGCACTTGGTCCAGTGGACCATAATAAAGAGCCATGTCAATGGACGAAGGAATAGATTGAAAGCCTGTGAGATCAATCTGGATGTGAATGGTTTTCAAGACTGGCTCCTGAGAGCTTCTTTAAATTGTGACTGAAAACTGATGATTAGCTTGGAAAAAAGTACTGAGAACCAGCCATCCCCTGCCTGTTGCTGTTATACACCTGGGAAATACGATTCTGCTTGAGTACAGGGATAGACTACACACTCCTGAACACAGTTACAGCAATTCTAAAAAAATAGTGAAATAAAACAAAGAACTGCAGATGCTTGAGATCTGAAACAAAACCAGAAATTGCTGGCAAAACTCAGCAGGTCTGACAACATCTGTGAGAAGAAAGCAGAGTTAGCATTTGGTGGCTCTTCATCAGAATTGTTAACAGCTGGGAAAAAGCATGATATTTATACTGAAGCCAAAGTTGGGGAATGGTGGCAAGGGACAGGTAAACAGATAAGTGGGGTTGGAGTCCAGAGAGAGATATTTAAAAGAAGAGATACAGATAGCATGCCAGGCAGGGAGAAAAGCTGAAAAAGTAATAGTAAGAGCTGAGTATAGGAGAGAATGGGTAAGCTATACTGAAAGCAACCCCAATGTAAGAATCTCATTGATATCAGTTGCTCTTAATATGGACATGTGAGGTTTGAACAGCCAGCGCTCTGGATTTTAGCAGAATAATGAGTCAGAAAAAATGAAAGAGAAAGGATTTTGCATTTGTGACAAGTAGGTAAAGTTAAGGGATTTTTACAAGATGCTAGATCACCTTAGAAAACATGTGGCTTTCTTTGATTTATCTATAATTGCCATTGAACAGCGTGGTTTACTTAGCCATTTCTAAAGGCATGATTTGGAGGTGGCGGTGTTGGACTGGGGTGTACAAAGTTAAAAATCACACAACAGTAGGTTATAGACCAACAGGTTTATTTAGAAGCACTAGCTTTCAGAGTGCTGCTCCTTCATTAAGTGGTTGTGGAGTATAAGATCGTAGGACACAGAATTTATAGCATAGCGTTTACAGTGTGATGTAACTGAAATGATATCTTGAAAAAGACCTGAATTGTTTAAGTCTCTCATCTTTTAGAATGGGCATGTTGGTTTCAGTTCTTTAATATGTAAATCCCAGAACTTTATTTCTGAAGGCAAACTCATTGCTGAAGGTCTGGAATCACATGTAGACCAGACTAGGTAAGAACAGCTTGTTTCCTTCCATAAAAGACATTAGTGAACTAGATGGGCCTGTGCAACAACTGTTAATAGCTTCATGGTCATGATTATTGTGACTAGATTTATAATTACATTTTTTTAAACTGAATTCTAATTCTAACAATTGACATTGTAGCATTTGAACCCAGGTGCTCAGAGCTTTAGCCTGATTGTCTGGATTATTATTTTTATTACATTACAAATGTTCTTTGATTATTAGCAATTTGACAAGCCAGAATGGGTAAGGATTTGGGTTGGAAAGTTACATAATTTAATGATTTCATCCAACTGCCAAACATCAAAAGATAAAAAAAGTTGATCAGCTAACATGAGGACTGCCAAATCACTGATCAATGTGCAACTAACTGCAAAATTGAGAAATCAAGTACAATTTAAGGTATACAGCATTACTTATGATCTACAGCATGAAAACAGCTTCTTTAGACCACTGGTCCATGTGATGTATGGTCCAAATGTGCATCTTCCCAAACATCTGTATCTAACCCTATTGACATGTTGTCTCTGTTAGTATGAGTCAAAATAAGGAATCCAATTGAACAAGAAAAGATTCAATTCGACTTTGAAAGTTACTGTTTCATCATATTCTGTTGTGAGTCTTGATATAAACTCATACCTAACCTCTTAGTAACTGTTAAGCTGTGTTGACTATTTCATTTTACATTATGGCAAGACTACAGAGCAACATGCTGAGAATTGTGGGTAAAAATGAGGACTACAGGTACTGGAAACCTGAGTCTGGCTTTTGCCCGAAACATCGATTTTCCTGCTCCTTGGATGCTGCCTGACCTGCTGTGCTTTTCCAGCACCATTCTAATCCATGCTTAGAATTGTACAGGGGCCAACCTTCTGATTCAATTTGGTACTATACAGACCATGTAGAGAGATCATAGTTTATCTCAGAGGCTCATCCACATATTTATTTGGCCCTAACCCCACCATTGCCAATCCCAAACTGTCAAGCAGCAAGAAGCAATCAATCAAGTTGGTGAAAGAACATCTCAGTCCAGGAAAAACTTACCAGTAATATTCAATGCAATAACCTGAAACAATTCAGAATTAAATAATTGCTTTTGATTTATAGTAGTAACTATACAATGTCATCTTCCAACTGCTTTGGTTTTCTCAACTGTGTTCAAGGCATCCAGACTTAAAATAACGCTAATGCTAGAAATCTGAAAATTAAATGGAAAATGGTCAAAATACTCAGCAGGTTAGGCAACAGCTGTGGAGTAGGAAAAACAGTTAAAATTTCAGGTCAGTAATCTTTTATCAGCTGATTGTAATTCATATTAATCAGGAAAAATGCTGCCTTCACTGGCTTTCTTCAGTGTTTCTGCAGAAACTCCAGTCACCTGTCCTGGTCCATTCAGTGCTCATAGTCTTATATGTTGTCCATGAGTTCAACTGCTTTCTGATCTGACCTATAACTGACATGGTCTGGCATTTTTTTAACAACCACTATAGTGGAGCTGAAGTGTTTAACTACTTGATTTGACTGGCTTGTACAGATTTCCAGTTTGGAGCTTTCATTGTTACCTGGAAACTTGCCCTCTCATATTGATCAGTCTGATATTACTGCTTAACCGGATCTGCATTCGCAATGACCTTTTCAAATATAGATCACCTCCCAGATCTGACATTGGATATTCAAAGGCAATTGTCAATCTCTAAACTTACTTCATTAATAGCCATATTTAATTGACCTAAGACAGTATATTTTTAGAACATTCAGATATTGTGGCCTTAAAGGGAAAGATCACATAGCGCAGTTACATTTAATAGTATATTGCATCATCTATCAGGTGCCCTATTATACCATCCACCTTATCATGAGTGAGTAGAATGTACCAGATATATTGCCTCCAGCTATCTGTATTTTAATGTAAAGCTGCTACAAAATCATCTTGGATTTTGTCAATCTGTTAATTACCCTTTTGATTTAATTACAATTTTAAAACCTTTCAATCTACTATTTAAGTTCAGCCATGTAGCTGACACATGCAAAAACTTTATTGCTATGTTTTAGCTAAGTAAGGCTATTTTACTGATAGGACTGTGAAATGGAGTGGACTCTTCCCGGAATAGAAGTTTGGTGGCGGCCGTGGAAATGTGTCACTTCAATCAAGGCAGGTTACCTTTACTTGATTGGTTGTGAATTAATTACAGATGAATGCATAAGTGAATATTGTAACAGGCAGACATAAGTTCAATATCCCCATTATTTCCTTGCAGGATTGAAAGTTTTGTTGTCATATTTAAACAGCATTGGACAAGCATTCATTCTCTGCAAGACAGAAGCATATTCCAAAAGCTCTTTCAGTGATACCCGCAGTAAAACATGTTTGACCTTCTATTCTTCTCTCATCAGGCTGCCTCCTTTCCTCAGTCAGCCTGCTTCCCTTTTTCCACCTATACTCAGCCTCCAAAACCTGTGTTCATTATGATCCAGCGTCCCTCCTTTAGTTATCTTCCATGCCCTGACCAATAAAAAAACAAATAAAGCAGTAGCTACTGATTCCAACACCCATGAGTGCATGCATGATATGTGCAGAGACTGTTGGAGAAACCTGTGGAAACAGAAACAGAGTCAACATTAAAGTTTGCAATTCTGAAGCAAAGTCTTGCATTTCCTGAAAGATGGTGGCAGAGTAGGACACTCCAATCAACGCTTCTGTGTCGCCAGTTCCTTTTCCTTGTCATTCTCTTTTCTACAGTTTTTCTTCCCCTTCGCTCCCCCCACCCCATTTTTTAACTTCTTAAACTAGCCCTGAGGGATTGGAGAAGGGAGGAGATGAGCCTGAGCCTGAGCCAGCCTGGGAGATAAGTCCTGGAGGCGAGTGGCGGGTTGGAGCCCAGTACAGCATGCGTGTCAAGGATTGAAGCCTGACGCGAGTGGCAGACCGTGCCGGGGGTTGGGGGTGGGGGGGGGGGGGGGGTGTTGTCAGATCATGCTGCTGTGGAAGGCAACATTGCACGTTTTTCACTGCGCTCATTGGTGTGCATGTGACAATAAATGCTATTGGGCCAGAAAGAATGATTTTTTTTTCTCTGCCAATGCTGCCAGAGTTTCTCCACCATGTTCTGTTTTTATTTTCAGATCTCCAGTATCTGTAGTACTTTACTTTCATCACATTTTACATATTATTAGGATTTGAAAGGCATGTATTGCTCATATATAGACATGAGGAATTTAATTCCAGCAAGCTGGCCTTTTAATTACATTTAAGAAATGCAAGCCTACCCAAAAGGGTTTTCCCACAGAATGTTCAACCTAGTCTCAGTATTCCAAGAATTTAGTTTTGAACTTCCAGCCTGCCATTGAGAACCAGATTTTTGGTTCCTCACACAATTAAATTCCCTTCCTACCTAGATTATGGCTTCAGGAAGCAGTTTAAGATTTTGTCCATGGTGTACATACAGATCAAGAGACAGCTTACTTTGCTGAATCTGTGTTTCTGGGATCACCCTGTGATATCAGATATATATAATATATATATATATGTCAAACTGATACAAAGCGATCAAAAGCTTTCTGTTGGATATACAGCAAGAAAATTCAAACGTTTCAGGCATTAGCATGGAGGGTTGGCTGAGAACAAGTCAAAAGATTTAGAGTACAGTTCTATCTAACCAGGTTTTATTATTTCTTAACCTGACCAGTCAATAATCAGGATTATTCTTGAGGACTCACATTTGGCCTGGATTCTTATCAAATCCCTCTGTGATCTCACTGCTCCCTAGCTCTGTAACCTGCTCTGATTTTGCAATGCCCCAGATCTTTTTGTTTGTTCAGTTCCAAGCTTCTGCACACTGACTATGTTTTTGGCTTTCTGGGGTCCTCAGCTTTTGAGTTTGTTCCCTCAATGTTTCTGTCTCTCTACTGCTTTCAGAACTCCTTTCCACCAACCCTTCTTAGCAGCTTTTGGGACATCTCTTCTAATGTGCCCTTATGTGGCTCATGTTCACATTTTTGTTTGTTAGTGCTTCTGCCGAAGCACCTCATAAACCATGAGGGGCTACATAATATTAAGCATTTTGATGGACAGGCTGACCAAAACTGAGAAATATTCGTGACTTGGTTGCCCCAAATTGAATCAATTGTACAATCCAAACATAAATCTTCCACCAGAACCTTGTACCCTCTGGAGTGTGGTGGATTGGGCTAATGTGGTAGTGGACTGAACTGGCATGGGGAAATAGCAGGGAAGTAAAATATTCAAAGTCCCATCTTATCCGCAGCAGAGAAATGGAGGTTTCAGGAACAGTTATCTGAAAACATTTTTTTTATGACTTTCAGTGACCAACTGAATTTCATCCTTCTCTTGGGCAGTGGTTCCATTATTCTGCGTGCTGTTCCTTATTTCGATATATCATTGAAATTTATTATTTTAATAATGCCCCTCATCATTTTTGTAATGCAGCTTATTTGCATTCAGCCCTCATAATCTAGTTTCTGAGGATCTTGCTTGTTAATTTTATAACATATGTCTGTGCATCTGCGAACAGTGGGCAAGCCGACCAAAGCAAAAGATTCTGAGAGTATGTTATTAATAATTAATTATGTCTGGAAGTACAAACACTTTGTGTATTTAGTCATTTTAATATTCAATTCCCTCCTACGAACTGCTGCACACTACCCCTCATCTTGTTTTTATCAATGTTTGCCAATATGTGCCAATATTCTGTATGAAGGAGAAAGAAAGCATCAAGCATAGTGATGTGCTTGAACCATTTAAGACCAAACAGACTGCAGATGTTGTTGAGTTCAGAAGAATATATTACATGGCTTTTATCTCCATGATGCTTTTGCAAGTAGCTTTAATTAATTTCCTCAATATTATTCTGTTTGTATCTGTTCAGGTTAACCCTTTGCCAATCAGGTATGGCCTGTTACAGATAAATGTTCCATGGGGCAGCACAGTGGTTAGCACTACTGTCTCACAGCACCAGGATCCCAGGTTCAATTCCAGCCTCGGGTGACTGCCTGTGTAGAGTTTGCACATTCTCCCTGTGTCTGCGTGGGTTTCCTCCCACAATCCAAAGATGTGCAGGTTAGGTGAATTGGTCTTGCTAAATTGCCCGTAGTCAGGGGTGAATATGGGGAATGGGTCTGAGTGGGTTACTCTTCGGAGGGTTGGTGTGGACTTGTTGGGCTGAAAGGCCTGTTTCCATACTGTAGGGAATCTAATCTAATCAAACTTGGGTAATGTAAGAGACCACATATTTTCATTTTTGGGACTATAAATTGAAAGTGTTGTTGGATTGTTATTATCAGAATACTAGAAAAATTTCTGCAACTTGAAAGTTGCGTATTGTTCAACTATGCAATATAATGTTGCTTTTGGAAATGGTAAGATGGAAAACTCAAGACTGAATGACACTAAGAATCTTCCAATTTAAGGAAATTCTGGCTGGCAGTGGCCCTCTGATTGGATGAACTGCAAAATAAAGTGTAAATTTTGAGAGCAGCAGTGGGTGGAAAATACCCAATATCTGCAGATAGAAAATTTATCTTTCTTTGTCCTTGTCTTCCTTTTTCTCCATCCCTCTCTTCAATGCTCTCTGTCTCTGTCTGTTTATTTCTGTCTGTCTGACCACCATCACTTTACAGACAACAGCATCTCATTATTGCAAGACCAAAGTCTGAGGAAAATATAATATCTTATGGTCTGTATGTTTGATTTTTGGAGTTTAGTTTACCCTGTATATATTATTTTTGCATCTATTGTATAAGAATTCAACTATCATGACTCATCAATAAATCCAAGCAACATCTTTCTCCTACAAATTAATATTTTGCAGCTCCATAGTCTCAGAATCTCGACTAAGTTATAGAGATCATTAGATTAGATTAGATTACTTTACAGTGTGGAAACAGGCCCTTTGGCCCAACAAGTCAACACCGACCCACCAAAGCACAAACCACCCATACCCCTACATTTACCCCTTACCTAACACTATGGACAATTTAGCATGGCCAATTCACCTGACCTGCACATCTTTGGACTGTGGGAGGAAACCGGAGCACCCGGAGGAAACCCACGCAGACACGGGGAGAATGTGCAAACTCCACCCAGTCAGTCGCCTGAGGATCTCTGGCGCTGTGAGGCAGCAGTACTAACCAATTAATTAAATGATCCGGATTCCCTTGAAGGTTGAACTCTTCTGTTCAATCTTTTTCCTTTCAAACATTTTGTCCGTTCTCAGATTGAAGTAATTATCAACGTTTTGTTCAAACGTTGTCAACAGTCTCTGTGCTTTCTTTGATATTTTGGTCATTGAAAATACCTTCCACTATAGGAGCTACTCACTACATCAATATAATCATTTGTTGATTTTTAGAAAGCATTTTGTAGATCCCAGTAATTGTTCCTCCAAGATGTCCAATCCTATTTCATTTGGCCCATCTTTTAGATTGAACCTTTTGAATGCTTTATCTTTCCTTTCATTTCTTCCTGATGTGTGTTCCTGTTACTTTAAAGTTATTTTTCACTGTGTAGTCGTACAATGTTGTTTGTAATTCTGGTATGTTGCCTTTTAGATTCTATTCCTGTGCTAAATCAATACTACTTTAATTCTGATGTCTTAAAGTCTGAATACCTCTGTAATATAACGATACTGTTACCTTTTTCAGGAATCTTTTAAATTCTGTATTATGATGATATAGTATGTAATTAATCCAATAAAGCTTTAACTTTTATTGACTAGTAAAACTGTATTGTGTTACTTTTAAGATTTAAATTGTACTGCATACCATATTGATCAATTGATTGATTGATTAATTGATTAATTGATTGTCTTATATCCTGAGGTACTGTGAAAAGCTTTGTTTTCGAGCATTTCAAGCAGATTAGAGTAAGCAAGGATGGACAGATCAAAAAGACTCAGACAGAAGCATACAGGTTACATTGCACAGGATGTGCACTAGGCAAGATCAGCATTATCAAAGTCAGCATTATTTGAGACTAAAGAGTCCATTCCTCAGTCTGATATGGCTGGGAAGAAGCTGTTCCTGAAACTGTTGGCGTGTGTGCTCAGGCTTCTGTACCTTCTGCCTGATAGAGGAGTTTGTAGGAAATCATTACTGGGGTGCGATGGGTATTTGATGATGTTGGCAGCCTTTCCGCAGCAATGAGCTGTGTAAGTGAAGTCCATGGAAGCAAGATTGGCTTCAATGATGGGCTGGGCTGTGTACACCACCTTCTGTAGTTTCTTACTGTCCTGGGCAAAGCAGTTGCCATACCAGGCTGTTATGCGCCAGACAATATGGCCTCATTGGTGCATCTGCAGACGTTGGTGAGGGTCCTTATGGAGATGTCAAATTTCCTGAGCCACCTGAGGAAGAAGAGGTTTTGTTGTGCTTTCTTGACTGTCGCATCTATGTGGGAAGTCCAGGACAGGCTGTCAGTTATCATCACTCAGAGGAACCTGATGCGCTCCACCTCGGTTCCTTTGATGTAGATAGGGACATGTTCTCCTCCTTTCTTCCTGAAGTCAATGATCAGTTCCTTAGTTTTGCCAGCATTGAGAGAGAGGTTATTATCATTGCACTATGTCACCAAGACCTCTCTCTCCCTTCTGTATTTTAACTCGTCATTGTTAGATATCATCCCACAATGATAGTGTCGTTAACGAACTTATAGATGGCGTTCGTTTGGAATTTGGCAGTCATGAGTGTACAGGCAGTACAGTAGGGGGTTGAGGATACATTCTTGGGGTGCTCCAGTTATTGTGGAGCAAGTGCAGTTACCTATTTTCACTGATTGCTGTCTCTAGGTCAGAAAGTTGAGGATCAAGTTGCAGAGGGCGGAGCCAAGATCTAATTCTTGGAGTTTTGAGATCAGTCTGGAGGCAATATTGGCGTTAAAGGTGGAGCTATAGTCAATGAGCAGGAGTCTGACGTAGGTGTCTTTGTTGTCCAGCTGTTGCAGTGACGAGTGCAGGACTAGTCAGATTACATAGTCAGATTTCTGTAAGGCCTTTGATAAGTTCACATGGTAGGCTGCTCTGGAATCTTAGATCGCATGAAATCCAGGGGCAACTGACAAATTGGAAACACAATTGGCTTGATGGTAGGAGGTAGAGAATAATTATGCAAGGATGCTTATTGGACTGAAGGCCTGTGACTCATGGTGTGCCTCAGGAATCAGTGCTGGACTTATTGCTGTTCGTTATCTATTTCAATGATTTGGATGCAAATGTACAAGGCATGATTAATAAGTTTGCAGATGACACTAAACTGGTATAGTGGACAGTGAAAAAAGTTATCAGCAATTGCAGTAGGACCTAGATCAGCTGTGGAAATGAGCTGAGAAATAGCAAATGGAGCTTAATACAGAGAAGTGTGAGATCTTGCATTTTGGAAAGTCAAATCAAGGTAGGAATTACATGGTGAATGGTTGGACCTTAAGGAGTGTAGTGAACAGAGGGACCTTGGAGTTCAGATGCATGGTTCTATAAAGGGGAGTCACAGGTAGACAGGGCAGTGAAGAAGATTTTTGGCACGCTGGCCTTCATCAGTCAGGGCACTGAGTTTAGAAGGTGGGAGGTTATGTTGCATTTGTACAGGATGTTTGTGAAGCTGCACTTGGATTATTGTGTTCAGTTTTGGTCACCTTGCTATCAGAAGAATTATATTAAATTGGAAAGAATGCAGAAGAAATTTACAAGGATGTTGTTAGGATGCAGGGGCCTGAGTTATAGGGAAAGGTTGGACAGGCTTGGACCTTTTCTTTAGACTGTGGGAGACTGAGTGGTGTTCTATTAGGAGTGTATAAGATCATGGATAGAATGAATGCCGTCAGTCTTTTTCCCAGGGTTGGGAATCAAGGACTAGAGGACAACAGTTTAAGGTTAGAGGGGAAAGAATAAAATAGAACCTAAGGGGCAACCTTTTTACACAGAGAGTGGAATGCGGAAGGAATGAGTTGCCAGCGGAAGTTGTTGAGGCAGGTACATTGACAACATTTAAAAGGCATTTGGATAACTACAAAGATACGAAAGGTTTAGAAGGATACGGGCCAAGTGCAGGAAAATGACGTTAGCATGGCTGGACATTTTGGTCAGCATGGACCAGTTAGGGCTGAAGATACTGTCTCCATGCTGTAGGACTCCTTGACTTTATGACCTCCCCTGCACAAAGCCCTGCCCTGCACAAAGCCATGCTAACAGTCCCTAATTCAGCCACACTTTTCCAAATGTTTATAAATCCTATTCCAAGAATTCTCTCCAAAAGCTTCACAACCACTAATGTATGATTCACCGGTCTATTGTTTCCTAGATTATCCCCATTTCCCTTCTCGAACAGAGGAACAACATTAGCTACTCAGCAGTCGTCTGAGACAACCCAGTGGCTAGCAAGGATGCAAAGGTCTTTGCCAAGGCCCCACAATCTCCTGTCATTAACTCATTTGGAAGAATTACCTTCTGCAACAAAGAGAACTTTAAAAAATGACATCCGGAAAGGAAAATATACATGTTTCAACAAATTGATCAGAGTTAGCCATAGTCATAGAGTCATAGAGATGTACAGCATGGAAACAGACCCTTCAGCCCAACCCATCCATGCTGACCAGATATCCCAACCCAATCTAATCCCACCTTCCAGCACTTGGCCCATATCCCTCTAATCCCTTCATATTCATTTACCCATCCAAATGCCTTTTAAATGTTGCAATTGTACCAGCCTCCACCACTTTCTCTGGAAGCTCATTCCATGCATGTATCATCCTTTGTGTGAAAAAGTTACCCCTTAGGTCTCTTTTATATCTTTCCCCTCTCACCCTAAACCTATGCCCTCTAGTTCTGGACTCCCTGACCCCAGGGAAAAGACTTTGTCTATTTACCCTATCCATGCCCCTCATAATTTTGTAAACCTCTATAAGCTCACCCTTCAGCCTCTGATGCTCCAGGGAAAACAGCCCCAGCCTGTTCAGCCTCTCCCCATACCTCAAATCCTCCAAACCTGGCAACATCCTTGTTAATCTTTTCAGAACCCTTTCAAGTTTCACAACATCTTTCCGATAGGAAGGAGACCAGAATTGCACGCAATATTCCAAAAGTGGCCTAACCAATATCCTGGACAGCCGCAACACGACCTCCCAACTCCTGTACTCAATACTCTGACCAATAAAAGAAAGCATACTTCTTCACTATCCTATCTACCTGTGACTCCACTTTCAAGGAGTTATGAACCTGAACGAAAGGTCTCTTTTTTCAGCAACTCTCCCTAGGATCTTACCATTAAGTGTATATGTCCTGCTAAGATTTGCTTTCCCAAAATGCAGCACCTCGCATTTAAATTAAACTCCATCTGTCATTTCTCAGCCCATTGGCCCATCTGGTCCAGATCCTGTTGTAATCTGAGGTAACCCTCTTCGCTGTCCACTACACCTCCAATTTTGGTGTCATCTGCAAACTTACTAACGGTATGTCTTATGTTCGAATCCAAATCATTTATGTAAATGACAAATAGAGGACCAGCACCGATGCTTGTGGCACTTCACTAGTCACAGGGCTCCAGTCTGAAAAACAACCCTCCACCAACACTCTTTGTCTTCTACTTTTGAGTCAGTTCTGTATCCAAATGGCTAGTTCTCCCTGTATTCCGTGAGATCTCACCTTGCTAACCAGTTTCCCATGGGGAACCTTGTTGAACCTACGCCTTACTGAAGTCCATATAGATCACATCTACCACTCTGCCCTGACCAATCCTCTTTGTTACTCTTCAAAAAACTCAATCAAGTTTGTGAGACATGATTTCCCACGCACAAAGCCATGTTGACTATCCCTAATCAGCCCTTGCCTTTCCAAATACATGTACATCCTGTCCCTCAAGATTTTCTCCAACAACTTGCGACGTCAGGTTCACTGGTCTATAGTTCCCTGGCTTATCCTTACGACCCTTCTTAAACAGTGGCAACACGTTTGCCAACCTACAGTCTTCTGGCACCTCATCTGTGACTATCGATAATACAAATATCTCAGCAAGAGGCCCAGCAATCACTTCTCTAGCTTCCCACAGAGTTCTTGGGCACACCTGATCAGGTCCTGGGGATTTATCCACCTTTCAAGACATCCAGCTCCTCCTCCTCTGTCATGTGGACATTTTGTAAGATGTCACCATCTATTTCCCTCCATTCTATATCTTCCATATCCTTTTCCACAGTAAATATTGATGCAAAATACTCATTTAGTATCTCTCCCATTTTCTGCAGCTCCACACAAAGGCTGCCTTGCTGATTTTTGAGGGACCCTATTCTCTCCCTAGTTACCCTTTTGTCCTTAATGCATTTGTAAAAACCCTAAACTCTATTTGCCAAAGTTATTTAATGTCGCCTTTTTGCCCTCCTGATTTCCCTCTTAAGTATACTCCTACTGCCTTTATACTCTTCTAAGGATTCGCTCGATCTATCCTGTCTATACCTGACACATGCTTCCTTCTTTTTCTTAACCAAACGCTCAATTTCTTTAGTTGTCCAGCATTCCCTATACCTACCAGCCTTTCCTTTCACCCGAACAGGAATATACTTTCTCTGGACTTGGTTCCAATATGGACAATGACCTCTTGCTGGCCCCTCTCCCCCTTGAGAACATTCTGCACCCTTTCTGAGACATCCTTGATCCTGGCACCAGGGAAGCAACACACCATTCTGCTTTTTTTGCTGCTGGCCATAGAAACATCTGTTTTTACCTAACACAATTGATCTCTTGGAACCCGACATACCCCTCATTGCATTAGAGCCAGTCTCAATACCAGAAACCTGGCTGTTCGTGCTACGTTCCCCTGAGAATCCATCACCCCTACATTTTCCAAAACAACATACTTATTTGAAATGGGTATAGTCACGGAAGGCTTCTGCACTAGCTGCCTACCTCTCTTACCTTTCCTGGAGGTAACCCATCTCTGTGACTGTATCTGAGACTTTCCCCCTTCCTATAACTGCCACCCATTGCATACTGTTGCAAATTCTTTATTCATTCCAACTGTCTCTCCAACCGATCCATTTGATCTGATAAGATTCACAGCCAACAGCATTTATTGCAGATTGAATCTGCATTAACCCTCAAACTCTCTTTAAACTCTCACATATGACAAGAAGTGCATATCACTCTATTAAAGGCCATTTTTGCTCCTTCACAATCTACAGACCCAGAAAATAACGCCATCTTATTCCTCTACAAAATACTTCCCCAGGTTGAATTAATAGTTATGGCTTATATTTTAAGTTTAATCAAGAGACATATCTCAAAAAGCATATAATCAAGAAAGAACCCACTCTACTCACTACTACAGACTTTCTGTAGGTCCCACTTAAAAACAATACACTTAGCTGCTTTTGTGCTGTGAACTTCACCCAAACAGTTCTTCCAAGATCAATTGTGAATATCACTGTTTGTTAATTTTCCCAGATGCACTCCGATGTCCAGCGATACATGAATTCAAACAGCAAAGGCTGTAACTGTACAAGTTCACTGCGTGTCAGTTTATTTCTCTCTCTCCTGCACTGACATCACCATGTGCTTCCTTTGTCTGTTCTTCACCCTTTTAAAACTGTTGTTTTGACTTTTGTTTTCAAAGTTCCAAAACAATGCAACAGCATATAAAATAGTAATTGCTGCTCCTGGAATTCGAGGAAATCACCTCCAACACCTAAAATACCTCAATAAAGGAGCAACTGTTACAGCCAGAAATTTTTCCCGTCCTCCATCTTGGATTACTCAGAATCCTTGAAAAGCTACAAAGATCTCTTCTTGAGGGTAAGGTGGATGAAACAGAAAGAGGGGATGATCCAAGTAATGGTGCATGAAGGATGTCAAAAAGAAGCTACCAGTAGCTGTGCAAAGATGGATCAGAGCAGGCAATTGTGGTATTACATAACAGCAGATCTCCTGTCCCTGAAAACAATTACACTTGCCATTTTTGAATGATGTGATAATTCTCACTGGGCGTTAACTGCACCTTGGTGCTTACATTGGTTTCCTGTTGAGGATTCCTTCAATTTCTCGGTGTGGAGTAACTTTCAAAAATTTGGCCACTAAATTAGAAAAAAAAATGAAAGCATTGAGAGTAAAGAATACCCTGGTACTGTTCCAGATACTCTGAAGTTTTGAAAATGTAATTAAAACTGTACCTGCTGCTGGACGTCAAACTGCCGAGATGATTCTGAAAATCTGAAGAGAGACAGGTATCCCACAATGACAGAATGCATAGCAAGAGACTTGTTCGTTAATATGGACACCAAAAACTATTTTATATATTTCTGTCGCTAGACAATTCTGTGATTGCTTTAGATGCATATATGTTTTTCACCAGGTCAATGCTCTCTGTGTGTAAACGGAGAGTTGGTCACAGCCCCTCATTTGAGGATGCCGCTTCATCCTCATGAGACACAATCTTGTGGCTGGGATTCCTCACAGAATGAGGCAGTTTAAGGCACGTTATAGGAACATAGAATCAATGGGTTTTGTTGCCTTCTGGTCAGTGCACAGTATTTGGTGATCCAATATATAAATCTGTATAAAGGATTCTTTAATCTAGTTAATACTTACAGTTATATTTCTTAAAACAATTTCAGCACCATCCACTAGACATTGACATGGCGATCAGAGAAGAACAATCTCTCAACATTAGCTGTTTGAAAATCAGACTCTATTTGGAATGTGCCGTTCATGCTTTTTTAAATCTATTCTGTACAAGTTGGTTAGATATTGCATGATACTGATTTTATCTTTTTCTGTTTACACACTGGTTTATTCCTTTGCTTTCAGTGACAGTTGATTCCATCCAGTCAGCCTGGATTAGCCAAAGGTATATAATGTCCAAAGCCTCAAACCCAGCAAAATCCATAATCGAGCCCAGAAATCAGTCTCAAGGATATAGTCACGGAAGGCTTCTGCACTAGCTGCCTACCTCTCTTACCTTTCCTGGAGGTAACCCATCTCTGTGACTGTATCTGAGACTTTCCTGAGCATGTACTGAAAGAAACTCCAGTCATTTTCATCTCTCACAGTTGATTCTGCTTTCATGCACATTGGGTTGGCTTTTATTTTCTCTGGTAGGTGAGGAGGATAAAATGTGAAGCAAGTGGTCTGCTTGTTCCAGCATCCACTGTTGTAGCACACCATATGGAATATTGTCCTGCCATCTATCATGTGACCATTGCGAATGTCAGCCAATTACTGTTATGAGGAGATTGTAGCTCTGTGTCTTGTCTGACATCTAAGGTAGGGCATCTTGGAGGAAAGAGGTGAGGCAATGTTATGCCATTTTATCAGCAGAGCGAAATAATTTCTTAAGCAAAAACAGAAACAGCTAGAGAAACTAAGCAAGTCTGGCAGCATTGTGGTTCGAAAGTAATAACAACATTTCGGGTGCAGAGATTCTTCTTTTTTTGGAAGAATTTCTTCTTGGTTCTGCAATCTGTGGTTCTCAGACATTGTGGGGTGAATTTTAAAGCCCAAAAGTAGGTGAGATTAGATGTTAACATATCTAAGGCAGCAAAAGCAAGAGACTTATTAATAAATAATCATTTGGGGACGGGTCATTGTTAGCTGGACCAGTGTTTATTGCCCATCCTCAATTAGCCAGATAACAGTTAAGAGTCATACACATTGCTATGGGTCTGGAGTCACATGTAGAACAGATCGGGTAAGGACAGCACCTTCCTTCTCTCAAGGACAATAGTGAACCAATTGGGTGTTTCTGAAATCAAAGATTGTTTTGTAGTCACCATTAGATCCTTAGATCCAAATTTTCATTGAACAGTGAGATTTGAATGCAGGTCCCCAAAATATTCCTTGGGTGTTCAAAGTTTGTGAGAAGATTTGTAGCTTGGATGCTCGTTGTTGTGGTTCTGTTTGCCGAGCTGGGAATTTGTGTTGCAAACGTTTCGTCCCCTGTCTAGGTGACATCCTCAGTGCTTGGGAGCCTCCTGTGAAGCGCTTCTGTGATCTTTCTTCCGGAATTTATAGTGGTTTGAATCTGCCACTTCCGGTTGTCAGTTCCAGCTGTCCATTGCAGTGGTCAGTATATTCGGTCCAGGTCAATTGATTGAATCTGTGGATGAGTGCCATGTCTCTAGGAATTCCCTGGCTGTTCTCTGTTTGGCTTGTCCTATAATGGTAGTGTTGTCCCAGTCGAATTCATGGTGCTTGTCATCTGCGTGTGTGGCTACTAAGGATAGCTGGTCGTGTCGCTTTGTGGCTAGTTGGTGTTCATGGATGAGGATCGTTAGCTGTCTTCCTGTTTGTCCTATGTCATGTTTTGTGCAGTCCTTGCATGGGATTTTGTACACTACATTGGTTTTGCTCATGCTGGATATCGGGTCCTTCATTCTGGTGAGCTGTTGTCTGAGAGTGGCTTTGGTTTGTGTGCTGTTATGAGTCCTAATGGTCGCAGTAGTCTGGCTGTCAGTTCGGAAATGCTCTTGATATATGGTAGTGTGGCTAGTCCTTTGGTTTGCGGCATGTCCTCGTTCCATTGTCTTTTCCTTAGGCATCTGTTGATGAAAGGACAAACAGGAAGACAGCTAACGATCCACATCCATGAACACCAACTAGCCACGAAACGACACGACCAGCTATCCTTAGTAGCCACACACGCAGATGACAAGCAATGTGAATTCGACTGGGACAACACTACTATTATGCGACAAGCCAAACAGAGAACGGCCAGGGAATTCCTAGAGGCATGGCACTCATCCACAGATTCAATCAATAAGCACATCGACCTGGACCCAATATACCGACCACTGCAGCGGACAGCTGGAACTGACAACTGGAAGCGGCAGATTCAAACCACTATAAATGCCGGAGGAAACAGCACAGAAGCGCTTCACAGGAGGCTCCCAAGCACTGAGGATGTCACCTAGACAGGGGATGAAACATTTGCAACACAAATTCCCAGCTCGGCGAACAGAACCACAACATTCCTTGGGTGTCTGGTTTAATAGTCTAGGAATAGTACCACTAGATGATCACTTTTCCTAACATGCAGCCAATGTTTGCAGAATGTAGATTTTTAATTTAAATGTTTTAGTAAGGTTAGGTGTCTCCGATTTAACCTGCACAGAGGAACCGTAATTATCCAAATATAAATTGTCCAAATTTCAGATTATCCAAAGGAGATCTCAAGGTCCCGATAGAAACATTACATCAAAGAGGTGTTTCCAACACTGATTGCGTCTTTTGTTTACAATGATTAAAAACGTGCTCGGCTTACTGAAATGTTGCTGAGAACAGTCCTGGACATCAATGGGATTCTAGGCACCATCTCCAAATGACTAACTGCACCCCTCACATCACCTCTCTCACTCCCCACACTTCCCCTGGAGTCCTACACAGGTATGCAACCTGAACCTCTCTTCTCCAGATAATCTCTCCAACATTGTCCTGTACAGGGCAAAGGTGGAACTTGTCAAAAGGTTGTAGTAAAACGTGTGTGGGAGTGGCTGTGTGTATGTGTCTGTTGTGTGTCTACACTATCTGGAGGCTCACCCCCACCCCCAAAGACAGCAGAACTCTTACTGTTCATGTCAAGTCTGCCTGGTGGAGCACACAGTGGGGTGGGGAGGACATGTTGGATGGTGGGGCCAGGAGCATGGACGGGGGGGGGACGGGGCGGGGGGGTGTGGGAACGAAATGTGGGTGGGGATGGACAGAGGAGGGGGTGGGGCAGGGGCAGTCGGGGTCGTGGTTGGACAGGGTTGGGGGGGTCATCGGGCATGGATGGGGGGCAGGGTTGGACGGGTTAGGGGGTGGGCGGGGGCGGACTGGGCGGTGCAGTTAGATGGGTTTGGAGGTGGATGGAGGGTGGGAGGGGGGGCTGGACGGGGGCATACCAGAGGGTGGGAGTAGATGGGATTGGGGCACGGGTGGGGGCTCGTGCGCAGTGTGCTGCTGCCTAGTGTCCTCAATGGGGAATGACCTTAGCAAGGGCTCACTGTGTCAATCCTGTTGAACTGATTACAGTGCTGGTGGTTGTTGGGAAGTTTCAACAATGCTGCAGGTCCCTTACACACAAGCGTATGTTTGTTCAGAAGCAAACCCTGAGACAGA
The DNA here is from genome assembly GCF_047496795.1 of Chiloscyllium punctatum. Classification (NCBI taxonomy): domain Eukaryota; kingdom Metazoa; phylum Chordata; class Chondrichthyes; order Orectolobiformes; family Hemiscylliidae; genus Chiloscyllium; species Chiloscyllium punctatum. The sequence continues at coordinate 110,158,248 of NC_092741.1, forward strand.
GGAGCAAGGCACGCAGAGTGAGGAAAAATCAAACTTCAGAAAACTCCAAGCCCCAGAGGAGAGGCATTGAATCAATTAACCAAATAATCAATTATCCAAACAAATAGTGCCCGCCTATCTTGCTTGGATAATCGAGGTTCCTCTGTATTGCATTTTTGTAAAACAAACAAGAGGCAGCAGGACTTGTACAATTAAAAGTAGGGCCTTGTGTAGTACTGTAGAACAGAGATACTTCAGGTTTCAGCTACCTAATTCTTTGAAGTTTGTGTCACATGTCGACAGGGTGATTAAGGCATTCAGCACACTTAGTTTCATTGCTCAGACCATTATGTACAGGGGTTGAAACGTCATGTTGAGGTTGTACAGGATATTGGTGAGGCCTCTTCTGGAGTACTATATCAAGTTCTGGTCATCCTGTTATAGAACATAGAATATAGAACATTACAGCGCAGTATAGGCCCTTCAGGTTTCGAAGTTGCACCGACATTGTACCCGAATGGCTTCAACTAAGGAACCTTCTACGGTATCATCCCACCTTATTGCAACTCTTGATTCCTTGATTAATGTCAAAACAACTCACCCTCTTAAGATTTCATACCCTGGAATATTGAGCTGGTTGTCCTGGCACTCCATCGATGATGTCTCTATTATAGTAATAATAACATACCCCCATGGGGCAATCAGCACTGTCAACTCATCTGCCGTCCTTGCATGCTCCTTTTAAGAATGCCATAATGCCAGGTAATCCCTTGTAATAAACACCATCCAGCCTTTCCCTGCTCCGTTCTGCCTTAACTTGGTGATAAACGCTCTCTGTGCCTTCAACTCTGACTTGATTTTTCTTCTACATTTTCTCTGCGAAATTAGTTTAAACTCCACTAACAACACTCGCAATCTCCCTCTGCACGAATACTGGTTCTTTTATAATTCAGCTGCAAATTGTCTGCATTGTAAAGCTCCCACCTTTCCCAGAAATGGATCCAGTGACCCAGGAATGTAAAGACTTCTCTCCTGTATCAATCCTACACACTTTAGCACTTCTTTCAATCATTTTAAACATGGCAATTAGGTCATCCAACTTCTATATTTCAGAGAGTACAATCTAACTCTCTGCGACTTCTCATCATAAACCGGGAAGGGGTTCAGAAGAAATTTACCAGAATGTGCTGGGAATGGAAGGTTTCAGTTAAAGGGAGAAGCTGGATAGATGAGCACGTGTTTCACAGGAGTGTGGGAGGCTGAGGTCAACCTGATAGGGGTTAATAAAATCATAAGGGCTATGGATAGGGGGAAATAGCAGTTTTTTTTTTCCTGAGGGTGGAGATTTCAGGACTAGGGGATATATTTGTAACTGATTGAATTAGCTTTATTGACACATATACTCACATGAGTACAGTGAAAAGTTTACAAGTTGCTACTTCTGGCATCACTTTAGGTACAAAGGTAGCCAGATACAACACTATCCAGGATCATATCATTAACTGTATAAGTCCTGCCCTTAAGTGGAATATAGATAAGGTGAACAGGCAGTTCTCTTTTTCCTCAGATGGGGAATTTAAGACTATGGGGGCATATTTTTAAGGTGAGAGGAGAAAGATTGAGAAAAGTTGAGAGGCAACTGTCTTTACACAAAGAGTGATTCATGTGTGGAAACACCTACCAGAGGAATCACCTACCAGTGGATACAGATACAGTTACAACACTTAAAAGACATTTGGATAAGTACAATCATAAGAAATGTTCAGAAGGAGATGGGTCAAGTGCAGGCAGGTTGGATTACTTTATTTTTGGAACAGGTTCAGCATGGGGTGGTTGGACCGAGGGGATCTACTTCTGTGCTGTCTGACTCTGTGTGTGATTGAACCTTCCAGAATGCTGAGAGGCCTGGATAGATGGACATGGAGAAGGTATTTCAATCAATGGGAGAGACAAAAACCCCAGGGCACAGCCTCAGAATGAAGGGATAACCCTTTAGAACTGAGATGAGGAAGAATTTCTTCAGGGAGTGGGTAGTGATTCTGTGCAACGTGTTGCCATATAATGGGATGTGAAGGCTATGTCATTGAGTGTCTTTATGACAGATATAGATAGGTTCTTGATTGGGAAGGGGATCATCAGTTATAGGATAAGGCAGGAGAATGGGATTGTAAAACATATCAGTCACGATGAAATAGTGGAGCAGACTCGATGGGCTGAATAGCCTAATCCTGCTCCTATATCTTGTGGTCATTGTGATTTAATTTGCACATAGATTGAGCAAGTTGAATCAGTACCAATGCCATAGAGGGGACATACCTGGGGTGTGTACACAATAGTTTTCTGTATTGATACACTGAGGACCCAAATTGAGGACAGACCATCCTTGACTGTGTACTGTGTAATGGCTGGGAGTGGGCTTTTTTTCTACAGTGTGGATACAAGTCCTTCAGCTCAACAAGTTCACATCAACCCTCCAAAGAATAACCCACCCACACCCATTCCCCTACCCTTTATTTGCCTAATGCACCTAACCTACACATTCCTGAACACTATGAGCAATTTAGCATGGCCAGTTCACCCAACCTGCACATCTTTGGATTGTGGGGGGAAACTGAGTACCTGAAGAAAACCAACGCAGACATGGGGAGAATGTGCAAACTCCACACAGACAGGCACCTGAGGCAGGAATCGAACCCAGGTCCCTGGCACCGTGAGATAGCAGTGTTAAACACTGAGCCACTGTGCCACTCAATTAGGAAGCTCAGTTGGGTGGATGGCTGGTTTGTGATGCAGAGTGACATCAACAGCACGTGCTCAGTTCTTGTACCTGCTGAGGTCACCATGAAGGTCCCATATTCGTAACCTTGCCCCTTGCCCCTTTCCTGAGGCACAGTGACCCTCAGGGAAAAGCACCATCAGTCGTCTCTCTTTCTCTCAAGTGAGCCAGCAGTCCAATAGTCTCTGGGGCTACGGTAACTTTAATTTCATAATTTTACTTGGGTAATGAGAAGGCAATAATTGGCTTCTGTGTGATGTCCCTTGTGGGAGAGTGAATAATGCAGTGATAGAACTCTTCATGAAGATGGAGAGTGACAGAGTTGGTTCTGAGACTTGGAGACGAAATCTAAATAGAGGAAATTACGATGGTATCAGGCACGACCAAGTTACAATAAATTGAGGAACATAACTGAAAGGGATGACAAACATCTATCAAGCCCTTGGAGTAACTGCAACTGTGGTTTACTCCTGTCTGGCACAAAATAAAATGGGAAAGGTGATTCTACCTTGTCTAATAAAAGATATTAGCGATAGTACTATATTCAAGGAAGATGCGGACAAATTAGCTAAAAAGAGCAGCAGAGGTGAACACTGGGAGCAGTTCAGATTTCAGCACAAGATTACTAAGGGATCGATTAAGAGGACAGAAAAGTATAAGAGTAAGATGCCGGCAAAACCAAGGAACTCATTATTGACTTTTGGCTGGATGTCACTCATGCTTCCCTACACATTAACAGCACAAAGGTGGAACGAGTGGAGAGTGTCAAGCTCCTGGGAGTGGTCATCCACAACATGCTTTCTTGGACTCTTCATGTGGACGCACTGGTTACAAGGACCCAATAATGCCTCTTCTTCTTCAGTAAGCTGAGGAAATTTGGCATGATGGTGAATACCCTTATCAACTTTTATAGGTGAGCCATCAAGAGCATTCTGTCTGGATGTATCATTACCTGGTATGCCAACTGTACCATCCAAGATCAGAGGCGGTTACAGAGAGTGGTGAACTCAGCCCGGACAATCACAAAGGCCAACCTCCAATCCACAGAATCCATCCACCCGGCCTGCTGTCAAGGAAAGGCCACCAACATTCTCAAAGATCCATCCCACCCTGGCAATGTTTGTCACAATCCTTACCATCAGGAAGAAGGTACAGAAGCCTGAACACACGCACCACCTGCTTTTGAAAAAGTTTCTACCCTACTGTTGTTAGAATATTAAATGGACTCACAAACTCTGAGCATTTGCCTGTACCTGGGTTTTTGTTTTTGCTGCTGTTACCTGTTACAGAGGAACCTCAACTATCTGAATATCAATGATCCGAATATTGGATTACCCAAAGGAGATCTCAAAGTCCTGAAAGAAATATTACATCAAAGAGGTGTTTCCATCACTGATCGCGTCATTTGTTTATAGTGATTAAAAACAAACTCAACTTACTGAAATGCTGCCGAGAACAGTCCTGGACATCGATGGGATTCCAGGCACCATCTCCAAATGACTGACTGTCCGCCCTCTCTCTCCCCACATTTTCCCTGGAGTTCTACATAGGCGTGTACTACATTGTCTGCACAGGGTAAAGGTGGAACTTGTCAAAAAGGTGTGTGTGTGTGTGTGGTGTTGTTTGTGTTTTTTGGAGACTCACCCCCCAAAGGCAGCAGCACCCTTACTGTTAGTGTCCAGTCTGGCTGGCCCAGAGTTGGGGGGAATGGGGGACAGGGTGGGGTGCACAGGGGGGTGGGGACGACAGGTCAGATGGGGGAGGGGAATGCAGACAGGGGGGTTGAATTTGGTGGGGGTGGATAGGGGTGAGATTGAGGGCAGAGGTGGACGGGGCGCGATTGGACAGGTTTGGGGATGCAGACAGGGGTGGGGTGAGGACAGGGACAGACATGGGGGCATGGTTGGATGGGTTTGGGGGGGGTGGATGGGGGTGAGTTTTGGAGTCTTATAGGGGTGTGGACGGGGTTGGGGTCGGATGGAGGGCAGGGGTGGGGGGGGGGGTCGAATGAGGGCATACGGGGGAACCAGGCTTGGATAGGGTTTGGGGGTGGACAGATGGGCGGGGTCTCTTGTGTGTTGTGCTGCTGCCTGGTCTCCTGATTGGAGAGTGGGCTTAGTAAGAGCTTGCTATGTCGATCCCATTCAGCTGATGGGGGTGGTGGGGGAGACTCAGCAATGCTGCCGGTCCCTTACACACAAGTGTGTGTCTGCTCAGAAACAAACCCTGTGACAGAGAGAGGGAGCAAGGCAGGCAGAGCAAGGAAAATCGAAACTTCAGAAAACTCCATGCCCCAGAGGAGAGGCATTGAATAATCAATTATCTGAATAAAATAGTGCTCACTCATCTCATTTGGATAATTGAGGTTCCTCTGTATTGCAGTGTTAACTCTGACTGTTTCTTCACTGTTAGGTCAAAATCCTGGAACTTCCTCCCTGACAATCAAAGGAACTGCAGTGGTTCAAAAGGGCAGTCCATCGCTATATTTAGAAGTCACATGACACCAGGCTATAGTCCAACAGGTTTATTTGAAATCACAAGCTTTTGGAGTGCTGCTCCTTCATCAGGTGAAGTGATAAAAGAACAGCACTCCGAAAGCTTGTGATTTCAAATAAACCTGTTGGACTACAACCCGGTATTGTGTGACTTCAGACTTTGTCCACCCTCATCCAACACTGGCACCTCCAAATTATCACTACTATATTCTCCAGGGCAATTGAGGACCCTGCTTACAGCTAAACTTTGAAAAGAAAACAACACAGAAAGAGGCAACAAAATGTTGCTGTAACGTTTATCATCTGAGCAAGTAAACTAAAAACCTCGATCAAATCATTATGGAGCGATGAAACATTGTCAGCAGTGTATCCCATCTGCAAAAAGCACAGCACCCACTTACCGATGTCCCTTCAAAAACACCTCCCAAACCTTCAACTCCTACCACCTAGAAGGACTAGGGCAGCAGATAGCTGGGAACATCACCAACTGTAATCTTGCCCCCTCTCAGCCACTCACCATTCTGACTTGGAATCATATAGCCATTCACTCAGTGTTACTGAAATAGAGTCCTGGAACGCCCTCCTTTAAAATATTTTAAATATACCTACACTACCACTCAGGAAGCTGAAGCAGGACCACGGTACCAAGGGCAATTAGGGATGGACAATAAATAGTTGCCTTTCATGGATGCCCTCAATCCATGAATTAATTTAAGTGGAACAGTGCCATTATACCTTACCTGCAAATCTGAACACAGTAGCATAAATATTTGTAAAATGCTAAATTTTGACTGCATTTTTGACATGAAAATTAAATAAAACAGTATTCACCCTGAAGAGATGTTTCAACATATTTGTTGGTGAAATAGCTCACTGCAAATTTGGCTCCTCTGATGGATGATGTTGCTGACAAAGTATTGATCGTGAATGAAGCCAAACTCTCAGTAAAACTGTAATTGCTTTAAAACAGAAGAAAGGTACTATCTTTGAGAAATTAAAGGACTGTAGCAGGAGACTTGACTCATTTACTAATTGGTGGATTCTTTATTTTAGAGATAATGATATGAATAGCCAGAGAAGCTGTGTAGCAAGTAGGGTCCACATGACTTGCTGATATAACACTCAATGTCTAATTAAATATTGCTATCTTAATTAATGGCCTTACAGATTCATGACTTGTTCTGAAAGTTGTAACAGACCAATATTCTTTATTTCTGCGTGTAAAATTCATGTTTTTCATTGATTAGTTGCACTCATTTTGTGGCCATTGCTGAAACTATCACGATACTGAAACTTACTGCGTCACAACTTTCTTACGCTTTGATTGTTGTCTTAGCAGTTGGCCCTATGCCTTCCCAGAATCCTCAAGAAACTGAGGACTTTGTATGACACTAGAAATTGTTTTCCTGTTTAATTAACAGATGAAACAATGAAACAATAAGTAATTAGCTAAAATGTCATGAGCTGAATTTTCATCACACACAAGTGGTGAGCAAAGGACTTGACAAATGTCTTGCTTCAGCCCTCACACCTCAGGAGCAGGTTTCAGAAAAGACAGCAGTTTTGCTTGCTGGAGAGTAAGTGCTAAAAGGAATCAGACTTGCTATCTCTGGAAAGTGTTTGGAGGTGGTCACATGGGCTTTCAGATGTGGGCATAGCCTTTTGCCAGTGCTTAGGAATTTGCCCCTGTTATAATCAAACCAATAAAACAGAAAATAGCCCTCTTATGCTCACAGTTCACAAGCCTCCTTGTGACCTTTTCAATGCAACCTATGCCCTTCCAGCACTCTTCTGTACCTTCTTTCTTAACTACTTCCATCCATGCCTCTAAAATGCTCCCTGTGAATCTGGTTCACATCCATGCCCATTTATCCAGTAGACGGATGTTACATCTCTATTCCATAGTATCAATGAATGGAGTTTAATGTGGAAAAGTGTGAGGTGATTCACTTTGGAAGGAGTAACAGGAATGCAGAGTACTGGGCTAATAGTAAGATGCTTGGTAGTGTAGATGAGCAGAGACATCTTGGTGTCCAGGTACATAGGTCCTTGAAAGTTGCCACACAGGTTGATAGGGTTGTTAAGAAGGCATATGGTGTGTTAGCTGTTATTGGTAGAGGGATTGAGTCTCAGAACCATGAAATCATGCTGCAGCTATTCAAAACTCTGGTGCAGCCACATTTGGAGTATTGCGTACAGTTCTGATCACTGCATTATAGGAAGGTTCTGAAAGCTTTGGAAAGAGTTTAGAGGACATTTACTAGGATGTTGCCTGATTTTGAGGGAAGGTCTTACAAGGAAAGGCTGAGGAACTTGAGGTTACTTTTATTCAAGAAAAGAAGGTTTAGAGGTGACTTAATTGAGACATATAAGATAATCAGAGAATTAGATAGGTTGGACAGTGAGACCCTATTTCTTTGGATGATGATGGCTAGCATGAGGAGGCATAGCTTTAAATTGAGGGGTGATAGATATAAGGCAGATGTCAGTGGTAGTTTCTTTACTCAAAGAGATTAGATTAGATTAGATTACTTACAGTGTGGAAACAGGCCCTTTGGCCCAACAAGTCCACACCGCCCCGCCGAAGCGCAACCCACCCATACCCCTACATCTACCTCTTACCTAACACTACGGGCAATTTAGCATGGCCAATCCACCTGACCTGCACATCTTTGGACTGTGGGAGGAAACCGGAGCACCCGGAGGAAACCCACGCAGACACGGGGAGAACGTGCAAACTCCACACAGTCAGTCGCCTGAGGCGGGAATTGAACCCAGGTCTCTGGCGCTGTGAGGCAGCAGTGCTAACCACTGTGCCACCGTGCCGCCCACACGGGGTGGATATAGGGGCATGGATTGCACTGCCTGCAACAGTAGTAGACTTGCCAACTTTAAGGGCATTTAAATGGTCATTGCATAGGCAAATGGATGAGAATGGAATAGTGTAGGTTAGGTGTGCTTCAGATTGGTTCCACAGGTCAGTGCAACATTGAGGGCCGAAGGGCCTGTACTGCGCTGTACTGCTCTATGTTTTATGTTCTAACAATGCCTAATGTGATTTTTTTTTTTCAAACATAATTCAGTCATAACTTTCTTAAAGATACCTGCAGTTCTATCAAAAATATTAATTAACCAGACAATTAAACAATCAGTGGTGGAAACTGCAAGCATTTGACACTTGTTTTTTGCATAAATTAAGATTGATCATCAGATCTAAGAGAAAAGGCCTTCAATCAAGGAACACTTTCCCTTGGATGTAGCTGTTTTAACATACTAATGGATGTCTTGGCTTTCAGTCAAACCTCATAATGCATTCTCGGTTTTTAAAGATCTGGTCTGCTGAATTTCCCTATGAAAACCCAGCCCAACATACTTTTCTCAGTCAGATTTAACAGTTACCACTCCCTGTATCCCTGAAAATAATTATTCACAACTAAATGCTATAAATGCTATATAGTGACTTTATTTTTTTCAATTTTCTCATAAATTGTGAAAATTATTCACCTAACATTTGTTTTAAGATCCTGGGTACACTGTGGTGGGAGACCCAATGTATAATACATTACCTGTAAAGGTTCAGACTAATCAATAAAACCCAAATAAAGCTGAAAATACAAATAACCTTGCTAAATGACACCAGCTGTCCTGAGGTTTTGTGTAGCTCCTTCAACATAGTAAACATCCTGAGTTACTTTGTAGAGATACCAGGAAAAGAAATTGACACTGAGCCACATAACATAAACAACATTAATGACCAAAAGCTTCATCAAAGGTCTACAAAAGGAATACTGAGACAGTTGTAAGAATAAGAAATTCCAAAGAGAGAAGGAGGAGAAGTTTATCTTTGTCATTGAGTGCCTCAGTCCTCATTTTCCAAACCATCAGCATCCACATCCGAAAGATTATAAGCCACCATTTCTACCATCTCCAGCAGGAATGTCATCTCCAAATTGATTTTCCTCCTCCCATCCTTTATCAACATTTCACAGGGACTATTCCTCCCAGGATACCCTGTTACACTCCTCTTCAATTCTCAAAACCTTTCCATAACTCGACGGCACTTTCCCTTGCAATCACAAAAGTAGCAACACAAGCCTGTTTACATCTTCCTTCCTCAATAACCAAGGCTTCACTCAAACCTTCCAGGTAAAACAACAATTTTTCTGCACTTTACTCAATCTAGTCTACTATGCTTCCTGCTGACAAAAGAGACTCCTCTGCATTGGGGAGACAAAACAAAAATCTGGCAATTAATTTCCAGAACAATTAATTTCCATAAAAAGCACCTTAAACTGCCACTTCAACACATCACCATGTTCCCTGACCAATGTCACTCTCTTGGGCTGTTTACAATGTTCTGGTGAGGGTCAGGGCAAGCTGGAAGAACAATATCTCATCTTCCACTTGGGGAACCTGCAGCCTTCAGGACTCAATTACAAGTTCAATAATTTTAGAACCTGAACATCTTCCTCTGTGTTCTTTACCTAGCTCCACACCCCAGGCACTTTGATGATAGGGGCTGCTACAGCACAGCAAACCCATTTTCATTTACTTATCTCTATAATCAGCTTTCCTTTCACCTGAGCATGTTATCACCCAAGTCTGTCTTCCTGGCTATTGATTTCTCTCTCAGAGCTCCATTTCCACCTGTCCTTTACCCATCCTCCCCTCCCCCCCACCCCCCCACCAGCCCAAACTATCTTCATCAAAAATACTATTTTCTCCCAGCTATCATCACTTCTAAATCTGCTTTCTCACCACAGATGCTACCAGAATGGCTGAGATTTTTCAGCAATTTCTATTTTTGTTTCAGATTTGCAGCATCTTTAGTTATTTGTTTTACCTTTGTCATAGTTTTGCAGGCCATCAAAACATTTCAAAAACAGTTATCAATTAGACATATACCTGAGTAAGTCATGCCTGTTTTCTCGGATATGGCTTGGATCCTGCTTTGAGAACATTACAGACAAACAATCAATATCCCTTCAAAACTTTCTGTGGTTAAGTAGTAAAATGATTTCAATTAATAAGACAGAATTAAAACTTTCTGTAGTAAACGAAACTAACTGATATGGTTGTTTCGTGTTATCACTACCAAAGACTATTTTCCGCTCCCTGCCCTGACACCATTTTGAAGGGACCCAGTTCTCTTTAACACTTTTGTCCTCTCCTCATTCACCACCAATGTCTCATTTCCTTCCCATGGCACTATCCCATGTAAAAGCTTCAGCCCTTTTATGTCCTCCCTCCCCACTAGCCAAGGTCCTAAATGCACCTTCCAGGGACTTACAGAGAGTCATAGAGGCACATAGTGTACAAAATAGACTCTTTAGCTCACTTTGTTTATGTAAGCCAGCAAACTTCAAAGCACACTAATCCAATTTTTCTAAACTTGGCCCAAAGGGTGAAATGCCCCTGGGATACTTAATTACTTATCGAGATGCTACATGAAGGTTGTGAGCGTACTTGCCTCCACTAACCTCTCAGGCATTATGTTCCATATATCTATCACCCTCTGGGTGAAAAAGAATCATATTTCCTCAACATCACTTGCTCTTCTTCTAAAACGTATGTCCTTTGGTCTGCTACTGGGAAGAGATCCTCATAAGCTACTCTGTCTACATCTCTCATAATTTTGTATACCTCAATCAGATTCTCACTCAGCCTCCTCTGCTGCAAGGAAAACAAACTCAGCCTGTCCAGTCCCATCTTATAATTGAGACATTTTATCCCAGGCAACACTCTGGTAAATCTCCTCTGCACTGTCTTCAGTGCAATCACATCTTTCCGATAGTGTAGAGACCAGAATTGCACACAGTATTCCCTCTGTAACGTGTACTTCCTTCAGTCTTGTCTACTGTGCTTGTTGCTCACAATGGCTTTCCTCTATGCTGACAAGACCAAATGCAGACTGGCTAATCACTTTGTGTCACCCCTCTACCCTGTCTGTAAGAATGACCACAACCATCCAGCCACTTAGCATTTCATTATATCATCCTACTCTCATGTTCTTGTGCCTGTTGTAGTGTTCTGATGAAGCCCAATGCAAGCTAGATGTCCAGCATTTCATTTCATGCTCAGGTACTTTACATCCTCCATGATCCAACACAGAGTTCAACAACCATGAACTCTGTCCTCCATTTTGTTTTGCTTCCCTCTAACCTTCACACTCCAGATCTTTATTTTCTTGTTTGAAATGTTAACTCTGCTTTCTTCCCACAGATGCTGCCAGACCTATTGAATTTCTCCAGTAATTTCTGTTTTTGTTTCAAATCTCCAATGTCCACAACTCTCTGTTTTATCTTATTTTGTTTTGTTTTCAGTGGAGCTGTTATTAACAACACTGGACCCAACTTCTTTCTCTACAACTATTACCATTTCCTTTGCTTCTTTTTTGTGATCTACAATCTCTTTCACCCTCAAATCTTTGCCTGACTCTCTCTTCTGTTCCATTTATCAATCTGTACCTTAACCCATTACGTCTCCAGTTCTCTTTTCTGTTCCAAAGAGATAGACTGGACTTGAGTGTTAAAGCTGTTTCTTTCTCCACAGATGCTGCCACAGCTCCTGCATTTCTCCAGCATTTTGTATATTTAATTCAGATGTCCAGCATTGAAAACATTTAATTTTTGACAAAGCTTGTAGCAGTATATTTCCGTGAAGTAAGCATAGAGTTACTTTTGTCAGTCATTCTATCAAGGCCATTTTGTGTAGTGAGGGAGAAGAAAGAGTAGAAGGGAAAGTGGTAAAGGAACAGTAAGGAGATTTTTTTAAAAATCCAAGCAGGGAAAGGAGATAGAAGCTGAACAATACAAAGAGCAAAATAAAATCAATGGAGAAGAAGCAAAAGCATTCAAAATACATAAAGAGTACAAGTCGTTACAGTTAATGACAGTCAGTGTCTTTCTCAAGTACAGGAATAACACCAGATCAAAATAGAAGTTGCTTGTCTTTCTTTGCTCATGTTTTATCAATATATTTGCAATCCTGAACATTCCTGCCTTGGGAGTACTCCAAATTCTCCCTATATATAATCCTTTTCCTGGCATGCTCAGAAAGAGTGAAAGAGCTTCTGCTTTCAACACAATCAGCAGTCTTAGCTCAAACTGTGCTCAAAGTCAAATTTGCTTTCTGAACTCGTTTTATGGTTTAAAATTCCACTCAAACTCATTTCAATAATCGTAGATGTATATCTTCCAGCGCAAGCATGATCGATCTACATTTTAAAACATAATTGCTTTTTTTTGCACTAAAACAGATTCCTTGATAGATTTAAGAATGGTAATCTGATGCAGCTTTATTAATTCTGCTGCAACGACTATATCATGAAAAATAAGCATGCTTAAGACTATCCAATCCATCCACTGTGTATAACCTGATTATAAATCATTGAAAATGGCTTTAAAGAGCTACACTGAGCCATTTGCTAGTTTCATGGTTGTACAGTAGACAATTCCTTCTTAAATTAAATGTATTTTATTGTGCAGCATCTCCTGGTAACACACTTGAACAAGACGTTGGTGCTGTCAACATCTTCATTGTACTCCCAGACTGCTCTAGAACCAAAAGCAGTGCTGCCATTCGTGCTGCCCACTCCTCACTGTACTGCTGGTCACTTCCTCCTGATTGTCTTACCAACCATCGCTCTCATTACTGGTCATCCCTTTCCTGTTCTTCGTATTGCCCAAAATGCCACTTTGCTTAAGGGAAAGGTAACGAGTAAGGCAGTGGGTGAGGTACTGATGGCTCTTTCTGAGCGCTCCTCTGGGTCAGTAGTTTTCTGATTTATTTTAGAATTATGCGGTTACTACATGAAATAGACTTCATAAGTGAAACCAACATTCAAGTTCTACTTTATTGCTGGTGGTGACCCCTAGGCACTCAATTTATGAGGGCACTCCCTGCTGTTACAGCGACAACAAACTCAGTCATTTTTTTTGTATTGCAAAGATTTCAAAAAGTACCTACACATTCCCTTGCATGGACAAAACCCTTAGTTTTAGGAGTCACCCACCTTACGAACTGTGGTTCAATGGGTATATTTACTACCTCTGAGCCACAAGGTTCTGGCTTGAAGACCCATTCTAAGACTTGAGCACATACAAACCCAAGGCAGACACTCTGGTGTGGCAGTCGAAGCACTGCAATAGCAAAGAGATCATCTTTCAGACATTAAAACAAGACTCCATTTGCCTGTTCAAGTAGAAGATCCCATGGTTCTGTTGCAAAATAGGATAGGAGAATTATCTTCAATGTCCTAGCTCATATCTATTGTTCAATAAATTCCCACGAAAAATAGACTGATTATGATCAAATTGTTACCCACATTCATAAATGTTGGTCGACCAAGGGTGTTCATTTATAAAGCCAGCACAACCAGTTAAAGCAGGAAAGTCTGAGTGTGGGTGCAGTTAACAGACTCGCCATGATGCAAAATTCGAGCTTTGTGGTCAAGATCAGTTGACAGTGTGACATCTCAAACTGGTGCAGTTTTTAGAAATTTGATTTGTCCTCAGGTTAATGAGCAATTGGAATTCCCAGATTTTTTGCACTGTGTTGTCTGACCTCACGTGAATTATGTGAGTTCTGAGGAAGGATCACTCAAACCAAAACATTCAATCTGATTTCTCTCCACAGTTGCTGCAGTCCCATTGAGCTTTTCCAGCAACTTTTATTTTTGCTTCTCGTGAATTATTTTGTCCATGCTTTGGAAACTTTGACTAGTTTATATATTAAAAAGACTTTATCCAAGTGCCCTTGTCATGAGGTGGACAAAGGAACATTCCTGATGACGAGCTTATGCCCGAAATGTCAACTCTCCTGCTCCTCTGATGCTGCTTGATGGGCTGTGCTTTTCCAGCACCACAATTTTTGACTCTGATCTTCAGCATCTGCAGTCCTCACTTTCCCCAAATGGACACAGAAGTCAGTTTGTGGTTCAATTCAATTTGATTAACAAAATATTCTATATTAAAACATCCTGTGAGCATTATCAAATGCCCACATTATTTACTCTCTATCAGGCTCTATCCATCTGAGAAAGAATGTTATCACTATGATCCACATATTAGAGCTAGGCTGTTGGAATCTCCTTCCCTTCTGACATAGGGCTGGCTCTCTTCCATGAAGGTTGGTCTTGCAGGTCAGGGCAGATCTTCTTTTGGTCTTCTTCTGTTGCCACAAGTTTTGCTGCAAGTCTTCACTGAGGGGCTGGTTTCTAGTTGTCCATTTTTATCCTCTTTTCCTCTAAAAATCCACGAGAGTTAGCCAATATTGTGGTCAGAAGCTCCAAAATGTCCACCTTTACTCCTTCAATAACCAAGCATAGATCGAATCATGAGGATCTATCTCTTCTATTTTGACTATTGCTGATGATCTCTTTATCTACTTTGATCCTATTGAATATCGCTATTATCTGCTTGGTACAATACATTCTATCACAAAATTCAATGTGAAGTGTGCATAAAATGCTTCAACAGTATTCTCTGCTTCAACATGAATATTTGCTTTTTGGAAACAAAAACAGATAATACTGGAGAAGCACAGCAGGTCTAGCAGCATCTGTAGAGAGAAAGACAGAGCTTTGAGTCCAGTGAAGGGTCCCTTCATCATCATTATGGTTAAAATATTAATTCTGTGCCTTTCACAACAGATACTGCTGTGCTTCTCCAGTACTCTCTGCTTTTATTTCAGATTTCTGGCACCCGCAATTCTTTATGTTCAACTTATCACCTTCGTAATTCTGAATTTAAAATTATGTTAAAACAAAATGGCAAAATCAAACATCATAGAATTCCTACAGTGTGGAAACAGGCCATTTGGCCCAACAAGTCCATACCAACCCTCCAAACACCGTCCCGTCCAGACCAGTCCCCTACCAACTACTCTACATTTCCCATGACAAATGTACCTAATTTACACACCCCTGAACAATATAGCATAGCCAGTTCACCTAAACCTGTATGTTTTTAGACTGTGGGAGGAAACAGGGGCACATGGAGGAAACCCACACGGGGACATGGGGAGAATGTGCAAACTCCACACAGACAGTCACCCGAGGCTGGAATTGAACCTGTGCCCCTAGCTCTGTGAGGCAACAGTGCTAACCACTGAGCCACCATGCCACCCCTAACAGTAGTTTGATACTCAAGGTAGTCATTACACAGTTGAAATACGTGAAGGACTCAATACATTGAGTCCTGTACTAATACAGAATGCACAATTACAAAAAATGTTATAGAAATTGAATGGGTCTGGCAACATTTTTGGGGAAGAGACAGAGTTAGCATTTCAAATCTGTGTGACTTCTTCAGAACTTTAGTATGCAGAAATATTTAACATGGGCCTTCAGTCAGATATTATAACTTCAACTTTAAGCAAATTGACTTTTGCCTGTGAATGTATATGGACTTCAGTAAGGCATTCGACAAGGTTCTCCATGGGAACTGTTTAGCAAGGTTAGATCTCACGGAATACAGGGAGAACTAACCATTTGGATACAGAACTGGCTCATAGGTAGAAGACAGAGGGTGGTGGTGGAGGGTTGTTTTTCAGACTGGACGTCTGTGACCAGTGGAGTGCCACAAGGATCGGTGCTGGGCCCTCTACTTTTTGTCATTTACATAAATGATTTGGATGCGAGCATAAGAGGTACAGTTAGTAAGTTTTCAGATGACACCAAAATTGGAGGTGTAGTGGACAGCAAAGAGGGTTACCTCAGACTACGACAGGATCTGAACCAGATGGGCCAATGGGCTGAGAAGTGGCAGATGGATTTTAATTCAAATAAGTGCGAGGTGCTGCATTTTGGGAAAGCAAATCTTAGCAGGACTTATACACTTAATGGAAAAGTCCTAGGGAGCTTTGCTGAATAAAGAGACCTTGGAGTGCAGGTTCATACCTCCTTGAAAGTGGAGTCACAGGTAGATAGGATAGTGAAGAAGGTGTTTGGTATGCTTTCCTTTATTGGTCAGAGTATTGAGTACAGGAGTTGGGAGGTCATGTTGCGGCTGTACAGGACATTGGTTAGGCCACTGTTGGAATATTGAGTGCAATTCTGGTCTCCTTCCTATCGGAAAGGTGTTGTGAAACCTGAAAGGGTTCAGAAAAGATTTACAAGGACGTTGCCAGTGTTGGAGGGTCTGAACTACAGAGAGAGGCTGTACAGGCTGGAGCTGTTTTCCCTGGAGCATCAGAGGCTGAGGGGTGACCTTATAGAGGTTTACAAAATTATGAGGTGCATGGATAGGATAAATAGACAAGGTTTTTTTTCCTGGGGTCGGGGAGTCCAGAACTAGAGGGCATAGGTTTAGGGTTAGAGGGGAAAGATATAAAAGAGACCTAAGGGGCAACTGCTTCACACAGAGGGTGGTACGTGTATGGAATGAGCTGCCAGAGGATGTGGTGGAGGCTGGTACAATTGCAACATTTAAGAGGTATTTGGATGGGTATATGAATAGGAAGGGTTTGGAGGGATATGGGCCGGGTGCTGGCAGGTGGGACTAGATTGATATGGGATATCTGGTCGGCATGGACGGGTTGGATGAAGGGTTTGTTTCCATGCTGTACATCTCTATGGCTCTATGACACTATGAATGGGGACTAAAGTCTGAGTTAAATGCAAATTATAATTTCATTAGGGCAAAAGCCTAATGGTTAAGAATTTGCAACATGCTTAAATTTAATTAGAATTACTCTAAAATAATTGGTTTAATGATTTAGTCCATTGCAAGAAAACTTTGGTGGCAATTTAATCTCATGTCAGTATCCATATAGGATTCACTATTACACAAAATAGTCTTAACAGTTGGAACATTCAAAATCACTAATAAAATAGGTTATTTGATCATTTTCTCTACAGTGCACAAATTAGCTACTGCATTTCGCTGTATTGTAAGGAGGCCTTAATCATCATCCCGTGAATATTTTCTGTCTTTTTGATACACTATTGGGCTGGTATTATACAATAATTTCCACTTAACACTGTTTTGCAGATGCCTAAATAATATTAGCAGTGTGTTGTGTTTAGGCCATTGGGTATCTCATTAGGATATTTCATTTTATCAGGAACATTGTTTGCTTTTTACTGAACATCAACAATTTATCATTAAACAATCTTTACCTGGAGTTATCCAAGTCAGGGAAAAAAAGTGTGCCTCTGTTGGAAAATATATTTGAAAATACGTTTGTGTCTTCAACTGATTGATGTTAGGATGAATTTTAGGAAGGAATTTTGCTGGTCAATCTTGGGCTGTGGAGAGAATTCTTTTTGTACAAATATTCTTTCATGAGGTATGGCTTCACTGGCAAGGACAGCATTTGTTGCCCAATTCAGTGACACTTGAACTGAGGGTAGTTAACAGTCAACCACGTGAGGAGACATGCAAAGGCAAGATTGAGTAAGTATGGCAGATTTTCTTCCTCAATGTGGACAAGATGAGCTTTTACAACAATCAACAAGTAATTGTTTTGTGGTCACTATTACTGAGACGAGCTTCTAATTCCAGATATTACTAGTTAAACAGCTGCTATGCTAGGATTCGAACGCATGTCATCAGAGCTTTAGACTGGGCATTAGACTGGACCGACACTACTATTTCTGATATTATACCCCTATCTGATGACCCAATGGCCATAATGACTAGGTTGTGCCTGGTTTTAATATATGCTCATGTGCCACTGGCTGAGACAGGTCTGTATTTGCCTCTGATATACTGCAGATCTTTTGACAATCATTGTATGTGCACACATATGAAGTAAGGCTCTCAGTACCTATGGAACCGACACCTTCAGTGTGTCAAAATTAAAAAGAGCAATGATAATTTAAAATAAAGGCCAGAACAATAGAAAATATTTCCATAAGTAGACATGTTCTCACAGAGTATTGTGGTTTGATACTGTTTACCTTTGAAGATAGGGAAATGGAATTTCAGATGAGATGGGATTTGCAGCTTTCAAGTGGGTGAATTAGCTGTGTTTGACTCTTCTGGTGAGAGACAAGTCAGATGTGGATTCAGACTCTGTTAAACAAATGTTAGTGAATGTACTAAATTTCATGAGGATTTAAGTTGTCATCCATGGTAAGCTACCCTTGGTTACATCTGTGATTTTGACAGTATGCTCACCCTCTGTTTTCTGTCTCACCTGAGGCATCAGTCAATTATGGTTATATTATGTGTAACCTACTGAAGCAAAATAACTGTGAGATTACCTTTGCAATGGTCTGGCAACAATGACTGATAACTGCAACAAACCTCTGAAGCTGCTGCTGATTTTCTTCAGTCTCAATTATTCTGTAAGTACTTCAATAACTCAAAATCCAAATACATTTATATTGTCCTCACATAAATTTGCTGTGGCTACAATCATTTATGTATATACATTGAAAGAATTATATCTGCAATATAACAACCTATGCGACAACAGTGCAGCATTAACATCCTAGCCGAAAGAAAAACAGAGATAGAAAATAGAAAAAAGCATCTTAAGTCTCCAATCTCCCTCCCAGTGCAGATATAACCAACAGGTATCTCTAAAGCTGTTAATGCCCTTGTCCCTGGAGCCATTTCTTGCTCGAGACATCAATGTGTATGCAAGGGAATAGAGATATGACAAATACTGAGTCTTGGGAAGCTCCATGATCGCATGTATCACAGACCATCAACAGACACTCAGCCATCCCTGAAGCCCTGCTATTCCTTTGATTCTGGATAACTTCAGACTGAGATGAATGTGAATGAATATTTACAGAATCTTCTGAGGTAAAGACATGCTCACTTTCTTGAAGAAACATCTTACTATGGCTTCATCTTGTCATGAGGCTGCAAGAGAGAGTAGGGGCATATGACGCTCCTATCATATGGTATACAGTGTCTCATTAATACATCACACAGTCAGATTTAATACCCTAATACTGTTACAGAGAGATCATTGTTTAGCCCTTGAAATATACTAGATGACTTCTCCTTCAAATCAGTGTCTTTTTGTGAAGGTGCAATAAAATATAATGGACCAATTTACTAACTGAGCTGATTTCAGATCTATTTAAATTAGTACTATACAGTTGACCAAATGGTCCTGTTGCACTAATGCTGAAATATGCAGCCAGAATTCCAAGTGCAACACATGCACTGTTGTTAAGAGAAATAAAATTAAATTCCTTGAGGCAGGGTGAGGGTCTCTCTTTGCTTTAATTTGAAGCCACTTTGTTCTTTTCATCTACATTTGCACCGCACATGCTTAACATTGGTACTGAGCTGAAATGTAAGGTTTGGCACTTAGTCTAAACCGTTGGTATAAATGCATCTGAAAAGTACTTGCGTTGTTTGAGTTATTTGAGTGATATAACAATGGCACTTCCAGAAGTGTTTCTGCAACTAAACTGAACCTTTAGGCAAAAAAATGAAAGAGAGATCAACAGTTATGGTGATGTTGAGATCACGCAGAAATTATGGTGAGGTGTTTATTCTGCTAAAGACCTTGCTACTGTATCCAAAATTTCCAATCTCAAAATAATTGTCAAGTTTTCATGCCATTTTTCTGTACTGTTTGCCAGTTTGCCATATTCTACTCTCCTTGAGGACATCCATATTTCATATTACAACATACATCAAATCTCCTTCCCCCAATACTTTTGTAACTCAATGACTTGAAAGGGTCTTCATCCAGAAATATCTTAATTGAAATAATTTCATCTTCATTTTCAGATTCCTCCACGGGCTGACCTCTTTCTTATCTCTGCATCTTCCTCCAACCTTGCGACCCTCCAAGATGATTGTGTTCGGCCAAATGACACACCTTGCGCATCCTCAATTTTCATCACTTTACCAATGGTGGCTGGGATTTCAGCTGCCAAAGCATTGTAGCCTCTGGGATAAATTCTAAATCTCTCCATCTTTCTCCCTCTTTCCTTCTCTTCCCTCCTTTCTAACATGTACTTTTCTTGTCAAGCTTTTGTTCATCTGTCCAAATATCTCCAAATGTAGTTTGCAGTCCAACTGTGTTAGACACTTCTGTGAAGCACCTTTTAACAGTTTTTCTTTGTTAAAAACTCAATGCTAAAGTATGCTCTTGTTTATATCTATAAAGAAACATAATGATATATGTAATGTTTTGTACAAAGTTAATTATTCTGTTTCATGAATGCTTGATTCAAGGTGTTTTGAGAGAAATTCTACATTTTATGTGTAATTTTCTACTCAAGCCTGCAGTGTAAACCAATCATTGTTGTCCACAATGATATGGAACTCTGCTCCATAGTCTGTATCAGAATGTGTTTGATGGTTTTGAGAACAGTATATTATAGTCAGTCCTCTATGTGCTTGACCCAGCAATTACTGAAGGAATGACAATATATTTCCATGCCAGGATGGTGAGTCACTAGCAGTGTGAACTTGCAGGTGGCAGTGTCCCCATGCTTTTATTTTTCTCGTTGGAAGTAGTTGTGGGTTTAGAAGGTGCTGTCTAAGGAGGCTTAGTGAATTTCTACAGTGCATTTTGTCGATGTTGATGCACACTGCTGCTACTGAGCCTTGAGGGTAGAAGGAGTGGATGATTGTGGATGTGGTGTCAATCAAGTGGGCTGTTTTGTCTTGGATGGTGTCAAACTTACTAAGTATCATTAGAGTCGCCCTTATCTAAGCAAATGAGAAACATTCCTGACCTGCAAAAAAAAATGGATAAAAGGCTGAAGCCTTTACCTCTGTCAATTAGCACCTGTTTAGAAATAACCTGGACACTGACACTCTGTTGAGGGCCACTCAGCTCCTAAACTCATGATAGCTTTGCTCCAACCAAAGACAGAAAAGCTGAATACCAGAGGTGCTGAAAGCTAAACTAAATTTGACTGCACGTAGCATTAAGAAGCCCTAGCAAGATTTGAATCAACGGGAATGAAGGGGAAAATATTCCACTAACTTGATTAATACCTGGAATGAATAAAGGTTTTTATTTTTGGATATTAGTCAACTCCACTCCAGAACATATTTGCAGGAGTTCCTCGTGGTGGCATCCTATGCCCAACTCTATTCAGCTGCTTCTTTAAGAGCGTTCTACAATCATTAGGTCAGAGATGAGGATTTTCCCTGATGACTTCACAATATTTATGATTTCTCATATACTGAATCAGCTCATATCCAAATGCAACAGCATTAATAATTGCAGAATCCTCCACTATCAGTCTTCTGGGAACTGAACTGATCTTGTGATATGAATAAAGTGTCTACAAGGTCAGGTCAGAGGATAAGAATCCTGCAATGAGTAATCCATCTTCTGATTCATCAAAGTCTGTCCATCATCTGCAAGGCACAAGTCAAGCATGTGATGGAATAGACCCCACCTGCCTCGACATGTGCAGCTCAAATGATAGTTGAGAAACTTGACACGATACAGGACAAAACATCCAATTAGTTTGGTATCCAATCTATCATTTCAACATTCACTTCCAGTGTGCTTAATCTATAAGATGCACTGCAGCAACTCAACAAGCCTCATTTGACAGTAACTATTGTTTCTGTGATCTTTACCGTCAGGAAGGACGAGTGCACTGAAACATCACTGCCTAAATGTTCCCCTTGAATATTACATCATCCTGACTTTAAGCAACATCCCTGCTCACTCACTGTCACTTGGTC
The DNA here is from genome assembly GCF_047496795.1 of Chiloscyllium punctatum. Lineage (NCBI taxonomy): Eukaryota > Metazoa > Chordata > Chondrichthyes > Orectolobiformes > Hemiscylliidae > Chiloscyllium > Chiloscyllium punctatum. The sequence goes on from NC_092741.1 coordinate 110,180,129, forward strand.
AAAATCGTTGAACTCCCTTCCCACAGCATACATCACAAAGTCTGCAGTAGTTGAAAAAAATAGCTGAATTTATTTAGAGCAATTAGGGATGGTCAATCAACAGTAACCTTTTCCGTAATGCCTACACTCCATGAACAATAATAAATGAAACTAACTTCCCTAAATGTGTAGCTAGTCCTTACAATAAATCTAGTCTGCATTTTAGAATCTGTGGTCACATAGAAACAGACTATATGACAATAATTTGCTTCAGTCATTCAGATACACCTGAGCATCTTCTGTAATTGCTTATGCATAATTCAAGATTCTACTTAATGCTTTATAACAGCAGTATGGTAATTCATTTAAATACTAGCTTGTGAAATGTAAATCAATAGTCATTATACAATGAGAATAAAACACTGTCCATTGTTTGAATACAGACACCTCCCAGTTTGTTAATGTGAAACATAAAGAAGGTGAGATTGATCTCATTATATCAGTAATTTGAGAGAACATTTTTTATGACTGTGTAAATGAGGAACAAAAATGCAGAAACAATATTTACTGCTTTAAAGGTTAGATTTTAGAAATGTCCCAGATGGTTATTGTAGCCAGTTTATTTTCAAAAGATTAATGTGTCTATGTTTTTCCGAGTTTATCAATGAGAAATAGTTCCCATAGTGATACTCCAAATTTTACATTTTGCATGTTGTCTCTCCAATGTTGCTTGATTGTCCTGATTGTGTCAATTGCTGTCAAGAAATCTTTATGAATGCAGCTTTACTTGTTGAATGTATATAGGGGTGTCTGATTTACCAACATATGAGTTAACAAATACCTGTATTTATGAAGATGATACCATACAGGGGTGTAATTTTAAATATCCAACATACAAACATTCCTGCACTTAGACATCAGCTTTATATTGTCTTGCATTGTGTTCCAACTTGTGTTCAAATCAACTTGCTAATGAACTCAGGAATGGAACCTGTTCACAACCTGGGGGCTGCCTGTATCAAAACAACTTGTCCCCAGCTATTAAGCAAATTATTTTGTATTTATGCAGGTTGATAAGGTCAATATGGCCAGACGTTAGGAAATGTCTCATTCACAGATGCACCAAAATCAAAAGAAATAGGAGCAGGGCAGAAGGCCCTATCATGCCTACCTACCATTCATTAAGATTACAACTGATCATTCGTTTGAACTCAACTTTTCTCCCCTCTCTCTATGATAATGTATTCTCTAAGAGACTAAAAATCTAACAATCCCATATTCAGTGATGGGACATCCACAACCATGTGAGATGGAGAATTCAACAGATTCGCAATCCTTTGAGTGGAGAAATATTTACTCATCTCAGTTCGAAAGAAACATCCATTAATCCTGAATCTGTGCCCCCACAATTTAGATTCCCGAGTCAGGGGAAATAATGTCTTAGTGATTATCTGACCAAGCTGCTTCAGAACTTTACATGTTTCAATATTTAAGATAACCAAATTTTTAAGACTGAAGTATTAAAGTGAATGTCTGGCCTTCTGTTGTACATTTATTTTTCCTCTTTGCAATAACTTGTTATGACTACACCATGAGATCTAGCAGATTCAAGTTATCAAAAAATGTTCTTTTTAAGCTGCCAAGCATTTGATGCTTTAACCAGAGTTAATTCATTACATGGACTTGTTAACCATCTGCCTCCAAGCTCTTTTGTTCTGTCATATGGACGTTTAAAGTCTAAGCATGACAGCGGCTTCCACAGGTGATGTGCATGGGACATTCAAGTTGCTATGCAGTCAACCAGCTGTGTGCTGTCTCATGGACAGCATTTAAGTATGCTTTGAAGAACATGATTGTGTTATCATTACGGTAATGATAACAGGTGACCTGAAGAAGTCAAAATCTCATTCTCCAGCTTGCCTTAAATCACATGAAATATGACCCTTGACTGAGTGCATGCTTCTCTATTGTAAACTAATAGTTTAATATTATCCCGAGACACTGGAGTGCTTGAACAATGTAATATTTGTCCAGACACTTATTTGCAATAAAGATCTATTTGAGTTTTCAATAGTGTCCAGTTTCTTATGCTTAAGCAGCTGACAAAAGCATTATTGCAATAGGCAAATAATTCAGTTGGAGACAAATGCATACTGAGGACAAGAAAGACTCTGTCTCTCCAAGAATTTACATTCAAAGGATTTGATCTATAAGGAGAGGTTGAATAGGCTGGAGCTGTTTTCCCTAGAGCATCAGAGGCTGAGGGGTGACCTTATAGAGGTTTATAAAATCATGAGGGGCATGGATAGGGTAAATAGACAAGGTCTTTTCCCTGGGGTGGAGGAGTACAGAAGTAGAGGGCATAGGTTTCGGGTGAGAGGGGAAAGATATAAAAGAGACATAAGGGACAACTTTTCCACACAGAAGGTGGTGTGTGTGTGTGGAATGAGCTGCCAGAGAAAGTGGTGGAAGCTAGTACAATTACAACATTTAAAAGGCATCTGGATGGGTATATGAATAGGAAGGGTTTGGAGGGATATGGGTCGGACGCTGGCAGGTGGGACTAGATTGGGTTGGGATATCTGGTCGGCATGGACAAGTTGGACCGAAGGGTCTGTTTCCATGCTGTACATCTCTATGACTCTATGACTCTAAGGTCACCCCTCAGCCTCCGACACTCCAGGGAAAACATCCCCAGCCTATTCAACCTTTCCCTATAGCTCAAATCCTCCAACCCTGGCAACTTCCTTGTAAATCTTTTCTGAACCCTTTCAAGTTTCACAACATCCTTCCGACAGGAAGGAGAGCAGAATTGCACGCAATGTCCTAACCAATGTCCGGTACAGCCACAACATGACCTCCCAACTCCTGTCCTCATTACTCTGACCATTAAAGTCAGTGGAACTTCAGGCATCCAGCAACAATGATGAAAGCAAATGCAGCAAGCAGCCAGTCATGTTGGAATATTTATACCAATAGCAAGCTGGGGAGTAAAACCGCTGATTCCACTCACCTTAATTTTATTTTAAAAGTTACAGCAGTAAATGATCCAGATGTGTAAAGAAACAGAAGCACCATATGCTTGTTACATTCTTAAAGAATTCCTGGCTTTTCTTCTAATATAATGGATAAAATTAAAATTCAACAAACATAATGTTACTCTTTCAAGACCAGTAATGTTTTAGCAGTAATTACAAAGTTAGCACATGCTAAAAACCCAGTTACCCCTAAATCAACAAGGATTTCAAGGATTCTTACAGCTTGGCTGTGGACATAAGAAGTGAAATTCCTCATCAGTTCAACAATGTCTAATTTCAATCAATGAACAACACATGCTTAGGGCTCTCGTAGAGCAGTGCTAGTGTCCCTACCTCTGAGCCAAGAGGCTTCGGTTCAAGTGCTACCTGCTCCAGAGGTGTGTCATAACAACTCTGAAGAGATTGTTTAGAAAATATCTGAACAGGACACCCTGGACTGAAACAGAAAATCCCTAACTGATTATTCTTAGTTTCCCTGTTTAACTTGGTGCAAGAAAAAACTGGTTTGAATTTGTGGGACATTGGCACCAGCAGTGGAAAAGGAGTGAGCTATTCCAATGGGATAGGCTCGACCTGAATCATATTGAGACTAGAATCCTGGAAGATTCATAGCTAGGGCTGAGAATAGGGTTTTTAACTAAATGCTGAGGGGAAATAGGGTATACTGGATTCAGTTGCACAGGAAATTATAGAATAATTTTAATGACAGGGGGAAATAGCAGAGGTTATTAGTGTTTCCAGAACAAGTAACAGGACAGAGAGCATAAAAAGGCTCACAAATCTACCTTCAGACACAGCAGATAAGTGGGCAAATATGAGAAGGGTGGCAATCACAAGACTGAGGAGTTCTAATGTAAATGCATGCAGTATTTGGGGTAGCACAGTGGCTCAGTGGTTAGCACTGCTGCCTCATAGCGCGCCAGGGACCCAGGTTTGATTCTCACCTCGGGCAATTGTCTGTGTGGAGTTTGCATGTTCTCACCATGTTTACGTGGGTTTCCCCTGGGTGCTCTGATTTCCTCCCACAGTGCAAAGAATTGCAGGTCAGGTGAATTGGCCATGCTAAATTACCCGTGGTATTAGGTGCATTAGTCAGGGATAAATATCGGGTAGCAGAATGGGTCTGAGTGGGTTACTCTTCAGAGGGTCGGTGTGGAGTTGTTGGGCCGAAGGGCCTGTTTCCATACTGTAGGGAACTTAATCTATAGTACACAAAACAAGATAAATGAGCTCAAAGTGTGATTGAAATTGGCAGTTATGATGTTATATTTATTACAGGGATGTATAAGGGATTAGGGCTGGGAACCAAATATCCAAGGATATGTATCCTTTCGAAAGAACAAGCAGATGGGTAGAGGCCTTGTGAATAAAAAATGGAATCAAAGTGATAGCAAGAAGTGATGTAGAGTTAGCTGATACAAGATGAATGTGGGTAGAGTTGACAAACCGCAAAGGAGAAAAGATCCTGATGGGAGTCGTATACAGATCTCCTTACATTAGTCAGGATGTGGCAGAAAATAAATCAAGAGATAGAAAAAGCATGTAAGAAAGGAACTATTACAAGAATTATTGCTGACTTCAATGTGCATGTGGACTGGGAAAATCAGATGAGTATCAGACTCCAAGGTAAGGAATTTAAAGAATGTCTATGTGATTTTTTTGGAAGAGCTTGTTGTAGATCCGACCCCACCACCAGGGATATATTTCCCTCCCCTCCCCTATCAGTGTTCCGAAAAGACCACTCCCTCCGTGACTCCCTCGTCAGGTCCACACCCCCCACCAACCCAACTTCCACTCCCAGCACCTTCCCCTGCAACCGCAAGAAATGCAAAACCTGCGCCCACACCTCCCCCCTCACTTCCCTCCAAGGCCCCAAGGGATCCTTCCATATCCGCCACAAATTCACCTGCAGCTCCACACACATCATTTACTGCATCCGCTGCACCCGATGTGGCCTCCTCTACATTGGGGAGACAGGCCGCCTACATGCGGAACGTTTCAGAGAACACCTCTGGGACACCCGGACCAACCAACCCAACCACCCCATGGCTCAACACTTCAACTCCCCCTCCCACTCCACCAAGGACATGCAGGTCCTTGGACTCCTCCATCGCCAGACCATAGCAACACAACGGCTGGAGGAAGAGCGCCTCATCTTCCACCTAGGAACCCTCCAACCACAAGGGATGAACTCAGATTTCTCCAGTTTCCTCATTTCCCCTCCCCCTACCTAATCTCAGTCAAATCCCTCGAACTCAGCACCGCCTTCCTAACCTGCAATCTTCTTCCTGACCTCTTCGCCCTTCCCCCACTCCGGCCTATCACCCTCACCTTACCCTCCTTCCACCTATCGCATTTCCAACGCCCCTCCCGCAAGTCCCTCCTCCCTACCTTTTATCTTAGCCTGCTTGGCACACTCTCCTCATTCCTGAAGAAGGGGTCATGCCCGAAACGTCAATTCTCCTGTTCCTTGGATGCTGCCTGACCTGCTGCGCTTTTCCAGCAACACATTTTCAGCTCTGATCTCCAGCATCTGCAGTCCTCACTTTCTCCCACTAGGGAACAGGCAATTCTAGATTTGGTGATGTATAATGAGGCAAACTTGATTCTGGAGCTTAAGGTGTAGGAACATGTAGGAGTCAGTGATGACAATATCTTAGAATTCACGCTTCAGTTTAAGGGGTGAATCTGGAATCAGATGTAATGGCATTCCAATTGAGTAAAAGTAGCTACTTCGACACAAGGAAGGAACTGTTCATAGTTGACTTGAGGGGAGCCTAGAAGGGAAAATGGTGGAGCAGCAATGGCAGGGGATTCTGGGGTAATTCAGGTGGGTCAGCAGAAATTCATCCCGGGATAAAAAAACATATTAAGGGGTGGACAAGGCAATCATAGCTGACAAGCAACTGCATAAAAGCAAAAGGAAAAGCATATAATGTGGTGAAGATTACCAAAGAGCCAGATGGTTGGGAAGGCTTTAAAAACTATAAGAGGACAACTAAAAAAGCAATAAGGTGGAAGAGGGTGAAATGTAAGGATAACCAACTAGTAATATAAAAGTTGCAAGAGTTTTTTTTAGATATTTAAGAGGTAAGGAAGTGGCAAGAATGGACAGAAGGCCTCTGCAGAAGTTGAAATGGGGAACAAAGAAATGGTGGAGGAACTGAATAGGTACCTTGCACCTGTCTTCATGGCTGATGATATCAGTAACACACCAGAACTTCAAGACTGTCAGGGGCAATGGTGAGTATAGGAGACGTGACTAAGGAGAAGACACTGGGGAAGGTGGAAGATCTGAAGATGAACAAATCACCCAGACTAGATGGACTACACCCCAAAGTTTTGAAGGAGAGAGCTGACAAATTGTAGAGGCATTGGTGGTGATTTTTCAGGAATCACTGAAGTCAGGGAGAGTCCCAGAGAACTGGAAAATAGCTAATTTAATACCTCTGTTTAAGAAAGGAGGTAGGCAGAAGATGGGAATTATAGACTGGCTAGCCTGACCTCAGTCACTGATAACATGTTAGAGTCGAGTATAAAGAATGAGAGTGTGGAGTACTTGGAGTGCATGGTAAAATAGGGCTGAATCAGAATGGCTTCATCAAGGATAGATCATATCTGACTAATCTGTTAAAATTCTTCGAGAATATAATCAGCAAGCTAAGGAAAGAAGATCTAATGGACGTGATCTATTTGGATTTCCAGAAGACCTTTGACATGGTGCTGCACAGGAAGCTTCTAAATAACATAAGAGTGCGTATGATGTTACAGACAAAATATTGGCATGGATAAAGGATTGATTGACTGGCAGAAGACAGAGAGTATGGATAAAGGGATCCTTTTTCAGAATTGCAGCCAAATAAAAAACGTGGAGTTCCGCAGGGGTCAATGTTGGGACCACAACTATTCACACGATATATTAACAATCCGGACGAAGCAGGTAAGGGCTTTGTTGCTACGTTTGCAGATAACTCAAAGAAGGTGGACAGGTAATTAATGATGAGGAAGTGGGAAGCTGCAGAAGGACTTGGATAGGCTCGGAGCTTGGAAGAAGAAGTGGCAGTTGTAACACAATGTGGAAAGTGTGTGGTTATGCACTTTGGGGAGAAAAATGGAGGTGAGGACTATTTCCTAAACAGGAAACACTTTGGAAATCTAAAGCACAAAGGGACTTGAGAGTCCTCATTCAAGGTTCTCTTCAGGTTAACCTGCAAGTTCAGTGGGCATTTCAGAAGGGAAATATAATGTTAACATTTATTGTAAGAGGGCTAGAATGCAAAGCAGACATTACTGCTGAGGACTGGTCTGATCACATTTAGAATATTGCGATTGGTTTTGGGCTCTATATCTAAGCAAGGATGTGTTGGTGTTGGAGGGGGTTCAGAGGAGGTCTACAAGAATGATCTCGGGGTGAAGGGCTTGTGAAAAGAGGAGTTGTTGAAAAATCTGGGTCTGTACTCAATGGAGTTGAGAAGGACAAGGGTGGATGTCATTGAAATTTACAAAATACTGAGAGGCCAAGAGAGAGTAAAAATGGAGAAGACGTGTCCACTAGAAGAAGAGATTAGGACTTGAGGAGACAGTCTCAGAAAGAAGAGATAAACTTTAGAAGTGAGATGAGGAGGAATATTTTCAGCTTGATGGTGGTAAAACTGTGGAAGTCAAGTAATGGGCGGCACGGTGGCACAGTGGTTAGCACTGCTGCCTCACAGCGCCAGAGACCCGGGTTCAATTCCCGCCTCAGGCGACTGACTGTGTGGAGTTTGCACATTCTCCCCGTGTCTGCGTGGGTTTCCTCCGGGTGCTCCGGTTTCCTCCCACAGTCCAAAGATGTGCAGGTCAGGTGAATTGGCCATGCTAAATTGCCCGTAGTGTTAGGTAAGGGGTAGATGTAGGGGTATGGGTGGGTTGCGCTTCGGCGGGGCGGTGTGGACTTGTTGGGCCGAAGGGCCTGTTTCCACACTGTAAGTAATCTAATCTAATTTAAGATAGAGATAGATAGGTTCTTGATTAATAAGGGGATCAAGAGTTAGTCAGGAGAGTGGGGTTGAGAAACATATCAGCCATGATCAAATGGTGGAGAAGAATCAATAGGTGGAATGACCTAATTCTGCTCCTTTATTTTGTGGTCTTATGTTCTAGCTGTATATATGTGGGGTTGGTTAGCTCAATTGGCTGGACACTCCCTGGTTTGCAAGGCACAGTAATACTAACAGAGTTGGTTGAATTCTTATGTAAGCTAAGTTACCATGAAGGACTGTCATTCTCAATCACTTCCCTTGTCTGAGATATGGTGACCTTCAGGTCACTAGTCATCTCAGTCTAATAAAAGACTAGTGGTATGATCCATTAGGACAATGGTGACTTTATACAAACTGGAGAGGTTATTATCAGTTTCAGAAGAACAATGACATTAAATGCTGGCAGTTTCATCATCATTATCCTCACAAACTTCAGGCTACTGTGTTCAACATTGACTCATTTAATTGATGCCTGTCCATTTTTAATTTCAGTTGTAGAAAACTGTACAATGAAAATAATTTAATCAAAGGACAAATTAATAGAAACCTGGAGCTTTATCCTTTGGCTGATGTGACTGCACAGTCAGAAAGTCATTTTGAGCAGTTTTACATCAATGAGCTTAACAACTCTGAGGACACTGTCCATAAAAAGCCAAATTCAAAGACCAATATATTGTACCAACAGAATGTTTCTGAAACCTACTGTGAAGAATTCTTAAAGTCATTTCATGGGAAGCAGCCAACATAGGGAAAAAAAAACTTTTTGTTTGGAATATTGACCATATTTCTCTCAGCTGATTGCAGTCAGCAGTGACTTTGCATCTTAAGATGTTCTCAGATTGTGGGGGGATTTCCTATGTTTTACTACTTTTCTTTCTTGGAAGACAGAAATATAGAAAACTCTGCTGATCAGTTGAGAAAGGTACATTAATAGTACTATTTTGGTACTAGAAAGTGCCATGTAACATGAAAAAGAAATGAATCGTTTAGTCACTGTTCTTTCTTGTTTGTCTTATTATCTGTGCTTTGGACATTTTGAACAGTTTATGTATTAAAAAACAATTTAGCCAAGTGCTCTTGTTGGCAAGGTGGTCAAAGAATCACAGAATTCGTTTTGAAGTTCAACATGATTTTATAAACAAAATATTCCTTATTTAAAATGTGAGCATTTCCCAAGTTCCCACAATATTTTCTCTCTCCATCCAGCTCTATTTCCTTGAGAAAGGATGCTACCCATAATGATCCCTGCATTTGAGCTGGACTGATAGAATCTACTTCCTCTCTGACATTGGGCTGGCTCTTTTCCACAAAGGTGGGTCTCACAGGTCAGGGCAGATCTTCTCCTGGCTTTTCTTGAATTGCCACAGGAAGTGGTAGATGTGGGTACAATTACAACATTTTAAAACACATGTGGATGTCAATATGAGTAGGAAAGGTTTACAGATATATGGACCAAATGGGACTAGATTTATTTAGGATATCTGATTGGCATAGACGAGTTGGACCGAAAGATCTGTTTTCGTGCTCTACATCTCTATGACTCTTATGTCTCTTGCAAAGACTAATTTTTCTTCTACTCTAATGTTCTCAGTCTGAGATAATTCACAGGAGATCATATTTTTGTCTGCAATTCATTTATTGTTTTGAAATCTTCCCTTGAAGTTTCTTTGACACACATTCCAAGGTATTATCAAAGGGTGGCACAGTGCCTCAGTGGTTAGCACTGCTGCCTCACAGCATCAGAGACCCAGGTTGGATTCCAGCCTCAGGCGACTGTCTACATGGAGTTTGTACATTCTCCTGTGCGGGTGTCGTCCCACAATCTAATGATGTTTAGGTGGATTGGCCATGCTAACTTGCCCATCGTGGTCAGGGATGTGTAGATTAGGTACGTGAGTCAGGGGAAATGTAGGGTAAGGTAAGGTAATGGATTTGGGTGGCATAATCCTCGAAAGGTCAGTGTGGACATGTTGGTCCAAAGGGCCTGTTTCCACACTATAGGGATTCTACGATTGTGCAAAACAAAGATAATCTACACACCAGTACTAAAAATTGCTTAGAATACACATTTTTAGTCAGTTTTTGTCTTTTTTCCTTTAAGAAAAAGCACAATTTAATTGAATGCCCGTTAAACTCAGTGATCTAAGGGTTTTGACACATCATGCAAATTGTTACATTGTTAAATTATTATATTGAAGTAGTGAACTAATTACTGATGAAATGGTTTAATATGCAATACAACTCTTTGTATTAAATACTTTCTGGCACAATTTAAAAGACAGATTCTTTCCAATATCCTGGTCAGTATTCACTATTTATCCTTTAACCAATGCTACCATAACAGATTAATACATTGTCAATAAATTGCACTCTATTGCCCATTGCACTGTACACATTGATTATTATGTTTCAAAATTTAAATGGTAATTATTATTTACAGTATTTCATTGGCTAGAAGAAGCTTTGGGGCTCCCTGAGGTTATGAAGGTTGCCAAAGAAATGCAAGCTTTTTTCTTTTCATTTGTTTCTACAGGATCTTTGAGTGAGCTGAGATTTTTTGAGGTTTCATTCAGCAGATACTGACTTACCCTGTACACCTTCCAAAGTTGAATTTACAAGCTAAAATGATCTTTTAATGTGAAAGATGAAAGAATCATTTTTGATGTTCATTATGTCAGGCCGTTTTTGCCATTTTCAACAAGGAAGGCATAGTTTCAAATAATTTGTTTGTCCAGTTTTTTTAGAGTGTGGGGCTCCGGACCTACATTCTAAAGAAATGGGCATCATTGGCTAACCCAGCATTTCTTGCTAATTGCTCATTGCCTTTGAGAAATTGGTAGTAAGCTGCCTTCTTGAACTACTACACTCCGCTATGTGTGGGTAGACTAAACATTCGGTTGGGTCACAGGCTGCTGCTACCTCATTTACTTGATTGTAGCAAGGGCCTGGACTGATTGCTGGCTGCTCACATCCTTTAATCTCAGCAAGGAGCCAACAAACATTGTGCTGAGAACAGAGAGTGCAACCAGCTTGTTATTCTAAATGGCAGTCTGTCCTTCTTAAAGGGAATCTGCACTGAATATAATTTCAGATTTGAAAGGTAGGAAATTGCACATCAGGGCAGAGAGGAGGCAGATGTGATACTGGCTTCATTGTTGATAGAGGTGGACAGGAGAGCTGTCAGGTTCCATGCAGTAGAGGTGCCAAATGCCAACAGACTCCATAAGATTTTCTATTAGAAGGAAGCAGAAGTACAAAGTGAATATACCAGGTGTGGATCCAAAGATCTAATTATTGAGATGGATGTTGAATGAAATCAAAGGGATAGCCAATGATTGCATCTTCACTTGATATCTCACTCCCACTATCACCAACCTTCCACATTGCCTGATGTGCCACATCCCTATCACAATATGCCTGTACTCCCCGGTACTCATGGCTTATGCCTGTTATCCAGATACTCCACCGTACCCTCATACACATACCAATGCTGACAGCCACTCATTGCCTCTTTCTAACACCAGCTATGCACTTGGTCCAGGCACATCACCCAAACACAATATGGTACATTCATTGTCACTCTGCCCCCCCACCTTGCTGAACAAGGTGATGCATAACAGAGGGAGGCTGCAGAGCAGAGCCAGCGGAGAACAGGGATACTTCCTCCTCACTTGATATACTTCCCAACTTGTGCCTTACCCCTCACCAAATAGGCACTCTAATCTCTGGCATTCTACTTCCTGTCCAGGTGGAGCTGAGCTAGCACGTACCTACCTGGCCCCAAGATCACGCTGACACTCAGTATTTTCCATCGAACTACTGTTTATTGTGTGCTCCCTTATCTTGTTGTTCCCTTAAAATGCATCACATCACATTTTCATGATTAAACTTTAATTGCCACTTTTGGCTAGCCTATCTGTATAGACTTCTAGTCTCAGGCTTTTTTCCTTGTTATTCACCATATGGAAATTTGTGTATTATGAGCAAGTTAACTGATCATACCCCCTTTACATTCATGTCTAGCTTGTTAATGCACAGTACAAACAGCAAGCTACTCAGCACCAAACCTCTGGTATGTTATTGAACATAGGTTTTCTCACAAAAAGACAACTTTCCACCATTATTCTCTGTTTCCCACTACTGAATCAATTTTAGATCCAATTTACCAACTTACCCTGGATTTTGTGGGCTTTTATCTTCTTTATCAATCTCCTAGATGATGACTTATCAAAAATCTTGCTGAGGTCCATGTAGTCTTTATTAACTGCATTGCTTACATCTATATATCTTGTTATTGCATCAAAAAAGTTAAATAACTTTGTTAGACATAGTCTCCCCCTCACAAGGGCAAGCTGACCATCCTTGATTAATCCTTGATGATTATTATGATGTTTCATTTGTTTTTTACTCTACGTAGCATTCACTGCCCTGTATTTCCCAGTTTATCCCTACCATTATCCCTGAATGGTGGTACCACATTTACTATCTTCCATTTACTATCCTTCCTATGGCCAGACAGAATTTGCAAATTCACATCAGAGCTCCCATGATTTCTTCTATGAAATAAAGAACTGTGGATGCTAGAGATTTGAAACAAAAATGAAAATTGCTTGAGAATTAATGAATAGTTACCGTGCTTAAAACATTACCTCTGCTTTCTCCTCTCTGCTTGCTCTCTGCTGCTAGACCAGCTGAGTTCCTACAGCAATTTATGTTTTTGCCCATGCAATTTCTTCCCTGTTAAAACTGTTAATACTTCTTTCCTCTAAATTTGAACTTATTGAAATATATTACAATCCCTCTCCTTTATTTTTAGACCACATTGCCACTCTCTTTAGTAGTACTAAATTAAGACCTGACCTATGTCTTTCAGCTCCATTCAGATTGTCACTTTGTTCCCTTATGGGCCCAATTCCTTCCATTGGATTATCCTTCATCCACCAGTATTTCTTTCATGCCTCCTCTTTACCTTCTTAATTTCATTTTTAAGTAAGTCCGTGCATTTCCTATATGCTGCTATGACTTCTGTTCTTTTGATCCTTCTGAGCTTTACAGGAACCTGGCCCTGCACTCTCATTATTTCCTTCTTGAATAGTTTTTCAACAAGTAGCTACTCCCAGTCCACTTTAATCTGATATTGTATGAACATAATAAAATCAGCCTTCCCTTCATTCAGAACTTTTATTCTCAGTCGATCTTGTCATTTTCCACAATCACCTTAAATCTTACTGTCAACAAATTCCTCCCCCACTGACGCTTCTATTACTCGCCCAGCTTCACTCTGTTGTGCTTACTTTTAGTAATCAACCACAGGAGTTTTGAGTACAGGTTTATGATCATTTATTCAAGTGAAAGGAAGAATTTATTAGTTAGAGCAACTCTGAGGAATACAGTAAAAAGCAGTATTTTTATAGAACTTTAGCTACATGGGCATCTCGTTCTCCAAATTCCAATCTTGCTCTGTACAAACTTCAGAAACAGATGACTATTGGAGGTAATAGGCTAATGTTATTAATGTCTACTTCATCCAGTAAAGGATAATTTAGTCTGGCACTTCTTGCCACATTCCTCATAAGTGTCTGTCTCCTCTTGGTCTCGAGGTTTCTTCTGACTTTACAGCCTGTCTGGAATGTTTTGCTAATACTAACTGTTGTTTATACAGATTCATGCTGACACTAACCTCTAGGGTGTACAATGTTCATCGTTTATAAGCTTCACATTGAGATGTCTGCTCTTTACTTTTTCCATATTTAATGCTTACAATCTAATTCACTCTAATAGTTGTCCAAAATTAGATGAAGCACTGCCCCTTTTCGGGCTTTTCTACATGCTGGTTTAAAAGTTTGTCTGGATAAATTTTAAGAATTCTGCCTTCCTGTAAGCCTTTATCACATTGTCTTAATTAATATGGAGGAAGATAAATCACCCATTATTATCATTTTATTATTTTTACCATTCTCTGAAATTTGTCTATCTATCTGCCTTTTCAACTGTCTCTAACTGTTACGGTATGCTATCGAAAATCTGAATGCCCCCATTTTATTTTTGCATTCTACACATGCGACCTCAATTGTTTGACCTTTGAAAAGACAATCTCTCCTAATGGCAGGAATTGACTCCTTGGTCAATATTGTGACACCACCTCATTCTTTACAACTCCCATTTTTTTGAATCTGAAGAGTCTATACCCTGAAATATTGAGCTCCCAGTCCTGTTCCCTCCTCAACCAAATCTCTCTGATACCAATGATAATACATTCCCACACATTAATCAATATCCTCAACTCATCTGTCTTACTCATCGGACACCTTGCATTAAAATAAATTCCTCCCAGCCTTTCCATGTTCCTTTGTGTTGTAAACTTGACTATGTATACTCTGACTTCCATCCTGTTTTTTATTTTGCTTTTGCTTTTGATTTTGAGTTTTCTGCTATATTTATCTGAGCATTACTCCTTAATTCATTCCACTCATTTTTTCCAACCTCAGGCAAACCAGTTTAAAACCCAATCAATAGTACAAAGACCCTCTCAAAGATGTTGGCCCCCTTCTTGATTCAAATGCAAATGATTAGACTTGCAAAGGTCCCACATTCTCCAGAAAAGTGATCCAGGAATCCAAAGCTCCACAAATGTACATTCATATGCTCTATCCACCTATTCCTATACTCACCAGCAATTGTAACTTCTGGGTGGTCGACAGACATTGGGGAAACACAAGACACAAGTTACTTGCTGCAAGATTCCTGGCTCTTCACCTCCTCTGTAGCCACAGTATTTATGTAGCTGGTCCAGCTGAGTTTGGTGAATGGCAACCCCAGGATATTAATTGTGAGGAATGAAATTCTGGTTGTGTCATTGGATATCAATGGGTGATAGTTATTGACAATGGTTAATGCCCAGCACTTGTGTGATGTAAATATTATTTGTCACTTATCATGCCTGGATATTGCTCAGCTGTTGATCTAAGATGGCGGCAGAGTAGTAGCGCAATTTACTACTTCCACTTTTACTTTTCTCTGTTTTTATTTATTTGTCCAGTTGTTATAGTATTATCAAGTTTCATCTTAAAATCTTTTAATGGTTTGAGCAGAAGGGTTCTCCCTGGCCAACACTGAAGTGGCATCTGCCATTCCTCAGCATATTGGCTGATCATTCCTTAACTGGTTTTCTATGAGTCCAGGAGCTACTAGCAGAACTGTGATAAACTCTGTTTTAATTTTACTCTTTTTTATTATTATATATGATGTTTGTCATTAATATAGGCATCATGGTAGGGTGCCTTATAAAACATTTTACTTTATTTTTCATGCAAATGTATATGTGATAATAAATTTCTATGCTATTCCATACAATTTCATTCCATTTTTTCTATATTTGGATTTGGGCTGCTGCAGTAGTTGAATGGTGCTGAACATTGTGCAGATATGAGTGACCATCCCCTCTTCTGACCTTATGATGGAGGAAAGGTCATTGATGAGGCAATTGAAGATGGTTGCTCCTTGGAACTCCTGTAGAGATATCCTGGAGTTGAGATGACTCACCTCCAACAACCAAGCATTTTCTTTTAACCCCCAATTCCATTTACTCCAGTTTTCCTCTGGTTCCTTGATGCCATACTTCGATATCAAGGCCAGTTGCTCTCCCCTCACCTCTGGAATTCAGCTCAATTTTTCATGTTTGAACCAAGGCAATAATAAGGAGTAAGTGAGGACTGCAGATGCTGGAGATCAGAGTCAAGAAGTGTGGCACTAGAAAAGCACAGCCAGTCAGGCAACATCTGAGGAGCATGAGAGTCGATGTTTTGAGCATAAACTCTTCAGCAGGAATGTGGGAGGGGCTGGGGGGCAAGGGTGCTGAGAGATAAATGGGAAGGGGGTGAGGCTGGAGGGAAGGTAGCTGGGAATCTGTTAGGTAGATGAAAGTGGGGGGTGATGGTGATAGGTTGGAGAGGAAGGTGGAGCAGATAGGTGGGAAGGCAGATGAACAGGTAGGACAGTTCAAAAGGGCATTGCCAAGTTGGAGGGTTGGATCGGGGATAAGGTGGGGGCAGGGGAGATTAGGAAACTAGTGAAATCGACATTGATCCTGTGAGGTTGGAGGGTCCGAAGGCAGAAGATGAGGTGTTCTTCCTCTAGGCATCATGTGGTTAGAATTTGGCCATGGAGGAAGCCCAGGAATTGCATGTTCTTGGCAGAGTGGAAGGGGGAGTTGAAGTGTTTGACACAGGGTGGTGGGGTTCTTTAATGCATGTGTCCCAGAGATGTTGTCTGAAATATTCCTCAAGTTGGCATCCTGTCTCCCCAGTATAGAGGAGACCACATCTAAAGCAATGAACACATTAGATGAGGTGTTTAGAGTTGCAGAAAAATCTGTGCCGGATATGGAAGGACTCTTTGGGGACTTGGATGGAGGTGAGGAGGGAGGTGTGGCCACAGGTTATACACCTCAAGCAGTGGTAAGGGAAGGTGCCGGGAGTGGAAGGTGGGTTGGTGGGTGGGCGAGGACCTAACGAGTGAGTCATGAAGAGAATGATTTCTGCGGAATGCAGATTGGGGTGGGGAGGGACATATATCTCTGGTGGTGGGGCCTGGAGTCTATGCGGGTCAGTCGCTTCCATAGGCAGGCACTGAGTAAAGAGATATGGTTGTAGTAGTGAGTCTGCTTCAGTATGTGGCTGAAAGCTTCAGGGCAGAGGAGATGACCTGGGAGTGCACTGAGAGAGAGAGAGAGAAACTCACTAAGATCCTTGTGGATGGAGGAGGAGAACTTCTTCAAGGTGGGCATCCTTGGAAGAGGCTTCACAGTTGGGTTATAATCAACTAGGAGAAAGGCTATGATGAGGTCACTGGTCTTAGTGGAATCCAAACTGAGCATCAGTGAGCAAGTGCTGTTTAGTAGTACTGTTGATGATCTGTCAAGAGGTGACTGATGAGCCGGTAATTAGCAGGATTGTATTTGTCCCATTTGTTGTGTAATGGACATACCTGTGTAATTTTACATATTGTCGGGTAGATGCCAGTGTTGTAGGTGTATTGGAACAGCTTGGTTTGGGATTCTCCAAGCTCTAGAGAATGAGTCTTCAGAAATATTGCCCGAATCTTGTCAAGGTCCATAGTGTTTGCAGTTTCCAGAACCTTCAGCCTTTTTTTTATATCATGTGAAGTGAATCAAATTGGCTGAAGTCTCAGCATCTCTCATGCTTTAGATGGGGCTGTCTGGCTGAAAATTGTGATGAATGTTTCAGCTTTAACTTTTGCACTAAAGTGCTGGATTCCCCTATCTTTGAAGATTGGGACTTTTGTGGTGCCTCCACCTTGAGTGAGTTTATTTGTCTATTACAATTCAGGACTGGATGTAATAGGAGTGCAGAGCTTAGAGCTGACCCATTGATTGTGGGATTTCTTAGCCATGTCCATCACCTGCTACTTACACTGTTTGGCACTTAGATTGTCCTGTTTTGCAGCTTTACCAGGTTGATACATCATTTTTAGGTGTGCCTGGTGCTGCTCCTGGCATATCCTTGTGCACTCTTCATTAAATGAGGTTTTATCCCCTGGCTTGATAGTCATGGAACAGTGATAAATATGCCAGACCATTAAGTTGCAGATTGTGTTGGAGTATGGTCCTATTGTTGCTGCTGATGCATGAACTGAAGTGAAAGCTCATCAGGAGTATGAGCAAATCAGATCAACCACGAACATATTGAATGGGGCATCATGCTTGAGGGGCTGATTGGCATAGTCCTTCTTTTTTTTGCTCATTCATGCAAGGTCTACCCTTTAAGCTTCATGTTTATGAAGGAGAATGTGGGAATTCATTACATGAAATGACTGAACCAATATCAGTGTCCTGGCATCGGATCAGCCGAGTTTGTTATATGACCCTGGATAACTTTCCACCATAGCCTACTTATCGACACTAGTGAACACTGGCACTGTCCCCTTCTAAAGCAGACTGTGTCATGGACCGCCCTAGATACATCTAGATCCTTGGTGTACATGAACAGAATGGTACCTAGAACATCCATAACACTGCTGAAGTCTGCAAAATGGACATGATTTTCTCTCTCAAAGTTCAATGTTGGGCACTGTTTTATCTTCAGCTGTGATTCACACTAAAAAAGTTGTTGGTACATTTCTTGAGAAAAAGAAGAAATATAGTCAGGAAGAGTACGGATTGGTTGCTGGTTGAGTCTAGGTGATTGATGAGTTGCTTCAGAAAATGCACAAGGGAAATATCATCCCTTGCACTTCTGTTCAATTTATAAAAAAGATGTTCCCTTTGCCTGCAGAGGATAAATCCAGTTGTATGAATATACAGTATATCGTTCCAGCAACCATAGTGAGGCGCACTGTAATTGCTGATATTAAATTGGCTGTATGAGTCATTATTCAGCACACTAAAGATTATTAAGCAAGTGCTGTCCACTGGTGGAATTGGACTTAATGTTAGACATTCTGAGATTTGTAAGCTCCAACTGGTTGAGTACGGTCTGCACTCTGTCTACTGAGAGCAAGCGATGGGATGTGGTCTGCTTGACATAACTAATCTCAAATTGCTTTCTATTAATGCCTCAACCATCGTAACAATGCACACAGTTGTTGCCACTTTGATACTGCCTCCAACGAGCCTTGTTCAGAGTTGGAAACGTATCGGGAGTCATCCTGACACGCAATCATCTAAATCTCCCTTCAACCTCTTTATTCTACCTCTGACGCCAGATCCTGGAGACCAGATAAGAATTTCGAGACTGATTAATTGTTTTTATTCTTTTACTGTGTCTGTCAACAGACATGTAACTAAGGCGCCTTATACAATTAAAAGTAAGACCTTGGGTAGCATTGTAGAACAATGAGAGCTAAGAGTTCAGGCACATAATTCTTTGAAATTGGCATCACATATAAACAGAGTGGTTAAAGAGGCATTTAGCACACTTGCCTTCATTGCTCAGACCTTTGAATATAGCAGTTGGGAAGTCATGTTGAGGTTGTATAGGACGTTGATGAGGCCTCTTCTGGAGTACCGTGTCCAATTCTGATTCCCCAGTTATAGGAAGGATATCATTAAGCTGGTTGCTGGGAAAGGAGGGTTTGAGTTATAAGGAGAGGCTGTACTTTTTTCCCTGGAGTGAAGGAGGCTAAGGGGTGACCTTGCAGAGGTTTTTAAAACCATGAGTGGCATGGATAGCGTGAATGGTAGGTGTCTTTTCCCTAGAGAGATGGATTTCAAGACTGGGGGCAGATATTTAAGGCAAGAGAAGAAAGAGTTAAAAAAGACATGATGGGCAACATTTTCACACAGAGTGTGGTTCTTGTGTGGAATGAACTTTCTGAGGAAGTTGTGGATGCAGGTACAGTTACAATATAAAAGACATTTAGATAAGTTCATGAATAGATGAGGTTCAGAAGGTTATGGACCAGGAGCAGGCAGGTGGGATTTGTTTAGTCTGGGATTATGATCAGTATGGACTTGTTGGACTGAAGGATCTGTTTCTCTGCTGTATGACTCTCTGACTCGATGGCTCTAAGTGTTGCTCTCAAACCAATGTACTAGAGTCTACCATAAATTTATTGGCATCAAATGTCTTAACTCTTCAGTGCTGTATGTTGGACAATTTGTTTTTGAGTTTTATGTACTGAACAAGGGAAAAAAGACTTCCGAAAGCAAAGTTGATTTTTTCAATTTCATAATTATTGATTTAAACATTGTTAAATTATGTAAAAATACATTTCATGAAATTATTTGTGAGAATATGAAGAGAAAGGAGAACTTTTCCAGTGAAAGGCCAATAAACAATGCAGGTGAGAAGCATATTGATGAGTTGAGTGTGTTCAATAGACATTACTGATAGCCGAGAACTTTACAAAATAAGAAGACTGATTTTGTTGCACTGAGTCTGTTCTTAGTCTTTATAGAACAATTTCAAAGCTCACGGAGATGCTCTGTGTACCTTATATATTCTTTCACCACCCTCTGAAGTAAGGAAGCCCTGTGTGAAATAGTTAGACACAGGCAGGTCCAGTTTACCTATCGGTAGGAGGCAGGGTTTATGTAATTACCAATGTCTGATTGTTAATTTAGCCAGTGAACTGAACCCTCATTGAGCTAATAACTTCAGGTTCCAATGCAAATGTTCTCTCTTTTGTTTTCCAGCAACAGTTTCTACTGTAGCAACAAATTTACCAATGCACATACCTGACTTGATTTGAGTCACACCCTTTGGGTGCACTAAGATCAAGACAGCTCTGTTCTTCTGGGGAAAGCTCTGAATTCAGATTAAACATTAACATACATTACACTAAATTAACCAGAACTCTCTCGTTTCCGATAATACCCTTTGCTTTTTTAGCAATTCATTCTCAGGATATGGGTGTCACTGTCCATACTAGCACTTACTACACACATTCCTGGGCAGTTAAGTGCCAACGACATTGCTGTGGTCTGGAGACACATATACGCCAGATCAGGTGAAGAAAGCACTTTCCTTCCCTAAAGGCTATTTGTGAACCAGATGGTGTTTTTTTGACCAATGCAATCAATTCTATTAGACTCTGAATTCCAGAAATTTTTGAATTCAAATTCCGCCATCTGCCATGACAAGATTTGAACCTGGGTTCCTAAATCATTACCAAGGTCTTTGGGTTAGATGTCTAGCAATAATACCATGAGGCCATCATTTCTCAATCTCTGACTAACTATCTGTCTGTCACTTAACACAAGCTACAAGCTACAGGCTCCCATTTACCTCAGTAACCTGCACTAACTATCAACATCTCATTTTCCAAGAAGGAAGCACACGTAATAAACATGTAATATTTGTAAATAAATGTTCTGGTCACACTGATCCTTTACATTTAAGAATATAAGACAAGTTGAACCAGTATCTCTCATTCACCAGTTTTACTGCATTTTCCTCTTCGATAAGCATGCAGGGATTCATTTTCTAATGATAATTCCTCAGCAGGGAGTGGAACATCATATTAATGTCAGTTGATTTCAGTAGAAGGTAACACTGGGTAAGGTCCAAAAACAAAACAGCTGCATAATCCGATAGCTAGTTTCAGTAAAGTGGAGAGTGCAACTGGACAGTGTAGTAATTGCAACAGTATTTGCTACATTAATGAAAATCTTAATATAGAGCATTTAAATTTAAGATTGAAACTGTCAGGACTGAATTTTACCAGAACTCAGCTATGTCAGGTTTGTTATGTTTCATGGATGAGTCCTCTCCATGAGGCCAAGTGAAATTTATCATGGCATCTTTTCAAACTCATTTCATTACCCATACATCCCCATACCGCAGGACTTCCCTCCCAGCATATTCTCCTGCTCACCACAGACAGAAGTGTTTGCTACTGCCAGGAACTCCAAGGATTCCAGGTGATGGGAGTTCACCCAGTCAAGTGCTGCCGGTCAGGAACTGCCCTTCACCATGCACTTGGTGGGAGGATAACCAAAATCAGACACCTCTCAGGACACGTCGATAGCAGGCTGATATTCCATTGTAAAACTACAAGTGAACATTTGGAAGTGTAATACTTTTATAGCCTGACAGATTCTCATAGCTCAATGTGGAGAATTCAAATGGTTGAAAAACGTCATTTTTATTGAGCGACAGCAAAACCAAAAAAGTAACAAACAACCAAACAAAAGCTGCTTTTGCCTCCAGGAACAGAAAGAACAGCTTGCTTTTTGAGCACAACAAATTCACAGTCAATGAGTGACCATTGCACCCAGCTCTCTTGAACAAGGAATGGTGTTACTTTCCTTGTCTGGCTGGCTGCCCCTGATACTGCAAATACTCTACCAGAGCGAAGGTGATAGTCCTCCTGTTCAATGTCCTCATCTTTCAACTTCGAAGACAGCTGCCACTGACCTAGCTCTTAAGAATCCATCATACACTCTCTTTGCCTGCACCAATTGTGCAAAGCGCAGGTTGTTAGAATCATATGGCAAACTGTCTGGAGCACATTATAAGGTCTTCCAAGACTGATCTAAGCATCAGAACTCCATCTTCAGCAGATTTATCATCTGTTGCACCACAGACCTGATGGAAGAATCGGTTTCATTGTACTGAGCCTCAATCACGCGGTTGTGTAATGGAGTCATCAGTTATTGTTTCAAAGGGTAACACTTGTCTCCATGCAACCATCCTTGAAAAGTACCCTGCCTTTGATACTTTAGCATACTTCTCCTACAGTGGGTCATAGAGGAGTCTAACAAGGACAGCCAAGGAGTGCAGCTATATGGACCTTTATCATAGGGACCTCATTCTTATGAATGCAGCACATGCATATCATGCAAATATTATAGCAGATTGTCAGTCCAATATGATTACTGATACCTTGTTCCCCCAACCTTTTGTTTCATACAAGAAAGGTACTATTGCATATAAGAATATCTTGGTGAATAATTGCAGTTTTAGATTAGAGGAAATCAGCTCCATGCCTTTGTGCAGCCAATGAGATATTGGGTTAACTTTATGAATTGTGTTACGCAGGTGAAACTTTAAAGGTCACCAATGATTACTTCTGTTTCACAGAGGTCACTATGATCAAACAGGAATGGCCAATGACATGGTCAGGATTGTTTGGAATCACAAATTTTATCTGACAGAGTTTGACACTGCATTTCATATGCAGGAGACAATGATTGCAAATGTCTTCACCCTGTGCTGTACCTGATTAATGCAGCTTCCCCTGAAGGACCTCACATCTTTCATAAGGGATCCCATGTGCTCAGAAAGGAAACAACTTTACTTTACCCATTCTGGGTGTGGTCACAGCCATTTTCCATTTCCAGTCTGCATTTACAAGTCACATGCATACAAAAGGCAAGCACAGGTCACTTTTCGTTGACTCATTTTGGTTTTTGAGCATCCTCCTGCTCCAAACCTTGATGTCCCTTTCTTTGGGCACTCCATAGCAAGGCCATCAGTACTGAGATTCTGCATGTTCCCTCCAAAATCTTTGAGTTGCAATTTCATTTTCCAACATTATCATGGTCATAAGTTCTTAGGATATAGGTACAGAATTGAGCCATTCAGCCCTTCAAGTCTGGTCCACCATTTGATCATGACTGATGTACTCCTCACCACTATTTTCCTGCCTTCTCTCCAATGTCACTATCTTTCCTCAAACAAGGGGACCAAAACTGTGCACAATACTCCAGGTGAGTCTCACCAAAGCCTTGTTTAGTTGCATTATCCCATTGCCTTGTAATAGAGCCATAACAACCATCGTGCTACATTGTCACACCCCACTCCCACTGAATGTAAGGTGGTTGTGACCATTAATGACAACTTCTCCTGCAGTAACTACATCCTCCATGGTCTGACGATGGAGGAGGCCAAGGACCTGCATGTCCTTGGTGGAGTGGGAGGGGGTGTTAAAGTGCTTGGCCACGGGGCGGTTGGGTTGGTTGGTGCGGGTGTCCCAGAGGTGTTCTCTGAAATGTTCCGCAAGTAGGCGGCCTGTCTCCTCAATGTAGAGGAGGCCACATCGGGTGCAGCGGATGCAGTAAATGATGTGTGTGGAGGTGCAGTTGAGTTTGTGATGGATATGGAAGGATCCATTGGGGCTTTGGAGTGAAGTGAGGGGGGAGGTGTAGGCACAAGTTTTGCACTTCTTGCGGTTGCAGGGGAAGGTGCCGGGAATGGAGGTTGGGTTGGTGGGGGGTGTGGACCTAACGAGGGAGTCGTGGAGGGAGTGGTCTTTCCGGAACGCTGATAGAGGAGAGGAGGGAAATATATTCTTGATGGTGGGGTCTGTTTGGAGGTGGCGGAAATGATGAAGGATGTATCTGGAGGTTGATGGGGTGGTAGGTGAGTCCTCACTGGTCCTCACCTACCACCCCACAAACCCCCAGATACATCGTATCATCCTTTGTCATTTCTGCCACCTCCAAACAGACCCCACCACCAATGACATATTTCCCTCCCCTCCCCTATCAGCATTCTGGAAAGACCACTCCCTCCGCGACACCCTCGTTAGGTCCACACCCCCCACCAACCCAACCTCCACTCCCGGCACCTTCCCCTGCAACCGCAAGAAATGCAAAACTTGTGCCTACACCTCCCCCCTCACTTCCCTCCAAAGCCCCAATGGATCCTTCCATATCCATCACAAATTCACCTGCACCTCCACACACATCATTTACTGCATCCTCTGCACTCGATGTGGCCTCCTCTACATTGGGGAGACAGGCCGAACACTTTAACTCCCCCTCCCACTCCACCAAGGACACGCAAGTCCTTGGCTTCCTCCATCGCCAGACCATGGCAACACAATGCCTGGAGGAAGAGCGCCTCATCTTCCACCTAGGAACCCTCCAACTACAAGGGATGAATGCAGATTTCTCCAGCTTCCTCATTTCCCCTCCCCCCACCTTATCTCAGTCCCAACCCTCGGACTCAGTACCACCTTCTTGACCTGCAATCTTCTTCCCAACCTCTCTGCCCCCACCCCTCTCCGGCCTATCACCCTCACCTTGACCTCCCTCCACCTATCGCATTCCCAACGCCCCTCCCCCAAGTCCCTCCTCCCTACCTTTTATCTTACATTGCTTGGCACACCTTCCTCATTCCTGAAGAAGGGCTTATGCCCGAAATATCGATTCTCCTGCTCCTTGGATGCTGCCTGACCTGCTGCACTTTTCCAGCAACATAGTTTTCAGCTCTGATCTCCAGCATCTGCAGTCCTCACTTTCTCCCAATGACTACTGACAACTGTGTAAACTTACTTGGCTTTGTAACTACTAAACAGAGTTGCTGTGGCAGCCAAGTAGGCACAAAGTGAGTGAGCATAAAGAGAGAAAGCAAGGAGCCCTGAGATGCCATTTGGTTGTATGGGTGCATGTGCTGCATGCTATACCCTAACAGCTGCAATGAAAAGTGCTGGTATGTACCAAGGTATGGCACAGAAATAGAGAGGGGATGGCTGAATGATATTATCACTAGACTTATAAATTCACAAAACTCAGGTAATGTTCTGGGGAAGGGTTTGAATCCCACCACGGAGAATGGTGGAATGTGTTATCAATAAAAAAACTTTGGAATTGAGAATCTATCGATGACCATGAAACTATTGTTGATTGTTGGAAAACTCAGCTGGCTTACTACTGTCCTTCAGGGAAGGAAATTTGCCATCCTTATCTGGTCTGGCCCATACATGACGCCCAGAGCCACATCGATGTAGTTGACTCTCAACTGTCAACTGAATGGCCTAGCAAGCCACTCAATTGGATCAATCATTACAAAGTCTCGACAAAGAAACAAACCCCATAGACCACCTGGCATTGAGCTAGGCACCAGAAAAGACAATGGCAGAAACAGCCCTGTCAACCTTACCAACATTTGAGGTTAGTACCAAAATTGGAAGAGCTATCTCACGTACTAGTCACATAATAGCCTGACATAGTCATATTCATCGAACCATACCTAACAGATAACATCCCAGATGCCACCATTACCATCCCTGGATATGTCCTGTCTCACCGGCAGGACAGACCCAGTAGAAATGGTGGCACAGTGGCACAAAATTGGAGGGAAATGCCCTAGGAGTCCTCAACATTGACTCCAGACCTCATGAAGTCTCATGGCTCCTGGTTATACATGGGCAGGAAAATCTCCTGCTGATTACCATATATTCCCTCAGCAGATGAATCAGTTCTCCTTTATGTTGAATAACATTGAAGGTAGCCAAGATTCAAAATAAACTCTGGGTGGAGGATTTCAATGTCCACCACCAAGAATGGCTTGGCAGTAGCACTATTGATTGAGCTGGTCAAGGACTAAAGGACATTGCTGCTGGACTGGGTCTGCGGCAGGTAGTGAGGGAGTCAACAAATGGAAAAACATGTTTGACCTCTTCCTTACCAGTCTGATGGCTTTAGATGCATCTGTCTATTGCAGTATCGGTAAATGACGACTGCACATTCGTTGTGGAAGCAAAGTCTTTCCTTTACAAGGAGAATACACTTTATCTTGTTGTTTGGCACTATCAACATGCTAAAATGAGGCAGACTTTGAACACATCTAACAACTCAAGACTAGACATTCATGAGGCGCTGTGGGCTATCAGCAGCTGTAGAATTGAACCCCAGCACAATTTGCAACCTCATGGCCTGGTATATCTTTCATTCAACCATTTCCATCAAGCCAGGGGATCAACTTTGGTTCAGTGGAACATGCAGGAGGTCATGCAAGAGCAACATTTGGCATACTTAAAATTGGAGTCAACCTGGTGAAGCTCGCAAACAGGATTACTTATGTGCCAAGGAGTGTAAGCAATAAGTGATAAATAGAGCTAAATGATCCCACAACCAATGGAATCAAATCTAAGCTCTGTAGTCCTGTCGTATCCAATTGTGAATGGTGATAGACAACTAAAAATCTCACTGCAGGAGGAGGCTCCACAAATATCCCCATCTTCAATGATGGAAGAGCCCAACACATCTGTGCAAAAGATAAGGCTGAAGCATTTGCAACACATCCTCACTTCTTCAGCCAGAAATGCTGGATGATTCATCTTGGCCTCGTCCAGTGATCCACAGCTTCACAATACTGGGCTTTAGCTAATTTGATGCACTCCACATCAAGAAAAAAATGGACGTATTGGACAGTCCAATGTCTATCGTCTTTGTAAGCATTCCAGCAACAGTATTGAAGACTTGTGCTCCAGAACTTGTCATTCCACCAGCCACATTCTTCTAGTACAATTACAACACTAGCTTCTACCTAACAACGTGGAAAATTGCGAAGGTGTGTACTGAACATAAAAAGCAGCACAATCCAATCTCTTTTGCTACATAATGTTCAGCACCATTCACAACTCCTCAGAAGCAATCCGTATTCAAATTCAATGAGAGCTGAACAATAATCAGGCTTGGCCAGGAGCAATAATAACACACAAATGCCTGGCAATGGCCATCTCCAATAAGAAACAATCTAACCACCAACCCTTGACATTCAATAGTGTTACCATCACTGTATCCTGCACTATCAAGATCCTGGGGTTACCATTGACCAGAAACTCAATTGGAATTGCCACATAAACACAGCGGCAACATGAACAGGTCAGAGAATAGGAATACTGCAGTGCGTAAATTACCTCCTGACTCCTCAAAGTCTGTCCACCAACTATAAGGCATAAGAGAGAAGTGTAATAGAATGCTCCCCACTTGCCAGAACTAGTACAGCACCACCAATACTCAAAACGCTTGACGCCATCCAGGACAAAGCACCTTCAATAGCACCTCATCCCTAAGCAGCCCGTCCCTCCATTACTGACTCAGTAGCAACAACCTGTACGAGCTGCAATATGCACTGCAGAAATTCACCAAGGATCCTTCGGTAGCACTTTCAAAACCCAAGACCACTTCCATTTAAAAGGACAAGTGCAGCAGGTGCACCACTGCCTGAAAGTTTTCCTCCAAGCCACTCACCATTCCGACTAGGAAATAAACTGCTACCCTCAATGTTGTTGAGTCAAAATCATGGAATTCCCTCTCTAAGGGCATTGTGGGTCTAACCACAGTAATGATTTTAGCAGTTCAAGAAGGCAGCTCACCATTATCTTCTGAAGTGCAAGTAGGGAATTGAAAATTAATGCTAGCCAATTAGTCATAGCTGCTTCACAGGAGCGTTATAAAAAACAAAATCATTTGTCAGTGGATCAGAGATGTGCCCCAACAGTGCAATGAGGTTGGTAAAAGTCTCCTGGTTGGAGGGTAGCAAACATTCTCTGCCAAGGATCATACCCTGAGATGTTGGTGCCTGGTGTCATAGATAGAGGGCCAGAGGAGTGGGAGTCACCAGGTTATCGCTTTGACTTTCATGTCAGGAATTGTTGCTCTCTGGTTTCTTTTGGGCGAGTGTGAGTATGAAAAGCTACAAATTAATGAGGTGAGATTGGTAAATAATGAGATAGTGATGTCTGCAAATTGTCATCTTGTCAACACTTAATTGGAAAATGGGACTTACTTCTCTCAACATCAATAATCTCCTTATTGCCTATCTCACTCTATTTTCCTGACTATTTGGCCAAGTTCCACGTCATTCCAATGGCTTGAAATATTCTGTCCTCAGCTCCCAAAAGCTCATCTGACTTTCATAACAAGTATGTTTAATCCTATTATTGTCACTATGCAGTGGCATACAGGGCTATATTCGACAAAAAGATACAAAAAGAGAATATTCACCTAACCAATTCATGTTGAAGTGTGTTCTGTTGCAGGACAAAGGTGGTGCTGCTGAGTATGGGAGAGGAATGGAGCCAGGGACTGGGTGGGGAGGACTCAGAAACATCCTGAGGGAGGATGGGCCTGATGGGCCTGAGCGACAAGAAGGTAGGAATGAAAACTGTGGGAGGAGGGGCCTGTGTAGTTTGTAGGCCCCCGAATAAGAATTCCACAAGCTTAGTGTTTACCCTGTGGAGGATGTTCAGGATGGCTCCAGCAGGATAGGTAGAACCTGTATGCTTCAGATCACCAGGCCTGTCGCATCCCTCCTTTTCCATTCATTTATTTTTAACATCAAAATTAATCTTACCTTCTCTTAATGGCTTCCGTGGGGATAGGATATTTCAGGAGACTGCTGCAGTGGTGAAGGCACTGTGGTCCATTCCTCATGGCTATTATGGCCATGTCCTGATGGATCCTGCTTCGGCAACTTAGACACCTTTAGTGATGAGCTGGGTTCGGCCCAGAATTCCAATGTCCTGGATATCTTGAGATGGCTTCTGGGGTGTCTTAAAGGCCAGGATCCAATTGGCCTGGCTTTGTAGTCTGCTTCAGTGGTGGCTTCAGCATTGAGTTGGTACTTGAAGCAGGGCAACCTGCAGCACCCTTGGCAACATGGTGATCCAGCCCAGAACTCCAAGGACCGTGATTCAGTTATGTCGATGTCAGCTTTCTGTAACAGTGGAGAATGTGATTCTTGTTTTGTCCTCAACCTTGGGAAGCCATGAGCTGTGCATTGGACAAGATGGACTGTGTCTTAATATTTTTAATATATGATTTCTGTTATTAAAACAGGTGCCAGAGTACAGCAACTTAAACACTTTTCACTGCGTATTTTGTAAAAATACAAGTGACAATAAATTACTATTCGAATGAACAGTGGAAATTCTGACCTATGATGTAATTATTAGGATGGAGATGTTCTGCTGACGGTTCTGATTAATTGTTTGATTTAATTCTTGCTGTCAGGCTTGGAGGTTTTTCAGTTCCCTAACCGAATAGCTGTATAAATTTTCAGCCTTCATTGTGTTACTGATTAAACTGGAATATTATATCAATTAACCCATTCTAACAAGAAAAGTAACATAAACTCTCATAAATACTTACCTCATGAATCAGTGGCCTCCATTGTAGCAGCGAGAACGGTGAGAGCACGGACCAGGGGGCTGCTGGGAAGGTAAATTTCCCTCTTAATTACTTACCTCGTGAAAAGGCGGAGCGAAGGCTCAACAGGAGGGGACAAGGACACAGGGATTGCTGAGCACGTGAACTGATATATTCAGGCTGTGGCTTAACCCAAGACACTCCACGTGTTGTGGAGTGTCTTGCTCCTCTAACCCAAAAAGGAGACTCTTTGTGGAGGGCTAATAAGGTAAAGCTTTTCTTATAATTTATTCAATGTCTCTTGGCAATGTAGAGCAGAGGGGATCAAGGCTCGCGCAGTTGCATGTTCCTCTAGCAGAATGTGGGAGGTAAGGATCACCACTGGTGTCCCTGCTGACTTCACGAGTGTGAAGTGCACCAACTCCAGCTCCTCCGACTGCATTAAGGAACTAAAGCTGGAGTTAGATGAACTTTGGATCACTTGGGAGGCTGAGGAGGTGATAGAGAAGGGTTACAGGGAGGTATTCTTTCAAATCTACCACCCAAGTTGATAGGGTTGTTAAGAAGGCATATGGTGTGTTGGCTTTCATTAGCAGGAGGATTAAGCTTAAAAACTACAAGGTTATGCTGCAGCTCTGTAGAGCCCTGGTTAGACCATATTTGGACTATTGTGTTTAGTTCTTGTCATCTAATCATAGGAAGGACGTCACAGATCCCACAAGTTTAATGTGCATGTATTTGTAAGTGTTCGGGTCTCCAGGCTACACTATTTCCAATGAAGCAGTGGTCAAAGCCATTACACACTGTTACTGCAGTAAAGACATTCTCTCAGCCTGAGCAATGAAGACAGATTGTCTGTAAAAAAAGTAGTGAGACAGATTTTCATTTGTGTAGCTCCCCTCTACCATAATTTGCAGCTTCACAGACCTGCAAGAGGTCTATTAAATGGAAACAAACCACTCAGAAAACACAACTGGATATAGGAAGTTGGGATTATTAAAATCAAACTGAAATGAGATTATGGAGGGCTGTAAGAGCTCATTCTGTGATTGCTGAAGGACTGCGTTTTCGGAAATTACGGACCTCTCAAAAGCTTGCCTAACTCATTTTTTAAAATGCATTCATGTGTTGTGGGTATTTTTGACAGGGCCAGCATTTATTGCCCATCTTAATTGCCCCAGCTGGTTCCTTTGTTTCCATCAAGTTAGCTTTTTATTCCAGATTTTGTTCAATTCAGATTTTATCATCTGCCTTTGAAAGATTTAACCAAAGTTCTCAGAACAGTAATTGGGGTTCTGGATTACAATTCCAATGGATTAAAACTTCACCACCACTAATGGCACCACCTCCCATGTGACTCCAGATCTACAGCAATAGTACTGATCTTAATTACCTTTGCAGTTGACTTGGAAAATCACATAGATCAAGTGTAATTAATGATTGCTAAATAAAAAGGTAACCAAATAATGTCAAATGGCTCCTGCGCTGGCAGATTCATTGTTCTGTGACTCTTTCCTTCAATATCATTTGTCACAATTTCCTCACTTCTACGGTTTACATTTCCTTCATTCTAATGGTGTATTTTACACCAACCTACATGCAGTCTGCTTAGATTTACATGCGCTTAGTCCACAATCAAATCTCTTTGTTTTCTCTCCTTAGGGAACACTCTAGGGAAGATGTACTTCCTCGTTTCTGTCTTAGATGGAAGATCCTTAATTTTAAACTGTTTTAGATTGTCCAACTAAGGAAGATATCATTCAGTGACTGATCTGTTAAAATCCCTTAAAATCAAGTACATTTCAATAATATTGCTGACCATTTTCCATAGAATCATAGAATCCATACAAAATGGAAGCAGGCCATTCAACCCATCGAGTCCACACCAACCCTCTGAAGACCATCCCACTCAGATGAAGAGCCTGAAGACTCATCCCCTTATTCTTCTAAGCTACAGTGATATTGGCCCAACCTACTTAACCTTTCTCATAAGTAACCTTGTCATTCCATGTACCATCTAAGTGAACTTACTTTTAACTGCCTCAAAAGCAAATATATCTCTCCTTATGTAAGGAGACATAAAGTATATAGAATACCTTGGGTACAGCCTCAACAATGTCCTGTGCAGTAAGATTTACCTGTTTTTATTATCCATCCCCCCATCCAATAAAAGTCAGTGTTCCAACTGCTTCCAATATGCAATGTGTTCCTCCTTAAGTAAGTTGAACTTAACTGTGCACAGTACTCCCATCACAGAAATTCACTGCAACCAAGGAACAAAACCAGAAATAAACCAGTTACGCTGTTGGAATTAATGTCTCCACGGTGAAGACAAACACATCTCTCTACGTGTCACCAGAATAATTGTTATTCATAGTTTGACTTTTTTTTTGTTGAAAGATTTTCCAGCTCCATCGAAAGTCAAGTAATTGTCGTGATAGTCATTCTTCATGTAAGCCGGTTAAATGACTGTTTTTATCTTATTTTGTCATTTCGATTTGCATTGTTTGACAATGTAAAGGGCGATGATGAATTCATGTAATTAGCTCCAGTAAGGTTCTGTTGGCAAGATAAGAATAAATTTAATACAGAAAATAAACAATACTGCAAATTATTGCAAACTGGGTGAGAATGAAGAGCATATTTCAATGGAAAAAAATCTATTGTTATGAATACAATACACTAAATATTTAGAGGTGGAGATGGTTGGAAGTTTTTTTTCAAGGAAAGATTGTTCCTCTTTCCTCATTCTTAAAACCTTTCATGCAACCTGTCACTTTTGAGCAGAGGGTCAGTTGACCAAAATCCTTCCCCAATGATATTTTGAAGTGCATTGCAACAAGGTAACCTATTTTGATATGACTCCCTGAAGTTACACAGGTTAAAACTAGAGTGGCTCTCTTCATTTATCCCCTTTCCCCTTGGAAAAGCTGTCAGACTCCATTTCCACATAAACTGAAAATGCAAAGGATCTCTGGGTGGCATGAGGAAGATTACTATCTACAGCTCAGTTACTGATGGCCCAGATGCACTGTCCATCAGAACCCTGATTCAAAGCTGTATAGTTCAAATTGTCTAACAATTCCAAGGGGAGTGTTAGTACTAAGTTTGCATTTTGTTTAATTTAAATTGTTGGATATTTTGAGCAATAAAAATGATTTAATTTTTAGTAATACACCATTAAAAATGGGTGCTAAGTTTAATGCATTATTCAAAGGCCTTTGCCCTGAACTTTCGCCAAGTTGGGGCTAACTCAAGAGGCCTTTAAAAATGATGAACTGAACCAAATTTTGGAATTCTTGCCCCCATTTTCTGACAGTAGCAAGGAATTAGGTTGCTGGTAGCAAGGCCACATTCTGCATTACTAACCTGTCCAGGTCATTTACAGTGGCTGGGTATCGCAAATCCACTCTCCATAATTTTTATGGAGTCAGGACTGTTTCAAGGGCTGAGGCTCACATACTCACAGAGAAATAATAGTTCATATGCAGGGAAACTTTTGAAAGGTAAATTTCAAAGCTGTTACTCATGTATCCTGTTAGCCCCATACCTTTTAAATGTGCTTTCTATTAATTCCAAGCCCCTTCAATGACCCCATGCCTTTCCATGTTCCCTGGAAATTCCATGCCCCAGTCATCCAATGTGCACAATGAGCAGAAACAAAAACAGAAATTGCTCAACAAGCTCAGCAGGTCTGGCAGCATTTTTGGGGAGAAATCAGAGTTAATGTTGTAGGTCCAGTGATCCTTCTTCAGCAATTTTGCTTTGGTTTCTGAGTTCCAGCATCCGCAGTTCTATCCGTTTTTATTTTGCACAATGAACAAGACCAATGAACCATATAATTATAATGAGAAATCCTGAAATGCTCAATGAAGGCAACATTGATTCAGAATTCTGCTTTGGTAGAGGTTGATCAGTTTTTACTGCATCATTTCTGTGTCAGTTAGGGAATGTCATTCATAGTTTGAGTAACTCCTCTTAATGTTGTCCTCAGAAACAAATGGACATTGAAAAAAAAACAGAGCAAAGGAAGAGTAACTTCTGATTACTTAATAAAAATCGCAATAAGTAAAAAGGAGCACTCCAGGCGGAATATTTCCAGGCACTGAACTACATGATTGATGGAGGAAACGTTGGCACAATCATGTGATCGAGGTCCTTCCAATATCAGAAGCAACAAGTCACATTTTCCGACTAGGTTCAAAAAATTGAGCCTGTGAGTGATAAGGTCCATATTAATGAAGAGTATCACTCATTATCAGCCTCATCATTAATTAATCTTGTCTCATAATACACAATCTTTTATTATACTACCTGTCTGATAGAAATTAGATGCTGAGAATTCCTGACATGAATGTCACTTTTTCTTGTGAACCTCCATCTTGGGAATTCAGCACTAATGGCTCAGGGCACACACTTTGGTTTGTGACCACATGCATCCCACATTAACAGACACTGATGTCTGGATCATAACAGCCTCTCAGCACAATTACGGCACATCATTGATCCACATACAGTGTGCCCACCTGTGGCAGGACCATGCTCATGACTACTTATACTGTCTCTTAACACTCTCTCCTTTAGTGCATTCCTTGATGTTCACAAAATGCTTGTTTTGCCTTCACTTTTGGTACTTCATCTGCCAGTGATAATAAGTGGGAAATACTTATATCTTGGTTTGTCTTTTGATACAGACCCAAAGCCTGGATTCTTGTCATGGTTGTTGGGAGTAATCAGTCAAAGGGGAGGATATGTGCCATATAGCATATCAATCTCACGCTTGAACTATGTGCCAGCCGCTTATGTGGCAGGGCAGCTCTGGTTTGACAGAGTTTGACCAGGTGCACAATGGCCTTGTAAAGTGGCACCAGCACCAGGCATTCCACGGAATTCCAGGGTATCCCCCTTGAGATAATGAGAATGATTGGTTGTTCCATCAAGCTTGTCCTACACACATAGTCACTAGACCATAAGGATGAGATACTTTTTCATCATCAATCCCACCAGCCCCATAACCATTTGGAAGACGCAAATACCAAGGGCCTTAAAGGAAAAAATAAATCTTGAAAATTCCTTTTACACCACTTCAGATGATGAAAGCAGTTCAAGACACCATCTGTGTGGCAGCATATCTCTGAAACCTCCAGCTTTTACTCACATTTGACGCAACACTACATTTGGAAAGCATAAAGATCTCTGCCCCAAGCAGTCATCATTCAATATCCTAGATATTTGCTTCTGAAGTAAATTAATCATTCATTTTCCATAAATGAGGATATTTTGATTAAGCACATTAATTTGTAACCGACTTAACTGTGATGGGCAGCATTAAGTTGAAATAATAAATGATAATTTTACATAGAGCAAAAATAAAAACAGCTGAGACCACAGCTCAAGCTAAAAATAGTGTAGATTTCATTATTTACTGAGACTGAGATAATTATATAAATGATTAACATCAGTGAAATGCACACAGAATGAGTGTCATCTTTGTCCTTCCATTTTAACCATTTGTTTTCTAATATGCAAACAAGATCAGCATTAGCAAGAATAGATTTGGACTCACTTGTTAATATTAGCTTGTGATGAAAAAGTTAAGCAAGGAAGTTAAGATGTTTAAAAGTAGAGGAGTAGATGAAGACTCATAGGAGAAGAAATGCCAGCAGTGAACAAGTAAACAAAATGGCCCAGTTTGTATACTATTACTTTTATGTGGTCACTTTATTGCCTCCTATTGCACATGTCGTTTTGGAGGGAAAGAGTGCACAGGCTGTCTATCCAATAAGTACAATTGATGAGCCTTTGCTGTCATTGTTGCAATTTTTTGTAATTTCTCCAAGCTACCGGATTGCTTTGACTTCTTTTAAAAACCAAAAGACGGCCAGAGGAGACCCTAAAATACTAACCCCCAAAACTGTGGAGTTCTCTGGAGAAACACTAAGAAGACAGTAGCAATATTATATGCATGAATTTTTAAAGGGGAATAGCTTAAACTGCTGTCAATCAGTTCAAGCTCAACAGGACGTGATGTATTCACCACATGATTTGCATTCAGTCACAGCAGTAGATGTTGGGAGTCAGATGTGTATACTGAGTATTCTAGTTAACATTGTTGATATATAGTGTTATCTTTCAAAACAGAACCTATGTTTTTGTTGTACTAATCCTTGACATTTGATCATAAAGTTGAAGAGAAGGATGTCACAAAGACAACAAGATAAAATCACTTTCATGATACCGGGCTTTCCAACAGCGACGTGATCTAATAACCTGCATTTTAAACTATCATGTGGGTATTATGTAGATCTGTTGCTTTTTGACACCTGCCATGTAAATGGTTATGTCCTGGCATCAGTTTTTCTGTTTGGTGTCTCTCAACAGGTAGAGAGGTTATTACCATAAATCTCAAGATTAGCAAATTTAGTAATCCTACAATTCCAATGAATAATGGTAGATTGCCTCACAGTATTAGTCACTTTGTTTTTTAAAAAGTGGGGACTATTTTATTAGAAGCAGAGAGATTATGGAGGTATTAGATAAATATGTTGAATGTAATTAAGGAAGAGTGTAAATAGGAAAAGTACTTACATTGATTGAGGGGGATATAATGAGCACACATTGATTAGAGATCAAATTGGTGAGTTTGGGCAGAGAACCCAACATTGCTTGAGGTAATGGAGTGCACTACCAGAATAAGTTATTGAAGCAGAAGTTATGTTTGAGAACAGATTAAAGGGAGAATAAAGGGGTATTGAAACAAAGCTCAGCCCAATGATTAAAACTACTGTTTATGTTCAATATTAACATAAATTGATTGGCTAAATGGTCTTTTAACCAGAAATTTCAAGATGATATAAAGGAAATCTTAAAAGTTTATGATAGGATATAAGTGGTTATAATTTGAAGATGCTATTGCAATCTTTACATCTTTACAAGCTCATTAATATCTTTGTTACACTGCATATTTGTAACTGGAATCTGTTTAGAGCAATGTAGAGGTGGCTCATATAAGTTATATTTTCATCAACTGTGTTTAGCATCCAAAAGCTGGTCAGAGTATAGCAAGAACAAAGCTCCAATGTCATTGTGAACAATGAAAATATTTGAGAAAGGCATTTTAAGTGTATTTTTAAATACAACATTTCAAACAATAATGACATGTTCTGAGGTTTTGATACATTGCAAGGCCAAGATTGATTTAGTTATCAGCCCTGCACTGCTCATTCTCATGCAAAGTTCAAACCATTTTAATTTGTTATACTTTGTGAGGATATAATATGAAGCTCTCACAAGATGTTGTTCAGTAATCAATGGAAGGTACCTTGTTTACAAACCTTTGTCGTGACGAAATGGTATTTGAAACTGTTAGTGCAACTAAACAGTACGTAATGATACTGATGGCATTACTCAGCCTCAACTGATCAATGAACATTTTTTAGAATGCAGGCTTGGTTCTTTTTTGGCAAAATTTCACATGATTCCAAATGTTCACAGGCCATTAGTCTAAATTTAATTTGGGCTATTCCACACCCAAACAATAGTCCACCTAGCTGAAACTTCTTCACACCAACACCAACTACAGAGCGATTAGATGACAAAGCTCTATCAAAAGGAAGTGAGAAGAAAGCCTTTGTTTCTCTGATGATAGTTCAAGGATCTGTATGCCTGACATATTCAATAATCAGAAGATCAAATTTATTTCCATGTATTATGATAATATAAGTTAAAATATAATTAAAAAAGCTGAAATATAAAAGTGATAAAGTGAAGTTATTTACAAGGTGCCTAATCAATAAATTAAAATTCTGTAAAATCTCACATATCATAGTTTGTTGTCTTGTCAATCTACAATAAGCATTTTAACTAGGCGAAAGTGAGGACCGCAGATGCTGGAGGTTAAAATCGAGAGTGTGGCGCTGGAAAAACACAGCAGGTCAGGCAGCATCCGAGGAGCAGGTGAATCGACGTTTTAGGCAAAAGCCCTATCCTGATGAAGGGCTTTTGCTCAAAATGTCGATACTCCTGCTCCTTGGATGCTGCCTGACCTGCTATGCTTTTCCAGCACCACCCTCTGGATAACAAGCATTTTAAGACATATTATGAATGCTGGATTTATACAATGGCTACATTTTTAACCACCTTATATAATTCAAAATATAATAGAATTGGCTAGAGTGGATGAAGAAATATTCTTACAAAATCTGCTTGGAGAAAAACCTTGTGTCCTAATTATTATGGAGAAAAAATAAATCTCAATTTGAAAGTTGTTCAAAGTCAGATGAAATTGTTAACATCTAATCTCAAAGAAGGGGCCAGCTGGCCTTACTCTCGTAGACTGAGTGTCAGGCCTGGATTGTTTTATTATTATTTTGACCCTTGTGACTTTGAAAAATGGTGGGCAAGATCCGGGTCCAAATGTCCCACCTCTATTTCAGATCTGGACTGGAGATAGGACATGAGTTCCTAAAATCCATGTCAGCTGGTTCACTTTAACTTGATGCTGAGTTCAAACAAACTCCAGTTTCACTTTTATAACTTCTCGAAGATTTATAAATCTGAGAACAGCTGGTAAATTCTGTAGAACTGGCAATCTTTGAAGAATTTTAAGTGTCTTTTAAAAATGAGGAAAAGTGTGTTTGTGTCTGAGTTGAAGAGTTTGTTCTAGCTATATTCAACTTTTGTGGACATTAACTGAAGAGCTATCATAATGGGGCTCTTTTAACTTCACAGTTTGACTGCTCATCAAGGTTATTAAAGGATTAGCTGTTGTTGACTTCTGGGTTATTCATAAATCTATGATGGATTATCTGTTTGAGGGGATTTAGATCTCTTGAACGAGCTTTTCCATAAATGAGAATGTTGTTTCTTTTAATATTGTGAAGTCTCTAATTGCCATTTAAATTTTATTCCATTCTAACCGGGCATGAATTCTGCAGTTTACGAGAAAGTGAGGACTGTGGATTGTGGAGAGTCAGTCGATATCTGTGGCACTGGAAAAGCCCAGTAGGTCTGGCAGCATCATGATCACAATCCTGATGATATACTTATGCCTGAAACATCAACTCTTCTGCACCTTGGATACTGCCTGACCTGCTGTGCTTTTCCAGCACCACAGTTTTTGACTATGTATTCTGAAGTCTGTCTATTGTGGATCCTGGAAGGTTTGCACAGATGTATAAAGCAAAAGGTATTGAGGCGGGTGGTATTTGGCTCTAAACTTGAACAGAGACAATAAGAAACCATGGGGTTGGTAGAGCGTGTTTTGGTATAGAAATTAATGAAGAAGGGCTATTAGATGTGAGTAGGGAGGTCATTAGTTCTCATGCATGGGTAAGGGGATTGGGTTGTATGTTAAGAGAGTGAGTGAAGCAAGGGCTAAAAGGCAGAATTGTTAAGAAAACAGCAGGGATGAAATCTCATAGAAACAAGACTGGTCTTCTAAACAAGATAAGATAGGAAATCAGCTGTCTTTATCTGGTCTGGCTTGTATATTACTCCAAACCCATAGCAATTTGGTTGATCACTAACTACCCTCTGGACAATTAATGATGAGAAATAAATTCTGGCTGAGCATGTGACACCCACGTCCCGTGGAAAAAATAAAATAAAATAAATCAGTATTCCTCCATTTGGACCAACACTTTGGAGGTTGCACTGAGGGTGACAAGGGTCCCTTACATATTCTGGCATCTTTAATGTCCACTATCGTCAGTGGCTCTGCAGCAGACAGTCGAGCTATAAAGGACATTGCTGTTGGATTCTGTCTCCAGCAGGTGATGAGGGAACCAATAAGAGGGGAAAAACATGTTTGATCCCATCCTTACTAATCCGCTGGCTGCAAATGTATTTGCCCATTACAATATTGGTAACAGTGACCATTGCACAGTTCTTGTGGAGATGATGTTCTGCCTTCACATTGAGAATACCTTACATTATGTTGTGTGGCACTATCACTGTGATAAATGTGTTCCAGACTTTGAACAGATGTGTTGATTCAAAATGAGTGTCAATGAGGTGCTTTGGATTATCAGCACAACTCCAACACAAAATTTAACCTCACAAGCCCAGCATATCTCCTACTCCGCCATTACCATCAAGCCAAGGAATCAGCCCCAGTTCAATGGAATGCACAAGAGGGCATGTCAGCAGCAGAACCAGACATATCTCAAATTTAGTTGTCAACCTGAGTGAATCTACAAAACAGGGCTACTTTCATTCCAAACAGCAAAAGGAGTGAGTGCTAAGCAATCCCACAAAACAATCAATCAGATCTAAGCTCTGCAGTCTTTCCGCATCCAGTCTTGAATGGTGATGGGCAATTTAACAACTCACTGGAGGAGGGCATTTCATAAATATCCCATCCTTGATAATGGGGCTATTCAGCACATCAGAGCAAACGATAAGGCTGAATTAAGCGTTTGCAATAACGTTTAGCCATAAGTGCCGAGTGTACGATCCATCTCAGCCTTGCAAAAGTGGAGGGCTTTTGCCTGAAACGTCGATTCTCCTGCTCCTTGGATGCTGCCTGACCTGCTGTGCGTTTCCAGCACCACACTCTCAACTCTCATCTCAGCCTTGTCCAAATGTCCACAGCATCATAAATATCGGAATTCAATCAAATCAATTCACTCCACATGGTACCAAGAAATGATTAGCGGCACTGGATACTGCAATGTCTGTAGGCCCTGACAACATTCTGACAGTAGTATAAAGACTTCTGTTTGAAAGCATACCATACTCCTAGAGAAACCTTTCATTACAGCTTCAATGCTAGCATCTACCTGACAATGTGGAAAATTGCCCAGGTATGTTCTGTACACGCAGAAACAGGACAAATCCAACTCAGCAAATGACTCTTGATCATCAGTAAAGTGATGGAATGTGTCATCAACAGTGATACCAAGAATCACCTGCTCGGCAATAACCTGTTTGCTGACAGATTGTGTTCTTACAGGGTGTCTCAGCTCCTGATTACATTACAACTTCCATCTAAATATGGGCAAAAGAGCTGAGGTAAGGTGAGAATGATATTTGACATTTGACAAGTCTGACATCAGAAGCCCTAACAAAACTGGAGGCAATGGGTGTCTAGGACATCACTGTTACATTTCCTCAGAGCAGGGTCATGCCCCAGGTCCACCCATCTTCAGCTGCTTCATCAAATAACTTCCTTACACCATAAAGTCATTAGTTTATGTTCCTTTGATTTAGTCCATTGGGAACTAGTTTTCTGCGTAGAAGTATCTGAAGACCAAAATGCATATTTCTAGTAACAATAGACAACTTTTTTTTTCTTTGTCTCTAATACTTTGATAGGTCTGTGGCTTACATATCGACCATGAGGCCCTCATGGCATTTCTGCCAATGAATTGGCAATTGCCTGAACCCCTGAAGAATGGCAAGATTGCTGCCATCGGTTACGGCTGACACCCAAGTTGTTCAATGTCATTGTGCTTTGACAGCACAATGGTTGAAAAGATTTTTGCTAATCTGACATGAAGCAATCAAATAGCTCAAGCCCCCTCTCCCCATCCTCACCTCTTCAGTCTCCTTCCAAAAGTGGGCATCAGCCTTTTGATTCGGATCTGTGATGAAGAACAACATGCCCTGCTTCAAACTAAAATTGAAGGATAAGGTGGGCAGGTTTGATTATTGCTTTTCACTGGGTGCCAGATCAGATGACCTTCTGACACACAGCAAATGTCAGTTAATGCCACATTATTCTGTGTTTGTCCTTTCCCTGTTCACTGTACACATGTTGACTCTCCCAAACACACACTACACACCTCAGGGAATATTTGTCTTGGAACCTATTTACATTGCAGTGTAGCTGAGTGACACTCAATTTACATTTTGATGGAAATGTACACTGTGAGTAATGGTATCAGCAAAGCAGAGTTTACTTTTCAGAGCCTTTGCGAAGCTTAACATAGCAGTCTGTGGTGTTTTAAAATGACAATGCAATATAATTTTTAAAAATGATTTGTCAATAACTATTGAACAAGTTGTATTTCAAAAGATGTCATACTTGGAGCTATTTGAAAAGCACAATTAACAACTTTACATTGGAATCTTCATTTTAGCTGGTGATAGTGATGTCAAGAGAACAAAGCCTGATAGAGTTATACTATGAAGGGATAATGGATAAGATTCAAACCAGTTATTTTGGTAATTCTTTACTCCCCAAACTTTTTTTCACTCCCAAACAATGTAGAAGCTTATTAGTTGTTGTGATGCCTCAGCAAGAATGGAGAAAATGGGGGCCTGTTAGAGACAGAGCTGTTATAATTCAGTCAGGAGTTCCATGGTGACTGTTGCTGACTCACAGCTTATGACCCTAAAGTGACAGCTTGTGACTTCATTTGGGGTCCTGACCCCTTCCATACTGGGAATCCCTGCCTTACCTTCGAGTCAGAAACTTCATAACATAAGGATAAGAGGAGGCTATTCAGT
The DNA here is from genome assembly GCF_047496795.1 of Chiloscyllium punctatum. Lineage (NCBI taxonomy): Eukaryota > Metazoa > Chordata > Chondrichthyes > Orectolobiformes > Hemiscylliidae > Chiloscyllium > Chiloscyllium punctatum. The sequence continues at coordinate 110,221,963 of NC_092741.1, forward strand.
TCCTTAAGCAAACTCCAGGATTCAATTCATTCATGAGGTCACAGTTGAGTAACATCCCAATATCAATTAACCATGTTGATTCTGGAACACAAATACCTTTTACTGACAAAAATCCATCAGCTTTAAAATGGTCAATTAATGTCCAGCCTTGACATTCTTACATTGTACTTTTAGCATAGGAATACACCACTCAACTGAACGTGGTGTCATCCCTTTATTTTAAGAAAAAAAGGAGACTGTGACATAGTCAGATAAAGCCAGAGACACAGATTAAAGCTCTGGGGCATGTGTTCAAATCCTGACATGGCAGCTAGTGGAGTTTAAATTCAAATGATTAATAAAGATTTGGAATTAAAAGCTAGTCTCAGTTATGATACAAAAAGAACATCATTGATTGTTATACAAATCCATCAAGCTCACTAATGCTTTTGAAAGAAGGAAACGTGCTGTCGTTATCTTATTTGTCCTACATGTGACTCCAGACCAATAGCAATTTAGTTGATGGTTGACTCTTAACTGCACCCTGAAATGGCCTATTTAGCCATTTCTTTTAAGAGTAATAAAGAATAGGCAGTGAGTGACGCTGACAACTTAAGAAAAGATATTTTCTTAAAAACAGTCCACGCCAGTTTATTTGTGCTCTGCACGAACCTCTACCAAGTCCTTTTCATCAAACCCCACAACCGTGTCCTTCAGTACCAGTACTTCGCAAATGTGTGACCTGATTTTGAAGGTTGAAAGTTGTTGCAGCCTCTTGCTGAGGGCAGATGGGGAGGGGATGGGATTCATGAGGGAAGAGAGTGAGAGCTGAATCCTGTGGGGTGTGGGGAGGTGTTAGCGATCTGTGGCAGCCATTTCTGTCTCTGAGCCTGCAATGCCAGCACTTCTGCTTTTGACCCAATTTGGTACTGATCCACAATTTGGAAACCACTGTTCCATGCTTTTTTTTTTAATCCTCCTATATTTATCCAGACCTCTTTTAGAGGTATCAATTCTGTTTGCCTCTTAGGAGAAAGTTTTGCATTATTGTGGAGAGGAGATGAGAGAATTTCCTCTACCTTTTGTATGAAGAAGTGCTTCCTGACATCACTCTGAATTAACTGAGGTCTACTTTTACAGCCGAATATTGTTTTAATCTGGACTCCACACAACAGAACTATTCACTGTTTTTCATTTTGCATTTCTCCTTTTCACTTACTTAGTCCTTCACTTCTATGTGTTGCTGGAAAAGCGCAGCAGGTCAGGCAGCATCCAAGAAGCAGGAGAATCGACGTTTTGGGCATGAGCCCTTCTTCAGGAATGAGGAAATTGTGCCAAGCAGGCTAAGATAAAAGGTAGGGAGGAGGGACTTGGGGGAGGGACCTATCGCATTTCCAACGCCCCTCTCCCAAGTCCCTCCTCCCTACCTTTTATCTTAGCCTGCTTGGCACACTTTCATCATTCCTGAAGAAGGGCTCATGCCCGAAACGTCGATTCTCCTGTTCCTTGGATGCTGCCTGACCTGCTGCGCTTTTCCAGCAACACATTTTCAGCTCTGATCTCCGGCATCTGCAGTCCTCACTTTCTCCTTCACTACTATGCACACTGCAAATGGTCATTTCAGAGCAGAACACTTCAGTGTGTCTTTCCATATGAAGTGATGCTTCATGGGCTGTACTGCTCTGTAAATCGGATCAGTTTTTCATTATTGATCATTAACATTGAGCTCTCTCTTTGTGCTGCTTTGATTGTTCTGAATTTCTCCATACAGTTGAGATCTTTATTTCCATTAAAGTTCTTATTTTCTTCCGGTGATATGGGTCACTGTTGTTAATTCAGGAGTCTTCTTCTTTATTAACTGCTCCTTGCATTCTGAATCATGCCAGTTCATTCTTTCTGTATATTTACAGGAGAGCTACTACTTAACAGATGCGTTCATACACAAGTTTTCCAACTCTTAACCATTCTATTGAAAGTAACATGGTACTAGATTCTAAAATAAGCTGTAAGAGGTGAAGGAGGGATTTTCATTTATATAGTGCCTTTAATGACTTCAGGATGATTCAAGGCTTCACAACTAAATAAGTATTTTTCAATGTATTTTGGAAACACCAGCAGCCAATTTGAACATCACAAGCTACAGTGTGACAATGACCAGTAAATCCATTTTTTCAGTGATGTTGATTGAGTAACAAATATTGGCCACGCTACTGGGAATAACTCAAATAAAAGCAATATATAGAATGTGCTGTGAATCTGAAACAAACACAAAAGGCTGCAGAAACTCACTATGTCTGGCTGCATTTGTGGAGAGAGAGAGAGATACAGAGTACCTTGAACTCAGAAACAGAATCAACGTTTCAAGTTCCAAGAGATTCTGTTTTATCGTCACAGATGCTGCCAGACCTGCTGAATTTCTGAGAGCATTTCTGTGTTTGTTACCACAAAAAACTCTCCTGCTTTTTTGTTTGGAATAGCATTAGTTGATCTTCCAACATTCACCCATACCCTACTATATCAAAGAGAACTTTGTGTGGCTTAACATGCAAAAGACATCACCTCCAACAAAGCAGCACTTTCTCAGGACTGCACCAGTGAATCATGGGGGTTTTGCTGCTGAGATCTCAGGAGTAGAACTTGAACCCATGGCCTTCTTGCTGTATGTTACCTGGTACAAAGTGAAATGGTCGTGCTTCTACCAGGTCAATCATCTTTGTGCCAGAACATTTCCAGAGTCATTTGGCAAGGTGCCAAGGTTAGTGTGGAAAATAAAAGATCATTATGTAGGGGGTAACATATTGGCCTGCTTAGAAGATTGACTTGCAAACAGGGAACAGTGGGCATAAATTAATATTTTTCAGTTGGTCGTGAGTAGTGTGCCACAGGAGTCGGTGCTGTGGCTTCAATTCTTTATAATTTGTATAACTGATTTGGATGAACTACCAAAGGTATCGCATTTAAATTTGCTGAGAACTCAAAGATTGTTAGGAAAGTGAGTTGTGAAGAGGATCTAAGGAACTTACAAAGGGATATGGATAGGTTAAGTGCATGAGCAAAGACCTGGAAATGGAGTACATTTGGAATTCGGGAACTGTAACTCCACTCTAAAACATAACACTCTGACTGTAACAGGTAGTGGGAGAGAAAACGAAGGAACTGTTGATTGGTTAGGTTAACATTTAAAAGATTGCTGTACTCTGTTGTATTAGGGGAGTGGTCACTGGATAATTAAAATTAATTGGATCATGATATAATTACACAGAGTCAGCACAGTTTTATCAAATAATAATGGTTTGACCAATATACTTAAAGTTTTTTTTTAAGCTATACCTTATGAGGCAGATGCAAGGGCATCGGCAGATGTTGTCTGGATTTTCAAAATACTTTTGATAAGGTGACATACAAAAGGTTACTGCAGAAGTTCAGGGTTGATTGAACTGGGAGAAATATGTGAGCCTTTATTAAAAGTGATTCACGGATTTCTTTTGAAAAATAGATCATTTGGGATGACAGCCTGTAACTAGTGGGGTAGCACAAGAATCAGTGCTTGGGCCTCAACTATTTCAATCTATGTTATTCATAAGGACGAGGGGACAAGATATAATATATACACATTCTATTCAATAAAAGGCTGGGGGAAAAGTAAGCAGTAATGAGGACATAAATAAGCTTCACAACATTTCAGACAAATTAAGAGACTGAGCTGATGGAATATAATGTGTGGAATTAATTACCACTTTTATGTGGTAATGTTCAAAACATAACTGAATAGATTTTGTACTCAAAGGGAATTGAATTACATGGGGGAAAGGCAGGAAAGTCAAGTAAAGGTAGGAATCAATAATTGGAATGGCAGAGCAAACTTGGGTGGGTGGGAATGTCTGCAAGATATTCCAATTCTCATGTTTATTCAATTATCTTTGGTAACATCCTGGGTTTTCTTATAGCGAGGTCCAGTTTTACTAATTTAAGTGCAGAATAGAAAACCGGATGGTTGGAATAATGCTAGCATCTAATTCCTGCGCTCGATGTAGCACTGCAGTACATACAATTCAGCATGCCAATCTAATTATGAAGTGTGGACATTGAGTGAAAAAAGAAGGATCAAGGTGCAGAAAGGCTCATTTTAACTAATGACGCTTTATGTTTTACTAAAGACACAAAGAAACATAAATGTCCACAGGAATGAAGTCGACCACTAAGCAGAACATTCAACAGGTGCAGAAAGTCAGGACTGTCTTAATGAACTGCTGAGGAAAAAGTGATATATAATTAAAGGTTGCTGATGTGGAAAAAAAGCCCAGGGTAACACTAAGAATCACGATCAATTATATCCTACTGCTAGATTTTACCACAACTGTCCAATACCTTGCATTACTATAAACAAATCAAAGTGTCAGTCCAATGTTGATGCAGACCTCCACTGTGCTATCTCAATAGTTCCATGCAGTACTGTTGCTATTCTGAATTTAGCTTGTTTCTCAATGTATGTGAAACAGAAGGAAACTAACTGGAGATATTTTTAGAATTATTATTGTGGCATAATGAGAATGCACATGTTATTGACATGATATAACACTGCAGCCAAATGTTATCAAGACTCACAGGATCAACTAATCTGCTAATAGAAGTGATACTGAGTTCACTATTATGTACAATAATGCATAAAAAGAGTTTGTTGAAACTCTAGAGTTACAACAGTTTCTCTGAGGAAAGATAGAGACTGTGGTGCGGCACGTTAAGTCTAAAGGGATACTTTCTCAACAGTTCAGCAAAGGACCCCAATGACAAAATCTCATGACATGCTAAATCATGAGGATTGACCAACTAAGGATTATATCAGCAAAGTAGATCAAATTAATTATTTAATTTTAGCATTTATCTTGGTAAGGTGTCCTATTGTAGCTGTCCTATTGTAGAACTGTACAAGATTACACACATTGTCTGTCTCTCAGTTGCGAAGGTATTTTACATTTCATTCTGCTGAAGCTGGCAATATATTTGTGTGACTTTTTTTTTTGCTTCTGTACAGAATCACTTCAAAATCAATGAATTCAGTTTACTAAAGGAAATTGCATTCACAAGGCAGCAAACCGTAGGGAACAAGGAACAGTGGGCAGCAGAGAAAAATCAACAGCTTCTGTTTGTATAGCTTCTTCACTGGTATCTTTAACTGTTACCATCCATATAACTAAGGAAGTAGAGAGGACGTTAAACTAAATAATGGGGCAAGGGATCAAATTTGGAAATACATAGCGAATCGCAGAGTAAAGTCAAGGCCAAATAGAAGTATTCAATACAGGAAACGATAACAAACCGTGACCAGCCTGATAGAGTAAACTAATAAGTAACATCAAAATTTATTTTAAAAAATATTGTACCTGAATACACATACCATTTAAAAGGAAACAGATGAACTGAGAGTGAAAATAAAAATAAATCTGATCTGAAAACCCATGGAGAGACTTGACTGCAATATTACAGGGAGTGGGACCTGAATCTTGAAGGGTACATGACAATTAGGAAGCACAGTCAAGAGAGTGGTGCGGGAAAAGCACAACAGGTCAGGCAGCATCTGAGGAGCAGGAGAGTTGACATTTCAGGCAAAAGCTCTTCATCAGGAATTAGGAAGCACAGAAAATTGGAAGAAAGATGGAGTGGTGGCTGTGTTTGTTAATAATGGTTAGCAAGTTTTGAGATTTATAGCTCAGGTTGAGGTTATGGATGTAGGTATGCTCGCTCAGCTGGAAGGTTCATTTTCAGACGTTTCATCACCAACATCTTCAGTGAGCTTCCAGACAAAGCACTGCTGGTGTTTCCTGCTTTCTATTTATATGTTTGGGTTTCCTTGGGTTGGTGATGTCTTTGCCTATAGTGACATCATTTTCTATGGTCATGCCATTTTCTGTTCTTTTTCTCAGGGGGTGATAAATGGGGTCTATGTGTTTGTTGATGGAGTTCCAGTTGGAATGCCATGCTTCTAGGCATTCTCGCATGTCTCTGTTTGGCTTGTCCTAGGATGGAGGTGTTATACCAGTCAAAGTGATGTCCTTCCTCATCTGTATGTAAGGATTCTAGTGAGAGAGGGTCATGTCATTTTGTGGCTAGTTGATGTTCATGTATCCTGTTGGCTATTTTTCTGCCTGTTTGTCCAATGTAGTGTTTGTTATAATTCTGGCACAGTATTTTGTAAATGACATCAGTTTTGCTTGTTGTCTACAAAGACTCTTTCAAATTCATTAGCAGCTGTATGACTGCCAGACTACTCAGACCCTTTGGCATCATGGTAGCCCACAAACCCACCAACACATAAAACAGCAGCTAATGATTGTGAAAGACCCTATACAAACAACAAACAAAACTAATGTAATTTACAAAATACCATGCAAGAACTGTAACAAACACTACATTGGACAAACAGACAGAAAAGTAGCCACCAGGATACATGAACATCAACTAGCCACAAACCATGATCCTCTGTCACTAGTATCCTTACACATAGATAAGGAAGTACACCACTTTGACTGGGACAACACATCCATCCTAGGACAAGCCAAACAGAGACACGCACGAGAATTCCTAGAAGCATGGCACTCCAACCGGAACTCCATCAGCAAACATATTGACTTGGACCCCATTTATCACCCTCTGAGAAAAAGAACAGTAAATGATATCACCATACAAACTATTATTAAAGATTGGTTTAGAATTTCAGGTTAACCAGACAATGTCATCATGGTTTTTTGAGGGGGAAATTATGTTTAATCAATGAAATGAATTTCTTTAAGGAGGTAATGTGATGTGACTATACAGGATACTACTTCCACAGATGATTCGATAAAGTGCCATATCTAAGATTATTGCAAAAAATAAAAGTTTATGGTGTAAGGAGTGGCATGTGGGTATGGTTACAAGATTGCTTTCTGTTATCCAGTCAAGTGTAGGCATCAGGTTCATAAGATGTACAAGTGGTGTGCCACAGGTATTAAGACTGGGACCTCAACTGCTTATAACTTAGAAAAGTGAACCAGATGAGGGGACTGAAGGAATGGAGTTGGCTGATGACAGAGATAGATAGGAAAAAAAACATTGTGAAAAGGGCATAAGAATGTTGCAAATATATATAGATAGGTTCAGTGATTACAGAAAGGTATGGGAAATTGTAAAATTGCCCATTTTGTCAAGAAGAATTTTTAAAAAGATCTAAACCATGAGAGATTGCAAAGCTGAGATGTAAGGAGTTCCATAGTGCATGAATTGAAGAAGTTTACATTACAGGCATAGCAAACCATTAGGAAAGATAATATAATGTTATAATTTATCATTCAGGGAATTGAATATACAAGAAGGGAAATTATGTTTAGTTTATACAGGCACTCTTAAGACTATATCTGAAGTACTGTGCCCGATATTGTATGTCTTATGTAAGGAAGGATAAAATTGCATTAGGGGAAGTTCAGAAAAAGTTTAAGAATAGTACATGGAATAGGTGAATTGTTTTGAGAAAAGGCTGGACAGGTTAGGCTTGTACTTCTGGACTTCAGAAAAGTAGGAGTGGCTTAATTTAACAGAAGATCCTAAGGGGTGGATGTGGAGAGGTCATTTCCTTCTGTGGGAGAATCTAGAACTAAGGGTCACTGTTTTAAAAAGAGGTGTCTCCCATTTAAAACGGAGATTAAGCAAAACATTTTTTTGCTTTCCTGAGGATCCTGAATCTTTGGAACTCGATTGTGGGAGAATGGCATTGAGTCTGCTCTGTAATGACCATGTTGAATAGAGGAGTGAGCACAATTGGCTGAATGGCCTCCTCTTGCTCCTATTTTCTATGTTTCTTTCTGGAAAAGTGGTGGGAGTAGAATACTTGAATGTTTTAAAGGCAAGAGTGAATAGATTCTTGTTAAGCAAGGGATGAATCTTTATCAAGGGTAGGCAGGAATGCAGATTTGAGGTTAAACTTAGAGCAGCCATGATCTTAATAAATGACAAAGCCGGCTCAAAGGACTGAATGGCTTACTCCTACTCTTTGTTTACAAAGGAGTCAACACGGACATCTACTTCAAACCCACAGCTACCTGGACGACACCTCGTCCCACTCCCTCCTCCTGTAAAAATGTAGTCCCTTACTCCCAATTCTTCTGCCACTGCCACATCTGCTTCTAGGAGGACCAATTCCACTCCACAACGTCCCAGATAGCCTCCTACTTCAAGAACTGCAATGTGCCCTCCCATGTGGTAAACAATGCCCTTCAGTGTATCTCCTCCACTTTCCACACCTCTGCACTTGAACCCTACTCCTCCAAATACAACAATGACAGAACTCCCGCTCCTCACCCTCCACCCAACCAAACTTCGGATACATCACATCATCCTCTGCCACAGTCAGACCCCCTATCAGTAATGCATTTCCCTCCCCACCCCTTTCAGATTTCTGCAGGAACCATTCTCTCTGTGAATCCCTCATTATGTCCACACCCTCCACCAATCAACCCACCATTCCTGGCATCTTCCTTTGCCACTGCAAGAGGTGTAAAACCTCAGCCCACACCTCCCCCCTCACTTCCATTCAAAGCCACAAAGGATCCTTTCATATCCAGCTGAAATTTTCCTGCATATCCAAACACCTCATCTACTGTGTTCGTTGCTTTCAATGTGGTCTCCTTCATATTGGAGAGACAGGATGCTAACTTGCGGAATGTTTCAGAGAACATCTCTGGGACACTGCATTAAGCAACCTCACTGCCCTGTGGCCAATCACTTTAACTCTCTCTCCCACTCTGCCAAGGACATGCAAATCCTGGGTTCCCTCCGGTCCAAATCCTCGCCACCCGATGACTGGAGAAAGAACGCCTCATCTTCCATCTTGGGACTCTCCAACTGCACAAAATCAATGTCGATTTTCACCATTTTCCTCATCTCCCTTCCCACTACCTTATCCCAGATCCACCCTCTAACTTGGCACCACCCTCTTCAACTGTCCTACCTGTCTATCCTCATTGCCCCCCCATCCATTCCAACCTCTACTCTGACCTATCACCATCAGCCCCCACCTTCATCTATCTCTCACATTCCTAGCTTCCTTCACCCCAGCCCCAGCCTCCCCATTTATTTCTCAGCCCCCTTGACAACCACCCTTCCCCCCCAAACATTCCTGATGAAGAGCTTATCCTTGAAACGTCGCTTTTCAGATGCTGCCTGACCTGCTGGGCTTTCCCAGCACCACTCTAATCTAGACTCTGATTTCCAGCATCTGCAGTCCTCACTTTTGCCTGCTTATCAAACAAGCCATACATATGGGCAGCATGGTGGCTCAGTGGTTAGGAGAAAGTGAGCACTGCAGATACTGGAGATCAGAGCTGAAAATTTGTTGCTGGAAAAGCGCAGCAGGTCAGGCAGCATCCAAGGAACAGGAGAGTCGATGTTTCGGGCATGAGTCTGAAGAAGGGCTCATGCCTGAAACTTCGATTCTCCTGCTCCTTGGATGCTGCCCGACCTGCTGCGCTTTTCCAGCAACACATTTTCGGCTCAGTGGTTAGCACTGCTGCCTCAAAGCACAAGGGACCTGGGTTCGATTCCTGTCTCTGGCGACTGTCTCTGTGTGGAGTTTGCACATTCTGCATCGGTGTGCTCCAGTTTCTTCCCACAATCAAAAGATGTGCAGGTGAGATGATTTGGCTACTCTAAATTGTCCACAGTGTTAGTTGCATTAGTCAGATGGAAATTAGTCTGGGTGGTTTACTCTTCAGAGGGTCACTGTGCCAATTGGCCTCTGTCCACACTGTATGGAATCTAATTTAATCTCATCATACTGCTACAAAACGTAAAAACATTGACCAGGCTGTTGTTACCTTTGTTCAGATAGTGTTTTTAAGAAAGTGCCTGAAAGAAGAAGACAGAGGCAGCAAGGTTTATGAAGAGAAGTCTTGAGCTGCAACCACAGGAAGCTGAACGGATGGCTATGAAGAGCAGACTGATGAAAATTTTGGATGCATATTTGGCCAGAAATAAGTCATGAAACTTCAAATGCTTTTGGGACTGGAAGAGGCTACACTGATGGGAGGACACAAAGCCTCAAACGATTTGAAAAATAAGTTGAGAAAATTAAAATAATCAACTCCTTTACTGAACCAGAACCAAGTAATGGTTAGCAAGGACCAGACTGATGGATGTGAGCACCTCAACATAAACAAGCTCTATTTGGTGAAAGGCGCAAGTTGTGAGGTTAGCCAGGAACACATTGGAACAGTCTCATCAAGAGCACTCACACAATAAAAGAAGTTGAAGAAGAGGTAGTAGCAGCATATATGTATTTGTCACAATTCATTAAAAAGAGGAATCATAGTGTACCTAAAATGCAGAAAGATGCCACTTGGCCCAGTTAGCCCGCATTGATTCTCCGGACAGCATCCCACACCAACCTAGGGTGCACCCTATCCCCAGAACCCCACTTAATCATGGCGAATACACCTAGCCTCCAAATCCCTGGACATTACACCATGTCCACTCCACCTAAAACCTAAACAACTTTGGACTGCTGGAAGAAACCAAATCATGAGGAAACCTACACAGCTACAGGGACAACACCCAAACTCTACACAGACAGTCACCTGAGGCTGGAATCAAACCGGGCCTATAATGTTGTGAGGCAGTAGTGCTAACCACTGAGCCAACATGCTGCAATATTGCTAGAGAATTGGCAGACAGCTAATGCCATTCCCTGACAACACGTTAAATACAATAGGGAAGTTCAGGGAATTATTGAATTAATGTGGTATGGGTGATAATTTGTTTAGCAATGTTATAGAGAAATCTCTAGCAGCCAAAACTCAATAAAAAAAAGCATATATTTCAAACGGGTAAGTTATAGTCCATCAACTTTATTGAATTTTTTGGAGAACAGAAAGCCAGGCAAAAAGCAAGCCAGTAGGTATAATATATTTGTATTTCCAAAGGCCTTCAGAAATGTATTGCATGTTGGATTTATGCATAAGATAAAAATATATGGAGTCGGGACAAAGATCAAAATGGATGGCAAGTGAGGAACATGCAGAATGTTAGATTAGCCAGGCAGTCAGGAAAATGCTAAGAAGTGACTTTCCACAGAAGTCCGTGCTGGACTGTCTGTAGTTCTAAATTACAATGAGTAGTTTTGATTCAGTCTTCAAACATACGATTTTAAAATCTGTGAATGACATCAATAGGCTGCATGTTTGAATTAGAGGAAGGAATGCAAGAAATACTGGAAAATGTGTTGACAATTAAGATGGTATATTTTGATTTTAAAAAGCTGAGGAGGCCACATACTGCTTAGATAATCAGTCTTTATGAGATAGATTAGTTAGGTTCAACGGCTAGCACTGTTGCCTCAGTGCCAGGGACCTGGATTTGATTCTAGTCTTGGATAACTGTGTGGAGTTTGCATGTTCTCCCCACACCTGTGTGGGTTTCCTTTGGATGCTCTGCTTTCCTGCCACAATCCAAAGATGTGCAGTTTAGGTGGATTAGCCATGCTAAATTGACACTTGGTGTTCAGGCATGTGCCATCTAAGAGGATTAGTCATGGGAAATGCAGGGTCATGGGAATTGAGTAGGGGGCAGGTCTGGGTGGAATGTTCTTTAGATTGTCGGCATGGACTCAATGTAATAACTTGCCTGCTTCAACAGTGTAGGGATACTATGATTCTACACCAGAACTGAGGATTTATAATAATCAGGAAAGATAAAACAGTCAAGAGACTTTTTTTCTCTCTACAAAATGGAAGACTGAGGAGTGACTTGATAGTGATCACTAAGATAATGAAATCATGGTAGAGAGGTAGCGAAGATGTTTCTGCTTGTGAAAGAATTTAAAATGAGATGTTCTAAATATAGCCACTAATAAATCCATTAGGGGATTCAGGAGAAACATTATTTTTAAGATTATGGGACTAGAGTTATCCTCTGAAAACCATCACTGGCATCATGTGCTTATCAGGGTTCTGGCTGGTTCATGTAGTTCACTCCCAACAATCCTTTCTTTCACATATTTCCTAGGGCCTGTCTAATTATCAGTGTTGCAGAGGATGAGTTACTTGTCTCAGATAGCAAGATATTGATAATGATTCAGATAACAATAGCAATACATCAATTTACATTAATTTATTCGGCATAATGCTTATGGAGAATGAATCTGTTCCCTTTGGGTACTCAAACAGAACTCCACTGTCTCCACCAAGACTGTGTGTTGTCACCAGATTGGCTAGAGGTTGATGCAATAAGAACACGATTTCCTTCAGATCCATTACTTTATGCAAGAGAGTTTACCACAGGGGTAACTAATGCAAATAGCATAAATGTATACTAGGGATAAAGAGTTTTCTTGAGCTTGCTAGGCCATTTCAGAAGATGCATGTAATTCTACATTGTTGTGGGTCTAGAGTCACATGCAGGCCAGATGAGGTGGGATATTTCCTTCCTGACTGGACTTTTGTACAGCAGATGCGATTATACAGCCATTGTTTAGTTAGCCAACTTTTAATTCCAGATTTAGAAGTTAAATTCTATTCCGCAAGTTGCTATGATGGGAGTTAAACACTATTTTTTGAGCTAGCCCAATGCGATTAACACTATGCCACTGCTTCCACTTAGAAAAACATGATCAGTAGTTGTTAACTGAAGAGGCTTGGTTGAAGGATGACATGCACTCCAAATCAAGCCAAGGACAAGATAACCCAAATGGCCTGGTTCTGTGGTGTTTGGCTGGTGTAATGCTGAGTGCTGAAGACATGGATCAGCATTAGAGTATGATTGGAGTAATTTCATCTTCTCATTTGTCAGCAGGCCTTTACAGATTTTGAGTTTTGGAAGTTGCAGCTGGTATCAGGATCATGAGAGGCAATGGTGCTGTCTTTTGGCAAAGTGATAATCTATTCTCTTTTCAACAATATTTTGAATTTGATGAAATTTATTAACATATATGTTTGACCATGAATCCTGAAATCAAAGAAGTATATATTACACTATATAGAGGAAACTTGATTATCCAAACGAGAAGAGCGGGCACTATTTAGTTCAGATAATTGATTATTTGATTAATTGATTCAATGCCTTTTCTCTGGGGCTCGGACCTTTCTGTTAAGTCCGCTCCCCATTCAGGAGACTAGGTAGCAGCAGACTGCTTGGGCTCCCTCCCCGCACTCCCCAACCCTGTCCAATACCACTCCCAACCCCATCCCCCAACCCCTTCCAACACTGTTCCCACTCCGGTTCCCCCCAACTCCATCCAACACCGCCCCACCCCTGCCCCCCAAACTCATCCAACACCACTCCCATCCCCGCCACCAACCCTGTCTAACACAGCCACCACCCCCGCGCACACCAACCCCATCCAACACTGCTCCCACCCCCCTCTCCAACCCGTCCAACAGCACCTCCAGAGCCCCACAGCCCGCCCGCCCCCTCCATGTGCACCGCCTCCGTCTGCCACAGCCCCCTCTCCAGGCCACCCAGACTGGACATCAACAATAAGACTGCTTCTGCTGCTGTGCCTTTTGGGGGGTAAGTCTCCAAATAGAGCGTGCACACTACACATACCGCTACACATACAACTTTTTATTCTGTTTTGATAAGTTCCACCTTTGCCCTGTACAGGACAATGTTGGAGAGATTATCTGGGGAAAGGGGAATAGGTACAAGCCTGTGTAGAACTCCAGGGAAAGTGTGTGTGGAGAGAGAGAGGGCAGCAGATCAGTCATTTGGACTCAGTGCCTGGGCTCCCCTCGATGACCAGGACTGTTTTCGGCAGCATTTCTGTTAGCTGAGTTCACTTTTAATTACTGTAAGCAAAAGACATGATCACTGTTGGAAATACGTCTTTGATGTAATGTTTCTATCAGATCTCATGATCTCCTTCAGATAATCCGATATTCGGATAATTGATATTCGGATAATCGAGGTTTCTCCGTACAATCCCTGCATTGTCAGTGGTGGTAATATGTACAAGATGAAAAAGCTTCAAGTGAATTTTAGCAGCCTATATCTACCACATTCTATAATAAAGATGTCAATCCAGATTTGCAGGCTTCTGAGGATATATCTGGGTCTGATAACCCATTTGTGGGGAGACAATGTTAGTTGAGAAATGGGCAAAGTTGGGATGAAAGACCAGATTTGTTGAGTGTGGAAGTAATTCAGCCATCCCAGGGCTGCTGAAGATGTCGAAGCTGCTTTGCAAGGCAGGGTTATTGCAGCTGATGCCTAATCCTTTCTAAGCAATGAGTCAGAGACAATATACAGCATGGAAACAGACCCTTCAGTCCAGCTCATCCATGCTGATCAGACATCCTAAATTAATCTGGTAATATTTGTCAGCATTGGCCATATCCCTCTCAATCTTTTCTATTTATATGCCCATCTAGATGCATCTTAAATGTTGTAATTGAACCAACCTCTACTACTTCCCCTGACAGTTTATTCCACACACAGTACCCTCTGTGTGGAAGACATTGCTCCCTTAGATCACTCTTAAATCTTTCCTCTCACTTTAAACCAATGTCCTCTAATTTTAGACTCCCCGACCCTGGGCAAATGACTTTGGCTAATGATCCTATCCATGCCCCTCATGATTTAAAAACCTCTATAATGTCAGCCCTCAGCCTCCAACACTCCAGGGAAAATAGCCCCAGCCTATTCAGCCTCTCCCTGTATCTCAAACTGTCCAACCCCAACAACATCCTTGTTAAACTTTTCTGAACCCTTTCAAGTTTCACAATGTCCTTCCTATAGCAGGGAGACCAGACTTGAATTCAGTATTCCAAAAGTAGCCTAATCATTTCAAAGCTACTTGGATGCTGCCTGAACTGCTGTGCTCTTCCAGCACCACTAATCCAGAATCTGATTTCCAGCATCTGCAGTCATTGTTTTTATCTAATCAATGTCTTGTGCAACCATAGCATGACTTCCCAACTCCTATACTCAATGAACTGACCAATAAAGGCAAGTGTACTAAACGCCCTGTCCACTTACAACTCTACTTTCAAGGAAGTATGAACCTGCATTCCTAGGTCTCTTTGTTTGCCAGTAGTCCCCAGGACCTCACCTCTACATGTATACATCCTGCCCTGATTGGCCCTATCAAAATGCAACAGCTCGTATTTATCTAGACTAAACTCTAACTGCAACTCCTCGGCCCATTGGCCTATCTGAGCAAGGTTGTGTTGTACTCTGAGGTAACATTCTTCTTCGCTGTCCACTACACCACCAATTTTGGTGTCATCTGCAAATTTACTGACCATACCTCCTGTCTTCACTTAATCTCTGTTGTCTTTACCTGACATATGTTACCTTCTTTTTCATAACAAGAACCTCAATTTCTCTCGTCATCTAACATTCCTTACATCTGCCAGCCTTGTCCTTCACCCTGATAGGGACAGACTGTCCCTGGACTCTCATTGTCTCATTTTTCAAGGCTTCCCATTTTCCAGCTACTCCTTTATCTGCAAATATTCAGTCCCAATGAACTTGTGAAAGTTCTTGCCTTGTGCCATCAAAATTGGCCCTCTTCCAATTTAGAAATTTACCTTTTAGATCAGGCCTATCCTTTACCATGACTATTTTAAAACTAATCATTTGCTTGAAAATGCTCCCCCACTGACCCCTCAGTCACTTGCCATGCCATATTTTGCAAGAGAAGATCAAATTTCGCTCCTTCTCTGGTAGGTACTTCCACATACTAAGTAAGAACATTTTCTTGTATGCATTCAACAGGTTCTTCTCCATCCAATCCATTAACATTATGGCAGTCCGAGTCTGTTTGGAAATTTAAAGTCATCATTTTGTTTGGGCAGAGTTGTAGGTTCAAAGTTTGTGAGAAGATTTGTAGCTCGGGTTCTCATTGTTGTGGTTCTCTTCGCTGAGCTGGGAATTTGCGTTGCAGACGTTTCGTCCCCTGTCTAGGTGACATCCTCAGCGCTTGGGAGCCTCCTGTGAAGCGCTTCTGTGATCTTTGTAGATTTGTAGAGAGTTGTAGATTTCAACACTGTCCTCAGTTATGATATGCATTTAGGGCGATCTGATCTGTGAATATTTTTGAAGCAACAAACAACATTAACTGCAACAATTAGTGCATCTTTCTTTGAAATCAGTTTGAGCTACCTTCCAAGATGAGGGAAGAGCCAGGCTTGATTAATCATAAAATAAAACATAGAACATTATGGCACAGTACAGGCCCTTCTGCCCTCGATGTTGTACCAACCTGTGAAACCAATCTGAAGCCCATCCAACCTACACTATTCCATTATCATCCATGTGTTTATCTAATGATCATTTAAATGTCCTTAAAGTTGGCAAGTCGACGATTGTTGCAGGCAAAGAGGCTATCTCTGACGTCTTTCCTATATCTATCACCCCTCAATTTAAAGCTACGTCCCCTCGTGCTGGCCATCACCATCTGAGGAAAAAGCTTTCACTGTTCACCCTATCTAATCCTCTGATCATCTTGTATGTCTCTATTCAGTCACCTCTCAACCCTTTTCTCTCTAACGAAAAGAGTCTCAAGTCTCTCAGCCTTTCCTCAGAAGACCTTCCCTCCATATCAGGCAACATCCTAGTAAGTATCCTCTGCACCCTTTTGAATGCTTCCACATGCTTCCTATAATGCAGCGACCAGAACTGTATGCAATAATCCAAGTGCAAACACACCAGAGTTTTGTACAGCTGCAAAATGACCTCATGGCTCCGAAACTCAATCCGTCTACCAATAAAAGCTACCACACAGTATGCCTTCTTAACAACCCTATCAACCTGGGTGGCAACTTCCAGGGGTCTGTGCACATGGATGCTGAGACTTCTCTGCTCACCCGCACTACCAATAATCTTACCATTAGCCCAGTACTCTGCATTCCTGTTACTCTTTCCAAAGTGAATCACGTCACACATTTCTGCTTTAAACTCCATTTGCCACCTCTCAGAGGATAATGAGTAATCGAAGATGAAGGGTGGGAAAAAATTGTGGCTACTCCTTCTTTGAAGTATTTTAGGTGTTGGATGTGAATTCCTCGAATTTCAGGAGCAATAATTACTGTTTAATATGCTGATACATTGTTTTGGAACTTTGAAGAAAAGAAGTCAAAACAACAGCAACAGAAGGGCAGACAATAGGCAGCACACGGTCAGTGAAGGAGAGAGAGAGAGAAAGAAAACTGAAACAGCAGTGAATCTGTGCAGATACTGCCTTTGCTGTCTGAATTTGTATATCTCTGGACATCATAGTGCATCGAAGAAAACTTATCAACCAGCAAAATTCACAACAGAACTTGGAGGAACTTGTTTGGGAGAAGTAACAGCACAGACACATATAAGTCCATAATTTTAAGTGTAGCTTTGCTGTAAATCTACAATAGTGAGTGGAATGGGTTTGTTCTTGATTATATGTTTTATTGAGATATGTCTCTTGATTAAATTTCAGAAATATAAGCCATAAGTATGAAGTTAGCCTGGAGCAATGTTCTTTTAAGCAATAAGACAGTGCTATTTTCTGGGTCTGTAGATTGTGAAGGAGCAAAAAGGGCCTTTAGAAGAGTGATGTGCTCTTCTTGTAGGAAGTGTTTTTTAGGGAAAGTTTACATCTTGCTGAGGATTATATCTGCAATAAATGTCTTTGATGGTGAATCCTATCAGCTCGAATGGATCAGTTGTGTTTACTATAGGCCCCCCAATAGCAGCAGAGATGTAGAGAAACAGATTGGGAAACAGATTTTGGAAAGGCGCAGAAGCCACAGGGTAGTAGTCATGGGCGATTTCAACTTCCCAAATATTGATTGGAAACTCTTTAGATCAAGTAGATTGGACGGGGCGGTGTTAATGCAGTGTGTCCAGGAAGGTTTTCTAACTCAGTATGTAGATTGTCCGACCAGAGGGAAGGCCATATTGGATTTGGTACTTGGTAACGAACCGGGACAAGTGATGGGCTTGTTAGTGGGTGAGCATTTTGGTGATGGTGACCACAATTCTGTGACTTTCACCTTGGTTATGGAGAGAAATAGGTACGTGCAACAGGGTAGGTTTTACAATTGGGGGAAGGGTAAATACGATGCTGCAAGACAGGATCTGAGGAGCATAAGTTGGGAGCATAGGCTATCAGGGAAGGATGTCATTGAAATGTGGAACTTTTTCAAGGAACAGATATGACTTGTCCTTGATATGTATGTACTTGTCAGGCAGGAAAGAGATGGTTGTGTGAGGGAACCTTGGCTGACGAGGGAGATTGAATGTCTTATAAAGAGGAAGAAGGAGGCTGAGGAAAGGCTGAGGAAAGGTTGAGGAAACAAGGTTCAGACAGAGCGTTGGAGGGATACAGGATAGCCAGGAGGGAGCTGAAGAAAGGGATTAGGAGAGCTAAGAGAGGGCATGAAAAATCTTTGGCGAGTAGGATCAAGGATAACCCCCAAGGCCTTTTATGCATATGTAAGAAACATGAGAATGACGAGAACGAGGGTAGGTCCAATCAAGGACAGTAGTAGAAGACTGTGTATTGAGTCAGAAGAGATAAGAGAGGTCTTGAATGAGTACTTTTCTTCAGTATTTACAAATGAGAGGGACCGTATTGTTGAAGAGGAGAGTATGAAATGGACTGGTAAGCTAGAGGAGATACTTGTTAAGAAGGAAGATATGTTGGGCATTTTGAAAAACTTGAGGATAGACAAGTCCCCCGGGCCTGACGGGATATATCCTAGGATTATGTGGGAAGCAAGAGAGGAAATTGCAGAGCCGTTGGCAATGATCTTTTTGTCTTCACTGTCAACTGGGGTGGTACCAGGGGACTGGAGAGTGGCAAATGTTGTGCCCCTGTTCAAAAAAGGGAATAGGGATAACCCCGGGAATTACAGGCCAGTCAGTCTTACTTCGGTGGTAGGCAAAGTAATGGAAAGGGTACTGAGGGATAGGATTTATGAGTATCTGGAAAGACACTGCTTGATTAGGGACAGCCAGCATGGATTTGTGAGGGGTAGGTCTTGCCTTACAAGTCTTATTGAATTCTTTGAGGAGGTGACCAAGCATGTGGATGAGGGTAGAGCAGTGGATGTAATGTACATGGATTTTAGTAAGGCATTTGATAAGGTTTCCCATGGTAGGCTTATGCAGAAAGCCAGGAGGCATGGGATAGTGGGAAATTTGGCCAGTTGGATAGAGAACTGGCTAACCGGTCGAAGTCAGAGAGTGGTGGTGGATGGTAAATATTCAGCCTGGAGCCCAGTTACAAGTGGAGTTCCACAGGGATCAGTTCTGGGTACTCTGCTGTTTGTAATTTTTATTAATGACTTGGAAGAGGGAGTTGAAGGGTGGGTCAGTAGATTTTCCAGATGAAACGAAGATTGGTGGAGTTGTGGATCATGAGGAGGGCTGTTGTTGGCTACAAAGGGACTTAGATATGATGCAGAACTGGGCTGAGGAGTGGCAGATGGAGTTCAACCCTGTCAAGTGTGAGGTTGTCCATTTTGGAAGGACAAATAAGAATGCAGAATACAGGGTTAACGGTAGGGTTCTTAGTAAGGTGGAGGAGCAGAGGGATCTTGGGGTCAATGTTCATAGCTCTTTGAAAGTTGCCACTCAGGTGGATAGAGCTTGTAAGAGCTTGTGGTGTATTAGCGTTCATTAGCAGAGGGATTGAATTCAAGAGTAGTGAGGTGATGTTGCAGCTGTACAGGACCTTGGTAAGGCCATATTTGGAGTATTGTGTGCAATTCTGGTCGCCTCATTTTAGGAAAGATGTGGAGGCTTTGGAGAGGGTGCAGAGGAGATTTACCAGGATGTTGCCTGAAATGGAGAATAGGTCGTACGAGGATAGGTTGAGAGTGCCAGGCCTTTTCTCATTGGAACGGCAAAGGATCAGGGGTGACTTGATAGAGGTTTATAAGATGATCAGGGGAACAGATAGAGTAGACAGTCAGAGACTTTTCCCCGGGGTACAACAGAGTGTTACAAGAGAACATAAATTTAAGGTGAAGGGTGGAAGGTATAGGGGGGATGTCAGGGGTAGGTTCTTTACCCAGAGAGTGGTGGGGGCATGGAATGCGCTGCCTGTGGGAGTGGCAGAGTCAGAATCATTGGTGACCTTTAAGCGGCAATTGGATAGGTACATGGATAGGTGCTTAAGCTAGGACAAATGTTCGGCACAACATCGTGGGCCGAAGGGCCTGTTCTGTGCTGTATTGTTTTATGTTCTATGTTCTATGTTCTACAGTTAGAGGCAATGAGGAATTTACAAGACCAAGGAGTTGTATTGGATGGCAGTTTTAAGAAGGGATAAAAGCCATAGATATGGACAGAAAGATAGGAGAAGTAGACAGGTAGTGCAGGACCCTCCTATGGCTATCCCCATTTCAAACACGTATGCTGTTTTGGAAAATGTAGGGGGTGATGGACTCTCGGGAATGTAGCATGAACAGCTAAGTTTCTGGTATCAAGACAGGCTCTAATGTAATGAGGGGTTCATCCGTTTGCAAGCTATCAATTATATTAGGAGACTTTCTAGACAGAGGCACAGACAGATGGTTCTGCGGCCAGCAGCAAAAATTCAGAATGGTGTGTTGCTTCCCTGGTGCCAGGATCAAGGATGTCTCAGAGAGGGTGCATAATGTTCTCAAAGGGGAGAGGGATCAGCAGGAGGTCATTGTACCGATTGGAACCAATAACATAGGAAGTGAAAGGGATGAGCTTCTGACGGGAGAATATGGAAAGTTAGGCAGAAATTTAAAAAGGAGGTCCTCAGGGGTAGTAATATCTAGATTATTCCCAGTGCTACGAGCTAGTGAGGGTAGGAATAGGAGGATAGAGCAGATAAATATGTGGCTGAGGTGCTGGTGTGTGGGAGAAGGGTTCACATTTTTAGATCATTGGAATCTCTTTTGAGGTAGAAATGATCTGTGCAGGAAGGATGGATTGCATCTGAATGGGAAGGGGACTATATACAGGCAGGGAGATTTGCTAGAGCTGCTCAGGGGGATTTAAACTAGTAAGGTGGGGAGTGGGTCCCAAGAAGATAGTGAGGAAATAGATCAATCTGAGACTGGTACAGTTGAAAAATGAAGTGAATCAAACTGTCAGGGCAGGTCGGATCAAAGTAGAGAACAAGGTAGGACTGATAAATTAAACTGAATTTACTTCAATGCAAGAGGCCTAACAGAGAAGGCTGATGAACTCAGGGCATGGTTATGAACATGGGACAGAGATATCATAGCAATCACAAAAATGTAGCTCAGGGATGTACAGGACTGGCAGCTTGATGTTCCAGGATACAAATGCTACAGGAAGGACGGCAAGAGAGGTGGGAAGAGTGACTTTTTAAATAAGGGATAGCATTACAGCTGTACTTATGAAGGATATTCCTGGAAATACATCCGGGGGAGTTATTTGGGTTGAACTGAGAAATAAGAAAGGGAATGATCAATTTATTGGGATTATATTATAGACCACATAATAGTCAGCGGGGAGTTCAGAAACAAATTTGTAAAGAGATCTTGGTTATCTGTAAGAATTATAGGGTGATAATGATAGAGAATTTTAACTTTCCAAACATAGACTGGGACTGCCATAGTGTTAAGGGTTTAGATGGAGGGGAATTTGTTAAGAGGGTACAAGAAAAATTTTTGATTCACAATGTGGATGTACCTTCTAGAGAAGGTGTAAGACTTGACTTACTCTTGGGAAACAAGGCACGGCAGGTGACTGAGGTGTCAGTGAAAGAGCACTTTGGGGCTAGTGACCATAATTCTATTAATTTTAAAATAGTGATGGAGAAGGATAGACTGGATATAAAAAAATGAAGTTATAAACTGGAGGAAGGCTAATTTTGACGGTAATCGGCAAGAACTTTCAAAAGCTGTTTGGGGGTAGATGTTCGTAGGTGAAGGGACAGCTGGAAAACGGGAAGCCTTCAGGAATACGATAACGAGATTCCAGAGACAGTATATGTTAGAGTGAAAGGAAAGGCTGGTAGGTATAGAGAATGTTGGATGACTAGAGAAATTGAAGGTTTTGTTGAGAAAAAAAAGGAAGCACATCTCAGCTGTAGACAGGAGAGATCGGGTGAATCCATAGAGCATAAAGGCAGCAGAACTATACTTAAGAGGGAAATCAGGGGAGCAAAAAGGGTACATGAGTTAGCTTTGTCAAATAGATTTAAGGAGAATCTAAAGGGTTTTGAAAAAAATACATTAAGGACAAAAGGGAGCGAACAGGGCCCCTCAAATATCAGCAATGCAGCCATGTGTGGAGCCACAGGAGATGGGGGAGATACTAAATGAATACTTTACATTAGTGTTTACTGTAGAGAAGGACATGGAAGATATAGAATGTAGGGAAGGAGATGGTGACATCTTGAAAAATGCCCATATTACAGAGGAGAAAGTGCTGGATGCCTTAAAACACATAAAGGTAAATAAATCCCCAGGACCTGATCAGGTATACACTAGAATTCTGTGGGAAGCTAGGGAAGTGATTACTGACCCCCTTAGTGAGATATTTTGTATCATTGATAGTCACAGGTGAGGTGCCGGAAGACTGGAGGTTGGCTAAATTGTGCCACGATTTAAGAAAGATGGTAAGAGCAAGCTAGGGAACTATAGACCAGTGAGTCTGATGTCAGTGGTGGACAAGTTGTTGGAGTGAATTCTGAAGTACAGGGCTTACACGTATTTGGAAAGGCAAGGACTAATAAGGGATAGTCAGCATGGTTTTGTGCGTGGGAAACCATGGTCTCACTAACTTGATTGAGGTTTTTGAAGAATTAACAAAGAAGATTGATGAAGGCAGAGCAATGGACGTGATCTATATGGACTTCAGTCAGGCATTTGACAACATTCCCCATGAGAGACTGGTTAGCAAGTTTCAATCACATGGAATACAGGGAGAACTAGCCACTTGGAAACAAAACTAGCTCAAAGGTAGAAGACACAGGGTGGTGATAGGGGATTGCTTTTCAGACTGGACGCCTGTGACCAGTGGAGTGCCACAAGGATCAGTGATGTGTCCGCTACTTTTCTTCATTTATGTAAGTAATTTGGATATGAACATGGGAGATATAGAGAGTAAGTTTGTAGATGACACCAAAATTGGAGATGTAGTGGACAGCGAGAATGTGATTAGATTACTTACAGTGTGGAAACAGGCCCTTCGGCCCAACAAGTCCACACCGCCCCGCCGAAACGCGACCCACCCATATCCCTACATCTACCCCTTACCTACACTACGGGCAATTTAGGATGGCCAATTCACCTGACCGGCACATCTTTGGATTGTGGGAGGAAACCAGAGCACCCGGAGGAAACCCACGCAAACACGGGGAGAATGTGCAAACTTCATACAGTCAGTCGCCTGAGGCGGGAATTGAACCCGGGTCTCTGGCGCTGTGAGGCAGCAGTGCTAACCACTGTGCCACCGTGCCGCCCACTTGATCTTGATCAGATGGCCAATGAGCTGAGGAGTGACAGATAGAGTTTAATTTAGATAAATGTGAGGTGCTGCATTTTGGGAAAGCAAATCAGAACAGAACCTATATACTTAGTAGTAAGGTCCTAGGGAGTGTTGCTGATCTAAGAGACCTTGGAGTGCAGGTTCATAGTTCCTTGAAAGGAGAGTCGCAGGTCGACAGGATAGTGAAGAAGGCATTTGGTGTTCTTTTCTTTGGTGGTCAAAGCACTGATTTTAGGAATTGGGAGGCCATGCTGCAGCTGTACAGGATGTTGCTTATGCCACTGTTAGAATATTGTGTGCAGTTCTGGTCTCCTTCCTATCGGAAGGATATTGTGAAATTTGAAAGGATTCAGAAAATGTTTACAATGATGTTGGCAGGGTTGGAGGATTTGAGCTATAGTGAGAGGCTGAATAGGCTGTGATGTTTTCCCTGGAGCGTCGGAGGCTGAGGGATGACCTTATAGAGGTTTTTTAAATCATGAGGGGCATGGTTCAGGTAAACAGACAAAATAGTTTTCCCGGGTTGGTGGGGAGTCCAGAACTTGAGGGCATAGGTTTCGGGTGAGAGGGGAAAGATATAAAAGGGACCTCATGATCAATCACACAGATTGTGGTGTGTGTATGGAATGAGCTGCCAGAGAAAGTGGTGGAGGCTGGTACAACTGCAACATTTAAAGGGCATCTTGATCAGTATATGAATAGGATGGGTTTGGAGGGATATGGGCCAAGTACTGGCAAATGGGACTAGATTACATTAGGATATCTGGTCGGCATGGACGAGTTGGACCCAAAGGTCTGTTTCTGTGCTGTACATCTCTATGACTCTGCAGCTTATTGATGTCTGTCTGTAATTTACAACATTCTTCTGCACTGTCCACAACTCTACCAACCTTAGTGTCATCCTTCTACACCCTTATCCAGGTCATTTATAAAAATGACAAACAGCAGTGGCCCCAAAACAGATCCTTGTGATACACCACCAGTAACTGAACTCCAGGATGAGTATTTCCCATCAACCACCACCCTCTGTCTTCTTACACCTCGCCAACTTCTGATCCAAACTGCTGTATCACTGTCAATTCCATGCCTCTGTATTTTCTGCAATTGCCTACCTTATCAAAATATATTACAAAAAACCTTGAAGGCAAAGATGCAAGGATCTTGCAAACAATAGTACCTAGTAAATGGTGAAATTATAATGATCATTGGAGGGATCTGTGGCTGGCATATGCTTACGTGGATAGGGTTGGCCGGGTGGCATTTACAGTCTTTAACAGCATTTCTTCTTTGGTAAGTGACTAGAAAAGTATCTTGAAGCATGCAATGACCACATCAGAAGCCTCCTACTTCCAACATTATGTCAATATTTGGGAATATTATACAAGAAAGAATATAGCACATTAGTTGAGAATCACAAAAGGATAGCAAATAATGAAAGCTATTGGAATGATAGAAGACTGAAGAAAACCATTAGATGCTTTCAAATTAAGCAAGGTAATTCACTGATGTGGAAAAGTGTACAATGTTCATTATTTTGTATTGTTATGCAGTGCCAAGTACTAATTTTAGTGAGTTCATTTGTTTGTTGAAATAAATCTTAATGACTGAGAGATTACCTCATTTTAATAAGGTTGGAATTGTCCCACTCCTTGGATGCAATGAAGGAGGTAGCAAAAGGGGGAAATAATTGGCAAGGTGATGCTAGAGACACACTCACCACCTCACCGAATAATTTCTGAAAGAGAAAGTCCATGGATGGTGATTTTGAGCCACCTCAAATTGCTATGCTTGTGCACAGCATAAACGGTCACTTAAGGACCTCAACTCCTCAGTTGGTTGCCTTTCCAATGGGTGAGAAAGACAGATTGTTTCCCAACCAAGCAAACATGTTAACCAGCCAAGATAGTTGCCATTTTGGAGTAATAAAGGGAAAAATTCCTTTTTTTTCCATGTCTCAAGTAACAATCAAAGTATAAGCCGCAAACTTCAAATTTCATATCCCATGAACAAGACTTCAAATCTTGTGGTTTGGATATCAAGTAATGGAATCGATTATAATTCAGACAATCATTTGTTACCAAACCATAGAACCATGAATTTCTAGAAATGAATGATTGACTTGTAAGGAAGTATTTTCCTATTGATCCTGGCTTCAGTGGTGTCTACTGAAGTTATGCAATTTTTAATGAATAATTGCTAGTTGGTGTTAAAATTTCAGCAGATTTATGACTTATTTAAAATGGTTGGGACATTACCAATTGTACAAAAAAAACTGACTGTGATAGTCAAAACTTTACAACTGGTAAGTTTAAACATGTAAAAGTTTTAAAAATAACAGTTGAGTTGTTTCAGTAGAATAATATTTTCACAGATTGGCTTCAAGGGAGAAAGGGTCCAACAACTGATTATACCTTTTTAAATCTTTTATCCTAGCAATTAAGGTTTATTCACAGGAGGAAGACTTGTGTTCTAGTAGCTCTTTCATGACTTCAGAATATCCCAGAGTGGTGTAGAGTTAGTAGAACTTGCGTTAGCATGAATTCCACTGAGGCTTTCAAAGAATTCCAAAGCCAAAATTTCAAGATACCTCAGCAATTCTTGCTCAGGCATTTCATCTTCATGTGGTTTGGGAGCTTTTCTTTGTGGGAGGTAGAAGATGACAGAGACTTGGGGACACAGAAGTTTAAGAGAGCTGGCCATTGTGCGTTTGTGGCAAGATTGCCATAGTGAAAATGAAGAGAAATCCACAGTGGGACAAGACTCCACCTCAATTCCTAACCAGGTGTGTGCTGCCAATGCCAATATGACAGTCACAAGTAGTTGTCAGACATCACACTGTCACAGCAGAGCAGTACAGAGCCCCCCAACATCCCAACCCATATACTGGCCATTCTACTGGCTGCTGCCTACATCTCCATTCCCTACCAGCATTGCTATCCTTGTCCCTTCTTGCACTTTTAGCATGCCAGTCACTGATTCACCCAGGGGTGGTGATGGTTGGGTGTAGTAATGGTGGCAATAAATGTAACTATTTTGAACAAATGATTTGCCCTACTGTGTGTGTGATTAACTTTTATTGCTGCATTCGTGCAAGATGGTAGATACTTGCAGGATGTCATGGGACACACATTTCCTGAATAATGCTACAACATTCTGTGGGTTTTGTTTACTATATGGTTGGGTGACCAGCCATTTCAGTTGTATCACCACTGATATGGTTCACCTGCTAGTTGACATCAACTTTAGTTGATTGACAGAAAATCTAATTGCGATATAACATCTGTTTTGCCTTTTAAGTTGCAAAGATTTCAAGATCAGGAATGTATGACCAGTCAATTTGCTAGATAGACAGGTCCTAGACAAAATATAGGCAAAGGAGGGTTAGTGGCAGTGAATTACCTCAAGCAATGCTTCCCCTGAATGCATATTGGCAGCAGGACCATGATGTGTCAGTGGTGGCATCAGGGGAATACCACAAGCTGTACGGTCAAATTCAAAGACATTTGGAAGACCAGGATCAACCTCTCTGCTTGACTCAACTCATGAATATTCTGTCCATTCATTAGCACAGGAAAGAGTGATGAATTATCAATTTCAATTTCAATCAATTATCTTATAAGGACAAAGATGTCCTGAATAGAGACAGCTATTACTGGGTTTTCAAAAATGAATTTAAAAATGAATTTAAACATCTGATGAAATGAAAAGAGTTTGTAGAACCGCAGAGAACAACTATGTTGTTTCTGGAGAGACCTGGTATGAGCAGGATGAGCTAAACATTCTCTGTGTGCTGGAATCATTCTACCATTTTACTATAATATACAAGGAATCCATAGAACTGGAGGTGAAATCTGAGTATCTAGTCCGTAAAACAAAATCAATCTAAACCCATTATGTTGATTATAACATGCAATGTTAATCATATAGAACATAGAACATAGAACAATACAGCACAGAACAGGCCCTTCGGCCCACGATGTTGTGCCGAACTTCTATCCTAGATTAAGCACCCATCCATGTACCTATCCAAATGCCGCTTAAAGGTCGCCAATGAATCTGACTCTACCACTCCCTCGGGCAGCGCATTCCATGCCCCCACCACTCTCTGGGTAAAGAACCCACCCCTGACATCTCCCCTATACCTTCCACCCTTCACCTTAAATTTATGTCCCCTTATAACACTCTGTTGTACCCGGGGAAAAAGTTTCTGACTGTCTACTCTATCTATTCCTCTGATCATCTTATAAACCTCTATCAAGTCACCCCTCATCCTTCGCCGTTCCAACGAGAAAAGGCCGAGAACTCTCAACCTATCCTCGTACGACCTACTCTCCATTCCAGGCAACAACCTGGTAAATCTTCTCTGCACCCTCTCCAAAGCTTCCACATCTTTCCTAAAGTGAGGCGACCAGAACTGCACACAGTACTCCAAATGTGGCCTAACCAAAGTCCTGTACAGCTGCAACATCACCTCACGACTCTTGAATTCAATCCCTCTGCTAATGAACGATAATACTCCATAGGCCTTCTTACAAACTCTATCCACCTGAGTGGCAACCTTCAACATAGACCCCAAGATCCCTCTGTTCCTCCACCTGACCAAGAACCCTACCATTAACCCTGTATTCCACATTCTTATTTGTTCTTCCAAAATGGACAACCTCACACTTGGCAGGGTTGAACTCCATCTGCCACTCCTCAGCCCAGCTCTGCATCATATCTAAGTCCCTCTGCAGCCGACAACAGCCCTCCTCACTGTCCACAACTCCACCTATCTTTGTATCATCTGCAAATTTACTGACCCACCCTTCGACTCCCTCATCTAAGTCATTAATAAAAATTACAAACAGCAGAGGACCCAGAACTGATCCCTGCGGAACTCCACTTGTAACTGGACTCCATGCTGAATATTTACCATCTACCACCACTCTCTGACTTCGACCGGTTAGCCAGTTTTCTATCCAATTGGCCAAATTTCCCTCTATCCCATGCCTCCTGACTTTCCGCATAAGCCTACCATGGGGAACCTTATCAAATGCCTTACTAAAATCCATGTACACTACATCCACTGCTCTACCCTCATCCACATGCTTGGTCACCTCCTCGAAGAATTCAATAAGACTTGTAAGGCAAGACCTGCCCTTCACAAATCCGTGCTGGCTGTCCCTAATCAAGCAGTGTCTTTCCAGATACTCATAAATCCTATCCCTCAGTACCCTTTCCATTACTTTGCCTACCACAGAAGTAAGACTAACTGGCCTGTAATTCCCGGGGTTATCCCTATTCCCTTTTTTGAACAGGGGCACAACATTCGCTACTCTCCAGTCCCCTGGTACCACCCCAGTTGCCAGTGAAGACGAGAAGATCATTGCCAACGGTACTGCAATTTCCTCTCTTGCTTCCCACATAATCCTAGGATATATCCCGTCAGGCCCGGGGGACTTGTCTATCCTCAAGTTGTTCAAAATGTCCAACACATCTTCCTTCCTAACAGGTATCTCTTCTAGCTTAACAGTCCGTTTCACACTCTCCTCTTCAACAATACGGTCCCTCTCGTTCGTAAATACTGAAGAGAAGTACTTGTTTTCGACCTCTCCTATCTCTTCCGACTCAATACACATTTCAATGACAGGGAAGGTCTAAAGTGTTAAATTGTATACCTTTTAAATAAGTAATTTTGCCAGTCAGTTCCTGTTGGATGAGTACCAAAGTAAGTTTCAAATAGTCAGCAGGATATTCCACTCAATTACCATTGAAAAGGGAATGCTTGTTGTCTATTTCCTCATGTAAATTTGAGAGTTCAAAACTACTGAAGAGAACTTATCCCTGCATTCAAGATTGTCCATTACTTCACCTTAGTTTTCCATTACCCAATATGATACCTCATCAACCTTGAAAAAAGTTGGTGTGTCCTTTAAGCTTCTGCAGAAACTTCTGAATTTGTTCTTACCCTTGCATGTGACACTCTTAGCATTACTCCATTCTTTCACATGTAGTGTCCCTCTCCCCAATATGTTGCCATTATTCTGAGCTGTCTGAAATTGCCATGGAAGTGCAAAATTAAGCTGATGAAATTACCCTCAAAAATTGAGATGAGTGCATTTGGGATTTATTCAAGTTTTGAAGCACGGAAAGCTGAAGTAAAATCGGCATAAATCTGAAAAAGTAAACCTCTCCCAGCAGGTTCTCTTTTTGCAGAATATTGAATCAACTTAAGTGATTCTTCTCTTATGTGGAATACTGTTACAAGTGCCAATCACTTTTTGGTTAAAGAAATATAGTCTTCCATTGACCACAAACTGTTTTTTCACAAGATATTAATCTTTTGTCTTGGCTTGCCTGGAATTAATACTATTCACTTCAACTGCACCATTTAATGTACTTGTTAGTCACTGCTTTTCAAGGTTAAAAGCCTCATTTTCTCATGTCTTTCCTCATACCTGATATCAAGATGATTGCATTATCAATCTCAGTTCTCTTCCCTGTGCTTTTGAATGTTTCACTTGTATCATTGGAACTACGTTGGGTCAAGCAGGGAACTGTAGAGGTTGATCGCAGGAACCCAAAAGTCTTCAAATTTGCCAGTGTAGCTTGTAGTATTACATTGATGCCACCACTGACTCATCATTGTACCTCTGTAAGTTTGAGTTCAAGGAAGTATTGTTTGTGGTAATTCGCTGTCCTTTGCTTATAAAGAGCAGTGATGTGGAACATATCACCACAGCCTTTTACAGTGTTCTTAGTTAATAAGATCATTTATTTCATGATCAATCACAATAAATACAACTGCATTACATGTCAGGAATAATTACTAGGACTCAGGGGCTATACAGAATATCTGCTTCCCATAAACATTCATTGTTGCATTCATTGTCTCCATCCATAGAATGTATGGCAGCAACAAAATGAGTGGACTTCAATGTAACACTAAGGTTAAATCCATTAGAAATCTTTTTACAACACAACTCATCATTGAACCTGCTCTGTAAACTAATCTAAGGAGGACTGAGTAGTATCCCTTACGCTGAGCCAGAAGCACTGGGTTTAGGTCCCATTGCAGAACTTGTGCCCAAGGAAGGCATGTTCATAGTATATCCAACCAGATTGTGTCAATATATAAATCCTTCTGACACACCAAATAACAATTGGCAACAGCAGAAGAGATTCCTGGAAGGCCAAGTGTTGGGAAGAAATTGGAGTTGCAACTGTTGCTATTGTTATGGACCAGGCCAAACTCCTTCAAAAAAAAATATACATAGTGTTTTTTAATTTTTTTAATGTAAGTGCTTGGCACTGCATTCTGAATGCATTTTGGTCAAACTACAAGTCTTGAAGTAAAATACACTTTATTCCTACACGGTGGTTAAAAGACAACAAAAGAAAGAAAGAATTGCAATAGCTTAACTCTATTGGAAAACTTAACAGAACAATAGATTATTGAACTACCAAACTGTAACTGTTCCAACATAATACTTGGTCATAGACAGGCCCTTTTGTAAAAGCAAATTCTGTAAAATAAATTGTCTCACATGAAATTCTAGCAGCAGGAAAGGTACCCCCAGCCTTTAGCTGTAACAGAGAAAGGAAAAACAGCTTCCATATCCAGCTTCAAGACTCCAGCAACAACTGCTATGAACAAACTAAAACCAAAAATCCTGGTTCTGTGGGAGTGTGATGCAACTCATTCAGACTGCTTTTATAGTTCCAACTTTAAAAACAAACCAAGGTCTCACAAACGATTTACTTTACTGGCTTTGAGTAGACTGCTTGGTACCTCTGTCTTAACTTGCCTTCATTTTTGAAAAATAAGACAAAAAACATATCTTTAAGCCATGTTATTGTTACCTTACCCATAACTCCAGTCTGCAAAGTGTTTATAAAAGTAAATGCTGTCACAACAACTCTGACTTCTTTTGAGTGCTGGATGGTCCATATAGATCAACTAGGTGCTGATAGTACAGGTTTCAATCGCCATTCCAGTCTGATTTGGGATATGTCTATTTTCCCTATATGTGGTAAGGATCATGGTGTTGTGAATCAGACCTGCTTTTAGCCAGAGAATCTGAGAGGAAAATTAGTCCCTGGTGCCTGTTGAATTCTTCCTGTACTCTTAATATTGTGCTTCTGGTGATTGGTCCGATGCCCACAGTGAAGGGTCCATTTCAGTCAAAAACTATAATGATAGAGTATTACTTAAATGATAATAGTTTGGGAAATGTTCATATACAATGTGACATTTGCCCTTTCTGTCAAGAGCATTAGAGTATAGGTGCAGGAATGTTTTGATGCAGCTACACAGGGCCTTGGCAAGACCACACCTGTTGTATACAGTCTTTGTCACCTTTCTTAAGGAAAGTGTACTTGCTATTGTGGAATGCAACAAAGGTTCGCCAGATTGATTCCTGGGATGGCAGGTTTGTCATATGAGGACATATTGGATCATCTGGGATTGTGTTTACTAAAATTTAGAAGAAAGGGGGGATCTCATTGTAAGAATAGTATAAGGTGTGCGTGTATGTGTGAAGAACAAAGGCTGACTGTGTCTGGACATCTCCATTTCTGAAGAAGCATCAAACTTACTCAATTTCTCTCTCCACAGATGCTATCAGATCTGCTGACTTTCTCCAACATTTTCTCAGTGCATTTGTACTCAGTGTTTTTCATTCTTTTTTTTCTTGTGTGTCATGAGAATTCAACTGCAATTTTAGGTGGCATCCTGATTGCCAATTGGGAACAGTTCTAATGGTGGGTTCCCTGCCTTTCCTACATGGTGAAGGTATTTAGGGAAGAAAGCAGGTAGGAAACATATCAATCATCAGTCTTATTTCCCTTTCCTTCAGTCACAAGGAACAAGACTGTGTCACCCTGCATTCCATAATTGTTTTGGCTTCTCCTGCACTGTGCTCCTTAGCTCCACCCCTTCACTACTCATGTCCTTTTCTGAGTAAGAGATCTTTCCCTGAAAGATTATTATCTCAACTCCAATTTCTGTCTCCTGCTCTCTGAAATGTTATTACCACGCATTAGTCAGCCTAAGCTTCCTGCATATTATGGTCAAGAGACCCAGCAAATAAATGAAAACTGGAAGGGAACTTCTACTGCTGAACAAAGATTGACATAAGTAGTTTACTTTGTATCAAATCTTTAATAGTTTCTCAACAGATAAAGACAGACAAGAGAATGGAATTAAACTGGGCTTATTTGGAGGAAAGGCATTGGTATAGATTAGAGGGGATGCAGGGCTTTACTCTATCCGATAAGATTGTATGATTTAAGGGTGGCTATATATTTATAAGATCAATTTTACAGGATGTACCTTATCCCCAGGCTAATTTTCAAGATGGGGAAAAGTGCAACTTGCATGTTAGTGAACAATGAGCATTTAAAAGAAGATGATAACCAAAATATGTTATTATGCAAACCCATGCCAGTTTTACACCAGCAACTGATAGGGTAATTCATTGACAAAATGGGTTTGTCCTGTAACTACCATTTACGATATCATTCTGGTCATTAATTTAGTTTTGCATTATTCACCTCTAGCAGTTGACAACATTGTGAATCATGGCTCCTTGAAGATTGATTGATTTTCCTGGTCCTCCAATGCTGCCTGACCTGATGTGCTTTTCCAGCAACACACTCTCAACTCCTTGAGTTATAGATTCATAGAGATGTGCAGCATGGAAACAGACCCTTCGGTCCAACCCATCCATGCCGACCAGTTATCCCAATCCAATCTAGTCCCACCTGCCAGCACCTGGCCCATATCCCTCCAAACCCTTCCTATTCATATTCCTATCCAATGCCTCTTAAATGTTGCAATTGTACCAGCCTCCACCACTTCCTCTCTGGCAGCTCATTCCAAACACGTACCACCCTCTAAGTGATAAAGTTGCCCCTTAGGTCTCTTTTATATCTTTCCCCTCTCACCCTAAACATGAGCTCTCTAGTTCGGGACTCCCCGACCACAGGGAAAAGACTTTGCCGATTTATCCTATCCAGGCCCCTCATAATTTTGTAAACCTCTATAAGGTCACCCCTCAGCCTCCAACGCTCCAGGGAAAACAGCTCCAGCCTATTCAGCCTCTCCCTGTAGCTCAAATCCTCCAACCCTGGCAACATCCTTGTTAATTTTTTCTGAAATCTTTCAAGTTTCACAATTTTTCCAATAGGAAGGAGACCAGAATTGCACACAATATTCCAACAGTGGCCTAACCAATGTCCTGTCCAGCCGCAGCAAAACCTCCCAATAAAGGAAAGCAAACCAAATGCCTTCTTCACTATCCTATCTACCTGCGACTCCACTTTCAAGGAGCTATGAACCTGCACACCAAGGTCTCTTTGTTCAGCAACACTCCCGAGGACCTTACCATTAAATGTATAAGTCCTGCTAAGATTTGCTTTTCCAAAATGCAGCACTTTGCACTTATCTGAATTAAACTCCATCTGCCACTTCTCAGCCCATTGGCCTATCTGGTCCAGATCCTGTTGTAATCTGAGGTAACCGTCTTCGCTGTCCACTACACCTCCAACTTTGGTGTCATCTGCAAACTTACTAACTCTACCTCTCATGCTCACATCCAAATCATTTATGTAAATGACAAAAAGTAGAGGACCCAGCACCGATCCTTGTGGCACTCCACTGGTCACAGGCCTCTAGTCTGAAAAACAACTCTCCACCACCACCCTCTGTCTTCTACCTTTGAGCCAGTTCTGTATCCAAAGATATGCTCCAGAGATCAGAGAGTGCAGCTGATATTCACTGCTGCATGTATTTAAGGGCTGGCTTTCCCAAGTAAGGAAAGTTGGTTAGGAAAAGGAGTGAGCAGACTGGAGATTGTTTTTAAATTATGAAATGCAAATGAACATTTGTGGAAGACTGACTCCACCTTTCTGCTTCAGTAATGGATAATCAACAATAACATCACAATTTTGATGTTTGATCATTAGTCAACCTATTCATCTGTTGACTAATAATCAAATAAACATTCATCTGTTGACTAATGATCAAACATATGGACATGTCCAGAGGTAAGTTATATATTTTAAAGAACAGAAATAACCAAAATGAAAGAATGGAATTTGTATCCTTTAGGTTCAGTAGCTAAATCAATAAGAAATATATTCAAAGTTGGGTTTAGCCATCTCAATAGAAGATTAAATGACAATGAAACACCTCTGGATGTTATCTGTATTGAGAATAAATGAATTGGCCTCCTGGAATTCTGGATCTTCCAGAATAAGTGTTAACAACAACTTGTATATTTAACCTTCATGAAGTCTTTTCTTAATGAAACACAACAAAATCTATACCGATTCGTGGAAAGAGGCATCGTACAGCTGAGAAGTAAGCTTCAAGAAACACCTTAAAAGAAGGGAGAGAGGAACTATGTAATGTAGGGATGGAACCTCAGAGTTCAGGGCTTAGGTAGCTGAAGGCACAGCCACTGACAATGGTGTCAAGGAATTTGGAGAAATACAGAGGTCAGATTTGAAGAAATGCAGAGTTCTTGGAAGTTGTGTTCGATTGAGTGGAGCAAGATGATGGAGAAATTTGAATGTGAGGATAAGAATTTAGAATGTGAAGTCAGCGAAACAAAGGTGGGAGCGTGACCAGGACATATTGCAGGACAGGATATGGGCCAGCTATTGCATTGCATGTCTCTCCTCTCCCCTGTCATCCCCACATTGCCCCCACCCCCACACCCCTACCCATACCCCTCTGACACACACACACACACACACACACACACAGACACACACACCATTCAAAGTAACTATAGCAGAAAATTTGCATGTTCATTTGCTTTGCTTTCGTATAGTACATAACTGAATTTCTGGAAGCTGAATAACAAATAATTACATTTCATCCTGGCAAAGCCCTGCTCACAAACTAGCTGTGAGAACACTCTCTGAAGTGTTTGATTTGAAAAAACCTTGTGAAATCATGTATATTACAATATTGATTGCACTTTGCAAGACCTTCACTAGCTGTGAAATGCTTTGCAACATCTAAGGCTATGAAAGACACTATATAAATACCTGCAATATATGCAAAATATTAACAAGCGTTGCATTGTTTCATTTTAAGATACAGTGCCACTGGGACTGAGACAGGGTGCTCACTAACACTTGCTGTCTATGTTTGCTAAAAGACGTGATTGTGGCATTCACACTAGGCCTCTGAAACACTGTGTGGCTGTATAGCCTCTGATTTATTGGTCTGTACATTATGAGCCTGACTCACCAAAATGCCAAAAGGAATTCAACAAGAGTTCAGAGGTTGATACTGACAATTGGGGTTCGGTCTCATGAATATAAGTTGGGGCTCACTGGAGAAAAGAGGAGTAAGAAGACACTGGCTCAAGGTTTTTAAAATCGATTGTGCGGTCACAAGAGATTCTAAATTGGATTTAAGGAAAATCAATAAGCCTCAAGCAAGAATTAAGATGGGAAGGATTCCTTCCACAGAGGAGATGTGATGTGAGATAGACCCTCAACGAAAATTAACACTGCAATTGACACATTTGAAAAGATCTGCATTAATAATCACAGTTAAGAGCAGAAGAGAAGTATTAATGATTTATTTAAACAGTGGATTAAGTTCGCTTCACAGTCAATGGGAACTAGAGAATTACCACTTTACCTGACTCATAGATTACCACTTTACCTGACTCATAGATGACTCATAGATTACCACTTTACCTGACTCATTGTTTAAAGGCATGGAACCTCCAGAAAATATGAAATCATGAGGGTGTTGATAGGGTGAATTTGGAGAGGATATTTCCTCTAGAGATAGTCTTAAACTATAAGGTTCACTGTTTAAAAATGAAGCATTGCCCACTTAAAAGAGATGAGATTTTTTTTCTGAGGATTGTTCGTGTTTACTGAAAAGCTGATAGAACTGAATTATAGAGTCATAGTCATAAAGATGTATAGCACGGAAACAAATCCTTCAGTCCAACTCTTCCAATCCAACTCAATATCCTAACATAATCTGGTCCCATCTGCCAGCACTTGATCCATGTCCCTCTAAACCCCTCCTATTCATATACCCATCCAGATACCTTTTAAATGTCATAGTTGTACCAGCCTCCACCGCTTCCTCTGCCAGCTCATTCCAAATACATACCACCCTCTTCGTGAAAACTTTGCCCCTTAGGTCCCATTTATATATTTACCCTCTCACCCTAAACGTATGCCCTCTAGCTCTGGAGTCCTCCTCCCCAGAGAAAAAACCTTGTCTATGTACCCGATCTATGCCCCTCATGATTTTATAAATCCCTGAGCCTCCGACGCTCCAAGGAAAAGAGCTCCAGCCTATTCAGCATCTCCCTGCAGCTCAAATCCTCCGACCCTGGCAACATCCTTGTAAATCTTTTCTGAACCCTTTTATGTTTCACAACATCCTTCTGATAGGAGGAAGACCAGAATTGCATGAAATATTACAAACATGGTCTAACCAATGATCTGTACAGCCGCAACATGACCTCCCAACTCTTATACTCAATACTCTGTCCAATAAAGGAAAACATACCAAATGCCGCCTTCACTATCCTATCTACCTGCAACTCTACTTTTAACCTCCACTCCAAAATCTCTTCGTTAAGCAACACTCCCTAGGACCTTACCATTAAAGTTCTTGAATTTGTTCTTAGGTTGAGGTAGATAGATTCTTGTTAAGCAAGTGGATGAAAGGTGATTGGGGTAAGTGGGATTGTGGATTTGAGGATACAACTGGATCATCCATGATCTTTTAGAATGGTGGATCAGGGTAGATGGGCTGAATGGCCCACTCATTCCTAATTCATATGTTAGGATATTAGTTAATGCACTGTACTTCTAAGGAAATTAATGCCTTTTTAAAATTGGAAAGCCACCCACGTGAAGCTGCCTAGTAGCTATTGTCTACCAGTACTATAAAAAATGTAATAAGTACTGACCTGCTCCCATACTGTAAGCCAGAGGCCTCAACTCTGTCCTCATTGCTTCAAACCATTCACCTAACCTTGTACATTGCTACATTGACAAGCAGATAATATCCCTTGAAAGCTATTGTATGGCATTACTATAAAAATATATATAATAAATGATAATTAAAGATTTGATAATATTGAACATTGGGAAACTAGTGAAGATCTTTTCAAGAATCGATGTTTAATATTATCAAATCTTTATTTATCAGTTATTGTATACTGTTATTGCAATGGTATACAATAGCGTTGCTGAGGGAATATTACCTGCTTGTCAATGTAGCAACATACAAAGCCAGGTGAACAGCCTTTTGTACTTTCCCTGATTTACAGAAATGATTCTGAAGAAAGTTTTGTTGTCCTCTACTCAGATTTAACATTGTCTGTGTTAGTTCTTCCACAGCTCCAGTGTGTTGCAACTGCCTCCACTGTTTCCCATTCTGTTTTCTGCTAAAACCCATCATTCCAAAAGCTCCCACCAAATGTCCCACCACCTTGAATGCAATCTTTATATCATCCGGCACCACTGCAAAATTCACCTTCCACAATCCTTCATTCACAATAGTCCTAATGCTGCCACATATTAAAACAGAAAAAATGTTGCATTTAAAATGCCTTGTTTGCAACTCTCATAACACAACAGGCTAATATGGAAGTACAAGCTTTCAGAGCACTGCTCCTTCATCAGGAACTCTGTGTTCTACGATCCTGCCCCACAAGCTAACTGACAAAGGAGCAATGCTCCTAAAGTTTGCACTTCCAAATAAACCTATTGGACTATAACCTGGTGTTGTGTGATTTTTAACTTTGCAAAAGTGAGGACTGCAGATGCTGGAAACCAAAGTCTAGATTAGAATGGTACTGGAAAAGCACAGCAGGTCAAGCAACATCCGAGGAGCAGGAAAATTAACATTTCAGGCAAAAGCCCTTCATCAGGATTTTTAACTTTGTCTACCCCAGTCCAAAACTGGCACCTCCACACCTTGTTTGCAATTGATATCGTAGTAAATGATATATTATAAATAGAAATTTTATTTCTCAGAAAGGGACCTGAGGTATAATGTTTTCATACACAGGGTGGTTCATAAATGGAATGAACTGCCAGAAGAAGTGGTAAATGCATGTACAGTTACAATATTTAAAAGACATTTGAACAAGTACATGAAAAGGAAAGGTTTGATGGATATGGGTCAAGCTGGTTTTAGTTTGTGAAACTTGGTCGGCATGGAGGAGTTGGACGGAAGGGTCTATTTCTGTGCTGGTGACTCTGATTCCATATGTGGAACATATTAATGACCATTTATTCCATTTAAAAATTGAACTTCTTAGCTGTTTCTGCATGGATAGGTCAGTTTCTACAATGGTGAGTGGCAATAAAAACAACATATTATGGATATTGGAAATCTGAAACAAAAACCAGAAACTGCTGGAGAGACTTCAGAAGTCTGGCAGCAAGAGAGAAGAAACAGTTGACATTTTGAGTTTATTCATTGATTGTACTTAAAACTGAGGTAGTTAAGTTCCTGATTTAGGGGATCAAGGGACATGGGAAGAAGATGGGAGAATGAAGTTGAGAAGCACATCAGCCGTGATTGAATGGTGGAACAGACTTGATGGACTGATTGCCCTTATTCTGATCTTCCATTTTATGGTCTTATGATTGACATCTTTAGAACTGAAAGAGCTGGAAAATAGTAGTTTTATGCTTGTGATAGATGGAGCAAGTGGATCAGACTGTGAGAGTGTCCACAGCAAAAGATCAAGACAGTGATACTTGTGATAAAGAATTTATAAAGATGTTAGATAAGTATAGGTGTTAGCTGTCGAAAGCAGAATAGGTCCACCCTGCTAAAACCAAAGCCAACAGATCATGGCCGAGGTAATATTAGAAACAAAAACCGGTCAATGAAGGTCAGGTACTGAAAGTTGTGGAACTTAATCTGAGTCTGAAAAACTGTAATGTACCTCAATGGAAAACGAGATGTTCCTCAAACTTGCATTGAGCTTAATGGGAGCACTGTAGTAGGCCAAGGATGGAAATGTTAGCACATGAGCAAGGAAATTAGCCTACGTTATATTATTATGAGTGAGTAATAAGGTTGCTTTCCATAACTTTCTCTCAAATTTAAAAATAACATGCAACTTTAAATGGCTATAGCACACAAAGCATTAAGCCACTTGTAATATGATTTATTTTAATGTTAAAGCAGAAACTGGTGGTAAATGGTTTAGTTTGGGGAAGATGAATAGTTGAATACACCCCTGTAGTTGAGGTGGAAGCAAACACAGTCCCTATAATCCCAGTGCAGTACCTACAGTAGAACATAGAACATAGAACATAGAACATTACAGCACAGTACAGGCCCTTCAGCCCCTAATGTTGCATCGACCTGTGGAACCAACCTGATGCCTATCTATCCTACACTATTCCATTTTCATCCATATGTTTATCCAATGACCATTTAAATGCCCTTAAAGTTGGGGAGTCTACGATTGTTGCAGGCAATGAGTTCCATGCCCTTACTACTCTCAGTAAAGAAACTACCTCTGACATCTGTCCTATATCTATCACACCTCAATTTAAAGCTATGTCCCCTTGTGCTAGCCATCACCATACCCCCTGATTATCTTACATGTCTCAATTAAGTCACCTCTCAACTCTCTTCTTTCCAACGAAAACAGTCCCAAGTTCCTCAGTCTTTCCTCATAAGACCTTCTCTCCATACCAGGCAACATCCTAGTAAATCTCCTCTGAACCCTTTCCAAAGCTTCCACATCCTTCCTATAATACAGTGACCAGATGCAATACTCCATGTGCAGCCGCACCAGAGTTTTGTACAGCTGCAGCATAACTTTGTGGCTCTGAAACTCAATCCCTCTACCAATAAAAGCTAACACACCATTTGCCTTCTTAACAACCCTATCAACCCCGATGGCAACTTTCAGAGATCTATTTACATAGACACCGAGATCTCTCTGCTCATCTACACTGCCAAGAATCTTACCATTAGCCTAGTACTCAGTGTTCTGTTGCTCCTTCCAAAGCGTATGACTTCACATTTTTCTGCATTGAACTCCATTTGCCACCTCCCAGCTCAGCTCTGCAGCTTACCTATGTCCCTCTGTAACCTGCAACATCCTAGAAGTGTTTAACAGTTGCCCTCTTTCAGATGCAATTTTAATTTTCTGCCCTCCCAAATGGATGAAACAATTTCCAATTTCAAGGAAAAACAGAGGATTTGTGCCTACTCTTCAATCAGCATTCTTCCAAACAGACTACCCATTGGTTCACTGTTACATGGCTGTTTGCTACCTCACTCTGGAAAATGTTCTTATCCAACTTGCAACAAGAACAACACCTCAAAAGTACCTTTTTGACTGCTAAATGCTTTAGAATGTGTCCTGAGATCATGAAGCACCAGTTTTTCTTAATGACTTGTAAACAAAGATGAAGGAATAAAGCCTCCCCAAAATGGCATCCTCTGCTCTCAAGTCTTCTCTCTGCTGTGTTCTAGTCAGGTGGAGAGGCCACAAGTCCTTCTAGTCTCAGGTCCCTTGACTTGCAGCTGGGATCTGGGATGATATCAGCCTGAACTGCATCTGCAGATTTGAATGTACAAATGGGTTGAACCCAGATGGGTGTCCTTGTCATTACACTTGCCCTATTGGTTCAAATTGAAGATGGGAGGAGTCACATCAGGACCCAGACAGTGAATTACCTGCTCAATCTTGCATATCTGCCTCCATTGTGGCTCTAGCATTTAACTAGTTGCTGGGTTAAGCAGCTATTCAGATGTTAGGCCAATGTGAATTTCTCAGAACAGGTATTTTGTGCCATCAAAAGAATGAATCTTATCATTGGCAGCCTGGGTGGGTTCGAACTCAATGCACTTAAACACTTACTTTATCTTCACACATTCAAATTATTATTCTAAATTTCTGAGATAATGGAGATTGACTATCTAAGGTATTAATACTGCTGGGGATTATTGGAAGAGAAAAGCACTTACATCATTTAGCATAAACTCTCCTGCCACTTTTGAAGTTGAATACAAATTCATAGAATGATAAAGCACAGAATCCCCAGACACCCTCCTCCTGCCTGTACATTCGCCTGCACTTCTTTCCCACTTCCCCCACAAAGCCCTGTATATTTTTTTCTGTTTTCCATGTATTCAATCTCCTTTCTAACACCATTGTCAAATATACCCAGAACTTCAATCTCCAGTCAATCTACAACCCAAGATACGTGTCAGACCTTACAGAGATCCTGATGAATTGACTTCTTGGGACTTGCTCATGAAATTTGCTAGGTAATTTCCTGATTTTCCCCAGGAGCCTTCGGTAACGTCTCCGACTGAGTCTGAGTTGGAGATCTTGGGTAGTTTGGACTTTTCTTTTTACAGAGGCAGTTACACAAGAAATAATGGACTAGGAATTTTCTGTCTAAATCATGGGCACACCTCTTCTTCCCTCTTTTCTACTCCGCATACCCCACCCACCCACCAACCCCTAAATACCCAGACCTGACCTTGTGCCAACATACCCCCTTATCCACTTCCCTCATTCTGTCTGTAAGTCTCTCTCTGTCTTGCACAATCACTATTATTAATGTTGTCTCTCTCTATTTAACAAGTGAGGGTAAATTAAATTCTCTGAAGTCATATTTATAAAGTCATACCTTTCAGAGATTTTACTGAAGGTTAATAATTTGAGAAATAATAAGTAAAAGACAAAATTCACACTCCTAAATCTCCTGTAAATAGTAATTGTTGCCATAGTTCTCCAGCCACAGGGCTGCTGTCTCATTAGCAATACAACTAGTGATGGCTTAATTTGAATGTCATCACATCTCAAGTGAAGGGAGAGGTAGAGAAGGAGAGTCCTACGTGGTAACCCCAGCTGGTGCAGGAATTGAACCCATACTGTTGACATCATTCTGCATCGCAAGCCAGCTATCCAGTCAACTAAGCGACCGTTAGGATAAAGTTACCATTGTCCTACCAGTTTACGCAGTCAATAGCCTACAATAGATTTATGTTGAAAAACTTTGAAGTTTTAATTTTGTAAGACAGTTGCAGTCTTTTTTTTGTAATGAAACAATGCTTTCTCATTAATAGGAGATAAAATGTTAAGACGGATTACAAAGATAAACAAATCTGTTTTTGTATACCTCACTCGCCTTTCAAAGAGACTTTGGGACAATTAAACTTTCTTTGAGAATATGGGAGCTCCTGCCACAAAAAGAGTGTGATCTCTGTGCAGATTCCCTTTGATATCTGAGCAATCCATTGCATAGTGAGTTTTGTAGGTTCAAAAAATTTGAAGAAAGGCAAGTGTTTAGACTTCTTTTTTCTGTCTGGTTAGCTTTGGAAGGAGAGATTCTGACTCTGATCAGAAGATTTGCGCCATTTTTCTAAATTTCTCAACTGCTGCAAACTGACCAGTTGAGCTATGAATTCCCTGTGTCAGGGTTTATTGAGGAAATAATCCAGGAAAGCTGCCTCCTTTGTATTTCTGCTGCTCTCTTCTGCTGCTGCTGCTGCCTGATGTAATTCAAGTTTAGCATTACAATGGCACAGTAGTCATGTGTGAATAAGTGCCATAGCATTCAGGCTCTGTTGATCTAAATCCCATGGCGGGATCACAGACCCAAACCCGAAACTACAACTGCTTTTGACTCTCGGAGATAATGGCTGAATGAAGTTGTTTCTAACTACAAAAAAAAACTGACACTTTTATTTCATAAATGTCACCTCAACAAAATAAATTCATGAGGTGACAATGTAATTGAAATCCTTCATTCCACGTGACTGCACACATCCTCAGAAATTTGGTATTCAATAATCAAAAGGTTTGTTCCTCTTCCCACCACCGCCTGCCTCCCCCATCCACCCTGCATATGCCCATCAGCACTGAAGTGAGAACAGCTTCTCTTGCTTTTCTTGCTTTTGCTGAGCTGCAGAGAATCACAGCTCAATTTAACAAGGAAAATAGCCAAATGAAA
This sequence comes from Chiloscyllium punctatum, assembly GCF_047496795.1. Lineage (NCBI taxonomy): Eukaryota > Metazoa > Chordata > Chondrichthyes > Orectolobiformes > Hemiscylliidae > Chiloscyllium > Chiloscyllium punctatum. The sequence goes on from NC_092741.1 coordinate 110,265,370, forward strand.
AGCACTGCAGGTGGATCCTGATGCAAGAAGCAGAAAAAGGTGGAAACAATCAGCAAATCAGTGGGAATCCGTGGAGAGAACAGATGTGCTGTGCCAGTAGCGTGTGTTTATCTTCAGGGTGGCATGTAAACTGGATCACAATATTAGCAGCCTTTAGGTGAAAACAGCAAGATTTAATGCAAACCTAAGTTTGAACCGCACAACAAAATAGCTATACCCACTTGGGAATACAGCCCCCAGCCATAAGAAGGGGATAACACATAATTGTGTTCATATTTTGGGTTGGGAAGCTTTGACAAAAGAGCCAGCAATTATCTGCGACCCACCCTTTATCTTGTACCACCAAGTCATCCAGAAATACTCTTGGGATTGCCAGCTTAAATTCCGTGTAGAAAAGCTGACATTCAGATACTGCTCTCATACCAAGTTGATATACATTAATCTGGTGCACGTTGAAATTGTTGAAATCAAACTAGATGAACAGATCCTTTTGGAGAGAGCATGAATTTGGTATAAGAGCAACTGAACGTTTGAACAAGCTATCTCAGATTAGTGCCCAACTGCAAAGCTTCTGGATGCTAGAAATCTGAAATATGAAGAGCTAAATGCTGAGGACACTCAACAGATCTGGAAATATCTGTAGAGTGAGAAAGAGTTGACATTTTTGATATAATATCTAAAGAGAAGTCAATAACTCTGTCAGGAGCTTTTCTTTCTCTCTGCAGATGTTGCAGTGACAACTACTATGGCATTCAGAAGTTTTGGGCTCTGGCTTTTCCCTCACTGTTAACAGTTGACAGTGTTGTTAAACTGGATTAGTGGTGCTGGAAGAGCACAGCAGTTCAGGCAGCATCCAACGAGCAGCGAAATCGACGTTTCGGGCAAAAGCCTGATGAAGGGCTTTTGCCCGAAACGTCGATTTTGGTGCTCGTTGGATGCTGCCTGAACTGCTGTGCTCTTCCAGCACCACTAATCCAGTATTTTCTTTCCAGCATCTGCAGTCATTGTTTTTACCCCAGCGTTGTTAAACTGTCATCTTGAATATGGAATTTGATTCTAACCCTCTTTAAACACCTACAAGTTGATCAAATAGGAATTGCTCTTTAGTGACGATTCCCACAGACCAACTGTTTTTCTAGTTGCTTTTCATTTTCAGACAGCCCTTTTGACAGTGTTATGTGCAGGTGGTCCTGTGGAGTTAGCTGCCTTCTTTCCAAGCTCTGAGAGTCATGCTTCTGATCTCTTTTGATTCGTTATGCCTGCAAATCTCACATCTTCATCTTCACAAATTACTGCTGTTACATGATATTATAATGAGCACACAGCACAGAAAGAAGTCATTTAAACTTACTGTTTTATGTCAGTACTCATGTCCATTCCAGCCTCACCTCTACATCTATACTATCAACATACCCTCTCCTTTCAATTTTCTGCAGTATAACAGTCCAATGAGTAGACTAAGCACATAACAAATATGCCAATATCTTCTGAGAGTGCTGGCCTTTGGCTTAACTTTCTGATACCGGTTTTTCCATTTCTAGTATTTTATTTGAATAAAGTCTAAATGTGTTCAAATAGCTCCAGAGATTTCTCATGGGTTTTCAGACAAAACTTGACATCAGGCTACATGAGGAGATGTCATGACGAACAGGTAGTTCTATAAGATCAGGTGAAAGGGAAACACTCAAGGAAGAGAGGGAAACAGAGGCCCAGGAAGAGAATTCCAGAGCTAAGGGTCTCAACAGTTGAAAGCTTATCTACCAATGGTGAAATGGTAAAAGCAAATTAAGTTGGAAACAATTTTGATAAATCTGTTAAACAACTGAGTTACTCTGGAGCTACGGTCCTGCACTGATTCTCTTTTTGGGTTCTTTGAGTCTTCATAAGATCCTACGCCAGATTTCTATGTTACTGTGCAGGATGTTTATGCATACAGTATACATGATAGTAAGACTATGGAACAGTATGCTCAAAGCAAACACTTTCCAAGCTCCTAACTTAATATTATGGGAGTACTAATTGATGTAAGTATTAATGAAATAAATATCCAGTTCATCGACATCCTGATCTTCATTAAACCCTATCTCTCCCAGGTACATTGATTTATTTGTTTTAGTCATATAGAACGGGGATAATGCATCCATGCCAACCAGGTATCCTAAAGTAACTTGTCATGTTTATCTGCATTGGGCCTATAATCCTCTAAACACTTCCTACCCAAGTTCCTGTCCAAATGTATTTTATAATGTACTTGCCCCTACCACTTTCTTTGGTAGCTCGTTCCATATATGCACCATCCTCTGCCCAGTCTCCCCTAACAGAGTGCTTTAGGCAACATATCCGGGACACCCGCACCAATCAACCACACCGCCCCGTGGCCCAACATTTCAACTCCCCCTCCCACTCTGCCGAGGACGTGCAGGTCCTGGGCCTCCTTCACCGCCGCTCCATCACCACCTGGAGGAAGAACGCATCATCTTCCGCCTCGGAACACTTCAACCCCAGGGCATCAATGTGGACTTCAACAGTTTCCTCATTTCCCCTTCCGCCACCTCACCCTAGATCCAAACTTCCAGCTCAGCACTGTCCCCATGACTTGCCTGGACTTGTCCTACCTGCCTATCTCCTTTTCCACCTATCTACTCCACCCTCTCCTCCCTGACCTATCACCTTCATCCCCTCCCCCACTCACCCATTATACTCTATGCTACTTTCTCCCCACCCCCACCCTCCTCTAGCTTATCTCTCCACGCTTCAGGCTCACTGCCTTCCTTCGTGATGAAGGGCTTTTGCCCAAAATGTCGATTTTACTGCTCCTTGGATGCTGCCTGAACTGCTGTGCTCTTCCAGCACCACTAATCCAGAATCTGGTTTCCAGCATCTGCAGTCATTGTTTTTACCTCTGCAAATTTATTGTTGCACCCGATGAAACAGTGTCTTCAGGCATAATCTATGGACACCAGATACACATACTACTTGTCCACAGGCAGTAGCATTTGGATCTGCTTACCCATAATAGCCATCATGGTAAATTCCAAGACTTTTTTAGAATGCTCAGGAAGCACAAATGTTCACTGCCAGGTGCACCAGCAACTTGCTTTGAAAGACGTCAGGATAGGGACAGGCACCAAGTTCACAGATTAGATGACATTACATTGCAGGACTACTCTCTTGCTCTCTTAGCATTTGCTCAATCTGCACCTTTCTGCAGTCTCACAACATCCATGCTTTGCATTCTCCACCTGCTGTGCCTGTTAGTGCAATGGTACTTCATTCAGAGCCAATGGCTACTAATACTGATATATCAATATGCTTAGTTGTGCAGATACACAGGCAAGATGCTGGTCAGTAGGGATCTGTCTGGGGAGTGAAACTGCTCACCAAGTCATCAATTTAATATCTACAGCTTGTGCCAGCTACCTGTGCACCAAACACATTGTATTATTTATTCAATTAAACGGCCATTTCTAAAACTGGATTGGAGCACGTCCACAGGCTGGTCAAGGAGGAGGCTGATATCAATCACAGACATAGTTGGTGCATAATTCAGAGGTTTAGTCATTGTCAGTTATCTGCTCAGGCTGTCATGGTCAGGAGATATTCCAAGTGTAGTCCAGGGAGTGAGCAGTGATCAGTATTGTGGGACCATCATTAGCAATGAGAGTCTTGCATACCATCAGTTGTGGAACTATAAACACAGCAGTCAGTATCTGATTGACTTTCAGAACCAGCCTTTGGACTGAATCAGTCAGAGACTGGGATGAATACAATCTTGTGATCCTACATTGATTGTTATGGGTGGTTCAAGGTGGAGCAGTTGGGGGGTGGAATCATTGTCAGAAGAGGGATGAGTTCAAGAAGGTGGAAGAAGAGGCATGTGTAGAGATGGGGTCAAGGTCAGTGATTGGGAGAATGAATCGCTGGGGGGGATGCATCACCAGGTGAGTGGAGGATTGGATATTGGTGGATAAGTATCAGGGGACACGATAGGAGAGGAGTAATTGGCAGTGGCCATTATCATGGACTCCAGAGAGGGATTGTGGACGCCCAGGATAGGCATCATGAAGATGTAATGTCAGGACCAAACAGCAGGAAGGACAATTGGAGGCAATGTGGCGGGTGTCCTCATAGGAGTGGGTGGTGGGGACTGTTAGGATTGTGTGATGTAAAAGGGGATATGGAGGATTGGTGGAAGGTATGCCTGAAGGTGGTGACAGTATCCACTGCAAGCTGTGTGATCTCTACCATCCCTACCTCTAGATGTAAAGTCCTGCTAGGAACTGGCTGAGACAATGCCAAGGAATGGGCAGACTCAGTGCTCGTTTGGTAGCTGATTGCACAAGATTCACATTTGCTGGATACCAGGAAGAAGTACATGAAATGCATTTTTGCAAGAGTTAGTTACATTTAATTTCTCATCATTTTATCACCCATTCACGGTGCATGCAGAATGAACATGCTAAGGTGTCAAAGATGATTTGCAACATGCCATTGGAATTTGCAAGTTAATCTTTGACATCTCAATATTATTGCATCACAAAAGTCAGTGCTGCCACTGCATTAGTTGTGTAGCTTCCAAATGGCTTCTGTGAACCACACAGCATCGCTTTCTTCATCTATCATGTAAATATAATAATGGTCTCATAGAATCATAGCATCCTACAGCAAGCACCAAGACAGGCCCTTTGGCCAAACTGGTCAATGCCAACCAAAATGTCCATCCATGCTAACCCCATTTCCCTCTACTTGGCCTATATCCTTCTAAACCATTCCTATCCATGTATTTCACCAAATACCTTTTAAATGTTGTTAATGTACCCACCTCAATCACTTCCGCTGGCAGCTCATTCCATATCCGTACCATCCTCTGTGTCCACAATCCCTCTCTGGAGTTGTCCTTCAGGTTCCCTTTTATTCTTTCCCCTCTATCCATAAACAGATGCCCTCTAGTTCTCGATTCCCCAACCCAAGGAAAAAGACTGAGTGCATTCACCCTATCCATGCCTCTCATGATTTTATACACCTCCATAAGGTACTCCCCCACCACAGTCTCCTGCGCTCAAAAGAAAAAAGTCCTAGCTTGTCCAGCATCTCCCTATAACTCAGACCCTTTAGTCCTGGCAACGTCCTTGTAAATTTCTTCTGCACTCTTTCCAGTTTAACAACATCCTTCTTATAACAAGGTGACCAAAACTGATTACAATAGTCCACGTGCAGCCTCACCAATGTCCTGTACAACTGCAACATACCTTCTCAACTTCTGTACTCAATGCCCTGACTGATGAAGGCCAGTGTGCTAAAAGCTGAATTCACTGCCCTGTCTACCTGTGATTCCACTTTCAGAGAATCCTGCACCTGATCACCAAGATCCCTCTGCTCCACTACACACTTTAAGGTTCTACCATTTACCATGAAACTCCCACTTTTATTTGACTTTACAAAATACAAGACCTCACACTTATCTATATTAAAACTCATTTGCCATTTCTTGGCCCATTTCCCCAGCTCATCAAGGTCCTGCTGCAATTTCCAGCAACCTTGCTCACTGTCCTCAATACTGCCTATTTTAGTGTCATCAGCAAACTTACTGATCATGCCTTGTACATTCTCATCCAAATCATTGGTGAAGATAACCAACAGCAATGGCCAGCCCCAACATCTGAGGCACTTGAATAGTCACAGACCTCCAGTCCAACAAATATTCTTCTACTATTACATTCGGATTCCTATCATTAAGCCAGTGGTGTATTCAATTTTCCAGTTCTCCCTGGATTCCATGCGATCTAACTTTCCAGAGCAGCCTATTATGTGGAACCTTATCAAAGGCCTTACTGATATCTATACAGTGTTGAGAATGTACTGCTGGAAAAGCACAGCAGGTCAGGCAGCATCAAGATAAAGGGCTTATGTTCAAAATGTCGATTCGCCTGCTCCTTGGATGTTGCCTGACCTGCTGTGCTTTTCCAGCACTACACTCTCGACTCTGATCTCCAGCATCTGCAGTCCTCACTTTCTCCCAGCTGATAGCCATACAGACTATGTCTACCACTCTGCCCTAATGAACCTTCATGGACACTTCATCAAAGAATTCGAACAAATTTGTGAGGCATGATCTCCCACTCACAAAGCCATGCTGACTACTCATAATGAAACCCAGCCTTTCCCTGTCTGCACTGAAGGCAGTGAGGACTTGAGCGTTTGATGTAGGTCTGGGGTAGGAAGGGTGTCAGGATGCTGCAGGCACTGCCTTCTCGATGACACTGGGTGGTCAATCAGCTGGAGCAGCACTTTGACCAAGTTGCTGCATAGACCAAAATGAATGTGGACAGATGATGGAAACATTATCAGGATCCAATAAGTTTCACTGTCCAGAGAAGGGTGCTCAGCCTGTATCCACAGGGCATGCCACTGATGATGGTTCTGAGACCTGAGAAACTAATTTTATCCCTCTATTCCCAAGGTAAGTCATTACCACCAAGTGTCCCAGGTCTTCTTCTTGGTTGCTGTTGTTGCCTTCATAAGGTGAAGATAGATACTGGAGCTGACAGCAGGCCCACTATGAGGACAAGGGACATTCAGTTCAAGGAAACGTTACTGCTGCAAGATCTTTCCGAATGCATAGGATATGCAGGAAGCCCAAAATCTCCAGCCTTCCTGAGGATGTGGGGTGTACAGTGCAGATGCAGGCACTATATGTCCCAGGACACTGTTGGAACTGTGTTGAATGTTGGAGTGGAACCAGAGGGCTACAGAGTGGGAAGCTATTCCCTCTTAGTGGCTGCGCAGGTCATTGCAATACTGAATGTTTATACAACTGTCTCCTTTCAGGAAGTGAAGGATGACTTATTTGGGACCCCTCGGTCATGCTCCCACAAATTCATAGGACAGTGACCAATGACATCTGCGCAAGATTCCACTAATTCACTTTGTTCCCCTATCATGAAGTCAGTGCTGCAGCCCATGCAGTAGGGCTTGAGAACAAAGCTGGTCTTATCTTGAGGTGTTATTGACTGTACAGATATGGCACTGAGGGGGCTGTGTCACAATATTGCACAATTCATCATCAGGAAGGTGCTCCATTTCACTAATGTTCAGGTGATCTGTGATCACTATTACCACATCTGGTGTGCCCAATACCCTGGCAGTTGGCAAAACCCCTACCTTCTGAATCACACTTGCATTCTTGCTGTTTTGAGGGTCCAGGTGCACTAGAGGGCTGATTACTAGGGGACAAGAACTACCCATTGCAACTTGTGCTATGCCATTAAGCAACACCTTGGCCCAGCCAGACTGCACATTTACTGCTGCCCATTCTTGACCAGAACAATGGTAGGGCAGACCATGGGCCTGTGAAGATCTGGTTCTAGAGCCTGGTCCAAACTTGAAGAGGCCCTCCAGTATATTCCTGACAGAATGTGCTGAGTCATCCAGATGTGCTATGCTCAACACAGTTTGAGCAGGAAACTAGCCCAAGTGTTGACTGTTGAGGACTTGGGAGAACCAGCACCATCTTCCAAGGAAAAGGATGAGGTCTTTCAGTGGAGCTCAGCTATGTCAGGTGTTTTAAAAACCAAACAAATTCATGGTCACTTTTTTCTACTAGATGTGAACTGAGTGCAGTATAAGGAGCGTAAAATATTCATTGACCATGATGCTGAAATTTCGTTTGTGTTTAGTGCAAACTTCAGCATCTGTTTGTTTCTTTGTTTTCTGTAAATAAGAACTGATGTTTGTATTTTCCAGTTGCTTGCCTATTGGTGATGTTCCCTGACTGGACAATGACAAGCTGTGGGTCTCCAGCCAGCATTGGGAACACAGCAGCGCTGATGTACATGGTGCTCAGAAGTGATGTAGGTGTGGACAGATGAAGTCTGTGATGTGGTGTTTTAAACTGTGACTAAGGTGACAGAATAAGATTGTGCATGCCAGGAAGTGTCAGCCTTTGCTGGCTTTGTACTATAGACACCTTTGACAGAATGGAGTTGCTGACATAAATGAGATGAGGATATACCCTAACTGCAGCTCAGCAGGTAGTTTGAGGATTTTGTTTCAGGCACAGAAGATATTCCACCTTTGGCCCTGTCTTCAGTTACCCAGGTTTTTCCCATATCTCTGCATCTTGCTTTCCTCTGTTAAGACACTCCCAAAAACCTATCTGTCTGAGCAAACTTTGGATCATCTTCCCTGATAACTCCTTATGTGATGCAGAATCAAATTTTGACCTTATAATGTTCATGAAAAGCAACGTGGGTGATGTTTTGCCATTAAAGTGGCTTTGTAAATATAAGATGCTGCTGCTGTGACTGCCCAGGACAAACTTCCACCTGAATTATACTAAACTTCCTTACCCTGGGCACACATCGAATGGCCAATGACCATACTTCTTACCGCACAAATGCATTCTGATCAATTCTAACCATAAATCAATGTTGCACTGACCTAACTTGAACTGAATGAGAGTTCACTGATTCTAATATCATAACTGAAGATTCAAATGGAAGAAGTCACATTGTGTTGTTTCCAATGCCAATACCTCAGGGAAGCAACAGTTCTTATGACTGAGCATTTTTTAAATTGTTTCCACAGTTGTGGCAAGATCCATCTGCCATGCAATTGAACAGCTATTTGTGGTTAAGCGTTGATGTGGTCCTGTAGTGGATAGCTATTGAACCACATTGTGTTGCCAGTTCAAACACATACTGCCAATAAAAATTTTAGACTTCATGGAGTAAACATCAATTTTTCAATCATTCTGTAGACAGCATAATACATGGATCTCAACAAAGAGTGTGTATAACTGCAGAGAAGACTCCCACCCTTTTTTAAAGTTTTTGGTGAAGTTACTTCTTACAAGCTTCATTTTCATTTCTGTGCAGGCAGGGTTCTTCTACTTTTGTCTATATATAACAAATCTTCTGTATTCCTGATGTTCAGTGTATGACCTATTCCCTGTCGAGGGAAATATCATGCTTGACAATCATTTCTTGGATTCTTTCCAACACTACATGGGAGACAAAAATTTATTTCTATCACTCAGCGTGCAATGGCTCAGTGGGGAGCACTTTCACCTTCGATTAGAAGGTCGTGGGTTTAAGTATTACTGAAGACATTGACCATAAAATCAAGGCTGAATGTCCTGTTAGATATTGAGGGAGTGCCACATTGTTGGAGGCATTGTGCCACTGATGTGTTAAACTGTAAAATCTGTGTACTTTCTTTTTCCTGGTATTGCTCACAGAAGAGCAGGGGAGCTCTCTATCATGTTAAACTAATATTTATCACTCAGACAGTCTCACTAAATGTACTGATTGCTGCTTACAGGGACCTGTTGTCTGTAAAGTGGTGCTGTGAAATAATGATTACACCTCCAAATTAGCTGCAAAGTGTTTGGGGGATCTCCTAAGTCTTCAATACGCATGTTGAAAAAGGGTTCTGATTTAACTAATGTGATTTGCTGACTTTCAATGGTGACTATAATAATACTGTGCCTTTTAAGAGATGTGTTCTGTCCTGTTTCTCTTGCAGATGCGTTTTGTCGCAGTAGTGCTGAGGTTCCTCCTCCAAGCAGGCAGTTTGTAAATGGCTTTGGGTTTCTTCCTGGGTATATTTTCAGCGTAAGATAAAAGAATCATGTGTTGGCAGGGTCCTGCTCACACAGACTCAGAGGACTTTGGTTTTGATGTCAGTTGTATTTTTTGTTCATTAGCTGCTGAAGTGAAGAGCTAGAGTTCTCTTTGTTGCTAGATTGAAGACGTGGACAGAGAGCTTTCCTCTTAGAAATCAGAAAGGGCAAATTGTTCCTTTCTACTGGATTGGACAGCATGTGAGAATAATAACTGTTTTGCTGAATTGCATTTTGCCAAAGGATGTGTTTATGAGATGCTGCCCAATTGGAACAATTGATGGTCGTGGCTAAATTATACATTCTCTTGTTAAGGATGTCAATAGAGTAAAGTTATGCCAGTTCTTCATTTTGTTGTATTTTAATTGCATTGTAGAATAAAATGTGTTTTGATTAAACCTTAATGGTGGATCAATCAAAACATATCTGAACACAACAACTTACACTAACTTTTGTTTCAATTTAAAGGCAAGAATCCAGGCTATTTCCATAACATATTTTGGGGAGGCTAGTCTGGCCTCTGTGACCAAGAATGATTGAAGAAAATCTCATGAATTCACCAACTTGGATTAACAGTGACATCCCAGTGACACTCTTCAACATTTACTCCCTTGACCACTGATGCACAGTGGCAGCAGTGTGTGCCATCTACAACTCACGTCCTCTTCTATCTTGAGCACTAAAACAGTACAACTTTGGAAATACCATCATTTGCAATTCCTATCCAAGCCATACACCATCCTGACTTGGAAATATATTGTTATTGCTTTACTGTCACTAGAACTTTCTCCTACCAGCAATGTATCCTTCCTGAGGTGCAGTATCTAGAACTAGATGCAATTCTCCAAAATTGGATCTACCAAAAACTTTCATCCTTTTGCCTTTTCTGAGATTTTAAAAAAAATCCAATTAGCCTTTGAAGTTACTTCTTTGTTCCTGCCCATCAGCCTTCGGTGATCCCTAACTCCAGGATCACTAAGTCTCTCTGCTCATCCCTAGTGTCTTCCCATTTGGAAGGTTCTCTGATCTCTTTCTTAAATCGAGTATAAAATTTTTAACTTTACCACAGTGAGAGGCATCTGAGCCTATTTTGCCCACTTCACTGAATCAACAGGCCTCTGCAAGCTTCTGTTCCTTCCTGCACAATTTAACACTCATCTTCATCAGCCACCTTAGATATATTGCTCTGTATTGGAAAGGCTTCAGGGACAGTTCTAGAACCATGTTCCACCCTCTGATCTGCTCATATTTGTCAAGATGTTCTGTTAACTTTAGTATGAGTAATAGATTCTAGGTACATTACATGGACAAGTGAGCTTGCAATTTTCTTGTTTATCATTACTCTTGTCAATTCTTAAGTAGATGTGACATCGACAATTTTGCTTTCCAAGAGAAAGTTTCTGAAACAACCAATTTCCTGAACAATCCTCATTTTAAACAATCTTTGGTCCTCTGGATCTATCAAATGTTAATCTCATTACTTCCTCCCAAACAGTTTTTTTTTAACTTTTACTGAATATAGCTAGCTCCTTGACTTGATTTATTTTCAGCTTTTTTTGTATCTTCACCTCCTGTCCTGTGAAGGGTAATTACTAGTGACCAATGCCATCCACAATCTAAAAGCAAACTTCAAAAAACTTGTATAATGTCCACTAAAAAGTCTGCTACTTTATACAGAGAGATTTCTGAAAGCAAATTCATCTTCCAGTGCATTTCCTTTAAATACATGTTTTAACAAAGTTATTACCAAATATAATTTAAAGGCCTATATTATGCATACCTTTTTGCATAGGGCTCAGTGGTTAGCACTGCTGTCTCACAGCACCAGGGACCTGGGTTCGATTCCAGCCTCAGGCGACTGTTATCATGTTGTGGAAATCACTGGTATGTTTCCAGGGAACTTTCAGGGGGTAAAGAATTGAAAATCTGCAGGTCCAACAAATAGAAATTAGTATTTTTGTTTTTGGAATGCACAGAATGGAATTATCTTACATAATTTAGTAACTGAACTAGACTTTAATGACCACACTTGTTTGCATATTCTCCCCGTGTCTGCGTGGGTATCCTCCATGTGCTCCAGTTTTCTCCCACAATCAAAAGATATACAGATTGGATAAATTGGCCTTGCTAAATTCCCCCATAGCGTTCAGGGATGTGTAGGTTACATGTATTAGTTAGGGGTAAATATTGGGTAGGGAAACGTGCCTGGGTGGGTTACTCTTCGGAGGATTGGTGTGGACTTGTTGGGCCAAAGGGCCTGTTTCCATATTGTAGGGAATTCTAGTTGATGCTGTCACCCTTCTCTTTTTCTACAAATTACTGAAAGTAATGTTAAACGATCACTTGATTTCACTTTTTGTACCCTGTTAAGGTCTCCAAAATGCAGTTTGTTTATTGTTGCAGATAAATATATCATTTAAGATGCAAACAAATGATCTTTGAGAGTAAATGCATGTTTCTAATGTTTCTGAAGTAAGGGTTGTGGAAATTGCTAAATTATTGAAGCACCACCTCTGGGTTAAATGGTTATATGATTTGTTTTATTATTTGATTATCATTGTATGGAAATCACTGGTATGTTTCCAGGGAACTTTCAGGAGGTAAAAAATTGAAAATCTAAAGGCCAACAAATAAATAGAAATTAGTATTTTTATTTTTGGAATGCATAAAATGGAATTATCTTATGTAATTTAGTACCTGAACTGGATTTTAATGACCTCACTTGTGAGGTTATACCATATCTAATACATGGCTCAGAACTTAAACAAACAAAACCCTCAAATGATGATCACTTCAAACAGATCATCATTAGCACTTTCAGCACGACTTGTACTATGCACTTCTGGTAAAATTATCAATGACTGCAATTTCAGCCTCAAAGTAACCAATGGACACACATTGCTGATTCAAACTTTATTTTCATGCCTTTGAAGTTTTTAACTGAATCCTCCCATTAATGTCTGTGCAAAAGGCTAGGTAACCTCATGTTATAACATACTACATTCCAGCACTGAACTCTTAGGAGGAACAATGAGTATTTAACATGCTAAATCTGATGTCCAATTCTTTCATTCTCTCATTTACACAATCATTCAGAGAATGGTTATGGCCTGGAATGCATGGTGTTGCTATGGTTGGGAAACATAACAATGCAGATGGAGTACATGAGAAAATAATACTTTGACAATGCCATGCTCAGCTTTTAGAAAGCTTTAGATTGTGAAAGAGAAGCAAGGAGTGGGTTCACCGATCTAAAGGTCCAGTGGAAGCAAACATTTATGTAGGCTCATGCAAGGACGAAGAAGATGCAGGATAGTAATCAGTAAGCTAATGGGAGTTCCAAAAATAACTTCAATAAATCGAAAGCTAAAATTAAATATGAACTGTGACAGATTTTTAAAAATGAAAAAGGGAAGTTCACACATAAGTAGTAGGAGTAACAGCAAACTTTACGTTAGAGGTGGCTATGGATGACAAGAAGAAAGCAGGAACAGCTCCAAAGAAATTCATGAAGGAAACATCACCGAAGGGCAACTATAGCAGAGAAGAACTAGGGAAGAGCATTACTCCATCTGCATATACAATGTGACAAAAGTTTAACTCTGTGACTGGCAACTCCTCCATAAGCATCATGAATTTGTTTGTGAACCTGGTTTCTGAGCACATGTCAGGTGAGGCTTAACATCTGTTCAAAGATGATAAATGCAGTTCCATCAGACTCCGGAAGATATAGACTCCTATGCTACCCTCACAGGGAGCTGGCCGAGCATGCCATATCTGAAGAGAGAAACACAATAACATTGTGTACAGGCTCCAAATAAAACTCCCCTTGAACCAAAACATATCTGTTACTGCTATTCCAGAAATAGTGACACTCCTATCTGTTCCAGTGAAAGCGTTGGATGCATTGTTGAGTTTAAATGACTTTTGCCTTACCAACCAGGTTATATCATCATTGACAATAGGATCAGACATGAATAGGAAATTTGTTGTTGATTTGGGACTCAGTGATAGACATTTTACCACACAAACCATCGTGACAATAAATTGGTTTCAGTGTGTTAAAATGACTTCAATCAAAGTAGAAAATTGAATATAATCTTCTGAAATTGGTGTATTTATTCACCTGTGACTGCAAGGGCATAGTTTAAGTTTAGACTTTGCACTCAGAGTATTTCAGATCGATAATAAATTGGAGTAGATCAGCAGTTATTATGTGCTGGAAGTTGCAGAACTGCTTTTTGACTGGTCTGTTCAAAGTAAATAATGTAGAAAATATCTATTTATATAGCATTATTCATGTGCCAATGTAATAGCTTACAAATCATTGTTTCTCAAGTGGTTGTCGCTGTTCCTTTCTGGGGAGGTGTTGGCTAGGTTTCACACAGCACAATCCCAGAAGCAGTAATGGTTAACTTATCTGTTTTGCCAAATGAAGATGCATATAGCTACATTGCTGAAGGTGCCAGAAGAGTGTCTTTCCTCTCTATTCCCACGTGTCGTCCATTGCAAATGGGGGAGTAAGCAAAGAAAAAGTGCTGGGGATAGAAGTCTCTGACTCATGGGTTATCCATTGTAAATTTCAAACAGCTCTTGACTTGAGGATTTGCACTCTTTCCAAAAATGGACAAGAACCCCAATGACATTTTTAAATTTGTATTGAATGCTCCACAAGGATTATTATACCATCCTTGGGTGGCTAAGCACTACCACAGCTGCTAGCTGTTATCATCTACAAACCATGGACAGGAACAGGAAAAAGTACAGGACAGGAAAAGACTGTACTGGTGGTATTTAATAAAACTATCATATAATGTATTGTCAGCTTGGAACAAGTTCATCTGTCAAAGTCGGTATATCAGTGAAATTTTGGTTTACTTGGAGTGGTGGCAAAATATTCAAGATTATTACAGGCTATGTGCTGTTTCTGAACATTGTTTAGTCTGCAAAAATCTAACAGATTTTTTAAAAAGCGCATATTTATAGAAGTGTTATTCACAACTTCCACTTAACTAATGATGTACTTTCAGTGCATGATAACTATAATAATATTAGATTAGTCACAGAGCCACTCCAAAATCACTGCCCCTCCCCCAGGACAGTGCCTCATAACGTACTAAAGAACAGATTGTTGGATTGCTGTGAAATCCTCTAAATTTTGAAGGTTGAGCACTGATAAACACAACCATGATGTAAACATTCTGAGTATTCATGCTAGCAAGCTAGGCTTATATAACTGCAGTCTGTAACACCCAAATATCATGTGGCTTCTGCTTGTGCTGCAGTGAAAGATGAGACATCAGATGCTGTATGACAGTTGGGTTCACAGTATGGTAATGGAGTTAGGCACCACAGCAAATTCTCCACAGTCCTAGAAGACCATGGCTGCTCTTTCATGAGAGGTAGAAGACTGGTAGTTAATTTAACCTGAGGCTCACCACACCTCAGGCAAGAGGTGAGGTTGAGAAGGAGTTAATGGGAGACATCGGTTTCAGGAAGTGGAGTTCTTTTGAAAAAGGATAAGAGAGTTACTCCAATTTATTATCGATCTGAAATACTCTGAGTGCACAGTCTAAACTTAAACTATGCCCTTGTAGTCACAGGTGAATAAATACACCAATTCATTATGGAAATGAATGGAAGAGCCGTTACTGGTTGTGCAAGAGCAGATGGTATAGTGAGGCCTCTTGAGTGAAGGACTATGAAGCCCAGAGGGAAGGTAGGATTAATGCATTTGGAGAATGGAGTGGGTTAGAATGAAGAGAGTAATAGATGATGAGCCTTGATGGGAGATGAGTGCATTATCAGAGGAAATGAATGTGAGGTAGCAACAGATGATGCGCTTTGTGAGGGTATTAACTTACAACACTAGTGTGCATTTCTTCTAACCATGGAGACTGCACTGATCCAAGTGATTATCTCTGATCATGTTGGCAGGCTGGGGTAAGATGGTCTCCCATGGCGGTCTTGGAAAAAGTGAATGCCTTCCTCTCTACCACACTATCCACCCAAGTCCCCATCTGGAAACTAGGTTGCTGACTTTCCCTTTCTCTTCCATCTCCTTTCAGAATTGCAGATAGGGAACACATTTAATATGGTACTTCCTAGTTCTCAACACTGCCAGGATTTAAATAGAATACCTGTAACATGAATGGCAAGATTGCGTGAAACTTGGAGACTGTATGCAGAATCAGTGAAGTAAGCAGCGGGAACTTGCATGAGAAAAGTTGCCAGGTCTCAGAGGGAAATTTCCAGGAAGCTCCATGAAATTAACACTTGAAGAAAATATGGAAAGATTCCATTCACTGTTTTCGAGCTTTGGTAGGACTACTCTCTCTCACTTCAGTGCTCTCTCCTGGGACATCTTCCTCTACTTGTTGATTTAATATAAGATTGTACACAGCTCTCAGGCTGTTGAAAACTCAGTTGTGGAAAGTTACTGACTCATTTGTATGACCAGTCTTGACTAAACGAGATTTCATTGCTGACTAATTTATGAGTTTTAGTTCTCTCCAAGTTCTAGTTATCTCCGTCATGAAATCCCTACAGTTTATACAGTACTGTAGCAAACAGTGGTCACAATTGTTGGGGAGGTCTTAATGAGTTTTTTTTTCTGCAGAAACAGTTTATGACATTAGTTGAGAAGCTTGGTTTGAACATTTCTGACTGTCTGCAACTTTCCAAGGGGGAGTCTGAATTCAGTTTTCATTTTTTTCATTTGTGGGATGTAGATATTGCTGCATGGCCAGCATTTATTGCCCATCCCTAGGAGCCCTTGAGAAGGTGTTGAAGAGCTGCCTTCTTGAAGTATTGCAGTCCACCTGCTGTGGGTTGGCTCACCATGCCAATCAACCATGCCATTAGGGAGGGAATTCCAGGATTTTGACCCAGCAACATCTCCAAGTCAGGATGGTGAGTGGCTTCGAAGGGAATTTGAAAATGGCGGTGTTCCCATATACCTGCTGCCCTTGTGCTTCTAGATGGCTTGGAAGATGCTTCTGAGGATCTTTGGTGAATTTCTGCAGCACATCTTATCCTGACTGAAGTGCATTCTGCATGTGAATCTGAAATTATGTTGTTAACAAGATTTTCTCTAGCTGATGTTTTTAATAACAAAAAACATTTTGTTCAGCCTCAGCAAAATCTACCAACAGATCTCTGACACCTTTGTTCCAGTATAAAGAAGTCACAGTGTTCCAATATGAACTGTAGAAGGGATGGGAACATTGTCACAGAAAGTTGGACAAGCACTGGAGATTCCCCAGTGGAGATTACACCACTTTGTGTTCACCTCATGTAGCTTTTATGATGTAGCTTTGAACTTAGTCATGAGTTCCAAATAGGCCAGAAGAGAATCCAACTCTTACCAGTCCCTTCATTCCTGTCTGTAGATGAGCTGTTCAGAAAACTTGCATGATTTTTTTCCCCAAAATATCACATTATAACTAGCAAGACAACAACATGCTTATTTGTATAATTGCTTCCATTCTCTTTGCAGAAATAAATGTAGACCTGTCACAAAACAAAAGCTCAATTTTTCAAAAATTTATGACAAAATATATTACACAGCTATTAGTAATTACTGACAATATGTCATGAGTTGTAATGTTCAATTGTTCTGTGCTTGATTTTGAGAGTCTGGTGGCTGATCTGTGCTCGATTGCCTAATCTTGAGTGTTGACCCAATGGAGTAAACAGACTCCACAGAAGTAGTGGGAAGCTGGAGCTGGGGTAAGTATGGTGTAGATATTTTGCATGTGAAAAGATAGTTCAAAGCATGTAATTAAATCTTACTAAATGCTTAAAAGCTAGTGTCACAGATTTGAAATATAAAACATACAATAGGTCATGGCTTAGAGGGTTAAAATCTGAGAACTGGTTGTAGACCCTGAATTGTTCCCACATTGAAGAGAAATCTGACAAAGAGTTCCAAGTTGGTGGATGATTTAATGTAGAGATATATATTTTCTCAGGTGGAGGAAATCTTGAAGAAAGTGACATCCTTTTAAAATTAGAGCTTGGTCACTCCTGAGGAAAAATAGGGATGCATTTTTTTAAAACACATGACAGTTGATAAAGTTTATTTGGATAAGGAGATCAAAAGATATGGGCTTTGATGCTTGTTTCTTCTGTATGGCATGTGGGACATGTAGTGTGCCAAATCAAGGTGGAGAGTATGTGTGGAAAAATGATATAGGAGGAAGCTGGGAGGTGGAGGGAGATGGAAAAAGCCTCCGCCTCAGTGGGTGAGTCAGAGAACCCACTCAACTGTCTAGGACAACAGGAGATTTTGCTGGGAGAGCTATGCTATTGGAACTGTACCTCCACACGAGATGCTGAAAATATTTTATGCCAAGGTAACAGAATTGACGTATTGATTAACTATGCATGATTTCAAAAGCAGGGTTAGTCCAAGGAAGTGAGAAGTCTTCTAATGGTCACACATGAACAAGCTATCATAAATAATTTGCTAATCAAAGTCCTCACTTACATAATTCTTTGTTTGGTTGCAGTTATGTCGTGAATACTATTATTTATCTGGAATGGAAGCATTATATGTCTTTAGTTTGCTTCTAGTTATGAATAATGATTATAATATCCATGATTCCTTCTTCCACACCAGCTGCTATGCATATGCTTTGTTCTTGGTTAATTTGTTTTATTCAGTAGTTGAAAAAGTATATATAACACCATCTACTCTGGATTATTGAAGCATATAGCAAGTGCATTCATTATCCGTGCAATCAAATGAGTTACAAGCTGATTATTTCACTATTCATGTATTTAAATAAGTAATTTAATGCAATTAGAAATGATGAAGATGACAGCATTAGATTAGAAATATTTGTGTGCGCACATAAACTTTAATAAAACTTTAATGAACAAGAGCTAGCAAGACCTAATTAGTTGTGCACCTGCAATAATAGTGATTTAATCTGTTTTAGAATACCAAGAGAAAAGCTAGTGGTATTGTGCTCGACCTATTTGGAAGGGACTTTCTTCCATTCTGAATGAAGGTCCTAGAAATTCTGAGCAGTGGCAATGTTGTCTTTGAAGTCAAACCTCTTTCAATGCCACTGTGCAGTCCTTCTGGGGTGAAATGTAGTCAGTAGTCATGGTGGGGGCATAGTTGGGTTTAGTGGGAATAGCATTAGTTGTGGTGTCATGAAGAGAGGTTTTGCAGAGTTGAAATTACTTAAATTTTTTCACACAGAGGGTGGTACGTGTATGGAATGAGCTGCCAGAGGAAGCAGTGGAGACTGGTACAATTGCAACATTTAAAAGGCATTTGGATGGGTATATGAATCGGACTCTATGACTCTAAATGTTGGGTAGATCCTGATTCCAGGATTTCTGCCCACAGTCCTAGCACACCCAGTTTTTGCTGAGATTCTTATCCAGTCAGATAGATCACAGGCAGTTCTAGCATGTACTCTCAACCCTGTGGACTCTGTTGTAGGGTGTGACATCTCCTGGCCCTTGTGCTCACAATGTTTGGAGAGTCATGGCAGCTTCACCAAGTCCCTCAAGGGTTGTGAACCGTTGTCTAGATTTGAAAAACTTTAAAAGCAAAGTTCAGAATTTCTTATCAATGCCCTCTCCATGCCAATTCAAACCCTTTTTGTGCCCATAGATTTGAGTTCCACCACAACAGTGTGACATTGGAATTCATTAAATTTGGAAGTCATTAAAAATTTAGAATTAAAAAAGTAGCTTAATGTTGTCTAGAGTCATAGACATGTACAGCAAGGAAACAGACCCTTCAGTCCAACCTGTCCATGCTGACCAATTATCCTAACCTAATCTCGTCCCACTTGTCAGCACTTGGCCCATATCCCTCTGAACCCTTCCTATTCATATACCCAGCCAAATGTCTTTTAAATGTTGTAAAAATACTAGCCTCCACTACGTTCTTTTTGTGAAAGTGTTCCCCCTTAGATCTCTTTAATATCTTTCCCATCTCACCCTAAACCTATACCCTCTAGTTCTGAACTCCCCCACCCCAGGGAAAAGACCTTATCTATTTACCTAGCCATGCCCCTCATGATTTTATAAACCTCTATAAGGTCACCCATCAGCCTCTGATGCTCCAGGGAAAACAGCCACAGCCTATTCAATCTCTCCCTATAGCTCAAATCCTCCAACCTGGCAACATTCTTAAGTCTTTCCTGAACCCTTTCAAGTTTCACAACGTCTTTCTGATAGGACCAGAATTGCACGTAATATTTCAAAAGTGGCTGAACCAATGTCCTGCATAGCCACAACATGACCTCTCAATGTTGATTTTGTTGCAAGAACCCATTTGTTTCACTAATACATTTCAGGGAAAATGATCTGCTACCCTTACCAGGTTTGGCCTACACGTGATTCCAGACTCTCAGCAATGCGATTTGATTCTTAACTGCCCTCTGGGCAATTAAGAATGGACATGAATTCTGGCCCTTCTAGTGATGTCCCACATCCCTTGAATGAATAAATACCTTACCACTGGGTTTTGCATTCTCTAGGAACTGTTAAAATTAAGTCATGCTACCAATTTCACAACGCAAGCCTTTGCAATTGGTCAGTGAATTGTCCTGCTACTCCACGAAGACATATTCACTCACACCGTGCTACATGCCATTGTGGTCTCCTGTACTTCAGGTTGTAATCATGTTCCCCTTTTTGAATGGTTTAATGTACCTTCTTTCAGACTTTTTCCATTTTTCATGAGATAGAGGTAATACCACATGACAGAGACTGTGCACATAGAGCTTGGCAAGGAGAGGCATTGAGGCTGCAAGAAGTGAGGTTTACCATGATTAGTGATACCATGATTTGCAGGCTGGGAAATGGGGGTGAACGATCATATCAGGAAGTTGCAGGAGTTAGTGAATCTATTCTGAGCGTCTGCCAAGTTTTTCCAAAGATTTATAATGTCTCAGTCAGTCTCTGTGATTGTACATGCTGTCTGTTGCCACTTAAGATTGTAAGAGCAAAGGAGCAAAGGTCATTTGGTCCCACAATCCACTATACTATTCCAGGAGATAGAAGTATACAAACCAGGAACAAGAGTAGGTCACTTGACCCTTGGAGCCTGTTCTGCCATTCAGTAACATTATTACTGATCTGATTTTAATCTCTACTGTATATCCCTGCACAACCCCAATAAACTTTCATCCCTTTGCTAATCAAGAATCCATCCACCTCTGCCTTATAAATATTTGAAGATTATGCATTCTTTGCCTTTCATGGAAGGGCATTTCAAACAGAATTAACCATCTGAGGTGGGGTGGGCATGGGGTAAAGGAAAGGTGCCCTTATCTCTTTAAATGGGCAATCCGTTTATTTAAAAAAGGCATGACCCCTCGTTTTAGATCCTCTCATAGGAGGAAACACCATTTATGCATCCAACCAGTGAAGATCTTCAGCGTCTTACATATTTCAATTAAAGTCATCTCTGAATCTTCAAAACATAGGATACAGGCTAGTTTGTCTAGCCTTTCCTCACGAGGCCATCCATTCATGTCAGGCTTTAGACTAGCAAAACTCTTTGAATTCCAATGCATTAACATGCTTTTGTAAGTATGGTAATCAATACTGTACATGATACTTCATATATAGTCTCACCATTGCCCTATTAACTAAAGCATAACTTCCCAATTCTTGCATTCAATTCCCCTCAGAATAAAATGTAGCATCTGTTTGCTTTCTGATTACGTGCTGTAACTTTATACTATACTGCCAAAATCAAACATGAGGCCACCCAGATCTATTTGCATCTCAGAATTCTGTATCCTCTCACCATTTAGATAATATGTTTTTTTTATTCTTTCTACCAAAAATCATCATATTAACACATTCCCACATTGTACTTAGTTGGTAAGTCTTTGTTCACTTAATCTATGTCAATTTTATGTCCTCTTCACAGCTCAGTTACTTTCCTATATTTGGCTACCATACCTTGCGACCTTTCTTCCAAATCATTTATGTAAATTGCAAAGATTTGAGGTCTGAGCACTGACCCCTGTGGCACACCACTCCTGACATCCTGCAAGGTTGAAAAAGACCCACTTGTGTAACACTTTGCTTTCTGTCAGCCAGCCAATCTTTCATCCATGCCAGTATGTTATTCTTTAGACCATGATCTTTTAGTTTGATGTGGCACCTTATCAAATGTCCTGTGAAAGTTTAATATATCCACGAGTTGACCTACAGCAGAAGTTACTTCTTCAAAGAATTCCAATAAATTTAGTTAAGCATGATTTCCTATTGACAAAACCACATTGGTTCTATTTGGTTGCCTTTGAACCTTTCCAAGTGCCCTGTTGTAAAGCTTTTTAATAGTTTCTAACATTTTCAATGTGAATAATATTTAAACTTGTTTACCTATACTTTCCTGCTTTCTGCCTCCTTCCCCTTTTTGAATAAAGGAGTTATATTGACAAATTTGCAATTTCAAAGAATCTTCCCTGAATCTAATGAGTTTTAGAACATTGAAACCAATGGATAAACTATCTAGCTTCTTTTAAGAGCCTAGTATGAAATCCATCAGGACTTGTTAACAATTTACTCAGTCCTCCTTCCCTTTCAATTCCAGATCTACAGATTTTTCTTGGATGGTACTTTATCCTTTCCAATGAAGTTCATTTTAAAATATTTGTTCAATTTATCTTCCATCTCTTTATCCTCCATTTACAAATTCCCCTATCACACTTTCATTTGAGGCAACACTTACTTTAAGTCTTCTCTTTTGAAATATCTGAATAAATCTTTTTTGTATTTTTATTTTTTTTGCTAACTTTTCCGTGTATTCTTAAATTATCCTTCCCTTATTAATGTTTTAGATCTTTTTTCATTATATTCTGTTCAATCTTCTGACCTACCACCCATCTATGCTCAATTATGTCTTTTTGTGTTTGAAGCTATCTTTGATGTTTTTAGTTAACCACAGATGACAGGCCTATCCATTTAGAATATTTTCTAATTTGTTAAAATATAAGTATTATACATTTTCTGCTTTAGATCTTTGCCTAAGTAATTGATGTCAATGCCATAAGTGTGGTTCTGGCACACATTGACGAATAAACACTAATTCAATCCTGCATTCCACCACACCTACCTCCACCCCCAATCTCACCCACCCACAAATACCTGGGTAGGTTTTGGTTGCTATGGTTTGATTCAAAGTTATTTTTCAAACATGAATGAAAGATTATACCTCTTCATAGAGTCAGTTATACAACATGGCAACAAACCCTTCAATCCAACTCATCCATAGCGTCCAGATTTCCTAAACTGATCCACCCTCATTTGCCAGCATTCAGCCCATATCCCCTCAAAACCCTTCCAATCATGTACCTATCCAGATGCTTTGTTGTAATTGGAACCACCTCTACCACTTCTTCGAGAGACAAAAAAACTGCAATTGCTGTAATCCAAAGTAGACAAGCAGGAGGCTAGAAGAACTCAGCAAGCCAGGCAGCATCAAGAAGTGGAGAAGTCAACATTTCAGGTACAACCTTTCTTCCAGCCTCCTGCTTGTCTACTCCACCACTTCTTCTGGCAGCTCATTTCATACATGCATCTGCCACTGCATGCAGTCAGAATTGGACAACATTCAGTCTGGGACAACTAAATGTTGAGTAAATTCACACGATATAAATGCCAGGCAATGGCTATCTCCAACAATAAACCTGTTGGGAGTTAGGTTACTCCCTACTTGCCTGGGGAGTGCAGCGTCAACAACACTCAAGTAGCTTGACACCATCCAAGATGAAACAGTCTGCTTTATTAGTAACCTTATTCATCACCTTCAACGTCCACAATGGTAGTAGTGTGTACTATCAACAGAGTCACTATACTAATCTGCTAAGGTTCTCTCTGTTACACCTCCAAACCCAAACCAGTTAGTAGGAGAAGGGCAACATATACATAGGAACACCACCACCTGCAAGTTCCCCTTCAAGCTTCTTATCATCTTGATTTGGAAAATATTGCCGTTCCTTCACTGTTACTGGGTCAAAATCTTGGAATTCCCTCCCTAACAGCACTATAGGCTGCACATAGATTGTAGGGGTTCAAGGAGGTAGATGATCATCATCTTACCAAGGGCAATTACTAATCAGAAATAAATGTCAGCAGTGCTCATGTCATTTGAATGAACTAAAGGAAAAGTTATAGTTTTGACTGGCAAATCCATCTGAGTGTATTCATATGTTTTGGTTGTGGGACTACCTTATATCTTTGAGATGTGGTTTGTGGCTTGTCTGCAGTTATCTGAGCAGCAGTGACTTTGTGAATTTCACGATGGTTCACTATTTCTTAGTTATCAATATCATTTTTAAAACTCCTCTTCAAAGAAGCCCTTTTTAAATATCAGTCAAGCTAAATGGCACATCTTGATTAGTAATAAAAGTAGGAAATAGTGGATGTACAGCTTCTTTGCTAGGAGGTGACTGCTCACTAGAATTGAGGGTACTTTCAGAAGGGACAAAGATAGGGGGGGTGTTAATGAGAGGACACAAGGAATGTGAAGGATAGAAGACAGAAGAGATAAATAATGTAAAGGACGCAATAAAAGCCATGTCAATTAATGAGGCAAATGGCAAATCAAAACCATTACCAATTCCAGTAAGATCTGTTAATATTTGAACTCCATATTTACTGTGGGAAGTTGTAGATTGCCCAGTGAGTTTTAAATGTGTTTTCCTTCAAGCTTAGTGCAAGAATTAGGAGGCTCAGGACGCAAGTCAAAGAGAGAGTTGGGTGACAAACTATAATGACAGACACCCAAATGTCCAGGATCAGGCTAGCAGATTGAATGTGAAGTAAATAACCCAATTTTCAAAGTGGGCACTTTATTGACAGGGAACACAGCATACTAGATTAACAAGCAAATCACTCTTTCACTGGATGAAGTTTTTGGAGCCTTAGTGGGCAGGACGGAGGTAAAAGGGCAGTCTCTCCTGTACTTGCATGAGACAATGACATGGAAGTAGAGAGTGGGATGGGAGGTCAGGGTGTATGCCTGAGACATGCCAGGGTATCACAGTGAGAGAGAATGAACAGAACAGTTCTTTTAAATTCTAGAAGGGAAGAAAAAGTTGTGTTTGGAGGTGATATCTTGCTGGAGATGGCAGGTATAACAGAGGATGATGTGTTGAATACTATAGCAGATGGGATAGAAGTTTGAGGACAAGGGGAATCCTAATATGCTTTTTGAAGAAGAAAGTAAGGGGTGGAAGTGGTCTTGAGGGAAATTGAGTGGAGACAGGTGATGGCCCTGTTCACAAGGTTGTAGGGAAATCCAGCATTGTGGACTATTTTTTCACACTTTTCTTTACGTGGCATTCTGTTTTCAGGAATTGTACCTTTTGGACTAGTCATTTTCAATTGTACCTCAGTTAGTTAAGGGAGAATATAGAATGATAACCTGCCAATTTAACATATATCATGGCAAAGTAATTGGGATCTTTGTAGTACAGAACTTAAGAATTACTGAACAGAGAGTGTTTTGCAGTCTTTTCATCCTGCACTCATCAGGACAGGTACAAAATATCAAAATACAAATGGTAAATCAGTGTATACTATATGACGAAAGGGATTGCTAAGCAGATTCCGGATGATGTATTATCAGACAGAATGCACCATGGAATAGTTTTCCTCCTAAGCTTTAGTTTAATTGGAATAACAAAAGATACTTGTACACATTCTTTTGGCACTGCAAATAAACAGAAGTAGCTTCTTGCAGCAAAGGTGGGTCACATTGTTAGCTGAACTGATGGATCTTAAATTGGCTTTTGATATAATACTTAACACAGTCAGGATTGTTCATCAAATGTTTTTTATTTATTTGGCAGATGACTATTCACCTGTGTAATCTCAGTGGTAATTCCAGTCAGTCATCTTCTCATGCAGTATAAACTATTGTGCCCTCTGTCATTTAATATTTTTTATATTTGTCCTGATGAGTGTAAGATGGAAAGTTTTACCACATGGCTCATTTGTTCGTTAACACTCAAATTACTGGCAGCCGAGACAGAGTTACTCACCGGCTGATCAAAGAATGACCAGGTATTTTGAAGGATCAGTCAGGTCTAACAAATTTACTTGTATTTTCGGAGAGTCACTAACATGATGGATACTGATTAACAAAGGATGTCTTGTGACAGTAGCAGAGTTAGAATGGAAACATTTCATGTGTGATGATTAAAGCTGAGTCATGGAGTCTTGTTCATCCATAATCATCTTACAATTTTAATGTAGTATTGTACTGTTAGGTCATCATCATTATACAAACAAGACACAAAGATTATTTAGCATGAAATGATTACAAATTTGCTATGTTTTCTTCCAAAACACCATTTCTTATGGGAGCCATGAATGCTTAATGAAAACTAAATTTCTATCAGAATGCTGGCAATTTGACATTAGTCATTTACTCTTGGACTGAAAAAAAATCACCATTTAGTGTAATTTGTATCCAGTTAAGAAGCTTAGTAATGTAATTCTATTAAAAATAATGCTTTTGACTCCTCCAGTAAATCTAAGCACCACACTGACAGATGTATCCATAAGTGTCCCCACCTAATAGTCAATTAAGAGAAATATTTCAAGCTAGTCTGGGAATAGTGTAAAACAATTAATGTTGTCCTTAAAGTTTAATTAGCAGAATCTTCAGAGTCTTGTAAATGAACAATATATTACACTATAATGCTAATTTACTAATACCATAACTGCAGGGAGAATCTTTAAAATCAACATCTTTATCAACACTCCTCTGATGCTGAAGCTGGTGTTTGGTGTACATTTGTCCACCAAAAGCCACCTTACTCATATCTCAGCTGTGACAATGAGCGTTAGCTGGTTCTTTTTTCATGATGATATCTCAGCAGAAACAGACTCTGGTTTCACTCAAAGTTTACACAGGCATTAATGATTTGGAACCTGATGACTGGCTATGACCAATCTCCTGATGAGAATCAGTTGACACAGCAGCAATTGGATCTCATCAAATTGACTGGGGTGACACACTAAAATAGCAAGGGAACATTGTGAAAATTAATATTGCAGTGATAAATAGTTAATCATTACTTATAGAATCTAATTCTTATCAGAAACTTATCAAAAAAGAAAGCATTATTTCTTTCCTTAAATCTGTGCTTTGTTTTATTTTAAAAGTATTTGCTTCACAGAAAATGGAAACAAAAATAATAATTATTTTGCCTTATTTCTCTTTCGTACCTGTAATTTGGCTCACCACTTTCATTCCTGACACACTCTAGATATACGAATCACTGATTAATTACTAAATCCCTGTAACTTGCATACATCACCTTAATCAGCCAGAAACACTTTTCTCATGTAACTGGCTATTGATTTTTCAGGATTTTGCCTTTCCCTCATATGTACCTATTTTCCTCCATTGATTTTCTAAGCCTTCCCAAGCCAGCAGCTTAACCTCAAACACAGTGGACTTGGAACAGTTCTAAGCCTGGGCGATATGATCTTATAGCTACCCTTACAAAACTAACTGCAATTGGTTTCCTGTCATCAAGGATGGCAGCTTTGCCTTTGCCTGATGCTCTTATGGTTTGATTAGAAACCAGGCACAAGAAATTGAACAGAAAACTCTTCAATTTAGTGGGCAATTGGTTTAAAGTGTACTAAATTGGGAATTGCATAGGACTTCCAGGCAGAATTCCTATCTATGGCACAAAAATAATTATCTGGCTATCTGAAAATCTAGCTCATTTTCTCTGAATTGAGCTTAACCAAGAACAATCACCTCTCGAATTCGAGTGCCAGAAGTTCTGTGCACAATTGTTTAAAATGTAGTATTTTGTTTACAAAAGCAGAAAATGAAAAACTATGGAACCTTAAGCAAACAATTAGCCTTAGTACAACCATTCAAGATAAGATTAATAAGCATTAAGGTATGCATGGGTTAAACAAGAACAAGCAGCAAGAATCTATTAAATGCGAGACATGTTAGACAACTTCAGGAGGATTTTGTTATGATCCCAGAATAGGGTAATGTTGGATATGCATATCCCGTAGGGATGCTTGTCTTAATAGAATAAGTTTTATCTTAGCAGTTTATTTGCCATGGTGCTCAATAATTAAGCAGGTTCCTATGAGGTTGTCAATGACTTTTGACAAAAGAAACTGCAAGTTTATTATACAATCTAAAATGCAAACCACATTATATAACATAAGAATAATTTGAAACAGTCTTTTTGCAAATATAAATAAAAATTCAATCTTTTGCCCTCAATAAAAACCTTACAAACATTCAAACCTCAGTGAAGGGTCTCTGCTCAGTAGCATTGCTGCAATTGGTTTCTTTACAATCTCTGCCAAAGTCTGTACACTCTTTACAACTTTACAACTCAATGCTAGCGTGTTTTTAGAAGATTTTTAGCTCAGATTGAGATTCTGGGTGTAGCTTTGCTCACTGAGCTGGAAGGTTTGGTTTCAGACGTTTTGTCACCATATTAGGTAACATCAGTGAGCCTCCAGATGAAGCACTGAGGAACTAGGGATTTAAGTGCATAAACCCTTGAATGTGCAAGTAGTCACTCACTAATGTGGATTAAGGGGTTAGTATAAATCACTCAATTGCAACATTAGCAGGACACTCAGCCTTTGGGATGGCTGTTGAGAGAGTAACAGCACTCTGTGAATGCAGATTTGGAGTTACTTTTACTAAGCCTACACCCATGACACTGGTATTGAGACCAGATAGGACTTACCCGTCAAATCAGCACTGGAGGAAATAGTGAAAAACCAAGCTACAATCCCAAAAGAACAGAATGCTAGTTTCTGTAATTATGGGTATTATGTATCAGAAAAGAAGTCAAAGAAATTCTACAAAACTGTTTTTTGCCATAGGTCAAGTATTGTATACAGACTTTGGCAGCCTCTTATTCAGGAATGTTAAGACCATAGTGAAGGTACAGTGTAAATTAGCCAAATGCAACTCAAATGGGAAACTCTAGTTGTGAAAGAGGCTAGGGTTACTTAATTTTTAAAAAAGATTATGCTGAATTTTCTTCTCATTGGGATTGATTTCAAAGTGATAACAATTTAAAATATTTATGAGAGCCAGAGGATTTTGCTCAAAGTTTTGAGACATGGCATGCTTTACGACAGTCACTGATTGAGTGAAGTATCAGTACGTTTTAGTGATAAATGTTTGAAACTGAGGAAGAGACCAGGTGATGAGGTATGAACAGACCACTGGGATTCATTTTAAATTTATTCAAACAAGTGCCACATGTGATCAATTGGTGAAATGGCTGCCCACTGTGCGGTAAGTGGGCATCACCTGACAGCATAGTTGTTTGCCATGCTGGGAGACCAGCCAGGGAATTAGTAGAAGTCAGTATGTTCTCCTTGTGAAAGTGAACTTTGAAATCAAATTTTGGTGAGTGATGCCTTGCACCAGGTTCCCAAATTTGTAAGTCAATCTATTTCTTCTGGCTTTCAGGCTTCTGTTTGTCTCTGGACTTGTATTGTGAATGTCCACAGTTAGCTTCATTATCAAAATGTGAAGGGAACAAAATTACAAATCTCTGGGCCAACGTTTTGGCAAGCATATTGTGAAAATGCATTAAAGAAAGAATTGACTTTAGGCTGATGTAAAATTCTTGCTGGAATTTTACAAAGTAATTTCACACAAAATTGTTTCTTTGCTTGGTTTTGTTTTACTCCTATGTTAATTAATGATTTGTTTGCATGACCTTGCCACATCCTGTTAAGTCATCTTGATCTTAGCAAAGATAAACTGCTTCACACAGACATGTGGCAACATGTTGCTGTGATGCTGAAATACTCACTGAAACAAAAAAGACTTATTAAAACATGCAAGACTCTTAGGAGACTTAATAGGTTAGAGGGGAAGATTTGTGTCCCCTGATGAGACAGTCTAGGGCCAAAAGACTTAGTCAACAAATAAAGGTATCCACAATTAAAATAATGGGAGAGTTTCTTTTTTAAGCTTGGTGAATCTTTGGAATTCTTTACCACAGAGGGTTGTCAAGGTTGGGTCGCTCAGTGTATTTATGGCAGAGCAGGCTCAATGGACTGAATGGCCTACATTATTGCTCTAGTATCTTCTGGTCTCATAAACGATGCAAAGCAAATACTGTGGATCTTGGAAATCTGAAATAATAACAAAAAATGCTTTAAATACCCAGCAAGCCTGGCAGCATCAGTGGAGAGGGAAACAATTAATGTTTGGGTCGATGACTTCTCTTCACAATTTGTAATAGAGATATGATATGTTTTATACAAGGAAATTTGAGAAAGAGTAGGAGAATTAACAAAGGGAAGCTCTGTAATACAGCAGAAAGACAATGATTACGCTACAATTGGGCTGAAGGATCAAGGGGTGTCATAAAGTAATAAAAGAAACAGGGCAGCACGGTGGCGCAGTGATTAGCACTGCTGCCTCACAACACCAGCGACCCGGGTTCAATTCCTGCCTCAGGCGACTAACTGTGTGGAGTTTGCACGTTCTCCCCGTGTCTGTGTGGGTTTCCTCCGGGTGCTCCAGTTTCCTCCCACAGTCACAAAGATGTGCAGGTCAGGTGAATTGGCCATGCTAAATTACCCGTAGTGTTAGGTGAAGGGGTAAATGTAGGGGTATGGGTGGGTTGAGCTTCGGCGGGTCGGTGTGGACTTGTTGGGCCGAAGGACCTGTTTCCACACTGTAAGTAATCTAATCTAATCATATGTCTAATGGAGGTATGAATAATAGAATAATGATGAGCTGCCATTGAAAAGTGGAAACAAAGACACAACAGGAGAGTAAAACCAAAATCAGCAAAGAAAAATAAAGCAAACTGATGGTCTGAAGTGAACTTAATTGCATGTCCTATGGGTTGGAAAGTGATGCTGAGGTGATTTTCTTCTAGCTTGCACTAAGCTTTGGTGGAATAGTGCAGTCTGCACAGAAAATGATGTCAGTGTGACAGTAAGGGTGAAAAATTGAATTTACAAGCACCTGGAAGCTCAGCATCATGCTTACAGACGGAGTGGAGGTGTTACATAAATGTTCCAAATTAGAGGAGGCTATATCATGAGTAGCAAATACACTAGATACCATATTGTAGGAAATGTTGTCTATATCACTGCTTTATTCCAAAGAAGTAGTTGCAATCATGAGGAATGAAGATAAGAGTAGATGTTGTTACACCTGCATTCCTTCAGAATGCTAACGCCAGAAAGCAGAGGATAGAAGATTATGTATTTGGCATCACATTAAAGTTGATGAAAATGGCAGACGATGATCAGTCCAATTTTGAGGGTGGAAAGTAGGGACAAGGGGCACCCTTTTGAAGTTTTAGAAGGGAGGGGAGAAGTTGAGAATAGACCCAGGCAAAAACCTTGTCAACCAGGTTGCTGAGGAAAATCTTCAGTGCAGAGGGAATAGCGAACATCAGTAATGTGAGTACAAAACATTTGGTGAACAGGACCACTCTCAGCATTTTCTAAAACTGGCAGGGAAATGGCCTTGAGGACTCAAAGGACAGAGTAATCTATTCCTGAGATGATGTAAAACTGCTGAAAAAGCCAAAATTTGGTGAGAACCTCAAGCATAAAAGGAATTATCTCGCTTATCTACCCCTACAGGGCTGCCATCTTTGCAAATAAGATTATTTGAAAAAGTATAGTTCCACCTAAGCACAAGAAGAACAACGCAGCATGTCCGTATGGCAAACTTACAAATAAATTTTTTTTTAAAGAAATTGGAAACACAAGGCAGAGAAGAGTTGTGGAATGATACAGTAGTCAACCTGTTGTCATGTGTAAGGTCTAAGCTAAAGAAAAAGTGAAGCTTTGCACAGTTTGCAAAATTCATATTCCAGACTGATATAATGGGGAAATGAGTCTTGCAGCAAGTACTTTATTATAGTAATAAGCTGATGTCCTTCCCTTGTTCAACATTTTTTAGTTCATAAGGAAATGAATTATTCATTGAAAATTTGAAACAGTGAGGCTCAAATTCCATTCACTGCTATATTTAGTACGCCAAGGAATTTTAACAAGAGTTTGCTAACCAAAATAGCCCATAGCAGCATTTGAACATCATGGTGCGGTATAATTGAGATGTTTAGTGATGCTTCAATAAGCAGTCAGTGATTTACATGAAATGGCTCAATATCTTTTGTTTTGAAATAATGGTGCAAGATTAAGTGGGTTACTTTTTACTACTTATTTTCATGTTTATTGCAAAGTGGCAGTAAATGTTGACCATTTTGGATTTTGCACAAATAGTGTAAAGTGTAGGCTGGTAATTTAATCTGTTTTGAAAAGCATTGTCACTCATAAAGTTTGCCAAAAAAAAGGCTTGAGAAAATCATTACTATTGTCAATCAAAACGAACAATTTTGTCATAAAATTGACAGGCAAATGGAAACACCATTTATTATCTTCCTTTATTGAAATTATGAAAATGTGGAGCCATTAGTGAAGCTTCATGGTGGTGAGTCAACTCAAATTTTCGGGTTGTTTAGTCTTGGAATTTGTAGGCTCAACTTTACTTAGTTGTGAACAACATATTAGGACTGCTGTTATGTGCTTCACCTGTTTCCTCTTCTTCACTCTGACTTCTTACAAGCTAATTTGTAATTTAGCTGAGTTGCGTCACTTTGCTTTTCTGAAAACAATGTTTTGTAGGTAAGCCTCCAAGGAAATTGAAGGAAAATAATTGAACAATAGAGAAGTCTTTAAACAAAATGGTTGGGAAGGAGTGCAGACTAGCATACATGTGGGGATATTTGGGGAGGGTATTGATAGAGATAATGCTAACCAGTGTGACTGGAATAAAATCAGAAAGTGCTGGACAAACCGAATCTGGCAGCATCAGTTGCAATCATTCTACATTTGCACATCAGCATGACTTTTTTTAAACTGGAGAGGTGTGAAAATGATGTCGCGGACTGAAAGGCAAAGGGACTGGTAATGAAGAGTCATCTGGACTCAATGTTAGCTTGCTCTCTCTCCAAGGATGCTGCCTGATGCTCTGATTTTCAGCATTTTTATTTTGTTTTCAGTCAAGATACTGATAATGGCTGTCAAGAAGTGACAAGCCTTAAAACCAGATTAGGGTGTCAGTGACAGAATTAAGGTCAGCTCTAACTGAAAGCAAAAACATAAAAGCAAGGTAGATATTAGCATTTGGGATGGAATGAGAATCTCAAATTGGAGGACAGAATTCTGACTTTGAAGTTATTGAATTGCACATTGTGTCAAAAAGATAGTAAAGTATATAAATGGAAAAGATTTGTCCAGTTTGCTTGGGCTTCATTGGAAAAGTGTGATCGAGAGCAAGATGGAATACTAGTGACTAACAAGCTGGGCAGTATATTTATACCAGGATGTCGCAGAAGTAACAATCTATTTGGAAAACTGACAAATCCAGAAATGTAAAAATAGATAGCACGCATTTATTTGGGGATCTAAACAAGAAAACAGGAAGTGTTGGATCTCTAGAGGGTGAGAATGAAAGTTAATAGATGACAAAGAAATGGGTATATAATAAGTATTATGCCTCTATATTCACCATAGAGGGTACAAACAAATCTCTAATATCTATAAATCTGGAGGTTGAGGGAAGAGAGGAATTGTTTAAATTGCAAGCATGAGGGAAGTGGTACTGAACAAACTGATGAAGCTGTAGCCTAAGACTCTGGGTCCTTTTGGACGCCATCAAAGGGTCTTAAAAATAATGACAAAAGGTAGCTGATGGACTAGTGTTAATTTTTCAAAATGGCAGATTTTGGAATTCCAAACAGATTTGAAACTGGTAAACATAAACCCTCCATTCAAAAAAGGAGGCAGGCAGGAAAAGAAAATTAACTGTAACTTGGCTTCTGTTAAGGGGAAGATGTTTGAGTTAATCATTTATACACTTCTCAAAACTCAATATGATTGACAAAACCATGCTGAAATTTGCCAAAGGAGAATCATGTGTAATCAGTTGATTGTAGCTTCCCCTCCCCCTCCCCCACCCTATTTTTAGCATATATGCCAATCTTTTCCTAGCTACAATCAATCTGAAGAAAGGCCATTGGACATTAAATATTAATTTTGCTTTCTCGCCATAGATGCTGCCAGACCTGCTGATATTTTTTTCCAACGATATCCATTTCTGTTTCTGACTTCCAGCATCCGCAGTCCATGGATTTTTTTTGTAAAGAAAGGATAGCTGGGACAACCTCAGGTCAAGTGTTTCCATTGTAATAAGGTGGGACCCCTTCAATCATATTGCTGGAATTTGTGTTGGAAGCTCAATGGACCCATTGGGATTTGTAAGACTGAGTCTGAAAAGGGAACTAAAAAGAAAAATTACATAGATCTCATTGGACTTTAGCTACAACCAGAAAACTGATAGTAAAAACAGGAGCATTGATTAACGTAAATGAGATGAATAAACTATCTTCAAGATAATCCTTTATTCTTGCTGCTAAACTCAACTCTGCATTAAGAGACACAAACTGTTTTGCTGATGAAGGGTATAATTTTCTCTCCCAAGAGTGCAATGAAAGACAAAATATTAGCAAGTGATGAGTATATCCTAATTCCATTTCACAAAGCAGAATTGGAGCGTGGATTGTTATCTGGAGCAGTGGTTGTTGCGGTTGCTAAGAAATTACTTTTGACAGAGTTGACTTACTCCTGACTAATAATTTTGCTGATGTAAAGGTTATAGCTTCACATATAATTACAACACCTCAATGAGATTAAAGAGGCAGAGCCGTTACAGGAACAGTGGTCAAATGTATTGACCAGAGCAATAGCTGAACAAAGTTTGTTAACAGAGGTCAAATACGAAAGGCAACTTTCAGAACAGCTGAAACTTTATTTAAAAAAGGGGAAAATCCAAAGGAAGTAATTGACGCATCATCATTCATTGAGGTTCAGAAAACAGATCAAGAGTTATATAAATTAGAACATGCAGTTAAAAATGAAGCTGAGGGTCCTGTTCTTACATTAAGAGCATCATTCTAGTAAGGATACAAAGACCTATTCACCTCTGAGCATGAGGATTCGAATTGCAAATCGGGTAGTGGGGCTGTCCAAATATCATCATATTGCAAGCAGCAATAGAAAGTCCTTTGGTCGGACACATAGGAATGCAGAAGCATCAAACATTAATAAACAGGTGTTTAACTGCCCAAGATTTCAAAAAGATGTACTAAATTTCTGTAAAGCCTGCCATATGTGTTAGGTGACAGGAAAATCTCAACATGTAATCAAACCAACACCTTTAATGCCCATATCAGTTTTTGAAGAACGATTCAGTCAAATGTTAGTAACTGTGTTGGAGCATTACCTAGAAAGAAATCAAGACTGAAGTATAACTTTAGAGTTATGGATATAGCAAAAAAAGCTATTCCTTTTTAGAAAATTGCAAATAAGATAACTTCCACCAAGCAACCTCCACCCTGCACCTTGAACCTGTGTCCCCTGGTAACTGACCCCTCCACACTGGGGAAAAAAGTCTTGTATTTTCCAACCTGTTCATGCCGTTCATAATCTTATAAAGTTTGGTCAGGTACCCCCCTCAACCTCCTGCATTCCAGTGAAAACAAAGCCAGTCTCTCCAGCCTTTCTTCATAGCCAACACCCTCCTCCTGGTAAACCTTTTCTGTACCCTCTGCAAAGTAGCTACGTCCTTCTGGTAGTGTGGTGATCAGAATTGTCTGCAAAAGTTAAAGTGTGGCCTAAATAATGTTCTATAAAGCTGCAGCATAACTTGCCTACCTTTGCACTCAACACCCCTTCCAAAAAAGCCAAGCATGCCATAGGCCTTTTTTACTATCTTATCTGCCTGCACTGCTACCTTCAGTGATCTGTAGACAAGCACATCCAGATCCCTCTGCATTTCAATCGAGTCATAGAGATATGCAGCACAGAAACAGACCTTTTGGTCCAACCTACCCATGCCAATCAGATATCCTATATATATCTAGTCCTATTTTCCAGCATTTGGCCCATATTCCTCTAAACCCTTCCTATTCATATAGACGTCCAGATACCTTTTAAACGTTATATTCATACCAGCCTCCACCACTCCCTCTGACAGTTCATTCCATGAACACACAACTCTCTGCATGAAAAAGTTGCCCCTTTGGTTCCTTTTATATTTTTCCCCTCTCATCTTAAGCCTATGCCCTCTAGTTTTGGACTCCCTCAATCTGGGAGGAAGGCCTTGCTTATTCACACTATCCATGCCCCTCATGATTTTATAAACCTCTATAAGATAACCCCTTAGCCTCTGACGCTCTAGGGAAAATAGCCCCAGCCTTTTTAGCCGCTCCTACAGCTCAAACCCTCCAACCCTGGCAACATTCTTATAAATCTTTCTGAACCCTTTCAAGTTTCGCAACATCTTTCCTGTAGGAGGGAGATGAGAACTGCATATAATATCCCAAAATGTCCTGTACAGACACAAAATGACCTCCCAACTTCTATCATCAGCACTGACCAATAAAGGCAAGCATATCAAATGCTGCATTCATTTGACTCTATTTTCTTGGAACTATGATCCTGCACTCCAGTGCCTCTTTATTCAGTAACTCTCCCCAGGACCTGACCATTAAGTGTATAGGTCATGCCCTGATCTGCCTTTCCAAAACCTAGCACCTCTCATTTATCTAAATTAAACTCCATCTGCCACTTCTCAGCTCATTGGCCCATCTGACCAAGATCCCATTGTACTCTGAGGTAAATTTGTTCACTGTCCACTACAACTCCAATTTTAGTGTCATCTGCAAACTTAATTAAGGGTTCTGCAATTCGCTTTATAATTTCCACGTGTACTTGACCTTCCAAAATGCATCATCTCACATTTGTGTGGTCTAAAATCCATGTGTCATTTTTCTGTCCATGCATCCAACTGATCTATATCCTGCTGTATCCTTTGATAAATCTTCTCATTATCTGTAACTCCACCAATCTTTGCATTATCTTCAAACTTACTAATTATACCAGCTACGTTTTCCTCCAAGTCAGTTATGAAGACCATGAACAGCAGATGTCCCAGCACTGATCCTTGTAGAACATCACAAGTCACAACCCTCCATTCTAAAAAGCATCCTTCCACTGCTACCCTCTGTGTCCTGTGACTAAGCCAGTTCTGCATCCATCTTGCCAGCTCACCCTGATACCATGTGATTTCATCTTTTGTATCAGTTGTTCCATGAGTGTCCTTGTCAAAGTCCATACAGACAATATCAATTTCTTTTCCCTCATAAATCATCTTTGTCAAAAAACTCAATCAAGTCAGTGAGGGTTGACATCCACCACACAAAGTCATGCTGTCTATTGCTAATAAGTTCATTCACTTCTAAATGTGTATAGATCTTGTCCCTGTGAATCTTTTCCAATAATTTCCCTACCACTGTTGTGAGACTCTCAGGCCTGTAATTTCCTAGATTATCTGTGCTTAAACAATGGGACGTTAGCCATTCTCCAGTCCTCTGGGAACTCACCTTTGTCCAAAGAGGATACAAAGATGTCTGTCAGTGCTTGAGCAATTTGTTCACTTCCTCAGAGACTTATCTCTCAGCACTCTGGGACTTATCTGCCTTAATTCTTTTTTTAAGACACATATTACAACTTTTTAAATAGCAACTTGCCTTAGAAATTCAACACTCCCTTCCCTGCACTCAACCTCCACCAATTCCTTCCCATTGGTGAATACTGACACAATGTATTTATTTAGTTCCTCACCTACCTCTTCTGGCTCCGCATACCGATTCCCTCCTTTGTTCTTGAATGAACCAACCTGTTCTCTGGCCACCATCCTATTGGGATTCTCCTTAATCCTGTTTGTTAACAACTTTTCATGACTCATTTTAGCCTTTCTAATACCTTGTTAAGTATCTTTCCTAATACTTCAAGGGCTTTGTTAATTCCCATCCTCTTCGACCCTGCATATGCTTCCTTTTTCTTCTCTTAGACTAAATCTGTGAGATTCTTTACCACGGCTGGCTGTTGAGACTTGGTCATTAAGTACATGTAAAACTGGATTGAAAGATTTTTCAGGGTAAGGGAATTGAAAGATTATGGGCAAAACACAGGAAAGTGAATTGGGGGTTATCAGATCAGCCATAATTTCATTTAATGTCAGAGCTGACTTGATGGGCTAAATGCCCCCTTTCTGCTCCTCCACCTTCTAGTCTTACTGCAGTGAGTCCTGACAACAGCTTTGCTGTTAAAACACGAAGCCCTTGTTTTTAACTTGTGGATTTCTTCTGCTGGTATATGTATGTGAATGGTCACCTTAAGTAGGTAAAAATCACAATGCAGCAATAACTTTCTTCATCTGGTCAAGAGTGTTATGTTGTTGGGAGCCACTCAAAAAAACAATCAATGCAGTCTCCGGTTAGCTCCCTTTGGGGGGTGTTTCAAACCCACAAATCAATCAATCTACAGATGCAGAAGTTAGCCTTTCATCAAATCTCTGTGCATGGTCAGAGATCAAATTATAAATGCTTCTGTAGAAAATGGCGAAATATCTTTGACAACATGCTTTCCAACCTATTAGCAAGCAAAGAGTGGAATGAATATCTTGTAAGAAAGATCCTTGCTCTTCAAAACACGTGGAAGCTGAGAGTTCCTTTGCTTCAAATTGCACTCTCAATAGATCAGCCAAAGTTACATGTTATTCCAAATAGATTTCAGTTTCTGCATAGAAAGAGAAAGTTCTGTGAGCCATTTATGCAAGCAACTCTGTATTCAATGCAGCAACAGCGTTATCTGATGAATGTAATAGTGTGATGCTGAGGAATTCAATGGAAATAAGGATAGTATGAGAACATAGAACAAAGGTAGAAAATCACCAATGATCTCATTGGATCGAGGGAATGATTTGCCTCCTCTCATTCCTTTTTTTTATGCTTTTCTGGTATCAAGTGCAACTTGGAATTTTTTTTTATAAGTGAACAACAACTTCAATGCATTTCTTTGCATGCAAATATCTTGCTACAATGACAGTTTTAGTACAGGTGGTAGTTTGATTAAGTGAGCAGAGAATAACTGATGAGAAGAGTCCTTGCTGGTATTCCATGTTATCAGCATTGATTGTTTTTCAATTAATTACAGTTAAAACCAAGATGTATTTTATTGTGCAATAAGTGTTACAGTTGATTAAGCTTTTGACTTTTTTTTATTGATTTTGATAGCTGTCTGATAACAAAGCAGTTACAAAACCGAGATCAAGGCCCATAAATTACACACTGGGATGCCAACAAACAAATCTTTATTGCAAATGCTAAAATTCACTGCTCTGTTGGAAACATTAAGTTGATTAAAATAATTGGGTTAATACCGCTGTTAAAATAGCAAACAATCTATTCTGCAATGCCATGCATAATTTCAGAGCACTTGATGTTTATTAAATCTAGTGTCTTATCATTTATTGCAGAATCCAGCCTATGCAGTATCATTGTCTCTCCTGTATGGAACGTATTTGTTCCTGGTTAGGATTTTCATAACTACAGCAGATCTATAGGAAGGTGTACTATATACAATGGCTGCAACTTGCTTGAACGAAAACTGGTTTCACATCGTGGGAGGATTGCAAGGTTGTCTCTTCATGTTCACCAAGAATATTGGCTTTGTAATGTTTTATCTTTGGCCTAATATCATAAATGGAGCTCAGGACATAAAGAGAAACTCCAGGCTCTGTAGCCAAGGACTGCCACTTATCAGTTCAACAGCTTAAAAAAATCCAGAGACTGTAGAACCTGCTGCAAAAATAAAAGCATGTGGTGGAATGTTCCTCTCTCTGGGTGTGGCCTGAGCAATGTCACAAGATGTGGGAAAATAGAGTCTTGAACAAAATCAGAATTGACATTAAGAAATTTTCTCTCTGATTATTTTCTTTTTCCTCAATTTTTTTAAAAGGGGAGCCTTCAGGATCTCATTCTTAAGCTCTGGCTACCTTATTTCCATGCAGTTGCATCTCACTGAACCCCTAGCTCTCCTTATTTATATATCGCTTCCAATTGTTCCCACACAGAGTAGGCAGCAGAATTTTCTGATATGTTATTCAGCAAATTTGCCTGCTGGCTACAGTTCACATAATACTTGTCCCGACCATCACACAAGTTCTTCACAACCACATATAGAAATGCTTCATAGAGACCAGTTTCCTTGACCCTTTGTTTGCACATGTTGACTATGACAGGCACTAGACTCACCACATTATCATGCCTGCACCTGGTCTAGTTCACACACCACTTCAGCCTTTCTATGTTTCAATGCTTTTGGACCTCAAGAGATAATTGACTCGGCATGTTTCTGCGAAGTCATTTTGAGCACAGTCTCTATCTTCTGGTTCTTAGCTGTAGTATTGGCACTTACTGCCTTTTTGAATTTGTTTGGAAGCTGCCAGCTTCTATGCTTCACAATGCTTTCTCAGTGCACACTCAAATACTTCATCATTTCAGGCTGTGGATGTTTGTATACTTCACATGGATTTCTTGGTGCATAGCATCTTCAATGCTCAGGAGAAGGTTACCAGCCTCTGTGACTTGATTTGTTTTTTAATGCAAAGGGTACGAAAGATTGGAAGTTTGGGAGGATGAGGTAGGTGAGACCCATTGAGTAGACATGATGCTTGTGATAGTGAGTTTTGTAGTTCATGAGCTTTGGTGAATTGATATATGCATTGAGAGACTTAGTGAGTGGCGGTTCTGAGAGTGTGCGGTAGCACAGAGAGCATGGTGACCACCACCTGAGTTGCCTGATGTTCCACATCACAGTACTGACTCAGGCTGCAATTTCTTTCTAAACTTGTTAGATCACATGATGTGGCCTCCCGTGGTGATTTGCAGGAAAAGGATAACTGTCCTCTCCACCAGGACAGATCCTTGTTCATGAAGTGGGAAATGAGATCTCCTTTCCTCTGGGGAATTGGAAACTCAAAGTGAGAGGGTCATTACTGACTTGTAGCATTTGAAGTGGTGCACAACTGTGCTTTAAATATAGCACCAGAGAGGTGTAAATGGGAAAGTCCCAGCAAAAATGAGAGTTTATGTCCCTTTGATTATAAGTTTTCTAAAAAGTGGAGCCCAGGAG
The DNA here is from genome assembly GCF_047496795.1 of Chiloscyllium punctatum. NCBI lineage: Eukaryota > Metazoa > Chordata > Chondrichthyes > Orectolobiformes > Hemiscylliidae > Chiloscyllium > Chiloscyllium punctatum. Next base: position 110,306,075 of record NC_092741.1, read on the forward strand.
CCAGTTGCATAATCATTTGAGATAAGAAGTGGAAGATTGCACGAGAAAATTCACTATAAGCTATGGTGGTCTGGGTCTAAAGAATTACAGTCAGCACGCCATTTCAGCTGTCCCTTTCCAGTGTCTTGTTTGCGTGGATTGCTCTTAGTAGGTCTGACCTATTTTCTGCCATTGACATTTATCATTAACACTAATTGTTCATCTCTAGCACTTCTCTCATATCATTAGCACTTTCTTTTTGCTCTAGGCATTCTCTCCACCTGCTCCATTTGTTCTTCCTCTCTCTTTATCAACAACATAAAAAAAAGTTTGCAGCCCCCTTCAGTTTCAAAGAAAAAGTTATATTGGATTTGAAACATTAACTGTTTCTCTTCATAGATATTACTCACTTTCTCAAACCTATTTTTGTTTCTATTTTTGTCTTAATATAACCTATCTATTTTCAAGCAAAGTTAGTTATAAATATAAGTGGGGGAACAGGGAGGGAAATGAGGAATTGAGTGGAAGAGCTGATTTGAGGCAGGTGATCAGCCATGCTCCTACTGAACAACAGAGTGGGTTGGAGGAACTGAATGGTTTGCGTGTCCTAATTCTTGTGCTCTTAAATAGATCTTAAAAGGCTTTTTAAAAACTGGAAGATACAAACACAGAGAGCAACAGAATTGATACTTGAGATTTGTGACCTTTCATTGGAAGTGGGTAAAACAGTAGTGTAATTAATTTTGAGCAGAACCTGGTTGGGACAAGGACAAACAGGCTGCAATAGTGTGGAGCACTGGAGTGATTGGATGACAAAGTTTAGTATTCCAGGTCCAAAGGTTTGGAAATTGAGCAAGAACTGTAACAAAGAAGCAAAATGTTTCCCTAGAGTGGATGTGCTTTTTTTAAAAGCAAAAATATTAGAACAATTTAAGTATACAAACAAAAGGAGATAAAATGGGCACTGAGATTAGAACTTTAAACTTTTGAGCTACGTGTTAATTTCAGCAAGTTGCAATGTGCCTAATCAGAAGGTATGCTATTGTTCCTCAAGCTTGCATTGAACTTCAATGGATCAGTGCAACAGGCCAAGATTCAGTGTTTGCAGAGAATTAAATTGACAGGCCATCAGAAACTTGGGGTCATTCTTGCAGACAGAACTATTCAACTTCAGTTCTATTGGAAGGCCTCATTAATTGTAGTTCGCACTCCACAGATGCTGCCACAACCTTCAGAGTATTTCCAGCATTCTCTGTTTATATATAAATTTGGCTCACTAGCAAATGATGGAGCAGACTGGCTCAATAACAGAAACTGGCAGTGAATTCATCAGTAACATGTAAAATGTCTGTCTCTTTCCTTTATACCTACTCCTTTTATCAGGTTTTTGGTCAGCTGATTTAAAATCTCCTTTGGTAATTCAGTGTCATATCTTGTTTTATAATATTTACAACTTATTTGTGAGTTTTTTTTATGTTAAAAGTTTTTTTACAATAAAAAGTTGTTTTGACACTGTCATCAAAGATATGTGACAGGATGAACAAAGACACCAGTTGCTCCTCAGAAAGTAAGAAGCTAAATGAGTTAGAGCAGCCAAGTAATCTGGAAATAAGAAGACGGAAATTGTTTAAAGTGGCTACATAAGTTGATAAGGACACAGAGACAGGCAACAAATCTGGTTGTTGACACCAACAATTTGAACCGAAGTGTCTGTTTCCTTGCTGTACAACTCTGTGACTCTACAACAAAGTACTTGAGTTCATTTCTGCAGGAATCAAGACATGAATAAACTTTATATAGAAACTTAGTTAGATTGCACTTGGTAGACTGCATGCAGCTCAGGTTTGCATTCTGCAAAAATAATAACAATTACTGCAAAAGGAAAACAAGGAATAGATGAACAGGGTTGCTCTCAGAACAGAGAGGATAAAACTAGCCAGACTAACTGAGCTAATAAGGGCTATTTTTCTCCAGAGAAGACTGACAATATATAACATTGAACAAAAAAAGACATGTCATTGAAGTTGCTTCCAGCTAGAGTCCACTTACCAACCAGCTGGCACTCCCTTTTCATACAGAATGAGCTGTTGTTCACTCTGAGGTTTGGTATTCTTGCAAATCGGTCCTAATGGATGAAAGATGAAAAAAAAATGTCAATAGCGTGCTTCTTTTTCTCAGCCATTTCATAGCAGGGAACATAAATAATGTTGAGAGAATACTCAAGGTCTTGGTAAATCTGAAGTATTCAAAAGTAAAGCCATAGAGAAGATGTTTTCCCTTCTGGGAAATCTAAAACTATGTAAGAAAACTACCAGCAGATCAGCTAAACATTGTGGATAATGCAGAATGGACTGGTTGAAGAAGGTGGTATATGTCTGTATATGAGGGGAAGGGATTAGGTCAATGCTTTCCAAATATTTTGGTTGAAGGATCCTTTTCAGAAGTATTCTTGATCATGGGGCCCAATCTAAATCAAAACAGTGAACGATATACTTTACATGAAAGTGAGACTTGTAAAGATTTTTTTAAAAATACTTTCTGCAGGTCAATGTGAGAAAAAAGGAGTGCTTCCAGCTACAGTCAGTCTATCCCTGATCAGATGTTTGGAAATGTGACAGTCACTTTATCCAATTGATGTTCTCCGATGAGTCATTGATCACCATCCAGAAAGAGCACTGACATAATTTTGTAGAGTTAAAATAAAGTGGGAAACCATATCATGTGTTCTAGTACCCATAAATTAGGACCAATTACACTTTGGACTCAAAATGCTTGAGATTCACCAATCGTATTCCATCAGTTCTCCATATGGCTCGAAGACTGGTAGACAGATAGATCACTGACCCAAACTTCCCAATTTCTAAGTGCTCTCTCTCCTTTTTTTGTATATTCATACAAAATGTGGATTAAATGGATTATTTTGAATTCTCTGCTCAGTTCAAAAACTGATAGATTAGATTAGATTAGATTAGATTAGATTACTTACAGTGTGGAAACAGGCCCTTCAGCCCAACAAGTCCACACCGACCCGCCGAAGCGCACCCACCCAGACCCATTCCCTTACATATACCCCTGCACCTAACACTACGGGCAACTTAGCATAGCCAATTCACCTAACCTGCACATCTTTGGACTGTGGGAGGAAACCGAAGCATCCGGAGGAAACCCACGCAGACACGGGGAGAATGTGCAAACTCCACACAGACAGTCACCTGAGGTGGGAATTGAACCCAAGTTTCTGGCGCTGTGAGGCAGCAGTGCTAACCACTGTGCCACCGTGCCGCCCCCTAGGTCAAGATATTTCATGTGTGCACAGTTCATTATAAGCCAAAGTTAGTTTTTTTTAATTTTTGGAAGGTCTGAAGTTATCTTATTCCCATTTTAACACAACAGTTTTGTTGTTTTTAAATATTTTTGAATTTGCATTCATTGTCTCCGAAGAATGTGGCTGTATACTTCGTGAGTTGCATACGACAAGCTGATTTCAGTGCAAGTTAAAAGCTGCCTGTATTTATTTGTGCTAACAATTCTTAACCAGGAATGCCTACCAACATTATTTTCAGAGTTCAATTTCCATTGTGCTGTAATTATTAGATTACTTATCTAATTTTCAACAATTGTATAGTAGCATAAAATATGTTGTGTAATCTGGGACAAAGTTGTTTAGTGCTTTTGTTGGTATCTTGTTGCCACAGCTGTTTTTCCTTAAATTTAATCTCAAACCTTCTCAGATTTTGTCATCACTAATTAGGTAGTACTAATAATCGAGGTAAATAACACAATTCATTGGGCATTACGCATATACCCTTCAACTCTGTAACATCACTGGGACCTTTATTTGTTGGAACAGTTAGAATGTAAGATTTCCTCAGGACTTAAGCTGTGTCATTTTGTTTCCATCACATTTTGGAATAAGATTCTGCAGACTTAGCACAAAAAAATACTGTTCAAATTATTATTCTTCAAATTGCTATTCTTCTCTAGCATTTTAATGAACATGGCTCATAGCAGGAATTCATTCAGGTTTCATGCTTGCTGAACCTTAGGCACATCATAAAGTCTAACCATCATCCAGGGATATGCAAAAGTGGAAACGTGCCAGCTAGAAATTTTAAATGGAAATATTTAGAGTTAACCATGCAACTTAATCTGATTCTAAAAGAGAACGGTAGGTTAACATTGCCAGTGTAAATACTCATTCCTCTGAAATAACTGCTGATAATTTGGGCATATGATTGGGAAAGCTATGCTGACAAATTGATAACGTCAGAAGTCATATGGCACCAGGTTATAATCCAACAGGTTTGTTTGAAATTATAAGCTTTTGGATTGCTGCTCTTTCATAAGGTGGAGACTCCAACTGTTGAAGGAGCAGTGCTCCAAAAGTCTGTGACTTCAAATAAACCCACTGGGACTATAACCTGGTGTCATGTGACTTCTGACCTTGTCCACCCCAGTCCAACACTGGCAGCACCACATCATAATTGATCATTTACAATGTACTTTCAGTAGATTTCATTTTGGCTAAAAATGCTTGACTCAGAGATTTTACTCTGTAAACGTAATGTTCTTCTTCATGTATTTTAGGCATAGGATTGTGTGAAAAGTGGAATGCTGTGTGCATGAAAGATGCTTGCTAACTATTGGGTGCCTACTCCAAACCTCAATTATTCTGGCTGAATTTCCTCTTACTAGCAGCCATCTGTAAGAGCTAATGTTGTGTGAAGATGTGCAGCAATGTGAGTAGTGTTCCAGGTCTGAGATGGTGACTCATTTTCTTGGGCAGTTTCAACACCAGAAAGACAAAGACCAACTGACCTATCGGTTAGTTAGATCATTGATGTCTGCAGTAACATGCTGAGGCACTTCTCATCCACTCCTCCAGCCACGTAAAATGCTTGAGAAGACAAAATGTCCACTTCTTGCCCATTGGAGAATATGAATTCCCCTGGTCTTCTGAGTTCTGGCTGTTGGATGGTCAAGAGTGATTGCTGCGAAATTAATGTGGAGGTGTTCCTACTTTGAAAGGAACCATCATGCACCAGGAGCCTTCATGTCACCATCAAAGTAGATGAGAGTGAGAGAACAACTCCGTTTCTGCAAAGAAGAGATCGATACCTTCAAATTCAGACAGAAAAATGATACCACAAGAATTGGAAAAGAAGGGAGTTGTCAAGACAGTGATAATCACTGCATACTACATTAGTAACAAGGTAGAACTGAAAAAATCCTGAGAAACTGGAAGTATGCTTAGATTCAAAGGATCTCAAAGCTTTGAATAGCTCTCACTACCTCATGCAGAATATTTTAGAAATTTTATAGCAATTTGCTACATCACTGTGAAGGCTGGTTCATAGAAAGCAAATTAGATGAAAACAATTTTTCTAAATACATTCTGGATGTCATTTGGGAGATAGAGGTGTCTGTAAAAGCTGTTTAACAGTTCCATGGCTTCAGAGGAATATCAATGCAAGCAGCACAAGATAGCCAGTGAACTTCACAGAAGCTATTATGTATGATCTACTGGCTGGGGACACAAAGGAAGAAGCCATGGATGACCATGATCAGAATCGAGTGAGATTGTTAGAGAGCTCATTGGATGAATCTGAAGTCAAGAAAAAAATGCAAGTAATTGTTTGGCAGTGAAGAAATTAGTTGTTGGTAAAAAAACACTTTTAGTCAATGCTTTTTCTGGAAATTTACAGACTAGAAGTTAACTATATAACCTTATCTTCACAAATTGAAAGTGCATGTACACTTGTCATTGTCAACAAAATAGTTACAGCCATTCACTGGTATGTTCCTTAGTGTAATGCCTTGACAATTTGAATCAGGTTTAAATTTAAACAAAGTTTAGTAGTTAATTGCCAGTCATCATCTAACTACTATATTCTTCATTACAATGCTTTATCAATCAGAGTCTATTCCCCAAACAATCAGCACTCCCTATTCAAGAAGTATCAAATCATACTCACCCTTAATTGGTATTTCTTGTCGATATCCTGAGAAATACAAGGCGAAAAGCCTCAATGAAAAGATACAATTCAAGACGTCTGAAGTACATTCATCATGTTTTGACAGTGAAAGAACATCATGCTGTTTCTGATCAGGTGAGCTGCAGTACAGACACAAAAGCCAACAGATGTAAAGTTGGTGCAAAGATTTGTTTTGGCCAGTTAAGTGCTCCCCTCTTTTTAACCCTCTCAGTTGAGTGCTACAGAAGTCAAATTATTTTTAGCATGCAGCTAATCTCACACCATTTAACAGACAGTATTAATTGAAATTAAAGAGACAGTTACAAGGCTTGCTTGAGTAAATGTAAGAGGAGTTTCCTGACTCACTAAGCACTGAAAAATAATAAAACACAGATCAGGATCCGTGTTTGGTAGTGTTGGGTCTGGGCATGTTGCTGGGTAAGGTCAAGGAATCTGGTTTGTTGGAAGATTGGGTCTGGTTGGGTAGGGTAGAGCACTTCAGTTATGGTAGGTTGGGGGAGTGGCATCAGGTGAAAGTGGATCCAGCTTTTGAAGGGAGAGGTGAATGGTGTGTCAGGAGTTGGAGTTGGATGAAAGCATTTAAGACAGCTCTAAGGGACTTTATCAGAGGATTTATTTTCTAAGAGAAGTTAAATTTCCAAGTGGTTCCCACAGAGTTGGCTGTATAGGGATTCCACATGGTCTCAATCCACTACTCCATTCTAAATAAAAACCGAAAGAACTGCAGATGCTGTAAATCAGAAACAAAACCAAAATCAGAGAAGCTCAGCAGGTTTAACAGCATCTGTGGAAAGAAATCAGAATTAACATTTTGGGTCTGGTGACCCTTCCTCAGAACAACTACTCCATTTTGTTCTGATCCAGCAATTATCTGGTCACTGGAATATTTGGGCCACCACCTATATCCTTATTGCAAAATGTGCATGTTATTCTAGTTTGCTTTATTATTGAATTTATTTTGAGAGTGAGAAAAGCCCAGAGTGAAAGAAAACCAGTCTTCTACTTCTGCTGTTGCAAACCTTCTCTTCTTTCTCTTTTCTCAACTCAAAAGGTATGAAATAATATTTCATTAATCAGAACATAGAACATTACAGCACACTACAGGGTCTTTGGCTCTCGATTTTGCACCAACCTGTGAAAACAATCTGAAGCACATCTAACCCACACTATTCCATTCTCATCCATATGCCTCTCCAATGACCATTTAAATGCCCTTAAAGTTGGCAAGTCTTCTATTGTTGCAGGCAGTGCATTCCATGCCCCGACACCTCTGAGTAAAGAAACTACCTCTGACATCTATCCTATGTCTATCACCCCTCAATTTAAAGCTATGTCCCCTCATGCTAGTCATCACCATCTGAGGAAAAAGGCTCTTGCTGTCCACCATATCTAACCTTCTGACTATCTTCTATGTCTCAATTAATTCTCCTCTCAACCTTTTCTCAAATGGAAACAGCCTCAAGTTCCTCAGCCTTTCCACATAAGACCTTCCCTCCATACCAGGCAACATCCTCGTAAATCTCCTTTGAACCCTTTCCAAAACGTCCACATCCTTTCTATAATGCAGTGACCAGAACTGTACGCAATACTCCAAGTGTGGCTGTACCAGTGTCTTATACAGCTGCAATATGACCTCATGGTTCTGAAACTTAGTCCCTCTACCAATAAAAGCTAACACACCATCTGCCTTTTTGACAGCCCTATCAACCCAGGTGACAACTTTCAAGGATATATGTACCTGGACACGAGATGTCCCTGCTCATTGACGCTGTAAAGAGTCTTACCATCAGCCCAGTACTCTGCATTGATGTTACTCCTAAAGTGAATCACTTCACTTTTCTGCATTAAACTCCATTTGCCACCTCTCAGCTCAGCTCTGCAGTTCATCTATGTCTCTCCTTAACCTATGACATTGCTCGTCACTCTCCACAACACGACTGACATTAGTGTCATCTGCAAATTTACTAATCCATCCTTCTATACCCTTATCCAGGTCATTTCTATAAATGACAAACAATAGTGAATCCAAAACAGATCCTTACCGTACAGAACTAGTAACTGAACTCCAGGACAAATATTTCTCACCAACCACCACCCTCTGTCTTCTTTAAGCTAACTAATTTCTTATCCAAACTGCTAAATCACCCTCAATTTCATGTCTCTGTACTTTGTACAATAGCCTACTGTGAGGAACCTTATCAAACGCCTTACTGAAATCCATATACACCACATTAACTGCTTTACCCTCATCCACCTGTTTGGTCACCTTCTCAAAGTGCTCAATAAGGTTTGTGAGGCACAACCTACTCTTCACAATACCATGTCGATTAACCTTAATGAGCTTGTTCCTTTCTAAGTGATCATAAATCCTATTTCTTATTGTCCTTTCCAATACTTTATCCACAACTGAAGCAATTAAAGGTCTATAATTTCCAGGGTTGTCTCTACTCCCCTTTTATGTACTCCTATAACTGGTTTCATTTTTTGTTTTCCAAGCTGTAAATGAAAAGTTAATACATCTGAGTAACTAATATAGTCATTTTGATTTTCAGATAAAGGAAACCTTTTGTCCATGAAATGTTCCAAGTATTAAAAAGGAGATTGATGTTAGTCAGAAATTAGTCAATTTTTTTACCAGAAACATAACAGCCAATTTGTGAATTTCTTGCTTAATTTGTCATCACCTTTGTGAACCTTTTACAAGTGCTCAGTGCATAATACACACAAATGAGGCACAGAACAAGAGACAGCTTTCACTCACATCCAGCAACTAATAATGAAACCATCAGTGATAAGACGCTAAGGTACTAATGATGAATTTATCTTGCAGTGTGAGGCCAGTGAGACAGGACTTGTTTCAATCAGCAAGAATAACCAATTGGATCTACATTCAGTACATTGATGCAAGCAAAACAACACAATACATAAATTAAGGAAGAAGACTTGGTTGTTGACTTTATTTGTGAATGTTGTCATGAATATCTGTTTTGGAAGAGACTCAGTAGATTTAGAGTCTGACCACAAGCCACTTCAAAACATCATCCTCAAGCCATCTGGAAGGAATGTTCCATTGTTTTGCAGAAATATCATTCGGAAGTGACATACAAGCAAGGGTAGACGATGACATGCTGTAGAGTCCTGTACACCCTATGAAGGTAATTGCAGATGCAAAAACAGCATGAAGTCATGTAAATTCAGTAAGAAGCATGCTCTGGAAGTCATCAACCTAACCTAAAAGGGCGTATTGTTTTGATCAAGCAAACTATGCACTCTTCAAGTGTTGTACAAAGTAGTAATGAAAGGATGACCTGAAAGCTTGGAGGCCACATATATTGCTGTAAGAATATTATGGGCAGGTGGAGACAGTCCAAAAAACTGTCTTGTGTAAATTAAATGAAATTATCATCCCTGAGAAAAGGTGAAAAAGAATATCCATGCCAGCCATTAAGGAATTGAGTCTACTCCTGAGGGAGACAAGAAGTACTCCACTGGACAAACATGAGCAAAGAGATTAAAGACCACATCAGCTAGTGCTGTGTTTGTAATGAATAGAGAGCTAAGAAATGAAAGAACCTTTCATTGCACATGACATCCTGGGCAGGTCATGGATGAAACTTGGAATAGATCTCCTCACTGTCTCAGGGACGGATTACCTCATGATTATAATTGCAGCTAATGTCAGTGAGTACCAGAGAAATTGTAGAAAATTTGAAGGAACAGCACCATTATTGCAGCATGCCAAATGTCATGATAAAAAATAATGGCCCTCAACTCTCAAGTAAATAATTTGGTCACTTCACAAATGATTGGGATTTTCAATGGCACACCTTATCCCAAGATCATCCCCCATTGTATAAAACGACTGAGACAACAGTTTTAAAAAAAACACAGAAGGGGTCAACATTGAGCAAGTTCAGTACAGATGTGTATTAGTCAATACTAGAGTGACTAGTTACTGTTGGTGTGGAAAATTGTTCAGTCCAGCAACTGAAGTCATGCTACACCTGAACTTGTTTTGCCACGAGCATCTACAGGAGCTAAGCATAGGAAAAGGAGAGAGTGACAAAATCCAAGTGAAATAATAACCATATTTCACTTTGTGCAGTTTTATCAATCAGTACTAGAGGCCCATCATTCCATGAAATACACAGCCAATTAGCAAGAGCAGTTACCATGAAAACAGTAGTCACCAGAAGAATTACACTCTTCTGAGAAAGAACATCAATACCAATAATGAACAGATCTTAAATGAACAGCCTCTGACAGGGCATGTACAATTATAATACCTGAATGCTTGTAAAGATGGAAAAGTTAGGTGCTGTTGCTCAAACTAGTGCTGGGTCCACTATTTTTCATTATTTACATTAGCGATTTGGATGAAAATATAAGAAGCATGGTTAGTAAATTTGCAGATGACATCAAAATTGATGGTATCATGTACAGTGAAGAAGGTTATCTAAGAGAACAATGGGATCTTGATCAACTGTGTCAGTGGTTTGAGGAATGGCAGATAAAGTTTAATATGGATAAATGTGGGATATTGCATTGTTAATACAAATGGTAAGACAAACTGGGGCAGGACTTGCATAATTAACGGTAGGGCCCTGAGGAGTGTTGTTGAACAGAGACCTGGGGATGGATGTATATGGTTCTTTTTAAAAGTGGCATCACAGGTAGACAAGGTGACAAAAAAGGTTGCCTCCATCAGTCAGGGCATTTAGTACAGGAATTGAGGTGTTATATTACGGCTGTACAAGATATTGGTGAGGGCACATTTGGAATACTGTATACTGGAATTCTGGTGACCCCGCCATAGGAAGGATGTTATTAAACTGAAATTGGGGCACAGAAGATTTACAAGAATGTTACTGAGATTGCAGGGTCTGAGTTATATGGAGAGTCTGGATGAGCTGGCATTTTTTTTTCCCCTGGAATGTAGTAGGCTGAGGGGCGATCTTCTAGAAATATATATAATCATGAGGGGCATATTTAAGTTGAATAGCCAAGGTCTTTTCCATAGGTTGGGGAGTCTAAAACTAAAGGGAATAGATTTAAAAGGGATCTGATGGCAATTTTTTTCAGAGGGTATGTGCGTATGGAACAACCTACCAGAGGACGTAGAGGTGAGTACAAATACAACATTAACAAGACATTTGGGCAGATACATGGATAGGAAAGGTTTTAGGAATATAGGACAAATGAAGGCAAATGGGGCGAGTTCAGTTTAGGAAACCTGGTCGACATGGATACGTTATGATGAAGGGTATCTTTCTCATGCTCGCTGACTCTATAACTTGAGCTTGGCTTCACAGAAACATTACAGCAAGCCTATATTATAAAAGGTATAATGAACACAAGTTGCTGAACTAAAATAGTAAGTGTCTAAAAGATCTGGGGTAAATACATGTGCGATCATTTTTGGTTGGTCTCCTCATTGTAAAGCTGACTACACTGAACAGCGAATATCATGGAATAGATGGAAAGAAGTTCAAATAACCAGCTGCTTCATCTGGAAAGTGTTTGGTACCTGGGATAGTGAGGATTGCACCCCCTGAGATTGCATGAAAAGGTATCATGGAAGGGAAATGAAATGTTGGGGGTGATGGTAGAGCAAACCAAGTTGTCGCAGAATGATTGGTCCCTTCACAATATGATCAGGGTGAGATATGTTTGATGGGCTATCCTACTTGGCAGGTTGGTATGGCAAAGGGATGGTCATTTGAACTTGGAGCCTGGTGGGATGTAAAGTGAGGGCAAGGTGAACCCTCAGTAAGATGCTGGGGAGATGGTACAGGGGTTGGGATGAGGGCAGGAATGTGAGTAATGAGTCAGACACCGTTGAAAACCCTGTCCAGAATAATGCTGTATTGGGGAGGTGGGGAGAAGCCTCTCTTGTGGAAAAAGTAAGACAAGTCAGAAATACAGTTTTGTGTCAAACCTGGAGGTTGCCTGACCTGCTGAGATTTATCAGCAGTCACTGTTTTCATTTCATATCTCTAGCATCCTCAGTACTTCACTTTTGCTTTGTTGTGCTGGCATGAACACATTAGGTTTTGTGAATGATGATTTTCTTTATGAATATTGGGTAACTTGTCCTTGCAAATGATGGTGTACGCATTTTATTTATTTGAAAAGGAGAATATTTGTAGAAATTCATTTCATAAGATACTTGTCATTGTCATATGACTTATACTGTGAGTGCTTTCAAATTTGGAGAGCAAGGCCATTAAACCATACACATGAAGTGTGATGTTAGAAAGGGCATCTTCTCTTATGGTATGAGAAAAATGTGTCATTCAGATGAGAAGTCAGTAGTGAATATGTTTTGTTGTATACAGTGGTGAAATATTAGTCTGTGAAAGGAATGCTTGCTTTATAATCCTCAGAATACAGGATTTGTAACCACAGTTGAAGGCTTCAACAGCTAACCAAGCAAAACCTTTTGAATCACCTCATGAACTTTGAAATATAACCTGTTCATAAAATTGACATTTCATTGACCAGGTGACGACTTTATTTGTAGATGAAGTGAGAACTTTGCTGGACATGTTCAGGGAAAATAAAATTTCAGTATTTTTTTGTAGTGTCTGACTAACTTGAACAGCAAAAGGACCTCTTGGCCTTTGACCTTGACATTTGAAATGTACATAATGTGTAACCTATTGTGTAATATTGATTTTTTTTGCTGTTTTCTACATTTAACAAAATACAGAGCAGTGAACAAAACTTGAAGAGATCATCTAATGATAAACGTAATTGAAGAAAATAAATCCACATTGTGCAATTGTGACTCATCATATTCACAGATGACCTCTGCGTGTCTTCAGCTGACCCAGAACTACACTTTTCTTCTGCTCCATTGAGCTGTTTCCAGGCAACGCTATTAATTAGATAATTCAAAGCTTCAAGTGTCCATCATGCTTTTGCTGCATTATACTAAATACTGATAGAGACCAATCCAATTAGGATTAGTTATGCAGTAACCTCTGAAATATTCTACTTGTATAAAATAGTCCAGTGGTCATGTCAGGATCAAGTGGTTACAGTTTGCATTTTAATAATGTACAAATGCATGATAAAATGGGAAGAGTGGCTTCACCTTGTCTCAAAATAGTATTTTGTGCTCAGTAGTATTTTCTTCAAGTAACTTTGAAAATCAGTAAAACGATTTTGAAGTAAATTTGTATGATGCTCTGTTTGAATCAAGAAGCTCTGTTTGCATGAGCAAGAAAGTAAGTAGAAATAATCTTGTGCTTTGATGCAAAACAGCCCACGTCCGATGCACTGCCTGTCATACACTGGCCTGATGCTCAGTTGCATTGCAATCAATTGGGATAAAATGCTATGAAACAAGTAGTCTATGCAAATACCATGTGTTCTGTGGGCACAGTACAAGATAAATTTCTACACCTGTGTGTATTTTGATTCCATGCCCTTCATGGTCTTGAATTTTTGAATTTTGTAAAATACATTAGTGAGGAAGAGAGAACTGGTGTCAAAGGCAAAGTCTTAATTAAACATTAATTCAATTTTTCAAACAAATAAAGCCGAGTGTGGAGGCAAATTTATAAATCTGCCTGTGCCTTGTAAATTGTGCAAAGAAAAGAAAGGCCAACAAAATAGATTCTCATTCCTGACATCTAACTGAGAAAGCAGAAGAGAAACAGAAGTCAATGAGAAATGCAAATAGTTTGTTCTTTACTGATTCTAATTTGATTTATTTACAAACAAAATGTGTTTAAAAAAGTAGCAGTATACTTGTGGCCGTTAAATCTGAAGGGATTATCAAGTTTTCCAAATGCCCTGTACTTCTTGAACTTTAAAAAAGCACAAGCTAGGAATATGGCTTTGTGATAAGTAATCACCCATGGTCTGGAATGCAAGAACAGGCCCAATAGCCTACTCATGTTTCTGTGTTAACCAACTTCATCTGAACTTTCAGAACACTTCTGACCAGGGAGGGTTGAGATGACAAGTGGAAGTGAGGAATTAGTTGGACACTTAAAAATTATCTCTCTCTCTCTCTCTCTCTCCGCCTCAGTAGGGGAGAACACAATGATTACAAATTTGTTAATGCTGGGAAAAACAGTGGATGATAGTAAAGGGTTGTAGTTGTAGATATTGGAGAGTATTGAATTGGAGATGTGATAAGACTCGGGGAGAAAGTTAAATTAAAAAGGGTTAAAGAAGAAATTGTGACTCCAGCCCAAACTGTTTCACATCAGGTTAGTGGTTTGGTTGTTGACTGGAAGGACATTGAAATTGAAGGTCATTTTAACTGTGTTATTAGAAGTTGGATATCATTCATGTCTTATTTGGAGCAATCTTCCTTTGTCTAAATGGTGCACATGTTCAATTATGTCTCTATTTTACATTTTTGTGAATTTGTAAGGTGTTTGACAGAATGTTCCAAGTGTCTCCCATTAAGATTAGTGTAATAGCTGTTCTGGCTGTTATCCAGAATTGTGCTGTCACATTTGATGAATTGGGTGAAGCAAGTAAAGCTCCATTGAAAAGTGGATAGTGCCTCTGTAGAGCTCATTCGTGTGTTATATTGGGTCATATATTAACCATTTTACTCAGTGGACATATGTGACTACAATTTTTATTGAGGAGTCCACCAAAGAGAATAAGGTAATAATAGAAATAAGTAATTAAGCTATTGTATTTACATTACTTACAGACAGCATGATTGGCAAGTCTCAATGTTTACAACTCAAGTGAGGGTAATGTTGAAATTGTTAATCTGGAGAGTAAAAAGCACATCAAGTTTAGTCAGAAAAGTCTAAAAGATTGCAAATTAAACAAATTGGAATTATTTCCAGAGAAGAACCTTACCAAGCTCCAATTCTTGATCCCCAGTTCTCTGGTGCGAGCTCATATCCAGCAAAACTGCTATCTGATGGGCTGCATTTGTGAAATTTGTGTGTTTGAAAGAGCCTACCTTCATTACCTGCTATTTTCATTCTGGCTGAAAGTGAACCTGGTGTGAAAGCTCCTGTCTCCCTCTGCATTTGGGAAGTGCTCTTTGCAAACATGTGATTCAGGTCATATTATTGCATTGATAACTATTGTATAATTTATCTGAGCCACCTTCAGGAATTTATCAACTGCACACTAATCCTGCTATATTGTTTGATTTCATTCTATGATTTCTGTCAGGTTCAGCTTTTTGTACTTCAGATTGAACAGTGAGTCACTTAGCTCATCCATTTTGGTTGCTGTTATTCCCAGTTTCATCCTCTAGTCTCCTTATTTTCTGATTGCTTCACTCTTTCAGTTTCCTGGTGTGGTATGAGTTGGAGTTAATGGATTCCTTGTTCATGCCTCCATGAGGGTTTCTCATGCTGCTCGCCTGAAAGAGGGTGAAAGAAGAGGAAAATCAGGGAATTACAGACAAGCTAGCTTAGCAACTGTGGTGGGGAAATAGTTGGACACTACAATTATGGATGGGATAACAGAAGACCTTAATGGAAAATGTTTAATTGGGGATGAGCAGCATGGATTCATGACAGGTTGGTCATGCCTAACAAACCTCATTGAGTTTTTTGAAAAGTTGACTGTGGTGATCATAATGAGGTTCGCCAGGTGGGCCTCATAGAATGAGTTCCCTCACTGGGGCTGTTAATCTGTTCTAATCAGACAGCTCTGGCTGATTAGATATGAACAGGAGTCGTAGTTGTGGGCATGTTCACTGAGCTGAGAAGTTGATTTGCAGACATTTTGTCCTCTATCCACATGACATCTTTGGTGCTTTAGAACTGCTGTACTGCCTCCTAAAATTTATTTTGTTCCGTTCTTGCTGCTTCTGGTTGCTGGTTCCAGTTGGTCGTTGGCGTGGCGAGTATATTGGGTCTATGTCTATGTGTTTGTTGATGGGGTTCATGGATAAGTATCGTGCTTCTCAAAATTCCCTGGCTGTCTCCTGTTTAGCTTGTGCTATGATCGTTGTGCTGTCACAGTCAAATTTGTGATCCCTGTCATCTGTGTTTATGGCTACTAGGGACAGCTGGTCATGGCATTTAATGACTAGTTGGTGTTTGTGGATGCGGATTGCTAGCTGCCTGCCTGTTTGTCCAGTATAGTGTCTCATGCAGTCACTGCATGGAATCTTTGTAAATTACATATGTTTTGCACATGATGGATATCGGTTCTTTTGTTCTAGTGGGTTGTCTGAGCGTGGTTGTTGGCTTATGGGCTGTCATGAATCCCAGTGGTTGGAGAAATCTGGCTATTAGTTCTGAAATGATTTTTGTATGCGGTAATGTAGCTATGTGTTGCGTTGTGACATGTCCTCATTGTTTTGTTTATCTGCTAGATATCTGCAGATGAAGTTGTGGGGATATCTGTTCTTGAAAACTCTGTAAGGGTTGTCTTTTTCTCTTTGCAAGTTGCGAATGCTGCAGTGTGTTGGAGCCTTTTTGAACAGGGTCCCAATGCTGCATCTCTTGTGTGTGTTCGGGTGATTGCTGTTGTAGCTCAGGACCTGGTCAGTCTGTGTTGCTTTTCTGTACACTTTTGTAGTGCATTCACCTTTCTGTGTTCTTTTAACCATCACATCCAGGAATGGGAGTTGGTTGTTGGTTTTCTCCTCTCTCATAAACTTCATCCTTGTGAGTATGGTGTTGATAAACCAGTGTATGTTTTTGATTTTTGTTCTCTTAATATTTACAAAAGTGTCATCCACATATCTGATCCAGAGTTTGTGTCAGGTTTGTGGGAGGCAGGTTTGTTCCAGTCTTTGCATCACTGCTTCTGCTATGAGCTCAGAGATGGATGAGCCCATAGGTGGAAGACCAACGTAACTTACAAGATTCCATGCAAAGCCTGCACAAAACACTATATAGGACAAACAGGCAGACAACTAGCAATCCATATCCATGAACACCAACTAGCCACTAAATGCCATGACCAGCTGTCCTTTGTAGTCACACACATCAATGACAAAGACCACAGATTCGACTGGGACAACATAACGATCATAGGACGAGCAAAACAGAGAACAGCCAAAGAATTACTAGAGGCATGGTACTCATCTATAAACTCCATCAACAAACACGTAGATTTAGACCCAATATACATATCACTCCAATGAACAACTGGAAGCAGCAGGAATGGAACCAAATAAATTCCAGAAGACACAGTACTGCAGTGCTTCACAGGAGGCTCCAAAACACACAGATGTCACCTAGAGCAGGAGATGAAACGTCTGCCAGTCGCCTTCCCAGCTTGGCAAACATACCCACAACTACGGCAACTGGCACTCAAGATACAAATTAGATTAGATCTTTACACAAACTGTAAACAAGAGTGTTAGGGGACCTGTTCATTCTAAGAGCTGGCTCTAGCTAGCTTCACTTGGAGAGCTGGTTCTGAGGAAGTTGTATTGATAACTAGGACTTCCCATGTGTAAATAAAAGGTGATTCGGTGATGGGAAACCAGCCTCTGTGGAATTACTTCAGTGGCATTGAACGAAAAGCATGCTCCTGGAGAAATTAGCTCACAGCAGTCATGTATCATTACTTGAGAACTTTGGCTCATTTGATCTTGCCATCAAAGACTGGGCCTAGTATGTGGAAAGAATGCTTGATTTTTTTTTACCCAGGTAGATGACATCTGGGCAGATGAAAAGCAATCAGTAATTCTCCTGACAGCTTGTGGGACTTGCAGTTTTTTTTTTCGCATATTAAGAGCCTAACTTTCCCTGAGGCATCAGATACTACGATTTTCAAGAGTTGATGCATTTTATGACCCCAAGTCTTCTCTAGTTCTGAGATGCTATTGGTCTTAGTTGGAAATTCAAGAATCAGGGGAATCCATATAAGAAGTTTTGACTAGGTTAAGATGACTGGCAGAGGCATGTGACTTTAGTTTAACCCTTAATGAGATGCTGGGAGACTGTTTGTTTGGTATGTGGCATTTATGATGTAATCATGCAAAAATGCCGACTAGCTGAAGCCTAACTGGATTCAAACCTCATTGAATATTTTGGAAAAGTTGACTGTAGTGATTGTCTTTATCATCGGAAACTGTGGAACATGGAGCATATGAGTTGCAGGTTACTCCTCTGACTAAGCTTGGGAATATCACTTGAGTGAAGGCATTGCATAATCTCACTTGGGACATATCCTGAACAGAGGGACTCTAGGAGCCCACAACAGAATCTCAAAACAAAATCAAGCCTTGGCCAAATGGTTAAAATTTTCTTCAGGATCCAGGCCTGAAAGCCAGTGTAGTTGCAGGACTTGAAACAGAAATAAAGAGTCCCAGTACGCCTAAGATTGACTAAGGAAGTTCATATACTGGATTAGTGGTGCTGGAAGAGCACAGCAGTTCAGGCAGCATCCAACGAGCAGCGAAATCGACGTTTCGGGTAAATAGGCTAGTATCCAGAAAACTGTACACCCTGGAAAGCCTACCGACAGCTTGTTTGGAGCAACATCCAAGTTAGAGCCAATCAAAATAAATGGTCACATGATTCTAATGTAGGTCAATACTGGAGCGGCTGTTTCAGTGCTCACAGCTTCAGTCTTTGACAGAATTTCATTCTGACTCCAATCCTTAAGCTTACATAAGATCTTGGTTCGTCTGAGAACCTATACCAGGGAATCTTTACAGATTAACTCGACAAAGTGTTCTGGTCTCTCATGAGAAGCAGTTGGTTCGGTTACCGCAACTCACATTAAATGGTCAGACCCAAGCTTGATGGGGTGAAATTAGTTGCGAAAGATTCACTTTGGTTGGCTCAACATTTTTTTTGATTGGAAAATAGCTGCCTGAGTGAAGTCCTAATTTAATATTTGGAAGATTTTCAGGAAGGTCTAGGGGGATAACAAGTCAAAATATTGAAACCGAAACCTTAAAGTATTTACATTATCTGAACTTGTTGTCATGTGCTATGGGTTTCAAATTGTTAACACCATTCCACACAATGCAAAGAGGCAAACTGATACAAACCCTGGGGATCATTAAATCAAATCCATCAAATTTACCAAACAGCCCCCAAAACAAAGATAAGATTTCACTTTTTCTAACACTTTAACATTAATCAGAATCCACTCAAATTAAACAGGGATTAGCAAATCCATATGGACAATAAATTGAACAAGAAATAGCAGTTACAAAATAGAACATCTCATGAATTTAGCACACAGCTAATTCTGCCTATACAGTTCCAGCTTTGATTCAGTTTTCCATGTAGAATTACTGTTCCGTTAATCAGGGAGTTGGTTAATTCTCTGTAGACTTCAGCTTTCTGCAAATGATTGTCTATTTTCAGGAATCCTTTTAATGCTTATGAATTACATGGAAAATCGAAGGATAATGAACTATTTAAAAAATTTTTCCAAATTAAAAAGACTTTAACCAATGATTTGAAGGAAATCTTTGTGTTTTACTAGAAATGATATTGATAGTTTAATGTCCTTGTGATCTACTTGCTGATTTCAGAAGGTCAAATGACATTGGAAAAAATAGTCAAGCAAAGCTTTTAGGGAGACTGTTTTTGCTTTTTGTTTGCCTTTTTCTTAGTAAACATCATCTCTGCAGATCTTTTGTTATGTAAGTGTGACTGTTTTGGGATTAAAAAAGGAACTACAGCTTATTCAGATCATAGCTCAGATGTTAACTAGTTTGGCACTTATTTGAGTGGAGTTTATTTTAGGAAAAATAGATCATTTTGAGTTCATTTAATGAAGCGCAATGACAGTTTCTTGATAGTTATGGCAGCAAATACACAGAATCATCACTGCGGATACTACATCAGGGCTTTCCTGATGAAGGGCTTTTGCCTGAAACGTTGCTTTACCTGCTCCTCGGATGCTGCCTGACCTGTTGTGCTTTTCTAGCACCACTCTAATCTAGACTCTGATCTCCAGTATCTGCAGTCCTCACTTGCGCCCACAAGGGAACAGGCAAAACTGGATTTAGTGTTGTGCGATGAGGCAGACATGATAAAGGAGCTTAAAGTGAAAGAGCCCTTAGGAGGCAGTGATCATAATATGATTATATTTACTCTGTAATTTGAGAAGATAGAATCAGGCATAATGGTATTACAGGTGAATAAAGGCAACTACAGACACATGAGGGAGGAACTGGGTAGAATTGATTGAGAGAGGAGCCTAGCAGGAAAGACAGTAGAACAGCAATGGCAGGAATTTCTGGGAGTAATTTAGGAGGCACAGCAGAGATTCAACCTGAGGAAAAAGAAGCATGGTATAGGGAGGATGAGGTAACCACAGCTGACTAGGGAAGTCAGGGATGACATAAAATCAAAAGAGAAATCATATAATGTGGCTAAGGGCAGCGGAAAACCAAATGATTGGGAAGCATACAAAGACCAACAGAGTGCAAAAAAGAAATAAATAAGGAGGGAGAAGATTAAATATGAGAGTAAGCTAGCTAGTAATATTAAGGAAGACTGTAAGAGTTTCTTTAGATATACAAAGGGCAAAAAAGAGAGGCAAAAGTGGACATTGGGCCACTGGAAAATGACACTGGAGAGATAGCAGTGGGGAACAAGGAAATGACTGAGGAGCTGAATAATTACTTTGTGCCAGTCTTCATGGTGGAAGACACCAGTAATATCCTAAGAGAGTGAGGGGGCAGAAGTAAGTCTGGTGGCCATCACCAAGATGAAGGTGCTATAAAAACTGAATGGCCTGAAGGTGGATAAATCAGTGGGACCAGATGGACTACACCCCTGAGTTCTAAGCAAGATACTGAGAGAGTGGTGACCTTTAAGGAATTGCTAGAATCTGGGGGTGCAGGGGGTCCTAGAAGACTGGAAAATCATTAATGTGACATATCTGTCTAGAAAGTGAGTAAGGCAAAAGATGGAAAATTACAGTCCAGTTAATCTAACCTTAGTCATGAATAAGATCCTGGAAACTATTGTGAAGGATGAGATTATAGAATTCTTGGAAGTGTATGGTAAAATAGGACAAAGTCAGCATGGTTTCATCAAGAGAAGGTCATGCCTGACAAATCTGCGAGAATTCTTTGAAGAAGTTATGAATATGTTATACCAAGGAGAGCCAATGGATATTATCGACCTGGACTTCAAGAAGGCCTTTCACAAGGTGCTGCACAGGAGGCTACTGAGTAATATAAGGGCCCATCATGTTAGAAGCAAGGTGCTAGCATGGATAGAAGCTTGGCTATCTGGCAGAAAGCAGAGAGTGAGGATAAAAGGGTCCTTCTCAGGATGGCAGCCAGTGACAAGTTGTGTTCCGAAAGGCTCCATGTTGGGACCACAACTTTTCACTTTATACATTAATGATCTAGATGAAAGAACTGTGGGCATTCTGGATATGTTTGCAGATCATATAAAGATAGGCAGAGGACAGGTACCATTGAGGAGGCAGGGAGGCTGCAGAAGGATTTGGACAGATTAGGAGAGTGGGCAAAGAAGTGGAAGAGGGAGTACAACATGAGAAAGTGTGAGGTCATGCACTTTGGTAGGAAGAATAGAGGCATGAACTATTTTCTAAATGGGGAGAAAATTCAGAAGTCTGAAGTGCAAAGAGACTTGGGAATTCTAATCCAGGAATCTCTCAAAGTTAAGTTGCAGGTTGAATCAATAGTTAGGAAGGCAAATGCAATGATAGCATTGATTTTGAGAGGACTTGAATATAAAAGCAGGGATGTACTTCTGAGGTTCAATAAGCCCACATTTGCAGTATTTTGTGCAGTTTTGGGCCCCATGTCTCAGGAAGGATGTACTGCCTCTGGAGTGGGTTCAGAGGAGGTTCACGAGAATGGTCCCTGGAATGAAAACTTAACATATGAGGAATGCTTGTGGACTCTCGGTTTATACTTGATGCAGTTTAGAAGGGTGAGGGGTGGGGTGGGGGGGTGGGGGTATCTAATTGAAACTTATAGAATACTGAATGGCCTGGACAGAATAGATGTTGGGAAGATGTTTCCATTGTTAGGAGAGACTAGGACCTGAGGGCACAACCTTAGAATAAAGGGAAGACCTTTTTGAATGGAGAGAAGGAGAAACTTCTTCAAACAGAGAGTGGTGAATCTAAGGAATGCATTGCCACAGAATGTTGTGGAAGCCAGGTGATTGAGTATATTTAAGACTGAGTTGGATAGGTTATTGAGTATCAAGAGGATAAAAGTTACAGGGAGAATGATTTTGAGAAATTTACCAGCCACGATTGAATGGCAGAGCAGACCCGATAAGCTGAATAGCCTAATTTCTGCTCCTGTGTCTTATGGTCTTCGATCCTTCTATTTCTTGTTCTTTCATGCACTTATCCAGCATCTCCTTTAATAAACATATTTAAAACAATCCATATCATTAAACATTATTGATTAAAATATACTGTAAGTGCATAAAACCTTTTGAGATAAGTTTTCACAAGTAGCCTTTCTTGAACAGGAATTGAATACACCAAAAAGGTAAACTTACCTATAATAAAATATAAAGATCTCTTTGTTACAAAGTGCCAACCTTTCAAAAGAGCAAGGTTGCTTATCACGTTTGTTTGACTTTGATAATTTTGAACCCATTAATTAATTCTGTTGCCCATTTTGAATATCTCTGTAATCCAAATGCAGATAGCAAAGCAGACAGTACTGTGTAATTCATGTGAGGGCTCAGGTTTCCATGCGGTGACTTTAAACAAGCCTGGCTCATCACGTTGGAGATGAGCACTGATTGACAAGCAGGCAAATTTCTATTATTATTCAGCTATTGTCTCAGCAGGCATTTTACCATTGTCAGGTGTGTCATGTTGACTCTGTCCATGTGAACTAGCTAACTGAGGGCTCTTGTGGTGCAGTGGTAGTGTCCATACTCAAACTCAGAAGACCTGGGTTCAAGGACCACCCATGTAATAACATCTCCGAACTTACTGTATAAACAAGCTGGTCCATCTTAAATGGTGGGCTGTGGCCTCTTAATCGAGCAGTGGACAATGAGAGTTGCACAATGCTGCACAGGTTGCCATCACCTTTGTGGAGTTTCTGCCAAACTCCACTTTTCTCCTCTTCTTGCCATGATGCTTTTATACATTGTTGTTTTCAGTGGACATGTTGTTTGCAAGCTCTAGAGTCAGCATGAGGGTAGCTGAACATACAACAGTAGACACACAGCTAACTGATGTTGACTCACCCTCATACTGTAGGATCTAGGATGTGAGGAAATTGTCATTTTTCCTATTAAACTTATAGAAATGATCATACATTGCAACAACTTTTAGGAACTTCATTTTTGTTTCTTAAGTACTGTAATTTAGCACTGAAATGTATTGATTCAAGGTGAATTTGCAAGCAATTGTAGTGATCATGCATTTATTACATTTTAATATCAGTGTGATTAGGGATGTCAGAAATTTGTTTGACAATTTTAGAGAGCACCTTATGATTGACTTAATAGTTTGTGTGTTTGTTTTCATGAGTGTTTATGTACAGAATTGTAGAGGACAGTTAACAAAAAAAAGACAAATGGATGGTTTCCTTCTCAATCTGAATGGAGATTTTTTTAAATTTGTGGGACATGGGTATTGAATGCTGGTCAGTATGTCCCTACTTTCCCTTGAGAAGATGGTGTGAGCTGTCTTCTTGAAGTACTACAGTCAATGTACTGTGGGTTGCTTTATTGTGATTCTGTAGTCTTGCTAGACCATTTCAGGTCAGCCACATTGTTGTGGGTCGGGAGTCACATGTCAGCCAGACCATATGAGGATGTTAGATTTCATTTTTCTGACAATCTACAATGGTTTCATGGTCATCAATAGGCCTTAATTGTAGAATTTTTTAAATTATTGAATTCAAATTCCAACATCTGCCACGGTGAGGTTCGAGCCAGGTCCCCAGATCTTCATATACTGAATATTCACATATTCAGTAAACTGTTGCATTTCCTAGCATATGAATGTGAAGAGTTGACAACTTTTGAAGTTATCTTTTAAAAATAAAAGTACATTTGGATAGATTGCTTATACAGTTTGTTTAAAGGAACTTAATGTGAGAGGTAAGAATGTGTACACTATAAAATGTGCATTATTTCAGGATCTCCACTGTAAGACTTAGTTTATCATCAATAAGTGTCCAACCAAAGTGCAACAATAGGCCCTAATCCTGATCCCAAGGATCGTGTCCTTTTGTATAAATCTGAGTGATAATGCCTCAGCTCTGGAATTGCCTGGTATCTTCCTATGTATGTTCATGGGAAAAGTGGTGATGATTCTGAAGATACAATGGTGTTCCATTTTGTCTATTGTCTATTGTCTATTGTCTACGTTCGTGGGAAAAGTGGTGATGATTCTGAAGATACAATGGTGTTCCATTTTGTCCTTTCTGTTTTTGGAGTGGAAAGGTGGCTTTGTGACTATTGTTTTAGTCACTGTTGCTAACCCTCTCCCTAATATCTGAATCTGTCATCTGACCCAACCTTAACAACAACAAGTTGCATTTATAATCCACTTTTACTTGATAGAATGTCCTGAGATGCTGCATGTGTGCATATTACTGAGCAATATTGATTCTGGTCTGACTATTATGGTCAGGTGTAAAAGACGTGATTGCTTACAGTCATTTATTTTTAATCCTGTCTTAGTCACTGCATTTATAAAAATATACTTTTAACAAGTGCCAATCACACTTCAACAAAATTGATCTAACTAGGTCAAAAATGAAGAAGTCAATTCCAGGGTTGTCCAGAGTGAGAGAATGGGATTGTAGTGTAGTCTACATTATGAACTCAAAATGTTAACTCTATTTTTCTCTCTACACATGTTGCCAGACCTGCTGAGTTTATTCAGCATTCCGTGTTTGATTACCTTTTGGAGCTGATTTTTGAGATTTAAGGAATGAATCGATAAGAGAGAGAGAGTGAAGTGCTTTCAGTAGCATTTCTGTTATCAGTCCATGCTTCTTTTTCTCTCCTTTGTTGCTCTAAGCAAGCTACTGAAATTTTGGTCCCCTGCCCAGATCTGTTGCATCAGTTTTACTATAAATTCTGTGTCCTCTGATCCTGCCCCACTAGCTACCTGATGAAGGAGCAGTGCTCTGAAACTTGCATTTTCAAATAAACCTGTTGGACTTTTAATGTGTGATTTTTAACTTCAACCACACCAGTCCAACACCGGCACCTCCACAACATATTTCAAACTGAACATTTTGCAAATGACCTTTCATCTCCAATTGGTGAAGTTATCATTTTAATATGATTAAAATAAGATGTGCAATATTTTGGACACCTCACTGAGTTTCAGGGCATCCTTTTTTAAATGGTAATTCCAATGTGACCAGTTTCATATTTCATAAAGGTTGCTGGTCTTGCCATGTGATCCTAGCAACCATTTCAGATCAGCACCTTTTTAACACCTGAGAATTTCATGAACTATAATACCATCTTAAAGTCAAATCATAATTGTAACAATACAGGAAAGTTTTAAACCGATCTGAAGCAAAGAGGCTTATAGAGGAATTTTTTAATTTTTAGATTCGAGATAACAAAAGGAATCACTGATGATGAATTTCCTGAGTACCTGAAATGTACTGAGACACATGAAATCGAAGCAGAGATGTAATGGAACCAGACCCAATTCATTGATCTTGCCATTCTGAAGCAATTCTCCCACCTCGTAATTTCAATGTCACCTTTTATGCTTTTCTTTACTATGTTTCTGCTCTTTCCCTTAGAGTCACAGTCATACAGCACAAAAACAGACTCCTTGGTCCAACTCATCTGTGCTGACCAGGCACCCCAACCTGACTTAGTGCCATTTGCCAGCATTTGATTCATATCCCTCTGAAACCTTCCTATTCATACACCCACCTAGATGGTTTTTAATGCTATAATTGTACCCACTTCTGTCACTTCCTCTGACAGCTCGTTCCATACACACACCACCCTCTGCATGAAAAAGTTGCCTCTCAGGTCCCTTTTAAATCTTTCCCCTCTCACCTTGAACCTATGCCCTCTAGTTTTGGATTTCCCCACCCTAAGAAAAAGACTTTGGCTATTCATTGTATTGTTACCCCTCTGACTCCAACTCTCGAGCGACAAAAAGCCCCAGCCTACTGAGTGCTTCCCTCTAATTCAAAGACTCTGGTGCCAGCAACATCCCTATTATTCCTTCATTGTGTGAATTTATGATTGCTTTTATTACTGATTATCCTCTTGTGCTCATATGGAGGATACACCTCCTTGGGACTGGCAATGCACATTTGTTTGACTGAGGGGACAACTAAGAACCCTTAGCAAGACATCAGGGCTATCAGAATGCCTGTAGCAATACTACAGTGCTCCATCAGAGAAGTTCATAGCAGGAGCTATGTTAATTAGGGATAAAATCTGTAGTGCTCTGAGCTAGAAGTTCAATCAACATTGCTGTCATAAAAACAGAAAATTCTGGAGAAACTCAGTTGGTCTGGCTGTATCTGTAGAGAAAGGAACAGACTTCATGCTTCAAGTTTAGTATGATGCTTCAGCACCTCAGATTTTCAGCATCCACAGTATTTTGTTATTATATAATGCTTTTGTGTCTGTTGCAGTTTCACTGCTGCTGGAAGTGATCCCTTCCCTGGCGAGCATACAGGTTTGTGCTTTTCAATGTTTAGTTATATGATGACTATGTTTGAAGTGTATGAAATCCATTTTTCTTCAATGTGGCTATTGCTGACAGCTGCAAATTTCACTCTTAACAGTGTAGTCCCTATAAAGTTATAGGGAAAATGGTAAAAAATACTGCTATGGAAATGATGACATTGAATTCATTTTTAAAAATAGCTCTTGTAATGCCCACATATATACAGCACTACCCTGATTGCTGTTAGACCAAGCAACATTAAAGTTTCTATTTCACAAGTCATTTATCATAGTTTCAACATTTTTACAGGATTTTAATAGCTAACATTAATTATGTGTAATATCAACTGAATGCTACAAGCTGTGACCTGTTCCTTAAACAATCCATGGACCCAGTTTGGCCTATCATTGGCATGGCTACATGAAAGTTGCTTCATTTCATTATGTCAATGCGCTCTTCAAGATCCTGATCCCCACTTGACACTTTTGAAGCACAACTGATTACAGAGAAGACATTAAACTAGTTTAAAATATAATGTTTTTTAATGCGTGTTACTCACACAGTTTTGAATAGACATGGCATGTTCAATTACACAAAACCAGATTATAGTCCAACAGGTTTAATTGGAAACACTAGTTTTTGGAGCACTGCTCCTTCATCAGGTGGTCTCCGAAGGCTAGTGCTTCCAATTAAATCTGTTGGACTATTACCTGGTATTGTGTGATTTTTAACTTTGTACTCCACAGTCCAACACCGGCATCTCCAAATCATATTCAATTAAACTGTGAAACCTCTTAATGGTGAAAGAGGGGCAAATTTATTACTGTTTTATGTCCACTGGGTATAAAAGAAATCATTTATTTAATTCAGATGTCAATCTCAGTGGTCACATTCTAAATAGTGAGTTGGAAGATCACAGTTTCAATTCCAGAGATGTAAAAGCTGACATTTCAGCACAGTACTGAGGGTGTGCAGTATTGTTGGAGGTAATATCTTTTCAAGGCTCACAGAAATAAATTATCACAGTTTTATTTGTGGGAATATGGTGTGTGCAAATTGGCTTATTCCCTACTTGTAAAAGCACTTTGGGGTTACATTATACTGAGGATCTGAAAGATTGCTTGTTCATTTTATTTATTTAAGCATTTTTTTAAACATCATTGGTGCTGTTAGAATTTATTGCTCATCCATCTTTGCTCTTGGGAATTTGCCTCCCCTGACAACCATAGCTATCAGCTAGGAACCTGTATATGTCAGGATATAACTTGATTCGCATCTCTCCCATTTTGTAATTACTTGACTATTGTCTCT
Organism: Chiloscyllium punctatum; assembly: GCF_047496795.1. Classification (NCBI taxonomy): domain Eukaryota; kingdom Metazoa; phylum Chordata; class Chondrichthyes; order Orectolobiformes; family Hemiscylliidae; genus Chiloscyllium; species Chiloscyllium punctatum. Next base: position 110,333,911 of record NC_092741.1, read on the forward strand.
CCCAAGTGTCTAGATGTTAACAAAGAAGACTTTGCCAGCTCAACAAGGGTGCGTATGCTATCCAATCCCTAGGTCAATGTTGGTGATTTGAGCCTTGCAATGAGATAGTGACATATATGAAAATTGCAACAGTGACATCAGCAGCCAAACGCTGGAGACTGAGAGTAGGAATAGTTTGTATCAGAGAGTAATGTACCAACCATAATGTGTGAAATGCACTGCAGAATAAATAAAGATGTTTTGATAAACCTACAGGATTAAAACCTTAGTCACTCCTGGGGAGAGGGACACCTTCCTAAAATAGGCCACAAATGGCTTGAAGACACATCCAAATTTTCTCCAAGTGTGGAACCAAACCACAAACCAGCTATCAGGATTTATTCCTTTTTGACTATTATGGATCAGTTTTTCTTACAATTGAGTAGCTGGTTAGGCCATTTCAAATGGCCTTGTAGAGTCAATCACAATGAGCTATCACAGACAGTATTGAGGTAATAGACATTTTTCAATGTAGAGGAGTGCTGCTTGACGCATTATGCCTTTTGAATGAATTGTGCAATTTATCATTTTTCCCTTTGTCACACTGAAAACTATCCAAGTATATATCTGATTCCTGGTTGCAAGTTAATTCTGAATTTGTTTCCAATATCCATCAGACAGTGAATGCTGTTTTAAAAATAATTAAATGTCAACTGCTCACACCACCCAGCTGTTTTCATTACTATTCTGCAAACTGGCTATTAACTATCCTAGCGACCAGGAAAAATAGGACCCCCTGCCTCCAGCTTCTAAGAAGGAAAAAAAAACAAGTATAATCTGAAGTGTAGAGCAATCATGGACCCTTTCTTTTTCCCTCAGTGTAGCTGAAGAGTTACACTATGGGGTGCACAGTGGAGATGACTCAGGAGCTGGTTATTAATGAGATGTTTCTTAAAATCAATAACGTAATTGCTTCAGTCTGAGAGAAACCGTTTATCTAATATAGCCTGGTCTCTTGGGCAATCGTTTGTGTATGCATGTTGCATTTTGGTCTAAATTGTGATAGAAAGTTTATCCAAATCTTATGAGATATTGTCAAGTTAATTCTTATCAACTGCAAGTTTCTTGTTGAGGAACCCTACTGTATGTATTGATGAATTAAAAGTGCCCCCACCCCCTTTCCTCACCTTCCTGCTTTGTATTGGTATGATTGTTGAAACCATCATTATTATTTCTGAGTTAAGATTTTTTTTATTTGATTCTCTGGTAACAACTGTTCAAGTCTCATTTTCCCTCATTCAAAGCCGACAAGGGGAGAGGCCATTCTAGACTTAATGCTCGGAAACGAGCCAGGGCAGGTATCAGATATTGTGGTGGGAGAGCACTTTGGTGATAGTGACCATAACTGCCTCACAAAGCTATGGAGGAGAGGATTAGGCAAAATGGAAGGATATTTAATTAGGGAAGAGGAAACTGTGATGCGATTAGACATGAGTTAGGAAGCATGGACTGGGAGCAATTGTTCCATGGTAAAGGCACTATAGACATGTGGAGACTGTTTAAGGAACAGTTGTTGCGAGTGATGAATAAATATATCCCTCTGAGACAGGCAAGAAGGGGTAAGATAAAGGAACCTTGGATGACGAGAGCGGTGGAGTTTCTCGTCAAAAGGAAGAAGGTAGCTTACATAGGGTGGAGGAAGCTAGGGTCAAGCTCAGCTCTAGAGGATTACAGGCAGGTGAGGAAGGAGCTCAAAAATGGTCTGAGGAGAGCCAGGAGGGGGCACGAGAAAGGCTTGGCAGAACGGATTAGGGAGAACACAAAGGCATTTTGCACTTAGGTGAGGAATAAGAGAATGGTCAAAGAAAGAGTAGGGCCGATCAGAGATAGCATAGGGAACTTGTGTGTGGAGTCTGAGGAGGTATGGGAAATCCTAAATGAGTTTTTTGCTTCTCTCTTTACGAAAGAAACAAACTGTGTAGTGAATAAAACCTTTGAAGAGCAGGTGTGCATGCTGGAATGGATAGAGATAGAGGAAGCTGATGTGCTGAAAATTTTGTCAAACATTAAGATTGACAAGTCACCAGGCCTGGACCAGATTTATCCTCGGCTGCTTTGGGAAACGAGAAATGCAATTGCTTCACCACTTGCGAAGATCTTTGCATCCTCAGTCTCCACTGGAGTCGTACCTGAGGACTGGAGAGAGGCAAATGTAATTCGTCTCTTCAAGAAAGGAAATAGGGAAATCCCTGGCAAATACAGACCAGTAAGTCTCACGTCTGTCATCTGCAAGGTGTTAGAAAGGATTCTGAGGGAGAGGATTTATGACCATCTGGAAGAGCTTGGCTTGATTAAATGCAGTCAACACAGCTTTGTGAGGGGCAGGTCATGCCTCACAAACCTTATCGAGTTCTTTGAGGATGTGACTAGAAAGGTTGATGAGGGCCAAGCTGTGGGTGTGGTGTATATGGACTTCATCAAAGCATTTGATAAGGTTCTCCATGGTAGGCTCATACAGAAGGTCAGGAGGAATGGGATACAGGGTAACTTAGCTTTCTGGATACAGAATTGGCTGGCCAACAGAAGACAGCAAGTGATAGGAGAAGGAAAATACTCTGCCTGGAAGTCAGTGGTGAGTGGTGTTCCACAGGGCTCTGTCCTTGGGCCTCTACTGTTTGTAATTTTTATTAATGACTTGGATGAGGGGACTGAAGGATGGATCAGCAAGTTTGCAGACAACACAAAGATTGGTGGTGTCGTTGACAGTATAGAGGGCTGTTGTAGGCTGCAGCGGGACATTGACAGAACATAGAGATGGGCTGAGAGGTGGCAGATGGAGTTCAACCTGGATAAATGCGAGGTGATGCATTTTGGAAGGTCGGATTTGAAAGCTGAGTACAGGATTAAGGATAGGATTCTTGGCAGTGTGGAGGAACAGAGGGATCTTGGTGTGCAGGTACATAGATCCCTTAAAATGGCCACCCAGTGGACAGGGTTGTTAAGAAAGCATATGGTGTTTTGGGTTTCATTAAAAGGGGGTTTGAGTGTAAGATTCTTGAAATCTTGTTGCAGCTGTATAGAACTTTGGTTAGACCGCACTTGGAATACTGCATCCAGTTCCAGTTGCCCTATTATAGGAAAGATGTGGATGCTTTGGAGAGAGTTCAGAGGAGGTTTACCAGGATGCTGCCTGGACTGGAGGACTTGATTATGAAGAGAGGTTGATTGAGCTCAGACCTTTTTCATTGGAGAAAAGGAGGAGGAGAGGGGACCTAATTGAGATATACAAGATAATGAGAGGTATAGATAGAGTCGATAGTCAGACTATTTCCCAGCACAGAAATGGCTAACACGAGGGGTCATAGTTTTAAGCTGGTTGGAGGAAAGTATAGAGGGAATGTCAGAGGCGGGTTCTTTACACAGCGAGTTGAGAGAGCATGGAATGCGTTGCCAACAGCAGTTGTGGAAGCAAGGTCATTGGGGATGTTTAAGAGACTGCTGGACATGCATATGGTCACAGAAATTTGAGGGTGCTCACATGAGGATTAATGGTCAGCACAACATCGTGGGCTGAAGGGCCTGTTCTGTGCTGTACTATTCTATATTCTATATTCTAAAGCCATGTTTTAAAAATAATGGCACTTGAATGCCATCACCTTCTTAAAAAAAATCACGGCATACTAAGAAATATGCCATTCATGTCTTCATTGGCAGTTCGTAAGACATGTCCATTGAGTCACTTTTACCTCATTGCTTTGAAGGAAGTCTATTTTCAAATCTGCATACAATTCCCATTCAAAAGCTGTGATTGAACTTACTACTACCACCTTTTCAGATTGTGCATTCCAGATTGTAACTCCTCTCCAGATGGAGGAAATATGTCTCCTTGGCCCAGATCATTTGTACAGAGTAGTGATAATGTTCAGACATTTCTCACTGTTGTGTCTTGGGACTCGGAGAAAGCACCAGTGAATGCATATGTACAGTACTGACTCCACAGGGTTCCGATATCACTGCCTTGATACTACTGTGAATGTTTCTGGCCCTGTCAGATCTTTAATGGAGACTTGGCCCAGAAATTTTGAGCAGAATGTCTAAACTTTGTAATCACAGGTGTTGGCTATGATTAATACTGAATGTTGTCTCAGAAGAGACTTTGTCTTTGACCAAGTGTACTTTGTGGTATTGCATTTAATTTTCACTAAATGTCCCCACCCACCCCGCCACAAAAATGATTCAAATTTGAAACCACATTGTAAGCAATGCAAACCAGTTGAATTCAATGTAAGTAATAAAAAGGAAACATATGAAGGCAATCAATGGCATTTGAGATTAGAATATGTTACTTATTTTACAGGGCTACACTTCCACATGATGTAAATTTCACATTGAATACTTACGAAAAATTAATTTAAAGGCTTTCCCACATTCTATGACAATAGAGTAAAGGTTATTCAATCAAAAGTCTTTGATAGCTTACAAATCATTGAAAAATTATGCTCAGTAAAGAAAATTTTTGAAAAAGCACTCAGCACAAGACTGCAAGACTGCTGACTCTTTAAAGAGAGTTCCCTCCCATTGCTGAAATCAAAGAGGGTTTGGCCTTGGTACATATGCACCACCTCATTGTCCCTTGTGGTTCACTTTAATGGTAGCTGCATCCTACAACCAGGACAGACAAGCCCTCAACTTCGACTGAGAAAATGTAAAGCTGTATTTTAAATCTCAGACAGCCTTAGGGCTGACCAGAAAATCTACCTCATATCTGATATCTTCCTATTTTGCCAGTTATCTTCCATCTGTGTCCTCTTGTTACCAACTTGCCTGCACATGGAGACAACATAGCAGAATGTATTTTAAGACTTTTTTAAAAATCTTGAGAACAACTGCCACTTGCTTCATTTTACTCTACAGCACTCTTAGCTGTTGAAGCCCCCAAAATTCTTATATTAAGGTGAATTCCCTGCTGAATACATGAACAGTCTATTTATCAAATCTCCTTTAGTAAGGCATCTGCAGCACATGCTAAAAGTGCACTCCCTGACAAATCATCTACTAGGAAGGACAATATGGTTCATATTTGTACACTGACATTGGTGAGCCTTCATAATTTACCTGTCAGATTTGACATGCATGTATGCCTAAAGTCATTGGTTAAAACAAAGCTGCTTCTGAGGAGAGCTGTTTTACTTCCAAACTAACAGAGAATGGCAGATTTGAGTGTCAAATACACCAAAGATTGAAACAAACGGTTTTCTGGGATAACATGCATAAGTGCACTACTTATTTTCATTTGATCTTTCAATGTTTGATCCTTGGACAGGAGGATAACCATAATTTAATGGGTCTAATAATTTTGTTATCCATGTGACTATCGATTAGATGAGGTGAATTCAGATGTAATTACACAGACAACCACTTCCAATCTCTATACATCAGCCTGAGTTAAATGCAGATGTGTACATAGTACATCGCATGTTACAACGTAATACAGACTTTTTGGCCTTGATGTTGCGCTGACTTATGAAAATAATCTGATGCCTATCTAACTTACGCTGTTCTATTTTTATCCATATGTATGTCCTATGCCCATTTAAATGCCTTTAATGTTGGTGAGTCTACGACTGTTGCAGGCAGGGTGTTCCATGCCCCTACTACTCTGAATGAAAAAGTTACCCACAATATCTGTCCTAAATCTATCATCCCTTAATTTAAAGCTATATCCCCTCATGTTAGCCTTCACCATCCGAGGAAAAAGGCTCTCACTGTCCACCCTATCTAACCCTCTGATGTTTTTATACATCTCAATTAAGTCACCCATCAACCTTCTTCTCTCCAACAAAAAGAGCCTCAGTTCCCTCAGCCTTTCCTCATAAGACCTCCCTTCCATACCAGGCAACATCCTGATAAATCTCCTTGAACCCTTTCCAAAGCTTCCACATCCTTCCTATAACACAGTGACCAGAATTGCACGCAATACTCCAGTTGTGGCTTTACCAGTGTCTTGTACGGCTGAAGCATGACCTCATGGCTCTGAAACTCAATCCCCCTACCAATAAACACCAACACACCATGTGCCTTCTTAACAATCCTATCAACCTGGTTGGCAACTTTCAGGGATTTACGTACCTGGACACCGAGATCTCTCCGTTCATCTGCACTGCCAAGATTTTTACCGTTAGCCCAGTACTCTGCATTTCTGTTATTCCTTCTGAAGTGAACTACCTCACACTTTTTTCCACATTAAACTCCATTTGCCACTTCTTAGCCTCGCTCTGCATCTTATCTCTGTCCCTCTGTAACCCACAACATCCTTCAGCACTATCCACAACTCTGTCAACCTTAGTATCATCCGCAAATTTACTAACCCATCCTTTTACACCCACATCCCGATCATTTATAAAAATGACAAACAGCAGTGGCCCCAAAGCAGATCTTGTGGCACACCACTGGTAACTGAGCTCCAGGATGAACATTTCCCATCAACCACCACCCTGTCTTCTTTCAGCTAGCCAAATTTCTGATCCAAACTGCTAAATCACCTTCAATCCTGAAACTCTGTATTTTGTGCAATAGCTTAAAAATGTGTTGCTGGAAAAGCGCAGCAGGTCAGGCAGCATCAAAGGAGAAGGAGAATCAACGTTTCAGGCATAAGCCCTTCTTCAGGAATGAGGAGGGTGTGCCAAGCAGGCTAAGATAAAAGGTAGGGAGGAGGGACTTGGGGGAGGGGTGTTGGGAATGCAATAGGTGGAAGGAGGTTAAGGTGAGGGTGATAGGCCGGAGAAGGGGTGGGGGCGGAGAGGTCGGGAAGAAGCTTGCAGGTCAAGAAGGCAGTGCTGAGTCTGAGGGTTGGGTTCTACCTTGTGGAACCTTATTAAATGCCTTACTGAAGTGTAGCCAGCCTGTAGAACATCCTCAGTCTGCTGCACTTGGATGAGCTGAACAAGTTAGTTAAAAAGGATTAACTTTAAAAATATGAAATGATGGGTGACATTTAACTTGAGTGAAAGTCATTAACCAATTAACACATCTGCTAGGTGAGGGGGAGATTTTTGGAAGCACCCATGCACCCACCCACATGTCACTATTTGAAAGTAAAAGTAAAAGACTTTGGGTTCAGTAACCTCAAACTGAGGAAAACTGCATTTTGGCTTTCATGAATGGATTGCTTTTGGAGATACAACACAGACAAATTGTTTTCTTTGACATCTCATTTGCTGTTAACATCTGCAAACTTATATGATCAATTCTAGTGCTGTTCTACCAAAAGGGTGACCACATTGAATGAATGTCAAGCCACCTTGATTTGATTACTGAATATGACCCTTCATAAGTTTCCTTAACATGTCCAATTAAGGGTTGTATGGTTATGAAGACAAAGTTTAGCTGTTTGTCCTCTTGTAGGCTGCCTGCACATTTATTGAAGTAAATCAGTTTGTAAAGTATCAAGCTCATCAACTGTGACATGCATACTCAAGATCACTTTTGACATCTGAAAGCAAGTGGTGTGGTGAGGTGAGGGTTTCGTTTCTTGAGCCACCAGCATTATTTCACTTCTATGCAATATAATTATTACCAGCTTTCTGTTGAATCATTTTAACTTGACTCTTTTGCTAAATACCATTATCTTGTTCAGGCTTTAGAAAACTATTGGCACATATGATAAACCAGGATTTAAAATAACCCTAATGTCACAAGGACTCTTATTTACAAATTTTAACAGCTAATTATTTAATTCTCAAAATGAGATAAAATCATTAAAATGGCATACATTTTAAAATTTCTCATTGAATCGTAATATAGATTCGATAAAATGTATACTTAAGTCATTTTATCTCCTGCTCAATTAGTAGATCACTGCAATATTGTCATTTCCTGCTGTGTCTTTGTAACCTGTGGACTTAATTGCTGTAATACCTACCACAGAAGCTTCTATTCATCCACTCTCACTAACGTTGAATTGCACAAAACTTTGCTCCCAAGCCTAAATTCTGAGTGCATTCACCCATCACCCATTCTATTCACTTACGACTGTAATGGCTTTCTGGCTACATAGAACTGTCGAAGACAGGAGAAGACATTAGCTATTTGACACCTTGAGTCTGCTCTGCCATTTAACATGCTCATGTCTGGTCATGAAGCTCAATAGTTAAATCCTGCATCCCCACCCCAACCACCACCCCATTTCTCTTGATGAATTCCAGGAGATTTGTCAAGCATGATTTCCCTTTTGTGAATCCACGCTGGCTGTTTCTACAATTGTCTCTAAATATTCTGTGATAGGGTTAGGGTTAAAGTAATTGATAATGAATTCTAGCATCTTGCCCACTATCGATGCTGGACTCACTGGTTTATAATTGCCTGTTTTCTCTCCACCTCATTTTTTACATACTCGATTACATTAATTACTATCTAAACTGTTACAATTGTTTCAGAGTATAAAGAATTTTGGAAGATTCATTGCATCCATTATTTCTAGGGCCATTTCCTTAAGTGTTTTGGAATGGAGATCATCAGACCCTGGGAATTTATCTGCCTTCTATCAAATAGTTTCCTTCAAAACCATTTCCCTACTAATACAGATTTCCTTCAGTTTCTCCCTTTCACTAAATCTGCTCACTATTAGTTCTGGTACATAATTCATGTCCTCCTTTTGTTCCCCAATATAAATTCAACACTTAAAAGTCTACATTTGTCTTCAAGGATTTTTTTTTCTCTTTACATACCTTTAGAAACTTTATAATGAGTTCTTATGTGTCTCAGAAGCTTACTCTCGGACTCTATATTCCCCCTTTTTTTTTGTAATATATTTATTAGCAATTTTTTTTTAACTTTACAAATATATAATATTATTGAAAAATACAATCAATAACAAATATCAGTAAAATAGAAAAAAAAAGCACAAATTACGATACAACTACTGTCTACTAACTACTAACCTACCCTATAATACAAAACGAACCCTAACATTGTGCAAAGCAACACCCAAAAAAAAAGAAAAGCAAAAAAAAAACCCACAAAATACAGAACAGCTATGCTCGGCACAAAGCTCCCAAACAAAGGAATGGGAGCATTGTATATTTACCCATATTAACTCAGGAGACCCCCTCCAGGGCCCAGGGCTTGACAAACGCCCTAGTTAAGATAACTGACAAAACTGTATCCAAATAACTCAAGTCGGGCTGCCATGTCTTATAAAAATGCTCTGATGTGTGGTGCACCATGTTTGTAAAAAGGTCCAAGGGAATGTGCTCCATAATTAATTTCTGCCATCCCAGCAAGCCCGGTGGGTTCTCAGACACCCAATTCATCAGAATATTCTTCTGTGCACAGTATGCAAGAATATTAAATAGTTTCTTCCCATGCCCATCTAAAGATAGTAAATTTGGTAGACCTAAGAGGAGATATATGGGGTCAACTTTGAATTCAGTTCTCAATACCCTCCCTATCTCTCCCGCCACAGCGCTCCAATAAACACGGAGCCTGTAGCATGTCCAGCAGCAATGGGTTAGAGTACCGACACTTATTTTACATTGAGGGCACACTGAAGCTGCCTCTTTTTAAAACTTCGCCAGACGGTCTGGTGCCAGATGATCCCTGTGCAGAACTTTTAACTGCGTAGCGCATGTCCTATTACAGATTGAGATCTTTCGAGTATTCTCCTATATGTTGTCCCATGTTTCAGAAGAGATCTCCACTCCTAGCTTTTGCTCTCAGACCTCACATAACTGGTCTGGCCCTGCCACCCAGCAGGTGATATAGAGGGCACTAACTGAAAAGTTGCTTGGGAAACATAGCAACAACCTCTCTGTATCAGGCTTATAGGGCTTAATGAAAAGCGTAGTCTTCTTCTGGATGAAATCCCTAACCTGAAAAAAATGGAAAAGATCTCTGCTGGGCCACTCATATTTGCGACTCAGTTGCTCAAAAGACATCATAACCTCCCCCTCAAACAAGTCTCCCAAACTAGAAACTCCTCTTGCTGCCCATAGTTTGAACCCAGAGTCCATCATCCCTGGTCAGAACCCTGGCATGCCAATTATAGGTGTAAGTGGCGAAGTCTTGGATAAACAACCCTCACTCTGACGCATCGCCCTCCATTCCTTGACTGTACTAATGACAATGGGGTTCCAGCAGTGGTTCATAACTGTCCTCATCTTATCCATGAACAACAGTTTAATAAGAGGGCAGTTTGCCTGGGAGGCCTCAATATCCAGCCATATTGAGTTTGGTAGTTACCTATTCAATCACAGACAAAGGACAGCAGGGACTCAATTGATACCTCCTGATGTCTGGGAAATCAACTCCTCCCCTTCCTTGAGACAACTGCAATTTAGTAAGTTTGATGAGGGGCCACCCACAATGCCAAACAAAGGAACCAAACCACCCCATAAACTTCTGCAGCGTTGACCTGGGAAACATTGTAGGGAGTATACACATGGGATAAAGCAAACCAGGAAGAACATTCATCTTAATGAGAGATATTCGGCCCAGCCATGAAATTGGAAGAGCCTCCCATCTCTGGAGATCTCGCCTAGTATTGTTGAGCAAGTGAGCAATGTTAGTCCGAAATAACAGATCAAACTTGGGGGTAATAAAAATGCCTAGGTATTGGAACCCTGCCCGTGACCACTTAAAAGGGAACTTAGGGCCACCTTCAACTTCTGGCATATCCCTAAGGTTCCCCAAAGGCATAGCCTCTGATTTTGCAAAGTTAATCTTATATCCTGAAATATCCCCAAATGAATTGATACATTGTATCAAATGGGGTACGGAGATGATCGGGTTCAATAAAGACAGAAGGATGCCATCCACATACAGTGTAATCTTGTGTGCCTTCCATCCCACTTCCGGAGCGGTTATGTGGAAGTTCTGTCGAATGGCCTCTGCCAGCGGCTCTATCACCAACATATACAATAACGGTGAGAGGGGTGTAGCCTTGCCAACTATCCTTACCAATTCTAAAATTCTCAGACTTCACCCTCTTGGTGTTGACCGTGGCCAGAGAGTGGCGATATAAAACTCCACCCACCTAGCAAAGACACCACCCAACCCAAACTGTTCGAAGACATATAAAAGATATGGCCATTCCACTCAGTCAAATGCTTTCTCTGCATCTAAGGAAATCACCAACCCCATAATCGATCGTTGCTGACAAACTTGGACCGTATTCAGCAGCCTTCTAATATTATTAGAGGACCTATGGCCCCTAATAAAGCCTGTCTGGTCCTCTTTAATAATATGGGGCAACACCCTTTCCAATCTCAGCGCTGGGATCTTGGACAAAATCTTGAAATCTGAATTTAATAGAAAGATGGACCTGTGTGAGGCACAATTCTCAGGAACTTTCCCCTTCTTAAGAATTAAGGAAATATTAGATTCTCTCAAAGATGGTGTTAGGCACTCATGCATACAGGAGTGATTGTACATGTCCAACATCGGCCCTGACAGAATCCCTATAAACTCCTTATAAAACTCACCCGGAAGACCATCAGGGCCAGGCACTTTCCCACACTGGAGTTGCTTAGCTACCTTCTGTGTTTCCTGAACTGTCAAGGGGACATTAAGGAGAGAGGCCTGTTCCAAGATTACCCCTGGGAGGTCCAGGTTCTTAAAAAAAGTCTCCATTTTAGCCCTCTTGTCCTTGCAACCTTCAGACCGATACAATTCAGAGTAAAAGTTCCGAAAAGCCTCATTAATCTTTTTAGCATTGTATGTAAGGATCCCAGCACTGATTGCAGTAATGGATTGGGGAGCACGCTTTTTCCTAGTCAGGTACACTAAATACTTCCCTGGCCTATCCCCATATTTGAACAGCCTTTGTCTAGCAAAAGCAAGTTCTTCCTTTGCGTTTTGTGTCAGTATTGAATTCAAGGCAGCCCGGAAGGCCATGATCCACTGTAGCTGAGTCACTGAAGGCCACGCAAAATGTGCCACCTCAGCGGCTTTTAACCACGTCTCAAGTAGACGCTGCTGTTCCTCCTTCTGTCGTTTCCGGCTAGCCGAATAGGAAATAGCTAATCCCCTAGCAAAGGCCTTAGCAGTCTCCCATAGCATAGATGGACTGCTAGCTGTGCCTGAGTTGATAGTCAAGAATTCCTGAAACTCCTTCAAAAAGTATTCCACAAATTTGGAATCCTTAAGGAGAAAAGGGTCCAAACGCCAGTGCAGCAAACCTAGCCCCTCACACTTGGCCTTAACTTCCAAATATACCGCCGTGTGATCAGAGGTATCTATATTCCCAATTTTACAATCCGTAATCAAATCCAAAAGGGCCAAGGGAGCTAGAAAGAGGTCAATCCTTATGTGACATTTATGCGGGTTTGAAAAAAAGGTGAAGTCCCTGCCGGTAGGGTGAAGACATCTCCAAATATCCACCAACCCTAACCCCTCGCATAAGTCAACCACCTGCTTGGCCTGCCTTGGGGGCCCACAAGGCATCTTGTCCACTGTCAGATCCAAAAGGCAATTAAAATCTCCTCTATAATAATGTGCCGTGTTCCAAAAGCATTCAACTTAGAGAAAGCAATAATCAAAACTTTGAGGGGAAGTGCCAGAGGACAGTAGACATTTAAAATGCCATATTCCTCCCCATGTATCAGGGCTTCAATATTACAAACCCTCCCTGCTCATCTTTCACCTGCTCTAATAATGTGAATGGAAGATTTTTCTGGATAAGTACTGCCACTCCCCTACTTTTAGTTGTAAAGGATGAAAAGAATACCCGGTCATAAACCTCCCCCTACCCTCTATTGTAATTTCAGGTGTTCCCCATCATCAAGATTGGTTTCCTGCAACAAAGCGATATCAACCCTTTCCCTTTTAAGGCTAGAAAGCACTTTTTTCCCTTTTAACTGGTGAATGACTTCTCTTAATGTTCCAGGCTCACCATTTCATAAGACACTTAGCCATATCCCCTTTCAGAGACCCTTGAACCCCTCAGAGGGAGAACCCTACTTACAAAGCGCTGAGCATAAGTAAATAAAGACTCATAGAGTCGAAGAACTATATATACAAAAACTACTCTATCATACCTATAAACAATTATTACTATCAAAAAACTACAAAAAAAAAACAAACTATAAAATCTTGAATGGAAGACAGTTCCCCCTACCCATAGGGGGCACTAACCCTACCCATCCCCTCCTTCACAGCTCTTTCAAACCCAGACTGTGCTCCAGCCTTAGGCCAGAAAAAAACCAAGGAGATGATCGCTAAATCAACAGAAAAAAGACAAAGTCAGGATGAACACTCCACCCATCCCTGGCTTCATGTCACCCCTACTTGTGACCAAAAGAGAATCAGAACAAACAAAATAAAAGGTGAGAGACAACAAAGAACATCCACAAAATTTCCCATCAGAAAATCCAGTTATTAAAAAAAAAGTAACAACTTATTCCAAGGTCTTTCTCGCCCCTTTCCAAAAAGGAAATTATTAGGGAGAAAGAAAGGAATTTAAAAAAGGAAGGGAAAACATGGGGAAAGAATGGAAAGAGAACAAAAATTAACCATGTTCTTCAGGCCAATCTGTCTATTTTAAAGTATCCACAAAGTGTTTAGCTTTATCCGATGAGTCAAATGTATAAGCTGAGTCCTTATGACTGAAGCGAAGCACTGCGAGGTATCTCATGGAGTACTGGATGTCCAGGTTCCTCAGCCTCTTTTTAACTTCATCGAAGGAGTTCCTCTTTCAAATTACAGCTGCAGAGAAATCCTGGAAAAACATGATTTTTGATGCCTTGTACAATCATGCCTGCGGATATTTTCCCAGGGATCTGGAAGTTTCTATGACTTTTTGCTTGTCTGAGCAGGGGTGCTGCACCAGCCCTAACCTGTACACTGTAACCTAATAAGCCCTTTCAATCTGCAGCCTGTTGGACTCGATATGAAGGCCCAAAAACTTTGGCAGCCAGCTTTCAAAGAAGCTGACTGGCTGCTCACCTTCAGGGTGCCTGACAATTCGGAGATTTATCCTTCGACTTCAATTTTCGAGGTTGTCAATATGGTTTCGCGAGGCCCGCACCTCTCACTCCAGCACCTGGATCCGACTGGATAAGGACTTCATTGCAGCTTCCGAGGCCTTAGTTTGACCCTCCACCTCCTCCAGCCGCTCCCCGAGGCCCTGGATCTCCTGCTCATGTTTCTGCAGCATGGATGCAATAGGTTGGACCTGGGCACGAATCTCCCTACGGATCTCCTCAATCGCAGCCCCAACTTTCAAAGTAAGTCTCTCCATTGCCACAGTCAATTCCTGAGAGTCTGTCAGGTCCCTGGGGGGTTCAGGAGAGGCTGCTACTGCTGCAGTCTCTGGTATGCCTGGTGCTGCAGGGGAGTGTCCTCCCTGCTGCTGTTTGCTCGTTCCTTTGCCCTTTGGCATCCTTCCCACTCCCAAATATTAACAAACATGTGTTCTGTTAGGTTTTAAACTATAATTCCACCACATTAGTTGGCCAGGAATGCCAAAAACACCAGTATGCCTTGGCTGTTAGGCAGAGCTGTCCACAGCAATTCTACAGAATCGCCGCCATCTTGCCGAGTCCTATTTTCCCCTTCTTAACATAATTCTTTGGTCCTCCTTTGCTGAGTTCTAACTGCTCCCAATCCTCAGGACTGTTGACCCTCTTGCCAATTTGTATGTTTTTATTTTCAGGTAATAACATTTCTAACTTTTCTTGTAAGCCATGATTTGGCCACTGTTCTCTTTGCACTCCTGCTCCAGATATGAATAAACAATTTTTGTAGTTCGCCCATTTGCTCTTTGAATGTTTCCCATATCTTATCCTTTCAGTTACAAAGCCCAATCCATCATAGCCAACTCATGCCTCATGCTGTTATAGTTTTCCATATTAAGATTCAGGGCCATAGTTTCAGAATCAACTGCCTCACTCTCCATCTTGTGGAAAGATTCTATCATATTATGGTCATTCATCCCCAATGTGTTTCTCACAATGACGCTATAAGTATTACTTTCTCATTGCATAATACCTTGCCTAAGATCTCCTAGTGTCTCGTTGGTTTCTCAACATTTTAGTCCAAAACCCTATCTTAATTATACAATCTAGGAATTCTTCTATTATCGTATGATGACAAGTTTGATTTGCCCAATCTATATGTAGATTAAAATCATCCATAATTTCAATTGTTTCTTTACCACATACATGTCTGACTTCCTGTTTATTTCCATTCACAATTTCACCACGATAGTGTGGTAGTCCATGCTCCACCCCTCCTAATGCTTTTTGTCACTCCGTATTTCTCAATTCTAAACACAAAGATTTTACATTGTGAGTTAGTCCTTTCCTCAAAATTGTGTTTATATTCTCCTTAACTGGTCATGCAACTTCACTGCCTTTTCATTGTGTCTGTCCTTCCTAAATACTGAATATCTCTGGTTACCCTGCAAAATATTTCTGTAATCCCAAAAACATCATACCCATATATATCTATTTGTGTGATTAATTCGTCCATTTTATTTCAAATGCTCCATGAGTTCAGGCACAAAGCCTTAAGGTTTGTCTTTTTTTTAATACTCCTTGTCCTCTCCTACTTTTTCACTGTGGCCTTGATTTGATTCTGGCTTTTGATTCCTCTCCTAATCACTTATCTTATTCCCCTTTCTGTCTTTTTGTGCTTGTCCTCGATTCCTCTTCTTCTGACCCCTTGCATAAGCTCCCAATCTTGTGTCAATTTAGTTTAAACCTTCCCATAACATACTAGCAAATACTTCCCTTCCAACATTCATCTTGGTTCTACCCACGCATAACCCATCCTGTTTGTATTGATCCACCTCTTCCAGAACCAGTCTCAATGCCCAGGAATCTGAAACCTTTCTCCCATGCCATCATTTTAATCATGTTTTAACTCTGAGATCATTACTCTTTGAGTTCCTACTTTTCAGCTTGTTTCCTAACTCCCTATACTTTGCTTTCAGGACATCATTCCCTTTTGAACTGATGTCATTGGTACAGATTGTACTATTATGACTAGCTATTCACCTTCCTCCTCCAGGGTGTATTGTAGTCTCTCTGAGACATCCTTGATCAGGGAAGCAACATACCATCCTGGAGTCACATTTTCAGCCACTTATCCATTCCCCTTGCAATTGAATCCCCTATGGCTATTGCATTTCAATATTTTATTGCTCCTCTCCTGCATAGGAGAACCAATCGTGGTGCCACAAATTTGGCTGTCACTGTTTTCCTCTGAGATTCCATTCCCCTCAAGAAAATCCAAAGCAATATATCTGCTTTTCAAGTGAATGACCACAGGGGATACCAGCACATATATCTAATCCCCTTAATCTACTTGGTGGTCAACCTTTCCCTTTCTGCCTGTGGTTACTGAACCTATAGTGTGATCACGTCTCTGTGCATGATATCCAAGATTCTCTTAGCCTCATGGATGTTCCATAGTGTTTTCCAGGAGCTGTAACCTGAAATACTTTCAGAACACATGCTGGCCCTGAGCACTGACAGTGTATGCAGCTTCATGCACAGGGCAGAAGGTTTCCATTATGGCTTTGAACACTCCTGCCATGACCTGCCCCTTTTATGTAAAATCTTTTTGAAGATGCTAATGGCACATTATATTAATTTCTCTAGAGCTAATCTTTCCTTTAGAACCTATAAGCAGAAAATGTGTTGCTGGAAAAGCGCAGCATGTCAGGCAGCATCCAAGGAGCAGGAGAATCGACCTTACTTATACTAACCAATCAGCTGTCTCTCAGAGCCTCTGCTCCCGCAGTAGGGTAAGACAACTGATTTTCCAGTGATGCCAAACTTTGCATCTACCCAGAGTGCCTCATCATGACACCGATGGTGAGGACACCGTTCCCCAGACGGCCTCACCGTGACACCAACGGTGAGGACACCGTTCCCCAGACGGCCTCACCGTGACACCGACGGTGAGGACACCGTTCCCCAGACGGCCTCACCGTGACACCGACGGTGAGGACACCGTTCCCCAGACGGCCTCACCGTGACACCGACGGTGAGGACACCGTTCCCCAGACGGCCTCACCGTGACACCGACGGTGAGGACACCGTTCCCCAGACGGCCTCACCGTGACACTGACTGCGAGGTCACCATTCCCAGACTGCCTCACGGTGGCACTGACTGCAGGTCACCATCCCCAGCCTCTTTACACCATACAATGTACGTTTGCAGTGGAAAAGGAGAAAGATAGTGTGCAAAAAAGTAGTTTGGATTGGGAAATGTAGATCTTATAAAGTAAAGCAAGAGCTGGCAAAAGTAAACTGGGGGACATCTCTATCCAGGTAAATCTAAAGTAGGAAAATGAGGTAAGTTCAAAATGGAATTGGTGAGAGTACAGTCCCAACATAGTCTCTTTAGCGTGAAATGTAAGAGCAACAAACTCAGAGGACTCTATGTCTAGGAATGTTCAGGACTGGGTAAGAGGGAAAAGAGAAGCTTATAGCAAGTACAAATGGAGCAAATCAACATAGGCCCCAGTGGAGTTTAGAAAGTGCAGAAGGAAACAATTAGGCAAGCAAAGCATGGGCATGATTGGTGGGTAGAATTAGGGAGAATCCAACAATATTCTCTAATTATATCAAAGTGATAAAGAAAACCAGGGAAACACTAGCGATCAAGGGGACACCCTATGCCAGAAGACAATGCTTGGGTGTTAAATGAGTACTTCACACCTGTCTTCACTTTGAAGAAGGAGGATGACTACAGAGAGCTCAGGAAGAGGGATTGTGAGGTTCTTGAGCAGTTTGACATGGAGACTATGGAGATATTGGAAGTTTTGCTAGGCTTAAAAGTAGACAAATTATCAAGCTTGGGTGAGTTATCATCCAGGATGCAGTGGGAGATGCGGAAAGAAATTGTAGCTGCACTTCATTAACTTCTAATTCCTCTTTGGCCTCAAGTGTGGTGCCAGAGGAGAGTTTATTTGGTTCCATATTTCAAGAAGACTGGTAAAGTTAAACCAGGAGAATTAAAGACTACTGAGTCTTTTTCAGTGGTAGGTCAACTATTGGATAACATTCTGATGGAGGGAATTATTCACCACTTGGAGAGGCATGGTTTGATCAGAGATAAAGTGAGCATGTCTTTGTCAGAGAGGGGTTCATGCTTAGTATTAAGAGATTGGGGATGGTAGTAGAAGGTTGTGTATGTGACTGGATGTCAGCGCCCAGTGGTGCACCACAGGGAACAGTGTTGGATGCCTTATTGTCCATGATATATATAAATGATATAGAAACCTGGTTGGGGATGATAAGTAAGCTTGTGGATGACATGAAAATTGGTTGGATGGTTGATTGTGAGGATAAAGGTTTTAGGTTATAGGAAGATATAGATGAATTGGTCAGATGGGCAGATCAATGGCAGATGGAATATAACATCGATAAATCTGACCTGATGCCCTTTGGAAGAAGTAACAAGACAAGGGAGTACTTGATGAATGACAGGACACTAGGAAGCTCAATGGGATCTTAAGGTGCTTGCCCACAGATCCCTGAAGGTGGGCAGGATACGTTAATAGGGTAGTTAGGAAAGTGTTGGAGGTAAAAATAATGCACAAATTCAAATTTAGTGATGAATTAAACTCAGTTTATTCTAGCAAAAGCTTTTGGGAGAAGCGAAACACCTAACGCGGTTCCACCAGACTTCTCATTTGGTACAAATTACAGTGGTCTTTTACACCCTTGATTGCACATTATGTCACATGCACCTTCCTCTGAAAGGACCACAGAGTATTCCAGGCAATTGTCCGTCACAAGCTGTTTCTATTGTTGCTGGGTGTGTTGTTTTGTTAGGTAGCACACCAGGATTATACTTTGCACAATAACAGTAACAGCCTTTCTCCAGTTGCTTACAGAATCTAGTTTTACACAGTAACAGAAACAGCCTTTCAGATATTACATAAATTACTTACAGTGTGGAAACAGGCCCTCAGGCCCAACAAGTCCAAACTGACCCTCCGAAGAGTAACCCACCCAGACCCATTCCCCTACTTTACCCCTTCAGCTAACACTACGGGCAATTTAAGCATGGCCAATTCACCTAACCTACACATTTTTGGACTGTGGGAGGAAACCCACGCAGACACGGGGAGAATGTGCAAACTCCACACAGACAGTTGCCTGAGACGGGAATTGAACCCGGGTCTCTGGTGCTGTGAGGTAACAGTGCTAACCATTGTGCCACCGTGCTGCCCAGTCATTTGCAAACTCTAAAGATCCCTCTACAGTTAGCACAGCATTTGTCCATTTAATCCTTTAAATTTCACGACTTAAGAAGGCATACAGGACACTTGCCTTTATCAGCCATAGCATAGATTATAAAAGCAGAGAGATTATATTGGAGCTGTACAGAGCTTTGGTTAGGCCACAGCTGGAGTACTGTGTGCGGTCCTGGTCACTACACCATTAGAAGCAAGTGCTTGCACTGGATAGAGTGCAGAGATGATTCACCAGGATGTTCCCTGGGATGGAGCGTTTTAGTGATGAAGAGAGGCTGGATAAACATAAATTCTGTTTTTGGAGCAAAGAAGGTTGAAAGGGGATCTAATTGAGGTGTAGAATATTGAGGGTGGACAGCGTGGACACAAAGCAGTTGTTCCTTTTAGTTGAAGGGTCAAGACCAAAGGGGCATAATTTTAAGTTGAAAGTCAGGAAGTATAGAGTGGTTTTAAGGGGTTTCCTTTTTCACCCAGAGGATGTTGGAAATCTGGAATGCATTGTCTGGAAAGGTGGTTGAGGCAGGAAATCTCAACCTTTTTAAGATGTATTTAGATGAGTTCTTGAAATGTTGTAACATTCAAGGCAAGTGCTGACAAGTAGAACAAGTGTAGCTTTAGTGTTTTATTTTCCTTACTCAATGTGCAAATGGCCTCTATACTGGAAGATTACTTGCATGTTCTCTCGTATATGACTGATTTTACTCATTTTAACACTGGCTGCTCCTTAGTTGTCAAGAACGAAACCTCTGGAATTTTCTCCCAAAACCTCTGTTTCTTTTACTTTTCTTTCAACCTTTAAGATGCTGCTTAATATTTGAGCCTATGACCAAGTGCCCTAACCAGCATTGTTTCAGATTTCCAGTATCTGCAAAAATTAGCTATTTTCAAAGCTATTATATGGCTTATAATGCTGCATTCAAGGGCATAGGACATCTTTCCATTATGCTCACTCCATCTCAGACCTTTAAATGCGTCGTCTTGATTACCATTGGTGACACAGTTCTTTGCTCAGATTAGATTAGATTCTCTACAGTATCAAAACAGGCCCTTCAGCCCAACAAGTCCATACTGACCCTCCCAGACCCATTCCCCTACCTGATATTTACCCCTGACTAATGCGCCTAAATTTAGCATGGCCAACTGACCTGTACATCTTTGGATTGTGGGAGGAAACCAGAGCACCAGGAAGAAACCCACGCAGACATTGGGGGAGTGTACAAACTCCGCATAGTCGCCCGAGGCAGGAAATGAACCCTGGTCCCTTGTGCTGTGAGGCAGCAGTGCTAACCACTGAGCCACCTTTAGGAAAGAGGAAATCCTTCTTCTCCCTCGTATCCACAAGAGTTTTGAGGTCTACAACTGAGAACCCTGGGGCCATCCTATACTGGCTCTCCTGACTGTTGCTTTCCTGTAATGTTCTGGCATTGAGAAGAAGATGTACAGAATTCAAATATGTTTTGTTATTTCAAAGTTAAAGCAAGAAACAAAGACATTTTGCATAATTCTAAGCAGCTAGGTAATTCTAGGTAACAGACAATTAATTTCTAGGCTTGGTTGTCTCACTTACATTGTGTGCAGACTACCATGGAATGGCATCCTTCATGAGTGTCACGATAACTAAGTCATTGACTTAATTGAACTCTGTACTTTCATCAGATGGTTTGAGGTTTGGTGTGACTGTCATAATTTATAGAGGTTTATAAAACAATGAAGGGCATAGATAAGGTGAATGGCCAAGGTCTTTTCCTAAGGGTAGAGGAGTTCAAAAGTAGACGGCATAGTTTAAAGATGAATGGGGAAAGATTTAAAGAGATCTGAAGGGCAACTTTTTCCACGCAGAGGATGGTGCATCTATGGAACAAGAGGAATGATAGAAGTGGGTACAATTAGAACATTTTAAAGGAATTTGGACAAGTATATGGATAGGAAAAGTTAGCAGAGATATGGATCGACCACAAACAAATGGGACTAGTTCAGTTTAGGAAACCTGATCGGCATGAATGAATTGGACCGAGAGGCCTGTTTCTGTGACCGGGTCTAGTTAGAAAATTTTCTCAGAGTTGTGGTGATGCCAATTCCTTCAGGATCATAAATCCAGGCAGTCACTTTAAATTCAATACTTGTGTCCCTATTGAATTAGTTTGATATTAGAAGGGAGGAAATAATGGAATGGAACTGACCCAACCTTCTTCAACCGCTTCAGGAAATTCCAGCCAGGAGTGCTGCTTTCTTTTTGTCTTGAGTGCTTAGTTCCAACAGGCAAACTAAGGGGTCAGAAACTTGCTGTGGAGCCCAGAATCGCACCTGCCAGCTGGTGAGAAGCGGTAGTTGAGCTGAGGAGTCTTTTCTCAGGAAACATGCTGATTTGGCATAATGGGGGGGGGGTCATCTGTGTGCCATCCACTGAAAGGAAAGGTTTGAAGGCTGAGTTCCCACTAAGCAAGAGCCCCTGCTCCAATGGATATCAGTAGTTCTTGCAGTATACAGCCTTACTGAGGTATTACTTTCAGACTTGTAACAGCTCTTTGTTTCTGAGTGTAATTGCATCTTTTTATTACTTTTTGTAAAAGGCCCCATCACTATCAGATATTCCCTATTCAGAAGTAGATGGATACTATCATTAATGGTCTCTCATTTAGACTGAGATGAGTAGAATATATGTTTCGGATGGTCATGAGTACAAGGAACTCTTTCTTTTTTCCCTTAAAAGGAATGGAGACAGAATCATTGAATGTTCTCAAGATATGGGTAGATAAATCCTTGACAGACCGCAGATCAAGGTGTATGGAGGACAGGCAGGAAATTGAAGTTGAGGTCTGAATCAGATCAACTTTCATCTTTCAAACTGCTGGAGCAGGCCTGAGGAACTGAATGGCTTACTCTCAATTTTAATTATTTTTTCATACCAATAAGGAAAGGTTTATAAAATCATGAGGGACAAGGATAGGATAAATAGGATAAATAGACAAGATCTCTTCCCTGGGGTGCAGGGGTCCAGAACTAGAGGGCATAGGTTCAGGGTGAGAGGGGAAAGATATAAAAGAGACCTAACAGGCAACATTTCCATGAAGAAGGTGGTACATGTATGGAATGAACTGCCAGAGGTACTGGTAGAGGCTAATATGATTACAACATTTAAAAGGCATCAGGGTGGTCGTATGAATAGGAAGGGTTTGGAGGGATATGGGCTGGGTGCAAGCAGGTGGGACTAGATTGGGTTGGGATATCTGGTCGGCATGGACAAGTTGGACTGAGGGGTCTGTTTCCTTGCTGTACATCTCTATGACTCTATGACTACTGTAAGGAATAGAAGATCATGCATTTATCCAACCTTTACCCAACATTAGGACACTACACAGTGCATCACATCAGTGAAGAATATTTGAAGTGCAGTCAAGTTTGGCATGATTTCTCAGTCTGGCAGGCAATAATGAGATCACTTTTTAGTGACATTGCATTGGACAGAATACCAAGGGAACATACTCTGCTGTGGTGGGAATAAACCTGTGATCCTTTATATTCCCCACCTCAGAGGGCAGATGAGACAATTGTTTAATTGACAAAATACACCTCTAATAATGCAGTACCTCCTGATACTGCACTGGACTCTCAACTTAAACTGTATTTAAATCAAAAGGACTGGAACTCGTAAACCTCCTGATTCACTGGTGAGACTGCTCCTAAGTCAGTAGCAGACCTAGCGCTTCAATGGGTAAGACAAGCAGAGGAGTGAAGCTCCTTCCCTCTTAAAGTATGTATCTGTTCCCTCCCTGCATGAAGCAACAGTCTTAACACAATTTTTCACACAACAAAACTGTGAAACAGCTGAAAATCGTGGTCTACTTCATTTTCTCCCGGTGATCATTGTTGCCAGGGCCATTGTAGGAAGCATGAACAAAATTATTGACACTTAAGGTTTGGTTCAAAAGAGCTTATTTACTTAAATTGGAAAATATTTGAACAATGAAGACGAGGAAGTGGAGAAGCAATAAGTGGAGAATGATCAGAATAAATATAACCACAGGAAGAGAAGTCACGATGAGGGGTTGAGCATTAAGGAATCAGAAGGTAAAAATCAATACACAAGAGCTTAATAGCAAGGATCATTACAATATTGACAAACATAAATGCTATACCAAGCTAAGGAGCAGATAGAATAAGTCACTGGAGCTTGAAAGCTGTGTTTGGAAAATGGAAAAGACAATCAGTTTAACACACAGGCTTAAATCCTGAGGAGAGATCTGAGTTTGTTCTACCAGGATTTAAAATGCTTGGAAAAGCAGGAAAAGTAAGGTTTTGCTGGTTTAGGCTATTCATTCCCTCAAGCTTGCTCCACCACTCAATAAGATTGTGGCTGATCTGTGGCCTAGTTCAATATGCCTGCCTTGGACCTAAATCCCGTGATACCCTTGACTTAATAAAAAATATGTCAATTTCAGATTTAAACTTAACCATTGAATTAACATTGACCGCCATCTAAAGGAAGAGACTTCCAAGCCTTCACTACTGTGTTTGTAGAAATATTGTCTCACATCTATCCTGAACGGCCTAGCCCTAATTCTTAGACTATATCCTCTAATTCTAGAATGTTCAATCAATGGAAATAGTTTTTCTTTATCTATCTTGTATTTCCCTGTTAATATCCTGATAACTTCAGTTCAATCACCCCCTAATCTTCTAAATTCTAGAGAATAAAGGCCTAATTTGTTTAAACTCTCCTCATAAATTAACACCTGAAATCCAGGTATCATTCTTGCAAAGCTTAAAAATGTGTTGCTGGAAAAGCGCAGCAGGTCAGGCAGCATCTGCTTTTCCAGCAACACATTTTTAAGCTCTGATCTCCAGCATCTGCAGTCCTCACTTTCTCCTAGATCATTCTTGCAAACCTGTGTTGAACTTGCTTCAGGGTCAAAACATCCTTCCTAAGGTATGTTGCCCAGATCTGCCCACAGTACTCAAAGTAGGCTCAAATTAAGGTTTCGTATACCTGCAGCATAATACTAAATACCGATACTCTAACCCCTTAGATAGAAAAGCCAGCATGCCATTAGCCACCTTGGCAATTTTCTACAACTGCTCATGTCATTTCAAAGAGCTATGCTCCTGAACCCTCAAATCTCATTGTGCATCCATTCTATTTAACTTTGTCTTCTAAAAAAAACTTGATCGATTCTTTTTCAGTCTGAAATCGAAACCTCTCACATGCTTACTTTAAAATCTATTTGCTGTAGTTTTGACCCTTCATCTGATCTATCAATATCCTGTTATTATTTTATGCTTGAAAAATTGGACAGCCAAATACAGAGGCGCAATTTGCCGGAAAAATTCTCCCAGTGTCCTAGACAACTCCTATGAGGTGAGTGAGCAAGCAAGGCATTCTATGTTACCAAATCCTATAGTATAAAGACAGGAAAATTAGGAATACATCTGATAGTGTTCCATACACAACCATTGATTACACTGAGTATAGCTGTGATCCTCAGTGGAGTACTAAGATATTGTTACATATGTTGGACAGGTATAGCATTACCCATGAATTTAGGGAAGGAAATCTGTTGTTCTTACCAAGTCTGTCCTACATATGATTCTGACCCATAGCAATGTGGTTGACTCTCAAAAGCCCTTCAGTTGTGAAATCCAGTATTCCATTCACCATCTTAGCTACATTTTGTGCACTAATTTTGAAGGAGCTATGCACTTGAACGCCCCTCCCCCATCAAATCTCACTGAACTACTGTACTTATCCATGGTTTCACCTCTGTTTCCTGTTACTCAGCCAGTTTCCTATTCATGCCAGTAATTTGCCCTCAATTCCCTCGGGTTCTACTTTAGCAAACAGTCTATTGTGTGGGACTTTATCAAAAGTCTTCTGGAAGTTCATATAAACATGAACTTACCTCTGTCTACCACCATTTTACCTCTTCAAACAAACTTAAAAAAAAAATTGTCAGGCATAATCTACCTTCATGAATCCATGCTAACTCTCTCCCTAATTAACTGACATTTTTCAAGGTGATCAGTTATCCTACTCTAGACTATAGACTCCAACAAATATCCCACCACAGATGTTAGGCTAACTGGTGTATAATTGCCTAGTTTCCCTCTGTCACCTTAAAGAGCAAAGTGACATGAGTAAATTTACAATCTAGAAGTATAACGCCCGAATCCATGGAAATACAAAAGATTATAATGGCAACAACAACAACATGCTATCCAACCTCCTTGAACACCAACGATGGAAACCATCAAATCCTGGGGATTTCCTCTTATTGTCTTTTATGTCCCATGCAAATTTCCTTTCCTCACTTTTTTAGCTACTCTTATAAAATAATTTCCTCATTATTGATGATTTACTTAAGCTAATTTTATTTATGACCTGTCCATGGTCCTTTATTAATTTCGTTGGCAATTCTGACAAGCTATCTATCTTTCCTACTGTGAATACTGAAGCAAAATAATGATCAGCAAAATTCAGCATGTCTGCCATTTCTTGCTGATCATTGACAACATCCCCCCTCACAGCTCTCAGTGGGTATATATGTTCTTACCAGTCGTTTTCTATTTAAATAACTATAACATTTCCTCTTATTGTCTTTTCTGTCCCATGCAAACTTCTCTTCCTCACCTTTTTGGCTGCTCTTATAAGCCACTTTGTGGCTCTTTATTGATCTTTGTATTTGTTCTATTTTGTGGGATCTATAGTATTCTTTGTGTTTTTATAAGCATTTTATTTCAATTTTATCCTGTCCCTTATCTCCTTCGATGTCCATGTCTTTTTCTTCTCCAAAGCAAAAACAAACAATGTGCCTTATCTTCAGAAAGATAGAATTCATTTATATGGAAACCTAAAGCAGCAAGGGAACAAAATAAATACTGAATATTGCAGATGGGTTAATTTTTACTTCATTTTATGTTGAATCACTGAAGAGATTTCGGGTCACTGGCTAGGTGTTTATTGCATATGCCTAGATGCCCTTGAGGAAAAGTTGGTGAGTTGCTATTTTGAACTATTGCAGTCCATGTGCTGGAGATAAACACACAATTCTATTAGATAGGGAATTTCAGGATTTTGACCTAGTGACACTAAAAAAATGGAAGTCTGAATGGTGAGTGGCTTGAAGAGGAAGTTGTCAGTGGTAATGTATTCCCTGCCTTGGTCTGTCTAGATGATAGTGGTATTGGGTTTGGAAAGTGCTTTCTAAGAAGCCTTGTCGATGATACACAATGCTCCAGCTCCAAGATGACAACAGAGTTAGCAGGGCTGCATGTGACCTGTTGCTCAGGGCTCATCCACTTCCATCTGCATTGTTTTTCTTTTTAACCCCTGCCCTTTTTCTTTCATTCTGTTTTCTTTTGTTTCTCTTCCTTTGTCAGGTTAGTTAGCAACATTTGCGCAGCAGCGAGAGTGGGCCATGGGCGAAGTGGTGGTCGCCTCCCAGCTGTCAGAGGCACTGGTGACAGATGTGGCTTCTCATGGTGATTGGAGGTGGCAGTAGCAGTAACAAGGACATCCTCCTGACGTCAGAACTGGTGGCAGCGGCAGCAAAGTTCCTCTAGCGATTGGAGCGGCAGCAGACTCTTCTGGCAAAATGACACCTGCAGCCAGAGTGGGACTATTATTGTGGTGGCAGTGGCCTGGTCTGGCAGCAGACTCCTGGTTAAAATAGGCCCAGAGTAAGGACTCTTGACACTGACAACATGGCAGTGTGGCTTGCCTGGAGTCGGGGCTCTTGGAGTCATCAAGGCTACAGTGGAGGCAGGGACTCCTTAGTTGTTGTCACGGTAGACTCAGAACATGGAGTCCTGGGTATCAGCAAGACAGCAGAGCTGGGTATTCCTCACTGCAGGGCAAGCATGGGGACTTAGTGGCAAGTTTGTGAGATAGAGGGGCCCAGCAGCATAGAGGTGGTGACAAAAAAGTGGTGACTCCTCCATTTGTAGGTTCAGCACAGGCGGCAAGATAATGGGGAACTCCTATTTTTCAGTTATATCTGATTGTAAGTTTGCTCACTGAACAGTTAGAATTGTTTTCAGATGTTTCATCACCATGTGAGGTAACGTCATCAGTGAGCCTCTGATGAAGTACCGGTGTTCCTGATGAATTTAAAGGACCTCATACCAACAACCAGCAGAACGAACGTCATATACAAAATACCCTGCAAGGACTGCAACAAACATTACATTGAACAAACAGGCAGGAAGCTAGCCACTAGGATACATGAGTACACCAACTAGCCAACAAAAGACATGACCAACTACTACTAGTGTCCATATACACGGACAAAGAGGAACACCAGTTCGACTGGGACAATACATCCATCTGGAACAGGCTAAACAAAGACATGCACAGGAATTCCTAGAGGCCCAGCATTCAAACCAAAGCTCCAACAAAGATATTCATTTGTACCCCATTTACCAACCTCTTAGAAAAAGAACCAGAAGTGATATCACTGACCACAACAGACCAAGACACATAAATAGCAAGTGGGATAGAACACCAGTGCTTCACCAGAGGCTCACTGATGATGTTACCTAGCATGGTGACAAAACTTCTGAGAACAAATCTACCAGCTCAGCAAGCAAACTTACAACCTGATCCACAACCAAACATACAAATCTTCTCCAAAATTACCATCAGTTATATGTCTTTGCTCTTTTTTTAAACCGCTCAAAATGATGCCAGATTGTGGCATCAATTGAAGCTTTTCACTGCATTTTATCATATTTTTCACGATAAATTACAAGTGCCAATAAACCATCCATTCATCCATGCACCCATCCCTCCTTGGCTCAGTACAGAAAGAGTGAATGGTTGTGATTTGGTGCCAGTTAAGTGGGCTGCTTTATCCTGGATGTTGTCAAAGATTTTGAGTGTTGTTAGAATTTCATTCATCCAGCCAAGTGAGAAGTATTCCATTATATTCCTAACTTCCAATTTGTGGACCAGTGGGCAGGCTTTGTGGAATCAGGAGATGAATTACTCACTGCAATATTCCTAGCCTTTGACCTGCTGTGGTAGCCATTGTAATTATATGGTTAGTCTAATTTGGTTTCTGCTCAATGGTAAGTCACAGCATGTTAATAGTGCAGGAGATACTCACATCTCTTTTTGTTTTGGGATTTGCATCATTCATAAAAGCCTATTCAGCAAAGAACAATACAGCACAGGAACCATCCCTTCAGCCCTCCAAGCCTGCGCTGACATATTTTGCCCTTCCATACTAAAGCTGTCTTCACTTACAGGATCAGTACCCCTCTATTCTCTTCCTATTCATGCATTCATCTAGATGCTTCTTGAATGCTGCTATTGTCTCTGCTTCCACCTCCTCCACTGGCAGCATGTTCCAAGCACTCACCAACTGATGCCTTGCATCCCTCTTTTAAACCACCTCTACCCCAAGACCTTGAATCTGTGTATCCTCGTAATGACCCCTCCACACTGGGAGAAAGCCTCATAATTTCCACTCTATTCACAACTTTTATCAGGTCACCCCTCACCCTCCTACATTCGAGTGAAACCAATGCAGTCTATCCAACCTTTCTTCACGGCTAAGATTCCCCATGCCAGGCAATATCCTGGTAAACATTTTCTGTACCATCTACAAAGGATCCACATCCTTCTGATTATATGGTGACCAGATATGTGCACAATATTTCAAGTGTGGCCTAACTAAAGTTCTATAAAGGTCTAGCATATCTTGTCTATCCCTAGACTCAAAGATGCACTTCTCTATGATTTCATCCCTTTTTGGAAGGTTCAGTTCACCTGCATCATTGATCATATGAACTATTCCCTCATCTTTTGTAAATCTATCTTTGGTAGCCACTTTGCTGATGATCTCTTAGTCCTGCTATGGTGTCCAGAGATTCTCTTTATGGCCAGGGGATTTTTTAAAAATAATGATTTTTTTTGCATTCCTTTTTGCCTTGTACTGTTCTTTATCATCTTTAACCCTGACTTACATTTCTTTAACAGTTCATTCTATGCTTTCTGTAAAATAAAATCAAGAACTGCAGATGCTGAAGAACTGAAACAAAAACAGAAATAGTAGGAGAAACTCAGTTCGTCTGGCAGCATCTGTTGAGAGAAAGCAGAATTGATGTTTCAAGTCCAATGACTCTTGCTCAGAACTGTGTTATTTGGGAAGACTGCAACTTTTTGTTTTTTTTGTGTACTCTCTTCCAATCATGACAGACAGCTTTGTTACTCTACCACTACTGCTTTAGGATATAAGGTATAGTTTGCAGTTTTGGTAAGAGGTGTTTCTTATTAGCAATTGGTGTGACACAGAAGAAATTCATGTGTTTCTCCAAACAATATACAAGTCAATTTTATGGTGTTAGAATCATTGTATTGGACAGTGGAGCAGTGTTAGACCACTATGATACAAGATTACAATTCAGAATTGTTTTAATATAGATCAATGCAACTATGTTAGTATAACTGTAAGACAGGATAATTTTACATTCTGAGAATTACTGTAACATTGGGCAATATCACCATGTTAGAACCACTTTTAAAATAGAGTAATTCTACATTGTAAGAATTATCGTAAACTGGATAATATAATAATGATTTGAACCCAATACTACAGAAGAATATTACAGTATGAGAATTAGTGTCTTGATATAAGATCACAGATTTCAACCTTCAATGCTATTTTTGTCTCCAGAATTTCATGTCTGCTGTTTGGTTAGGTAAGGGATTAATTGCCAATATTTACATTGGTTTTCACGTATTGATGACTTGGCCTCACTGCTGAATGTTTCACTTTCTCAAGAGGATTGTCTGTTGAAGTGAAGCATGGTTGAAAGAAACAGCACAAAATATAAAGAAGTTTGTTTAAATTATGAACTAGATAATCGTACTCAATATTCCATTGACTTTTGTAAATGGCATCGCAAGGTAAATACCAGTCTTTTAAATCCCTTACATGTGTTCTTTCCTTTATTAGAGAGAAAAGATCTCATTAAGTTCAAGACCTAAAAAGCTCTTTTGTTTTCAGAGCGAATCTGTCAACGATGTCTGAATTGTTGTCTCTTGTCTCATGTTGCACTGGCAGATCCCATTGTGGACATGATGGTAGAAAAGGTTAATTCTAGGCAAGCAGAAAGGCATATTGAAAATCTTGTTTCTTTCTATACTGAAATAAGTTTTAATGAATCATTCAGAGGTTGTCTTTGTAACTAGGATAGACTGTGTTGTAAAAGAATTACCATTTGTATATAATGGAACAGGAGTAGTTAAAGTTCAAATTAATTTTTAAACTGAATTAAATGAAAAATGAATACATGTAATTCAAAACTTTATTTATGACATCATGTTATCTTGCTGCTGTCCTTGCTTTGGACATAGTTGTAGACAATCTTATTATCTATCCATCTTGCTGGTTTGGAAGGATCAAGTGTTCTGGTTATGTTCTCACGTCAGTCTCAGATGCATTATTTCATGAAATAAACACACAAAATGCAGGAGATACTCAGCAGGTCTGGCAGCATTGATGTAGCAAGGAACAGGGCCAACACCTCAAATCCAGCACAACTCTTCTTCAAAACTTTTTTTTCTCTCTCCACGGATGCTTCCAAACCTGCTGAGTTCTCCAGCAGTTTCTCCATTTGTTTTAGATCTCCAACAGCTGCAGTATTTTGCTTTTATGCTTTATTTCTTGCATGAGTAATGGGATTTTATAGAAATTTGGCTCTGTAATTTGCTCAATCTGGGACAAAATGCATGACTTCCATAAAACAGACTTAACTCTGACAACATTTCTGTAATGTGACTGAAGAAACGTAAATGCGTAACAGTAACTTGACAGAAAATAAGTTACACACATGCTGCAATTAATTTAATTGTAAACTTGGTGCATTTCTTAAGAGCAATTCTTCTGTATGACTGGAAGATTGCAGATTCCTACAGGGCACAGGCCATAATACCGCACTTTATTTTAGCATCGGTATCAAGGAAAATTCCTTATTAGTTTGCAGATTACTATAATAAACACGGTAATGCAATCTAAGGATGATTGCAAAAATAGTGAGAAAATATGTATGAAATAGGGAGTTGCAGCTTTTAATACCATTATTCAGATCCATTTCAGGCTAGTCACATTTACTGAAATCGATTACTCTGTGGTTTGACCTCTAGAGGCATCAAGAGAAAATTTGCTTTTCAATCCTGTTTTGTTTTCATACTGGGACATACTATACTGCATTGTGCTTATATAATGAGGGAGTGATGGATCTGAACATAAAAGGTTGAATCAACTATTCTGAAAATTGCCTCTTGCACTGAATTTAATGTGTCCTGGATGTCATGTGATTGAAATCTAGCTGCGACACCTTATTGAAGCAGTTTGCACTGATAACTAACTGAGTCATAACTCTGTGAGGAATGTGGAAGGCAATTTAAAAACAAGTTCTACTGACAATTGCTTTAGCACATCTACCACCATCCTCTCCCCGATGTCCTTCATATAATCCACGGAAGTTTGAAAATTGATCTCTTCAGCTTTCAGATTAGAGTACTTACAGTGTGGAAACAGGCCCTTCGGCCCAACAAGTCCACACCGACCCGCCAAAGTGTAACCCACCAAAACCCATTCCCCTACATTTACCCCTTCACCTAGCACTATGGGTAATTTAGCATGGCCAATTCACCTAACCTGCACATTTTTGGATTGTGGGAGGAAACCAGAGCACCCAGAGGAAACCCACGCAGACACTGGGAGAATGTGCAAACTCCACACAGAGAGTCACCCGAGGTGTGAATTGAACCCGGATCTCTGGCACTGTGAGGTAGCAGTGCTAACCACTGTGCCACCATAGTCCAGGAATACATCCGTGGGTCAACTTCATAGAAGGAATAAGTATTCTGATTGGACCTGAAGGCATCCTGAAGCACCTGATGGTCACTTTTGAAATTTAGACATTTAGACATTGTTGCACTGAAGTGTAGGTAATGCTTGTACTATTGATGGATCCTTTAAGATTCTATTCTGAGCTCAGGCTGGGAAGGTACTATGAAGCATTGGAAAAGAAAGCTGTTCAATTGGACGATGGCTAATTTGTGTCTTTATCTCATTTGTTTGCCTTGGTTCATCAACCCTTTTTACCCCTGTTTAACGAAGATCTACCAGTCCCAATGTAAAGATGTACAATTTTCCACCAGCTTCAGACCTTCCAGCAGAGAGTTCCAAATTTCCCACCAACCTTTCTTTACACCTATGCTTCATGTTCCAGCACTACACTTTTTCACTCTGCATCAGTTGCCTTGTATGTGTGGTCATTGATAATTTATGTTGCTAGAATATGATTAGACATTTCAGAATACTCTGTATTTACACATAGGAAGTGTGGGCAGGATTCTGTCAGGGTTTCGCCTACTAGCCAGCGAACTAGTGGGGCTGCCCCCTTACTCCCGTCAGTTCTTAGGGGAGAATAGGTGGAATCCAGTGCCATTCTAGCACTTTCAGTGATGACTGTTAGGCCTCTGCCTGTGAGCGAAGTCTCCAAGAGCCAATAAAAGATGCTGATGGCTACCTTTCTGTGTGACTGCACCCACCAGATGACTAGTAACAATGTGGGACCCCAGAGTGAGGGAATGGTGAGGGGTTCAATGAAGGTGGAGCATTGGGGTGGTGACTTACGGCACAGTCACCTGATCAGACTAAGTTACATCTCTGAGACTGTGACAAACCAGACATAGTTTGCTGGTTGATCTTCCAAGAGTGTTAGGAAGAAATACCATTTCAGTTAAAACCTTGAGGCATCACTAATTTGCAGTTCTGTCAGAGATCATGAGCTTCTTGGACAATACACCATTAGTGACCACAAATTGGGTGATTAACTCTCCTTTGTACTGTAACTGTTTATTAAACCTGAAATGTTCCATGATCATCAGTGGCTGTGGTGCAAAATAACATCCCAGCAATTTTCGGTCTGTCTTTTCCATGATTTTCTCTAACTGCACCAGAATTGCAAAGATCTTACACCTGATGATGCTCAGGAAAGCCAGTCTCATCATGTTTTCAGCCACCTTGTTCACCTTAAAAGTATACAGTAAAATATTTGGTGTACAGAATCCAACGTTCGATCACTTCATAAAATGGTCCCCTCACTCTAAATTTGCCTGCTATTTTGTTTTCCTGCTAGTCAAGTCTAGGTAGCATCCTCATCCCAAGTCCCTGCTCCCTCACCAGCTGTGTTAGTGTACTATTCTTCCCTGACATCAACCACAGCCCATGTCCCCCTTATGACCACTTGCCTCCACACTACCGCCACAATCCTGCACCAATTTCAAACTCCAGGTGACATTCATCCTCCCAACAAAAGAAAACTGTTTGTAAACAGTTTGTGGGTTGTATCCCACATTTGTCGTCAATTATAACGTTTGTGGTTCACTTAAACCGTAATGTGGAGGTGTCAGTGTTCGACCAGGGTGGACAAAGTCAGGAGTCACACGATACCAGGTTGTAGTGCAACAGGTTTATTTGAAATCACAAGCTTTCAGAGAGCTGCTCCTTCATCAGGTGAAGACTTCTCTCTCTCACACACACATTCCAAATCACCACCAAATTTCCAGACAACACTGTACCCCAACTCACAGTTAAATCCCTGCCCCACCCCCAATCTCTGCCTCCAATAATGTGAGTGTCACTTAGCTGATCTGGGCCTATGGCCCATACTCTGCCAGTTGCTGGTGCAGACACAATGGGCCAAGTGACCACCTCCTTGTGAGCTACAACACATCTATGATTCTGGGAACATCAAGAAGCTAAGAATATCAACCAGAAGCTGACAGGAAAAGAACCTCTGTGCACATTTAAAACTGTCATCTTTCGAGACTCAGGTTTTTATATTAGAACCATAAAATATGGTGCCCCAGGAAATATCGGTGCCATTAATTCAACAACTTAAAGGAGCGATTTGTACAAAGCTCTGATAATGGTTTCGAACTTCAGCATCCTGACAACTGCCAATTTACAAGTGATTGCAAAGGGAAAGTTTGGAAGAACTAATGCTTGTCATTTTGGTGTTAGTCAGCTTTCAACATTTGCAAAACAAAATGATAAGCAGTTGGATCTTGGTTTTGCCAAATACTGTCAGAAAATGATAGACTATTGGGTCTCAGGTTAGTGACTGCAATATGACGGGACCAAATGTCACAAAGATATCCTCAGATGCATTCCAGCAACTCTTAAACCTTCCACTATAATAACATAAGCAATTCAATACTTTCATCACTCTTCAATATGAGAGTGCTCAGAACTTTTCCTTTGTCACCACACAGTCATTGCACATATTCATAAGCCAATTCCTCCTGTTATCACATTAAGATGTGTGAATGCAGCTGAAAGTACAAGGATGTCACAGGACAAGCCTCACAAGTACATGGAGTGCAAAAACATGCAAAACACTCAGGTTTTTGCCAACTATCATTTGGCATGTTCTTGTGGAAATCTTATCAAGTCAGGTAAATTTCAGCGATTGATGTGATGTCAGTTAGTGTGATCTTTGTGCAGATATAACAGGTGAAATATTCCTTTCTACAGAAATTGTCTTGAATGTGAGATCAAGAGGAAATTCATCCATCGAGGCTTCAGATCAGCAGGTTTACTGTGTCTCACCTCTAGCAACCTTGGAGGCTGATTGCCAGCAGTCTGCAAGTTAATTCTGGATCAATTTGGGGTCAATTACAGGTGATTTCTAAGACCAACACCGGTCAGCAAATGTCTGGAACAGCTCTTGGAAAGACATCTGTTAAATACAGAGGGCTCCTCAGGCTCAGTGAATACATCTTCACGTGACATCTCCAGGATGCCACTTAACCAGTGCCCCACATTGTCAGGTGCACCACATCCCCATCAGTCACCCACAAATGATCTCTGGCAAGGCAGACTCGTGCCCTGTTGTCTTGATTTTTACCACTGCTGATGTCCTCAAACTCCCTTCTCAGGGCTAGCAGCAGTGATAATAGCTATTCAGTGTTGTGGCCTGTCCATCCCCTGTGATCCCTTGTTAAATGCTTTAGCAGATTACTGGAATTGCAGATAGGAAGGGGAGCACAGTGCCTCCATGATGGGAAGCGATGGCCTAACGGTATTATCACTAGACTGTCAAATCAGAAACTCAGTGTTCTGGGGACCTGGGTTTGAATTCCACCATGACAGATGGTGGAATTTGAATTCAATAAACATGTGGAATTAAGAGGACCACAAAACCATTGTCAATTGTTAAAAAAAACCCATCTGGCTTACCAATGCCCCTTAGGGAAAGAAATCTGCCATCCTTGTCTCGTCTGGCCTACATGTGATTCTTAATGTGGTTGACTCTTAACTACCCTCTGGTCAATTAGGGATGGGCAAGAAATGCTGGTCTGGGCAAGAAATGCTGGCCTAGCCAGCAACACTCTCATCCTTTGGTTCAATTAAAAGAACTCTGATATCCACTCTCCTTTCTCTGGGTAATAGATTTGTCACTGTGCGCATGTCCTTGTTGCTTGATTTCATCCAGCAACAGGTCTTCAGACCCCAGAGTGGCTGAAAGCCATTCAAATCTCCCACATTGAAACTCGAGTCTTTCCTCCTGCGACTTGCTGCAACTATGGGTGATGAGCACCATTCCTACGGAAGACAGGCTGAGAGAAAGCACAGCTACAAATAGTCTCAATTTATATGTATTATCTTAATGTTGGATAAAATTGTTCTGGGATTTTTAAATTTTCTTATTTCAGAAGTGTGAATAAAAGAACAATGGGATGGTCAGTAACAAAGATGCAGAAAGGTATGGAGTTGCCAACTCATGTCTTCAGCAACTGGTAACCTGGATTCTGGGCCAGCTAGATTAGAGCAGTGATAGCCTTGATGTCTCTTTCTCTTACTCCTGATGTTCATTCCCCTGAGGCCCTTGATAAACGCCTGTGCCTCTGAATAATCCTATTGGATAGAACTTGATTGATTGGAGCTCATCCATCACATTCATCACACAGTCCATTTATCACCGACACTTAGTGATAGCAGTGTGTGTACCATCTACATGATTCATTGCAACAAATCACCAAAGCTAATTCGAAAAC
Source organism: Chiloscyllium punctatum (assembly GCF_047496795.1). Lineage (NCBI taxonomy): Eukaryota > Metazoa > Chordata > Chondrichthyes > Orectolobiformes > Hemiscylliidae > Chiloscyllium > Chiloscyllium punctatum. Next base: position 110,370,174 of record NC_092741.1, read on the forward strand.
ATTTTACAAACCCATAAGCTCTACCACCTGGAAGAACAAAGGTAGCAAATGCATAGGACTGCACTGGCTACACATTCACCTCAAAAATTACCCATTTTAATTATAGTAGCGATGGTAAAGCATGGTGCCTTAGGTTGGATGCTGCTACCAGTTTTCCTTCCTATGCTAGTCTTGGGCTTTCTAGTAGCTAGTGTTGAACGATGAACCACAAGCAAGTTTCAGGAAATGAGGAATGTCTTCAGTATGTTACATCTTAATTATGAAATACAGATCACATCATACTGATGGTAATTTTAGTAGAATATATAACTGTCTGCTCTACAACAGTCCAGAGCTGTCTCAATATTGCCTCTCCAACAACATCTGATAGCAACTAGATGGAACATGTTATTTATCACAGTGGGTGGAAGCTTCAGGTAGCTCCTAACTTTCATGTCCCTTACTTTCTGAAACAACTTTCCTGCAACAATATCTACATTTGCTTGCTGTCACTGGCTCAAATCCTGAAGCTCCCTTTGTAATAGCACTGTAGATGTAAAGAAATTCCATGGACTACAGTGGTTGAATCATCACCTTCTGGAGTCAGTGTTGAAGTTTCCTAGTAATCTTCCTCAGCCTGCCAACACCTCTGCTGGGCCTGTCCTGCCAATTCTATTGCTCATATCCATGGATTGTGATAGTAGTGACTGGCGTGTTGTCTGCCAGGCATAGGTCTGTGAGTCTGCAGTGTTAGGCAGGTCCTTCATTGATGAGTGGGATAGTTCTCTCAATAATGGCACAAGTGCTAAAGGGTTAGTAAGGACAACTTTGCAGGATCTACAGAACTGGGTTTGCTGTCACTGCTTCTAATGCCTTAGTCAATGCCAAATGGTCCATCTGTTTCCTTGTCACTTGTTCCTAGCAGATTTGGAAGCAAGGGAAGTCAAGACTTGTGGCGGGTGGGGTCTTCTATTGAGAACAGTCTTTCTCCCCTCTCTACACCATGTCCTCATTGTGATGCTACCCAAGAGAACTGGCAAAGACTGACGCCATGAAAGACAGAGTTTCTGCTCAGGAGCCCAGCACCACTTTATTCTGAAACCTCCACCCTTCCAGATCAATTCCAATACTTGCTTTTCCAGTTGAAGAGTGAGTGTAAGTCAAAAACACCCTCCTCTCCACATGCCATGCAGGGGACTACTAACAGGCCAGTGGTAAGAAGGTCACTGGGGAGTCCCTTGGGTAACAGCATTCACAAGCTAGAAAATGGTAGATTGGTTAGATCTGACAAGCATCACCACCTGCCAATGTTGCATACTACTGTTTCACTCATGGGCCACTCCACATTATCACCTTTCAAGCACATTCAATAATGAAGGCCTGTCTGTTTACCCAGACTGCATACATTTCTCGAGGTAAAAACAATGACTGCAGATGCTGGAAACCAGATTCTGGATTAGTGGTGCTGGAAGAGCACAGCAGTTCAGACAGCATCCAAATAGCTTCGAAATCGACGTTTCGGACAAAAGCCCTTCTCCCCAGCACATGCTGCAGAAGCCAGTCCTTTTCCATTGAGGGTGGTATTCATGCAGAGATTATTGATTTACCGCATGCCACCTATGTAGGAAGGATTGTGCAGATATTAAATAAATGGTGTTCTGCAAAGCAAACCCTCGGCCTAAATTTTCTTTGAAATCAAAGATTTACTCTTTCATTCAATTGGTGCTAACTAATTTCATTACAGTCATTCCTGACTGTCAGTTTTGATTCAGTTATAACACGATGAAAATTTTGAATGGGGTCCAATGGACAACCAAAATGACTTTTGCAGTTGGTTAACTTGCTAAAATAACCAGGAACACATTCTGAGAAAAAATGAGCCATGTATGTTTGGTCATTATTAGCAAGATGTTTTTTTGTGCACCGAAGTTAAGCTAAAGGAAAAGACTTCCTTAAATGTAATAGCTTACCATCAAATTGATTGATAGCATCCATGCATCATTTTAGTGTGTGTGGTCAACTGTCGTTTGGTACTCCAGAAGCAATGATTGTACCTGCCTGTTTTCAGGAGCAGAGCATTACTCACTTTCCCAATTCAACTGGAGATCAAGGATGGATTATATCAGTAGAAATGTCTTTTGAGGTTCAGGATTAGACAGAATAGTTAGAGTCATTGGAGGGCCCTTCGATGACATTGTGCCCCTTTACGTAAATGTTCCAGTGTATAGAATCTTTAGATGACAGTTGATGTGTGAATATATGTGTGTGTGTGTGTGGGGGGGGGGGGGGGGGGGGGCGGGGGTGGGGTTGGAGGATGTGGGTGCAGCCAGAGGTAAAAAAAAGAGAAGATGGTGTTGCAATATTCATCAAGGAGTAAACTAATGAAGTTTGGAAAGATGATATCCTGGACGACAGGCAAAATACTTTGGATGCCGGAAATCTGGAATGGAGTGATATGGTGTGTCAAATTTGCAGATTCTCACTGTGCTTGCATTGGGTTCCATTGGGTAATCTGGTCCCCTCCCAGAGTCCAAAGATGTGCAGGTTTGGGGGATTGGCTGTGAGAAGTACAGGGTTACAGGGATAAGGGTATGTGTTGGTGGGATGCTCTTTGGATGGTTGGTATGGATTTGATGGTTCGAGGCCTGGCACCACACTGTAGGGATTCTATGACCTAAGAAACTAGCAGAATCCACAGAAACTCAACAGTCTGTGAAGTGTGAAACAGAGTTAAAGGCTTAGAGAGGGTGAAATTCTCAATTTGTCCAGGAGATCTTTTGAAGCCTACATGTATGAAGTCCTAAAAGACATGGGATAGTCCTGGATTGAGATTTAGGGAGCAACGTCAAGCAAGGGATAGATGTGACAGTAGGGGAAGATTTTTGTGATAGTGACCATAATTCAGTAAGGTTAAAGGTAATTGTGGATGAGGAGAAACGTAGACCAGAATTAATGGGTTAAGGAAGTCCCAGTTTCATATGGTGAGACTGGATCTAGCCAAAGTGACTGAGAGGAACTACTTACATGAAAGTATACATCAAAGCAGTGGGAGACTTTCAAAAGGGACAATGCAGATGGGTAGAGAAGTAAGAAGGCATTTCAGATACTTGCCTTCCTTTGTCAAGGTACAAGAACAAGAAGGTTATGATGGAACTATACTTAATGATAGTTAGGTCATGCTGGAGTAGTGAGTGCAGTTCTGGTTGCTACACCCTAGGGAGAAAACGATTGGGTTCGTGAGGGTTTAGAAGTGATTGCCCAGGATTTTGCCTGTACTGGAGTAATTGAGCTATGAAGAAATGCTGGAGTCATTTTCCATAGAGCAGAGAAGGCTGAGGGGTCCTGACTGAAGTGTAAAATTTCTGAGAGCATTGACAGAACAAATAGGAAGAAACTCTTCTCGTTAGGGGAAGAGTCAATAACCAGGAGATACATTTTTAAAATAAATGAGCAGAAGATTTAAAGGGGATTAGAAGAAAATCTTTTTCATTCAGAGAAATGTAGGTATCTGTAACTCATTGCCTAAAGAGGGAGAGGAGGGACTTAGAAGTGGAAACTCTCAAGATATTTCAGAATGATTTAGATAACCACCTGAAATGTCATGTCTTATAAGGCTTCAGACCAAATGCTGGACAATGGGATTAGAATAGACAATTGATGACTGGGAACAGGCATGAAGGGCCAAAGGACCTCTTTCCATTCCGTAAATTTCTCAATAATTATTTGACATGACCACTCTGCTTAAGCGATGTTCTCTCAGCAATGCTACCTTATCTAATATTTAAGTCTGAATTCCACTAAACTATGTAGGTCAGTCCCATGACCCAGGTTTTCAAGAGATAGGAATACATGCTGTTGAACTAGATTCGATGCATAGTTCCAGTAATTTGCATCCTTGATGCACTTGTGGTTGTGCTGGCACTTACAAACAGGGAAGGTGGTGTGAATACAATTGAAGTGAACTATAATATTAGTATTCCTCCTTGACATACTGACAATGGAAGACAGTTCAGGGTACTTTGCTCAGTTGGTCACAGCCTTTGTTCAGGGTCTCCTTACACATACCAGTTTCAAAACCTCCTCCAACTAGCCCAGCTGTTACAGCACAACTATTGCACAGGCATGCACCTGACAATGCGGAACCTGTTCAATTAGATCGTACCTACTAAGAACAGAGCAAATCCATTCCAGCTAATCACAATCCCACTCATGATTAAAGAAGGTTTTGACAGTGCTTTCAAGCAATATAAAATCACCAGTGACCTAGTTTCTGACATTTATTTTGAGTTTTTCCAGAACTATCAACTCTAAAGCTGACCACAGCCTTTAATAAATATGGAGAAATGAGTTAAGTTTCAGGAGTTAGGTAGATGGCTGCTGTTGACTGAGTGTGACACAAAGGCAACTTAGTAAAATCAAAGTAGTCAGGAATTTGGGGAAAATTCTTAATTAGTTATAGTTATACCTAGTAAGAAGGAAGATGGCTGTGGTTGTCAAAACCAAGTACCTTAGAATAATTGCAATAGTTCCTCAGGTACTATCATAGACACAACCATCCTCAACTGCTTCAGCAATCACCTTCCGTGCATTATAGCTCCTCAGATACCAAAACAACCCGTGTCCAAATGGAACAAGACCAGAACATCATTCAGGTTTGGAATGATAAATGGCAAATAACATTTGTGCCATACAAGTGCCAGCCAATTAATATCTCTCGCATTAAAGAATTCAACCGTCTCCTTTTGGCATTCAGTTACACTGCTACGATCGAAATCCTAGGATCAAAATTCTGGGGATAAGCATTGACCAGAAACTGAACTGGATGTGTGGTGGGAAGAAGAGAACAGAGCTAGGAATTCTATGACTATCAACAATGACACCACACAGACTTCTCTTTATTTGCAAGGCACAAGTTAGGAATATGACAGAACACTCTATTGACTTGGTTGAGTGTAGCTCCAACAATATAATCCAGGCCAAAGCAATTAGTTTGATTGACACACCTCCAACTACACTCAGAATTTACTTGCTCCATAACCAGCGCAAAGTGGCAGCAACTTACTGAGTTTCCTTCAACAGCACTTTTAGTAATATTTCCCACCTAGAAGAGCAAGGGCAGAGGGTACATGGAAACTCCATGGCCTGCAAGTTCCACTCCATGTCACACACCATCCCAATTTGGGAAGAAATTGTTGTCCACCTTTATCACAGCCTTAGAATCCTGGAACTCTCTCCATGACAGCATTGTGCATGTACTTGCATCACATGTAGTGGTTCGAGATGGCAATTCACCAGTCAAAAGTGATTAAATGCTAGCCTTACCAGTGATTCCAATATCTTGTAACTTTATGAAATGCAACACATAGGCTCAAATCTCCCAGTCTCTGGACCATCTGAAACTGAATGTAAGATTGTGATGCACTTTGGGATGCTATTGCTGTCTGGATACATGGAGATCTACATTAGAATTGTCATGAAATTTAAATTTTCAATGAGAAATTCCCCTGTTACCAGCAGTGTGCCACAATGATCAGTGCTGGGTCCACTGCTTTTTGTCATTTACTTAAATGATTTGGATCTGAATATCGGAGATATTGTGAATAAGTTTGTGGATGACACCAAAATTAGGGGTGCAGTGGACAGGTAGGAAGGTTTACTCAGAGTACAACGGGATCTTGATCAGGTGGAATTTAATTTAGGTAAATGTGAGGTGCTGCATAGGGTGAAACTTATACACTTAATGGTAAAATCCTTGTGAGTGTTGCTAAACAATGAGACTATGGAGTGCAGGCTCATAATTCCTTGAAAGTGTAATTGCAGGTAGATAGGATAGTGAAGAAAGCATTTGATAAGCTTACCTTTATTGGTCAGTGCATTGAGTACAGGAGTTGGGAGGTCATTTTCTGGTTGTACAGGACATTGGTTAGGCCACTTGTGGGATACTGCATGCAATTCTAATCTCCCTGCTATAGGAAGGATGTTGTGAAACTTGAAAGGTTTCAGAAAGGATTTATAAGGATGTTGCCAGGGATGGAGGGTTTGAGCTATAGGGAGAGGCTGAATATGCTGGGGTTATTTTCCCTGGAGTGTCAGAGGCAGAGGGGTGACCTTATAGAGGTTTGTAAAATCATGATGGGCATGGATTTGGTAAATAGTCAAAGTCTTTTCCCTGGCACGAAGGAGTCCAAATCTAGAGGACATAGGTGACAGGAAAAAGATTTACAAGTGACCTGAGGGACAAATGTTTCATCCAGAGGGTGGTTCATGTCTGGATTGTGCTTCCAGAGGAAGTGGTGGAGGCTGGTACAATAACAACATTTAAAAGACATCTGGATGGGTATACAAATAGGAAGGGTTTAAAGGGATATGGGCCAAATGCTGGCAAGTGGGACTAGATTAATTTAGGATATCTGGTCATTATGAATGAGTTGGACCAAAGGATCTGTTTCCATGCTGTACAACTCTATGACTCCAAAAATTGGGAAAACGGAAGCCATTGTCTTTAAAACTTCACTTCAAATTCTGCCTCTTGGTCTCAGTTCCATCCCTCTCCTTGCTAACTATCTGAGGATGAATCAGACTGTTCACAATCTTGGTGTTAAATTTGGCTCAGAGTTGAACTTTCAAATATATAACTATATCGCCACTAAGAGCATCAGTTTTCACCACTGTACTTTTACTTGACTGCACCATGCCTTGACTCAGCTATGATTGAAACCTTCAACCACATTTTTGTTCTCGTTAGATATGACTGCTGCAAACATTCCTGGCCAGAATCCTACATTCTAACCTGTGTAAACTGGAGTTCTTCCAAAAAAACTAAATCCAAACTTACTGAATCGTATTGGTTCCTGGTTAGGACATAACAAAATTTTAAAATTCCCTTCTTCAAATTCAAATCTCTCCTCAGCATGACCTCCTTTTCTTTAGATCAAGAATGTAACAGTCATAGAGTTAGACGGATCTACAATACAGAAACAGACTGATCAGCTCATTGTGTCTGTACCAGTCTAAAACAGCCATGTAACTACTTTAGTTCTTGTTTCAAGCCCACAGCCTTGTATGCGTTAACATTGCAAGTGCACATCTAAGTACTGAAAGGGCTAATGCAAAGGATTGCTTTCAATACCACTCACTATGACAATTTCATATGGATTTGGTGGAAGAATAGTTTTAGACCTCAAAAGGGATGGCCAACTGTTTGAGTCTACCTTGTAACAATCATATCAATGTACACAGTTGCTATAAACTCGTTCAAAACTTTATCATGCTTGCGGTAAGAGACTATTCTTATTAGATTTTCTCTACCACATTAGATGAAGTAAACCCTGTCAGATCTCCACTCTGAGACAGGATAGTAGTGACAAATCGACCTTATGGGCAGTAGTACAGACAGCTCATACCACATGATGAAGAGTGACATTAGTTGCTTATACAATCATTTGTTCATTACTCTGGCCTCCTGTTCATTGATGATATTAATTTCTCCGTTCTTATGGGACATTCCTTGTACTGGATGGGTCCTAAACTTCGGAATGTGCACCTTTTCATCTTTCTTCATCATTCTTTTCCTTTTAGGATGTTGTCGGAATTCGAAGGTTTGAGGTATAGGAAGGGGTTGAATAGGTTGGGGCATTTTTCCTAGAACGTTGGAGGCTTTGAGGTGACTTTAGAGAGGTTAATAAAATCATTAAGGGCATTGATATGGTGAATAGCCAAGGTAATTTTCCCAGAGAATTTCCCAGAGTCCACAACTAGAGAGCATAAGGTTTAAAAAGGACCTGAGGGGTAGTATTTTCATTCTGGATTAGTGGTGCTGGAAGAGCACAGCAGTTCAGGCAGCATCCAAGTAGCTTCGAAATTGACGTTTCGGGCAAAAGCCCTTCATGGTGCGTATGTGGAACAAGATGCCAGAGGAAATGGTGGAGCCAGGTACAATTATAACATTTAGAAGGCATTTGGACAGGTACATGAATGGGAATGGTTTAGAGGGGTATGAACCAAATGCTGACAAATGGGACTAGATTAATTTAGGATGTCTGGTTGGCACGGCCGAGTTGGACCAAAAGGTCTGTTTCTGTGCTTTATAACTTTATGACCCTAAGACTCCCACCAAGACTCTCTGAATATCTCTGACTTGGAGTTAGAGTCAGAGACCTCAGACAATTCATATGTGCTTAGTCAGATTGTTATTCAGGAAATTTTAGAGTAAAACTTTAATAACTAAACATATGACTACCTTCTTGCCTCCCACTCACACGGATCCTGCCCCAGCTGGCACTCTGATTCCCCATCTCCTCATTGCCACACGAAGTCCAACCACCCAACTGCTCCCAAGACCTGACAATTCACTTGCCCACCTGCTGTCTCACCTGTTGCCTCCTCATCCAAGTGCCAGCCTACCGAAGCATGACCTTATCAATTTGCCAATTTACATACCTATCATCTCATTGACCTGCCAACCTACCTGACCACCATCTCACCCACCTACACACTTGCCTCACTGAATCTTCCCATCTTACCCATTCCTCTCTCACTCATGCATATTCACACTGTAGCTTTGATCTTTGGGTACAACAGCTGGTTCTGCAAAAAAAGTAGTGTGTCCTGTCTTATCCCTGATTTGAATCAGTTGTGACAAAGCTCTCCAAAGTACACTCCACATTTCTGGTTTGAACGGACCTGAAAGAAATGTAGAGCAACACCAACTCTGAAGGATGTTTGAATGGAGCAGCAATCACCTCCTAGTTGAAGATCCCGGCCATTATAATCTTGCAAAGGAAAGGTTTACAAATTCATCTTATAGACCATTACTTAGGATTTAAAATTGTAGTGTTACAATGATAATTGTATGATTCGTGAAAGAAATAAAACCAGCCTGTTCTTACAGTCTGTTTCTGTGACAATAACAAATCACTAAATCAGAGAAATGTTACACTGCAGAAACAGCCCTTTTGGTCCTTCCTGCCTGCACCAACCCAGTGACTATTTTGACCTAGTGCCAATCCACTGCTTTTTCCCCATAGTGTGATTTGATTTAAATGATCACCTAAATGCTGTCTTGAATGTCCCGTTTGAACCGGTCCCCAGCACGCTTCCAGGCAATGCATTCTAGACACTAACAAGATGCTGTGTGGAAAATAAAATTCTCACCTCACATTTGCTGCTTTTCCAAAGCACTTTAAGTCTGTGCTTTCTGGCTTTTGATCCATTTCTGAGAGCGAACAGTTTCTCCTTATTAATTCCGGCCAGATGCCTCATGACTTGGTAAACGTCTATCAGATCTCCTCTTAGCCTTCTCCTTTCCAAGGAAAAGACCCAACTTCTCCAATCTTTTATTATAATCAGCTACAATTTAATGTTAATTCCAGTTAATCAATCTTTCCAAAATAGTTGTGCCATGTGGTTGGGTGCAGTGGAAAATGTTCTTCTCATGCTTGAATTAAGGTATACTGTTGGGCTGTAAAATACTTACTCATGTTTTCTGTTATCTTGTTCTTTTTGTTATATCTGCCATGAGATGTCTCAACGGTGAAAATTAACTTCATGCTTCCCAGCACATTTTCTATGATATCGCTTTATTGTTGAGCTGACAGAGTGTTAAACTGTCAGAGATTCCACCTTGAATGGAAGTAAGACTGAGGAACAAGGTGATCTTCTGAGATAAAAGCCCTGTTTTACCATTCACCAAGGAACAGGAGAATTCTGCTTGTGCTCTGATTCACACACCCCTCAACTAACATGAGGCAAACTGGTCATTAGTTCACTTCCTTGTTCTGGTTTGTGTGATCTTGCCATGCATAAATTGACTGCTGCATGACCACACTGCAAAAGGACATAAATGATGGTGGTGTCTTTCTAATGTTATGCGGTACTTTATCAATGTAGTTTTCTTTTAAACAATGCCTTTTGATTTTATGTCAAAGGCTGTCAATTCACTTGAATCCATGAGCACAGTGAATTGAGAATATGAATTCATCTGTGTTGTATTTAGTTTATTTGTCCCAAAATGTAAATGATGCTAGCAAACTGTATTTATTATGAGTTTTCCAGATTCCAGAGAAAATGGTGGGAAGCACCTCTTGGAAACAGGAATGGTAGAATAATTGAGTGACCTTTTAACCATGTGGTGTAAATTAGACTTGCTAATAGTGTAGACTAGGCAAATTTGGTAACCTTTCCTCAAGGACACTCCTGAACCAGATTGTTTATAATGGCAAGGCAGCAGCTTTCTTGATCAATAATCAAATGTTGGCTCACATTTCTGTTGGGTTTACTGCAGTCAATTTCCTCTAAAGGAATTTGAACCATTGACTTTTGTTTTGCTGGTCTACAGCCAATAGTTTCAGGGATGGGTCACAATGATTTTATTGATTTACAATGCAGGAAGGAAAATCATTATTTAAATAATAAATGCCTGAACCATAAACACTAATACTATTAGAATATGTTAAATGGATCTTTGCAGAAGTGATCAACATCGTTACAGACACAAAGATATTAGTCTGTGCACCTCACAGATAGAGAACTGCCACAACTATATTGGAGCATTGGCTGTTTATCTTTTGCAAATTCTACTCCTTGTGCCATCTATAAATTCAATTTTTGGGCCAGTACTCTAGAGATTTTGCAGGTGAAATTATAAATGAGCAAGTACAATAAACGGGCAGTATTGCATTTAGACTGGACACATCTATTCAGCTTGGTCCATTGACACAGATGGAATAGAATATGGAATGACTTTGTCTGGTTTGCCTGCCCGTAAACTTCTAATTTTCCTTCTGCTATATAGGGCAGCTAAACATTCTATTTTGTTAAGCTTTATAAGTCTAGTGGAAGACAATGAAAAGAGTGGATCAGGGAATAGAAACTAATTCAGTTTGCATAGATATGGATTTATCAGTAGCTCCTCATGTCCTGAATCTTTGAGTTGTTTTCTTTAAGAATAAAAAATATCAAAAAACTGTGTCTAATAGTAGAAAGAACCTGGCTTTGACGGCAAGAAAGGACTAAATGTGAAAATTCAGCATCAATTATCATGGAGCAGACCATGAGAAATCTGATTTTTGAACACAAGCACACGAGTATCTGAGGCGCTCTGACAATTGCCTTGTAATCTATGTTAGACATTAGTAAATTTCAGAGAACTAGAGAATCACAAAGAAATTGAGTTTGCAATAATTTTAAAAAATACATTTTCATTTGCAAAGTAATCAAGACCACTGAATTAATCACTGGACAGAACATAAGGACTAATCAAGTGATTAAGACTGTGAAGACTAATGAACTGAACAAGATAATACAGCTAGTGTTCAAAATCAGTCTGTTTGGCAAAGATTGCAAGACTGACAAACACCTATTATTTATTCAAGCTGAAGAGGAACCAGCAGATTAATGAAGTAGAAAGGTAAATGTAAAATTAAACTATTCAACTGTTGGAGTCCTTTCCAGTTTCAAAGTTGATTCAGATCTATTTCATTAACCCCCAACCCCTCAAACAGCCAATCAACAGAGCGGAGCTTGGGACATAAACAGGAAGAAGCCATTCAGTCCCTCATGAATATGATGTGGACAGCCAATGTTGGACAGGGGTGGACAAGGCCAGAAGTCACGCGACATTAGTTTATAGACCAACAGGTTTATTTAAAATTACAAGCTTTCGAATGCTGCTCCTTTGTCAGGTGAAGACTTCACCTAATGAAGGAGCAGTGCTGCAAAAGCTTGTGATTTCAATAAACCTGTTGGACAATAATCTGGTGTTGTGTGACTTCTGACCTCATGAGTATGACAAACTGCAGTCCTCCAAGTGCCCCACACTCTTTTGTCTACACCCAGCAACAGACATGCTCCATAAACTGGTTAACCAAAACATTCCAAACAGACAGAAAATAAGTTGTGTTTGACTCTCTGAACCTTATTGATAATCCAAAAATAGCTATGCAATAACTCACATCAAAATATTTTGAAGTACATTGCAACTGGTTGAAAATATGAGGTAAATAAAACATATTGCCGAAGTTGAAGTTATAATAATATGTCCGGTCTAGACAAGTGACAGAGATTGACTGTAGAAGATAAGGAAACAGTAAGAATGAGCTGACAGTTCTGGTTGTCAGTACAAAAATATCAAATAAACTGAAAGACAAACACTAAAACTTGTTGACATTACTATTCCACAGAACTAAGTAAGTGAACCAGTGAACAGAAAGAAGTTGTATAATTCCACAATGGAGAATGTGACACAACTAAGTGACAAAGCTCATCTATAAAATAAAGCAATTTTCTCTTTCTTATATGTAACATGTCTCATTGAGTTCAACATATGTCATATTAAGCAGTGAACTGGGTGACAGATGTAACACTGCACAATGCAAAGCAATGTGGAAAAGAACAAATCCAAAATCAATTCTCCAGTCACAGTCAATGACAAAAACTGCACTGTTCCTGCTGACTACATAGAAAACAGCACTAAGCATTTTCTATGTGACACTTCAGCAGAGCCCTCTTCAATGTAATATTTATTTAACTTTCACTCATTCCTCAATTATGTACCTGCATTTACAAATGTAGCCAGCAATATATTCCAGGGTAATTTCGCATGCAAACATGGAAAATCTTGCCATTGTGTGTAGAGGAATACTTGGATTTTACTCTGCAGAGGATATTGGTAAGAAAATGTTTAATCTTTAACACAATTGAGGTTTGCTTGAAATATGTTGAATTCCTTCCAAAAAAATGTATTCAAGTTGCAGAGTCTTTTGAAGTTATGGTCAATTTGATAAATAAAGGAAGTATTATGTGTCCAAACTGTGATGTGTTCAGTAGGATGCCTGCTAACTGGATTTAATTAGAAAACTTTCAGGCATTTAGTGTAAAATGAAATGAAAATTAGTCAATGGGTGATAAATAAATTATTGTTGAGTTATCCTTCCCTCATGATGTGCCCTAGATAGCATGATGTGAGTTTTACCTGTAGCAATATTTCTACACCTGATAAAGTGATACTTAAGTTAGTTTCTGTAAGTTAAGTACCAGACCTAGGTAGCATCATACTGTAAGGTTCAATAGATGTGTGTTACAGTTCCAGGTATCTCTATGTAAAATAAATTTGCAATTACTGCCATGTACAGGCTAGTATTTGAGCAATTTGGTCACAAACTATTGCATGCTTCCCTCAAAGTGTCAGTCAGCCAATGGCCCTTGTTAAGATGGAGACTGAGAGCTTTATACCATGATACAGTGTTGATATTATGAATATGTCATTGTCTCCTAAAGACAGAATACATACAATGACAGATCTTGCTGGCTTGATGCACTTTTCTGACTATCAATTGTGTTGTTTGCACCAAAAGAAGGCAAAGCAATCCCCAGGTTGCAAACTGGCTCCATTCTGGAGTCTGTAAGTTGATTTATATGAAATACTACCTTCAAACATGTAGGAAATGTGTTGTGATTGGGTATTTAAACTTGCAACCATATAAGGACTGTGTTTGTGAAATAACTGCACAGAGGCTGGTGTCCCATCACCAAGTCACTCTTTATTCACCTGTGCACAATACTCTGGTCAGTCAGCTTGGAGTCAGTCCTCAATTGAGGAGATTCTAATCTCCTGGTCATATTGGTCAACCAAGGCTTTCCTGATTGGCCCAGGTTAACAACCCCAATCAAGAACCTTGCAGTTAACAAAGTTCCACCTGATTCCAACCACTACAGTTTGTAAATTGAACATTTGTAAATTGGGAACCTCAGTAATTGTTGTTGGTCTGTTACTATGGCTTCCTGCTGGTATCTGGATGTAGCCCATTTTTTTCCCCAGGAAGTCTTTCCTAAAGTTTAATCAGTACCAATTCCATTAGCCTCTCTGACTTATCCTTCAGATAAACCACACTCATTGAAGGTCGATTTCTTTTATTGAAGTAACATAGAAGGCTTGTATGTCCTATTCTTTAAATTATTTTTCTGTCCTGTCTTTTTCTTTTTACTTCCTTTTTTACTATTGTGGCTTCTTTAATGAGTGATGATATCTTTGGGACTGTGTCTTTGAGAAATAAAGCTCTAGTTTCAGGTTTCAGCCACTTGATAATGTTTGTGCCAATTAGCTGCCCTCTTTTGACACGGCCAAGCATTTATTGCCCATTCCTAATTGTTCAGAAAAAGGTGATGGTGAGCCAACTTCTTGAACTGCTACAGTTCTTGGAGTGTAGGGACACCCACTGTGTTGTGAGGCAGGGAGTTCCAGGATGTCCAAGATAGAGGATGGGAAAAATTTCTGGCTGTAACAGCTGCTCCTTTATTGAGGTATTTTAGGTGCTGGAGGTGATTTCCTTGAATTCCATAAGCAGCAATTACTGTTTTGTATGCTGTTGCATTGTTTTGGAACTTTGGGGAAAAAAAGTCAAAACAACAGCAGTTTCAAAAGGGAGAAGAACAGACAAAGGAAGCACATGGTGAGGACAGTGCAGGAGATAGAGAGAGAGAGAGAGAGAGAGAGAGAGAGAGAAACTGACACCACAGTGTACCTGCACAGTTACTGCCTTTGCTGTTTGAATTCATGTATCGCTGGACATCAGAGTGCATCTGGGAAAATTAACAAACAGTGACTTTCATAAATAATCTTGGAGGAACTGGTTGGACGACGTTCACAGCACAGAAACAGATAAGTGAATTGTTTTAAGTGTGTGGATTCTTTCTTGATTATATGTCTTTTGAGATATGTCTTTTGATTAAACTTAAAATATAAGCCATAACTATTAATTTAACCCGGGGCAGTGTTTTGTAGAGGAATAAAACGGTGTTATTTTCTGGGTCTGTAGATTATGAAGGAGCAAAAATGGCCTTTAGTAGAGTGATATGCACTTCTTGTCAGATGTGAGAGTTTAAAGAGAGTCTCAGTGTTACTGCGGATTATATCTGCAATAAATGCTGTTGGTTGCCAATCCTATCAGATCGAATGGATCGGTTGGAGAGACAGTTAGATGCAATGAGGAATTTGCAACAGCAACAGTATGTGATGGATGGCAGTTATAGGAAGTAGGGAAAGTCTTAGATACAGTCACATAGATGGATAAACTTCCAGGAAAGGTAAGAGAGGTAGGCAACTAGTGCAGGAGTCTTTTGTGGCTATCCCCATTTCAAATAAGTATGCTGTTTTGGAAAATGTAAGGGGTGATTGATTCACAGAGGAACATAGCATGAACAGCCAAATTTCTGGTATTGAGACTGGCCCTAATGCAATGAGGGGTTCGTCAGGTTCCAAGAGATCAATTGTGTCAGGAGACTCTCTAGCCCGAGGTACAGACAGACATTTCTGTGGCTTGCAGTGAAAAATTAGAATGATGTGTTGCTTCCCTGGCACCAGGATCAAGGCTCTCTCAGATAGTGTGCAGAATGTTCTCAAGGGGTAGAGGGGCTAGCAAGAGGTCATTGCCCACATTGGAACCAATGCCATAGGAAAGGAAAAGGTTGAGATTCTGAAGAGAGATTACAAAGAGTTAGACAGGAATTTGAAAAGGAGGTCCTCGAGAGTAGTAATATCTGGATTACTCCTGGTGCTACAAGCTAGTGAGGGCAGGACAAGAAGGATCGAGCAGATGAATGCATGGCTGAGCAGTTGGTGTATGGGCGAAGCATTCACATTTTTGGACCATTGGAATCTCTTTTGGGGTAGAAGTGACCTGGACAAGAAGGACGGCTTGCACCTAAACTGGAAGGGGACGAATACACCGGCAGGGAGATTTGCTAGAGCTGCTCAGGAAGATTTAAACTAGTAAGGTTTGGGGGGGGAGGGAAGGTGGGTCCCAGGGAGATAGTGAGGAAAGAGGTTCAGGGAGATAATGAGGAAAGAGGTCAATCTGAGTCTGGTACAGTTGAGAACAGAAGCGAGTCAAACAGTCAGGGCAGGCAGGGACAAGGTAGGACTAATAAATTAAACTGCATTTATTTCAATGGAAGGGGCCGAACAGGGAAGGCAGATGAACTCAGGGCATGGTTAGGAACATGGGACTGGGAAATAATAGCAATTACAGAAACGTGGCTCAGGGATAGGCAGGACTGGCAGCTTAATGTTCCAGGATACAAATGCTACAGGAAGGACAGAAAGGGCGGCAAAAGAGGAGGGGAAGTGGCAATTTTATAAGGGATAGAATTATAGCTGTACTTAGGAGGATATTCCTGGAAATACATCCAGGGAAGTTATTTGCATGGAACTGAGAAATAAGAAAGGGATGATAACCTTATTGGGATTGCATTATAGACCCCCTAATAGTCAGAGGGACAGTGAGAAACAAATTTGTAATGAGATCTCAACTATCTGTGAGAATAATAGGGTGGTTATGGTAGGAGATTTTAACTTTCCAAACATAGACTGGGACTGCCCTAGTGTTAAGGGTTTAGATGAAGAGGAATTTGTTAAGTGTGGACAATACAATTTTCTGATTCTGTATGTGGCTGTACCTACTAAAGAAGGTACAAAACCTGACCTACTCTTGGGAAATAAGACAGGGCAGGTGACTGAGGTGTCAGTGGGGGAGCACTTTGTTTTAAAATAGTGATGGAAAAGGATAGACCAGATCTAAAAGTTGAAGTTCTAACTTGGAGAAAGGCCAATTTTAATGGTATTAGGCAAGAACTTTTGAAAGCTGATTGAGTCATAGAGGTATAGAGATGTACAGCATGGAAACAGACCCTTCGGTCCAACCGGAGGCAAATGTTCGCAGGTAAAGGGACGGCTGGAAAATGGGAAGCCTTCAGAAATGAGATAACAAGAATCCAAAAAAGTATATTCATGACAGGGTGAAAAGGAATGCTGGATGACTAAAGAAATTGAAGGTTTGGTTAAGAAAAAGATGGAAACATATGTCAGGTATAGACAGGATAGATCGAGTGAATCCTTAGAGTATAAAGTATGTAGGAGTATACTTAAGAGGGAAATCAGGAGGGCAAAAAGTGGACATGAGATAGCTTTGACGAATAAAATTAAGGAGAATCCAAAGAATTTTTACAAATACATTAAGGACAAAAGGATAACTAGGGAGAGAATATGCCCCTCAAAGATCAGCAAGGCAACACTTCTGTGGAGCTGCAGAAAATGGGGGAGATACTAAACGAGTATTTTGCATCAGTATTTACTGTGGAAAAGGATATGGAAAATATAGAATGTAGAGAAATAGATGTTGACACCTTGTAAAATGTCCATATTACAGAGGAGGAAGTGCTGGATGTCTTGAAATGCATAAAGGTGGACAAATCCCCAGGACCTGATCAGGTGTACCCTAGAACTCTGTGGGAAGCTAGAGAAGTGATTGCTGGGCCTCTTGCTGAGATATTTATGTCAATGATAGTCACAGGTGAGGTGCTGGAAAACTGGAGGTTGGCTAACGTGGTGCCACTGATTAAGAAGGGTGGTAAGGACAAGCCAGGGAACCATAGACCAGTGAGCCTGATGTTGGTGGTGGGCAAGTTGTTGAAGGGAATCCTGAGGGACAGGATGTACATGTATTTGGAAAGGCAAGGACTGATTAGGGATCGTCAACATGGCTTTGTGCATGGGAAATCATGTCACACAAACTTGATTGAGTTTTTTGAAGAAGAAACAAAGAGGATTGGTGAGGGCAGAGTGGTAGATGTGATCTATATGGACTTCAGTAAGCCGTTTGAAAATGTTCCCCTTTGGAAACTGGTTAGCAAGGTTAGATCTCACAGAATACAGGGAGAACTAGCCATTCAGATACCAAACAGGCTCAAAAGTAGAAGACAGAGGGTGGTGGTGGAGGGTGGTTTTTTAGACTGGAGGCCTGTGAGCAGTGGTGTGACACAAGGATCGGTGCTGGGTCCTCTACTTTTTCACATTTATATCAATTATTTGGATGTGAGCATAAGAGATATAGTTAGTAAGTTTACAGATTACACCAAAATTGAAGGTGTGGTAGACAGTGAAGAAGGATACCTCAGATTACAACAGGATCTTGACCAGATGGGCCAATGGGCTGAGAAGTGGCAGATGGAGTTTAATTCAGATAAACGTGAGGTGCTGCATTTTGGGAAAGGAAATCTTAGCAGGACTTATACACTTAATGGTAAGGTTCTAGGGAGTGTTGCTGAACAAAGAGACCTTGGAGTGCAGGTTCATAGCTCCTTGAAAGTGGAGTTGCAGGTAGATAGGATAGTGAAGAAGGCGTTTGGTATGCCTTCCTCTATTGGTCAGAGTATTGAGTACAGGAGTTGGGAAGTCATGTTGCGGCTGTACAGGTCATTGATTAGGCCACTGTTGGAATATTGCGTGCAATTCTGGTCTCCTTCCTATCGGGAAGATGTTGTGAAACTTGAAAGGATTCAGAAAACCTTTACAAGGATGTTGCCATTGTTGGAGAATTTGAGCTGCAAGAAGAGGCTGAACAGGCTGGGGCTGTTTTCCCTGGAGTATTGGAAGTTGAGGGGTGACCTTATAGAGGTTTACAAAATTATGAGGGGCATGGATAGGATAAATAGACAAAGTCTTTTCCCTGGGGTCAGGGAGTCCAGAACTTGAGGGCATAGGTTTAGGGTGAGAGGGGAAAGATATAAAAGAGACCTAAGGGGCAACTTTTTCACACAAGAGGGTGGTACGTGCTGGAGGCTGGTACAATTGCAACGTTTAAAAGACATTTGGATGCGTATATTAATAGGAATGGTTTGGAGGGATATGGGCCAGGTACTGCAGGGGGGACTAGATTGGGTTGGGATATCTGGTCAGCATGGACGGGTTGGACCGAAGGGTCTGTTTCCTTCCTGTACATCTCTATGACTCTATGTTGATCCAATGACAATGGAAGAATAGTTGCTTATTTCCATGATAGGATTGTGAATGATTCAGAGGGAATCATGCAGATTGTGAAGTTCCCATGCATCTTCTGCCCTTGTCCTTCTGGATGTTAGTGGTCATAGCTTTGTTGTGTTTCAGCAGTACATCATGTAACTGGGATACACTCCTACTGCACACTGGTGTTGGGACAGTGAATGTTTGAATATCAGTCAAATGTGTATGAAGGGTCTGTACTGAATTTACATTTGTTTTTGATATATTCGGATGATTTAGGCTTGGGGAAAGAGAAGAGGACAACTGCCATGCAAATAACAAAGGCTATAAAAGACTCAGATTTATGGAAGAGAAGATGAAATTTCATGTTCACAAATGTGGAGTCGTATATTCTAATGAGAAACTAAACAATGACATTACACAGTATGTCAAAACATATTGTAAAACATGTGCAGAGAACCCCGAAGGATGAAATATAAAAGATCCGTGAGAGTGCATGGAAACAAAACCAAAGAACAACTAATAGTATTTCAAGTTCTATAAATATGAAAGTAATGTACAATATGCAATTCATGCAGACCATTGGTTCACCCAGAGTTAAAGGAATTTAGTGAACTTCTGTCCCATCTTAACACAAAGGCTCACTGTTTGCCCCATTTAAGCTGTTAGTATTGAGGTTTTTGGGGTAATTATTGGTAAGAAAAGTAAGAGGGGTTTGGTGGAACTTGGTGGGTTGCGCACTGAGCGCAGGAAGTGGATGATGTTTTGTTCTTTTTAACACATATTGGATACACGTTTAAAACAGTCAAGGTTCAAGGTTGCTTAACAGATAGTGATTGTATTTCAGATTCTTGAACAAAGAGCTAAACAGGTACGACCTCCTTTCATAGAAAGAGACCTTTCAGCTCATCATGTTTGCACCAGTTGAACAAACTAGCCGTCCAACCCAATTTCACATTCCAGCACCTCATCCGTAGCCTTGCAGGTTATAGCACTTCAGGTTCCTCTTCAGTGAGTTGAGTGTTTCTGTCTCAATCACCACACTAGGCAACAAATTCCAGACACCAACCACCGTCTGGGTGAAAAGATTTTCCTCATACCTTCTCTAATCCATCACACCATAAACATAAATCTGTGCCTCCTGCGGAAACAGATCTTCTCTGTCCACGATGACCAAACCCCTCATCACTGCGTATGCCTCCACTAAGTCTCCACTCAACCTCCTCGATTCTAAGAAAAACAAGTTTAGCACACCTATTCTGTCCTCGTACTTGCAATTTTCAAGGCATGGCAAAATTCTTGTTAATTTACTTTGTACTGCCTCCAGACCAGAATAGAGGCAGCATTGTGGCTCAGTGGTTATCACCTGAATTCGATTCCAGCCTTGGACAACTGTCTGTGTGGGGTGTGCACATTATCCCCGTGTCTGCGTGGGTTTTGTCCAGGTGCTTTGTTTTCCACCCACAATCAAAAAATGTGCAGATTAGGTGGTTCGGCCATGCTAAATTGCTCATAGTGTTCAGGGATGTGTAATTTAGGTGTGTAATTCAACAGTAAAAGTAGAGTAATAGGGTTGGGAAATGGGTGTGCAGGGGTTACTCTTCAGAGGGTCAGTGTGGATTTGTTGGATCTTCTGTGATTAGCACAGGTTAAGTCCCAGAAGACTAAGGGTAGTGAATGTTTTTTTTAGATTAGATTACTTACAGTGTGGAAACAGGCCCTTCGGCCCAACAAGTCCACACCACCCCGCCGAAGCGCAACCCATCCATACCCCTACATTTACCCCTTACCTAACAATACGGGCAATT